>NC_042628.1:43937020-45137020 GCF_901001135.1 Rhinatrema bivittatum | reverse complement strand
ATATCAGATTCAGCAACAAAGCATCCAAGAAGGTATAGAAAAGATGAGGGATCTAGGAAAGCTGAAGGAATGGTCTAGAATCTTGCCATTAAGATTTAAAGCTAAAAGCCCAAGGAAACGGTAGTATAGGGATGTAATTATTCTGTGCATGCAATATGAGCACGATCTGGGTGTGATTTGTATCTGATCTCAAGATGGCCAAACAGGTAGGTAGATTGATGGCAAAAGCCAGAAAAATGCTTTGATGGATAGGGAACGGAAATGTCAGGATAAAAAGGTGATATTGCCACTGTAAAGGTCCCTGATGAGACCATACCTTCAAAAGGACATAAAGTAGTTGGACTTGGTTGAGAGAGTGGCTATCCAAATGACCAGTGGTCTTCATTGTAAAGCATATTGGGACAGATTTAAATATATAAACGTGTATGCTAGAGGAAAGATGAAATAGAGGTAACATTTAAATATCTTCTAGGTATCAATGCACAGGAGGTGGATCTCTTGAAATGGAAAGGCGGCTCTGGAACGAGGGGTTATGGGATGAGGGTGAAAGGGGGTAGACTCGGGAGTAATCTAAGGACATATTTCTTTAGAGAAGGTGATGGAGACAAGGACGGTATCTGAATTCAAGAAAGTATGTAACAATCACAGTGTTGGAGTAGTAGGGATTGTAGAGTTGAGGTGCTGATGTGAAGACTAGGTAGGCCTTATGGTCTCTTTCTGCTTCTCGGTTTCTATGCTAATAGTGGATAGAAACTGACTTTTGGAAATGCTCTCTCAGCAGTACAAATAAACTGGTACAGCCTTAGCAATGTCCCTTTTCTTGTTTTATTTTGAAAAGGCTTCTCTTTCTTTGCCTCTGAGATGCAGCTTGTGAAAGTGGGAGTCATGAATGCTGAGCGTCCGTTTCTGAAGAACACCCAGTGCTTTATAAGTCTGAATATTTTTAAGTGAGGGCGTCTCTTACTCTTCTGTTGCAACTACCAGTAGAGGAAGCTATTGTATGGCTAGCATAATAAAATAATAAGCAGGCCACATCTGGAGCGGTGGACATTAGCCCAGGATTTAGAGTACAATTAAAACAAAAATTAAAATATCTACCTTCTTTTGTGATGAAATTTGCCGGGGTTATTGTGGAAGTGTCAAAAGAAGAAAAGAATGCCCTAGAGGCAGCAGTGAAGGAAAATGCACAGATTTGCATATTTGTTATAAAGCACTGCTATATAGTATAAAATAGGGCTTGTGCGTGTATGAAGCGGAAAACTTTTATTCTTTAACGTAACCTGGTACTGGGATTGGGTGAAGTGCAACTTTTCCATAGACCATGCTTCTACGCATACCAAGATGTAGGTCTGAAAAAAATCAAGGTTAAAAAGTGCAAAAAACCCCCCAACAACCCCTTGGCCATCCTGCGGAGTATTTATCTGGGTTCTCTTCAGTTGTAAGGAGAAGAGAAGCCCTTGAATGGGAGCGGCTCTTAGTAATTACAAGTAAAAGAAGTTATTTTTTTGGCCTCTTCTTCACCCATTTCGGTGATTTCAACAATTGCTGTTTGGGATATGCTGCCTCTAGCCTCTGGCCTATTTTTCCTGTTCTGGAGCTTGTAGGAGGGTAATCTGTCTGTCTTACCTTTATTCAAAGTCTTTGGGGGGGGGGGGGAGAGATGGTTTTATGTCTTTTTCTGTCATGCCTTGCTGGGTCTCTCTGGAGAGCATGTCCGCCCCCGTCCGCCCCCATTTGAGCCTGACGGCTGAGAAACTGCAGCACTGGTAACAGATTTAGGTTTTTAAATCCAGTGAGAAGATGTGAATTAGCAAAAGGAACACGAGATCAGTGGCTGCTAAATATCTACTCTAGTTAAAGCTGTAGCCCTAGTGGTTAGAGCAGCAGACTAGGAACCAGGGTTCAAATCCCGCTGTCGCTCCTTGTGACCTGGGGCAAGTCGCTTCGCCCTCTGCCGCCTCAGGTACAAACTTGGACTGTGGGCCCTCATGGGATAGGGAAATGCCCTCCGTACTGAGTGTAATCCACTTTGAAGTGCCGAAAAGCGGAATGTACAAATCTTAAAAAACAAAAACCCCTAAATAAATTCTATATTAGATGTATGTGAGGTTTGGAGTTTTACTCTCTATAGCTTTATTTGTTAGCACAACAGGGCTTCAGGACTTGCTTGCTCTACATATCTCTTCCCATCACTTAAATATTAAAGCATGGCATTTATGTCGTTTGGATTTTGTCACAGGTTTCCATGGCAATAAGTTAATTCACTCTTCTACTGTACCTGCTCAATCTGTCCTACAAAATGTTTCCATCTGTTGAAGACGTATAAAAACCATACATGTATTCCTCAGTGTTAAACGGTGGCTTTATCATCGAGCCCCCCTTTCGTGAACTTTTTTGTGAGTTTTACCCTAATATCTTGGGTATGTGTCACTGTGATTAGGTTAAACCCCTGCCTCGATTTAAAGAGGAGGTTTAGATAGAACATAACGATGGCAGAAAAAGACCACCCAGTCTGCCCAGCAAGCGTCTTGTGGCAGTAACTGCTGCTCCTCAAGCCTTGTGTTAAGGGCAGCAATATTTACAAGCAGCTATCAAACCCGTAACAAAATTATTGCTAGCAACATTTTTATGAGGTGAGCAGCCTTTTTTGATAATTCATTTAATGATGCTGCTTGAAATGCTTTGCTTTTGGACCTGGCCATAGAAGCAGT
Source organism: Rhinatrema bivittatum (assembly GCF_901001135.1). NCBI lineage: Eukaryota > Metazoa > Chordata > Amphibia > Gymnophiona > Rhinatrematidae > Rhinatrema > Rhinatrema bivittatum. The sequence continues at coordinate 45,134,309 of NC_042628.1, read as the reverse complement.
CCTGTGCTTTTTTTCTTTATGTACTGGCACCCCGGACTGTAAAAGTCGGGGCTTAGTAGTGTTGGCTGTCGTATGAATCCAGTTCCCCCCCCCCCCCCCCCTTTTGAAGCACAGGGTGTTGCAGTTGCGATAAAAGCATCAAAGCTTTCTGTTATGGGTAGTAACTGCCACTCCATGCAGGTTATCCGCATGCACACTCTCTTCTTTTCCAACCTTTAGCAATCACAATGTTTATCCCCTGCCTTTTTGAGTTTTTCTGTGAGCACCAATGGTGGTTATTTGGCCCAGTGTTATGTGCCTTGTCCTGATCTTAGTAGGAAGGGGGTTGTTTGCTCATCGGGCACCTGGTTGCTTGAATTTACAGACCCTCAGAAGAGACTGAACTCTCATGAGGGCTTTTACACTGTTTCCGTGCAGTTATGACTCAGTCCTTAGGATTCTTTCTCCTAAGATGCTTAGTTTGATTTATTTGCTGACGTATGATTATTTTCTGAACTTGCACCTCAAGCAGGTACAGGACTTGCATGCAAACTTTTATTTAACTTTTTGTCCTGGCAATTTTTTGCTTTTTTTGGGGGGGGGGGGGGGGGGCTTCTAGCTCAGAGGTGGCCTTTATTGAACCTACAAGTGCCATTGACCCTCATTTGCAGCTACCAGGGGATTTTTTCTCCTTAATCTCTGTCTTAACCCAGTCATTGCAGTCCTTGGCCAGGGGCCATCTTCAGGACCCCACCTCCTTCCCTAAGGGGCTATGAACACCTCTGGGAGCTTGGCCCAGGAGTTAAATCCATGGTTTTTCATGGCAGTGCCATCTTTGAACCACCAGGCCAATTATGGCACATCTGCTGCCCCCATAGTGGACCTTGTACAGGGTGTCGGAACAGAGCTTCTGTTGTGCTGTGTCTCTGTTCATAGAACAGCTTTAAATCATTGTTTGATAAAGTTCATTTAAAGTTTCTGTTTGTATGTGGACTGTGCAAAAATCTGGCAGACACTTCATAGGCTCATGATTTTTTTTTCCCCTTCTCCCTACATGCATTCTTGTGGTGGGAAATCCTTGGGAAAACATTATCTCTCATCTAAGATATTTAACAGTAGGCCTTTGGAGAGGAGCCAGGGTAAATGGGATGGATCTGAAAACAGGCAAATCTGCTGGCATTTCTTTTCCATTACTGTTTGTTATGAGTGCTAGGCTTTCTACCATTTAATCAGTACTTTCAACAGATTTTGATATTACCTCTTAAAAAAAAAAAATAATGAAGACAAAATGTATCTTGGAAAACAGAAAACCGCTAAAGAATTTTGTAGAAACCTTCCCTCCCCCATCAATCTGGATTAATAAATCATTCAAATTAAGTAGCAAGTGAGCTCAAACAAGTGTGAATCCTGGTATCACGAATGAAAATCTCCAAAAGCACTTCCTGTGTTAAAAACCTTGGAAGGCACAGATTCGGAACAGCATTTGTTGATAAAGAAGCAATCACACTGCTTGGTGGACAGTACATATAGAATCTCTGAAAAGGAATTTTCTAGAACCTGCTTCCTGTGAATTTTGACCTCCAATGATGTCTATATGGGAATTGTTAGACAATCCTAGGGATGTGACTGGCTTAATGATGCAAAGCAGTCTGCATCAATGGGTCCCAACCCAGCTGTGGTGGCACATCTAACCAGTCTAATTTTCAGGATATTTGTAGTGATTGGTTTACATTGGAGACCCCATGTATGCAAATCTCTCATGCATATTCATTGTGGCTATCCAAAAAATAGGCTGGCTAGATGTTTTAGATTCTCCTGCCCCCCCACCGCATTAGCAAAGTTTATAACAGCATCCTATCCACACAAAAATGGTATATTTGACAGACATTTTAAATACAAGGCCATAATTAACATTTTTACTACTTCAAAACAGTTTTCAGCAATAGATCACAACAGAATTCATGAGGTTGAAAAGTTGTTTATTAAATATGAAGAACCACCTTATTTTTTAAGTCTTTCTTCTCAGGATATATAGAGGTGTATTTTAATCCTTTTAATACTTCAGCCAACTGAATGTTTTGGTTTCTTGCTTATCTATTGGCCAAGATGGTTAGTTGCCACTTTAACCACACTGGGCAACCAGGGCCAGATTTAAGTTGCCTATGCCTATAGGTCATAGGGTAGGTGGGTGTCAGTGTTCCCCTTCATGGGTACAGGGGAAGTTTCCTCCCTACTTCCCCCGATCACTTTTTTTGCTCAAATGACCTCCACTCTCCCCATTCCCTCTCACCACTCCAGTGCTGGTCTTAGAAATGTAGAAATATGTATTCTTTAGATTATAGAAATGCTGCATCCTCAGAATAAAGACATATCTTTTCACTTTCTATCAATCATATATATATATATATATATATATATATATATATTTTCCTGGATCACATAACACCAAAACATCTCCAATATAAATTTCAAATTTTGTCTAAATGGCCAAGAAATAGAGCATACCTTGGCCTGCCATTAACTATATCTGGCAATTTGTCTATAAGATATTACAAGAAAAACTCTTAAGGGCTCTCTGTGCAACAGTTTTAGCCACTCAGCAAAACTATTTTTTAAATTGACAGCATTGCACCAATAATATAAGATCTTATTCAGATATTTAACATCTCATAGATTATACAAAATATACCCACAGGTGTCAGTTTACTGTGGGAAACAAATACAGAATAAACAGACCATAAAGCATAGACAGAAATATGGAGACACAAACTGAATTGGAAATCTCAACAAGCCAGACACTGTATGCATTACAGCATGACAATTCCTCATAAAACAAACAAAATCAAGAAATATGAATCATAATAGTAAAACCATTCTAATAAATATATCAATACTTCTGATGAAAAACATCCAATAATTTAAAAAAAGTTATACATTTCCCCAAACTTAAATAAAATATTTCAAAATAGCAGAAACATCAAATACCCAATAATGAAAACTAATAAGGATTAAAAAAAACCAAACAAAACCAAAAACTCCTAACTGAGATCTTTTGATTTCCAGTCATGTTGAAATTGTCACAGATAAGGAGAAGGTGGGAACTGCACAAACATTTTCTCGTGCTCTCTCACCCACCCACTCCCTCTTGCGCGCACACACACACACCCACCCACACCCCATTGTGTGTTCGCGTGCCTTTCTGTGAGAGTCTATATGTGACGCACATACAAACAAACACACTGCCGCCTTGCCAGTCATTTTCATGCCTCACTGTGGCCCCGCTGACCTACCATTCTTTTGGCCGTGGTAAGATGAGCTCCACTGTGAACCCCATTGGTCTTCCTGTACTGAAGGGGAAGATTTATGCGTGCCAGCAGGAAAAGTGCACTAGAGCTCGTGCAGAGCTTGGAAGAAACTCTGGTGCCCATCCACAGCAAAAACAGTACCAGGAATTTCAGTGTTTGGCCTCCTGCTGATTGACCCTGTGGTGCTTTACCTGTTTCAGAGGAGGCGTACCGCAGAGCCGGTCAGCGAGGTGAGGGTTGCAGGAAGCCCTGTACTGAATTGCCTGGCTCTACTGTTGAGGGGCCAGTGCTGTGGTTGTAGGCCTGGATTTAGGAATGCAGCAGCGTTCCTTCAGCATCTATAAAACTTTGATGCCAGAAGCAATGCCTATGCCTAAATCTGGGCCTGTAGGCAACATGATAGCAAGAAATATATTTCAGTAACACTTTTGTTTTTGTTTTTGGACCTGTTAGCTTACTTCTATTTATTTATTTATTTATTTAGGTTTTTTTTATATACACCGACCTTCTTGTAAAAAATTACAAGTCAGACCGGTTTACAATGAACAAAAAACAATGCAAAAGAGCGTTACATGGAACATTGTGAGAGAACGAATAATTGAATAGGAAACCGGGGCTACTAACTTGCCCTAAGTAAAAGGAACCAACTCTACATAATTTATAACATCGATAAATAATTTCATTCTAACATGCATTGATCAGACTTAATAATTTGAAGTTAACAAGGATCGACAAGGGTATGGCTTGAGGAAAGCTGGATGGAGCGCAGAGGATTATGATTCTGGGAATTCTACTCCTAAGAGCTTCAATATCAGTCAGTTGGAGCCAACTGGAGCCATGAACTGCCTTTCTTTCTCAGCTACCTGGTTTATTTTTCCCCAGTCTTATTTCCCCTCCCATGCAGCCTATCATAGCTCCTGCTGGATACAGAAAATGCTCTCCTGGAATGTGCCACAAGTACACCCTGGAGCCAATCAGCAGACGTCAGTGTTATGCGATGTATGATACTTCCTCCAGGGTTCAGCTCCTGCTCAAGGACTAGGAGCTGAACCCAGGTCTCCTAAATAGCAGCACATGGTAATGCGGTAACTTTACAAATATAAGTAGAGATTTAACTTGGACATTGTCTATGAATTTATTAGAAATGTGTGTTGTTTTTTTTTAAGTGCCTAAAAAGAAAAAGCCAAAACATGCAAAGTGGGAAACCTGTGGAACTGTGCATGTTTTATTCTTTTTTTTTTCTCATTATGCTCCAAATTCCCTCAATAGTCTTTCCCTCTGGTAACAGGAGGGGAAGCCCAGTGGCTCCTTTCTTTCCTGCCTTGGTGAGAGGAGACAGCTCATTATCGGTTCTGGAAGGGAAGGTAATTTCTGTTCAGTGAGAGACCATTTGTATTCTCCAGGAGAAGGTGGGGAGAGAAGGGCGTAAGTTGCAGTATTTAATCTGTGTGGTTTTTCGGTCTTCATTTGGATACAAGTTTATACTTTGCATGCTTATTTGCTTTGCAGTTTTGCGAACACGCCTTTTCTTGGATCCCTTCCTCCAATTTTATGACTTGAATTGTAATCCACTTAGTATGCCTAGGGCAGATTCAGGTTGGCCGCCTTTAGTGCTTCAGTCCTAATTATTCCACAGATGTGTTTATCACATTTCTGGGCCTTACGCCCTCCTGTTAGAGTCCTGAAGCAAAGGGTCTGTGCCACAGACAGGTTGAGTCAAATGGTCCTGATCTTCTGGCATCTAGTTAAAGACCTGGCTTTTCAAACAGGCTTACCCAGATTAGATCCACTGTGCTTTAACCTCCTGCTGCATCAGTATGTTACTTGAACTTATTTGTTAAGTTATGTTACATTGTTAACATGTTATTTCTTTATCCTGATTTCTTGTTTGCCAGTTTCCGGCTACCTTCCTCTCTGTTCCTTGTAGTCCCACCCCCTGTCCCTGTTTGATGTACTTTCTACCTTCAGTTCGAATGTAAACCGGTATGATGTAACCACTAATACCGGTATAGAAAATAAATAAATAAATCTAGTCGCAAATTTCTGCGGATGTCCTTAGTTGTTCAGATCCTCTACATCCAAGGAAGCCCTCACAATGTCCAAATAGTTTTTGGCTATATTTTATTATGGCACAAACGTGCCTCTTAATATTGCGTTTCAGGTTTATGCCACAATCATGGGTATAGTTTCTACTACACAACCGGCATGCACCAAGTGGGGCCTTCTTCAGACACTGAGTTAAACATGTCCTGTCGCTTTTTCATTAATATTTGGCACTGTGATTTCCAGAAAATTTTTAATTGCTGAGCTCCAGATGATCTTGAGCACCAGTTTTTCCATGTTGCAAAACTATCATGGAAGTGTGATTGCAATTATCTCTGGAATCCCTGATCTTGCGAATTCTGGGCCCTGTGGAAAAGGCTATCCCTGTTTAGAGGGAGGGGGGGAGAGGGGGTTCTGCAAACTGTGAGACTTAAGACATTTTGATTTTTAAAAAAGTTTCAGGGTCCTAAAAAACACATTATCACCTTAAGCAAGAGGCTAGCTGTCAAAAGAAGTCACTAGTGGGCTTATGCAAAAAAAAAAAAAAAATGTAGGGCTTCTCCCTGATTTTTATGCTGTTGAAGTCCTTAACTTTTATAGGGCAATAGCATGTTTTATTTTGCCACAGAGGAGGACTGAAATTTTGGAAAACGGATTTTGACGCTGTAGCACAGATCAACTGTTTTATATTTAGCTTCCTTAGATGGTCCACAGTAAACGACTCCAGCATTATTTCTTGGAACAAAATTGAACGTGTGCATGTGCAGCAGAAAGATAAAATGCCTATGGACCTCTTTGTCCGCTGAGCAGGCTTAGCAGCTAGATAAAACATTTTAGTCCATGTGTGTCCCAGAGCAACAGTAACAAGGGGGGCCGCATTACTCAGTGGTGTGTTTGTCATTTGTTAGCACTGTGTTTACCATTTGATGGGTTTGTATGTTCAAACAAAACTAAACCAGGGAAGTCTTGCAGAAACAAGGCTTCTTTTCTTCCTTTGAGGCTTCATAGCACCGCCTTGTTTACATTCTCAGTTCCTGCAGAAAATGAGTGCAAGTTATGCAGAATCCTTGGTACATGTCAGCAACTTAAGAATTTTATTTTTTCCCAGGCTGGTGTCGCGGAGGTTTTTTGAAATCTTGCTGGGAGGTTAGCAGTCCATGTCACAGCAGAGAGTTCAGTGTTTGGTTCCCCCGTCTTCCACTCTATTGGGTTCAGTTCTGTGGTGTGTGTGTGGGGGGGGGCCGCTCTGTCATGCTGAAAATGAGTACTTGATAGTGACGAGCCGATGATGATGGATTGAGTCCTTTGGGTGTCCTCGCCATGTTGCTGCAGTAGTAGGAATGTGGGGGTGGATATTAAGGGAGAAATTGTAGCTTGAAAATTTCCCACATTAGTGCGTTTGCTGGGGGACAGACTAGTTCGGAATATGCACTAAACACCAAGGAGGTAATTTTCAGAGTTGTGTTAGTAAATGCAACATACTGGCGCAGAGATTTTCATAAGCCATTTACTGAAGTGCACTTATGCGAGTAAATCCTGTGGACAATTCAATGGCGTATATTGCAGCAACTTTCAAAAGCCCACTTACTGGAGCAAAAACCCAGTTTTACACTCGAGTAAATAGTTTTTAAAATCAGGCCCCAAGAGTGTATACCTGCCAGCAATGTGCACGAATGCCCCATTGTGCCAGAATAAAGGCATCTCACAGCCAGAGATCATACTATGGACGGATCCCACAGCTGGGAGATGCTGACTACATGGCAGAGACAGCCTTTTGAAAGGCCCTTTCTACTAGTCAGGAGGTATTGCAGGTTTGGGACATATCTTTTCTGGAGCATGAAAATATTGGCAGAATTCCTTATGGCTGCTGCACAGAATTATTCAGCCATGTAGTAGTGGGCATGACCTCCATGAGCAATTTTTTTTTTTAAATTTCTATTTTCCAGATTATTTTTCTGGAAATATTGGTGAAGACTTTGCTGTGGCTTTTAGTTTGTCATAAAGACAGGTGCTATGTATGTATGCACAAGTTAAAAGCTGAGCATCTTGCTTTTAGCCATTTCGCTTGTATGCCTATGCTGTATAAATAAGAGAGATGACCTAATCTTGCAAGAGCTGACATTAATTGTTTGCACTGTGTCAGGGACATGAAGCAGTCAGCTTTTCAGGATGTTCTTAAGAATATGCATGAGAGAGAGTTGCATGCATGCTATCTCAACTGCAAGGAAATCTCTCATGCATATTCATTAGGAATATCCTGAAAGGCTGATAAGTGTACAGCCCGCAAGGTCCAGAGGTTCCAGATAATATATTCTGCAGCCAAGAGCCTGGGGCGGCGGACCATACGTGTTGCATAAAAGCTTTGTTACACAGGATGCTAAGAAAGTTGGTTAGCATTCCTCTGGCCTTAATTTTTTTTCCCAGAATTTTCCCACGATATATTACCCCCCAGCCCTTCGACCCCAGATGCTTGTTAGGTGACACTGGGTCTCTCACTGCCTGAATGCTGGAAGGAAGTCTCCTCGGAGATGAACCCTTAATGCCACACTGTTTTTTTGTTTTTTTTTCAAACTTTATTTTTAAATCGTGAGAGAGAGAAAGAGATGTACAAGGTAAATAAAATAATTAAAAAAAACCAAACCAAAAAAAAAAACAGAAAAATCATTGTACTATGGAGGTAGAGAAGACAACACAAGGCATTAAGCGAGTACATTTACCTTTATAATATAATCATGGAAAGATACAAATACAGTATTTTCCAGCCTAAGGAGAAAAATAGGTTTATATGTCCAAGTTCGATACCATAATATATTTTTATTTATTTATTTATTTAAATTTTTTCTATACCGGCATTCGTGAAAATATCACATCAAGCCGGTTTACAATAAACAATGGGTGATAACCGGAACAGAGAACGAAATAATATGAACTATAAATAATATAGATGCAGTTACAATAAACAGGGAGACGTACAACTAGGAGCAAGAAGAAGACAAGATAGAAACTTTAACAAAGTGTATAAACCTGTAGAATGGAGGAATTTCCAAAAATGGATGTTTGAGAATTGCAATGAATTGTTCCGTACAAGTATGTAGTTTAACAATAAAGGCGAAATCATAAGTAATGAAGATTCTGGATGATAATAATGCTTAGGGGTAGGATACCAGGATGGTTATAATAATAAAATATGTTGATTGGAGGTTGAAAATCGGATAGAATAGTTTTTAATCTGCGTCTGGGAAGGCTTGTTTGAAAAGCCATGTTTTAAGTCTATAAAATATATCATATATTTATATATGATATATATAGATATATATATATATATAAATATATCATATATTTTAAAATATATCATCAATTAATTCTACTTTTGATGCAGTGCCATGGTGAACTGTCAGGTTATATTGTAAACCTTAAATCAGTCGGTATAGTAAAAAGATGTAAATAAATAAATAAACAAAATACATTCAGATTTTAGTTCACACTATCAGGTAAGCTATCTTGTTGCCACTTTTTCACCAGTATAGGTTGTGGTGAATTCTCTCCCTTCCCGGAGCCCAAGTTTGTCATCTCTCTCTCGGCCCTGTTGTGGCTTTTAAACAGGAAATAGACTTTTTTATATTTGGTAGTTTCCTTGACTCTCCTTGTGCATGATTGTTTTTCACATCACTGAATTTGCAAAATAAATCCTTTTGTAGTCCTGGTGTGTCGATTTAGAGATGGACTTATACATACTGTCTAAATTGATGGTGATGAAATAATGTAATTCACTTATTTTTCTAAATAACTTATAAATCTGAGATGAAGTCCATAAAACAAAAACTTGTCTTGACCAAATTTTGTGCCCCTTCCCTCAAACAGTTGCTGTTTTCCACTGAAGCTGATTCTTGGCAAGAGAAATAAAAAAAAATCAGGGGCAGCTTTAGGGAGTTGGTGAGTAGATCAGCAAGCCCCTGGCCCTCTGCTTGCCACTTTCGGTGGATAGAAAAATGTGAGAGTAGGGTGCTTGTGTGCAGAAGGCACTAGCAGAGTGCATGGGAAGGCACATGCTTGTGTATTTCCACCCCCCTTTCTAACATGCCACCTGCTCCAATTAGAAGCCTGTGCTGATAAACTTACTCTCACTACTCCTAGGGCCTACCTTGCAAAAATATTGATAGATTTTTCTGGCTTTTATGTTTTGATCCTTCAGGTTTTGTTTCAGTACTGCATGAGCAATGTAAAGAATTCATATTTAAAAAAAAAAATGTGTAACCTACCAAGCCACGAACATAAACATTTTATCAAACAGAGACCTAGATTTATCAAAATGCTATAAATATCATGAATTAGCGCTTGCGATGATAAAGGGGGCGTGGTTAGGCTAATTTTCATGATACCATATCACGTAGGTATTTACTGCAATGAGCGATTTACATTTATCGTATCGCATGTTTTCACATCGCATGCTGAGTAATCTACTGCAACCCCGTTACCAACTGAAAAGGTTTTTATCGTGAAAGGTGATTCAGGCTGCTGGAGAGAATCAGTAGAGGCTCACAAAAAAAGTTAACTATTGATACCATTATAAGAGGGGGGCACTAGTAATTCAGGGTGGAGTTTGTGGGGTGGGGTAGGTTTTGGGGGGCAGTTTTACGTGCACAGTCATACATACGAACAGCACAGTTGCCATCCGTGAAGATTTGTTGTCATTTGGAGTGGTGAAAGGTAAAAGAAGAGTAGATTTGTATCACATTCTCTCTACCTAGCCTGATTAAAGCTAAGTAGAGTGCACCAAGTTAGGTAGAGAGAAAAATGGTACAAATCTTCTCTTTTTACCTTTCACCACTCCAAATGACGACAAATCTTCACAGATGGCAACTGTGCTATTCGTACGTATGTCTGTGCACGTAAAACTGCCCCCCAAAACCTACCCCACCCCGAATTACTAGAGCCCCTCTTACAGTGGTATAAAAAGTTTAATAAGTGATCCTTCACAGAGGCCCCCTCCCCTCCCCTGAACTGGCATGTGCAATAAAAAAAAAACTGTTTTGGCTGGTAACGCATGGAAAAAAGGTGTAGTTATTTCTGGCATTAAAACCGGCATTGCTGTATTACTTTATCGCACGCCACGTTAACCCACCCTCATTTCCATTTACTCTGTCCAAACGCAAAGGAAAACCGGTGAGATGGTTCATGCATGATAGTGTCTGAATTTGTGCTAATACGGCTAACAGCGCACAAAGGTGAACAACTTTAACTGGATGTCCCTGAGGCAGTGGCAAGCGAAACGTGGTGCTATGTCGGGCTGGCTTTTGTTGAGCGGTGCAAGGCCATTGTGGTTTCTATATGGACAAAGACTTTAACACAAGGGGAGTATTTTGAATTTCACGCTATTTTGCATATTTTTCAAAAACAAATTTTAAGAAGGTGGTGGTGTGGATATGACCATTATGATTATATATAGCATGAGGCAGATAAAAGTATATTGAGCACAGATATTATGAATGGTCTCCTCACCTAATCCTCAATTTAAAGTTATTTTTTTGTTCAGAAAGTCTAAGAAAGTTTTCTAAGTTTTTAATTTACTAGTCAGTGTTTGCTGTTTATTTGGATAAAGTTTTAATACATTTATGTGCATAAAATTGTATTTACACTCATAAATTAATGTAAAAAAATTAAAAAAAATATAAGAAAACCCCAAGAAAAACAAAACAAATATTTTCCCGTGCACATCCTTATACATGTCACAAATCCATTTTTTCCCTTAAGCTCACAGATTCTCACTCTTTACTGGTATAAAAAAGGATAGAATTAGCTCTTTATTTCTACTACTACTTAACATTTCTACAGTGCTACACGAAATCGGGAGGGAACCAGTGTGGGGCAATGGACGGCCAGCGCCATCTTGTGCTCCTACCATGTGACGGGGGCCGACCAATGGCACCAGTAGCTCCTGTGACATAGTAAGGGCAAAGGCTATCTGCGTCATTTTGAATACTGGCAGCCGACAGCCCGAGTGCAGGAGATCGCTCCCGGATCCCGCTGGACCACCAGAGACTTTTGGCAAGTCGTGGGGGGTTGTAGTTAGTTTTTTTTTGGTTTTTGTTTTTTTTTTTTTTAATATTCGCTCCATAAGACGCACAGACATTTCCCCTCCATCGAACTTGGACATATAAACCTATTTTTCTCCTTAGGCTGGGAAAAAAAGTGCGTCTATGGAGCGAAAAATACGATACGTGAATTCTTCAGGCATAGCTTTGCCAGGCCATGAGTCTTGTAGAATCCTTACATTCTAGGCTTTGTTTTCTACACTGCTGCTGCACTCTGGATGAATCAGACTGGGAGATAACTTTGCAGTGAAGATAATTGTTCAGTAAACTGAGGCTTGCAAAGGTATTTCACTTGCAACCTAAACTAGAGAGGAATCCAGGTCTCCACCGATAAAAGGATGGTATGTTTTCTCCACTCCAGCTGTGAGATGGTGACTTTAAGACTGCGATGCTTCCTCCTTGTTGCAGAGTTAAAATTCCAGTCAAGGCAAATCTTTATGAAAATAAGAATAGCAGAAATTTATTACTCAATGTATTGAAATTTCTTAGCATGGTACAAACAGAATGTAAAAATTCAATTGGCAAATATAAATAAATCATTCTATTAAAAAAAAGCAATATATCTAATCCATAATCATAATACAAATATAATTATAAATATGAAGAAATATTAAAACCCAAACCTCACACTATACCAATTAAAACAAATATTTTAACAAAGTATTAACCAAATAATATCAATAAGTCATACATTTTCCTGATGCAGATCATAATTTCTGCAAGTATATCTATGCAAATGCCAAGCTCTTTCCTTCAATATTTCTGCACTAAAATATTGTTAGTTTTGTTTTCTGTGTGGTATAGTTTGAGTACAGTATGGTAAAATTAGAACACTGTGTTGGTTTCTGTGGTAAAAGGCAAGGCATGCTTATCTAAATAGTCCACCCTGAGCAGAGTTTGCTGTGAAAAGTTAGCCTTCCTACAGGAAGATGTGGGGTCTTTCCTGTCTGCAGCCTAAATATAGTATTGCTTCATCAGCAAGAGGGAAAAAAAAACAAACTGCTGTTTTTGTGTTCTATCTCCTGTTCTATGGGACTCACACTTTAACTCTAGTAGGTGTTTAGAGCTCTTGAATTTGATGTGGAGTCCTTGACTTTCCTGTTTTTTGTACTTGCCTTCAGAAGCCCACCTAAGCACAGGATGGCTTTTAAAGTGACTCTGTCCATTTTTCAGCCCAGTGCTATTCACTGACTGAGCATTTGTTCGAGTTCAGAAACCAGACTCTCAGCAAAATTTTGAATTCCCCTCTGAGCTAGCTTTTTTTTTTTTTTTTGAGAAGGGCACCAGTTTGTGCAAAAGGAATTCCTGGATTGTATATTTGTCTGCATTGTGATTATTGGATCATATTTGCTTAATTTAACAGTTCTCTCCTAATTTCAGGATATACAAAATGTACAATTATACACAACCACTTATTTAAATTTTACCCCCAATCAAGAATTAGAATACTTTAAAAAAAAAAGTTATACAAAATTATAATGCTTTAATTCCTTAAATATACATTGCACATTCTTCAGTATCACCCCCTAGTTAAAACCACCATACAAATATATTTTTAAAAAAAATCAAATTTATGTTCAGTTAGCTATTTTTGTGTACGTTTGCTGAAACTGTTTGCTATATCTCCTGGAATTTCTAAACCTAGCCTGCCTCTTAGTTCATACCCAGCTTTTTTTTTTCATATTCTGAGGCTCCAGATGAACTCAAGTCTCAGCATAGAAAGCTCTGTTTAAAAAAAAAAGGTGATTTGATAATGCCAGTAAGTACAAATGTATGTAATTTGACAAGAGACTAATTAGGAAGGCTGTAGTAGTTTCATTCTCTCCACATTTGATGTTGGACTCCTCAGCTGCCAGTGGTTCACTAACTTTACCTGTACTTTTTCTATAATTTTGTTTTTGGTTTTGTGCCCTCATCATTTGTATTAGACTTTTCCAGCAGAAAGCATTCAAAGGGGCGGATTTTCAGAGCCCTGCTCGCCTAAATCCGCCCAAAACCGGGCGGATTTAGGCGAGCAGGGCCCTGCGCGCCGGTGAGCCTATTTTACATAGGCCTACCGGTGCGCGCAGAGCCCCGGGACTCGCGTAAGTCCCGGGGTTCTCCGAGGGGGGCGTGTCGGGGGCGGGCCCGGTCGTCGGGGCGTTGCGGGGGCGTGTCGGCAGCGTTTTGGGGGCAGGTAAGGGGCGTGGCTACGGCCCGGGGCAGTCCGGGGGCGTGGCCGTGCCCTCCGTACCCGCCCCCAGGTCGCGGCCCGGCGCGCAAGAGGCCCGCTGGCGCGCGGGGATTTACTTCTCCCTCCGGGAGGCGTAAATCCCCGGAGAAAGGTAAGGGGGGGTGTAGACAGGGCCGGGCGGGTGGGTTAGATAGAGGAAGGGAGGGGAAGATGAGGGGAGGGCGTTAGAGGATTCCCTCCAAGGCCGCTCCGATTTCGGAGCGGCCTTGGAGGGAACGGGGGTAGGCAGCGCGGCTCGGCGCGCACCGGCTATACAGAATTCATAGCCTTGCGCGCGCCGATCCAGGATTTTAGTGGATACGCGCGGCTCCGCGCATATCTACTAAAATCCAGCGTACTTTTGCTGGCGCCTGATGCGCCAGCAAAAGTACGCCTATTCGCATTTTTTGAAAATCTACCCCAAAGAGTATTACAGAGCAGTTGCAGTAGAGTTGTTGAAGGTAGCTGTTTACAAGGAGAAAAAACATAGGTTCTAAATATTCAACAATAATTATGTACAGTTGCAGATATTGGGGTGGTTGATTTACAGTGGGAGGGGGTAACATTTATATAGGTATACATATACACCTTGTAGTGAGGTAATGTAATAAACGAGCTCCGTGCGCCTCCTTAGTTCCCTGTTAGTACAGCATGGCCGTGTTTTCTGTGGGGGAATAAAATGTAGTGCTGGCTTGCCTTGTCGTCTTGTTCATCTGTTTCCTTTAGAGGTACATTGCAAGGGAGAAAAACTAGTATACAATATGGAACAAAATTACAACTAGTTGTAAATAGACTGATACCTAATGGATCCCAAAATATATCACAATGATACTGTATAAAATACAATTTTTATTAAACAAACTTTTTTTTGATTTTTCATTATTTCATAAAAACTGTCATTATTTTCATTTGTTTTCTGAGCTCAGAAATAGATATTTGAAATGGCCTGTAGTCCAACCATCTGAGTTCAAAATTAAATTTCTATTACTTTAGAAAACATGGCTGATGATTTCTTTGCCATTTAAGAGTGATATGAATTTCTACTCATTATCAAACTGGCCAAAAGAATACGAAATTTTGAGAAAATTATGCCATTAGTATGTTAAACTGATTTTTAAATAGTTTAATCAATTTTAATGACATCAGTGAATCTCACTCAATATTTAAATTTTGGACTCAGTGGAACTTCTAATATCGCACACACTCATAAACCACAGTCTAGATGTATGTCAATATGAGTACAAAATTAACAATTAATGATGTCTTCAATACTTGAACTAATTCTTAATGAGTATCCTGTTGGTATATATTAAATTGCTGGATCAAGTTCATCATTCATCATTTATCTTTAACACTTCTTATTGACCACAGTTCAGATTGTGTATTTCTCAAAGGCAGATCAATTAGCCACACTGTCTTCCAAATTAACTTCCGATAACAGGGTTTCCATAAACTGCATCAATCTGATGTTAATGTCACCCGACAGTGATAGTAACAGAACCTGTTTAAATGATGGCAATAAGCCTATCTTGTCCCGACAAAACTTTATCTTGTCATCCTTTAGCCCACGTGTCTTTTAAAAATGCGGTCCACTTCAAAACCTTTAGCTGAAGTTGCCGCAATCGCTTCAATTTTTCAACAGAAGCCGCCGACGTTGGCAACGTTTCGGAACCTGCATCAGGGCAAACTCTGAAACATTCAAAGTATCTTTTAAGTATTACAGCACTTTTATAGAACTTTTCAAAAATCAAAATTAATACAAGTACTCACTGCTGCTGGACAAGGACGTCTCTACAGTCGGGTCTGTCTGAAGACATTTAAACATGGCGCCTCTATTTGTATAACAAACCTTCATGAAGTGAACCAATCACAGAGCACCCCCTCATTTTTTACGTATTGACGTCACTATTCTTGAACGAACTTTATGTAGCACTGTTGTGAATTCATTGACATGTAGTTTCAATTATATGGCCCGAGGGCTATCCATTTCGAATCCAGTTCTTTAAATTTGTGAGGGAATTATCTCACAAATTAATCAAAGTATTCCATTCAATCTTACTGTTTAAACCTAATGGTTCTTCAGATCGTAATTTATATATCCACTGCTGTTCTTTTTTTAGGAGTATTTTTTCACGATTGCCTCCCCTGATATCTGTAGTAACTTGGTCAAGAATAAACCAACGAAGATCTTCTAACCGATGTTTAGCGGATAAACAATGTGCTACTATTGGAGCTGTTTCTTTTCCATGTTTAATGCAGCTTTTGTGTTCACCATTGCGTAATCTGAAGGCTCTAGATGTTTGTCCAACATAAATTTTTTCACATGGGCATTTGATAATATATACCACAAAAGTACTCTGACAAGTAGTAAAGTGGCGCAATGTATAAATGGACTTGGTTACTGGACATGTAAAAGTCTTCAATTCAAGTGTCTGATTGCAGATTCTGCAATGTCCACATTTGAAATGTCCCAAAAGTGTTGTGCCTTCAATAGTTGTATCAATATTGCATTTAACAGATGGTAAAGTTGACGGGCTTAAAATTTCTTTAAGGTTCTTACTTCTAGAAAAAGCCATTCTGAATTCCAATTCTTCTAAACCAGGAATCATTTGAATTAAATGCCAGTGTTGACGCATACTGTTAATAATTCTACGTGACATCGGTGAATATTTTGTTACACATGTTATTACCTGCGAACTGTCCTGTTTTGCACAAGGATTCAATAGTGCATCCCTATCATAATACAATGCCCTTTTAAATGCGTTGTTGACGCACTTTTTTGGATAGCCTCGTTGTTTAAAGGCTTCCATCAATGTATTAGATTGTGTTCTAAAAACCTCAGTGTTAGAACAATTCCGTTTATACCGCAAAAATTGCGAAAAGGGTAAACTATTCTTCAAGGGAACAGGATGTGTGCTTCTATAGTGTAGCATCGTATTGCGATCCGTTGGTTTCTTATAGACACTTGTGATTAATTCTCCTGAAGAAAGTTTCTGTAATTTCACATCCAAAAATGAAATTTCTCAAACTGTGTGACATTTGAAATTGAATGTTCTCATCACAGGTATTAATCCATTTATGGAAAGAAATAAGTTCCTGCTCAGTTCCGCTCCAATGCGAGAGGTTTCCTGTTAATGTCCCTGTCTCCCAGTTATTCAAACTAAATGCTTTTTTTTTTTTTTATTACATGAGAGCTTAAATTCCCAGGCCCTGCAGTGAATCTATCTCACGGTAGTAAGAGCTGGCTGCCTGACCATGGGAAACTTTTGTTTTTCTCTTTAGTTGAGGTGGTGCCCCTTAAAACCTTTAAAATGTTGGCAGCGTCTCTTCCCTGCCCCTTGAGTGGCTAATGGTGGGATGATTTCTCTGCCCACAACCTCATCCACCTCATTTAGAAAAGTGGAAGGTTAGCCACAGGAGTCGCATGCTTCTTGCATGACCTTTGTTGGAGAGGGACTATAGAGCAGTGTTTCCCAACCCTCTCCTAGAGGCGCACCTAGCCGGTCTGGTTTTCAGGATATCTGTGACGAATTGCATGAGAGAGGTTTGTATGCCTTGACTCTCCAATGTAAGCAAAGCTATCGCATGCATGTTCATTGTGGCAATCCTGAAAATCTGACTGGCTAGATGTGTACCTCTAGGAGAGGGCTGGGAACCATTGGCATAGAGTGTGAGTCCTTCCCCACCTCTGCTCTGTCAAGAGTACATAGGGAGGTTTTGGTGGCAGACATTTATTCCTCTCCCACTGACACTTAATGTAGCCCTTGTTCCTGGTGGAAATTGAATTGGAAAAATCTCTTGATATATTCTCTCCTATGTCTGAGTCTTCTCTAAAGGTTACTGAGTCTTAATGAGGGTATACCAGTTAGAATGGCAATAAAACAGTTTTGAGAGAATTATTTCCATTTTTTTTTCCTGAAGAAATGAGTGGTACAGTTTTGAAGAAAAATATTTCTACATCTCATTCTTGGCAAAATAGATGTTTTGTGCACAAAAACAATTATATTGTAGTATGATAAGAACATACAGTTATGAGCACCGTGCTGTCCATTTTATGGCCCATGGGATAAATTACCCTTCTCTGGATAGGAAACAAGTGACCTGGTTTATGCTGGCCTTTGACATTTTTAACACATTTTGAAGTAGCTGTTGGCATAGCATATGCATGATGTACATATTGGCGGCAGTTTTCCAATAGCTCATGTCTTTGCAAATATGTTTGCACCACCTGGGTATTTTTTTTTCTTTGAGCATTAGCTAGCATAAAATGTGTTAAGTGTGCATGTGTTTTACACACACTATGCAGACAGCTGGGGGTCGGAGGGAGGGTGCATGCTAAAATAGCATGCATACTTCTGGAAATTTATTTATTTATTTATAGATTTTTATATACCGGTGTTCCTGTATGAAATACAAATCACATCGGTTTACATTGAAACTAAATTGAAATCACATGTAGATGCACTATTTTACTCCCCCCCCCCCCCCCCAACCTAAACACAGGCCTTGTGAATGCCTTTTATACCTGGATAAAAGTACACTTTTAGCCAGGCAGAGATGGGCAACTTTGACAGGCCAGTTTACTACTACTACTACTACTACTACTACTACTACTACTACTACTACACATTTCTATAACACTACACGACATGTGCAATGCTGTATGAACATATAAAATTCACAACAAAATTGGCCCTAACACACTGTACTCCAGAAACCTTAAATACAAAATATTTAAACTGGTTTCCTGGTCAATCTTTTTATGATTATAATGTGCCACATAACACAATTGAATGTGATGGTTTTGTAGGACCAATATGCAATGAGTCTGTATATCAATCAGACCCACCATGGAAAAGTCACATTAGCTCGTAATAATGTATTGAATTTTTGCTGAATTTCATGAAGTCATACTAGAAGTGAATTTTCAATTGTGATACTTTGAATTCCTGTGGCAATATAGACTGATTTTAGTGAATTATAAAACCCCAAAAAATAGTTGAAAGATATAATAATAAAGTAATGTGACTTTTCCATGGTGGGTCTGATTGATATACAGACTCATTGCGTATTGGTCCTACAAAACCATCACATTCTTAGCATTGAATTGTGTTTATATGGCGCATTATAATCATAAAAAGATTGACCAGGAAACCATTGTTTAAATATTTTGTACTTGAACATATAAAAAGGCAGTCCCTGCTCAACAGAGCTTACAATCTAATAAGACAAACATACAGGATAAGAGACTTATTTCATAAAGCAAAGACAATGGTTAAAAAGAAAAGTTAGTTAAGACTAAAAGCATACCATCAGGCAAAGATTTAAAAGCGGTTTCAAAAAGGTGGGTCTTTAGATGGGATTTAAACATGGCAAGAGGGGGAGCATGACGCACCAGTTCAGGAAGACTATTCCAAGCATACAGTGCAGCCAGGCAGAAAGCATGGAGTTGGGAATTGGTGGCAGGGGCGAAGGGCACGGATAGGAGTGACTTGTCTGAGCATAGTGCATGAGGAGGGGTGTAGAGAGAGAAGAGAAGTAGTGAGGAGCTGCAGAGTGAAGGCATTTGTAGGTGACAAAGAGGAGCTTGAACTGTATGCGGGAGCAGAAATGGAGCCAATGCGCTGACTTCAGAAGAGAGGTTTGTGAGCATAGCGACTTTGGTTGAAAGATTTATTTATTTATTTTTATTTATTTAAAGGCTTTTATATACAGATAGCCGATTGCACATCGTATCGGTGTACAGATAACGTATAACATGATAGAGAAAATACATGGAACGATTTGGTTACATGGGGGGGGGTACAAAAACATGGTGTGCAGAGAGTATAAGGTGTTGAAGGAAAAATATATATGTAAATATAAACATAAACAGAACTATGTACACATTACAAGGTATGGTCTGAGAGGGTGCCAGAAGTTTATATAGTGGACTTGAAGATAACTTATATATAAGTTATATAATTGAAACTGTAGTCAGTCATGTAGCGTGATGGTACCAGGGAGAGAACGAGGGGGTTAGGGATAGGCTAGCTTGAAGAGCCACGTTTTCTTTTTTTTTTTTTTTAAATTTGTGTGATAAGATAAATTTGTGTGATAATTTGTGTGATAAGATAAGTCGGTCAGCTGAATTTATGACAGATTGCAGTGGAAAGGGATGGCTTGCTGGAAGACTTGTGAGGAGCAAGTTGCAATAGTCTAAGCAGGAGGAGATGAGAGAGTGGATAAGGGCTCTGGTAACGTGTTCAGAAAGGAAAGGATGAATTTTTACCTGGGTAAATGGCTTTGAAAACTGCCCTCATTACATACCAGTCCCCTTCAGTCTGGCATGCATTGTATGAGGTTGAGATTCCTCTTTCGAGAGAAGTTCCCATTGTGGGGACCGGGTGGCTGGTGAATGCACACTGGTTTAAATCTTAGCTCAGGTGGTCTGTGGAAAATGAGATGGTCCAGTTCCAGGGCCCATAGCAAAAGTGTGAGTTCTACAAATCTTGTCACTGATTTGTGAAGAGGACTGAGAACAAGTTGTGGGTAGTTGAAGAGCCAACAGGATTATTTATCCCAGTCATTACCGCAATAATTGGGTTTTCCTCACAGTTTCCAAACTGTTGGTCTGCCATCCTGCTTGTTTTGTCTAGACTTATGGGGATTGAATTAAAACACAAAGTCAAGCACTGCGGTGTGGATTTGGAAATAAAAGGCATTTTTATTCTTCCTGGAAAGTCCATTTGAGAGGTCTCAATAAGGCTGCCTTAGTTGCCAGCAGGAGAATGGCTGTTCCTTGGCAGTATGAGAAGGCTGCTTGGGAAAGTGTGCCCTGGAGTGTTTAAAAATAAATAAGTTAACTCAGTGCAGTGAGATTTTATGGACTTATTTTTTGGAGTAGATTTTAAGAGTTGGCAAAAGATAACTCTCTTACAAATCCAATTCCATACCTTTTTTCCCTCAGTTGAAAAATATTCTTGTTACTTGTTCTGATGCCACTGGATGCATGTCATTTATTCCTGCAGCTGCTTGTCTGATTACAACACACTTCTTGCTTTAAGCTTTATTTTCACAGAAATGTATACTTTGGAATTATGTAATTCATATAATAAAACCTTCATTTAGATAATGGGAAGGACGTCACCAGCCTTAGGAAAAACACTGCTACGGCAGCAAGCCAGATCATATGGCATATAAGAGAGCTAAAATAAATTGCCTATATTCTTGCTCTCTTAGATGTTTCTTCAGCATTTGACACGGTCAATCACAATAGCCTTTTAAAGCGCCTTAAAGAGATTGGCATCTCTGGTACCGCCTTCCTCTGGTTCCAATCATACCTAAACGTCAGGCATTACAGTGTAAAAATCGGAAACTGTGAATCCAAACCTATTAAACTGTTGCAAGGGGTGCCTCAAGGCTCTTCTCTCTCCTCCACACTTTTCAACATTTACCTACTCCCACTCTGCCAACTACTCTCCAAACTTGGTCTCCCCCACTTTATCTAGTGCGAACTGTTTCACTGTTCGCACTTTCCTCTCTTACTTTCCTTCTTGATTACTTAGAGACTCTCCCCCTTTTCCCTGTTCATTGTACTTTCGACCTTTCAGTTGTAATGTAAACCGGTATGATGTTTGCATACTAATGTCGGTATGTAAAACAAACAAACAAATAAATAAATAAATCTATGCTGCTGATGCGCAGATCCTCATTCCCATTACAGACTCACTTCCAAATGCTTTAAAAACTTGGAAATCAGCACTCACTGATATCAACACACTGCTCTCAGACAACTTCCTGGCTCTCAACACCTCCAAAACAGAGCTCCTTATTATATCACCCCACAACATCTCCTTCCACTCCCCATCACCCCTCACACTCCCTCTACCTCCTCCCAACATGTACGCAGCCTCGGCGTTAACCTTGACAACTATTTCAATCTAAAAAGGTTCATCTCCTCCACCCTCAAAGATGGATTTTACAAACTTCACACTCTAAAAAGACACCCCCACGATTTTCGCACTGTACTCCAAGCTACCATCCTTTCCAAGCTTGATTACTGCAACACCATCCTCTTAGGCCTCCCAAAAAATTCAATCCAACCCCTGCAGATGTTACAGAATGCTGCCGCCCGCACTCTCACCAATGCCCACCATCATGATCACATAACGCCAGTCCTACAACTCCTTCGCTGGCTACCAATCTCCTCCAGGATAGTGAGAGAGCGTTCTCTGGTGGAGACAAGTTTAGTTAGTTTGGGTGATGGTGTAGGTAGTTTTGCCTGATGTTGCGTTCTGGTAGGTCTATTAGGATTGCAAAGTATGAATTGCTCTGAGAACCATTGCATATTTTGATTGTGTATGGATTTGTGTATGAGGGTGAGGGATTTGGATATTATCCTGGAGGAGATTGGTAGCCAGTGAAGGAGTTGTAGGACTGGCGTAATGTGATCATGACGGTGGGCATTGGTGAGTATGCGGGCGGCAGCATTTTGTAACATCTGCAGGGGTTGGATTGAATTTTTTGGGAGGACGAAGTCTTAGCCGATAGCTGTTCATATACGGCTAGTTTATGCAGTTTCAATCTCCATTGTATGAGTGTCAGAGGTGCCTTGGCTAGCCACTGTGCTAAGATTGTTTGTTTGGCCAGTAAAAGAGCCTTACTAAGAAAGCTACGATGTGCCTGATGACTGTTTCCTGGTGTTGATTCTCGAATTAAATGTAATAGAGACAGTTTCGGGTCCATAGGCAAGTCCAGTGCGATAAGGCATTGTTATCTTCCATTTACAGGCCACATTCGGAGCAATGTATATTCTGTGTAACAGCTTGTATTGGGTTTCTCGTAGTTGTACATTTTCTACACTTTTTGTAATGGCCTTAAAACATCCTGCTAGTAGGGATGTGGTGATGGAGCTAGTCAGATCTTGGGTCCACATGTTAGCCTGTAGCGTTTTTACCATAAAGGCGCAGGATACCCGCTGTTGTCAGGGTGCGAAAAAATTTTCTAAGATGTCTTGATTGAAAACTGTCGTCGGATGTCCTTTCCATACGTGCAGAAAGTGTCATATTTGGAGGTATACAAAGAAACTCCTATGTGATATTCCAATGCTTGCTTGTAATTCTGCAAAGGAGCATATATGACTTCCAGAGGCATCCAGTAGTTGGGATATGTGAGTGAGACCTGAATCTTTCCAATGAAAGAATGCTGGATTTTCCCAACTGGGAGAAAGTCTGTAGTCCCCTGATAGGTGCAAAGGTTAGTGTCCTCAATGAGATGTGCAATTGCGAGCATAATCGTTTCCACACAGTACAACAGGCTACAAAATATGGAAAATCGCGGACATGTACCAGTAGGGAGAATCTCGGCGCCACCAAATGATTGCTCAATTCCAGTGGCGTACACCACCAGTCTCGGAGTAAATTCCTCATATTAAAACATCCGTGGGTCCCAGCCAGTCCCTGATATGACACAGCAGATGAGCTACATTGTATCGGTGAATATTAGGACAGGCTAGTCCTCCTTCAGAGATTGGGCGCATTAGCATTGAGTCCAATTCTGGCTTTTTTTTTCTACCGCCGGGCCTCATTTAAATACTGAATCGCATGCACAGGCGAGTGGCCTGTGCGTGTGCTGGGAGAGCAGGCGTTCGCCCGCTCTCCATGGACTTTACTGAATCGGCCTGTAAGTCCAGCTTATCTGTAGGTGAGCTGGGCTCGGCAGTCCAGCAGCCATTTTGCCTTCAGGTTGCCACCCGACATTTTTTCTTTTCTTTGCGGCTTTGCCGCCATCCCGGGCGCTCTGCTGGGGGAAAAAAGTGTCAATCGTTGTTTGCAGGGTCCCCGATTTCAGCTGGAGCCGCCACGTTTCACAGTGTGAGCGCAGAAAACACTGCTTTTTCGGCGGGGGAGCCGGGAGCATGGTCTGCCTGCAGCCTACCCACTCATCACGTCACGTGGCTCCTCCAAATAAACACATTTTATGTGAGGGGGAAAAAGTAAAACCATAACAAAAATTTGCCAAGTTCATCTCAAATTTTCAGTTATTTGCTTAAAAAAAAATAAAAATGCTGTGACTAGTATGTTCTTTTGCTTCCTTAGTGGGGAAGTATAGCAAAATTTGCCAAAACAAATATAATTGATTCTTGGTGGTTTGTAGCTGACCTTTTTGATGAGCTAAAATTGTAGGTTTTGTGTATACCTTGGCTTCCTCTGGAACATGCTGTGTGCACTTTGAATACAGCCGGTAAGTGTTAGTGTTTTGTGATGGGTGGGACTGCATTCCAGGCACTGAGAACACTGCTTCTGCAGTACTCTGCCTCTGTCAACAAGGAGGACAGGAGTCTGGGCTGGGAATCACTCAGGTTTCTCCTGACAGTGTGTAGCATTGCCTTTGGGGCTGTCCTGTCATCTTTTTTTTTTTCTTTTTTCATTCATCCTCCTAATTCATCCCTAATTCATCCCTCTGCACCACCTTCCCATGTCCCCACCTCCGACAGATCCTTCAGTTCTAATTACTTGGTCTCGCATACGATGTCTATCTCCCACAATCGCATTTATCTTGTAAACTTAACTATTATGCCATGATTTATATAACCACACAAATGTATATTTTGTAAATAGATCCTTGCCTTCTGGGCAATTCTTCTTTCCCCCTCCTCCCCCCTCCCTCCTCCCCCTAATCTTTCCCTCCTGCTTCCGCACCCAAACATTCCTCCCAATCAGCTCGATCCAGTAAAGTCCGTGGGAGAGCGGACTAACGCCCGCTCTCCCGGCGCGCGCACCGGCCCCTCGCCGGTGCGCGCGATCCAGTATTTAAATTAGGCGACGCGGTGCAAACGAGGAAAAAGAGGCGCTAGGGACACTAGCGCGTCCCTAGCGCCTCCTTTTGGCCTGGAGCGGCGGCTGTCAGCGGGTTTGACAGCCGACGCTCAATTTTGCCGGCGTCGGTTCTCGAGCCCGCTGACAGCCACGGGCTCGGAAACCGGACGCCGGCAAAATTGAGCGTCCGGTTTTCGGCCCGACAGCCGCGGGCCGAATTCAAAATTTTTTTATTTTTTTTTTTACTTTTTTTTTACTTTTGGGGACCTCCAACTTAATATCGCTATGATATTAAGTCGGAGGGTGCACAGAAAAGCAGTTTTTACTGCTTTTCTGTGCACTTCCCTGGCGCCGGAAGAAATTAGCGCCGACCTTTGGGCGGCGCTAATTTCTTAGAGTAAAATGTGCGGCTTGGCTGCACATTTTACTTACTGGATCGCTCAGGAATACCTAATAGGGCCATCAACATGCATTTGCATGTTGAGGGCGCTATTAGGTGCCGCGGGTGGGCCGCGTGTTTTCCTCCCCTTACTGAATAAGGGGTAAGGGAAAACACGCGTCCAGAGCAGGGTGACAGTGCGCTCCGACGGAGCACACTTTACTGGATCGAGCTGACTGTTATCTATTTTTATCTATATTTACCAATAACTACTAGCTAAGTTTCTATAATAAGCCTTGTTTCTAAATTTTGTAGTTTTATTCACTGTTCTCTTATAAGTTCTATGTAAAGCTTTTGTTGCTGATTTTTGAAGTTCTATTGTAAACCGATCTGATGTTTCTTTGCGAAGTTCGGTATATAAAAGCCACAAATAAATAAATATAAATAAATAATTCAGCTTCTTTCCATGTTTTGGGGTGAAATTGTGGGGTCTGCAAGCATACATTTGATCTAGGTCCATCCTACTCAATTCCAGCAAGGTGGAGGCAGAAGTTAAGAGCAGTTGGGGTTAAGGAAGACATACAAAAACATTTTTTCCCATATTTCTAATTTGTATTTCTAGACAGTGTGCAGTACCACCTTGGAGCTTTATATGCATGGATAGCTTTCCTGGCAAGGACAGCTACTTTAAGTGGGAGTTAAATATAATTTTTAGGGATGTGAGGAAGAGAAAAAAATCATTTTTGGTTCATTCATTTGTTTTGTTGGGGCCCAGATTTGTTTCATAACAGTAAAACAATTTGTTTTCATTGGTTCACTAGTGCTCCATTAAAATCAACGTGGGAAGTATTGCAGCCTATTTTGGGCTACAGAATTGTGTTTTTATCAATTCTCATGAAACTTGGGAAGAAATCATAAGAAGGAGAAAAGAACTCCAGGGTACACAAAGTGGCACCCAAAGTGGCATGAAAGCCTCAGTCTCTGCATAGGGGTACCAGCATTGGCAGGAGTTTTCCAAGGTACCATGAGAGCAGCAAAGAAGCAGCAAGAAAGGGAAGAACAAAGCTGCAAAAGAAGGCACCAGCAATAGTGAAATGAACCTTTGGCATCATGATAGGCAAAGTGGTACCAAAAGTGGCATCGGCTTGCTAAGGCACCATGAAGGGGGAACGAAACTGAAAAAGGTGGCAAGAAAAACCTCAAGGCAATGATAAAGGGACCCAAGCAGTAGAAAGAGTGGCTTTACCCTTCGGGTGATGAGTGATGCATCACCTGAAGGGCAAAGCCCCCCAGACTGGCAAGAGCCCCACAAGGTGTAAGGTCTGGACTACGGAGGAAGGCACAGTGGCAGAAAGAACTCCAAGGTGTAATGTCTGTGCATGGCAGCAAGGCAGAGAGGCATGGGAGATGTTAGCATTCTGTTCAAGCACATTTGCCAACTGGCAGAACTGGCAGAGGAGAATGAACTGTAGTATGTGTCATTCCCTGCTGAAACTTGATCTAGCTGCTGGGTGGAACAGTGATTTTCTTATTTAATATTCCAATTTTCAGGCATTTCAAAGTGGATTACATTCAGGTACTACAGATATTTCCCTGTCCCAGAGGGCTCACATTCCAAGTTTGTATGGAGGCAGTGGAGGGTGAAATGACCCGCCCAAGGTCACAAGGAGCGACAGTGGGAATTGGGCTTTCTGAAGGAGCCTGTTATATGCAGGACATCTAAATGTTGGGTTTTTTTTGTTTTGTTTTTTTAAGTGTGGTTTTCCTGGAAAGTGGTGAGGGTTGCTCTTTTTAGAAACTGTTTCCTATAGTCTGTAGCTGAAGTCTTGCTGTTCTGTTTTTTGGTTTTGCATAAGGTAAATCTGCCTGACTGAAACTCTAACCACATTCAGAACATGTAAATGTTTATTTTCTTCTATGTATTTTGTTCTGCTTCTATTTCTTCCTGCTGACTGAGGGCTTTTGTGGATAAACCACTCTAGTATCATTAGCAAACGGGGTGGGAGAACCAGGCTGGGACTGGAGGGGTAGAAAATGAAGAATCATAAAATAGATGGTGTGGGTGGAGAAACTTGTATTCTTTGACTTTTCTTTTCATTCTGATCCCGGTATAATCTAAGAGGAAAGCTAGAGTGTGAAGAAAGCCCCCCTCCTCCCCCCAAGGCTTCAAAATAGGGTGCCAACAAGTTTGATATGAACCTCCAAGGCTGAATGAAGGGCAAAGTGGCACTGTGTGTGTTATAAAAAAATATCTGAAGGCACCAGGAATGGGGAACAAAGTAATGGATGGCCAGGGCAAGACAAAAATTTGGCAAGTACTGTAGGAGAAGCTGATTTGGCAAGAACTTTGAACATAGCCGGAGCAGTGGAGGAAACACCTAAGGTACCAAGAATAGAAGCAGAGCAACACAGCAAGAAGGGTAGCCATAAAGCTGTCTAATCTAGCAGGACTGGCTTGGGAAGCAGTGATGGCAGCAGTAGTACTGACAATTCTTAAAAATTGGAATAGTAGGAGCAGAGCAATGCAGTGAGAAGTTTAACCCTGACACCCACAGTCATTTGTCAGTTTTCACATATGCATGGAGCAGTGTAGTGAACGTTGTAATATTGCAAGGCTGGTTTGCAGTAGCAGTGGCAGCATTTGTGCTGGTCATTCCTAAAATTGGGGGCAGTAGAAGCAGAGCAATGTAGCAAGAAAGGTAGCCGTAACATCCCCAAAGGTGTAGTTGAGTCAGTTTCATGTATCATTTGCAAAATACTTCTTCACGTAGGAAATATATAGCATTCTTAAGGACTGCAAAGTTTAAGGTTAATGATCCTGACCCTTTCTAATGCTGTTTTCAAATGGACAAGATATGCGAGTTTGTGCTTAATTTATTATTACAATGTATTATGAATTGTTTTTGACCAATTACATGCAGCTATTTAGTTAATCGAATGATTAGACAATTAAGAGATTTTGATATATTCAATAATGTTTATTTATGGTTCCTATGACATGGTATATTTATTTCTGATTTCTATCTAGGAATTAATATATTTCTGTACGTGATTTTGTGACAGTGTACATGTGACAGCAGCCCAGCAGGCATTGTTAAAATCCTGCCAATTGAAGTAAGACCTATATTTATACAATTAATGATATAATATATGCAGACTCCAATTTACTTTTTCTTTTATCATGAACTCCTATGTGAATCAGTCAGCCTCTCCAGTTCCATTATTTTTATTCCATTTTTTTCTGTCTACACTATTGTAATGTTTGAATACATTTTAGGTTTGATTCATGCATCATCCATGAGTTCCTACAATTATATATGTTTGTAAGTTTATATTTTTAAGGACATTGTTTGTTGATTACATTTTACATGTATCTTATGATTTGATAAGTACATTTATACATGTTCTAATACTATCCATTTTTATACATTTATACATGTATTTTTTTATATGATTTGAGTATGTACACCTATACATGTTTCTATGTTTTTAATTTCTTTATTCACTAATTGTGATATTTATTGATATATTGTTTTGTTGTAGTTGCCCCTGAGGCAGCTCTACGAGCGAAACTCGGCCAGAGTCGGGCACATAATAAAGGGCTTCGTGTGATCATCCGATTCCTATTGTTTTCATCTCCAAAAGCAGACATTCTATTCTACGTACCAAATGAGGAGTGTGGTGAATATCGAGCAGCAGCATGGCCTAGACAAGCCGTGACATCAAAACGATCAACCCAAAAAGAAATAGGGTGGGAAGAGCAACTTGTATATATATATATATTTTTTTTTTTTGGTCTTTTTCACATTTTTCTAGGTGACAAAACACACCAGAATAACCAACAAACAAACAGGGTGGGAGCAGTAAACCCCGAGCCAAATAGCAAAAATGGAGTCACCAACACTCCCATGCTGATACATAAGTCATGGCAGGTAGGCATATCAATAGCATGACTCCCAAGGTAGTATAGGAATTGCTTATTCAGGGTGGCCCATGGGAAAAGTAGCCTGCCTCCCAATGCACTGGTATTGGAGGAGGGCTACTTCTCCATGGGCCACACTGTAGATAGCAAAATGGTAGCAGCAAGTGATACTGAGTGGAAGAAGGACTACTAAAGTGAAAGATAAGGGGTATAGCAGCAAAGCAGAGTGGCATGGGAGATCTCTTGTTCTGTGGAAGTACTTGCCACATGTCACATTTAGCGAGACACAGTCATCTATCATGTAACACGAATGTGTTTAAAATTCTCTACTTGAGCTTGATCTTGCTACTGGGTGGCATTTTCGGTTTCTGGTGTAATTTGCATTCTGATTGAAAGTGTAGTTACATTCTGAAAATCCAGTAGGTTTCTCGTCAATTTAAGTTTTCTGGTAACTGCTGCGGTTTGCTAAAGGTTTTACCCTATCCTGTATCTGAACACATCCTCTGCCCTTTCTTGATTTTCATGTGTTGCTTTAATTCTCTCTTCTTTCTGGAGCTTTTATCACATTCTACAAGGGAATGGCCTCTAGTCTGCATGTTTTCAGTTCTGTCTCTTTCCGATGCTTTTTGTGGACAAAACACCCCAGAACAAGGATCGAACAAATGGAGTGGGAGAACCAGGCTGGGACTGTGAAGGGGTAGAACAAAAGGCAGAACTGTACATCAGGAGGAATGGAAGTAGAAACTTTCATTTTTTCTTTTTTTTCACATTTTTCTCTGTCTAACCAACAAACAGGGTGGAAGAACTTGGCTTGGATTAAAATGAAGAACTACAACAGGAGAAGGGGTAGGAGAAACTTGTATTTTCCAGAATAACATTTTTTCCAGGAAAAAAAACAAACACCCCCAATAGTACCATAAAAAGAACTGCAAACACAGACACACCTAAATTCCCCTGCTCGTTTATCATGAGCATGGCAGGAAGACATATAACAGAAGCAGCAAGACCCCTGTCATGGTATTTGGGGCCAGGAAGTCAGGAGTATTATATGTTTGTCAGACCCCTGTGATGTTGTTTGGGGCCTGGCTGGCAGATGCAGTGTGTGCTGTCTTGCCCCTGAGGTGGTATTTGGGGCCTGCCAGGCAGAAGGAATGGATGTAGTGCAGTCATCTGTATGTGGTGGTGGTGGCTGGAGCATGGCAGGGAGATGCAATGTGCATAGTCAGGCCTCTCTGGTGGTATTTGGGGCCTGGCAATCAGAGCAGCAACAAGGCCTTTAAAGTGCTTTCATTTATTTTGCCACTTGCATGGCAAATCTAGAAACCCAGGCAAGGGCAGATTGATTTTCAGGAACACTAGCTTTTCCATCAAGATGTCCCCTGTCATTGTGAATGAGTCTTTTTTCAAAGCACGCTAATTGTTGGGTAGGACAGATAGCGATGAACTAGTCTAACTGGGTCTGGCCAGATGGTGGATTTGTGTGCCCAATATGGCAGTGTATCTGTATGCATGTCCTCGATAGACTGTATGACATAGTGTGTCTTGGAGATTTGTCCTGGTGTCTCCTTTGCTTGGGTAGGCCAAGAGTCTGTGTACCATCTGCTTTTGCTATAGCATGTGCTAGAATAGATAATTCTTTATGGGCAAAATCGCATTGACAAGTTGAAATAGAGGAGGAAGTACTAGGTGACAGGGTGCTGCACTGCTGTCTGAGGTGCTCACTGTTAGTGTTTGTTACATCCCAACTCTGCCTCAGCCTATGGCACTCCTGTTCACACCCCTTCCCTATGAGCATGTTCTTCATGTATGTCAGACTGGAGGTTGAGTCTCCTTTTCACACAGGGATCAGAGAATGAAGCGAGTATATAAGTATTGTTTTTGGTGAGAGGTTGTAGTCTCTCTGTCATCTGCTTCTGCAAGGAGTTCAGACAGCACAGCATCTCTGTTTTTTTCACTCTCTCTTCCAGTTGAAAGCCCTTCAATCTTTCCTCTAGTCTAGAATGTTTACTATGGGGATGACAATGCCCAAGGTGCACTTCTTGAACTCAGCTACTCCTTGGCATCTTTAAAGGGCTTCATGATTTTTGACCAGCTGACTCATAACTACCCAATTATGATGCCGTAGGGAGCACTGCACACCTATCTCCATTTTCTGAGATAGATTTCTTTTTATTTAAAATTTTTTATATCTTTGCACCTTCCAAAGTTCAGGGCTAGTTACAAAATGAACATACATAATTTTACCGTCAAATGTCCTATTTTAATTAACAGACAAAACATATATGGTAGTAAAAAAATGGAATAGATATTGGTCATGTTACTATTAACGATGTTGAGCAAGCTTGAAATGCTGTGAGGTAGAGAAGGAAAGGAAGAGAGTGTTTTTTAAGGCTTCTTTAAATAAATGTGTTTTGAGGGCTTTCTTGAAGTCCTTAGTCTTTTAGTGATGGATAGCAGATTATGAAGGGGTGTTTGCTGCTCCACTAAACTCTGCAGGATCATATAGGTGGAATTCCAGCGGGGGCCAATATCTTGAATGAAACATTTGAGGCATCTCCAAGTCATCTTGCTTTTATACTTCTGTGGAAGTGCCCAGCTATTCTCCTGCAGGTAGATATTCTCTTGGTCCTTGGACCCAGCCCTCCTTCATTACCCAGTTCAAGGTGTGAACAAAACATCGGACACCTTGAAATCCCCCATAGGATATAACCTTTGCATATTTGAGTCCCTGTCAGTAACAAAACCTGCATTTCAACTCCTGGCTCCCAGGTCTAGCTGCTAGCCCTCCAGCATCTCTTTAATGCTGATAAAATATTGTCCAAGGTATGGGCCTCATCCATCAAGTAGGTGTGCAGCAAAGCCCACCTATACCCAGATACTCTGTCCCTTCTAGAGCTGCAGCCAGGTCCCAACCAGTGTGCCATCGGAGAGAGGAAAGTGTGTGAAGCATTGATAGTGGTCTAGATGTCGCTGGTGGAATGCATACTATTCCCCTTTGCCTTGGCCAACTAAGGCACTGGTTGTACAGGCCAGTGTTGACCTTTTTTACTGAATGAGATCCTGGAGGAGACACTATAATTTGGGGCAAAACCTGCAGTAGATGCTTGAAACTCATTCTCCACTCCCTACGGGGGCTGGCCATCAAGGGCAATCCTTTTCCCTATGCTCCTGGTTATGACTTTTGATCCTGCCTGCCTCTTTCCCTGAGATGGTGCTACCACAAACAAAGTGACAACCCTCTGCTCTGGGTTGTTCCTTCTGACGTATGGCATGGGAATGCTGGTCTTTCGCTTGACTAGAGTAGGGAATTGAGTGCATGGAATCAGCTTGGGGAACACTTCCCCTTTTCACTGTTCTCTGAATGGCAGAAGGGGTCCCTAGGCTACTACTAGTACTACCATTCCCAACTTTCAGTTGTAATAGATATTGCTTCTGCAGGTGATGCGACGTCCCAGCATTTGCTAGATGTCCCACTTGCTTCGGCTGATATCCTTGGCACAATAATTACCTAAGCTAAGCACAGGTCCTCGCTGACTTGAAAGTGCCTCCATTTCTGATTTTGTTTCATGATTCCTTGTCTACGTCCATGGGGGTGGATGATGCTGGCCCTGGAGTAGATGGTGGAGGCAGGTGGACTCTGAGAAACAGTGGCAAGGGCATCACTCATGCTGTCTTAAGTGCACTATCTTCTGTTCTCCCTCACTATCAACATGTTTCCTTTCTCTCCTCCATCACGGAAGAGGAGGCTAAGATGCTAGTAACTAATCCTTCAAAACTTGTCTTCAACTAATAGCTGTCTGATTTCTTCTTCAGGGAATCCTTTAAAAGGAGATTCTGCTTCTGATAATGCTGATGCCAATACTGTTTCCGTTGCCTCTTCAGTGCTAACGAAAGAAGATTGCTCTGCTGGTGGTTTTAGGTCTTGCACGTCTACCTCTACTGCCTGCCCTTTTCCTCCCCTCCAGAATAAGAGAAATAGGTGGTGGAGGTGGCACATCCTCTCCTTATTTCAGTTTCTTCTGCCTGGACCTGCATGCCTCTCCTGCCATTTTAGGTATGAAAAAAAATCCCTTTTTATTTTTGGTGGTTTTAAGGCCTCCTACATTCTTGCCTCTGCCTTTTCCTGACATGATGTGATTTGTCACTGCAGTATATACTGGGGATTTGGATGATAGGGATTTTTTTTTTAAATTATTACGTTGAATGGAACTGACTGTGATGTAATATTGGTATATATCACCACTGACTGTATCACTTGGTGTCTAAGTGTGAAGGATGCAGGATCGTCCTTTTCATTAATGGGCATACAGCACAGCTGAAAATGCTCTGCTCTGTGTATTACTCAGTCACAGAATCCACAAAGTAAGTGGTTGTGTGCTTGATTTCTTGCTGTACACTGCCGACTCAGACAAAGAAAAATAAAACTCTGTATCTGCACTGTGGCACAGCTGGTCCACTGCAACTGGTCACCAATCTCTCCCACCCTTCCTGTCCTTCATCCTCCCCAAAGGGAGAGGAAAAGCTGTGCTAAACTGCCAATGCTAGTTGCCTGTTCCAAGCCTTCCTTTCTCAGAGGGTGTGACAGTAAGACCAAGACCAGTGCAGAGGAACAGTAGCTAAAGATTTTAAATATTTCACAAAAACCAAAGCACAGTTGAACACTCTGAGAGAGGAAGCACACCCTTTCCAGACAATGTCCAAGAAGAAATACAGT
The DNA here is from genome assembly GCF_901001135.1 of Rhinatrema bivittatum. NCBI lineage: Eukaryota > Metazoa > Chordata > Amphibia > Gymnophiona > Rhinatrematidae > Rhinatrema > Rhinatrema bivittatum. Next base: position 45,100,864 of record NC_042628.1, on the reverse strand, counting down.
CTTGAGTCCTCTCTTCACATATGCTCAGAACTCAAGATCAGCGTCACTGGATCCATAGAGCAACAATAGGCTAAATTGGGGAAAATGCTTCATTTTCATGTGTTGGCATTCTGGTTTCCTTGCCAACACATCCACACCAGGCAGTGAGATCACACACGAGTCTCAGAAAAGGGCTGGTTGCTGTGGAGACTTCCACATGACCTCCATTAGAATCCATCGGCTCCATATACTTTAATAAGCCATAGAACTCTGAGGGCAATATGAATAGGATATTTCATTTGTGGGAAGTATACCATTCATTTTGTCGACCCTACAAATGAAATGAATGGAGTCCTTTCGTTTCGGATATGCCATTCATTTTAAACGAATGCACATACCTATCAATTTTCTCAGGATTGTCATTTTTGTGATAATGGCTTTTCAACTGTTTTCAGTTTGGTCGCCAAACATGATTTAGATAGTTGCTGTAAACATAGCCAGCCAGACAAGTTTATCATCTTTCTGTTGCCCAGAGTGTACATGTACATAAAGGCAGTGAGAGTTGTTTCTCTCAGCTTGGTGCAGCATTACTTCTCCTCTCCCTGTTATGTAATGCATAACAGGGAGAGGAGGGAGCTAAAGCCTTTAAATTGGGATTATGGATAGAAAGTATGTTGCAGTCAGGTTCACTGAAAAATAGATTTCCGAATTGTTTAACTTTTTGACCTTATTACCGTACTTCCATTTCTTGATCACAGTCCAGCTTATGTTTCTCAGTGCAGCGTATGACATTAAATCACAGAATAATAAATAGCATTTGAATTACATGATCAAAAACAAATCTTAAAAACTATAATATGAAATGCAGATTGTAGGTGACTGAGGCATGCCATAAAGTGGATTACTGTCAAAATTTGGTCTTACGCTCTGCACGTATGGCCTGTAGAGTAGTTGGCAGGGCAGAGCAGCTGACCCTTCCTCTCACTCCTGTGCTTGATCCACTTTATTTGATTGAACTAGTGTTAGGTGGCTTGAAAAGGAAGCGTGTCTGAAAATGGACCTGTTGGGTTCAGCATCATGTTACATAATGGTTTTGTGATGTTTTTTGTTTGCCTGCTGTTCCTTCTGACTTCCAGCTTAACTGGAAACAGGGCTGGAATCCGATGCTCTCATTCCCAACTACCTGTGGACTTTTCTATTATGTTGTCCCCTTTCCAACTTAGTTCAGTCATTGCAGTGATGGACCTTGGCCAAGTGTCACAAACCAGAGCGCCTTCTGAAACCCTGCATGTATGATGACAGGAGCTCTCATCCCCCTCCTCCTCCTCCCCTCTTCAGTGCTAGAAATGCAGTCTCTGCAGCATTTCCAGCTCGGGTGACCCAAGGGGCGGAAATGCTGACCTGGGTATCAAACTAAAGTCGTCTACGTCGTGTTGCACAGTACCTACTACAGAGCTACTGGGTCAGCCTGTGACAAACTTTTTGGATTACGTATTGTGCTATATACTTCAGCCATCTGGAGGGGCATTTCTGAATATGGTTACACCCAGCTCTGCATCTGATTTTCTTTATTTTAGTGGTGAAGCAGTGATTGTAGCATGTTGTGGGAAAATTGGATAGTAAGCAGAAACCTTAAAATTGTAAAGGAAATACAAAATATCAGAGTACCACAAAAGGGAAGTCCAGAGATTGCCCATAATTATTGCATGCCAGTGGCTGCTCTGCCAGATGAAATGTCATATTTTGTTGATATCGTAGCTGCTGTATTTGTTCCCAGCTTTGTTAAAATGAGAGAGACATTGAGCAACTCCTATTTGGTGGAACTTACTTTTTCTTGCTCCAACTGTATGATCTTCGAGTTGGAATGAATTGGGGAGACGTCTCTGCATCTCAGGTATTTGATTTACAGACCTGGAACCTGTTTGCTTCCTTTGCCTTATTTTTAAATTGTAGTGGACATATTTTTTCTCGTATGTATAAATACTTGATCCAGTCTCCAGAAAAAGTAATTCCCATGATCAAAAAAGACTGCTAATCCTTTAAAGGAAAGTTGTACCCTGCTCTTCTGTTCAGTACACAAAATATGTTGAACAATAATCTTGCCATCTATTAATAAATGTTCTAAGACCTACATTTTTCAATTTGTATTTTATTGGATAGTACGTGACCAATGCCATGCAGCTCAGTTTAGCCGGGTATATGCTGCAAAAAAGTAGTACAACATTTCAAGTCTAATCAAATACAAATTATATTTTAATATGTTTACAAGCACCCGTGGGTCCTAGTAAGCAGCCAGATTTAGGAAGGTATCACAGATTCTCATAGGGATTGGGATCATAGGTCATGATGGACCAATGGAATCCAGTGAATCTAAGGCATTCATACTCATGCTAGTTGCATGTCAGGAAAAAAAAATGTACAAACATAAACTTGTTCAAAAAATGTTTCAAGATTGTTGCCCAGGCCTTAATTTCAGCCACTGCAGGCAAGAGCCTTGCACATATTTTGTTGTGCCTTTTACATACTGCATTGTAAGAACATAAGAAATTGCCATGCTGGGTCAGACCAAGGGTCCATCAAGCCCAGCATCCTGTTTCCAGGCCACAAGAACCTGGCAATTACCCAAACACTAAAAAGATCCCATGCTACTGATGCAATTAATAGCAGTGGCTATTCCCTAAGTAAAATTGATTAATAGTCATTAATGGACTTCTCCTCCAAGAACTTATCCAAACCTTTTTTGAACCCAGCTACACTAACTGCACTAACCACATCTTCTGGCAACAAATTCCAGAGCTTTATTGTGCGTTGAGTGAAAAAGAATTTTCTCCAATTAGTCTTAAATGTGCTACTTGCTAACTTCATGAAATGCCCCCTAGTCCTTCCATTATCCGAAAGTGTAAATAAGAGTCACATCTACTCGTTCAAGACCTCTCATGATCTTAAAGACTTCTATCATATCCCCCCTCAGCCGTCTCTTCTCCAAATTGAACAGCCCTAACCTCTTTAGCCTTTCCTCATAGGGGAGTGTTCCATCCCCTTTATCATTTTGGTTGCCCTTCTCTGTACCTTCTCCATCGCAACTATATTTTTTGTGGTGTTATAGTGAAATGCTATTTTAAAGGAGGGTGCAGCAGTAGTATCTTATCAGGCTGCCAATATTACCGCTGCTGCTATTTAGGTTTTATGCCTATCTCTTTCATTTTCATTTGTCTTAATATTTTATTTGTCTTAATATTTCATTTGTCTTAATATCTCTTCTTTTACTCCCAGTTAGAATCATCCCTGTTTTATTGTAACTTCTTCTTCTGAGCACTTGTTATAATTTGTTATAATTTATTATAAGTTGTAATGTATACATTCAAGTTATAGTTTTGTATTGCTCACCCCTTGTTTTATGTAAACCGACATGATACAAACTCCGTGAATGCCGGTATAGAAAAATCACAAATAAATAAATAAATAAAATAAATTTTAGTTTTGGTATTTTACAGTTTATTCTGTTCACAGCCCCCACTTTGAAAAATCTCCTCATGTATACTTAAGTGCTTGTGCTATATTTGTGTGTGCATCTTGTTGCAATACCTGAATGGAGTCAGCATGGTACAATTCATGATCAGAGAGCAGGAGATGCTTTCAGAAGTTTTAAACACTCAAATTTCTTCAGGAAAGTCAGACTAGGGATGATCTTGGTGATTTGTTGGAACTATAGACTGACAATTAAATTTTGCCTTTAAAATCACTGCTGCTTTGTATTCTATCACAGTATTTTCCAATTCTCTGGTAGGCAAACCAATCCAGTCTGGTTTTCAGGATTGCTACAATGAATCTGGATGAGATAAGTTTGCATACCGTGGGTCTCCAGTGCATATAAATCTATCTCATGCATATTCATTATGGATTTCCTGAAAACCCGACTGGTTAGATGTGTCTCTAGGAGAGTATTGAGAAACACTATTCTATTATATTAATCAAGTTTATTAATCAAGTTTATTAATCAAGTCTATTATATTAATCAAGTTTATTAATCAACCCAGTTCAAGACCTGTATGATGGTTCACAAGGCACTACATAACATCTCCCCCCTCAACCTAACTTTCCAGCTTCAACTACACTCTTCTAACAAACCAACCAGAAGGGCATACCAGAACAGAATGATCACCCAACCTGCAAAATCTACCCTGAGGAAACGCGCTCTATCCACAGCGGGCCCGTCACTCTGGAACTCACTACCACCGGACCTCCGCCTAGAACCGTGCCATACAACGTTCAAGGTGAAACTCAAGACTTGGCTCTTCCTTCAAGCTTTCCCAGAGAGCTAAAGCAGGAAGAACAAACATCCAGCCTTGTCTTACCACAATAATGTAATGCTCACATTGAGTCAGTTTTTTGTTCCAAGTTGTTACCTAAGTTGATCTTAGTTGTTTCTTAATATAATATATTACACTGTATTATAGTTCTTCTGTTCATTATATTATATTTGATATGTTCCATGTAAACCGCCTACCCGGCGATAGCTATATCTGTTAAATGTGAACCGGAGTGATATGTATTGTATACAGGAACTTCCGGTATATAAAAACCAATAAATAAATAAATAAATAAAATAAATAAGTGCCTGCAACTACTTTCCAGAAAAAATGCTGGAATTTATATTGTGCATTTGGGGATAATATCCATCACAGAAAATGAGAAATGCATCATATCACATCTTATAAATTTATGTTTAAATCTCCACATAACCATGTTCTCAAAATTGGCTGGCTTCCATTTGGTTGTTATCCTAAAGGTAAGGAGGTGTATATGAGTATATATATATATATATATATATATATATGATGCATTTCTCATTGTTTTACATTGTAAGACAACTGTATACTGGTCATAGTGAAACAGATCAACTTAGGCTGAAGCACTTTGACATTTGAACTTAGTTTTTGAAATTTGTTGTAGGTATTCACCATATATAAACATATACAAACATATACATAGATAATTGATTCAGATCTTTGTAACTGGGGTTGAGTAGGAATGCAAATAGCCCTCACCTCTGATTAAGAAGCCACATAGAGGGTATTGACCACCTGTCCAGGTTCTGTAGAGATCAGAGTGTGACCACCAGGCAGACCGTGACTCCTTCCATTGCTGTGGTGTTTCTGAGTCTGTAAAATGTGCTACATGATTTGTGGGGAGGACTGCTGGTATCTGTTAGCTATCTTATTTCACTAGTCTTAACTTCACAAGTGTTGTCACCCATAAGAAGAAATTTTGCCATGCTGGGTCAGACCAAATGTCCATCAAGCCCAGCATCCTATTTCCAACAGTGGCCAATCCAGGACACAAGTACCTGGAAGATTCCTAGTTAAAACAGATTCCATGCCATGTGTCCCAGGGACAGGCAGTTGATTTCCCCAAGTCCACCTTAATTGTTTATGGGCTTTTCTTCTAGGAACTTGTCCAAAACATTTTCAAACCCAGCTACCCTAACAGTTTTTATCACATCATCTGGCAACAAATTCTAGAGTTTAATTATGTGTTGAGTAAAAAAAAAAAAAAAAAGTATTTTCTCTTGTTTTTCTTAAATCACTGGTAATTACATTGCATATTCTCTAATCTTTGTACTTTTTGAAAGTGTAAACATCAGATTCGTGTTTATCCCTTCTAGTCCACTCATAGAACATAACACAAGACATGCTATACTGGGTCTGACCAAGGGTCCATCAAGCCCAGCATCCTGTTTCCAGCAGTGGCCAATCCAAGTCACAAATACCTGGCAAGTACCCAAACATTAAGTAGATCCTAAGCTACTATTCCTTATTGATTTAATAGCAGTTTATGGACTTCTCCTCTAGGAACCTGTCCAAACCTTTTTTAAACCCAGTTACACTAACTGCCGTAATCACATCCTCTGGTAATGAATTCCAGAGCTTAGTTATGCGTTGAGTGTGAGAAGATTTTCTCCAGTTTGTTTTAAATGAGCAATCTCCCCTTAGCTATCTCTTCTCCAAACTGAAGAGCCCTAATCTTTTTAGCCTTTACTCATAGGGGAATCGTTCTCCCTCCTTTATCATTTTGGTCACTCTTCTCTGTACCTCTTCTAATTCTACTATATCTCCTTGTTTTGAGATGCAGTGACCAGAACTGCACACAGTATTCAAGGTGAGGTCGCACCATGGAGTGATACAGAGGCATTATGATATTTTGTTTTGTTCTCTATTCCTCTCCTAATAATTCCTAGCATTCTATTTGCTTTCTTGGCTGCTGCAGCACACTGGGCAGAGGATTTCAATATATTATTCATGATGACACCTAGATCGTTTTCCTGGGTTTGACTGCCAATGTGGAACTTTGCGTCATGTAGCTATCATTTAGGTTTGTTTTCCCTAAGTGCATTACATTGCACTTGTCCACATTCAATGCCATCTGCCATTTGGATGCACAGTCTTCCAGTTTTGCAAGGTCCTCCTGTGATTTAACAACTTTGAATAATTTTGACCATCTCACTCATTATTCCCACCTGTAGGTCATTTATAAATGTCAAACAGCATCAGTCCCAGTTCAGATCTCTGGAGCGCTCCACTAATCACCTTTCTCCAATGAGCCCTACTCTGTTTTCTATTTTTTAGCCAGTTCTCAGTCCACAATAGAACATTGTCTCCTATCCCATGACTTTTAAAAAAAAATAAATTTCCTCAATAGTTTCTCGTGCCGTACATTATCAAATGCTTTCTGAAAGTCCAGATACTCATCAATTGGCTCACCTTTATCCACGTTTATTCACACCTTAAAAACAAATCTAGCAGATTAATGAGACAAGATTTCCCTTGGCTAGATCCATTATAGACCAGTTTGCAAGGACATTGTATAAGGTATATCACTCTAGACCAGGGGTGGGCAATTCCAGTCCTCGAGGCCGCAAACCAGTTGGGTTTTCAGGATAACCCTAATGAATATGCCTGAAATAGATTTGCATACAACTGAGGCAGAGTACATATAGATCTCTCTATTGCATATTCATTAGGGATATCCAGAAATCTCGACTGATTTGCAGCCCTCGAGGACTGGAATTGCCCACTCCTGCTCTAGACATCAGGCAATTGGTGGAACCCTTCAGCAAAAACACTCGTCCACAGGAAGAGCCTACAATTGTGTTGTCACACATCAGACATCTGCCACTTGCACTATGACAACTGGAAAGCAAAGATTGATCCAACTGGTTATCCAGAAGGCAGGAATTCACCACTGTGTCCTTGATGTTTCTGCCTCTAGAATAGGCGATACTCGCAAAGTTCTCAAAAATGTGATGGAGAACCAAAACATGCCAGTGTTTCAAAATCCCAACAATACATTGAGCCTTGTTGGTGTAATTTAAAACATATTTTAAACCCGGGTCTTCTTTCTGTGGCTAGTAAGACAATGATAAAGAATGATTAGCATACATTGCCCTTCTATATGCTCTTCCAGCAACAGTTCTAGAATAACCATGAGTTGAAAAATGCTGGATTGTATTCACAACTTGTTTTTTATATTCATACTCATCAGCGCACACTCGTCACGACTGAAGAAATTGACTGTTAAGGATAGTCTAAGCCTTCAGGGATGGCAGCTGTTTTACAATAGTAAGTTGTTTTAGTCTATAGACTTACGGAAAAGCGTGCTAATTAAAGATGACCCCTGTTTGCTAATGAGAATGTTTAAGGACGACATCTGGCATGGATCACTGTGTAGAGCAAATTTCAGATGTACTGCTGGTTCAGCCATAGATGAAATTTATGTAATGAAGAAACATCTGCACGCCAAATAAAAAAAATATATATATTGTCTATGGCTGCTGCAATAACCCGATATGTGAAAACCAATTCAAGCCGTGTACGTTTTGTTCCTTGAAATGAGTAATGCAAAGTTTGGCCACATCTGGGGCCATGGTGGCCCCTATGGTCACACTTTGTATCTGTAAGTAAAATTGGAACTGAAACCTAAAATTTATCAAAGCAATCTTGGCCAGATCCAAGAATAAAGATGTTGGAACACGATGCACTGAGCCATACTGTCAAAAATAAACTAGTAGCACACTCTGGGAGGATCTACTTGATTAAGAAGCTAGTGTGTGCCTTTAGTCCCTTCCATTTATTGAATAAATAAATAAATATTGGCATAGGAAACATTCTGTACTTCCCTATGGTGGTGAAATATCCACATTTACGGAAGTTGGACCCATCCACTAATCTAGGTAGATACATTTCGTACTTAATTGCCTAGGGTGCAGATAAAGTGACTTAAAATAAATGGTTAGAATACTTTATATTCCGCTTTAAATTCAGGTATTATAAGCAGGGGTGGGAAACTTTGATCCTTAGGAGCCACAAACGGGTCTGGTTTTCAGGATTTTCATAATGAATATTTATGAGCTAGATTTGCATGCACTGCCTCCATTGTATGCAAGTCTATCTCGTGCAGTTTCATTGTCGATATCTTATTTGTGGCTCTTGAGGACCGGAGTTGGCCAGCCTTGTGCTATAGGTATTTCCCAGTCCCCAGGGGGTTTCTAAGTTTTTACCTGAGGCAATGGAGGATGAAGTGACATGCCAAAGGTCACAAGGAGCAGCAGTGGGATTTAACCTTGGCTGCTCTAACCACTCGCTACTCCTCCACTCCATTCTTTCATGTAGTAAGTACGTAATTAGTACATTCAATCTTTAAAATAAGTACAAGAACAAATGAAAGTGTTATCTTTGCTGTTGAAATGTTTTATGATATGGTAAGAGAGAGATACATTAGAACTTTTTCATAAGACATAAAATGATTCAAAGGGTAGAAACTCATGGCCATAAATTGGAAACATTGTCCAGAATTCTAGTATTAATGTTTTTCTGACATATTTTTACTGGAACAGTCTTCTGCACATGCTTTAGATTAAAAACCACTCTCCTTGTGCACTCTCTTAAGGTATATATGTGAACTAAAAACATTTTTCTGAAAAAAGTTTTGAGGCATGAAACCTAGGTTTCTGAGATTTGAGGCCATCTTAAATTTCTTTTGTCAGCTTTCATATCACTGGCTAATTGGGTATAGTGTAATTTTTTGAAGTTGACCAGGCTAATGAGACTATACTGACTTCACAATCCTTTTCTCCTTGGCCTGTGTGGCGGCTCCTATTGCAGTGATCCTTCTGCTGTACTTTCAAAAAACAGATCTGAGAATATTAAGAATGATAACCGATCAAAGAGACTGCACTTTTAGAAGAATTTATATATAATCAGGGAGAGTTAGTTCAAACTGATAACATAAAGGGAACTAATAGGGCAAAACTCCTCTTGTAGCATTTCCACGCTAAATCTATAATGTCAGGATTTATTTAAGCAGTCCTTAATTGGCTGGATTCACTGCTACCTGAAGAGCTCTTCCAAATGTATCTGCTGACGATGCTTCATGAAGGTAGGCATTGACCCCCCCCCCAAGTTGCAGTTTTGCAAATCATTTGAATAGAAGTGTCTTCACTTTCTGCAGGAGACATTACAACTGCTCTAACAGAGTGAGCAGGCTCCAGATTTTGAGAGCTCATCACACCACTGTTTGACTTGCATATATAATTCTCTGTACAGCTGGAAATGAGCTTTAAGGTAGCATATCCTTTTTTCTTGGCCCATGTAAAACAATTACCTGTAATCATTTCTGAAATGAATGTGTTGTCTAGATACATTACATCTTAGATATTTTAAGATTATCTTTTGTTTTAATGAAAGAGGGCTTTACAGTTAGGACATATATTTAAAAAGTCTTCTGCCTCAAATAAAGCACTGAATTAACTTTCAGAATAAAATTAATGACAGTACATAAGTAATTTGCACCCAAAAAAAATTGCACAAAAGATAAACATGCAGACAATAAAATTGTTTGCTTATTCATTGTGGCAGTCTTGAAAACCTGACTGGTTAGGTGCACCTGCAAGAAAGGGTTAGGAAATGCTTGCTTATTTGACAGGTAGAACGGATAACTAAAAAAAACCCTGCTCTATATTTCCTGACGCTATACATTCCATATATCTCGTGAGGCAATGACTAGACAACCCAGCAAGAGAGGCTTTCTACTGACCATAATCGCACATAACTGATCTTAATATGAGCTGGAGCCAAACTTTGCCCATGTGCATAGTAGGAGATGCACACTGGAAGAAAAAAGAATCGTATCATCAGATTGGTCAATTCAGTTGTCTGTGTGCATGGCCTCTCTGTGGAAGGTAAGACTCCCATGGACTAAATTTTTGAATGGGGTGCAGTGGGACTTAATCAATGAATGCCTTCCATATAGTGGATTCCCTCTACAGGGTTCCCTGTAAAGATAGCACTTCTCTGTCTTGGTTCAAAACACTTTTGGTTCAGCTCTCTCCTCTCCACCTACCTTATACTTCTCCACTTTACCTTGCTAAATTACCACATTGTTTGATTTAAAAAAAAAAAAAATTTTTAATGGGTATGGTGGTTTGAGGTGTCAGTAATGTAGGAATTATGATTTTTTTTCCCTATGGGAAAATGTTTTAATCAAATATGTAGTGAAGTACATCATTATTTCTATTTGCAGGTAATGTGGTTTTGTTAAGGGTTGAATTGATTTTGGAATGTGTGCTGTTTTTCTTTCCAAAGCAAATATATAGCTATTCATGTGATTTATAGTCCCTGTCTGATTGCATTTTTTCCCAGTATTTAAATCTGCAAAAAGAGAAAGATCAAAGTATATTTTTTTTCCCTGATCTGGCGGTCTGTTGAATGCAGATGCATGACATAAGTCTTCATTGTAGTGACATGTGCCCAATCTTTATTAATAGGCTGAGGGCTTAAAATGAAAACTGGTTTGCTAGATATTGCCAACCACTCAACATTTACATTCACAATATTGATTTTGCAAGGATATTTTTAATGGACTACATATAGAATACTGTGTGTGAAGAAATGCATTAGGTAGTAATTCCTATATTTCCTAAATCTTCTGCTTGAACCTCTTTCCATTATTGTAGATAAGTTTCTTCAACATGTTGACACTGAGACTGCTTCCTATTTACGAAATAGAATTCATTTTATTAAATAATGATCACACCAGTAATTTATTAATCACATTTGTGATTTCATTATACACGGGTATTCCTCAAGATCAGGCTCTTGAAGTAATCTCCGATAAATTAGAATTGTACCCCAGACATCAGATACCAACTGATTTCATTGTACCATTGGCATGCTTAAGCATTAAAAGAAATATGTTTTGAAGATCAGTTATTGTTACAGATCTCTGGAATGGCCATGGGAGCAACTGTGGCTCCATTTCTAGCCAATTTATATTTGGCTGATTTTGAAGAAAATTGGATTAAAGCTTCACCACTTTTGTTCTGTATTTCTCTTTGGAACATTACATCTATGACATCTTTGGAGTGGTTCCTCAGAACAGTTACAGTTCTTTTTTGACTGGTTAAATGTGTGATATTGTTTATAGTTCTTTGAATTACAGTTTCACTGAAATTAATTTTTTGATGTCTTGATAAATTTGGATGATCTTGGACAAATTCAGACCACATTTCTATTCTACCTTTATGGAAGTGTGCATTCTGCAACTTTAAAAGATTGCCTCCCTATATCTGTTTCTTTGTTATAGAATTTGCTCAGATGTAAGAGAAGCCAAAGACTTGGATTTATCTTTGTAATTAAATTTGATGACACACAGTTACCCTTATTTCTGCACAATGCCTACAAGACCTTTTTAATTCAGATAACATGGCCAGTTTATCCCGTTTTTTTTTTTTTTTTTTTAAAACATGTGATCACTCTAAGGAATCTTTTCCGAAACCTTCACAAGCAGATCATATTCTGCACAAATATTGGGAATTAGTCTGTTTTTGCTGGTTCGCCCAGCAATTGAGAAAACGATTGCTATAGAATGGCAAGTTCATGATGATAGATTTGGACAATGAATCTTGAAGTAAATGCAGCTGAGTCAGGTATGTTGGAGGGACCTCACTATTTCAGCTACTTTATGGGATCTACCAGGCATTTGCATCCTGGATTGGCTACTGTTGGAGAAAGGATGCTGTGCTCAGTGGACCATGGCTTTCATCCTCTTTTTTTTTTTTCTTTTTTTTTTTCATCCTTTTTTTTTCTCTTTTTTTTTTTTCATCCTCTTTCATGTCTTTCATCCTCTTGAACGATGGACTCTGGCACTTCCAGGTTAAAGCACCTTAAGCTTTAACCCATATTCTCTATTGTATTATGTTACTATTACTTCCTGCCTTTACCTCCTTTCCAGCTACTTAAGCTTCCAAGTTTTTTACTCCTTGTTAAATGTAACTTTGCCTTATTCACCTCTATTGTTAATTTCTTTTGTTATTGCTTCAGTTATACCCTTGTTCTATGTAAACCGATCCGATATGGTTATTACTATGAAGGTCGGTATAAAAAAGTGTTAAATAAAATGGCAATTCTTATGCTAAAACAATTTTTGACGTGAGGCAAATATTGTGTTTGAGGTTTTGCATGTTTGGAATGAAATATGTAGGCTGTAAACATGGAAGACGTTTTCTTTTTGAAAATGGAGCTAAGCACTCAGCAGTACGCCAATGCGCGCTACTAGAATAGATGTGTGCAGCTCTGTACTTTATAGGTTGACTTTCCATTTCACAAGTGGCTTTTAATATCAGTGCTTTGTTGCCAATGTATAGGCACAGCCATCCTTATTCCTTTTCTGTTGGAGATTAATGGTGAGACTTTCTGGCAGGATATGAAACACAAATGAGTGTTCACAGGGAGATCGTGATCAATCTTTGTCATTACTGGGCTGGGCCATGGTAGCAGGTTTTAGGTTCTCTTGTAGTATAGTCTATTTTAAAAACAATTTACTAAGAAAATGTGAATGGACTCTGCTACCAAGAATGGGCTTAATTTTTGGACAGGTGGATGTCTGTTACAGATGCACTAGTGGCACTTAGTCTCAAGAGGAAAGCAGCGTAAGTATTAAGGGATAACTATCTTTATTCTTAACTACATTTTGCTGTGTCTATACCTTTGCTATTCTTTTGGAGTATGAGTGCTGAACAGACTTAGTAAAGATGTTTGCTACACAGGATAGTTTCCAGTTATGAGCATACAGAAAAGCATATGCTGTCCTTATTTTGTTTCTCTTACTCACCCTTTCTACTCTTTAATAAATTATGTATCGCTCCTCAACCATGGCGTGCCTAACTGGAGTTCTTGGCCAGTAGGAGTTATGTAGTAGTGTCAACAGAGTTCTTTCCCTTCTCAGGCTACTTTCAGGGTGCACTTAAACCCCACCATTCTGTCAAAAGGGAATCTTGAACTTCAGTCTTTTGCATTGCGGCATGCAACACTGTGGCTAAACCAAATGGCTAGCCTGAGCATGTGTGCTTAACACGTGCTCCAATCGCACACCTGAGCGATTATTGCTCTCAGCAAATATAGTACATCAGATATAAGTGCAAATAAGTCTTTGCTGGTCAAATTTCACAAAAATAATTTTTATTCTCAATACGGCAACTCCTCTTAGTGAAACGCTAGTTTACATATGGGCCGATACAGTAAGGAGCGGTAGGAAGAGCTGCGTTAGTGCCGGGCGCACCCGCATTTGCCGCACGCACAGTCCGGCTCACCTACTGTATAGGCGCTTTATACAGCGCCTATACAGTATCCTGGGTGCGCTGGTACCTGTCATTTCAAATATCATTTCAAATGACATTTGAAATGACATTTGAAATGACAGGCACCAGGAAGTGGATCCCAACTTTAACTAAAGAAAACTAAAATCCCCTCCTCCCGAAGCGACTCGATATGTAAAACCTAAAATCCCCTCCTCCCGAAGCGACTCGACATATAGTTTTTACATATTTTACATGTCCAGTCGCTTCGGGAGGAGAGGATTTTAGGTTTTTAGGTTTTCTTTTGGGGGAAAGTTTGCCGTCTACCCTTACCCCTGCCTCTAACGCAGGGGTAGGGGTAGGCGGTAAATTAGCAGGTTAAACGCGCGGCTAAACTGCAGGTTAAAAAGGCGATAGTCGGGGCGCACGTTACTGAATGGGGGGGAATAGCTAATCCGATCGTTTACATCTCATATACATGCCGCGGGCGGAAAGGGTTACCCGTTGATTTAAAGAAGCGGTAAGGATGGGTTAAAAGGGATAGTGAATTGCGGGTTGGGCTAACGCGGCCAAATTGTGAGGAGAAAGCGGGTTAGAAGCAGGGTGACCGTGGCCGCACTTTACTGTATCGGCCTGATAGTAATTCCCCCTATACACGGACCGTGTTTCACCCGTCCGGCTGCTTCGGTGGGGGGGCAATTTTTTACAACAAAACCATCTGTGTCATGGACAGTCTTAAATCTTATACAGGAGCGCTCCTGTATAAGAGGAGTTGCTGTATTGAGAATAAAAATTATACTTGTGAAATTTGACCAGCAAAGACTTATTTGCACTTATATCTGATGTGCTTAACACGTGCTACCATTTAAAATTCGTTTTAACAAGGGGGCTGATGTAATAAGCCACACGAAGCTTACTCAACGTTTTAACACGGGTATTTTGGCGCTAATATTGCCCTGGAATATAAAAAGGGCTTTAGTGCCTAAGAAAAAACCCAAAAAACCCCGCACTAAAAAAATCATGGCAAGCTTAGCGTGGATGCAAGCAAACTGCAGGATAATAGCCTGATTAGCTATTACCCTGCAATGCAAGGAGGCGCACTAGCAGGGAATCTACCTAGCACGGCTCCTACTACCACCAGAAATTTATCGCCTGCTCAGAGGTCGCAGCTGGCTTGACAAGTCCTCCTCTTCTTCCCTCCCCCCCAAGGTCTGGCCCAGGGATCCTTTCTCCACTGACCTTCTAAATGTGATTAATGTGGCAGTACCTGAGCGCCTGCATATATAAACTGGCATATGGAAGACTAATATGATCAAATGGGGCTACTCTAATGACAAGAGCTCATGCGGGTGCACTGAAGAGCAGACCATGGAACATCTGCTTGTTCCTTGGGGGGACCTGCATAAAGGACCTTACTGCAGCAATGGAAAGAGCCAGCATAGTTTAATTCGTGCCGAAGAGTCAAGCAAAAAAAAATCTCCTACTGCCATGACCTCTCATATATTGCCCCTTTTTTTCATCTCTCAAATTACTAAGACCCTCATCTGTTCTCTGGTCTTTTCCTGCTACTATAATTGCCTCCTGAACGGCTTTCCACATCTATTCCTCCTAAACAGCTTATTCTGAATTCCTCTGGCTGTTTTGTTTTGTTTTTTGTTTGTTTTTTTAATCTGTCTCACTTTGCTTTTGTGCCATCCCTCATTTTGAATTTGCTTTGGCTTCCTAACTATTGTTTTCAGTATGCACCCTTATTAACCTTTGCAATTCAGACTTTATTGGCATGACAATTTGTACATGTTTCCAAAGTAAAATATAAAAGTGGTTAAAATAAGCCAAAATGGCTGCTTCTTGCTTCTTCCCCCCCCCCCTTGTAATCCTCCTTATTCATTCCACTTGCACGCTCTTTTTTTCTCTTTATTTTGTATTTTTATTTTTCCAATCTATTTACTGCCTGATTCGCAGATACTCTGGGCAGATTTGCAACAACATATAACAGTACACAATTAGCACTAAAACATCACACTCTAACTAATGTTTCTCCTCCTTCTTGTTTTTTCTCTCCTTGCTCCTTATCACTGGAATTGCTCCCCTATTTACTTCCTTGCTGTCCAGATTCAGATCTTTGCTTCTTGATCACTTATCCCATTTTGCTTGCTACTGTTAATATATGGATTTTTATTACAACATTTGCCTGCATTTTTAATTTAACTTTTGCTTGATAACTTTATGGTGGAAGGTGTTAAATACACACACTAAACAAACCCTCCTGCTTACAGCTAGAAGCTAGACAGGCAGCCCTTTAGAAGTGTGAACCTCTTTTTTATTCTGTTTTATTTTTGTTGATTGGAGGTTGTTGCTTGTCTGTTACTTGTCAGGTGCGAGATAATACTGGGTTCCAAGGAAAATAATTCATAAGTTACATATTTGTATTTTTTGATGGTTGGAGGCAACAGTAAAAACAAGCCAAGCGTAATCAGTTTTAATCAGAGTAACATGACGTTTTATGTGCACACGGAGTCCTTTTAATTATCAGTAACTACATCTCTCTTGTTGATCTCTGCCATGGAGACAAATGTACTCATTTTCCAAACCAGGACAAAGAACTTGAAGGGAAAGTTTGTGAAGGTCAATTCTGCACTTCCAGCTCAATCATAACCAGGGCTGAGATCTGGCGCCATGAGCCCTCATTCACAACCACTTGGAGATTTTTTTCCCCCATGTTATATCTCCCCACAGCAGACCTAGCCCGTAATCATCTTAGGCCCAGAGCTATTGACTAAGGCTCCTTCTGGAGCCCTGCAGTCATGGGCCGTAAATTTTGCACTGCTCCAACTCCCTTTACGAGCTCTAAATACTGCTTATTCAACATCTCAAGTCCCAGCCAACCTGGGCAGGAGAAAGCTCGACTTAGGAATCAAACCAGGGACCTTTCACATGGCAGTGCATTGTGCTGCCACTGGACAGGTCGGCCTGCCTTGACTTTACTATGCTTGTTTTTATCTAAGGAGGTTATGAAAATGAGTATAACAGACACCTTGTTCTCTTACCAGGAAGACCAAGGAAAATTCATGTTTCAGATAGTGTAGTTAGAGGGACTAATTAGGGGAGGGTCCATTCAGTACAGCCCCTCCCTTTGGAGGGTCTTGGGTAGGCAAGACCTACTCTGGAACCAGTGACCCGCTATAGCATCCTCTGGTGGTGATGAACCTGAGTTGGGGATGATAGATTTTGGTTGCTGGCCAGGACAAGTTTTGCTCCCTTTCCTGACTGGGACCTGGTACATCTGGAGCCAGCTACTCAGGGATCCCTTCCATCTAGTATCTGGAGACAAAGAATACCTTATAACTGTGAGTGAGAAAAAATTTGAGAGCCTGGAGGACCCCTCTCTGGAGTCTTCACACCCCTGGGGGGAGAGAGAGGGTTGGGCAGTCAGCGCAGTGACTGTTTTTACCAGTTTTGTAAGGGGTTTTCTCCTTTTTTCCACCCTGAGCATAAGACATGCCATATTGGGTCAGACTGAAGGTCCATTAAGCTCAGCATCCTTTTTCCAACAGTGGCCAATCCAAGTCACAAGTACCTGGCAAGTACCCAAACATTAAATCAATCCCAAGCTACTATTCCTTATTGATTGATAGCAGTTTATGGACTTTTCCTCTAGGAACTTATCCACATCTTTTTTTTAAACCTAGTTCATTAACTGCCATAACCACATCCTCTGGCAATGAATTCCAGAGCTTAATTATGCATTGTGTGAAAGCAATTTCTCAGATTTGTTGTAAATGGGTTGCTTGCTAACTTAATGGAGTGCCCCCTAGCCCTTTCATCATCTGCCTACTTAAGGATTCCATTTATCCAAGAGACTGTAATGGAAAAGCCACTGTTTTACTGAGCACTCCTAACAAAGGACTCCCTTGGGGAATTTTACCATCTTGACTTTGTAGATTTCTTAGCTTATGCTCAGATTAAACATTTTATAGACTCTTTGCAGAAATCTAATCAACTAAGAGGGAGTAAATCTGTTTGAAAACTTTTGTTCTCAAGCTGACTGTATCCAGGGCATAGTATCTAAATTATATAAGTTGCTCAATGGTCCAGAAACCAGAACCCTTGCTTCATTTTAGCAGATGGGAAGTGGACCTAGAGCAATCTCTGAGCCCCAAGGAATGGTATATTGTTTATCTAAATGCCAGTAAATGTTTTATTTTGGCCCAGCTGCAAGAAAATTGTTTTAAACTACTGTATTGATGGTATGTTACCCCAGATAAATTACACAGAATTTACCCCACACAGTCCGAGCTGTGTTGGTGAAAATGTGGTATGATAGGGACTTTCTTTCACATATGGTGGCAGTTTGGTAAAATTGCTTCTTTCTGGAAGAAAGTAACTGATTGGTTGAACATTTTATTAGGGGTGGATATAACCCCCAAGGCTGGGTCTGCTCCGCTGAACTAACCACTTCTGGGCTAAATAAAGATCAGCAATGGTTTTGCTTGCAGGTTTTCATTGCGGCACGTAGTATAGTTGCTTTGGGCTGGAAACAAGAGGGTATACCTTCATTTCAAAATGTTAGATAAATTACACATTTATTGCCGATTTTGGCCTTAACGGTGGCCCAGCACAATCGTAATGGCCGCTTTCAATACAACATGGAGGCCATGTCTTGACTTTTTCGCATGAGGGGGACTTATACATGACTGAGCAGACCTACTTTCTCATGTACTTCAGCTATCTCCAGCTTATTTCGCAGTTGGTTTAGAAGATTTGTTTTACATTATCTCCGTACCCACCTATTTTGATAGTCATATGGATGTTTTTATCGATCCAAAGTATTGGGTCCCTTTGTTTTTTTGAACAAAGGACATTTTTTAGTGATCGCTAACCAGCAGGGTTTTGTTTTAAATTTCATCAATCTCTATATATATTTATAGGATTTGCAATGTCATGGGAATTAGTATACAGTTCTCTTAAGTCACGAGTTCTGTAAAAGTTACAGGTGATGTTCCTAGAAGCCAGTTAGGGTCACAGAGTAAAACTTTTCCAAAAGCCTTGATATCTGACAGTCTGATCTCTGATCATGGAATGAATTTCAGATTCTTTTTCCTATAACACACTCATAGATCAAAAATATAAACATTTTAACACCAAACACCTGAGGGATATCTGTAACCTGAAATAATTAAATGAAGCATATTCAGTCTTGCCCTACTTGTGGTGATTTTTAATAGACGTTTTAATTTACAGTATTAGTTGGACTTCTCTGTATTAGTAATGGTTCAGGGTGTACTGTTCTGAACTGATCTCTAGTTTGGTATTGCAGCCAATATGGTCTGCATAAAAGCTTTAAAAAAAAAATCACTTTTATGACTTTGTTTTTCCTGTCGGTTGTATGATTCTTTCTCTTTTTGGACCTGGAAATATTTCCAACAGTTTTAGCTGCATAACTCTGACCTATTCAGGATATTTATATATTTTTCTTTTCTTTTCTGTCAAACAAATGATGGAATCATAGTCATTGAAGGGTTTTTTTTTTTTGGTTTTTTTTATTTGGCAGTTTCCTTCTCATCTGGACTTCCAGTTCAATCATGGGCTTGACGTGACTTGGCTGTGGCACCATGACCCTTCTTTCCCAATTACTTGGATATTTTCTTTATTTTTATAACCTCCCAGTTCAGCTCAGCCATCATGGTTACTTTCCTAGACCAGGAGCTAGAAGCCTTAGCTCCTTTCCAAACTCCTGTGCACGTGTACCCTGAGTCTGACCCACTGGGTGTTGCTGGCAGGTGGTGGCTGGGGTTCTTTCCCAGCTAGGAGCTGTGAATCCTGCTTCCATGGCATCCTCAGCCCCAGCTACCCCAAGGAGCTGGGGCTGAGGATGCCCCCACCTTACCTTACCCCCACCTTACCTTTCCCTTATTCCCTGGTACGCTACTTTCCCTCCCTGAATCCAGTTTGGTACTCCACGACCCACGACTTCCTAGTTAAGATATCAGTGTATCGCCTGTACAAAGTTTTTCCCCCCCATTTCTCTGCCTTTTGCCCTCCTAGCCCTTCAAATATCTGTTGCATAATGCCCCTTTTGTATTTATTTCCCTTTTTGAATTAATTCTTTGTTTTGTTATCTACGATTTGGTTTTGTTCTCTGCATTTATTTCCCATTTGAATTAATTCTTTGTGTTATCTACGATTTGGTTTTTTGTTCTCTGTATTTCCTCTTATCAGTTCATTATAAACCGGCATGATGTGCCTTACAAATGTCGGCATAGAAAAGCCTTTAAATAAATAAATAAATAAATAAATAAAGGAGCGAGCAGAGAGAGAGGGTGCATGAGTGAAGTCCAGATCTATCATATATAGCAGTGCACAGTGCTGCTATTCAGGTGATTCCATTGCTGGAGGTTTTTAAGAGTTAAGACAAACATTTTATGTGGGATGATTTAGGTACAGAGGATTAGGGATGTGCAGTTGTTTTAAAATGTCATAAGATCTATAGGTTTCAGATATAATAAACAAAAGCTCCAATTTGGATCAATTGGGTGGAGAGGCATGGATCTGGGAAAGGTTGTGGTGTGCAACTGCTGGGTTCAGGTTGGTTTTGGGAAGAGAGATCATGTGATCCATTACATCACCGCTGCTTAAGCAGGTTGTGGCCTTGGCATGTGCATATGATCAATGAATGTTACTTTTTGTACTATGTTTTGAAGTCCTTTAAATTGTTTTGTTTTTCCTTATGTGCTTAGACTCTTGCTTGTGGTTAGTGCAGTTTAAAAAAGGATTGGAATAAGTTCTTAGAGGAGAAGTCCATTACCTGCTATTAATTAAGTTGACTTAGAAAATAGCCACTGTTATTACTAGCAGCGGTAACATGGAATAGACTTAGTTTTTGGGTACTTGCCAGGTTCTTATGGCCTGGATTGGCCACTGTTTGGAAACAGGATGCTGGGCTTGATGGACCCTTGGTCTGATCCAGTATGGCATGTTCTTATGTTCTTGTATTTAGCATCAGAATATTAAAGTAGAAAATACCTAGTCTTTATAGGTAAGTTGTATTCTCTAATAAACATTGTCTGTATTGGATGTTTTTTTTTGTAACCACAGTGTACAACATTGTTTTTGCTACAGGCAGATTTCCTTTTACACTACCAAAAGTTGCAGAAGATATACATTTTAAGGCCTGCCATTTTAAGAATTCAAGCAAAAGCAACACGATAATAAATATATTATGAAATCCAAAATATATTGTAGTGTTTAACCATCATCATAGGTATAAACCCCTTCCATGGATGGTCAAAAATCCTGTCTTTATACAGAGAGTAGTAATCTCTTTCCTCTCTCCAGGGGCTGAAGACTCCTGATGGGCATCCTCTGAAATTTATAGTTCTGTTACTCACGGTTACCAGGTCTTCCATTTTTTTAAAATTTAGTTCAGTCTCTGACTCTCCTCTGAATCTCTTATGGGAGGGATCCCTGGAAACAGGTTCTGTTGCCCTAAGGAAAGTCAACAGTAATCACTTGACTTTCCTTAGTCTTATATTTTATAATTGGTCACTAAATCAATAAACCTTTTTTTTTATTTTTAGCTTTTTTTGTTGCAAATAAAAATCAATAGGCAATAAACCAATGTGACCACTTCTTTAAATAGAACTTATCTTAAGTCTGTCAAATGGATGAATGACTTAAGTACATGTAGACTACAAAAAAAAATAGGGGTAGAGCCAATGGCTTTGTTTTGTTAATTGTTAGGAAAATGGTAGCGGCTGCTTTAGGAATGTAGAGTGCCAAGGTATGTCAACAAAGCTAAAATGGTAGGAATGTATAAACAAACCATGATGGAGTGTATTTACCTAGTAAGATGCATCAGCTAGAAACAAGAACATAAAGGTCAAAAGCCATGCCAGAGTGAAAAAGAGGAATAAAAGTGCAAAGTAGCCCCAATTAAAAAAAAAAAAAAAAAGGGCGTCCCTGAGATGAGCTTTACTCAAGCCAACTATTCCCTTCTGGACTCAAAAGGGCAACACAAACAGCAAGGGGTTGGGGAAGAACGGAGAAACGTATTGATCTTGGGGAAACTAGCAAAATCCCAGGTTGGGAGGACCAGAGTGAACAATGAGTCACCAGACAGTAGGCCCATATAGGGGCACAGAGATTAATTAGGAGCATTGCCAGAGGCCTCGGTGGTTTGGTATTGGCAAGTATGTGTGAAGACAAGAGCATGACCAAAAGGTGAGGAGAACAGTAGTACCTCAATATGAGAATGCAGTGAAAGCTGAGAAGTTGCATATTTTATAACAGGTCCATGAATGCCAGGAAGACATCTAAAGGGTGCTCTCTCATGTGTACAGCAAGTTCAGAAGCTACTACCAAAGCTCATTCTAAAATATTATGAAAAGTTTGCCTGGCTGTCTCCTGTGTAGCATACTATCTGAATCTTTGTGCTTTCAGTAGTGGTTCTGTAGAACCTCACAAATGTATAATGTAACTTTACAAATGTTCAAAAGTTATGTAACCAAGAGCCATTCTTTGGTTACCAGTATGCCCATGGATGTACTAGGTAGAATAGGTTAGTGGTTGGGGGTGCACCCATTCAAATCCAGTCCTTTCCTTTGAGGGGCCTGGGAATGTCCGTCCCCCTGGGAGGCTTTATAACAGCTCTCTCCTGAGAGTCTGGAAGCAGTCATATATGATTTTTGGAGGTGGTAGGTGCTTACCTTTTGATATTTTTTCAGGCCCAATCAGAGGGAAGAGGCTACACAGCCTGCGATTCCTGACCAGGGTCGAGAGGGTGGGTCCTGCCAGTCTACTCCCTAGTTGGTTTGGATGATATCCCAGGATGTTTTTGGGATTTAGAGCTTTTCATGGTAGGAGATTTCACTGAACACCTGGGCCTTTCTTGGATTCAGGGCATGGGGAAACCTGTGTTTGGGAGGCCCAGGGATAGGGAAGACCTGTTGTGAGAGGCAACTTGGTGTTATCCTTGGTTAAGGGAAAAAGGACATTAAATTGAAACAACCAGGAGGAAGATTTTTGGCTGCTCCTTCCTACCCTGCAGTAGAATAGGGCAAGGGAACCTGTTTCCAGGGACCCCTCCCATAAGAGATTCAGAGGAGAGTCGGAGACTGAACTAAATTTAAAAAAAATGGAAGACCTGGTAACCGTGAGTAACAGAACTATAAATTTCAGAGGACGCCCATCAGGAGTCTTCATCCCCTGGGGAGAGGAAAGAGATTACTACTCTCTGTGTAAAGACAGGATTTTTGACCATCCATGGAAGGGGTTTGTCTGCCCAGTTTAAAGGTTGCCCTGGCCATCCGGACCTCCATCTCATTTAACCCAGGAGGATCCCTTGCCCTGTGAAAGATTCCTGCACAGAAAGAGGCAAAGTTGTAATTGAGAAGAGAAAAGACACTTGTGCTGGAACCATATTTATTGTGCCACTTGCAACTATTTTATACCCATCCATAAAATCCATCAAAAGCAGGCATGAATCAGCCATAATGTGTGGATGATGTAATCTGAAGGCATCAATATAGACCAGCTCTTGAAGCTTACTAGAAACTTACTAAAAGTTTTACTAGCATGTGCAGGAGTTTCTGCATGTGCATGCTGTCTCATGAACACCTCTAGCAACCATTATCCCAGCAAACCTTTGTAACCCATTAAGATGAGGTCTATCGCCTCTCACTCCGCATCCCAGTACATCATGACTGTCTACTGATGTACCTTCCAGAAAAGGTTGGCATGCACACTGGTGCAACATGATCCCTAGGAGAGTCATCTGCAGATCAAGCTTCTGGAGCTGCAAGCCATCTAAGGGCTTTATCTTGGGCATGAGAATCTTAATCCAGATGGACAATCAGATGGCCATATTCTTCATAAAACAGGAAGGTCCTAGCTCAGACAGCGTCTGATAGTAGGCCCTGCAAATCTGTTTATGGGCTGGGCAGCACAATGCCCATCTTCAAGCAACCTACTTTCCAGGAATCCAGAATACATTGGCAGACTGCCTCAACAGAGTGGTGGTACTGCATGAGTGATCCTTGGATCAAAGGGTTATAAGACGACTTGTTTATTTGCTGAGGAATGTGGTAATTAGCTTTTTTGCCTCAGAGGACAACAGAAAGGTCAAGAGGTTCTGCTGCATGAATCCAAGCAGCTATAGACCAGCTCTCAATGCTTTTGTGCTAGACTGGTATGCTTGCCAATTTCTCTCATTGTCAGGACTGTCCAGAAGGCCCTTTAGGACAGGGTTAATCCTCATAGTACTGCTCTGGTTGCGACAGGTGTGATATCCATATCTTGTCTCTTTGTTTGGTCTCTGATTCAATTGGGGATGTTGCTGAGTCATTACACAGGGAAAAAAAGCAAGCTCTGCTATCTGATCCTGCCTTTGCTGGCCCTCTTGGCATAGATGTTGAATGCGCTTCTTCTGAAGAAGGTGGAGGATGTGCTGATTTTATCTAGAAAGCCTTCAACCAAAATATCCTACAGTTTCAAGAAGAAGATGTTTTCAATATGGTGGGGGTCCAGCCAGCTGGATCACTTCTTCCATGGCCCACGGGACCTGCTTTAGTCCTCAGGCCTCAGTACCTGTTCTGTCAAGATTCATGTTGGTGCCATTGCAGCATATCACTAGCTGGTGGAAGGGGGCGGTGGCTCCGATTTTTCTTTCCATCCTGTAGTGTCAAAATTCATTAAAAGTCTGTTGCATTCTAAGCCTCCAGTTAATAAACCTTTATTGCGTTGGGACCTTGACATGGTCCCAGCTCAACTCCTTTAAACCTCCCTTTCAGCCTCACAAGTTTGTGGATTAGAAACCTCTCACCTGGAAAGCTTTCTGGTGGCTGTCGCCTCTGCACAAAAAGTAAGCAAATTACAGGCTCTGGTTTCATATTCATCATATCTGCAGCTTTTCACAACAGGGCTGTTCTATGAGCTCATCTCAAGTTTATTACAGTAGTTATATCTGCATTCCACATTAACTATCGCTATTGTGCTGCAAACGTTCTTTCCTAGATTGCATGCACACAAAGTATTTATTTATATGCCACTTATCAGGTTTCCCAAGTCGTTTACAATAGCCCATTCACAGAAGAATGGGCTCTTCACTCCTTGGACTGTAAGAGAGCCCTGGCATATTACCTAAAGAGCACTCAACCTGTCAGGCTTCTCAACTGTGCATGTCCTTTGACCCCAATAAGCTGGGAAGGGCAATTGCTAAATGACCTTTGGCTAGAGGACTGTAAAGCACACTCTTAAGCACTGGCTGGTGTACAGATTACGGACTCTATCAAAGCTCACTGGGTGAGAGCTGTGGCAACTTCAGTGGTTTGTCTGAGACACATTTCTATTGAAGACATTTGCAAAGCTGATACTTGGCCATGTGTTCACATTTTTACATCCCACTACTGTCTGGATAGCATGTCCTGGGAAGACAGTAACTTTGAACAAGCAGTTCTGTGTATGTAGCTTGTTAACAAAGAAATCCACTTTCCTCCTGGTGGGGGCCCAAGGTTGTCTTCAGTAATTGCTCCTCAATGCAGCCCTCAGCTTGGGACTTCCCATGCATTATGGCTGATTCATGCTATAATGCATGGGAAATTTGGCTTACAGGCAAGCAAACCTAACTTTCTCCATTGACAAGCAGGCATGAATCAGCCATACTTAATACCCGCCCACCTTTTTGGAGAGTCAACAACCTCGCTAAAGCTTAAGTTCTGGAAGAGATTGAGAGGATCATGTGGCAGTGTGTATGTACAGGACTTCTTCTGCATGCTCACTAAACTTCTGTTGAGCTGGGTCCTTGGCACCATCAGATGACCCCCATCCACATGTTATAGCTATTCATCCTGCTGTCTGACTATGAAGAACCCTGTTTACAGATAAGCAAACTTGCTTTCTGCCCCTATGGAAGATCCTGCATAAAATCTCTCATTTTCCTCATATGCTTATTTGTCGCTATTTGGACTCCTGAGGAGGTCCTGAGAAGTGTGAAGAAATAGACTTAGCTTTTTCTCTTATAAGAACTTTATCTCCTTTAAAGATAATAAAATAAGAGGCATGAAAAAAAAGATTTATTTATTTAACATTTTTCTATACCGAACTTCATGACAAGCTTCATATCAGGCCGGTTTACATAAAACTTAGGGAATAACTGAACATAACCGTATAACAGGAAGGCCGAAGCGCAGATACAAATAACAGGGAGAATGAACTTGGGGGCTAGAGTAGCCAGGAAGTAAAGGACAGAAATAACTGGAGAGTGAGAACTTATGAATATACATGAAAAAAAGATAGAAAATTGTTCCTGAAATCTCTATTGATCTGAGGATTTTTTTTTACAGTACTAGTTAGCATAAAGTATTTATTTTTATATACCGACATTCAACAGAGATCACATCGTTTTACAAAGAATAAATGCAGTTGCTTACAGTGGTTTCACAGTGTTTCTTAGTATAAGACTTAGAAACAACATAATATTTTTCATAATAGCAACAAAGATAACTTAATGTTTCATATAATAGAACTTAATAAATAATATAGAGAGTAGAAATGAACGTCTTCATCTAGGGTGATACATGGGGGGACATGGTAGAAACGTAGTGGTGATAACCAAATTTTAAATGCTTTCGGAAAAAGAAATTGGATCAGATGATAATACATGGCTTTGGTTGATGTTGCGAAGGCTTTCAAACAATATGTGTCTGTCAGATATTATGTTGTTGGAAAGGCTTTCCGGAAAAGCGAAGTCTTTAGATTCTTTTCAAAATGTTTGTGTCATAGGTTCCATTCTTAGTTCTGTAGGAAGGTTGTTCCATAGGGCTGGGCCTGCCAGTGATAGTGCACGCTCCCTGACTGTGTTTAGGTGAACTTGTTTTGAAGAGGGGATTAGGAGGAGCCCAGTGTTAATGGAGTGAAGGTTTCTTTGAGAGGTGTGAAAGTGTAAGGCAGCATTCGGCCAGTCTGTTTTATTATTGTGAAGTGTTTTATGGATGAGGGTTAAGGTTTTGTATTGAATTCTAT
Organism: Rhinatrema bivittatum; assembly: GCF_901001135.1. Classification (NCBI taxonomy): domain Eukaryota; kingdom Metazoa; phylum Chordata; class Amphibia; order Gymnophiona; family Rhinatrematidae; genus Rhinatrema; species Rhinatrema bivittatum. Next base: position 45,074,238 of record NC_042628.1, on the reverse strand, counting down.
GCGAGATGGATAACAGTGTAGGTCTTTAAGAATGGGTGTGATATGATCCGTTCTTTTACTGCTTGTGAGTGTTCTTGCTGCTGTGTTTCATAGGAGCTGCATTGGTCTTAGAGTGGCGCAGGGAGGCCAAGGAGAATGGCGTTGCAGTAGTCTAGTTTTGAGAAGAAGTGCCTGGAGTACTGTTCGGTAGTCTTGAGTGTATAGGAGTGGTTTAAGTTTATTTAAACCTGGAGTTTGTAGTATCCGTCTTTTATTAGGGTGTTAATGTGTTTTTTAAAGTTTAATTCACTATCTAGGAAGATTCCTAGATCTTTTACTGAGAAGACAATTTGATTTATTGCTTGGCACGCTTTGAGGGTTGGGCACTGATGTAAGTTTGCATATATATAATATTTCTGTTTTGTTCTGATTGATTGAAAGAGACATTTGAAATAATAGTTGCCTTATTGATGATAGGTAGGTGTCCCAGTATTTTAATGTACCCTCAAAGGTGTCTTTTATGGGGTGCAGAATTTGGATGTCATCAGCATAGACGTAGTAAGATAGTCCTAGTTCAGTTAGGAGTTTGCAAAGAGACAACATATAGATGTTTGCAAAGAGACAACATATAGATGTTTGCAAAGAGACAACATATAGATGTTGAAGAGTGTGGACGATAGGGATGAGCCTTGTGGAACGCCATATGAAAGGGGGTATCTGTTTAGACTGTATGATTTAGTCTTACCTTGTATGATCTGTCTGATAAATATGAGGAGAACCAGTTAATTGCAATGTCGCATAGTCCAATCTCCCTTAATCGATTTAGGAGAGTTTTATAGTGGATGGTGTCAAAGGCCGCAGAGATATCGAGTAGGATCAATAGATAGGATTGGCCTCTATCCAGGCCTTTGAGGATTGTGTCTGAAAGGGAGAGCAGTAGTGTTTCTGTGTTGAAGAACTTCCTGAATCCATGTTGTGCTGGGAATAATATGTTCTTATGTTCAGTTAGTTGGTTAACAATTTTTTCTAGGATTTTGGCTATGAAGGGTAGGTTAGAGATTGGCCTGAAGTTGGATAGATTAGATTCATCTAATTTGTGGTTTTTTGCGAATCAGCTTAATTACGGCACATTTTAGTTTGTCTGGGAAATGTTTATTGAGCAAATTGACATCAAACAAAAACTGAGGTCAACAATGAGTCAGAAAAGATTAAATTGCTGAGATGTCCTGTCAGTTGGGGATAAATTGGCAAGTAGCATTGACTGTACAAATATTAACTTGTTTGCAGACATGAAAGTTCAAAAGATTAGATTGGTTTAAAATGCTATTAAGACTAATGAAAGCTAAATTGTAATATTACATGACAGTGATTTGTGTGCATTATTTAAATACTCTGATCTGCCTATTAAGTAATATGTGAATAGTTGCTGCTTCAGAGTGATGCATGTCATCTTGAGATAGTGTTTCGTAGTTCGTGTTGTGGCATAATGTTGTACAGCCTGAAAAGAACAGATATGCCACAGAATTTTCAAATTGCTATATTTTTTAATTCTCTTGATTATAGGAATGACAACATTCTGAGTTTTTGCTCTATATCTACCTTATAAATGGCCTGTGACCGGCCCGCAAATGCGCAGTAGAGACCAGCTCTACCGCGCATGTGCGGGCGAGCACGTCGCTCTGAGGCAGCTTCAGAAAGAAAAAACAATGGCGGCGTCCAGTGGCAGCGGGCGGCGACGGCGGTAGCGACGGCGGTAGCGGGCGGTAGCGAGGGAGGGAGAAGAGAGAGAGAGGGAGGGACGGACTGAGTGGGAGGGAGGGACGGAGAGAGAGAGTGGGAGGGAGTGACTGAGTGGGAGGGAGGGATTGAGTGAGGGGGAGGGACTGAGTGAGAGGGAGGGAGTGGGACTGAGTGAGAGGGAGAGGGGGGACTGAGGGAGGGAGTGGGACTGGGAGAGAGAGGGAGGGAGTGGGACTGAGGGAGAGTGAGTGGGACTGAGTGAGAGGGAGGGGGGGAGGGAGTGACTGAGTGGGAGGGAGGGATTGAGTGAGGGGGAGGGACTGAGGGAGGGAGTGGGACAGAGAGAGGGAGGGAGGGAGTGGGACTGAGGGAGAGGACGGAGGGAGTGGGGACTGAGTGAGAGTGAGTGGGACTGAGTGAGAGGGAGGGAGAGAGGGGGGAGGGAGTGAGTGAGACTGAGTGGGAGGGAGGGACTGAGTGATAGGAGAGGGAGGGTGGGGAGGAGTGGGTGAGGGAGGGGGTGGGTGAAGAGTGAGGGGAGAGAGAAAGAGGGGGAGGTGAGAGACAGAGGGATGTAGCCCGTTTTAAACGGGCTTAACGGCTTGTAAATATATAAATGAAAAAAAAAACCATGATGCATGTTATGTAAGGGCTTGGCACCCAAGTATTTTTTTTAAATTTGTCAATGCATTTAAATAAATAGTTACCTTACTAATAAAGCATGATGTGCAAAATTTGCCTGACTGATATGTTCTATCACTGCACATAAATCTACAGGAAATGCATAGTAGAAATAAGCACCTCTTCTACAGTACAGATAAACTAAATATTTTTGGATTTAAATTAGTCCTCTAGTATGAAAACTAGCAAAATGTTTGGCAGAAATGTGCCTCCTCAAAAGAGTGGCAAATTCACTTGGTATCGTTTTGGTCTATGTCCTCTCTGTCGTCATTTGGAAAGTCTGAAAGTAAAATTCAGCTACTGTTTTCCCTCAGCCTAGATAGATGATTTTTAATTCCTATTTGATGGAAAATGCCAAGAATCCTCTAATGGTGTATGACAGAGTGACCCTGTTTCCCCCTGTCTGTATGTGCAGGACCAGGCTAGAAGCCTGGTCCAACTTAATCCCCTATAGAGGGAGAATGCTGTATGGGTGGGACCCTGCAGGGGCAGGGAAGAGTATCCAGAGGGTAGGACCCAACTGGGGCTGCATTAATAGTGCAGACCCAGCTGTGTTCTGGAGGCCCCTGTAAAGCACTCTGGCCTTCCAGAAGGGAGAGTGTACATTGACCAGAAGCAAGGCAGTTTACAGCCCGTGTATCAGGTCGATCCAGTAAAGTGTGCTCCGTCGGAGCGCACTGTCAGCCTGCTCTGGACGCGTGTTTTCCCTTACCCCTTATTCAGTAAGGGGAGGAAAATACGCGGCCCACCCGCGGCACCTAATAGCGCCCTCAACATGCAAATGCATGTTGATGGCCCTATTAGGTATTCCCGAGCGATCCAGTAAGTAAAATGTGCAGCCAAGCCGCACATTTTACTCTAAGAAATTAGCGCCGCCCAAAGGTCGGCGCTAATTTCTTCCGGCGCCAGGAAAGTGCACAGAAAAGCAGTAAAAACTGCTTTTCTGTGCACCCTCCGACTTAATATCATAGCGATATTAAGTCGGAGGTCCCCAAAAGTAAAAAAAAGTAAAAAAAATAAAAAAAAATAAAAAAAAATAAAAATTTTTGAATTCGACCCGCGGCTGTCGGGCCGAAAACCGGACGCTCAATTTTGCCGGCGTCCGGTTTCCGAGCCCGTGGCTGTCAGCGGGCTCGAGAACCGACGCCGGCAAAATTGAGCGTCGGCTGTCAAACCCGCTGACAGCCGCCGCTCCAGGCCAAAAGGAGGCGCTAGGGACGCGCTAGTGTCCCTAGCGCCTCCTTTTCCTCGTTTGCACCGCGTCGCCTCATTTAAATACTGGATCGCTCGCACCGGCGAGGGGCCGGTGCGCGCGCCGGGAGAGCGGGCGTTCGTCCGCTCTCCCACGGACTTTACTGGATCGGGCTGTATGTGTGTAAGTGACTACTGCTATGGTAGGAAGTCCATTTTGAAGTATTGTTTACATAAAAATGTTTTATTTGGGTAGATCACGTGAAAACTAAAAATTCATGGGATAGGAGGTGATGTCCTTTTGTGGGAAGTCCATTAACTGCTATTAATCAAGTTTACTTAGGGAATAGCCACTGCTATTAATTGCATCAGTAGCATGGGATCTTCTTAGTGTTTTGGTAATTGCCAGGTTCTTGTGGAATTTGTTGCCAGAGGATGTGGTTAGTGCAGTTAGTATAGCTGTGTTTAAAAAAAAAAGGATTGGATAAGTTCTTGGAGGAGAAGTCAATTACCTGCTATTAAGTTTTTATCTCTCCTCTAACTCTAATCCCAGTTAGAATAACCCCTGTTTTATTGTAACTTTTTCTTCTACGCACTTGTTATACTTTTGTAATGTATACTCTTACGTTTTAGCTATGTACGTTATAATGTATTGCTCACCCCTTGTTTTATGTAAACCGACATGATACGAACTGCCGTGAATGCCGGTATAGAAAAACACAAATAAATAAATAAATAAAAATAAAAAGTTGAAATAGAAAATAGCTACTGCTATTACTAGCAACAGTAACATGGAATAGACTTAGTTTTTGGGTTCTTGCCAGATTCTTTTGGCCTGGATTGGCTACTGTTGGAAACAAGATGCTGGGCTTGATGGACCCTTGGTCTGACCTAGTATGGCATGTTCTTATATTCTCTGGAATTCATTGCCAGAGGATGTGGTTACAGCAGTTAGTGTAACTGGGTTTAAAAAAGATTTAGATAAGTTCCTAGAGGATAAATCCATAAACTGCTTAAGCTAATAAACCATAGTAGCTTGTGATCTATCTAATATTTGGGTACTTGCCAGAAACTTGTGACTTGGATTGGCCACTGTTGGAAACAGGATACTGGACTTGATGGACCCTTGGTCTGTCCCAGTATGGCAATTCTTATGTAAACAGGAAGAGAATTACCATACAGGGTAGTGCTGGGACATTTTGTATGAGATTGGTTACTCTGCACTGCTGTCCCGAAAGTTATTTTGTTTAATTCATTAAATATGAAGAAGAAACCCACTATCAGTACTGTTCCAAGTACAGCCAGAGTAATAGTAGGGAGAGAAAATAAAGTTGGTTTAACAAAGGTAATCAAAGTGCAGGACAAGCCAACACACTCTGGAAAAACAAACTCAGTTATTTACAGGCTGAAATATTTACAAACATTATAGACTTAATACTGCATGCATGTTTCATAACGGGAAATGATTAAAAATAGCTTTTCCTGACATTAAATTAATTATTTCCTAGATTGTCATTAATTGCTGGTTTATGGTAATACAGAAGTAGAGATCCCATTTATTTACCGTTTGCAGGCCTTTTCTATGTTTTTGTTTGTGTTGTAATTTGTGGTGTTTTCTTGCACCTGGAATTTTCATTGGTGTTGCATTAAACTGAAATCTAATGTATGAATTATTTTCAGTACTCACAATTTTTTGTAATGTGCATGACCAGAAGTCACCTTCGTGGAAATGTTGACGTTTTGTATCTTGATTTAATATTCAGCATTTGCACATACTTTGTAAACTGTAATTTTTTTAACAATTATGTCATGGAAAATGTTTACAAATTACAGTTGACCCACTTTTGGTGGTCACAGCTGACAAACTCTGTGTGGCTGCTTCTTCTCTGCTTTGTACAGCCATCCCTTCATGCTGCAGTGAGTGCATACATTTTAGTGATCGGTAACTGTACATATGTTTTAAGAGGCTGATTGCTGCTACTTCATTTTCTAAGCCATGAGAGAGCACGTCAAGAGGAACATGTTACATTTACTGTAACATGACTGATTCTCATTTTCAGTTTTTGAATTTTCATGCAGCACAATTGCAAAAACAAAATCAGAAATCTAAGAAACTACTTGATAAGCTAGAATCATGTAAACATGGTAAGAAAACACTTGTTCACCCAGTTATAGCTCAAACTGCAGCTCTAACAGTTGGGATGCTGAAGACTTGCAGCAATGCGCAACTTGCCAGGAAGCAGGCCAGAACTCCTACAGTAGAGCACATAGCTAATTAGAAGCCTTGCTAGCTAGCATGTGGGGTATGGGGGTGTTTTCGATAGGGTAGCATGCTGTAGGTTTGAGTTATTTGCATTTGTTAGCTTTTGCATTCCTCCTCCACACAGTTCTGCTGTTAGAGAGCCCTTTAAGGATACAACAAACACCCTCTTAAAGATCACTGACTTAATGACGTCGTGTTTCTCCTGAAAAAGTTTGGGGGAGTGAGAAATTTATTATACCGACATTCATGGGTACATCATATCGGTTTACAAGGAACTAAGAGAAATACAGCGAACAAGGGGGGGAGCAGCAGTAACAAGGGGGGGAATAACAAGGCAAAAAGGCATAGCAAGAATATGGTTCAATGGATGCAAGAAACATGAGGTATAAACTTATCTAATGTAGTGAAGAATGTTAATAAACATGGAAATAACATAGTAGAAGTTAACATAATGATAAAATAATTAACATAGTAATATTAACATGGTGGAGTGATCATAAGGAGGAGCTGGAGGACCTATACTGGGAATGCCTGCTGAAAGAGCCAGGTCTTTAGCTTTTTCCTAAATTTGTACTGGCAGGGCTCAGTGCGGAGTTCAGTGGGAAGGGTATTCCAATGGATGGGTCCTGCAACTGAAAGAGCTCGCTCCCTCGTGGAGGTGAGATGAGCATTCTTGAGAGAGGGGGTGTGGAGGGTAGCTTTGTGGGATGTTCTAGTGGGGTGGTTGTGGAGGATGAAACGCAGTGGCTCTTCAAGCTAGTTGGAGTTGTGATTGTATAATGTTTTGTGGATAATGGTAAGAGTATTGAAGAGGATACGTGAGGGTATAGGGAGCCAATGAAGGTCTTTGAGGACGGGTAATATGGTCAGATTTGCGGGTGTTAGTGAGGGTTCGAGCTATCGCATTCTGTAGCATTTGAAGTGGTTTGATAGTGGCGTATGGAAGGCCCAGAAGAGAGTTGCAATAATCCATTTTTGGGCAGATGGTATGACTGTGCGGAGATCATGTGCATGGAGTAGGGGTTTGAGTTTCTTCATAACATGGAGCTTGTAGAAACAGTAGAAACAGTCTTTTAGGACTGTGCTGATGTGTTTTTTGAAGTTAAGTTGTTGGTCAATCATGACACCGAGATCACATACAAACGGCTGTATAGAGGTCATGTTGAGTGAGGGGATGTTTGAGCGGGATAGCTTAAGGTTCTGTGGATTTGATATGATGAGCAGTTCTGTTTTTGTCATGTTAAGTGGAGGTTTGTGAGGAGGGTGGTTATGGAGGAGAGACATTTCTCCCAAAATTTCAAGGAATTGGTGATGGATTCTTGTATGGGTATGAGGACTTGGACGTCATCGGCGTATATGAAGAATTTGAGGCCTAGGTCAGAGAGGAAATGGCAGAGGGGTAACAGATATATATTAAAGAGGGTAGAGGAAAGTGGGGAGCCTTGTGGGGGACGCCTTGGGAGAGAGGGATATGGGAGGATTCAGAATTTCCTATTTTTACAGTGTATTGTCTATTGGCTAGATAGGATTTGAACCAGAGGTGGGCTGACCCTGAGATGCCTATGTCTGATAGGCAAGAGAGGAGGAGGTTGTGGCTGATAGTGTCAACGCAGAGGAGATGTCAAGGAGGGCAAGGATATAACATTGACCCTGGTCTGTGCCTTTGAGGATGGTGTCTGAGAGAGCGAGAAGTAGAATTTCTGTGTTGAAATGCTTATGAAAACCAAATTGGGACGGGTGAAGAATATTATGGGTGTCAAGGTAATCTGAGTTGAATATTAACCACCTTTTCCACGATTTTAGCTATAAAGGGAAGGTTAGAAATGGACAGTAATTGGAGGGATCTTTGGGGTCAAGGGGTTTTTGAGGAGGGGTTTGACCACGGTGTGTTTTAGTGTGTCAGGGACTTTGCCAAGGGAGAGGGAGCAGTTAATTATGTTGGCTAAGGTTTTGGCGATGATATGTAGAATGGTTAACAGTGCTTTTGTAGGGATAGTATCAGAGGGGTGGGTTGCTGGTTTGATTTTTTTTTAGTATAGAATCAATTTCTTTAGAGGATATGAGATCAAGGGAGTCCAGGATGGCATTGGCAGTTTTTGGGAGTGGGTTCACAGACGTGGGGGTGGTGGGAAAATGGCTAAGAATGTTTGCTATTTTATCGTGAAAAAAGTGGGCGAGTTCTTCACTTTTACTTTTAGCATCTTCGTCGGTGATGAGGAGTGGGAAAGATTTAGTGAGGTTTGCGATGTAGGAAAACAGCGCTTTGGCATTGAATTTGTATTGATGTATTTTAGTAGCATAGTAGTCGCATCTCATCTTAAGGGTGGAGGTTCTGTAATTGTGGAGGGCGGATTTGTATATTGAGACATATTGAGGGGTAGGGTCTTTGCGCTATGTTCTCTTTCAGTCTGAGGTCATTTTTCTTTCTTTTTAGCTCAGGGGTACACCATGATTTTTTGGTTTTTTATGTTTGTTTTAGATCTTTGCTAATGAGGGGACATATTTCATTGGCAATTTTGTTAGTAAGGTTACTACAAGCAGCGAGAGCTGTATCGGGAGAGGAGCAGTCAATATCATTGAGAGAGTCAGTGAGGGTGGATGTCAGATCCTCTATGGAGCAGGGTTTTCTGAAGATGAAGGTGTTGCTGTGTGATGGGTTGTGTGTGGTAGGGGAATTTAAAGAGAGGAGTGCGTGTATAAGTGAGTGATCTGACCATTGTACTGGAGTACAGGAGGGTGAGGTAGGGGATTGAATGCAAGAGTTAACAAAGATAAGGTCGAGTGTGTGACCTGCTTTGTGAGTCGGGGATGTGATAAGTTGTCTAAATCCGTTGGCAAGGAGGAAGTTAAGGAATGTTTCACAGGAGGAGAAGAGGGGGAGAGAATTAATATGGAGATTGAAGTCTCCTATTATGATGGCCGGGCTGTCTATATTGATGGAGTCTGCTATGAGTTCTATTAAGGGGGATGGATTCTGTTCCAGTAGGCAGGGAGGAGCATATATAAGGCAGATTTGGAGTTCAGAGGATTTGAATAAGGATTTGAATAATCCGATTTCGAACCTAGGTGGCATGTTGATTTGAAGCAGTCTCAGTTTGAGGTATTTCTTAGTCGCTAAGAGGAGACCTCCTCCTTTTTTTTTAGGCCTTGGGATGGAGAATGTCGTATGAGTCAGTGGGTAGCTAGTTTAGTAACACGGTGTCAGACTCCGAGCCAGGATTCAGTGACGGCATAAATTTCAGGTTTGGAATCTAGGAGTAAGTAGTTAAGGATGGGGGATTTTTTTGTTAGGGATTTGAGCATTGAAGAGAGCTATAGATAAAGTGGTGAGGCCTAGTAGCTGTGTCAGGGGCGAAATTAAGGTAGGTAGGTAGTGATTTGTGGAGAGCAGGGGGGTGGGTGAAGTAGGGAAAGGTGCATCTGTGAGTGGGGTAATGAATGCGTGGAATGGTGTGAGTTGTCATGTTTGGTATACGAGGTGGGAAGCAGGGTACAGGGAAAAACAATTCAGTAAATTCAGGGAATACAATACAGAGAAATACAAATAAGTAAATTCAGTAAATAGCTAGAGTTCCGTTCGCAGGAGAAACCGTGGGATAGATGTTAAAGTACTGTCTTTATTAAGGTTGGTGTGTGAGTCGGTAGGCGCAGAGTGGCTGCTGGAGTGAAAGGCAGATGACGATGCGGCTTCTGGGCGACGGTATGAGCGTTATAGCATCCAGTAGAGGGGGCCGGGTGTCGGGGGGGGGGGGGGGGAGAGGAGGAGTTAAAGAGGTGGTTCGCCCAGGTGATGGGTGGCTTGGCAATGCGGTATCCAGAGTGGGGAGGGGGGGGCCCAAGGGGGCGCACCAAGGGGCAGGCTCCTTAGTTGCGCGATGCCAGAGGAAGTAGCTTCCTGTCACAATGGAAAATTTATATCCATTGAGCAGCTTTTATGTAAATGTATGTCCCTCTGCATTTTATCACCTGCCTGAGCATGTGGACATCCTGGGAATTTTGCACCTTGTAGCGCTCCATATGCAGCAATCAGAAAAGTTGATGTGGTTTCAGAAGGAATCACAGCCGAGTTAATTCTTCCTCTGGCCCTCCTGGAGCATCAAAGTGTGATTTGGAAGTTTGGCTGCTGCATGCTGGTTCCTGTTTACTCCTGCTTGCCCCTGCTGGAGCAGAAACACTGATGGAGAAAAAAATTAATTCCTGAAGTGCAGCTGGTGCTTCTCAAAGAAAGGTAAGACTGGAGTGTCTGTCAAGCCTTGCCCTGCAGGCCTTGCCTAGTACTTCAGCACAAATACTTAATTGCCATGACTTGTAGCTGTAGTGCTTTGCCAAGCCCCTGTGATTTCACTGCTGGGATTTTGAATATGCAGTAATATTGGAAACCAGGTTCCCAATTTTGCAGTACCACTTTCATAAACTATGAAAGATGACTAGCTTTTGAAGCCAGCATGGTTGCTCAGTGACAGTGCCATGCACTGCCAAGCAGAGGACTTGAGGGGACGCAGAAGGAAAGTTCCCTCTGAGGCCGCTCCGATTTCGATACAGCCTATTAATTTTGGAGCGGCCTCGGAGGGAATGGAGGCAGGTTGCGCGGCTCGGCGCACGCAGGCTGCCGATTTTGCGCAGCCTTGCGTGTGCCGACCCCGGATTTTATAAGATATGCGCGGCTACGCGAGTATCTTATAAAATCTGGTGTACTTTTGTTCACGCCGGCATATGTTTTGAAGATCTACCTCTAAGGTAAGTAAATGTAGGTTATCGTACATTCTAACAGGTGCCAATAAAGTTCGGTTACAATTTCATAAATAAAATCATTATTTGAGTATTGTTGGTCAAGTCCAGGTATGTTATTGAGTTACTATCTCTTTGAGATATTACTTCTTAAATGTAGGATTGAGTAAATTCATTCTCATCTCACTTTCCTCAAAACAAGCTTCCAGCTCTTTCCCAAATGTTGATTACATTGAGATCCAGAATTTCAAACAGTCCCTTAATAGCCTTATAAAGTCTGCTTTTCATCCCTTACAAGGACCTCCACTTGCGTCTTTTTATTCCAACATTCACTATATTACTATGTAAGTTCACAAACCAGGGAGAATCCAGAAATAAAAATATATTACAAATTCAAAAGGATCTAAAGAAAGATGTAAAGCCTATTCCTGACCTGTCCAAACTGATTAATCTCAAAGCCACTATGGTATAATAATGATGAAGGTACCCAAAAAGTCGGCACTTCTTTGGGGGGGAAAAGTCATGTTTTCTGATGCAGGAGCGTTGAAATAATATTTTACAATAGCGTGCCATTAAGTAATATCCCGGGAAAGCAGCGATTATAAAGCTTGGTATTTAATGATAAGGGTAAGCAGTGATCAACATTGTAGAACTTCTAAATAGTTTAATATCTATTTTTTTAATATTTTTTTTTAATGATTGAAGATTGACTTAACCTTTATAGCAGTCCATCTGTGTAACATTTTGGTACCAGCACTCATCCGTAAAAGTGATGTGTCTAATGGAGTACAGGCAAGTATAATTGTAGAGTTGCCATCAGGTTGTTGTTTTTGAGTATTTTTGAGTGTGTTTATTTTGAATAATTAAAAAAAAAATTCTTCCTTTTTCTTCTTTTTGCTATTTAGAAATTAAAAATTAAAGAATATTTTGGATTTAAATGTATTGGGTGTTTCCTGAATCATCTGCACAAGTGTACCTTTTGTAATTTTTCTATTTTGTTGTGTTTTTAAGGGTTGGGCATATCCCCTGAAGATGGCGCATGGTTGTCGAAACTAGGGTCCTAGATGGGATATGGATGTGTTTAAATATGTATTGTAGGCAATTATGTGTAAGACAGAAAATTTTTTTATTACTAAAAATTTTTTTTTACTTTTTTCAAGTATGATTTGGCATCTTATTATATTTTAGTTATCTCAAAACCAGCCAAAGGAAAAATGGACAATAATATAATCTTTACAGCCTATTAATATAATTAAAGGCACTCTCTTCATCCATCAGTAATGAGTCAGTAGTGACTGCTTCCAACAGCTGTTACTACTGACCTCTCAAAAGTTCAGGTTGCCAAAGAGGATCAAAAGAAAGATAGGACTTTTAATCACATGCAGTCTTTCGTGAGGCACAATAATTTAGAGCAGGGGTCAGGAACCTTTTTGGCTGAGAGAGCCATAAACGCCACATATTTTAAAATGTAATTCCATGAGAGCCATACAATATGTTTAAAACTAAATACAAGTAAATGTGTGCATTTTATGTAAGATCACACTTTTAAAGTACAATAAGTCTCTGAAAATATTACACCAGGCCTTAAGACACCAATACATCTCCTATTAGGAAAATGGACCAAGTCAGGCTGCTATAGAGTCCTACACAGAAACTACACGCCAGCAGAAAACCTCACCTGAATCACGTGCTGTCCCTCACCTAACATAGAATAAAGAGACCAAAACGCATAACAAGAAGCATGCAGACAAAAACTGAATTGGAAACTGCAACAAGCCAGAGTCTCTGTATGCAGTGTAACAAAGGAAAAAAGAAACATCACACATCCTTATAAAACAAATCAAGAAATATAAAATCATCAGCAGTAAAAGTGTACTAACAAAAAGAACATATTTCGAAACAGCTGATGAGTGGAATATCCAATAATTAAAAACTCATATAAAACATTTCCAGATACCAACAAAATATTTCAAAATAGCAGACACAAAGATCCAGTAATGAAAAATAATAAGGATACAAACATTTTTTTGCTCTGCATACCTGGGAACGTTTGATATCCAGGTGTCCTGAGATTGTTCTGAATTAGCAGGAGGTGGGGTGGTTTGCTTGGAACTTTCTCCTCTCTCAGTCACATACCAGCGCTCTCTCTCACACTGGCTCTCAATGACACACCTATACACACATGCTCTCAGTCACTCACATATACAAATGTTTTTTCTCTCTCACTTATATAGGCTCTTAATTACACATTTACACACATGCTGTCTATCTTTTCACGCTTACACACACACAGGCTTTCAATCACATAAATACATGCTGTCTTTTTCTCTCACACACAGACTTTCATTCACATGCTTACAAACATGTCCTCTCTTTCTCTCATTTACACACAGGCTCTCAATCACATACTCACATGCTCCCTCACCTAAATCAGCTCTCAATCACACACATACACACATGGTCTCTCTCTCTCATTTAAACACAGGCTCTCAATCACATACTCACATGCTCCCTCACCTAAATCAGCTCTCAATCACACAGACACACATGGTCTCTCTCTCTCATTTAAACACAGGCTCTCAATCACATACTCACATGCTCCATCACCTAAACCAGCTGTCAATCAGACACAGACACACATGATCTCTCTCTTACTTATACACACAGGCTCTTAATCATACATACACATGATCTCTCTCACACACAAAGGATCTCAATCATACACACATACTCTTTCAAACAAACAGGTTTTCAATTACAAACTTACACATACAGGTTCCCAATGGTAAACTTACATTCATGCTCTCTCTCTCACAGGCAGGATCTCAATCACAGACATACTCTCTTTCACATATACAGGCTCTCAATCATTCACATACATGCAATCTCTCACTCACACACACAGGATCTCAAACACTCATGCTTGCTCGCTCATTCATTCACTCTCTCTCTCCCCCCCCTTTCCCCCCCCGGGAACTCGCGGCAGCAGCAGCCACCTCCCAACGCTAACCTCCTTCATTTTCAGCCCTCGCGGAGGCGAAGGCGGAGTCCCATCGGCCGCGGTTGAAGATTTTCATTTTCCTCCAAGCCGCGCTGCAATCTTCTTCCCGTCGGACAGTAGCGTGCCTGCGCGGGTCTTCCCGCGCAGGCACCCGATGCTCTCCACTTCCTCTTCCGGGCCGCGGGAAGAAGAGAGCACCGGCGTGCTCTCTTCTTCCCGCGGCCCGGAAGAGGAAGTGGAGAGCATCGGGTGCCTGCGCGGGAAGACCCGCGCAGGCACCCGATGACTCCAGCGCTGGCACCCGGCTGACACCCGATGACTCCCGCGCAGGCACCCGGATGACTCCAGTCGGCGTGCTCTCTTCTCCTCCCCCCCGCGGCCCGGAAGAGGAAGTGGTGAGCATCGGGTGCCTGCGCGGAAGAAGAGACCACGCTAGTGTGGTCTCTTCTTCCGCGCAGGCACCCGATGCTCTCCACTTCCTCTTCCGGGCCGCGGGGGGGGGGGGGGGAAAGAGAGCACGCCGGTGCCGCTGACTCCAGCTGTCCTGCCGCGTTCCGCCCGGGCTGACAGCATTTTAAGCCCGGGCGGCGGAGGACCGGGGAGCAGCTGGGTCAGCGGGGAACCGCGAAGTATGGCGACACTTGTCTGCGAGCCAGATGCAGCCCTCAAAAGAGCCATATCTGGCTCGCGAGCCATGGGTTCCCGACCCCTGATTTAGAGCAAAGGAGGCCCACGTAAGTAGAACCTGCCATCTACATGCCAGGAATTTCCTTCTTAGTGGGTTTTACTAAGTTATATCGAGATATATTCTTACTAATTGGCTCATGAATTTAAAATTGTGCTTAGGCAGAACATTTAAAAACTAATATCTCCGATTCCAAGAAATAGTAAGGTGGCTTTTTCCAATATTTCAGGAAGGAGGTCAAAGTTGCATCCCTTTCAGATAAATTAGCAGGATTCCAAATCCAGATAAATTAGCAGGATTCCAAATCCAGATTGTTCTTTGGATCACTTTTAGATCATTCTTAACCAGTAAATAATAAGTCATTAATAGAGGTATGCAGCTTCTGGAATACCTAGGTTAGCATCACCTTGAGTTTTTAAAAAGATACATCCCAGAAACTTTCACCAATTTAGGAAAATTAACTATGTGTACATTTTTATACTTTAAAGCATTTCCTGTTTTCTCAAGTTTAAAGGGAGTATTATAAACCAATGTAATAGAGGAAATCATATCTTAGTTTTTGGAAAGCACAGCAGCCACGGAATTCTCACAAGTGTTAACTCATTCTTCAAATTTGATTAACCACATTATTCTGATATTTAATCTTGGTTAAAACCACTGGCTCCAGTCTAGTGAATGCCTTCAGTAAATCTAAAGATGGTTTCTGCATGAAACGAGCCATTTTTGTAGAAATTTTTTTTTTTCACAATATTAATCATGGTGAGATTTTTTTTTTTTTTTATTCCTGTTTTTCAGCAGCAAAGCAGATTACATTCAGGTACTGTTGTAGGTATTTTCCTGTCCCCAGAGGGCTCACAATCTAAGGCAGTGGTTCTCAACCTTTTTTCGGCCGGGACACACCTGAGAGATGGTTCTCACATGCGTGACATACTGAACATGTGACCGTCTCAAGGCTAAATGTAAACATACATTCTGCATCCTCTGGAACCCCTTCGTCCCCCAACAGTGGGTGCAGAGCAGAACTAGGGCACTACCCATACAACTCGCCATACAAAAAAAGGATATTCTGGTTCTGATGACATCTCAGAAAAGCAAAACACACTCCCTTTACTGGCAGGCACAATAAACCTCCTTACGAAAACACAGTAATTTACCACTAATGTATATCCTATTGATACAAATGCCTACATGCTAGAAAAATACCTCACCTCGGTCACACACCCAGAACTGACCTTTACCAAGTACAGAAAGACCACAAATTATAAATATGGAGACAGAAACTGGAATGGGAAACAAAAAAATCCTCTCTGCATGCAGTGCGAATCTGGAGAAATGGAAAGAGAAATATGGCACCTAACATAGTCCCAGGATCTGCAATAATGCACACAAACTAACCCGAACAAAGTTATACCTGTATTATGGAACACACTCAAACAGTATCAACCCTATTTATGAAAAGGCAACACTATAACTATTAAACCAGGCCCTAAACACTAATACATTTTCTATTGGGAAACAGAATAAGTCAAGCTGCTATAGAGCCCCACACAGAAATAATTGTAATGTACTGATAAATGTTACAAAACAGCTGATGAACAGAATAACATCAAACAATTAAAAACTCATAAAAATTATTAAAGATTGTCCAAATATCAATAAAATATTTCAAAACAGCAGACATATCACATAATACCCATTATTAAAATGGCTGTCAATCAAGAAAAATAAACTTAAAAAGCCACCTTTACTTACCCTCTCTAGCAACTCTCCTATTCCTTTCCCTTGCAGACCAATAGTACACACTAGAAGCAGCAGGGGCTGCTGAAGCACTGTCCTCTTCCTTAGGGCCCACAACCAGTCACTAACACACAGTCTGTCTCACACACATCAGTAACCTCCCTATGCTCTCTCTCTGTCTCTCTCTCTCACACACCAGTCACCTCCCTGACCTCTCTCTGTGTCTCTCTCTGTGTCTCTCTCTCACACACACACACACACACACACACACACACACGTCACCTTCCTGACGTCTCTCTCTCTCTCTCTCTCACACACACACACCAGTCACCTGCCTGACCTCTCTCTGGCTCTATCTCACACACACACCAGTCACCTCCCTGACCTCTCTCTGGCTCTCTCTCTCTCTCTCTCACACACACCAGTCACCTCCCTGACCTCTCTGTCTCTCTCTCTCACACACGCACACACACCAGTCACCTCCCTGATCTGTCTCTTTCTCACACACGCACACACACCAGTCACCTCCCTGACCTCTCTGTCGCTCTCACTCTCACGCACACACACCAGTCACCTCCCTGACCTCTGTCTCTCTCACACACACACCAGTCACTTCCCTGACCTCTGTCTCTGTCTCACACACACACACACACCAGTCACTTCCCTGACCTCTCTCTGTCTCTCACGCACATACACCAGTCACCTCCCTGACCTCTCTCTCTCTCTCTCACACACACACAAGCAAGTTTCCTCTTCTCATTGTTTGGCCCAATAAGCTTGGCCTCTGGCGGCGGCCTGCCACATCTCTCTGCTCTTCTGCCGCTGCCGACCTGGCCTCTGGTGGCTGCACACAGCATTACCACTACCATCTGCAATGGCCCACTGGGGGATGATCAATTCCCTGATAGGCCAATCCATCCCTGGGGAGAAGGGAAGCACAACTGGGACAGTGGACACCAGGAGCCGCGACACACTGGTTGAGAATTGCTGATCTAAGGGCTAGATTCATTAAGGCGTTTCACCCATTTTGTGTTTATGGGAAAAACCCTTAGTGAATCAGATACTAAGTTTGTACCTGAGGCAACGGAGGGTGAAGTGACTTATCCAAGGTCACTATTTCCCTGGTTCAAAGCCTACTGCTCTACCCACTAGGCTACTCCTCCATTCCAGTAGGAATTATAGCCCATTCAATTGAATTAGCATTCATCTGTAAAAATGTCTGAAGTCAGTGGAAACTTCCCTAGCCACCAAGCAAGATCAGAGCATTGCAATGAAAAGTCTTCAAACTCTAGCATATGCCAAGGCCACTGGATTCATTCCTTCTCATCCAAATTGCAGCGCTTGCCAATTTCCAGTCTGGCTCAGAAAGCTGCCAGAGTAGAAACTGCAACAGGCTGTGGCTAAGCTGGGGAAGCCAAGCTTTCAGCAATTTTGGCAGTAGACTAAGATGTTTTGTCTACAATGGTATCTTTATTGCTGCTGAACCATTTTTTAAAGAGATACTCTTGCCTTCCTCAGCTTTGGGACCTGGTGAGGATTCCATTTTCTTATGCTTAGGCAGCTGTAGAATTTTAGCTGGGGGGGTGGGTGGAGGAGGATGAACAAGACGCCAGTCCTGATTGCTCCGAAAGCCACACTTATAGTGCCAGCATAATTATGCTACAAAGATAAGGGAGAATAGCGCTGCATATTTGCCCCAGCCAACGTGGCTTTTAAGTTAGTCTTCAAGTAATAACAGTAAATAAATGCCAATCAACTACAGGAGTAAAAAAAATTGTCATGTCTGGTTAGTTTGACGCCATCTTGGATCTGATAGCAAAAATTTGTTATACTTGGTAAAGTGCCTGACCTATGTGGAGAACCATTTGGGGAGGCAGGATTGCATAACCAACAGGAAATTTGGTATAGTATTAACATAGCCTGGTTTGGAAGAGATGCTGTACTTTTAAATCGCTAGGCAGTTAGTCTCAGTTCTATCTAGGAGCAATCAGTATTATTTATTTATTTTTAACTTTTATATACCGATCTTCTTGTATAGAATACAAATCAAACCGGTTTACAGTGGAACAATAACTTCGCATGAGAGCGTTACATAGAACCTTAAACATAGATTATACTTTTGCATAGATAGCATTAAATATGATGGGCTAAGATTGCACCTAGGACACGAACTAAATTAGTAAATAAATGAGGTACAAGGATTGAAGGAAAGGAAATAGAAATAAGCGCATGTTCTTTTGATATTGGGATCTATTACCTTTTCTTTTTGGATAATTCTGCTTTCTTAGGACATAAGATATACCCTACTGGGTCAGACTGAGGGTCCATCAAGCCCAGCATCCTGTTTCCAACAGTGGCCAGTCCAAGTCACAAGTACCTGGCAAGTACCCAGACATTAGACAGATCACAAACTACTGTTGCTTATTAATTACCGTCATAGCAGTTTATGGATTTATCCTCTAGGAACTTATCCAAACCTTTTTTAAACCCAGTTACACTAACTGCTGAAACCACACTCTCTGACATTGAATTCCAGAGCTTAACTCTGCGCTGAGTGAAAAATAATTTTCTTTGATTTGGTTTAAATGAGCTACTTGCTAACTTCATGGAGTGCCCCCTGGTCCTTCTATTATCTGAGAGAGTAAATAACCGATTTACATTAACTTGTTCAAGACCTTTCATGAATTTGTAGACTTCTGTCGTATCCCCCTTCAGTTGTCTCTTCTTCAAACTGAACAGCCCTAACTTCTTTAGCCTTTCCTTATAGGGGAGCTGTTCCATGCCCCTTATCATTTTGTTTGCCCTTCTCTGCACTTGCAGCTATATCCTTTTTGAGATGCGGTGACCAGAACTGCACACAGTATTCAAGGTACTGTGTCTCCATGGAGCGATACAGAGGCATTATGACATCCTCAGTTTTATTTTCCATTCCCTTCTTAATAATTCCTAACATTCTGTTTGCTTTTTGATTGCCCTAGCACACTGAAAGGGTGTTAGCACTCTGTTAGAAATTAATGCCATATTTTACCAGATGCTTAGATTGAATATGTTGCAGATTTCTAGGGTAATAGAAATGTCTGATTAGCAATGAATTACTCTGTAATGCTTTTCATGATCAAAGTCTGTAAGGTGAGGTAGACCTCTGTTGATTTTCAGGAGCTAACTAAACTTAAAGTAGGTAAGGTAGTGTGGCCCGATGAGATCCATTCAAGAGTACCAAGGAACTTAGAAGTGTCCTGGTGACTCCGCTGGCTGGCCTTTTCAATGCTTCTTTAGATTCTGGAGTGGTTCAGAAGGACTGGAAAAGGGCGGATGCAGTTACTATTCATAAATGTGGAAATAAGAGTGTAGGCCGGTTGGAGAGTGCAGGGATCTGTCTGCTACAAGATACTGCCAGCTGCCCTCCCACCTTCCTTGTGATCCTAAGTCAGGTAAAAGACAATGTTTACTCCACTGAAATACTCTTATCAGATTTGGCAGGACATATCATTTAGAAAATAACAATACCTATCTTTAACATTCTAGCTACTAAGTACCAGTTTTCCCTAAGGAAAGTTGTATAGCATGGGTGGTAACAAAACGTGCCATAAACCTTAGCCTGCTTATGATCTGAATACTTGTGGTTAACTTACTTACCCCTGATCCCAACGTTCAGGCTATTCCTCTGTTCACCTCTGAAGCAGGTTCTGGCTGGAGAGCGTGGGCAGGGGAGAGGCTTGCTTCCTGGCTTGGCGGGCAGGGCTGGTTCTCACACTTCAGAGTAGCAGGGAGATCTGGTTGGCCTTTCACTTCCAGGGGCACCTCAGCACAGGTTCTCACTCTCAGGGTTTTCTCCCCAGTTTTGCGTTCAGGATTTAGGACTCCTCTTCCTCAGGGAGGGTTTGTGCCTGGCCTCACTGGAGTTGGTCCAGGGGTGGCTACTAAAATGGTCAGTGATTTTCATTCTATAGCATATGGGGATAGACTTAAAGATCCTATCATATATACTCTAGAAGAAAGGCAAGATAGGGGAGGTATGATAGAGCATTCAAATATCTCAAAAGTTTCTATGCATAGGAGATGAGCCTTTTTCAATGGAAAGGAGGCTCTAGAATGAGGGGGGTCATGTGATGAGGTTGAAAGGGGGATAGACTCAGGAAATATTTATTTAGAGCGAAAGTGGTGGATATGTGGAACAGCCTCCCAGTGGAAGTGGTGGAGACACACACAGTATCAGAAATCAAGAAAGCAGAGGATAAATGCAGGGGATCCCTAAGGAAGTAATGAGAATTATAATGCAAAATTAATTGGACGAATGGGCAGACTGGATGGGCCATATGGTCTTTATCTGCTGTCATATTTCTATGTTTAAATACTGCTTGCAAAAGTTCATGACTTCTTACAAGTCAGCTGATTCCCCTCTAAAATCAGTAGCCTGTAAACAGTCAGTATGTATTTTTTGCCTGATATGGAATGTGACAGTTGCCTTAGCCATACTCAGTAGTTACAATTTAATATTGTCTCAGTCCTGATGAAAGAATAAAATGCACTTTTATGTTAATAAAAAAAATCTGCCTTTAGACTGACATGTGAAATCTTCTTTCTTAGGGGGTAGAAGGAACAGCAAGGGCACAATTCTATTAAAATTCAAATTGTCTTCTCTTTTTTTTCCTCTCAAAATAAATTGTCTTTCACTTTAGTTGAAAGGTGCAATTTTCTTGCTGCTTTATGATATGTGGGCTGTGTTATGCAGAGGAATTTAACGCCTAGTAAATGGCTGAATTTTCTGTAAGTGTTGTAAATTGCTTGTCAAAGCTGTGCAGCCTGTCCTGCTAAATTGAGTAGACTGGGATCCTACATTTACTATGGCCTTCTCCATATTCACAGTGACAGTTGTGTCCAAGATTTTCAATACATATTTTCCATTTACCTCCAGGGTTTAAAACAGTGGGGGTTTGTGCCAGCTTGAACCTACCAGCTGCTTTTTAATGCTGTTTCTGGCAAGATGAATTAAGATACTATTCTCTTATGTCTCTACCAGTCAAGCTTGGCAAAGCAACACCAGTCTTCGTAGGAGTAGTTCCCATGATGCCTCCATCTTCCTAGGATCCCTTCTATAGTTCCTCTTTTTTCAATCTTTGCATCTGTTTGCTAGTATGTAGAAGCAGAATCCTTAAGATTTAGTCTTTAGGTCTGCATGTGAGTGGGCTGGTGGTACCTGTAGTATAGTTGAGTCCTGGCTGAAGAGCTGCTGTGATTGCTTAGTGCAAAAGATCCCAAACCAGGTCTGGGAGACCCCCCCATCCAGTTGGGCATTCAGGATATCAGAATGAATATGCATAAGATAGGTTTGCATGTACTGCCTCCACTGCATACAAATTTATCTCATGCATATTAATTGCAGATATCCTGAAAACTCAACTGGCTGGAGGTCCCCCAGGACAGGTTTGGGAACCACTGGCTTAGTGAATGTCGTGAGGGAATTCCTCAATTTGAAAGGGACTGCAGTCCTAGGCTAGCCGCTTCATCCCTGGTTGTCATGCAATCATGGGATCAGCTGGCAGGGCAGTGGATCTGAAAGAAAAGGCGGTGGCTAGCTTGGTCATTCCAAGGCCCCCCAACCACCAGTCCCATCCAGACAGGATTTTCCAGTGTCCTTGAGCTGCCCTCTGATTTGAAAGAGTCTAAAAAGCCTCTGTTATCACCAATGAGTGGCATTAGAACTGATGCTGGAGGACACACAGGCAGATTCTGTCCTGGGTGGCTATTTATTTCCAGGATATCTATTTACCTTAAGCTAAGAGGTGATAGTAAAGAGTATGGGCTCACCCAAACCACAGGGGAGCAATTCTGATCAGACTAGATGGATCAGTGAATAGCACTGTCTCAAGACTTTTCTTGTACAGAGAGAAACATCTCTAAAAAAAAAAAAAAAAAAGCATAGACAGATACTTGGAAACCACTCTAGAAAGAAATTAATAGGGAAATATTAAAGGTTACAATGTCCTTGGCGTATGCATATGTTGAGAGCTATCTCAAAATGGGGTTAGCAGCCGATTATGGGCCTATTGCTTCCATGGCTCTTATAACACTGGTGCTTCTCCAATGAAAATATCTTTTTTTTTTTTTTGGGTTCTGGATGTTTGGCTAACTACCTTTGTGCATTAGGTTACTCTATTATATTGCAATTCTCAAGCAAGGATTCAGTTTAATGTTGATAACATCCTTCTTTTCTCTGTAGAGTGGTACACGGCATGGGCATCCTTTTATCTCCATTTTTGTGTTACCTATTGAATCCTTGCCTATTAAAATTAGGAGTACTCCTAACATTAAAGGGTTTAAATTGGGTGATAATTTATACAAAATATGCCTTTTTGCAGATGATATGCTGCCTTTGGTAATCCTATCATCTCTTTAAAATTATAGAGAATTTTGATCATTTTGGTAGTTTTGCTGGGCTAAAGCTCAAATATGATAAATCAGAGAGTATGCCTATCTCATGTGCCACAAAATCACGATGGTATGGGGTATTTCCTTTTCAGTGGGCAACATCTTATCTCAGATATTAAGGCCTCTTGTTTCCTAGGACATGTAAGTACTTTTATTGTTTAAATATCACTTCCACAAGTTCTCAAAAATCTTAAACCGCTCCTGCATTTCAGCGACTTCTGGCTAGTAGTCCAGTCTATCATCCTCACAAAATTAGACTACTGCAATGCTCTTCTCCTAGGCCTCCCTGCGATAACTACGAAACCCTTACAGATGGTCCAGAATGCCGCGGCCAGTTTACTTACTAATTCAAACAAAAGAGCTCACATCACACCCATACTACAAGACCTTCACTGGCTTCCTATAAAATCCAGGATCACTTTCAAAATATTGATGATGATTCACAAGGATATCCACGGCATCGCCCATCTCAATCTAAGCTCTCAACTCCGCACACACACTTCTAACAGACCAATCAGATACGCTTATAAAGGTTCCCTTTACGCACCGCCGGTCAAAACCTCATTAAGAAAACGCGCTATTTCCACAGCTGGGCCCACCCTATGGAACTCCCTACCCCCGGAGCTCCGCCAAGAACCCTGTCTCCAAACATTCAAGAAACACCTCAAAACATGGCTTTTCAGACCAGCCTTCCCGGAGAATCAAGACCACTCGGACACTGGTCAAAGGATTTAACCGGACATCAGGGAGACATCTTATCGTCCTTACGGTCAAAGGACTTAACTGGACATCAGGGAGACATCTTATCGTCCTCAAACACCTTTGAATGCTCATTTTAACTTGAGTTAATGCCATCTATCCTTCCTCCTCCCACTACTCCCCATCATCCTTAGACGTCTTAATTATGCATTGCCTATTACCACTACTTTGCTGCCCTATTTATATTTGCCATTTTTTTCTTATCAATATTTGCTATTTGTTTGTCTCTTTGAAGACCTATTTATATTTGCTATTTGTTTGTCTTTTTGAAGACATTTGCCATTTGTTTGTTTTTTTGAAGACTGTTCTACTTACAATGTTATTCGTTATCTGTCAAATTGTTCTAATGTAACGCCTTAACACACTATTTGTTATGACGACTTGTTTTCAATGTAACGCCTTAGCCGCGATTGTTCAGTTAATATGGAAACCGACATGATTTGATATTTTTTGTCAAGAATGTCGGTATATAAAAATTCTAAATAAATAAATAAATTAAGTTTTCAAGAAAAGATCCTGGGCTGGGCAGAACTGCCACACTCTGGTAGGCGTGTTCTCTTCAAGATAACACATTATCAAAATTGTTATATAAGCTTCAAATGCTGCCACTGTGGTTAACAAATAGTTGTAAAATTATTAAAATCTCACTATTCAGCCTTTGGCATGCGAAAGAAGCTAGAATTGAATATATGAAGCAAGGAGACATGGTGGTTTAAATATGCCAGACTTTCATTTCTACAGTGTGGCTTGTCAAATGCGCTTTCTTTATGAATGGTATACTCTTGATTATAAATTTTGAATTCTACTGTTCTTGTAATCTTTTGTTTAAACCATTCTCCTTAGTGGGGTTTGTGCATGCTAAAGATGCAATACTCCCAGAACACCTAAAGACGTATATATTGTTACACCTGTTTCTATTAATTTTGTAAATGGTGGGGCATCCTATTTGTGGCCACTGGTCTCTTCCCTTTAGTGAATAATCCTGCGTTTCCTCCAGGGCTACAGAACTCAGTATTTAAAGACTGGGACTCGAAAGACTTAAGTAAAGTTGAACATTTTTATTGTGAGCACTGTCTCCCACTCCCCATAAACCTGTGGCACCCTAGATAGTCACCTATTGCACCGGTCCTCCAAAACCCTGTACCATGAATGTTAAATTCAGCCACCAGGTGTTGCCCTTAAGTATGGCACTTTTTCTTCTCTTCACTCTCAAGGGCTGTAAACGCTGCCTCCACAGTATCCCCAGCCAGCCTGAAGCATAGAAGACCTGATCTAGGAATTGGAGCCCACCTGCATGGTAGTGCACTGCACTTGTCCCACTGAGTCACTGGGCTGGCCCTGAAGTATAATTCTAAATTAAAATACAGTAATATACAGAAAACTGTCAAACCCTTCATTCTGGGTGACTTGCAGTCAATTTAACATTGCATTTTAACATTGCATTGTCATAAATCTTGATATTTCAAATCTTCATTCTCCTTTTATTTTGCAGTAATCATAGTGGGGGTTTTTTTTTTCTATAATTCCTACACAAATGGAAAATAGTCCTTGGAGATCTAAGGTTTCTTTTTTCAAAACCTCTTCACCTTTTGCTTTTGGGCACAAAATTATGCTGCAGAAGCATATTTGAAACCCAGTGATCATCTTTACTTAAAGCCACACAAGCAAGGATGGAAATCCCCTAAAATGGCAGAGATTGGCTTAACAGCCAGAACCACAAACCTGTATTTTTCTTTTTCTTTTCAGTTTAGTTTTAGGTATACATTTTTTTTCTATCCTCTTACAGATCCATTTTGGGCCACTGTTAAGAAAATGTTTGACTGGGGAGGATTTAAATTAGTTTAGCCCCTTCTCTGCCTGTTTAGCCTAGTGGGATACATGTGGGCCTTCACAGGCTGCTACTTGCATTTACTCTGCAAATGTCAGAGATACATGAAAGAAGGTAGAGTTAAACTTCAGAACTGGAGATAGTGTTGCATGGCTTATGGTGACACTTTTCTGCATTGGTTTCTGTACATTAAGATGAGATATCGGCACATAAGATGCCTGTTTTTTTTTGGCTGGTGCAATTTTATTTCCAAAACTGAAAAACTGCTTTAAAGCAATTGGCTTTATATTTTGAGATAATATAAGACTATTCTCCTTTAAAAGAATATTGTCCCAACCAGTGATGTATTGCTGGGGGCTTACATGAGGCCCTTGCTTTGAGCAGGCTTCCATGGTTAATAGGAAAATAAGCTTTTATTCCAAATAGGCCACTGAGAAGATAAAGAGCTAATGTGTCCCTGCCATTAAGGGAAGTTGCAGTTGGGGTGCTATTAGTCTGCCAACAATAGAAGGAGCTAATATGGCCAGTGGAGCCAATGACAAGGAAAGCTTGGAAGTGTGGACCTATGGATTTTCCAACAAAGGAAAGAGCTGGTTCAGCCCAGCCCCGCTGCCTTGTTAAGAAGGGACGGAGTCTGCCTTTGCAGGGCTCCCAAGTAGTGATGGTTTGGAGCTGCTTTGCCCGAAGAGGAGGAAAAAGTGCTGTGGCCTTACTGGGCCTAAAATGGCTGCTGATCTGTGGAGAAGCTGTGCAATATCCTGGTGAAAACGAAGATGTAAGGAGGAGGTGGAGGGGGGAGAGTGAAAGAAGGGATTGAGTAAGTAATAGAGAAAGGGGAAGGCTGAGGATAAAGTGAGAGGATGGTTTTTTGGAAGGGCTAAGAAATTAATGCAGTTTAAAATTCAATTATTATATGATTCCCTATTAATCATATAAAAGACAAGATCCAGATCTCACATTATATACCTTAGATTATGAAAATTGTTACCGTTAAATGTTTTGGCACTTTGTTAGTAAGAATCCAATCAAATACATATATGCGTGCCACCTTGTAAACCGTTGTGATGGTGCAATACTAAACGACGGTATAGAAAATATTTTAAATAAAAAAATAATGGAAGTGAGGACTGGGTGAGAGGGAACAAGAGATGGAGATTATTGTGAGGGTGGTGAGGTGAGAAAGGGAAACGAAAGAATAGAAGGGGAAAATGGAAGCCTGGAATGGGCAATGGGTGAAAGATGTGAAGGTGTATAAATGGGAGAAAGGATGCCATGAAATATTGGAGGAAAAGAGTGAAAAACACTTAGCCACTTAGAGGAATTATGGAAGGGAGAGGCTTAAATAAGTGACTAGGAGGAGATTTTTGAGAAGAGGGGAATATTTTGTGCTGCAGGGACCAGGGACTCAGTCACACAGAGATGCAGTCAGGTGAGAATGATGTGTGGGAAAGGAAGGGGGAAAGAGGCACAAGATGTTGACCCAGTATTATGTACTACTGCTTCTGCTGAGAGTGGGGGTGGGAAGAGAATTAGAAGGACAAGATTGCGCCTGTCAGGGGAGGAGGAAAAGCATGAGAAGATCAGGGGGAGTGTGTGTGTGTGAGGTAGTAAGGGATAGTTTTGCAGAAGTCATCTGAGTGGAAATGCAAAGATTTAGTTTAGTCCTTTACGAGAGAGAGAAAAGTTATGCTTTGTTTGTTACGGTTCTTGTTCAGTTAAGATCCCACACATTCTGGAATTTTTGCAGGATGGGTTGCATAAAGCAGTGGTCCCCAACCCTGTCCTGGGGGCCCACCAGCCAGTCTGGTTTTGAAGATATCCACAATGAATATGCATGAGAGAAAATTTGCATGCACTGCCTCCATAACATGCAAATTTTCTCTTATGCATATTCATTGTGGATATCCTGAAAACCCGACTGGCTGGTGGGCCTCCAGGACAGGGTTGGAGACCACTGGCATAAAGGATTGACCTTTAATTCCTTGAAGGTGCTGGTTGCAGCTCTTGCCTATTAAGAGGCCCGGTGAATGGTGATTTCTTGTCTCAACCTGATGTGATCTGTTTTTTGAAGGGAGTGAAGCATCTTAGGCTTCCCTTGAGGGTTACCGGTTCCATTTTAAAGTCTTAACTTGGTGCTGGATTTTTTGGGAAGCCCTACGTTCCGACCACTACATGTTCCTGATGGCTATATGTTCTGCGTGTTGGATTTCTGAGCTGCAGACCTTGTCTTGCTGGGAGCCGTTCCTTCGGGTGACTCCAGGGGCATTGCAGTTGCATACTGTTCCATCCTTCTTGCCCAACATGGTCTCAGAATTTTATGTGAATCAGTCCATTTCCTTGCCATCCCTGGATAAGGTCAGGGATACGGGGGAATATCGCCTCCTGTGCCCCTTGGATGTCAGACTTGTGCAGTATCTGGAGGTTTCTGAGCCTTTCCGGAAGACAGATTGCCTGTTTGTCCTCCATGGCAGAAGTAAGCAGGGTGCTCCAGCTTTGCGGGCTACAATAGCTCGCTGGATTAAGGAGGTGCTCACGGCCGCATATGTGGATGCTGAAAAGCTGTTGCCTACACAGGTTTGGACTTGTTCCACTAGGGCTCAGGCAGTGTCATGTGTGGAGATTAGATTGTTGTCTCCCGGAGATATCTGCCAAGCTGCGACGTGTACCTCCTTGCATACTTTTTCCAGGTTTTATCATCTGGATGTGTATGCCTGGGAGGACACAACCTTTGCACGTGCGGTGTTGACTGGACCGCAGGCAGCCTCCCACCCTGTTCGGGAGTAGCTTTGGTACATCCCACCGGTCCTGAATCCAGCTTTCTACACGGTAGAAATGGAGAAATTACTTGCCTGATAATTTTGTTTTCCTTAGTGTAGACAGATGGACTCAGCATCCCACCCTCGACTGCTGCATGAGTGAGTCAGTAGTCTTCCTGTTGGGCTTCGGATCCCAAGGGATTACTGGTAAGTGTTCATCCAGTCCCTAGATTGGGATACCTAGATTCTTATTTTATTTATTTAAAAAGTTTTTATATACCGCAAAATAGTCAGGGTCTGACCGTCTAGGTGGTTTACAATAAAACATACATAGGTAAAAACAACGCTATTCATTCCGGTTCTACTCCATATAAAATTGTGAGGTCAGTGTTTCTTGTTGGTTGAGTACAGTTATGGTTGCCTGTTTTTAAACATGTGTTTTGCTAGTCTTTCCACAATTGCTTTTGAAGAGAATACTGGAAGGCTGGGGTCACTGCAGGAGTATATTATACTGTGATGTCTGCTTGCTCTGTCTCTATCTGCTGGCAGTGGAGCATAATCCACTGGTCCTGAGTCCATGTGTCTACACTAAGGAAAATTAAATTATCAAGTAAGTAATTTCTCCACTTTGGTGTACTGGTGCTGTGATCTCCATTGTAATTGGAAGATCCAGTTAGTAATTAGGATTATACTTGGTTGTTATCCTCCTATACATAATCTTGTATATCAATCAATTACTTGGGTTGATTTTGGGTCAATACGTTTTTTGCAGTTAAGCAAGTTATATACCGTATTTTTCGCTCCATAAGACGCACCTAGGATTCAGAGCAGGAAAAGTAAAAAAAAAAAAAAAAAAAAAAAAAAATGGTGTGCTAAACCGGCTCTGTTCCTGGGCATCTTATGGAGCAAATTAGGGGAGGGCATAAAATGTTTTTTTTTGTCCCCATTCCACATCCCAAGCCTTTAAATTTAATTAACTACAACCCCCCACCCTCCTGACACCCCCCCCCCCCAAGACTTGCCAAATGTCCCTGGTGGTCCAGCGGGGATCCGGGAGCGATCTCCTGCACTTGGGCCGTGGGCTGCCAGTATTCAAAATGGCACCCATAGCCTTTGCCCTTACTAAGTCACAGGGACTACCGGTGCCATTGGTCGGCCCCTGTCACATGGTAGGAGCACAAGATGGCACCGGCTGTCCATTGCTCCTACCATGTGACAGGGGCCGACCAATGGCACTGGTAGCCCCTGTGAATACTGGCAGCCGACGGCCCGAGTGCAGGAGATCGCTCCCGGACCCCCGCTGGACCACCAGGGACTTTTGGCGTCTTGGGGGGGTTGTAGTTAGGTTTTTTTTTTTTTTGGTTTTTTTTTTAATATTCGCTCCTAAGACGCACAGACATTTTCCCCCCCACTTTTGGGGAAAAAAAAGTGCATCTTCTGGAGCAAAAAATATGGTACTTATCCAGTAGGCAAATGCTAGATTACTTTTGCATTTGTGTATATATATTCATACATCCACTGCCTAATATATATGAGTACAATGATCATACAGACATGTCCAAATAAAACTGGGTTTGTAAACTGAAGTTTCATTTGGGCACATTTGCATTTATGTAAATATTTTAGGCTACCTGTGCAAACTTTTGAGGAAGAACATAGTGTATATAGTGTGTCTCTTATGTAAGCATTAAAAAAAAACCCCCAATTATACCACCAGGCAACAAACAAACAAGTGTTTGCTCATATTCATTGTCTCAATATTTTTAATGCCCAGGTTTCCAATAAATAAAGATAGAACTTGAAATAGTGTGAAAGCATGATGCAGAGTGGCAGCAGCACTGCAGTCCTGGAGGGGAGAAGGAAAGTCTACATTTAATTGAGAGATCCTGTTTTCCATTTTAATTTAGAGAGAAAGCTGGTGAAATTTGACATTTGTTGATGTTTGGAGAAAGAGAATATCTACAGCTGGTGAGGACTGTCATAGGATCTGATTAAACTTATATAGTTTTAATTTAATTTAAAACATTTGTGTTTTGCCTATCTATATGTCCTAAGTGAATTACAATGTAGCATTCATAAAACATAGGATGACAATGTAACATTCATTACAAATAAAAACATGGCATATAAAAGGCAAACCATAACAAAAACATGGTATATACAAAAAATAATCTGTAAGAAATAAAAACATGGCATACTCTTTCTCTCATTTGGACCAGATATAAATATAACCAAAATGTAAGTGACAAGAATCCACAAGTACAAATTTATGTATGGATGACAATACAGCAGCTCTACATCTAGAAGTAAAATAAAATAGCTGGGATGTCAGTGTCATATGTTCCACATGTATAGAATATTATTTGGACAAATAGTATAAAAAATACTTCCATATGAGGGTAATGATCAAAATAATCTATATCTACTTCAGATTTCAATTATGTCAAACAGGATAAACTAAAATATGCTAAGTACAATAGTTCCTATAAAACTAAGACTCAAGCAACTCAGCTATTGCCTTGAAAAATAAAGATTTAAAATCAACCAACCCTCTCATTTCCACTGGAAGAGAGTGCCATAATTCAGGACCAAGTACTGAAAACATTCATTCATGGGTCTCACAGAGCTGCAACATCTTTACTAAGGGATCCTCAAGCAAATTTTCTTTACTTGAAAGTAAAGATCGAGAAGGTATATACATTTTTAATAAAGAGCTAAGACAATATATAGACTTGGAATTCAAGACCTTAAACACCATCAGAAGAAGTTTAAACTTGATTCTCCAACTTAGTGGTAACCAATGTAATCTAAATAGTGCTGTTAAAAGTTCCATACAGACAGCTGCTTTTTTGGATCACCTGCAATGCCTATAATGTACTGACTGGTAAATATATATATATATATTCCAGAGATTACCAGTGTCTGTAATACTGAACGAAAAATTGGTGAGGGCAAATAAGGGTTGAGTTGTTGCAAAAATGGAGCTTATAAAAAATGTTTTGATGGACAGTGTTGTGTTAAAACCTTGGATGAAATTGGAATCATATTACCATCCAGAATAAAAGAAGGGATATCTGGTTTAGGAAATCTAGACAAATATAAAAGCTTAGTTTTGGATACATTCAGCTTTAACTTAACATCCATGTTTGAATACAGTTTATATAGCAAGAGGTCTCATTCAAAGCTTCTTGGGAAGTACTTGCAGTAGGGATGGAGTACTATGTAACATCTGCGTAGATGTGATATACAACACCAGGATCGGCAAGAATCCTACAAATTGGTCTCCGTGAGTGGGGGAGTAGCCTAGTGGTTAGAGCAGTGGGCTATGAACCAGAGAAACCAGCGTTCAAATCCCACTGTCGTTCCTTGTGACCTTGGGCAAGTCACTTTACCCTCCATTGCCTCAGCCCTCTAGGGATAGGGAAATGCCTACAGTACCTAAATGTAATCCACTTTGAAGTGCAGAAAAGCATAATATAAAATCTAACAAAAAATTTAAATATTAAATGACAAGGCTGATCTTTGGGGTACTTCAGTTTTCAGTGGAAACAATGATGAAAATGTTTCCCATGGGTACCCTATGGACTCTGTTAGGTTCTATCTTGGTTTCATTTATATTTTTCTTCTACCACCCAGATCTGCAAGACATAGTAATATGCAGAATAACAATGTAAACCGCCCTTCGAGGCGTCAGTTTTATTTCCTTGTAAACCGGTGTGATATGTATATTATACAGGAACATCGGTATATAAAAACTAAAAATAAATAAATAACAAAAGCAGATGATACAGCTTAAAAAAAAAAATCTGTAGGAATTGCTTCCCAGCATCAAAACCTCTATGAAAGGTATCTAAAATAGTGTTAGAGTTTCATTAGAGTGATTTTCCCTAATTCCAAATTGGTGGTGATCCAAAACATCTAATAAACTAATCTATCTCTTTAGAAAGGGTAGGGAAGATGCTGCATGTTAGAAGGGGGATAATCATGGTCACCCATTACTTTCTTTAGTGTAGGTGGTACACTAATTTTTCAGTAAATTGGGAAGGTGCCACCTTCCAATGATAAATTGACAAGGCTAGCAAAGGTGCAGCCAAATCCTCCTCCAGCCCCCTCAGAATTAGTGAAACAATGAATAAGTGGATCAGAGAAGTTCTCTAATCTCAGTATTACTGCAATATTATAATTCTCCCAAAATACATTGGGGCAGATTTTCAAAGGCTATGCGCATAACCCGAGAAAATCTGCCCCTGCGCGCGCTGAGCCTAAGCGCCGGGACATGCATATGCCCTGGGGCTTCGAAAAAGGGGTGGGAAGGGGGGCGTGTCCAGGGGCATGATGGCGGGGCTGTTCCTGAGTCCTCCGGCACAGCCGCTGTGCCGGAGGTTTGCGCGCTACAAGGCGCGCAAAAGTTACACCTGCCTCAGGCAGGTTACGCCTCAGGCAGGCGTAACTCGCCGAAATAAGGTGGGGGGGGGGATTTAGGTAGGGCTTGGGGTGGGATAGATAGGAGAAGGGAGGGAAAGGTTGGGGAGGCGAAAAAAGTTCCCTCCGAGGCCCCTCCGATTGCGGAGCGGCCTTGGAGGGAACGGGTAAAGCCATCAGGGCTCCCCTAGGGCTTGGCACGCACAAGGTGAACAAATGTGCACCCCCTTGCACGCGTGCCGACTCTGGATTTTATAACATGCACGCAGCTGCATGCGCATGTTATAAAATCGGGCGTAGATTTGTGCACGCCGGGTTGCGCGCACAAATCTACGCCCGCGCATAAGTTTTTAAAAATCTGGCCCATTGTGTAAAAAGACTCATAATGTCAGGAGAAATATAGGAGGCAAAGGTCTCGCTATCAGGGGCTGATGCAATAAAGTGTGCTCAGCCTAGCACACAGAAACACGTGGTCGGACATGCGTTTTGGACTAACACCTGATGCAATAACGGGATTAGTGCATCCAGACAAATGCATAGCTAATTACGCTCATCACATCTAAATGCCATGTAGGTGCATTATTAGCTATTACCCACCAATGCAGAAAAATGCCAGTCGCCCAACGCACCCAATTTAACGCGACAAATTTATCGCCAGCCCCGGAGTTAGTGTTAAGTCATACCACGAGCCAAAGGTGCGTGAAAAAACCAAAAATACCACTCTCTTTGGTTCCTCCTACTTAGTATCATTGCGATTCTACTGCTTGCAGCGATGAAAATTTAAAGGAAAATGTAATGGGCTGCTTACCAAAAAAGATTTTCTGGGTGCACAATGCACATGCACAATATACACGTTCCAGGGTGATGCTATTGTGCATGTATGTTGTGCCTGTAAATCAACTGTGGGGTGAGAAAATGGATGGTCGTATTGAGCATACTTTTTCCTGACACGCGCACAACCACAGCTCCTGGGCGCCCAATGCTTTTGAGCGCTAGGGACGCACAATTTCTCCCTGGCATGTCCTTTTTAGCACGACAGCTCATTATAATATAGCATTGGGCACCCAGGAGAGGTGGTTGTGCGCACCTTAGGAAAATGGATTCTCAAAATGCTCCATACAAGCACCTGTTTTACTATGCGTGATATTGCATCGGCCCCTCAATGAGGCACTTGTTCTTACTTCCGCTTCCTAGGAAGTCAAGTGCACAACTCAAATACTTCTCAGTATTAAAAATTTCAAGAGGAGAGTTACTAATTCTTTGTATTTTTCCATCAAAATATTCCCTCTTTTTAGCTTCTACTAAACTTATAAGTAGACAGGCAAGTATTAAAATTCAAGATTATCATCAGTTTTAGCTTTACGCCAAAGCCTTTCATGTCTATTACTAAATCTTTGCTGAATTAGTACCTTTTCTGATGCAATTCAAACATTTTTAATATCTGATTCGAAACCTCAATTGAATGCTCTACTATTGACTGATGAGAATTTAGTCGTAAGTGCTGGAAACCAGTTTTTTTCAAAGCATTCAACATCTTATACACTTTTTTTCAGTACTTACCTAAAAGAACTTCTGTCTGAAATGATTAGACTTCTATGATTATTCTGACATCAGTACAAGCTAGAACTTTAACCAATTAAGCGTATTGCAAGATTTCTTCTTACCATTTTGTAATTGAACAAGAAGGTATAGTAACATACATAGTAAAGAATGGCATAAAAAGACCAAAATAGCCCATCCAGTCTGCCCAGCAACTTATCTCCATGCAGATAAGTCTCGATATCCCTAAAGGGATCAAAACAGATGTGCAAAGAAGAATGTGAAAATGGTTCTGTTAAGAATAAGGTGCCCCATGTTACAGATACATGTTAAAGCAAATAGCTACCAAAAATGCAGGTAGCATACACTTGCTTCAAGCTACTTTCAGATATATTCTCTTGTTTTGAATATGTGAAGCAAAACTTTGATGTAGTAGAAACTAGGAATATAGTGCCAATAATAGGTAAATTTATTAAATTTTTACATATACAAGGCCACAAAAGAAAAGGACATGTTAAAGCAGTGTTTCCCAACCTAGGCACATCTAGGTAACAAGTCTGCATAGTGCTCTTCCTGATCTGATTAATACTCTTTTGGAGGGGATGTGAAGGACAAACATTACTTCAAATTAGCAATCCTCTTCTGCATGCTTGGGGTCATTTGAAAGAGCTACTCTTGACTTTTCTTCACTAACCTCATTTGGTCACAATGGGGTACTCACATTTGTGGATATTAGTATACTAGCAGCAAAATGAGAGAGAGAATTGGGTAGTTGAATGCTGTCACCCAATAAGAGCAGCTATCTCATTACCATAAACGCTTTTGGAGTGCCTTATTGCAATTATAAAATTACTTTTTAAGTCTCTATTTGTGTTTGACTCTGTCTCAGGCTATTTTACGAGATTGGCTGCCAAATATTGACTTCTACCAACAATTGTCAATCAGGAATTCTTTGTACACCTATAACAGATGGAAACGTGAAAAATCACAGAAGTGAGTTTTGTAAAATTTGGTTTCCGGGATCCAGGAAGGGGATCCTCTCTCTCTCTCTGCCCAGGGAGAGGAGGTCATCTGACTTGTGCTCATGACGTCTTTCTTCCTGGGACCCAAAAGAGATTTCTGGATTATTGCTGATCATATGACAAAGCAGCCTGAATGCACCTGCACAGTGGCCATTTTTACACCAGTTGCCAAATACACCTTATTTTGTTCATTTTCAGCTGCATGTCACTATTTTCTTAAGGAAAACTGTTTTTGGCAAGCCTACAGCTTTTACTCTTTCCATAGATATTTCAACCACTAAAGCATTCACATACAGGATAGTTTCATATTGGCATATAGATTAAGGCATGTGGGTGCGGGGTGAAATCTGACTCAGCACCCTCAAACACTCAAGAAATGCTGATATTTAGTAGCAAGCTACATTTTTGAATATCTTATTGTGAGTATATATTTTTTTTCCAAATCATTTCACAATGTTGCAGTTCAGCCTGCACTATTATGCTGGTATAACATTGGTTTGGAATATTTGGTAGCAGGTTTTAGAGTGTGCATGCTTCTTATTTATAATACCACAACACACTACACAACAACAATTCACCCTGGCTTGAAGACATGCCACAATTCCGTCAAGCTAACCGCCCCACTAGAAACTCCCTTGCGGGCACTCTCCAAACCCCCTCACTTAAAATTGGGCATCTCACCGCCACTAGGGATAGAGCCTTCTCCATTGCGGGCCCTACCCTCTGGAACTCCCTACCCGTCAATCTCCGCTTAGAACCGTCCCTGAGCCATTTCAAAAAAGGAATCAAGACATGGCTCTTTAAACAAGCCTACCCCAATTGCACCCGATCCTAACAGATTTTTCCATGATTCACCTCAATCCCACCCTACCCTATATCCTCTCACCTGATCCTCATCAACCACCCCAGAACCCTCCCCACCCCCCTGCCACCTACCCCCCTCACCCCCCACCCCGCAACCATCCCTGTATCTCAAGTGCACATGCCATGTTGCACTGTAAATAAGTTCCATATGCTAAATGTATCAAATGCACATGCCATGTAACATTGTATATTAGTTCATTTGCATATCTAATCCTAATCGAATGCAAATAGTTGTATCGCTGCTTTTTTAACTATACTCTCTTATACTTGTGTATTCACCCAGTTACCCCCTCCCCTGTTCATTGTAATTTCCTTTCCTTCTCAGTTTTTTGTAAACCGACATGATGTGTCCTACGAATGCCGGTATAAAAAAGTTTTTAAATAAATACTTGAAATATATTCTGCTGATGAAGAATGTGCCACGTTATAGATGATGGAATTGAGGCATTTTCCTCTTCACGTTCTGGTATGTGCGTTAGGACTGTAATATTTAGACAGGTTACCATTCATTATCCAGTCAGATATGACCTTTCTAGAATAGATTTAAAATTTACAAGGCAGGCATAATTATAATAAAAATGTTCTTTTGTAACATTGAAAAATAATGGATCTTCTTTTTTTCTGTTTAGACAAATTTAATTAATGTGTTGTTATGAGCTGCTTAAAATGATAGAGCACGTTATTAGCTTTAGAGCATAAGCATTAATTAAAAGTGGAAATACAAGTTAGTATAGCAGCATAAGTGCTTTTCAGCAATGTGGGCACCATGCTTGGTACATGTGAATGAAAACATTGTAGTCGTATCTCAACAAGTCTACTTTAATGTGGTTTTGCACTTTCATACTGAATCATTTGCTTATGTAAAAAAAAACAAAACTTGCCACTCCAATTTAAATACATTGTGGAGCACTCTTTGCATGAAGATATAGGTGGTTTGTTCATACATGGAGTTCAGCAGTTTTTTCTTTTCACCCTCATTTCTTCAACAATCTATTATTCATATTTGTGTGTGCAAAACAGCAATAAGGGGCTCTGTAATAGGATAGAGAATACCCATAGTTAAATTATGTGACAGGCAGTACGCACAGTTTTTCTAGCATTTTAACGCACATTTTCCTCCCTTAAAAATTACTGCTGATACAGCAAAGCATTTGCGAGCAGAAAATGTGTGTTGAAAACTGTTGAGTGCTGCTTAGCACCCTCTCATAGAAATCCCTTAGAAATGAGGGTAGAACTACGTATCACGAAATGAAATTCCGGGATGGGAGGGACACCTCAGAACCAACATCAGGAAATATTTCTTGACGGAGAAGGGTGGTGGATGCCTGGAATGCCCTCCCGGAAAAAGTAGAGGCTAGAGGTTACAAATGAAGAGAAGGATGAATTGGGGTAACCTGCATGGAGTAAGCTGCTGCCACTTAGCTGGATAAATCTGGATTTATCCAGCTGTCTGATCGTGGTTAGCTGCTTCCACTCAGCCGGATAGGTACAGATGTCTGGCTATTTGGTCAACAGGAAAACACTTTTTCATCTGCGATTTCCCCCCCCCCCCCCCCCCCAACCTTTCCTGAGTTAAAATGTGCATTTGGCTTCTGGTGAACATACATTTTGCAGTTGACATGCCTTTTTTTTTTTTTTTTAAATCCGGATGCATTTGCATAGCATTAGCTTATGGCAGCGGGAGTTTAAAAAAAAATTATCTACATTAAAATTGAAAGCTAAAATCCAGTGCACAGTTTCTTAATGCACAGATTATTGCATCAGCCTGTGAGTAGGTGCAATGCAGAGAAGACTTAAATGTCTCCTGCTGTTCAAGAGAGAGGTTGGATTGAGAGAGCTTGCTAGTGAACAAGACTGCCCAGGTGCAGACACACCCACTATCAAGGAAGCCTGAAAGATCTAGCCTGAAGTGGAGAAAGCAGATTGCTGACTAGCAGGAGCTCTGCCAGAGCTTAAAATCCTTCTCTGTTGAAACACTGACCAGATTGGTGAGTTTATTTTGGGGATTACTTCTGGTTGATGCTGATAAGAAGCTTATGATTTTGATTCCTGTTTCTATTACTGCTGAAAATTGGGTAGCTGTGGTGAAGTCAGTACATGTACCAGAATAAACCTGCTTGAACTGGTACAGTTTTGGCAGAGTTTGACTGTTCGAGCACCTACCCCTGGTCTCCCACACGCTTTCATTAATATCTTTATGAAACACTCGGCCCAGAATGGACAAATGGACATGTGTTGATATGGTATTTTAAAGACAAGTTCTCCAGAGATCATCATGTGAGCTGATGAGCGACTAGGAAGCACCCATTGCTTAATTCAGATGCCCTTCCTGTTGAAGCTCTTATTTCTACTTCGGCATTAAACTGTGTGAAGCTAAAACCTACCTAGATAAACATTGATGTTTTATGGACAACTATGTTATGAAAGGTAGAGGAGAGATGAGGCACAAAAAAAGGACAAGGTTGTTGGTAAGTAATCAGAAATCAAAATGGCGGATGGCTCAGCCCAAGAGTGACAAATGCTACAGCGTCGCTTGTGAGTGAAGTTACGAAGCGGTAGTTCATGTGTTAGATGGAAAATTTGCTGACCTTCTTAAATTACATCTGGCAATGAAACACTAATTGAAATAAAAAAAAAAAAAAAAAAGTAGAAGAAATGCAAAGTGTGTCCGATGTAGAAAGTGGTGTCTAAGCAAACACAGGCCGATACAGAATGGTGCGCTCGGCCGAGCACACCATTTAGCCCCTGTAAGGGGTAATAGCGTGTGGAAAATGCACGGCCAACCCCCCACCCCCCCAAAACTAATACAGATAGTACTGTCTGTATTGCGGGTGACTAATAGGCTCATCAACATGCATTTGCATGTGATGAGCGCTATTAGTTTCAGCGTGTTTTCCACACCAGCGGCAGGTGTTAATTTCAGACAGTACCAAGCAAGTGTACAGAAAAGCAGAAAAACTGCTTTTCTGTACACCCTCCAACTTGATATCATAGTGATATTAAGTCTGAGGCCCCAAAAATTAAAAAATTAAAAAAAAAAAAAATCTGCCCACGGGTTGGAAAACGGACGCTCAACTTTGCCGGTGTCCATTTTCCGAACCTGTGGCTGTCAGCGGGTTTCACAACATACGCTGGTAAAATTTCCCCAAATAAGGAGGCGCTAGGGATGCTCTAGTGTCCCTAGTGCCTTCTTATTAGCACGGGCCCTAATTTTAATTAAAGAATTGTGCGCCCAGGAGAGGTGACTGGGCACGTGTCAGGAGAGCGGGCATTGACTCTCCCGTGGACTTTGACTCGGCCTGTTAGATTGTAAGCCCTCTGGGGATAGGGAAATACTTACAGTACCTGAATGTAATCTGCTTTGAAGTTCCGAAAAGCAGAATATAAAAATCTAAATAAAATTAAAAAAAAGACTGCCCAGGTGCAACAGCTCATCGACAAGATGGACGATTTAGAGAATAGAAATAACCTCAGATTTGTAGGTTTTTCCTAAGGTGCTGACAGATAGAGAAGTCAGGAACATCTTGGAAAGCTGGCTGGTGAAAGAAATAGGCCTTAAGAATTTGGAAGGTAGAATGTACATGGACATGCACACAGACTGGGGCCCAGATTTGGAGCAGCAGCCATCGCAAGAGTCCTCATTGGTAGATTCTTAAATTTTGCACACAAAGAAGAAATATTACAACCTTACAGGAAACATGGTGACCTTAAATATGAAGGATCTAAAATTGTAATATTTCAAGATTATTCAACAATTGTGACTCAAAAAAAAAAAAAAGAATTTGCAAATGTCTGCTTGGATTTGCTTAAAAGGCAA
Source organism: Rhinatrema bivittatum (assembly GCF_901001135.1). NCBI lineage: Eukaryota > Metazoa > Chordata > Amphibia > Gymnophiona > Rhinatrematidae > Rhinatrema > Rhinatrema bivittatum. The sequence continues at coordinate 45,034,797 of NC_042628.1, read as the reverse complement.
ATAAAGTTTACCCTTCAGTTTCCAGTCAGACTACGAGTGGAACGTAATGGTGTTTGGTGCATTTTTGACTTGGCAACAGAAGAGAAAATGTTTGTTAAAGAAGTGGGTGAAGTGTGAGCTTTTACATTTTGTAACAAAATGGAAAAGTCAATAAGAGATGACCAACCTCTAAGGAGCATATAGCACTATGCTATGTTTGAGCTGGTTGTTGTTTGCTTCTACACTTGTATTTTTTTTCTCTGCTGTTTCTTTGATTATTTAGATGGATTGAATAGGAGGGGCACTCAACTGCATGTTTCTCCAGGTCCTTTGCGGACATCTGTTCTTTTTTTTTTTTTCTCTAAGATGGTTTTGGGAGCTCAGTGGGGAGGGGGGAAAGGAAGGGTTGGGGATGGGAAACAGTTGAAGAAATGAGCAGTAATAAAAAATTGTAGTTATTTCACTAAAGGCCTTTCTACAAGAATGTTTGTAGGGAAGGCTGGGTGGTCTCTAGCAAACATTTTCAGAGTATGATATTGTGAAAGTTTGAATTCCTGTTTTTTTGGATAAAATATGGTTGATACAGTTCGTTATGTGTCTTGGCATGTAGATGGTTTAGGATCGCTGGTAAAAAGACAAAAAATGTTACAGGTGGCATTATTACAAGAAACCCACTTGACTGAGTCAAAGGTAAAAAAAAAAAACTAGCTAGAGATTGGGTGGGCCAATGTTTTTATTCACCAGCATTTCAGAGAAAGGGAGGAGTAGCAATATTAACTGATAAAATCTACATTTTGAAAAAAACATCAAGATGATGAAGGCAGGATAATATTTAGGGTGAGGAAATTCATGGGTAAGGAAATCTCGTTGGGCAATATTTATGCTCCAAACAACTATTCACATGCCTTCTTTGTGAAGATTGTATCTGTTTGTTTAACACACAAAAGAGGCTACTGATAGTAGCAGGAAATTTTAATTGTGTGAGTGATCTGCTCCTTGACAGAACTCTCTGGGTCAAGAGACTTAAAAAAAAAAAAAAAAAAAAAAAGCAGGGAGTCCCCTATTTGTGCAAGGCCTTTCAGTCGTTAGATCCATGGCGTATCCTCCATCCAGAGGAAAAATGTAATGCATATATCCAGAGCCCATCAGATCGATCCTGCACATGGTCTGATGGGCTCTGGATATATGCATTAAGAATGAAACTTTACATCCGCTGATAGATGTCCTGGAAAGCGCCTTTTTTTTGTGCTCTCTGACCCTCCACAGATCTTAATCTATTCAGATCTGTTTTTCACCCAGCACGTTTGTGTGTGTATGAGAGAGAGAGAGAGAGAGCATAGTGTGTGTGTGTGTGTATGGGTGCTCCCAGTCTACAACAATCTTAGGATAACAGATATGGAGAGTGGGAGCTTTTTAAAATTCTTATTAGTTTCAATTATTGGGTGTTATTTGATGTGTGTGCTGTTTTTAAATATTTTATATGTTTAGGAAATTTTAAAATTATATATTGGGGGGGGGGGGGGGGGGGGGGGGCGGCAAAGAAGTATCTGCCCCAGGTGTCAAATACTCAAGGTGTGCATCTGGTGAAGAGATATCACTGCCTATGCTATCCGAAAAGCTAAGGAGATAAACTATTGTGCAACTGGAAATGAGTTAAAAGTGGCTAAAGATAAATTAGCAGCTAATCCCACTGTGACACATAGAAAAGAATGTAGAACTATATTATGTTCACTCAATTCTTATCTACATCAGAGTCCAGAGACAGTTAAGATTGTCACATCAGTTCTTTAGATTTGGGAATAGAGCTGGGAAACTCTTGGCTAATTTAGTCAAAACGTGGAAAGGGAAGACTTATATTGAAAGTTTGAAAGACGAGCAGGGTAGAACTTAGTTGGGATGTGAAAGATACGCAATACATTTTATAAGACCCTATACTCAGCTGATCATTCAGCTTTGCTTGTTGGTTCAGTAACGCTGAACGAAAAAGGAAAACGAAGAAAAAGAAAAAAAAGGAAGCAAGGGGACGTATATTTAATTCAATTTATTTCAAAACATTATATATCTTTTTCGGACCAGTGATTATATGAAACCCAGTTTGGTTATTACGAACATCAATTGTTCATTTACCTTGGGTAGTATGAAGGTCCATTTATAAACACAAATTTAAAAACAAATTTATACAATACAAATTTTTTTTATTGCAATTTTAATGATTTAATTTAGCAACATGTTTTTTATTTTGTGAGGTTTTTTGGTTGTAATATAATTTGGACAGTTTTGTTTTTTGAAGCCAAAATATAGACATGAATTCCCCCACAGCATTGTGACATCGTTTTTGTGACAGCAAACACACAGAAACTAAGAGGATGATTCCCAGGGAAAACCAGACATGACTCCAAAAGCACTTTTGCTGGCCAGATAGTATCAAATCAAAATTAAAGTAAAAGAGAAAAGGAAGATTTCAGGTGTGCTGGAAAGTAGCTACTACATTTGTCTTAAAAAAAAAAAAAAAATGTGATGGTGCATTCTTATTAAACTTGGTATCGAATAATTGGACTGATCTTTTCATAGCTGCCTATTGATTTTAATGCATTCCTATTAAGAGAGACTGTAGTATGGTGCAGACTGTTTACAGTAGCAGAGATTTATGGAAGTCACTTGAGCACATTTTGCACACTCCTAGTTAGTATTGCCTTCCCTAATGATGATTTATGGTGCCCAGGAAGTGTGGGAGGTACGAGGCAGCATGCACCGTGACTGTGAGCAGTTCATCACTCACCCACCAGACTGTGATGAGATTTGTTGCTGAGGGTGAAACAGGATCTGGCAGAATGTTAGCCTTTTTTTTTTTTTTTTATCACTTTTACTTTGTTAAATTGCAGGACAGTGGTACTCTTAACTTTCTTTTGGCTTACAATCAGGCCGATACAGTACAGTGCACTCTGGTGGAGCGCACTGTTAACCCAGGTTTGGATGTGTGTTTTCGACGCTCTAGCTTTACCCCTTATACAGTAAGGGATAATAGCGTGTCGAAAACACGGGTCCAACCCCCACCCCCCCCCTGAAACTAATAGTGCCCGCAACATGCAAATGCATGTTGATAGCCCTATTTGTTATTCCTGCGCGATACAGAAAGTAAAATGTGCAGCCAAGCCGCACATTTTACTTTCAGAAATTAACGCCTGCGCAAAGGCTGGCATTAATTTCTGTCGGCACCGGGGAAGTGTACAGAAAAGAAGAAAAAACTGCTTTTCTGTACACCCTCCGACTTAATATCATAGCGATATTAAGTTGGAGGCCCCAAAAGTAAAAAAAAATAAAATTAAAAATCAGCCCGCGGGTCGGAAGACAGATGCTCAATTATGCTGGCATCCGTTTTCCGAACCTGTGGCTGTCAGCGGGTTTGAGAACAGACACCGGCAAAATTGAGCGTCGGCTGTCAAACCCGGTGACAGCCGCCGCTCCTGTCAAAAAGGATGTGCCAGAGACGTGCTAGTGTCCCTAGCACCTCCTTTTCCCGCGGGCCCTAATTTGCATAGGCCACCCTCCTGAATCGCACGCCCAGGAGAGTGGCCTGTGCACGTGCTGGGAGAGCGGGCGCTTGCCTGCTCTCCCGCTCGTTTTTCTGAATCGGCCTGAATGTTTTTAAAGCACCAGGACTGACTCTCTTTCATCTAATTATCGGGCCGATACAGTAAAAATCGCGGGAGAGCGCACAGGCCACTCTCCTGGGTATGCGATACAGTAAGTTAATTTATTTAAATTAGGGCCGGCAGTAAAAAGAGGCGCTAGGGACACTAGTGCGTCCCTAGCGCCTCTTTTCGGACAGGAGCGGCGGCTGTCAGCGGGTTTGACAGCCGACACTCAATTTTGCCAGCGTCTGTTCTCGAGCCCGCTGACAGCCACGGGTTCGGAAACCGGACGCCAGCAAAATTGAGCATCTGGTTTTCAAGCCACGGGGCCTATTTCGAAATTTTTGTTTTTATTTTTACTTTTTTTTTTTTTTTTTACTTTCTGGACCTCTGACTTAATATCGCCATGATATTAAGTTGAAGGGTGCACAGAAAAGCAGTTTTTACTGCTTTTCTGTGTACTTTCCTGGTGTCGGCAGAAATTAGCGCCTACCTTTGGGTAGGCGCTAATCTCTGAAAGCAAAATGTGCGGCTTGGCTGCACATTTTGCTTTCTGAATCACGCGGGAATACCTACTAGGGCCATCAACATGCATTTGCATGTTACAGGCGCTATTAGGTTCGGGGGGGGGGTTGGCCGCGCGTTTTGGACGTGCTATTACCCCTTACTGAATAAGGAGTAAAGCTAGCGCGTCCAAAATGCGCATCCAATCACGGGTTAACAGTGCGCTCCACTGGAGTGCACTGTATTGTATCGGCCTGCTAATTAGGTGGCATGAACTCAATGTGATCCCTTTTTATTTTGCTTTTTAATTCATTCCTGAGGAGATATTAGTGATTCAAATTTTTGATAGTCTTCTATTTAGTCCCTTCTAGTGTCCCACTGACATATGCACAGTATAAATACAGCCTGATTGCCTGAAGAGTGGCCATCGCAAAAAGTTAGTTTTCTTCCAAAACAGTGATGGATGTCAGAAACATTTGTCTCTCTCTCTCTCTGATATATGCATGTAAACACATGCATATGTATACATGCATATAAACTAGCAGATAATCTCCATTGAATGTTCAAAGTTTAGGTCACATCTGAATGACATCAGTCAATCTTCCCTCAGTCCAGCCACAAATTGACCCCTGTACAGTCGGGCCCTCTTCCTCTGCCAAATGCCAGCACACTCTTGCCACTTCTATATTCTTGTCCGATCCCTGCTACAGAGCCCCACCCTAGTGCTCAGTTTCTTGATGCTGGTGTTTGTCTGTGGCTAGTGAAGTGCATCTGTGTGCTAGTGCATACCTATGGACACTGCCAAAATCTGTGCTGCATGCACACATACCTGAAGAGCAGTGCATATACATTCTGGCCTAAGTGCGTACTCTCAGTTAGATATGTAAGTTGCAAGTTCTATGCATGCATTACAATTTAGACACTTATTCAGAGTATGTGTGTACGTTTCAAGGTATGCGTATAGCTTGGGTTTTGCGGGCATAGTTCAGAGTACACACCTACGCTACTGAGTGAACTGAGGTATAACTGCCAACAGACACTGTCTGGAAGACTAAGTGTAGTATATAAGTGTGTGTATAATTTTTAAAAATGTGTAAGTTGGTTTTGAAATTTCCTTTCTTTGGGCTTCCAGCTCAATTGGAACAGGCTTCTACTGGGGCTACAGAGCTAGGAACCAGCATGCACAATTACCTAGGGTAGTTCTTAACCTCTTTTCTATTGAACCAAACCATTGCGATGACTAGCATTTGGCCATTTTCACAGGCTGCAGCTCTCCCCAGAACTTAGTATGCATGCAACCCAAATCTCACCATTAGGTGCCACTGTTACACATTAACTGGGTTTCCTTCTCTTTGGGACTGTGAATACTGCCTGTGCAGCAAACCCACCCTGAGGAGCAGATAGGCCATTTTTTTTTATCGAGTCTTGGGTGGATTGTGTAAGCAAATAATTTTTCACATTTTTACATACAAGGAACAGAAGCAGTGTGGGGAAATGGTGTTGGGCAGGGTTGTAATATGGAATCTTTATCCAAAAGTCTTAGGCAAATGGTGATCTTATTTTGCTATACTTTAGAACTTTGGTTTGGAGCTTGAACCCATAATCTCCTAAATCAGAAGTGAGTGAGTTGTAAAGTGAGGTACAGTGTTACAAGTAGATGTTCCTCCCAGTAGTCTCTTTGGCTGGACTCCTGTTCTCTTTAGCTGGAAGAAGAAAGAAGGTATTTTCCAGCGAATTATCCTTCTAGTAAAAGACAGTTTTATTTAGGGAAGGCAGCGCTTGTCTTTTTCACATTGCTACGGGAATTTATTTTGTGTGAGAGGAGGGAAGAAATGAAAATGTGTCCTTATTTTAAAGTGATTCATTGGAATTCCTGGCATAGGCTTAGTCTCACAAAAAAAAAAAAATGGCCAATGTGCGTCACATTTAATAAATCAGTCTGAAATCAGAGAGGTGCAGTACATGGACTATGTGTTGGTGAAATATGCTGCAGGTCTGCACGGTGTTTGGATGATGTGTTTAGAGCAGTAGAACCAACTTCAGCCAATAGCTCTTAAAGGTAATCTCCAAATAATTCCTTTTTTGGGATCCTTTTTTAGTAAAAATTGCAACTGGAAACAAACATAGTAGAGTGTTATGAGTATTAAATAAAAATTTCAATATCTGCCTGTTAGTGATTGTTCAAACAGCGTGAAGGTGTTCTGTTGACAGGCGAGAAAGAGCTGATATACTTATCTGCTTTGCAAACAGGGTTTGAACTTGTTGGAATTGTTGAAACCAAAGGAAATGTGCTCAGGTTAAAGAGGATACCTCTAATCTGATACTGTATGCTACTACACTACAGTCCACAATCAAGAGAAGAAAGAATGCAGTGCAAAACAAAATAAAGTTCAGTCCCTCACATATTCCAAAAAGAAGCCGAAATTCAGAAAAGTTAATTAATGGATCATTGTACAATGAACATTTCTTCAACTTGGTTCTTTTATTCTAATCATTGGTTTCAAAGTCAATATTAGAAACTCAAAAGTGAATTTTTTCTTTTTCTTTTTTTTTTATATACACGATAAAAAAAAAAAAGGACACTTGGCTCAACCCAACATAGATCTTTGTGTTTTTAGTACAACTCTGCATGATGGGATAACAGCACCTTTCTTTGTCAGCTGGGGACATATATTCTGTGCCTTGGTACCCAAGATAATGGACAAAAGAACTAAGTTGAAGATTGATTGGTTGCATGATGGTCTATTAATTAACTTTTAAATTTTTATTTATTTATTTTAAAGATTTTATATACCGACAACCGTTTGCACATCGTATCGGTTTACAGATAACTTAGAACAATGATAGCTTGAGTATCAAATAGGCATGGCCTTTACAAAAAACAAAAGTCAAAAAATTTTGACTTAGTTTTAATGATCACACATGGGATAGAACTTTATTCTGTTTTACAGTGGTTCTGCATGTGCTAGTTCTTTTTCTAGTGTGGATCCGGCCTCCCAGATTTGGAATTAATATTGAATCTGTGACAGCTCTAGAGACTTATGGAAGGAGAAAATTGTTAGCCAAGCGGCTTTACTGTCTTGCCTGTAGTCAGATATCAGATCATTGCAACATTCTGAAAATAAAACAAAAAGCACACAATTTGAATCGTCTTATGAAGCACAATAAAAACGCTTCATCGGTTATTTTTCCCATTTGTTTAACTGTAATAGTGTGGTTTTTTAAAACTGATTTTATTCACAATCTTCTCTTCCCTAAGTAGTAGATATGATTAGTATGTGGTATGTCCTTTCTAATTGTTGCCTCCTGTGATTCTGAAGCGCAAGATGAATGTCTTAGTTCTGCTAATCGTATAAATAAAGAGCCCAACTGTGATATAAGGCAGATAGAGCAGAATATGTCCCAGACAGCATTAACCAACTCTCACCAGTGATCAAGATCAAAAGCAGCCACATAGGTGCTACAGATACTCCTCACCTTCTATGAACAATAATCTGCATCTATGGAACCCTTTCATCTAAACACTGTCACGGCATGTTTAACTTGTACTTCAAAAATCTACTTTAAATAGTCTCAAAGTAGCTCCTTCTCGTGTACTTGTCCCAAATCACTGGTAAGGTGTGCAGCAGGGGTCGTGATGTGAACACTTCTGCTGTGGCCCCTGGAACTGGTCTGAGACCACCAGTGCATTTCATATTTATTTATTTATTTATTTAAGTTCTTTTAATATACCGATGCTCAAGACAAGGTCTTATCGTACCGGTTTACAGTAATCAAGGGGGGAAACCAGTTAACACAGGAAGCGAAAGTTACATTAAAACAGGGCGGTCGAACATGGCTGTTTGAAGAGAAAGGATAGATTAACAATTTCTATTCTAAATGTATAGAAGAGCCGAACAGCAAGGAGCGGTTGCTTCTCTGTTAAGCTTAAATACATATTTACATAGTGGAGATTCAATTGTAATGTTAATATACATGAGCAGTTCTAGAATAGCAGATACTTAATGCAGCTGGAAGAGGACATCAACCGGGGGGTGGAGGTCCTTGCGGGTACCATGGGTTTCTTCAGCGATAAGCTTGGGCAAAGAGCCAAGTTTTCAGTTTTTTTCTGAATGTGAGATGACAATGTTCCTGGCATAGGTCTGGTGGGAGAGAGTTCCAGTGATGTGGTCCTGCAGTGGAAAGCGCTCGTTTTTCGATGGAGTTATGTTTAGTGGAACTGCTGGGAGGAACTTGTAGGGAGCCTCTGTATGCAGATCTGGTAGGCCTTGATGAGGAGTGTAATTTGAGGGGTATGGTGAGTTGTAGAGAGGATTGATGATATATGGATTTGTGAATGATGGTCAGAGTCTTGAAGAGTATTCTGAAGTGTACGGGTAGCCAATGAAGTATTTTTAGTAACGGTGTGATGTGGTCCATCCTGCGCGTGTTAGTAAGGATCCTGGCTGCTGCGTTTTGCAGCATCTGAAGAGGTTTAGTGGAGGAGGCCGGGAGACCAAGCAGGAGAGCGTTGCAGTAATCAATTTTTGAGAATAGTATGGCTTGAAGGACAGATCTGTAGTCATGGAAGTGGAGGAGAGGTCTTAATTGTTTTAGGACCTGAAGTTTATAAAAGCCCTCTTTTGTGGTGGCGTTAATGAATTTTTTAAGGTTCATTCTGGAGTCTAGGGTGGCTCCAAGGTCTCTCACTTGACTTACTGATGGTATGTTTGTGGTGCTGGCTGGTGATATAAAAAGGTGACCTATATTTCATATAGGTCACCTTTTTATATCTCGGCCAATATGAACTAGCTTATGATCATGCAATATATGTTTGGAGCTTCCAAAGTGTTAGTCAGCTATAATACCCAGTTACATCCTTTGACTTTGGGGGAGGGTAATGCAATAGGAATTTTCTCATGAACTTTGGTGGGTGGGAGATCAGATTGCTAACTGATTATTTGTGTTACTGTAAGGCAGTAAAAGCATGCCTTTTATACATCAGGACTTTGGTTCCAGCAGATTACTGGAATAGGGTGTATTGTGGGTTAGAATGGAAGGAAGCTGTTTGAGGTATGGAGGTAGAGAGAATGGGACAAATAGTGTGATTGTATTGTTATGATAGATAAACTTGTATATTAAATGCTAGTGTTTTAATGATAAATGTTTGTATTTATAATATATCATTTGTAAGCTGCTTTGAGCTATTTTTAGAAGTGGTTGTTAAATGAAATGAATGTCATTTTCATTTTGAAGAACTCCTGCAATAGTTCAAACTGACTTTCACCATTTCTCTGTAAAATGGTAATCTATACTAGACTTTGTTTTTTTCAGCCTGGCAGGTACCTCCTACTCCTTGGGGTGTTCATCTCAATTCCAACCAACTTGACTGAGATTGTAGCACCATGAACCTCCATTTACAACTACCAGGGTTTTCCCATCATTTTTAACCCCCTCCTCCCTCCCATCCAGAATCTGAAGCAATTTTACCTTTTTGGCATTAAGTGAAGACAAGTAGCATAAGAACATAAGAACTGCTATACTGGGTCAGACCAAGGGGCTATCAAACCCAGTATTGTTTCCAACAGTGGCCAATCTAAGTCACAAGTACCTGGCAAGATTCCAAACACTAAATAGATCCTGTACTGCTTTTGTGCAGTGATAAGTAGTGGATATTTCTAAGTCTACTTGGTTAATAGTTTATCGAATTCTCCTCTAGGAACTGGTCCAAACCTCTTTATAATCCCAGCAGTGCTAACTGCCTTAACCACATCCTCTGGCAGTGAAATCCAGAGCTTAATTGTGCGTTGAGTGAGAGAATTTTTTCCAATTTATTTGGAATTGCTACTTACTAACTTCATGGTTTGCCTCCTGGTCTTTATATTTTTTGAAAGAGTAAATAACTGATTTATAGTTACCTGTTCTGCTCATTATTTTATAGACCTCTATCATATCCCCTCTTAGCCATCTCTTCTCCAAGCTGAACAGCCCCAACCTCTTTAGCCTTTCCTCGTAGGGGAGTTGTTCCATCCCCTTTATCATTTTGGTTGCTATTCTCTGTACCTTTTCCAATGCAACCCTATCTTTTTTGAGATATTGCAACCAGGTGCTGCCTCCTCATGTAATGATACAGAATCATTATGACATTTGCTGTTTTATTCTCTTCCTTTCCTAATAATTCCTAATATTCTGTTTGCTTTTTTGACCACCACCACACACGGAGCCAAGGATTTCAAAATATTATCTGCTATGATGCCCAGGGCCTGTTTCTGGACGATCTCTCTTAATTTGGAACCTAACATCATGTAACTAAAGTGTGGGTTACCTTTTCCCATGTTCATCACTTTGCACTTGTCCATATTAAATTTCATCTGCCATTTATATACCCAGTCTTGCAAGGTTCTCCTTCAATTTTTCACAATTCTCTTCTGATTTAAAAACTTTGAATAATTATCTGCAAATTTGATCACATTTGGCGTTCCCCTTTGCAAATCATTTATAAATGTATTAAAAAGCACCATTTCATTTCATTTATTAAAATTTATTAATCGCCTAACACTTAAAAAGGCCTAGGCGATATACAAAAGTACATACATATTACAACATAAAACCATACATTGCAGACAAGTGTTAGTTTCACAGGAACCAAAACAACAGTACTAGATATTATTAGTACATATAATGTTGTAAACATCTCTACAGTTCTATAACTAAAATCTCAAGCATAACATATCATTTTTATTACAAAAGGCAGAATAGTGATGTCCATCCCACTTATTTACCATTAAATGCAAAGTGAAGCAGATGTTCCTTCAAAGCTGTTTTAAACTTTCTAATTTCATCGAGAGATTTAAGATCAAAAGGAAGGAGATTCCATACAGTAGGTGCCATTATAGAAAAAGAGGTCTCCCTAGTAGAAATTAACCGAGCCTGGCGAACTGGGGGAATCTCTAACATATTAAGTTGAGACTATCTTAAGGTTCAGACCGGATTGTACGTCCGTAATAAGGCATTAAACCAAAACATAAACTCAGGCAGATGTAATTTATAAACTAACATCCCTATTTTAAACACAATGCGTTCTTTCACTGATAACCAGTTAAGTCTATAGAGAATTGGTGAAATGTGTTCATAACGTGGAACGTTAGAAACCAGCCTCGCAGCAGAATTCAATAAGAGTTGTACTGATTGAATTATGTATTTCGGCAGACCAATGTATAACCCATTACAATAGTCAATGTGGGGGAAAATAATGGCACGAACAACCATAAGGAAATCCTTGTCATATAGCAGATGCCGTAATCCACATAATAGGCGAAGTTTATAAAAACCTGATCTGATCAACGATTTTATTTGGGGTTTGAATGATAAAGTAGAATCGATCATGATACCCAAGCTCTTGACAGGCTTAGTCAAGAGAAAAGAAGAATCACCTATTGAAACTATATCCGATAAAGGTATAATCTGAGGTCGGTGAATTAATAGCATAGTGGTCTTAGCAGTATTTAACAATAACTTGTTTTGTTTCAGCCATGTCTTAATGGCATCTAAACAGACAGATAATGAATTTACTGTATCCTGCCATGAATTCTGGACTTTGATATAAAACTGAATATCGTCTGCGTATATCTTAAAACCGTCCACAATAGTAGCTAACAATTTGGTGATAAGTGCAAGATAAATATTAAACAACATTGCCGACAGGGCCGAACCCTGTGGTACCCCTGCTTTTACCTGCTGAGAGTCAGATAGGAAATTGTTGAAACAGAAGACTTGTGTCCGCTCAAATAGATAGCTTTCAAACCATTTGAGCACAGTTCCTGAAATACCGCATTCCCGGAGACGAAAAAGTAAAATTTTATGGTCGATGGAATCAAAAGCTGAGGTGATGTCGAGTGAAACTAATATAAACTGATGTCCATTATCAAGACCTCGTTTGAGAGAGTCAACCAGAGAAATCAATAATAATTCAGTACTAAGACCGCGACGGAAGCCAAATTGATGAGAGCTCAAGATTCCGTTCTCCTCTAAAAAGTCTGTTAATTGTTTAAGAACTACTCCTTCTATTACTTTAGCAACCAAGGGAAGTGACGAGATAGGCCTATAATTTAAAGGGTTGCTAGCATCTAACGTGGCTTTTTTGAGCAGAGGTTTAACCAGTGCTGATTTAAGAACACTAGGCATAACTCCACATCTTAATGAAACATTCACAGTATCAACAATTGATGTTCTCATGAGCTCAAAGATACCTTTAAAAGAAATAGTAGAGACGTTCAAGATGGGACACACAGTGTTATTCATGTTTCCAATGACATTTGATATCTCTGTAGAGGCTACTGAATCAAAATCAGACCATAATTGTACACTACCTTCTACGGGAACAGGAGACCACTGATCTTCGTCCCTGAATGACAATAACAAAGTTTCTAGTTTTGTTGCAAAATAATTGGCAAATGTGTCTGCTGTCAACATTGAAGCATCTGCAGTCTTTTCTGACTTTTGTTTTTCAGTAAATTTGTGCACCAATGAAAATAAGACTTTGGAATTATGACCAATTTGTAATCCATTCCCTAATGCAATAGGGGGATTAGCACCTATTTAACGCACATCCACGGAGTGAATGAGTTAACGCTCATTACAAGCAAATGCATGTGAATGAGGCTATTACTCATTTACTCTAAATGCCAAAAGATAAATGTGTGTCTGAGACACACATTTATCACTCTGATATCACTCAGCTATTAACGCCTGCTCCAGGTGCATTGAACAGAAAAGCAGAAAAAACTGCTTTTATGTACTTCTTTTTTTTTTTTTTGTGGAATGATTTTTATTAAAAACCAGTTAGTCAGGCTTACAACAAGTAAATACATTCCATACCAAGTAAATGTCAGAAGAATCTGGTAAATGAAAGAACAGTTTTACAATGACATATCTAATGCCGTATGAAATGTGTACCAATAATAACGGAACATTAACAGAACAGTAGCCTTGTATAAACCATATAATGCCTTCTACAGGCATAGTTAGAAAACGGTATTTGTCTTTTTAGTTATGAACCTTCCCTTCCCCTTCTAAACTCCCATTCCTACTCCCCCCCCCTTCCCCTAATACTCGCCTAGGACTTGAATAAGAAAGTGGGATACAATGTGACTGCCCACACAATTGCATATCAGCCTATAATAACACGCTTATTCTCAGTCAAAGAAGGAACAATGAGCACACGAGGCACATAAAGTAAGGAACATATGAATCAGGGAATAAAGAACTATGTGGATGATTAGGCCAACCCTCAGTTAGTAGTGAGCTAAGAGGTCTGCTTCCCGTCGCTACATTACTAAATACCAAAGAAACTCGTCCTGGACTCATAACATCTCCGAGGTGCTTAACTTATGCGGAGAATTCCATGTAGTAGTTAATTGGGCTTTCAGTTCATCCGTCAATGATGACAGATATAGGTCCCATGTCTCTTTGAAGTGTGACATCTTCTTGGTGGGTAGAGATGAGGCAATTAGAAACTCCATTTGAAGCAAATGATGAAACTGTTGTGTCCAAGAAGTCACCAGATCTGGGGATTGCACTGTCCATGAAGAAAGAATTGCCGACTTTGCCATCAGAGCCATTTTATCCAGAAAAAGCTGTTGTGAAAGAGAACTCCACGGTATTTGTGAAGAGTAGATCCCAAGCAGCCAGGTTTCAGGGTTTAGGGGAATATCCCTGTTCCACAGACTGACCACTTTACGCTGTAAGAATTCCCATAACTTGTAGACAGGAGGACAGGCCCAAACATTGTGCAATAAATCAGGCTTTAAAGCTGAACAGCGTAAGCAGTTGGGTTGCAAAACCAATCCCATGTAATAAGCATGTTGTTGGGTATAATAAGCGCGGTGTAACAGTTTATATTGCTTGTCCTGTAAAGTCACATTATCCACCATGGAGGATATTCTTTTAAAGCATGACATTAACATATCTGTGGTTATATGGGTGCCTCCCAAAACTCCATTCCAGTAGTAAAGCAGGGTTTGCACATGTGGATTCGGCCGTAGATCCATAAGAGCCGTATAATATTGAGCACATTTCACACGTTTATTGTCCGGACCTAGCAGTAACATGTGTAACGTAGAATAGGAGGGAAGTTTCGGATTTTTCCCCATCATATCTTGGATAAAATGACGCAACTGAAGAAATCCGTAGTGATCACTATTTGAGAGAGAGAATTGCTCTTTCAATTTGTGGAAGCTTAGCAAATGTCCAGATCCGTCACTGGAACTAAATAATTGCGATAACCATATCAGTCCTTTCTCTCGCCATCGGAAAAAAAGCGGTTGTTGCCGTCCGGGGTCAAAAAGAGGACAGCCCGTTATTTCCAAGCATGCCGTACTGCTTGATAAAATGTCTTTCTTTTTTTAAAGTAAAAAAAAATAACGCAGCAGACCGCCGAGTTATGAAGACAGACGCCGGTAAACTGGGTGTTGGTTTTCATAACGGCCGTCTGCCAGTAATGAAAATGGCCGCCGATAAACTTGAGTTTACCGGCGTCTGTCTTCATAACCAGCAACCGCGGCGGGTCGCATTAGCAAGGAGGCGCTAAGATCACGCAAGCAACCCTAGCGCCTCCTTCCTAGCGCAACCCTCTAATTTACATATTGCATGGTGCCCCCCCTTGCGGGCGCCATGCATGCGTTAAGCGAGCACTGAAAAGTCAGCGCCCGCTTTCCGCAAAGATTATTGCATCGGCCCCTTAGTATGGGAGGTTATATTGTAATTGTTTACTCATGGCTTTGGGGACTTCTGTGTGGCTAGACTTAACTCTGAGAGAGGCAGCTGGCTGTGGAACCAGTGAGAGCTGGTGTGCTAAGAGAGGGTGAGAATGGGACATGGAATGGACTACTGCAAGCTGTGGGAGGGTGGACAGTAAGCACAAGCTTAAAGTTTACATGATGATAGGGCAACAGTATGTTTGTATGGGATAGAGTGTATTTGGGGGAGAGAGTGAGAGAGGGTGTGTGCGCATCTGGGGGAGAGAGTTGGAGGGAGGGTAGGGTGTATCTGGAGAGAGAGTGAGGGGTTGAGGGGTGTCTGAATGTTTATTTGTGTCTGGGAGAGAGATGGTTGACCTTTTCTTTCAGAGGGGAGGCATGGACAACACCCATTCTCATGAAAGGTGGGGCAGCTCTCTGCTACTGGGAATTCTGGGTTTGTGGCTCTTGATAGGTTGGCCTCTCCTGCACCACATCCACTGACTTACTGTTATCCACATATTTATTAACCCTTTCAAAAAAAGTATCAGATTGGTGAGGTATGATTTACCTTATGTAAATCCCTGCTGGTTGTGTCCCATTGAAACATGTTTTTGTGTATGTTCTGTGATTTTGTTCTTTAGAATAGTTTCCATGATTTTTTCCAGCACTGAAATCAGTCTCACCAGTCTATAGTTTACTGGATCACCCTCCAGTCTTCAAGAATGACGGATGATCCCAATGACAGGTTACAAATTACCAGTAACATCTGCAGTTTCGTTTTAGTTATTTCATAACTGTGGGGTGTATACCATCTGCTTCAGGTGATTTGCTACTCTTTAGTTTGCCAATCTGCTTTATTCCATCTTTCAGCTTCACCATGATTTGTATCTGTTCTTTTGAATCATTACCATTGAATACAGTTTCGGGCACAGGTATCTCCCCAACATCCTCTTCAGTTAACACTGAAGCAAAGAATTTATTATCTTTTTGTGATGGCTTTATCTTCCCTAAGTGTCCTTTTAACCCCTCGCTCATCTAATGGTCCAACCAACTCGTTCATAAGCTTCCGGCTTTGGATATATTTTAAAAAGTTTTTGCCTTTAAAGCCAGCTGCTTTTCAAAATCCTTTTATCCCGCCTTATCAATATTTTATATCTAATTTGTGTCCTTGAATGGTATACAGTTTTAGTTTTTGTTGGTTTTATATTTTATTATTGGGGAGAGACTGATGGTTGGGAGTTGTTAGAAGATCAGAATTTGTGAGTGGGTAGGAATTTGAATGTATAGTATGTCTGTTATGTAGAAGAAGTTATTTATTATTTGAAATAATAAATCTAGCTCAGCCATCCCAGCTGTAGTCCTTGTTCAGAGGCCATAGACTGTCTGGCTCTCTCCAGAACTGGTTACTTATGTACTCTGAATTGGCTACTAGGTGTCACCATTATGAAAAGGCTGGGAGTTCTTCCTTTCCCTCCGCAGCATTCCAGCTGGCCTGAAAAGTAGAAGTAGGATTCAAAGAATTGAACCAAGGTCTCGCACATGGCAGTGCATAGCATTATCACTGATCCATGGTTCCGGCTCATAGCATAAGACCCTTTGATATGCATGGAGTATGTAAGTTAAGATACGGTGTTGAAATACGATCACAGTATCACTGTGCTGAAGAAGAGTACAGAAGAATGGGGCGGGAACCTGGATGTCCTGTAACTTTTGACTTCCAGTAAGCTGCTAGCCTTTGACACGTGACAGAATTTATGCCTGTTTGAATTAATGAAAAGGAAATTAATAAGAAAATAATTGTGTTGATTTGATTAACTGTTCGGGATGGCTGCGTATGCCACAGAGACAGCATGTGCAACCCCTAGTGGGGAGGGAAAATAGAATCATGGCATCAAGGGTGACATTTGGTGGCTGGATTTGGATCAAACGATACAGGGCTCTGTAAGGAGCTCTGTTGAATGGTTTCCAATCTGTCGCTGCAGTGACTAGACTAGGAGTGGTGGGAGGGGAAGGCCTATTTAAAATAGGGCAAAAATCTCCAGGTAGTTATGAGTGGCGGTTCATGGCCCCAGAATCCCAGCTCTGATTCAGATTTAACTGGAAGACAAAGGAGGGAACTTCTGGCCAATAATACAAAATGTGAGTCTCCATTGTATACATCATAGTGGAAGTTCGATACAAAGGAAACAAAGTTCTTAGAAACTGAATTAACAAACAGCACACACCTTGGATGCTGAGCAGTTAAGCATAGAGATATTTGTACAGTAGCGTGCAATAATGTTTCTGCAAAGACTGTTTATTTTGTTACAGGTCATAAAATGCTAGGTGCCAAGCTAATACAAACAGATTTGTCATGCAAACATTACTCAGGGTGGAGATTAAATTTTGAAAGTTCAAGTTCAGTAGCAATTTTGTTTGGTTTGGATGCGTGTAATTGAAAATGGGCATAAAGCTCCTAGACTGAGGGTCACATTAATCCATCACAATCCTACTTTCCTGTTCTGGAGGTATTCTAATGTTCTCTTTTTATCCAGTATTTTAAAGGATGGCTATGCTAGGTGTAGATAAAAAGTAGTATTCAAAACCATTAGATTGTAGGCCAATCTCTAAGACATATAAAGAATCCCTTTTGGAAAGCCATTTTCACTCTGCAGGTTGGTTGAGCAGTAAATTGTGGATAAATTACCATAATCTCACCAGGAGGGAACCAGCAGTTTTATGGCAACATCCTGAACCCTGTAGTGCCTTAGGCTCATTATGGTAACAGTTGAGGATTTTGGAAATTTGTTTTTTGTTTTGTGGTGGGAGAACATAGTTTTTTGTCTTTGAATTACTTTATGCTTTGTCGTCTTCTTCCCCCAGTTCCATTACCCCTGTTTCATTGTAACTTTTTGCTTCTCTTTGCTATATTAATGTTTAAGGTTATTGTACCCTGGTTCCCTGTAAACCGACATGATATGATTGTATCATGAATACCGGTATAAAAAAGCACCAAATAAACATAGATTAATGATTTATTAGCATGAGACAAACTGCAGTCATCTAGGGCAGTTGAAATGCAGACACAGTTGAGAGAGCATAAGGTAAGGTACCTAATCCTGCTAAAACAAATGGATAAATAATGTATTGCCAAACTTTTTTGTTCTGTCTTAACTTTTTTTTTCTGGTCAGTACTTTGGGTTTTTTTGCTTATATATTTTTACTGTACATTCTTTTATATATAAATCTCTCTATATATCTATAAATCTCTCTCTCTATATATATATCTTTATTTGAAAAGACAGAATGAATGATAGTCTCCAGTGAAGCAGGTTACAACATAAGCTGTACAGAACGTTCAGCATTCTGTATAAAGGAATAATATATACAAAAAGGCCTAAGATTCTTAAGCCTGGCTATATGGACGAATAAACCTTCCAAATCTTCTCATACCCTGTATTAAACAGGGACTGACAATGTGAAGAACCTTGCTGTATGGGCAGGGCTAGTTAGGCCCACAAAGAATTTGAGCCACTGACTACGCTGTATAAATTATGAATATATATTTAGGATTTGTCAAGTCTTTTGGCTTCTCTTTTACGCTAAGCCGTCTGTCTTCTCTGGAAAATTAAACCACTGAATTGTGTGCTAGTGATGAGTTTCTGAGGCCCTCAGGAAATCATTAAGCTGCCTATAGGTCACATTTCACTGACCTTTTTGAGCCACCTGGCAGGGCTCTCTGCCCTAGGACTAGAATGCATGGGAAAGGAAAGGGTGCACTGCATGAATTATGGCTTGGTATTGGGGAAAAATCAGACAAATAAACAACATTCTTTATAAACCACCTTACAAGACCAGCGCCTCAATACTGATGGTAACAGTAGACACTGAGACACTTCTACTTTCCCTGTCAGACCATATTCTTAAAGGATTTGACAAAGGGCAATCCTTTATTCTCGCCTTCCTTGACATCTCCTCCGCTTTTGATACCATCAGCCACTCAATTCTCCTACAACGCTTAACTGAAATTGGCGTCACAGGTATTGCCCATAACTGGTTCAATTCCTACCTCAGTAACAGAAACTTCAAAATCCAACTAGGAAATCACGAATCCAAAACTATCCACCTCAATCAGGGTGTACCACAAGGCTCAGCTCTGTCCTCAACTCTCTTCAATATTTACATGCTACCCCTCTGTGACCTCCTCTCTAGTCTCAAGCTGCCTCACTTTGTCTACGCTGATGATGTTCAGCTGCTCATACCCATCACTGACTCCCTACCAAAAGCTATGGATATCTGGAATGATACGCTCCAATCCATAAACAAGCTTTTAGCTTCCATCCATTTAGCTCTTAACACTACTAAAACTGAAATCATGCTCATCTCACCCCAAAATCATCCTAACCCCCCTCCTATTCATACACCATTCGCCCAGCAAGTCCGTGATCTGGGTGTCATCCTTGACGACCATCTCACGCTTAAGAAATTCATCAGCAATATACTAAAAGAGGGCTTTTTTAAACTACACTCCCTAAAAAAACTAAAACCCCTACTACATCCCCCCGACTTCCGCACAGTTCTTCAAACCACCATCTTTGCCAAAACCGACTATTGTAATGCTCTTCTCCTTGGCCTACCGAACAATGCCATTCAACCCATTCAAATATTACAAAACACAACAGCCCGGATCCTGACTAACTCACGCAGAAATGACCATATCACACCGGTATTAAAAGACCTACACTGGCTCCCAATTGCATCACGCATCCAATATAAGACTCTCTCCCTTGTCCACAAGGCTTTATACAACCCTGAAATGAACTGGTTCAACGAATCCTTCCGCCTCCACCAATCCAACAGGCCCATCAGACACCAACACCTCGCCTCCATGCCTACACCTTCTCCCAAACATTACAAACTTACCTCCACGAGAGCCCGAGCGCTCTCTATCGCCGGGCCCACCCTTTGGAACGCAATGCCTGTCGAACTACGACAAGAAGAATGCACAAAAACATTCAAACGTAAGCTAAAGACCTGGCTCTTCACCAAAGCATACACCTAATTCCCCCACTTTCACACTCACACCCATACTCTCCTTCCCTCTCCCCCATTCCTCACTCCCACCTCTAAATTCCTCCTTCGCCCCCTTCCTGTTCAGTCCTCTTACCTTCTCCTGATTTCTCAGCTCGCCTTCTCCTTTTACCCCATCCACCCCTCCTCCCCTCCTACACCCCCCCCCCCCCCCCCCCTCCCCCCCTCCTCCCGTATAACTCTACACAATTGTATTTCCATGGCATTGCTGTATTTATGAATACTTTGTACATAGTGATACTCTATATATATTTGTAAATTTTGCTCATAAGTTTTGTTTAATTATTTCCCTCCTCTTTTCCCCCTCCTCATTTGTTCTTATGTTAAATTCGTTATATCTGTTCGATGTAAACCGCCATCCCAGGCGCCTGTTTCAGTTACACTGTAAACCGATGTGATATCCCGGATGAACGTCGGTATATAAAAATTTTAAATAAATAAATAAATAAATAACAGTAACATAAGACATTCATGATATGCCATTGTTCCAGAATTGAAGTCCTAAGAGTTCTGACTACTCCACTTCTGAAATTCATGGGACAACCGGGAAGTAACTGGTTTTAGTTTTACATTAGAAATATATATTCCCTGGTTTTGATTTACTTATTCTAGGCATATACTTTCTTGTACCGTATCTTCTATTGCATTTGTATTATTTTTCTTTACATTATACTTTATTCTCATGTGCATTGTAATTTTTATTAGTTCTAGATGATTATATATACTCAAATTACCTGGACAATAAATGTGAAAATCAGCTAAGTACAGTGTGAAGATATTTCCTGTTTGTCTGTGGGAATTAAGAAAGAGCCACCTAGCAATCTTAACCACTCCCCAGCCATTACATATCCCTCCAAATTATTTGTAAGCACAAATGACACTTTTTCCATTTTAGTAATATCAGCTACTATAGTTCTCCAATGATTTAATTGTGGAGTGAAATTCCAATTATAAGCAATAGTGATGCAGGCAGCATGTAACAAGGGGGCCTTAAATGGTCACCCTATTGACCTAGCAAGCATAAAGGAGCAGTGAATTGTATATTGAAATTAACACTGGCCCATACATCAAGTTGCACCCCTGCCCAAACATTTTGTACAGGCGAGCAGTCCCACCACATAGCAAATACAAGCTGAAATATAATAGCCCCACCAATAGAGCAGACTTTCTGCACTAAATCTGGCAAAACATCAGTTCCCTTACTTTCTTGCATCTAGACAATTTTAGTAGCACTCCATGTCTCTCCAGTCATCCTCATCCAGTGTTAATGATAAATCAGCATTCCATTTTTCTATAAGGGAAGTACTAAGCTTGAGCACTTTAGTTTCCTCTTGCTAGTACTGTATATATTTTATTTATTTTAATTGAGTTACTTGTAAACCGGCGTGATGTGCCATACGAACGTCGGTATATTAAAAGTTGTTAAATAATAATAATAATAATAATATACACATGCAAAATCAGCTTGGATTGAAATTTAGCTTGTTAGACATAATTCCAGACCAATATATGGTCTCAACACCCCCTAGGCCTGAGCATGTCCCTACCCAATTGGAGAAAAATGTGTGATCAGGGATACCAAATTCTAAGTTAATCAAATGTTTTAAATTGATTCCTCTGCCAAATTTATGCCAATTGCCCATATCCGCAGATATAGTAGCCATAGATGATAGGTTCTTCTTCAAAGAGGAGAAGGGGGAAAATCCCTCAAAATTAAAACCCAGTAAATTGTTCATTAGATGCCAAATTTATAGGGTGTGAAAGAGAACTGGGCTGGATCTTCCTGTTTTTATATATTTAGGTAGTGATATTAGCATAGTAAGCAGTGTAATCAAGTCAGTGCCATTCGATTTTATATCGTTTCCATAAGACTCAGGAGCACCAAAATTCTTAAACCAACCCTTTATCCCAAGGAGTCAAGCAGATAGGTAGTATAAAAATGTCAGTGACCATCCTCGATCTTTGAGACAAAACATCCCCTCAGATCAATTTTAATACCTCTGACGTTTAAGAACATAAGAACATGCCATACTGGGTCAGACCAAGGGTCCATCAAGCCCAGCATCCTGTTTCCAACAGTGGCCAATCCAGGCCATAAGAACCTGGCAAGTACCCAAAAACTAAGTCTATTCCATGCTACTGTTGCTAGTAATAGCAGCAGCTATTTTCTAAGTCAACTTAATTAATAGCAGGTAATGGACTTCTCCTCCAAGAACTTATCCAATCCTTTTTTAAACACAGCTACACTAACTACACTAACCACATCCTCTGGCAACAAATTCCAGAGTTTAATTGTGCATTGAGTGAAAAAGAACTTTCTCCGATTAGTTTTAAATGTGCCACATGCTAACTTCATGGAGGGCCCCCTAGTCTTTCTATTATCTGAAAGAGTAAATAACTGATTCACATTAACCCGTTCTAGACCTCTCATGATTTTAAACACTTCTATCATATCCCCCCTCAGCTGCCTCTTCTCCAAGCTGAAAAGTCCTAACCTCTTTAGTCTTTCCTCATAAGGGAGCTGTTCCATTCCCTTTATCATTTTGGTTGCCCTTCTCTGTACTTTCATCTACTTTCGATTTCGTTATACAGGCACAATCCATGTTTTCACACTTTTTATCTAGGAATTACCCTCATTCCCTTGTTAAGAAAGCTTACAAGTGTGCATCTTATGCAAGTTGCAATTGGCTTTTCTTACCATCTAGTCCAAACTCGGACACTTGTACTACCTGTACTCTTCCTTTTTCTTCTCATATTAAAGAAATTTGCTTCATTATTAGGAAATAATTGTCATGTACTTTCTCATTTATCTTTTCAGACCCACCAAGATTTGCCTTGAAAAGGGGTAAAAACCTCCGTGATATTAGTCTCCTCTCTTTTTACCCACTCTACAATTGCTCATGACTCTTTTACGGGCCACTCTCCTTGTAGCCACTGTTCAGCTTATTTAATGTCTTTCTGTGTTCATACATCCGGTTTCTAAAAGATCATATACCCTGTATCTCACCTCTCATTGTGATACAACAAGAGTTATTTATGGGATCCATTGCCCATGTGATTTCTTATACATTGGTAAAACGACCCATCAATTGAAAATGCAGATTTTTGAACACTACTCTTTTTTTTTTTTTTTAATTTAATCTTTATTAGGTTTTCAATCACTCTTACGTGATTAATAATTTTCCTTCACAATCAAAGTAAATAAATGTGCAATACATAAACATCCACATGTAATTTTACACAAAAGAATTATATAACCATTGCACTATTTAACATATAATGGGAGCCGTTTTAAAATAAACATTTAGGAAAATATAACTATGGAGATAAGAGGACACATTACTATTTATTTAACCCACTGTAGTTGCTGAAGCTTGATTCATTTTTTCAAACTCTTTATCCCTTAAGAATTTCTCCATATGTTCAGGTAACGAGAAAATAAACTTATTTCCTTGATAATTTACAAAACATCGGCAGGGGAACTTTAAATAAAAAGTTGCCCCTAACTCTAATGTTTTTGTCTTCAACATTAAAAACTGTTTCCTTCGGCCTTGCGTGGCCTTGGAAACGTCAGGAAAAGTATAAACTTTTTGACCACAAAATAACATATCTCGATTTTTTAGGGATTTCTCAAATATTGACTCCTTATCCCTTTCCTGAACAAAAGAAACAAACAAAGTTGTCCTTTTATTTACTATATCTAAGGAATCTTCTAAGAAAGTTGATATTCCTGGGGACTGTATATCATCCAATCCCCCTGGCTTATCAACCTTAAATGGGAAATAATAGATCTTAGAAATAAGAGGTATTTCCTCATTTTTACAAGATAGATTTTCTTTGAGATATTTAACAAACATCTCATACGGAGATAATAACCTTGTAAATGGAAAATTAACAAATCTTAAGTTCTTAATCCGCATTAAATTTTCCAAATTTTCAATATCATTTTGAACACTACTCTTGCGTCAGAACCTCCAAACTTGAAGCAACCCTTGTGGCCCATTGACTACTCTGGCCACTCCATTTCTGATTTGGTTTTTTTTTGCCTTAGAGGTCCCATCTCCCTTCCCCCATGGGGGAGTTTTTTCAAAACTTTTAATTCGATGTGAACAGTGTTGGATATATGAAGCCCACTCTCTGATTCCCTTTGGTCTAAACAAAGAAATTGAATGTCAATTTTCCTTTCACTGTTTTCTATTTCCCCTTTATATCATTTGTCACTGTTTTTATCCATTTTTTTCATTCATTTTTTTTCTTGTTTCTTTAGGGCTATAAATGTAGGAAACCTTTTTTGCCATTCATAGTAATAAATTTCTTCTCCCCCATTATATTACTCATTTACGCTGTTACTGTATTTCTGCCTTTTCACCATCCAGGACACCAACAACAATGTTAAGAACATAAGAAATTGCCATGCTGGGTCAAGCCCAGCATCCTGTGTCCAACAGAGGCCAAACCAGGCCACAAGAACCTGGCAAGTACCCAAACACCAAGAAGATCCCTTGCTACTGATGCAATTAATAGCAGTGGCTATTCCCTAAGTAAACTTGATTAATAGCAGTTAATGGACTTCTCCTCCAAGAACTTATCCAAACCTTTTTTGAACCCAGCTACACTAACTGCACTAACCACATCCTCTGGCAACAAATTCCAGAGCTTAATTGTGCGTTAAGTGAAAAAGAATTTTCTCCGATTAGTCTTAAATGTGCTACTTGCTAACTTCATGGAATGCCCCCTAGTCCGTCTATTATCCAAAAGTGTAAATAACTGAATTACATCTACTCATTCAAGACCTCTCATGTTTTAGGTCTTTTAAGTTTTTCTGTACTACTGGGGCATAATTAGATTTATATAAGTCAGCTATATTATTTGTTATAAAAATGGCAAGATATTTATTGCCTGTATCTGCTCTCTTGAATTGAAGTAGACAGCGGGGGACCAAAGTACTACTCCCTCCTCTAACCAGGAACAAGTTTGACTTCTGATAGTTTACCTTATACCCTGAGACTACACTCTACTCAGCAAGGGCAACTAATAACCTGGGTGCAGAGATTTCTGGATTAGTTAAAAACAAAACATCGGCATAAAGGGAGATTTCATGGGAACTCCCATTGAACTGAAAGCCCTAAATCCGGGGATCGCCTCTAATCATCTGGGCCAGAACTTCTATGACCAGCTCAAATAAGCGGTGACAGTGGACACAGAATGGAAGAAAAGCTTTAGTAAATCAAGCCCATAGTTTGCAATGTCTTAGTGGTATTGTAAGGGGTGGAAGGAGTAGGCTAGTCCTCGTCAGAGGCTTGGTCGTTACCTGCCTCAGCCTTGTCCATATCTTTTTTTTCTTCCTGATTTCTTTGTGCTTTATTTTCCTTATCAGCCTAAAAAGCTGGAAGTGACTTCTTAGCAGAATGTTTAGACATTGTAAAAATATAAACTTGAATTGGCAGGATGGAGAAAGATTAAGGACAGAAATGCAAGGAGCTGAGGGTCTGCAGTCTGCTTACTCTTAGCTCATCGTGTGATTCCTAAATGAAAACCTTTATTTATTTATTTATTTATTTATTTATTTAAAGGCTTTTATATACCGGAGTTCATGCACTAGTGCATACCACTTCGGTTTACACGGAACAAGGAACAGAAAATTACATCAAACAGATTGAACAATTAAACAAATATACAATTACAATTTATAAGTACTTTAAAAGCAAGACATCTATAAACAAGGCCATTGGTTCTCAATCCAATCCTTGGGGCACACCTAGCCAGTCTGGTTCTCTAGATATACACAGTGAACATGCATGAACTAGATTTGCATACATTGCCTCCATCAAATGCAGATCTATCTTATGCATATTCTTTATGAATCCTGTAAACCAGACTAGCTGGGTGTTTGAGAAATGAGTTGAGAACCACTGAGGGACTACTATTAATACTTCTACTTAACACTTCTGTAGCGCTAAATGATGTACATGACGCTAATGTAATAAGCTGTGTGTTAACTGTGTGCTGAAATTCAGCCGACAGTTTAACACAGAGGCAAAATAAAAACTAATTCCCAATGTGGTAAATTAAATAGCAAGCAAATGCATTAAGAGCTGCTAAAAAAAAACCCCCCAAAAAAAGGTATGTAAACTTAAGTGTGCAAAAATCATGATTTGTTTTCATAAAAAAGATTTCTAAGCACAAATCATGGGGTTGGTTTTTCCTTTTCCTCCTTCCTGCCACCTTTTAAAATTTTTTTAAAAATGCCCTCCTGCTCACTTTAAATAATTTTGGGAGGAGAATCCCCATGTCAAAAAAAAAAAAAAAAGAACAACTTGTTTTGGATAGGTGAATCCCCAGTCATCTCCGCCCTTTTTGGGAAGAAACTGGCCCCCTACTTCTGGCTGTTTTGATAGATATAGCAGAGAGGGAGGGAGAGGAGAGGACTGCAGCCCAGCAGAAATATTTCAAAGCTCTTGGAGAGAAAGTTCCTGCGGACTCTGGCAGGGAGCAGCAGTAACTGCAGGCTGGAGAGAGAGCAAAGCCACAGTTTTCATTTTCTGAAGAGGGGGAAAATTTATGTGCATAAAACATGATTTGTGCACATAAGATTGTCTTATGAGTGGAGAACATGCTTGCACATGAAATGTTCTCTGCGTATAATGCATGTTTTCTGTTCAGAGTCATGATTTCTGCACATAAATCTTGTGTACAAGACCCCTGGCATGATGAGCTTCAGCTCCATAGACTAATACTAGCTCTGGAAATTTTACTCCACCTCTGACCAGGAGTTAAAGTTCCAGCATTAAGAATGCATAAGTTAAGCTATACACCTCTCTGCATCTACAAACAGCTAATGCCTTAATTAACATGGGATTTGCATAGAGCACTGCTAATGTGTGTGCACATTTTTTCTGTGTAGAATTTCTTACATTAGGAATAATGTTTGTTTGCGAAAGATATGTGCACAACCATTTGCTAACATAGCCTAGAGCACCTTATTACATTGGTCTATGACTTTAGACCATTAAATGTCCATAAGGTAAAAAGGGCATTCAGAGAAGATAAGGCCATTGCAGTAAAACTAAGGGAATTCTTTATTTTAGTCTTTCATCTAGAAGATGTAAGGGACATACATGTGCCAGAATCATTCTTTGTAGGTGATAACGCAAGAAGCTGGAAGAATGCTAGAGCAAATTGATAAAATAAATGCTATCAAATACCAGGACCTGATGATATTGACTTCAGAGTTCTAAAGAAAGTTAAATATGAAATTACAAACCTTTGGTAATCTATCATTAAAATCTTCTACTGTACCTAAGGGAAATTATAGACCATTGCGCCTGATGTTGGTGCCAGACAAAGTGGTGAAAGTATGTGCCAAAAATATGGATAAATCTAGTTTAATGAGGAAGAGCCAGCATGGCTTTAGTAAAGGGAAGTGGTGTTTTACTAATCTGTGAGAATGGTTTGAAGGTGTAAAGTATGTGGATAAGGGTTAACTAGTCAACATAGTGTTTCTGTATTTTTCTTATGATTGTTTCTCATGAGAGTCCTCAGAGTTAAAAAGTGATTGGGATAGGAAGCAGTGTTCTATTGTGGATTGCTAATTGGTTAGATGGATGGATGGCTGGACCATTTGGTTTTTATCTGCCATCATTACTATGTTACTATGGTCAGTTTTCCCAGTGGAGAGAGGTAGATAATACCCTAGGAATCTGTAATGGGACAAGTGTTGTGCAATATATTTATTAATCTGGAAAAGTGAATAAAGAATGAGGTAATACAACTTTCAGATGACAAAAAGGTGGTAAAACAGTGTGACAAGGTAGTTCCTAGAGTGAGAAGAATGCTAGGATGCATAGGGAGAGGCATAGTCATCTGAAAAAGGAAGTGATCATGTCACTGTACAGATCATGGGTGAGGCCTCACTTCGAATACTGTGATCAGTCCTGGAGACCACGTTTCAGAAAGGATAGGGAGAGACTACAGGCAGTCTAGAGAGAGGCAACTAAAATGACATAGAACCTTCATCAGAAGCTATATGACAAGAGACTTGAGGCTCTAAAACTGTATACCCTAGAAGAAAGAGGCATGGGATAAACAAAGGATCGCTAGAATGATAATGAAGCACTGATGTAACCTGCAAGGAGCAGCATTTACAATCCTAAAAACCTTCAGTGAAGGCTGGATAAGCCATTTGTGTGTTTTTCTGCTGTCATTTACTATGCTAATTATTCAAAGTAGTTAAAACCTGAGCCAGACTATGAGGAACTAGAGGATGACTTTGCAACAGTGGGGCATTGGGCATTTACATAAAAGATATAATATGGAAAAATGCAAATTGATACACACGATGAAAAAAATCCCAACAATATGTGCACAGTGCTGGGTTCCACCTTGAATTACAGCTTAGAAGGATAAGCCTGGAGTCATTGCAGTGTGCATCAGTGATATAAGCAAATAGAATTGGGATAACCTGCACATAGTGTCAGTTACAACCCAAAAACAGCAGTGGTATGAATTTATCAGGGCTCAGAGAAAAGATGGGGAAGCCAACAGTGTTATGTCCTTAATGGACTTAGCATTGCTTGGGACAGATATAATTGGAGAATTGAGAGATTGGATGGAAGACCCAAGGGAGGAGTTGGTGTTGGCTTGCATTTGGGAATTTTATAGGCACATCTACCAAAAGAATATGAATCTTAACTGGGCAAACTGGATGGGCCAGTTTGGTCTTTATCTGCTGCCATTTATTATGTTACTAGAATGTTATTCTCTATTCTTTCTGAATAGTTCTTAACACTGAGAATACTATAAAGCTTCTATGGATCCATGATGTGATATCACCTTGCAAACTGTGTGCACGTCTTGTTGCCCTTATCTAAAAAAAAAAAAAAAGATACAGTAGAACTGCAAAAGGTATAGAGAAGCGCAGAAATTATGAGAGGCCTGGCAGATTAGAACTCTTCAGCTGGAGAAGAGATAACTAAGAGCAGAATGGTTATTTATTCTTTCAATTAATACTAAAATTCTGTACTCGGGTAGCAGATTTAAAATCAATTTATGAAAAGTGTGGGGTTTTGTTTTTTTTTTAACAATCAACACTCTTAAACTATGGAATTTGTTGCCAGAGGATGTGATCAAGGCTCATAGTATACCTGAATTTAGAAAAGGTTTCTGAAGGACAAGTCAATTTAACACCTATGAGGTATACTTAAGGAACTGGGAGTGGATCTCCCCCTTAGAATCTGTTAGATGTTTCTTCTAAGCGGCCAGGACTGGCCACTGTTGGAGACAGGGTGCTGGGCTTGATGGCCCATTGGTCTGACCCAGTATCCATAGTAATAAAACTGAAAGTTACCCCTCTGAGGTACACCTGGGACTAAACTAGTGTGCAAAATTGAGAAAGAGTCGTATCCAGTGTTGATCCAGGAAAAGGGATCACTTTTGTGGGTTTTCAAATAAGGGGAAAGGATATAAATATTGTCTGATATTGCAGTACTTTAAAAACAAAACAGAGGTTTAAGGGAACTCAAGATGGCCACTTCTGAGCAGACATGTTTGCAGCAGCTCTCATGATGTTCCCTATTCTCCTTATACCATGTTGCAAAAGAATGTTCTTTCTATGGGGAAAAGAAAGGGAGCTGTGAAGGAAGGGAAAGCAGTCTATGCTGTTAGCTACCTTCATCAATCAACCATGCTGGAACATGCACTAACCTGAGCAGTGGCAGAAGAGTCCGGCTTGACTGGAACTGAGGAAGCTAGTCTATCGGCGGCTGAAGTTTCTCTTAGCCACGACTGCCGATCCACACCGCGGCCTCCCAGGAGTGCTGCCGCCTTTGCCTGAGTCACTGGAAGCTCCGAGGTCCTTGCTACATCATCTAAAAACATGCCATACTTGGTCAGACCAAGGGTCCATCAAGCCCAGCATCCTGTCTTCAACAGTGTCCAATCCAGGCCATAAGAACCTGACAAGTTCCCAAAAACTAAGTCTATCCCATGTTACTTCTCCTCCAAGAACTTATCCAATCCTTTTTTAAACCCAGCTACACTAACTGGCAGCATCCTCCCTTCTCAGCTGATGTAAGCTTCACAGCTGGGTTTGGTGGGAGATATATGAGAGTGCTCAGTTTTCTGCAATGGCTGGGACACTTGATGTAAGTTCATTGGCTTTTCCATCTCAACCCTTAGCTCTCATTTCTGGTCTGCAGTCTAAGATTTCCTTAGAATAACCTGCCGTGATAACTTTGGAAACTTTGTGGACAGTAATGATGGCTGTTGAAAAGTCAGTATCACTTCTTGTTCATAATACAGATCTGCAGTCTAAATTTAAAGTTCATGATGAAAGAATTTCAACTGTGGAAAAGAAAGTATCCGAGATAGAATCTTCCTTATTGGAAGTTCAAGAGGTGCAAATCAGTATGAGCAAAGATTTATCTTTATCTTCTTGATGGATTGAAAATATCGAGGTTTTTGAATTTGAGAGTACTTAATTTTCCTCAAATTTCTTTGATTTCTCCATCTGAGCTCTTCACCTCTTATATGAAGGAAGTTATTTCTTATTTTCCTTTTAGCCATGCCCCACAGCTATCTGCTGTTCCCCCCTTATATTGAGGTCTAAAGTTGGCTTATGTCACATGTGCATTTTCTTGTATGTATATTTTCCCATTATCATTATTCTGCTGTACATAATGCCTTTTTTCTTGACAAATATTGTATATATTTGATTTTGATTTAAAAGCATAAATAAAAAATTAAAACAGGATTTGAAGACCAGTTGAAAATAAAGCTTTGAAATCTCTGGCCATAGGTTTGTTTTGTTTTGGTTTTTTTATTTTTTTATTTGTTAAGCCACAATTTTTACTATTTGGAGTTTTACAGTATATATGACTCTCTGGTTCAGAGGAATATAACAGGCATATTACATACCTGTGTGCCTATCAGCTATACTAAGTAAAAGGCAGTAGAATAGCTTTGGGGTATCAGGTCAAAGGACCATCCAGAAAAACTGTGTCGCAGTTACATTGATCGCAATGCTCAGACTTGTCAGAAATAGTGATAGGGAAGCTAGTTTAAGTAAATCAATGGCAGACCCTCCTTCCTACACTCCTCATTTTGGACCTTCAAAAAAAAAAACCAAGAAAAAAAAAGACATTCCGTACTCACCTATTTAAGTAGAGAACTGGATCAAAAGGTAGATTAGGCTACTTGCACTTCCTTGCTTCTAGGAACTGGTACTGATGCACTTGCACAAACTGGTGGTTCACTGCTACACGGTGTATTGAATCTCATCCTGCGATGGTCCTTCATCTCATCCTTGGCAGCCTGCATAGCCCATTGAGATTCATTCACTGTAATTCTCTTTACTTACAGTTCTAGTAATGAGTTTTCTGTAATTAATCATTTTTTATCTGTATTGATTTTGATGTAAATTGTATTAACATCCTACAACTATTCCGTCATAAGATTTAAAAAAAGGTGGTAGGTCTGAAAAGGGATCATCTTCAAAACCTTTCATCTCTAGGTTTTAGTTAGTCACAGAAATTTGGATTTTTCCTATTTTTCTTTTTAATTATCTGAGTTCCAAACACATCTACCTATCCTTAGCTAGCAGCTTTGAATGAATTAAATATATGGTTGCTGGTAACTCCACAAGTGCTCCTCTACATGTACATAGTTTCCAGTTGGCACTCTGTGTGTGTGTTTAATGTTATAGTTGTAGGGCCCTTTATTTTTATTTTATTTTTCCCTGGAATTTATCAGTGTTTGTTATAACAAGAACAAAACTGAGCCATCTTTTTCCACTGATTTATCATTTTTGTTCTTGTAACAAACAATGATAAATTTCTGGGCAAAATAAAAACAAAGAAGGTCCCTCCTTACTGTATTCAAAATAAGACTGTATTTGAAGTTGGTTACTGAGAAATCATTGGCAGAATATTGACACTAATTATCTGGATTTGAAATTCTAAGGTAAACACTGATAAGCTGTAGGAAACTTTTATTTTAAAAACGGTTGAAAATGGCTAATCTTGTTCACCTAATGGGCATGATATAACTATACAGTAGACTTCTTTCACTTACCTGACCAGTTGTTACTTCTGCTTAAAAGGCTACCTTTTTTTTTTTGTAATAAACTACTTTTATGTTAATTGAAAACACACAAACCAATTAAAGAAAAAGACGTGGCTCGCAGAAATCAAAACAAGACAATTGAGGACAGGAAGCATACACACTTGAGTAACAGTATGTCTAGAAATTATAGACCAATTAAATTACAGGATCCTCCCAGTGATCATACTGAGTCATGCATGATAGAGTTGGCAAAATAAACATACAGTTGCCAACAGTGGGTTGATTCAGTAAATAAAATCGTCAGCATCTTCCGTAATCGCATAGGACTGCTTTTTTGTGAATGGAATAAGTTCTCACGTCGTGTGGCCAGATACATCAAATAATAAGAGGCTGGGCCCCTCCTGGTTTTACCCAAATAGAAATAGAGACCAGATGTTTTGTACATGATAGGGCAAAACTTAAGACAGGTTCAATGCTGGATATCATCTCAACTGGTAGCTCAGTTCTCAAGCAGTGACGTTAAGCCTTACCTAACCTTTCCATTTTAATTAGCCTCCTTAGCAATGTTTTTTGGCCTATTGCAACCTACTACATCTTTTTTGTTTATTTTAGGTTCATATTCCACCTTTTAGCCACTTCAAAGTGGATTACATTCAGGTACTGTACTAGTTAATCGCTTATGTCATTTGTAAAACAAATCTAGATCAGGTGCTGAAACTGATCTATGTTTTTCCTAATAGAAATTAAAGCTGATTAATGCAATGTGCAATGATTCCCCATCTCCCTCCCCCCCCCAAACCCCCCCCCCCCCAAAAAAAAAAACCAAACCCTCCCTCAGAACAGATAGCTTTCCTACTGTAAAGGCAGCAATCAAGAACACAGAATAATTAGTAAGTTTAGACATTGACTCTGGTTTGAAGAGAATCTTCTTATGAGTTGGAAGGTTACAGGCAAATATTTGCATTTCTCACCGATCGGGCGTACAGAGAGTTTCAGTGCCCCTTTATTTGGTGCCTTCAAATGTTAGCAAGTGTTGAACGGCTGAGAATTACTGGGCTCCACCCTTTTGCACAGGAACTGCTGAGGTTATGTCTGCCCTGTTAGAGCATTTCAGATTGTATCATTCTGAAAACTGTCGGGTTTTATTGCAAACAGCGCTAGGACCAAGGCTGCTGCGGCTGCTGCTGGGTTGCACCACCATTTATTGGGATTGCATGCAGTGTCTGTGTTGTGAATAAGAAACAGCAAGTCTGAATGCAGAGGCTGGCTGCTTACATTAGACGTTTGCTCGCCCCGTTTGATTGTTTGTTTTGAGCACTTTTATAGCAACCCATTGACCCTACCGCCTTGACTGGGGATATATTTAAATTTCACGCAAGACTGCTTTTCGGTGTGCATGGGAATTAGGGGTAAGAGTATAAATTACATTGACCTCTTACACTGGTAAGAGTTTTATGCAAGTTATTTGTTATGGGAAAACTCACTGGATTAATATCTCAAGACGTATTTTGAGTAAATGAATGTCCTTATACGGGCATTCTACACATTGGCTCAGTATTCTGGTTTTTGGCCTCAGCTATCTGAACCATGAAAGGAAACCTTTTTTTCCACTTAGCTTTAATTAATCTGTGACTGTTAGCAGAACATAGGTGAGAGATGGAATTGCTGTATACTTTATGAACTGCTTAGCAGGGTGACGGCATCCAATAGTCAGAGAGTGCTGCTCCCTGATGATGTGCTGCCTCGACTTCTCGAACTACTTTTTGTTATAGGTACCTTATGAAGTAACCATTATCCACCTCGGTGGCGTGTTCTGTTGTTTGCCCTGCAGGAAACCCGGGTTTTACTGGCGCTGGAGCTGCTGCAAAGGAAGGGTTCACAGAGCCTGTGGGCAGGGAGGCTCAGCCGAGCTTAGGAGCCATGCCAGCTAGGTTCCAGAGGAAGCCCTAGTGGGTGTGGCCCCTGGTGCAGCACCTGCGCTGTGATGAGTGGGGCTGAGTTTGGGTGCCGCATCTAAAGTAGGGGAAAAAGTCCAGGACGTTGCAAACGAACGCTCACGGTGCTGGTTCTCATTGAACTGGAAGCCCAAAGGTGCGAGAGGCAGTTCTCAAACCAAAATTAAAAAAAAAAAAACCCAAGAAGTAACCGCTTTCATCTTTGCTACCTGTGAAATATTCTCTCCTTCTTTATGATTAATTACCTTCAGGGGCAGGATGTTGTGGGGGTGAAGGATCACTGTGAAACCAAGATTTCTTTTACAGGGATCATATAGAAGTAGGGTCCTTCATTTTTGGTTTAAACCAGTTTTTCACCCATAAATTCCAGGACTTTTCTAAAAGTGTAAATCAATTTAAACAGGTTTTCACCCTCATTTTATTCTGTTTGAAGAGGTCCACCAGCGCCGCGCATGCAGGGTGTGAATACCTCCCATCACTGCTGGAAGCTAGTGCACGCAGAAAAGGGACTGTTTCTGGTCCCGCCGCCCCACCACCACCACTCACCAGGGAAAGTGTTTGCTCTCCGGTGCCATGGATGCGACATTTCTGGTGCCTGCTGCCCCCATCTGTTCAGTGCCATAGCATAGCAAGTCAACTGGCCCCCCTCCTTCCCGCCCTAAGCAACCCTACAGGCCTGAAAGGCCCGGCACTCCCTTTCTCCCCCAGCCAAAGCGCTGACTGGTGCAGTGCCGCCGACATGATGTGGCATTTGAAGTGGGCCCCTCCCCTGTCGGAAGCAAGACCTAGCGGGCTTCCTGGCTTTGCACAGAACCAGCCCCAGCCGAGGGGAGGAGGAGCTGGAGCCATCGCCACTGGTAAGGGTGAGTGCTGCTTCTGGGGGAGGGATTCTGCTTAATGGATTTTTTTTTTTTAACTGTCCTGGTTTCTAACCACTAGAATAAACCCTGCTATTTACCCAAAAAATGAGGGGTTTTTTTTCATGGATTTTCTCCTGTTTTTGTTAACATAATAAACCCTGATAAATTCCCAGGAATAAAAAATAAAAACTAAAAATGAAGGTCCTTAGCTATAAGGTACTGATGGGATGCAGAGTGATCATACCTGAATGTATTCCCAGGATTTTATTCCAAGCAAGGCTATCATAGTTGATGAAAATATTGAGAGAGAACTCTTTGGACTCTGAGACATGCACATTTTCAGTTTGCTGTGCTGTCAGTTTGGCATCTTGCCATAGCCTTCACGTACCTAAGCATTTCAACACAGCAAAGAAAAAGTTGGTTGTGGTGAAATGCACAGCTGTGGTGTTATAGTATTATATGCCCTTTGGAGCTAAAAATAACTTAAAAAAGTTATTTTTGCTGTATGTTTTGGCTCTCTTATGTCCTTTTCTTCCATCTGGCTTCTGACCCTCTGCTTGGCCCTGCCAAGCACACGGAGCACAGGCATCCCAAAAGGGCTCAGACAGCAGACAGTTTGGAAGCCAGTGGGGACAATAAATATTCTTGGAATGTGCAACGAGAATAATTATGGAAAAAAACATAAGGCTGGATTCACCCTTGGAAGTGTGGGCCTCTACCAGGTGAGTAGAGAACAAGTATCAGGCTTTCATGCATATGTACTGTTGTAAAAGAGGATCAGCTGCTATTTAGTATGTTTTGAAACGCTCCCAAAGTTACTTGGAAGGATCTGAGAAAAGAGAGAGTGTGCTTGAGGTGGAACATTACCTGTGCTGTCCATTATCAGTCTCCTTTCTGTGTTCACGTCTGTCCCCAAAGGGTAATCCATTCACTTACATACATGACATTTATTTGCATCCCAAAGGCTTTTACTCCAACTATTTACTGATTGTCAGAGCAGCCTCCCTTTTGCCTGCTTAGCTCCCAGGGTTTCCTTTGGGAGGAAACTTTTTTTTTCCTTTTCTTTTCCTCCCATGGGAAATCACAGAAGCCAGCTGATGGCTGGTGCTACCTACTTTCCTTTTCCTCAGTCTGATTCTGTTGAAATGGGTGGGGAAAAAACATGAGAAAAGAGTAAGGACAAAGTCCAGTTTTGGAGCAATTCCTCCCTCCCTTCAAAAAGAGAGAGTACTATGATTGCTGCAGTATCTGTTTTCCTTAAAAGCAGCATTGCTAAACTCTGCTTACTGCACAAGCCTCTCAACATGCTATCCACAGCATTCCTCCTCCTCTTTTCCTGTCTCCCCCTGACACACACACACACACACCCCGCCACCACCACCACCATGTGAGATTGAAAGAGAAAAGAAAAAGGGGACAGACAATCCGGATGCCTCACAGGCAACACAAAAAGCAACAACTGCAAAGCAGGGAAGAGGGCAAGATATACAACTACAACTCTTAAGATGGGGCATTGCCTGACCTCCAGAACAAACTTATGGAAATGCATGCTTTTAGTCACCATTGGTGCTTCCATACCTGGCCTGCCGGAAACCAACTCTTTGGAGAGGCTGCTGCATTCTGTGGGTAGTAATGGGGAAGAAACTAATACAAAGGGACAACAGTTACACAAAGAAGCATGAGCAAAGGTTGCAGATGCAGAAGAGAAGTGTAATCAAGAAAGACAAAGAGAATAAAACCATAGACGCTGCTCAGGCAGCGCAGAAACAATATGTGCCTTTCCATTGCATGTACTGGATGGCATAGAAAGCATGCAGTGTAGAAAGGTTGGACCAAATGAGACATAAACAGGAGAACACAGCAGGTGCCACATCAGCATGTCATCCCGAGAGACAGAGACACACACACATGAAGATAGAGAGCGGCAAAGGCCCATTCAGAACAGAGAAATGCCCTTAAGATGGATCTGTTCAGCCATAGTTATTTTTCTGGGTGCTCATACTCCAGAGGGTACTCCATAAGTGACTGGGGACCCTTGTCTGCACCATTTCTACTTATCGGTATTCACTCTCATCCTAGCTTAGGTATTGGAAAACCTCTGCATACCTGCTACTGGCCAGATAAAGGCCTGATTCCAACCCTCTCCCTTTGCAAACTGATTTTTCCCTCCTGCAAGCCTCATAGCAGTTGTAGTGGAAGCAGGAAGCAAACATGGATCTAAGGTAAATTGTGCTCCCATTATCAGGCCGATGCAATACCGACATGCTAAAAATGGATGCACTTTTTTTTGTTAACGCTCGCACAATCCCCACTCCTGGGTGCTTGATGCAATATGCAAATGAGCCACCACGCTAAAAAGGATGCACTAGGGATAAATTGTGCGTCCCTAGCACGTCCATGGCATTGGGTGCCCAGGAGAAATGGTTGTGCATGGGTTAGGAAAACGGATGCTCGCAAAATTGAGCATCCGTGTTCCTAACCTGACTGCCGGCAAGACTTTTATTTTTTCATGTTGCTGCTTTCTGTGGTTCCTCCGACTTAATATCGCCACAATATAAGTCGGAGGACCTCCGACTTATATTATTTTCTGTTTTTCTGTAAACTTTTGAGGCTCCTCAAGGCTTAATGCCAGCTCTAGGGCTGACGTTAATTTTTGAGGGTAAAAATGTGCTTGTCGGGCGCACATTTATATTTTATATAGGGAGGTACTAGCTAATAGCCTCATTAACATAGCGTTTACATGTGATGAGCACTATTAGCTATGCACTGGTGTGGACGTGTGTTTTGGATGCGCTAATCCCCTTACTGCATAAGGGGTTATGGATGCGCGGCAGGTTAACCTGTGCGCTAGGCTTAGCACACGGTATTGCATCGGTCTGATGTAGGTCTTAGATCCACCCTCACTTTCTGCTTCTTATCCTGCTGGTACTGTGAAGCATATGGGTGGGGATAGAGAAGGGTTTGGGGGGTGGACTCTCGTAGAATTCTATTGTGGGGGATCCCATAGATGTAGATGAATTTCTGAAAGATTCTGTTAGGGGGACATTCCTTACACATACATACGCACTTTTGTTTGTGTTCACCAACATTTCTTAAAGAAGTGACAATCCTTGCTCTAGCAGCACATATTGAATCCATCAATAAAGTGTACCACCCTACCTTTTTCCCAGAGAAAGATAGGAGTCAAGACCTGCCACTGTTGGCAGGAAAAGCCATCAGGGGTTATCCTTGTTAAACAGTGGTTTCAAAAGACCAGCTGAATGAAGGCCAGAGGGTGGCAGCGGTGGATGGTGGAGGTGCTGACCATGACTTCTGTGGTAGCACTTGGGCACCGAGTGCAAAC
This sequence comes from Rhinatrema bivittatum, assembly GCF_901001135.1. Classification (NCBI taxonomy): domain Eukaryota; kingdom Metazoa; phylum Chordata; class Amphibia; order Gymnophiona; family Rhinatrematidae; genus Rhinatrema; species Rhinatrema bivittatum. The sequence goes on along the minus strand of NC_042628.1, from coordinate 44,996,676 downwards.
ACGTGATGCCTGCATGTTTACACTGTGTCCAACATCACCATTTGGGTAGCGCATTACTCGCATTTAAAGGGCCCAGATATGTTTGTGCTGCTCAAGCATAGCAGACAAGCATCTTGTGCTTTTTAGTGAGCCTAAACAGCAGGCTTTAGAGAAGGGTTAATATGAATAATGGTTGTGAAATAGAAGATGGTAGGGCCCTTGTGGGAGTAGGATAAATGAATGGTGAACCCTGCTTTGTTACGGCATGACTGCTGGGGACGTAGGGTAGGCGATGCAGTGATGGAGCACTTGTGTGTTGACATGAGACTCCAGTGTCCAGTGCCACCCACTAACTTTGCTGGCCTGTGTCGGTGGAGTGTACGAGATTGTGAGGTAATGGTAGCAATGCTATGAATGTCCTATGAATGCTGTACCTGTATGGAGAGGACAGCTGTGAATGAAGAAAGCAGAATAAACATTGAGGGTTTGTTTTATGACTAGCATGTTTCCCCATTGAATCCTATGGCACCAAGGCAAATTTGTGTTTTCTAAGTATTAAAATGAGTTGATGTGATGGTAGATTTGTGAACAAGTATTTTTGGCTTCTTGCACTCAGTTTGTGTTAACATCATGATTTGAGTATGTTCACTGTGACTTCCCTGCCATTTTCTATAAAGAACTAATATCACCCATGACTTTGCATATCCGAAAAGGAGTAAGGCTCATGCATAGGGAAATGAGGCAGCTACTACATTCTGTGATTTGCAGCTGGGTAGGCCCGGAAGCTTTTTTGTGCTGTTCAGCCTCCTGTGCAGCCTCTGCTCCAGCTTTAAATAGGTTTATATTTTTAGTTTGCCATCCCTACTGAATAGCTTGTTCACTGCAGCCTCAAATGGAGTGAAACAAGTATGTAATTATTTTTACCTGCAAAGAATGCATTGTGCTATATTTAAATTATAGCACTGTATTGTTGGCTCGTGAGACTCATTGTAAGAAGAGAATGTGATATAGTGCTTGGTAATCTGAGTTATAAGGCAGATCAAATCCTGTAATACAGATTCATGTCCTCTGGATATGATGACCTTGGTCAAGTCTCTCTCTGACTTGATAACCACAAAGCAGACTGAAAGGGTAATATCTCCACTCTGTTTCATCAGTTTGTTTTTTAAACAGCTCTATTGATTACAATAATCTAGATTTTGGAAATTCACAAATCTTAAATTTTTATATCTCATAGCATTATCTAATTTCTCAATCCTCTCGTGCAGGGTTAGGCAATCCTTAACATTTGCAGTTAGAACAGACTGTATATTCTTTGTGGCTTGGCTAGTTGTTACCATTTGTCCTTCAATTGCAGCAATTCTGTGCTCCAAGTCCGAAAACTTACTAGAGGCACCCCCAGAAAATACACACAATTGTGAGACCGGTTGGAGTAAAGCAGATTCCATCCTAGAAACTGCTTTTCAAATGTCTGAGTCACATTCGTTGTTTCTCATGAGAGGCTTCTAGGAAAAGTAAAAAGTCATGGGATAGGTGGTGATGTCCTTTCATGGATTGCAAACTGGCTAAAAGACAGGAAACAGAGAGTAGAATTAAATGGAGAATTTTCTCAGTGGAAGGGAGTGGGCAGTGGAGTGCCTCAGGGATCTGTATTGGGACCCTTACTTTTCAATATATTTATAAATGATCTGGAAAGAAATACGACAAGTGAGATAATCAAATTTGCAGATGATACAAAATTGTTCAGAGTAGTTAAATCACAAGCAGATTGTGATAAATTGCAGGAAGACCTTGTAAGACTGGAAAATTGGGCATCCAAATGGCAGATGAAATTTAATGTGGATAAGTGCAAGGTGATGCATATAGGGAAAAATAACCCATGCAATAGTTACACAATGTTAGGTTCCATATTAGGTGCTACAACCCAAGAAAGAGATCTAGGCGTCATAGTGGATAAAACATTGAAATCGTCGGTTCAGTGTGCTGCGGCAGTCAAAAAAGCAAACAGAATGTTGGGAATTATTAGAAAGGGAATGGTGAATAAAACAGAAAATGTCATAATGCCTCTTTATCGCTCCATGGATACAGAGGCATTATGACACCTTGAATACTGTGTATAATTCTGGTTGCCGCATCTCAAAAAAGATATAATTGCGATGGAGAAGGTACAGAGAAGGGCTACCAAAATGATAAAGGGAATGGAACAGCTCCCCTATGAGGAAAGACTAAAGAGATTAGGACTTTTCAGCTTGGAGAAGAGACGGCTGACGGGGGGGGGGATATGAGAGAGGTGTTTAAAATCATGAGAGGTCTAGAACAGGTAGATGTGAATCGGTTATTTACTCTTTCGGATAATAGAAAGACTAGGGGGCATTCCATGAAGTTAGCATGTGGCACATTTAAAACTAATCGGAGAAAGTTCTTTTTTACTCAACGCACAATTAAACTCTGGAATTTGTTGCCAGAGGATGTGGTTAGTGCAGTTAGAGTAGCTGTGTTTAAAAAAGGATTGGATAAGTTCTTGGAGGAGAAGTCCATTACCTGCTATTAATTAAGTTGACTTAGAAAATAGCCACTGCTGTTTACTAGCAATGGCAACATGGAATAGACTTAGTTTTTGGGTACTTGTCAGGTTCTTATGGCCTGGATTGGCCACTGTTGGAAACAAGATACTGGGCTTGATGGACCCTTGAACTGACCCAGTATGGCATGTTCTTATGTTCTATATCTCCTGGTAAATAGGACTTATCCAAAGGCTGATTAATAGTAATTGGAATCGGGACCGAAGGCCCTAAGTCCATAGCGCCCAAATGCTCTTGCAAAGTAGAAGGATAAGATCGTCATGAACCTGTATAATAGGAGAACTACTAGGCAAAGACAAGAGAAAATTCACCTGAGGTCCTTGCTGGAAATTCAGATCAACTTGGCTAATTTTGGGAGAAGTTCCTGGAGATAATAAATCCCGTACAGATCCCAGTTGGGGTACAGGAGGAGGAGACCAACCATCCACACTCAAGGAAAGCTCACCTGTTTCCCCCATGACTTCCTTCCCTTGATCTTCCAATGGGGTAGAACCACGTGAAAATGATCGGTCCTACAGTGGGTGTTGAGGTTTGGAAGATAGAACTCAACTTCCCCTTTCCTTTTTTCCCCCCATTCCAAACTCTGTAGAAAAAAAAACAAGGGGGACACCCTTTAGCTCACGACTTCAGCGAGCCACTGACCAACCGCTTAAGACCCGGTGCACCTCTTTGCCTGTTGGTCTGGTCAGAAGGTGGTGTTAGCAGTCCGTCAGATAAGGCAATCCCTGGTAAGCACCACTGGCTGGCTGCTTAAGACCTGGTACACCTTAGGACCCCGGGTGTCCACTTCCATGCCTGTTGGTCTGGTCAGAGGGTGGTGTTAGCAATCCATCGGGCAAGGCAATCCCCCAGTCCCTGTTTTCTGTATGCCGGGATTGCTGTTCTCTGCGATCCTGGCCGCTTGCAAAGTGACTATGACCTATATAACGCTGGAAGCATACATTTACACTAAACAGTATGCTATACAGTACATTAAACAGTACAGAAGGCCGGATAACTTTAGGCCTTCTCTGAAGCAGGAAATATTTCTTTACAGAGAGGATGGTGGATATATGGAACAGCCTCCCAGAGTAAGTGGTGGAGATAAAAATAGTATCTGAATTCAAGAAAGCAAAGGATAAATAGAGGGGATCTCTAAGGAAGTGACGAGAATTATAATGCTGAATGAATTGGACAGATGGGCGGAAGGAATCGGCCATATGGTCTTTTTCTGCCATCATGTTTCTATGTTTCTATTCTTGGCAAAGATATAGTGGAACTAGAAAAATACAGAGGAGGACAACAGATATGATAAAAGGGATGGAATATCCCTTATGAAGAAAACGTAAACAGGCTGGAGCTCTTCAGCTTGGAGAAGAGATGACTGAGAAGGGATATGATGAAAATGTATAAAGTCATGAGAGGTGGAACAAGTAGGTAGGGAATAGTTATTCTTTTAAATAGTACTAAGTCTAGGGTCACTCCATGAAACTTAACATGTAGGAGATTTAAAATAAATTGGAAAGAGCATTTTTCAAGTCAGTTCACAGTCCAGTTGTGGAATTTGTTGCTGGACGATGTGGTCAAGACATGTTTTATTTCGCCGTAATTCACTTCAAACAATATGTTTGGTAAGAGGTGGAATGTAAATCTTTGTAAATAAATCTAGCATAGCTGAGTTTAAAAGAGGTTTGAGTAAGTTCCTGAAGGAAAAGTCACTAAACCATTATTAGCCAGGTAGACTTGGGAAAGCCACTGTTTATCCTTGGGAGTGAGAAACAAGAAATGTATCTACTTTTTGGGATTTGCCGGATGCTTCCTAGTGACCTGGATTGGCCACTATTGGAGGCAGAATGCTGGGCTCAATGGTCCTTTGGTCTGATCCAGCATGGCACATTTTAGATTATTAAAAAAAGGCAAGTTAAAATATTAAGAAAACAACAAAAAAAAGTGTAAAAAAAGGGAAAATTAAAATAAAATGCTAGTGCCTAAACTTTTCACCCTGAATATCTTACTTGTGATTACACATTTGGTTGTATTGGTGAATTAGGAGGTGGCCATTAATTTCATTTCTGCTGTTCAGTGGCAGATTATTTGATGTTAATGCCTATGAAAATATTGCTTTCATTACTTAATCATTAATTCTTGAAGAAGCTTCTTTGCAGTCAATCCACGACCCTGATGAATATTCCATTTATAGAATTTAACAAAGGATAAAATTTAAGCATTTAATGCTGTCCTTTAAGGTATTAATAGGTAACAGTCCACAGCATTTTAAGAATCTATTACATTACTATGTCCCAGTTAGAGAGTTACTGTCTTCTGATAGTATGCTATTGGTGACTTCTCGTTTGATCGTTACCAGAAGTTGGGCCTTTTCCCTGGCAGCTCCTGTGGTTTGGAATACTCTTCTAGAGGCATTATGGAAAATAGATGATTTGTTAACATTTAGAAAGCTCCTTGCTTTTCCATGAGGCATTCGATCTCAGCTGTTAAAATCTTGTGCTGTTCGAATAGTCAGCCATTGATATTTGTTTTGTTTTAATTGTTATGTTTTATTGGTTTTAAGTATATTGTATTTAATTGGTGAATTAAAGCTTTATTTTGTTTGTTGTACTTTGCTTAGCATAGTTTGCTGCAATAGGAGGATAACATTTTAATAAATAATATAAAATCAAGGTATCTGTGACAGCGAGTGGGTCACGAGAGGTGTTGCAATTCCCATCCCACCCCTCCATTACCCCTTCCCACACCAATCCTGATTGTTGTCAAGCTGCTCCTTCTCTACGTTTCATAGGCTCAAGGCAGCAGCCATGTCCCCTTCTCTGGCAGCAGCTTCTTCCAGCCCTAGCCCAACTCATCTGCCCAGGCCAGCACCAGGTGCCACTTTTTAGGTTCCTGGGAATTTTTCACCCTTATTCATACAAACAGAAAACAAAGGGCAGATGAGTTTTAAGTTTCTTCTTGTGGCTTCTGAAAGGTCAGGCATTTTACATGTGAAATAATGGTATAATGTACTGTTCTCTATGGTATTGCAATTGGGAGCTTATTTTAACTGTTTTGTTCTGATAGGAGTTGGGGGGCGGGAGGTGCAGGTTCTAGGGTCCAGACTTGGAATTAAATCTGGAAGATTGCCATGGCTTTGCTCAGAGGAAGGCTTTTCACCTCCAGTTTGCTGTCATTAACACTCCCATCTCCTGAATTGTCATCTCTGATTTATTTTCATCTGACCTCAGACCCTGTGCATGGCAGCATACCCAGTGCTGCTAGTCAGAGAGGAATTTCTGAAAAGTGACTTCATTAAAATGCCCAGCAGGAAAGGGAAGAGCAGAGAAATCTCCAGTTGTCCTTCATGGGATATCCTCTACAATGTCACAGGGCTTGCTCTTCTTCACTACAGGCGCCTGCAGAGGAGATATAATACTGTGGCCTTAGTTTCCAGTTTCTCATGGCAAGAGTTAGAAAAATCTGCAGCACATTTGATATATTTGCATAGGCTTACATTTTAAATACAAATTTTGATTTCCTTTTCTAACTGAAACCTGCACACATTTCTTCTGTAAATCCCAGATTTCTAGTTAGTTTTCACCAAAGACTAACGGAATTAGTCCTTCAAGGGAGATCCAGATGGAGGGGGGGATGGAGGAGGGTTCCATCGCTCAGCATCAGTCCTGCCCCCCCCCCCCCTCGCATCCCTATAGTGTGTCCATCTCTCTACTCCCCAGGGCCGGCCTTGGGGGGGTACTAGTGAATGCAGGTAACCACCCTGGGCCATGCACTTTGGGGGGGGTCCCACACCACCATGGTTGCCTCATCCCCAGAACTATACTTTCCCCTCAGCTTGGAGGTGGACACATGCACGACAGTGTTCTAGGGGCCTGCTGCTCCCTGACCTCTCTTTTTTTTAGTTGGATATACAGACGAGACAGTTTATTTATAAGCCAAGTGACATACAGAGGCCCCAGTAATTTAGGTGAAAGAAAATATGGGCATGGAAGCCTGGATAGGAAGCGGTAAGAAGTGTGGACTGGTCCAGTAGCGGTGCTATGCACTGCCATGCAGAGGATTCAAGTTTTGATTCCTGGTATCAGTCTTATTGGCTGGAATTAGGATGTGTGACTGCAGAGTTTGTGCCCCCACCAAGGGATGTTGCTGGTAAGAACTGAGCTAGATGAGTTTGCAGGGGAATATAATTAGGGAGTAAACCCCCGAGTAGTTACACATGGCACCCATAGTCCAAAAGAGGCAGTTCCAGTTGAGCAGGAGGAAAATGCCGGTCACCCCCAAAAAGAATGAGAAACGGTATTTGGGTTAAACTGATGAATATTCATTGTTATTTTGAAAACTAGACCTGTTTGCAACCCTAAAGGAGCAAAGTCTGTGCTTTAAATAAAAAAAACTGTCCCATAATACAATACTTTTTTTTTAATTTTTTAAATCTGAAATAACAAGAGGGTTTTCATGTTCTTGATTTTCTTTCATTCTTCCTTTACACATTCCTCTCATGCCCAGAATTGGTCACATGGTGTAGATGTAGTACACAAAGCATTGTATTGAACACACATGATTCAGAGGCAGTCAGAGCTATATAAAAAGGTTTACGTGTCCTGTCCGCATGTCAACACTCTGTGCCTCCAAACTATTCTGTGAATGTGAGAGGATTCCCTTCCACCACAGCACATGCTGTGTTTACGTCTTCTATCGGCTTCCAAACATGCCAAACATTACACAGGCCTGGCTAACTGTGTGGTGTTAGTTATAGCTGCTGCATGGAGAGCTGTGTTTAAAAGGGCTTGCTCCCATTTATTTATTTATTTATTTTTAATGATCTTCAGGTGTTGCAAATGCTAAAAATAATTTGGGGGTTAGAGTACCAGAGCTTGAAACATGAACACCAAGCACCACTGCTTACTCTAGACCAGTGGTCCCCAACCCTGTCCTGTGGGCCCACCAGCCAGTCGGGTTTTCAAGATATCCACAATGAATATGCAAGAGAAAATTTGCATGCACTGCCTCCGTAACATGGAAATTTTCTCTCATGCATATTCATTGTGGATATCCTGAAAACCCGACTGGCTGGTGGGCCCCCAGGACAGGGTTGGGGACCACTGCTCTAGACCACAGTTGCAGTTCCTGCTTTTAAATTGCATTGCTCTGAGGGATGGTGTAGAAAAGAACTGAACCAAGCTGCAGTAATGTTTAATTATGAAAAATATCTAAATATTGCATACGGCAGAATTGCTTCCCTCACATGCTCTCAGTACGGAACAGGTATGGCACGGGCAGCAGCAATGCAAGTTTTCTCCTCGCAACCTCCACACCACCCTACCCTACCATAGAATGGGTAAAGCAGAGTCAGCAGCCAGGCATGCTTCCCTCACACACAGTGCCTTACTACAGGACAGTTACCAGGCGGGCAGCAGCAGTGCAAGCTTTCCCTATCCTGTTGCCTTGCTCTTTGAAAAATGCATAAAGTACTGTGATTACTGTGTTAGGCCACTTGCGTGCACAGAAATAAAGGTTAACACATGCCAAAAAAAAAAAAAAAGGCGATACCTTTTTATTAGACTAATGTAATGCATTTCTTGACTAGTCTTTGAAACTTGAAATGCTATCCACATTACAGATGAGAAGACTGAGTCATCTATTAAATATAACAAACTGCCAAAACTTGTACCCATTTATGTAAAGACAATAAAAATGTATTACCTGGTCAGAATAAAGTTTTTGGTAAACAGTTCAAAATCGTAGCCATAAATATACTTGATATCAAATGGGAGTATTCTCTTTTCCATTAAGCTCTGATTCTCTGGAGATCAGGCTTCATAAGAACAAGGCATAACATAAGATTGGCATACTGGATCAGACCAAAGGTCAATCAGCCCAGTATCCTATTACAAACAGTGGCCAATTCAGGTTACAAGTGCTTGACAGGATCCCAAAGGGTAGATAGATTCTCTGCTGCTTATCCCAGGGATAAGCAGTGCATTTCTGCAACTCCACCTTAATAATGGTTTATGGACTTTTCCTCCAAGGAACTTTCACCACAACCTCTGGCAATGAATTCCAGAGCTTAATTAAGCGTTGTGTAAAAAATATTTTCTCTAATTAGTTTTAAATGTAGCTTCAACTTAATAAATTAAATGTGTCCCCTAGTCTTTGTATTTTTTGATAGAGTAAACAACCGATTTATGTTTACTTGTTCTATTCCACTCAGTATTTTATAGACCTCTGTCATATCTCTCCTCAGTCCTCTCTTCTCCAGGCTTAAGAGTCCTAACTTCTTTAGCCTTTCCTCACAGGGTAATCATTCCATCCCCTTTATTGTTTTAGTTGCCCTTCTTTGTACCTTTTCTTATTCTGCTATATCCTTTTTGAGATGTGGTGACCAGAACTGCACACAATATTCAAGATGAGGTTGCACCATAGAACAATACAGAGGCATTATGATATTCTCTGTTTTATTCTCCATTCCTTCCCTGATAATCCCTAGCATTCTATTTGCTTTCTTGGCTGCTGCTGCACACTGAGCAGAAGATTTCAACGTATTATCAACGATGATGCCTAGATCCTTTTCCTGATTGGTGACTCCTAATGTGAATGTTGTATTGTGTAGCTGTACTTTGGGTTATTCTTCCCTAAGTGCATCACTGTGCACTTGTCCACATTACATTTAATTTGCCATTTGCAAGCCCAGCCTCCCAGTTTTGAAGGTCCTCTTGCAATTTCTCAGAAACCTCTTGTGATGTAACAACTTTGAACAATTTTGTGTTATTGGCAAATGTGATCACCTCACTTGTTATTCCTATTTCCAGGTCATTTATAAATATATTAAAAAGCATCGGTCCCTGGGGGCAAGATGGCCGCCGCATAGCAAATGCAGGCTCCTCGGCTCCTGGAAAGTAGTTTTTTTCCTGTTTTGTTTTTTTTTGCGATTTACCTCTAAAAATGCCTCACACGAAGCACAAAGCAAAAATACGCGAGATTACCTCGACACCAATTTTTTCCTCCAGACAACCCGGGATAGAGGAAACCTTTGGGAGAGCCACGTAACACCAACCGGAGGGAGGGGCCGCAGGAGATCATGTCGGAGGGCAGCCGATGGACTCCAGGCTAGACGAGACATCCCTCAGTCCCGGAGCGCCAACTGTTCCTCCTCCTCCATCGGGCCCCCTTAGAGATAGGGTGGCAGAACATCAAGAGTCGCCAACGGAATATCTTTCAACCCCAAGGACCCCGTTTCCCCAGAGAAGCAGCGCTGGTGAGCTGACTGCTTCGGAGAGCCCTTTGGTTCTGGGCTCCAATGGTACAAGCGAGGAGGAATCTTGGTCGGCGTCAGAGAGGAGGCCCTCGAAGGTAGGGAGAGTCCGAATTGAAAGTCTTAATTCCCCTGCATTTGGAAACGCTGGAGAAAATCACACGAGTTAATAAGGAAGGCTATTACTGGTTTAAGTAAGAATGTCGCTGATCTAACAAATATTGTTAAAGAAAATTTCAGGAAAGTGCAAACTCAGGAGGAAAAGATTACTCAGATGGAGGCAAAAATGAAAGAAATTGAGGTAGAAGTAAAAAAAAAAAGTGAAAGAAGTACAATGTGAATTGATAAAATCGGATCTCAGTGTGAAGAAAAAAAATGGACTTTTTTGAGAACGAGTTGAGGAAACCTAATCTTAGGTTCCTCAATTTTCCCCGTACTAAATGGATTATCGCTAAAGATCTTCTAAAAAGTTATTTTTTAAACATACTGGGACTTACCGAAGCTACAATTCCCACATTATCCAGAATTTTATATATACCATCAAAATCTGATATAAGAGATCAAGTTCAAGAGTCAACTGATAATCTTTCAGAAATATTAGAGAAATCTTATGAGACCAATGTGGAGTCAAGGGCAACTTTATTGGTAACGTTTACCCGGGTATCAGACAGAGATTTAATATTGCAGTTATATTTCCGAAAACAACAAGCTCTTTTCTATGGGAAACAAATCAGAATCTTTCCAGATATAACAAGAGAGATGCAAGAAAGAAGGAAAGTATTTCTAAATATGAAAAGTGAAGTATTGGCAAGAGGTGCGAAATTCTTTCTGCATTTTCCATGCAGATGTTTGATTGTCTTTCAAAATAATAGATATAGTTTCTTTGAAGTGGATCAGTTAAGACAATATTTGGACTCTCATTCCTAAGAATCCCCTGAAGGAGTTGGCTAAGAGTAATGTGATTGCATGAAGCTATGCTGTCTGTTTTGTATTTTGCTTCTGTATCTGCTTTAATTATTCTTGTGTCCCTTCCCCCCCCCCCCCCCCCCCCAAAACCCATTTTCCTATAAACAATAATAGATGATGGTTACTGAATAGCCCTATAGGGCTTCTTTCTTTTTTTCTCTGTTGTAAGATTTAAAAGTAACGTTGTCTATGTAAAAATTGATTGAAAATTCAATAAAAATAAAATAAACAAAAAGCATCGGTCCCAGAACAGATCACTGGATGCTCCACTATTCACCTTTCTCCATTGGGAAAATGTACCATTTAGCCCTGCTGTCTGTTTTCTTTCTTTTAACCCAATCCACAATAGGCACTGCCCCCTATAAGAAGTCTCTTACAGGGGCTTTGTCAAATGCTTTCTGGAAATCCAGGTACACTATATCAACTGGCTCATCTTTATCCACATGTTTATTTACTTCCCAACTGCATTCTTTACATTTTAAGTTTCCCAAAGCAAAAGGCAGCCTGTCACCATTACTGTCATTTACAGTATCAGTGCCCCAGTGAAGGATCTGCTAACCACAGCTCACTTTCCTTTACATGTTAATGTCTAGACTGCACACCACAAAGTGGAACAAAGCGTTAGTAACTTCTGAGCTCCACTGAACAGCAACAGTGTCCCTCTTGACCTCCTCAGTTTGCACTTGTGCATCACAGGTGTTGCTAAGCAGGTAACACAGGGAGGAAGTTTTGTTTTGTTTTTGTCTTGGCAGTCTCCCTTGCTCTTTTAGGCTTCCAATTTAGTTGCAGCCAGTTTCAGTTTACGGCACTATGAGCCATCATTCGCAGCTGTCTAGGGGCTTTCCCCATTTAATAATGCCCCATTCTAGTAACAGTTCTGAGCCAGGGGCCACCTAGTTTACCTTGCCTTTTAGAACCTTGTATGTATATGTCCTAAGTGTGGCCACTAGATATTACCTTTGTGCAATGGCTGAGGCTCCTTCCTTCCCCCAGTTGTGAATGCTGTTTCCACATGATCCACAGCCTCTGCCAGCCCAGGGAGAAGAAGCAGAATTCAGGAGTCAAATCCAGATTTCCTGCATGGCAGTGCACAGTACTTGAGCATTTTCACTGATGGATGCTGGACGCCTGAAACAGACTCTCAGTAGATGTTATAGGAGCCAAAAGAGCAGCAGAATTCAAGCACATCTAGCATAGACACGAAGGGATTTTAGTGGAAGAAAGAGGGGGGGGGGGAGATCACAGATCGGGGACACTAGGTGAATTAAATGATCCTTTTTCTGCCTATTTTAGTCCAGGAGTATTAATCTCTATTTTTTTCTTATGCAGTACTTAAGTATTTCACTTGATATTTGCTTTGTGATTGCTTTGATGCTTTTAATTTTGTATTCCATATGTTGTACATTTGTATTTTTTTGTTTGTAATCATGTTTATTGATTTTCACCAAAAGAACACAGAGATCAAACATTCACAACCGGGGAAACACTTGTACACTGGATTGAACATAATTAAACAGAAAAAAAACCCCAACGCAATAATACTGAAACACAAACAACATAAATTCTCTGTGAACACCCCAAACCCACCCCCTCCCAGCACCGTCAGTTCTACATCATTAAGCGAGACCACTACTTGGCTTCAGGGATAAAACAATTTCAATGGTAGTAACAATAGTGTCAGTAATTTCAGGATTATCAGTAGTATCGGTGTCTGTGTCCGTGGTATCAGTGGTATCTGTGGTAGCAAAAAGATTGATAAAAGCAATTATGGTAAAAGCAATGGTGGTAAGCGCAATAGTGGTAGCGAGTGTGTCAGGTACACAGTCTTCAAATAAACCTGCAGACAGGGTAGCATAGACAACTGCAAAACATGGTACGTGCTTTCGTAACAGTAACCCATTGAGAGCATAATACGCAAAGGAACAATTCTGCTGGGCTAAATATGCGAGTATGTATATACGCTTATTACCAGATATAGCCAGGCCCTAGGGTGGAGCAAGTTGCAATCTGATAGAGGTGGGAAAAGAGTTCAGGAACAGGGACCATAAATCCTGAAACTGCTGCTGTTTCTTCTGAGATTGGCTTGAAATGGTTTTCCAGTCCAAAAGGTATAGGTCCAGCATAGCAGAGCACCATTCCTGTCGGGAGGGAGATGTTTTTGACAGCCAGTACCTCAAGATCAGGCGCAATGCTACTAGACGTCCCCTATGTAATAACGGTGAGACAGATGTTTCCTTCCCATCAGGCTGAGTGGGTGGGATACCCAAGATCCACAGTGGTGAGAAACCGGAAATTGTCGACATGGCAGAGACGTCAAGTCCTTGAATAATCTGGGCCCAAAAGATTTGAGTAACAGCACAGTCCCATAAGCAGTGCATTAGTGATGCATGCGGAAAAGCACATTTAAGACATACATATGCGGTACAGCAACACCCAAGAGATGGGATTTCCAGGGGCACATGACCATCCTATGTAATACCCTAAAGTGTAGCTCCTGGAGTGCCACACTAACCACTAATTCATGGGTTAATTGAAGACTCAGACGCAGCTGGTCAACAGTGATCGGCATTGCAGGCAAATTCCTGGACCATATTACAGCAAGGGACTCATATATGGTGTAGTGTGAGGTATTATGTAAAAATGTATACATTAAAGAGATAGTAATCGTTTTTTAAAGCCCCATACTTAGAAATCGTTGAAAAGGACCATTAGTCTTAGGGAGCGAAGTGGTCGTAAGTACTGTGTGAGTGTAACTGCGTATTTGCAAATGTGCCAAATAGTCCATATGTGTAAGTCTGAAGGTCTGACAGCAGTACTGGAAGGAATGGATGTTTCCAGTTTGTAAGTTAATAAATGGCTGCAGGTTAAGGATCCCCAGATCAGACAACTCAGAGTATCATCTCCCAGTAAGCCCTGCTGGAAAGTCAGGGTTTCCCAAAAGAGGTAAGCAAAAGGATGCCTGCCAGGACAATTGCAGATGCGTACGGAGATAGCGCCAGCATTTCCGCATTGCAGAAACTAATATATTTCTAGTATGGTGGGACTGTAACTTCTCATTTGGCGCATGTATATGAGAGGCCAAATTTATGGGTTGCATTAAAGTTTGTTCTAAGGAGAGTATGGGGTTTGTTCCGCCACATCCCAACCATTCCCGTAGAGAAGGAATCAGGCAAGCCACATTGTAATAACGAAGATTGGCTACTCCCATAACCCCCCTCATCTCTAGGGGCCATAAGCTTAGCATAACTAATTCGGGCTCTCTTTGAATTCCAAAAGAATTTCCCACAAAGTGTTTGCAATATTCTTATGTCCCTGGAAAGTAGGTACAGGGGGGTCATCTGCATCAGATATAATAGCTTAGGGATCAGCAACATCTGAACTAAAGCAACTCTTCCAGAAAATAGATAAGGGAAAAGACCCCCAGCTGTGAAGCTTCTCCCGAAAAATCTTTATGAGTGGGGGTACATTATAGCGATACCAATTCTTCGGATCACTATGTATCTTAATCCCAAGATATTTAATAGTATCTCCTGCCCATAACAATGGAAAATTTGGCCAATTCGCCTGTAAGTGCCCATTGACATCCATGGCTTCTGATTTGGTTAGATTTAATTTGAGCCCCAAAAAGGTACCAAATGTATGAATAACATCCAATAAGACCGGGAGGTAGTTACGGGCATTGGAAAATAACATAAGCATATCATCAGCGAAGAGCATCATTTTTTGTTCACTGGTCCCTGTCCAAATACCAGGTATTCTGCTGTCTTGCTTGATTCTATGAATGAGGGGTTCTAGTGAAAGGATATAAAGAAGTGGAGAAAGTGGGCACCCCTGTCTTGTGCTTCTGCCCAGGGTAAAGATAGGAGATGTAGTTCCATTTATGCAGATAAACACTTTCAGGTCCTGATATAATAATTGGAGGGCTGAAAGAAAGGCACCCTGAAACCCAAAGCTTTGTAAAGTATCAAAAAGATACGCCCAGGCCACCCTGTCAAACGCCTTTTCGGCATCAAAGCTAACTAATAGGGGTTCTGGTATATGACGTAGCCTACAGCTTTCTAATGCTACCAAAAGGCGTCTAATATTAGCAACTGGTCTTCGTCCATAGACAAACCCCGTTTGTTCTAACGAAATGAGATCTGGCAATATAAATTTTAAACGGGACGCTAACAATTTTGCGTAAATCTTCACATCCTGGTTGAGTAATGATATTGGGCGGTAAGACCACGGGTCGGCTGGATCCCGCCCCGGCTTTGGCAGAACAGTTATAGCCGCCACTTTCATCGTCTCAGGTAACTGATTATGAGTAATCATGTGATTAAACAGGGTAACTAATACTAGAGCCACTGGTTCCTGTAGAGTTTTATAGAACAGAGAAGTGATACCATCCGGGCCGGGAGATTTGTGGAGTTTTAAATCAGATATGACTGTCAGTACTTCCTGGAGCAATATAGGCTTATTAAGACTGTCTAACTGTTGGGTCGTTAATTTGGGTAGCTGCAACCCACCAAAAAAGTCTCAGTTAATTTGGTGAGGGGGATCGGAGGCATACAAAGTGGCGTAAAATTGATTGAAAATTTGCCCTATTTCAGAAGTGGAAACAGCTGCCGAGCCATCTGATCTACGGAGAGAGCTAATAAACTTAGAGGGTTGTTGAGCACGCGTTAAGCAAGCTAGAAGCCGCCCAGGTTTATTGCCATGGAGAAACAGTTTATGTTTAAAGGAAAACATATTACCTACGGCTTTACGATGTAATAGATCATTTAATACAGCTTGGGTTTGCTGAAATCTGTCTCTCCAATAATCCGTGTTGGCACGGTTCCATTGGGCCTTAAGATTCGCTAATTCCTTTTCCAAAGTCAAGATCTGAGCATTTTGTTTTCTCCGTTTTTGGATTGTATATTGCAATATATTGCCCCTAAGAACAGCTTTCGCCGTTTCACAGTAAAGAACTGGATCCCCTCTGTGTTGCCCATTAAATTCATCATACTGTTTCCACTTCTGATCTAAATACAGTTTAAATTCCCGATCAGTCGACAACCATTCCAGCATAAGCCATTGGAATAAAGAAGGCAAGGCGACCACTGTACCTGTTGTACAAAACACAGGACAATGGTCTGATATCACCAAGTTTCCTATGTCATCCCTATACACAGTAGGGAATAGTGATTCAGAGAGTAAAATGTAATCTATTCTGGATTTGGCTAAAAACTCAGTTTTTAATTCCGAGATTTGTTCCGATATCTTATCCAACTTGCTTGATATGCTCTAGCATAGTGAGTATAATCCTTGTCGGTCGGGTGGAGAACCCGCCAGACATCAAGTAGCTGTAAGGTTGGTTCAAGAAGGTGAGGCCCTTCTCAGGACTTAATATAGGCTGAGGCCTGCTGGAACATCTATCCATGTTGGGATCTATAACACAATTAAAATCGCCAGCTACTACCATAGGTTGGGGGCCTACATTCAATAACCGAGTGACCAAGGCAGTAAAAAAAAAGTGTGATCATATTTGTTAGGACCATATATGGACACCAGAATAATGGATTGACCAAACAGACAGCCCTTAACTAAGACTAAGTGTCCGACCACTGGGTTTCCAACTGAAAAGAGACAGACTTATGGATCAAAATGGCTATGCCATTTCGTTTGTGGGTCCCTGATGAAAAATACACTTGGTTATACCCACGTTTGTTTTTCAATTTAAGGTGCTCCTTGTCTAACATGTGGGTTTCTTGTAAAAACACAATGTCCCCTTTCGACTTATGGCAGTGAGTCAAAACATTTTCCCTCTTAACAGGGGATCCCATGCCTGCCACATTCCAAGTCATATACTGTACCTTCGGACTCATGAGACTAGCTTATCACATGTCTACTCCCTAGATTAATGAGAAACCAAATATACATTAAGTAGGCCAAACATGGGCGCCCAGCTCGCCCACGTGGCACACAACCAGACCGCATGTTCCCCAGACACCACTGCCCACAGGTCACCATGAAAATGAATGTACATGTAAATAAAAATTGCATCGCTACTCCTAACCCAAACAACATCCAGAACCCCTGAATGATATAACAATACCAAGCTTCCGGTGCTTCCCTTCCCCAACCGCATCCAACCCCCTGTCCCAAATTGAACATCACCCAAAAGCCCAATAAGACCCCAAACCTCTCCGCTGTGAGAGCCAGGATCAAAAGGATGTGGTCAGGTATCTGTCCCCACATAAGGAAAGAAAAAAGAACAAGGGAAGAGATTACAAATAAACAGTAACAGCATGGCCCAAGCAGCACGCGGCCGGGCGTCTACTGATTAACCAACTGCATTGTTCACGGAGGCTCAGCGTCCACTAGGTCCATTGTCCCCAAGGTACAGACACGGCGAGGATTCTTCCATCCAAGTAACTTAAATGGTGTAAACAGGCAATCTCATGTAATCCAGTAGCCCGAAGCACCTAGCACCGACCCCCCCTCAGGGTTAATGGCTGTTCATCCTTCAGCAGCGGGCATCATGGTCTGGAAGTATTTTTGGGCATCTGCAAATGAGTCGAAGGCTTGATTTTGACCATAATGCCAGATGCGCAGCTTTGCTGGGTTCTGGAATGTAAAACAAATTTGCTTCACCGCTAGTTGAGAGCACAATGGGCCAAATTCCCTTCGCTTGGCGGCGACTCGGGCGGAAAAGTCCTGGAAAATCTTTACTGGCTGGTTCTGAAAGGTAAGCGACTGGACTTTCCGGGATCCCTGCCAAATCCGTTGGCGATCAGCAAAGTCTAATATACGAGCCAGTACAATCCAGGCCTGCTGGTTCGGCAGGGCGCGGGCGCCGAGGCGATGGGCCCTCTCGATTTTTAAGTTTTCCAACTGAGGCGCGATTCCCAGGGCTTCAGGCAACCATCAGGTAAGTTGGTCGGCAAGGTCGGTTTCTGGGATAGACTCCGGAATCCCAACAAACCGGAGGTTGTTCCAACGAGACCTGTTCTCCAGATTGTCTATTTTTTCCTCCTGAACTTGGATCAGCTGCTCCAATTTGTGAAGTCTGCCTTCACTTGCTAAGGCCTCGTCTTCCGCGGCCGATACCCGATGTTCCAGGGCATCCAATCGAGGGTGTATTTCAGCGAACTCCGTTTTTAATTCCGAGATTTGTTCCGATATCTTATCCAACTTGCTTGAGAGCACTGCCGTTACTGCCGAAGTAAGTGCAGCGATCGCGGTTTCATCGCAGAGGCCCAGCGATCCTTTGTCAGAGCTAGCCGCCATTTTGTCGTCCCCTGCTTTCGTTTTGTCTTTGTCCTTTTTTGCTAATTTAGGGGGCATCGCGGCGGGCGACTTGTTCATATAGCGGTCGATGTTCATAAGCTCTTCAGTACAGTGCGAGAAAGCCATGAAAATAAGATTGGTTGCCCGTTTAAAACACCAATATGAGGATGGATACCTGGAGCCAGGAAAGAACGCGTCTTCCCCAGATCACCACATCATGTGATCCTCCGTACATTTGTATGTAATTAAGTTTCTGTACATTGTCTTGAGTGCATCACAGAAAAGGTGAAAATATGACTAAACATGTTCTATATTTTTAATGCATTAAAGAGAAGATTCTGAGGATCAGTATTGATGCTGACCTGAAAGAGGCAAAGCTAACCTCGTATACATACAAGGTTCTAATGTATTTATCTTGAGGATAAGCCAAATATCTTTTTAGGCATGGGGACCTGGGCAGCAGCATTCTAGCCATATTGAAATCCAAAAAGTGGTAATTTAGGGAACCTGGAGAGTAAAGGATGCAGAGCTGCAAGTGTGTGAAGTGTAATTTGAAAACGTTGGTTCAGGATCAAAGTCTATCATGAGGTAACAAGTATGAGATCATATTTAAGGACTGAGATAGAAAAAATATTTTTTAGAAAGCTCTTTTTCCCCAAGAGAATATGCATTCTGGATCCATTTATCTATAAGAAATGTGCCAGAAAGAGATTTGTGACATGTTTATAAGAATGATAATGGAGGTGTACAATGGAAATAAAATGGTCAAAGAGAAGAGGAGATAGATTAAAAAAAAAAAGGGGATATGAGGAATAGAGACCTGGGAGATACCAAGGAATCGAGGCTTTATCTTGAAGAGAAAAGGAAGAAATGGTCAGAGAAGTAAAGCAGAAGCAAGATATAAGAAATCCAGACTCTAAGGGGTTAATTTTCAAAAAGATTCATACCTGTAAATGTAACTACTTTTGTAGCAATTTTCAAAAGCCATTTACCCGCTTCAAGTGCACTTATCAGAGTAAATCCTATGGACAAGTCAGTGGCATATATTGTAGCAATTTTCAAAAGCCCACTTACTAGAGTAAAGTGCATTTACATGTGTAAAACCCAAATTTTAGGCACGTAAATGCTTTTTAAAATCATTCCTTTAATATAGATCATTTACAAAGTGGATGCAAGCATTTTCAGTGCTCTCTCTTTAAAGCAAAAATTAGGCCGATACTAGCCGTCCAAGATGATGTTGCAAGGAAAATGGTAAGTGAAGTGAGAGAAAATACTACTGCAAAAATTTAGATGGGGAATAGGACATTGGAAATGGGATTGTTCAGTTAAAAATAGAGATGATTATGACGAACAGAGAGGACTATCAGACAAAGGGGACATGGTACAAGTGGATCTTATTACTGATATTTATCACTTCTATAGCCCTACTCGATGTATGCAGCGCTGAAAGACACACAAGACAGACTTCCTACTCATTAGAGCTTACAGTCTAATGAAGACAGACAGCAGGGCAAAATTAGGAATTTCATTTATTAAGAAAAGAGAGATTTACCCTGTACTGATGAACTCTTGCACAAATGAGACCTTTGCCTTTTGGAGAAAGACTGTACTTTAACTTGACTTTTCAGTACATTCTCATTCCCCCCCCCCCCCCCCCTAAGATCAGTATTACAGTTTCATAAAGTCTGGTCTGTATCACAGAGACAGGGCTATTCCTCTTCAGTTTAAATTGCCTTTGTAAAACTCCAGGGTTTTATAAAAAAAAACCTAATTTTCAGTTTGTACTGGTTTTCTTTTTAATTTTGCAGTACTAAACATTCAGAATTTCCTTCTGATCCCACTGAATTTGTGACTTGCTGGGGCTTACCACCCCTCCTCTCCCCTTTCCCCACTACTGAGTCATCCCTTATTTCCCCTTCTCTGCCTCATACTTCCTTTCACCAAAATAAACTCTGGTATTCATTTAGAAAAATGAAATGGTATTTTGCACTGGTTTTCTCGTCTTTTGTTTTGTTGTTGTAATACACGCTAATAAATTCCTAGGAAAATTACAATAATGAAAAACGAAGTTATACACATAAAATCCCCCCCCCCCAAAAAAAAACCCAAAACAAAACTGCAGATTCCTGCAAACCCTCTTTGAATGCCTGATACCATTCCCTTACTTTGAATGGTGCCCTTCACCAGATGTGCAGCATTTTTTTTTAAACTATTGGCAGCGAATAAGCTATTGGTAATAGCTTGACATGCCATCAAACAGTTTGGAAATTTCATTTGTTTTTAACTGTAACTCAGGAATAGAAAACTGTAGCCACCAGAGATCTTATGAATGAGTGATAGCTTATGCCTGTTAGCTGACAGTTTGGTGAAGGTGAGTCACTGGAAACCTACAGCACAGCATGTTGGTGTTCTGCAGGAATCATTTATCACCCTCTGTGTTGTTGGAAGGTGGTTGACAGGAAGTTGTGCAGTTCTTTGCATCTTTTTGTTTATTTTTGCAGAGTTTTCTTTGTCGCCAACCTGTAATTAAGTCTCTATTCTGTCACTGAAGAGCCAACAAAGACTTGATCCTTAATTGGAGCGGACTGGGAGGGAACTGGGGAAAGCCTGATTGTGTCGCCGCGTGTAATTTACTAAAACTCACCCCCCTGCGTGCGCCGCCCGCACATGCGTGCATGTGGCCAGCAGATTTTTATAACATGTGCACGCGCGCCAGGAACCACACGCACGTGGACGCACATGCACTCCTTTAAAAATCTACCCCTTAGATTTTAAGCCCTCTGGGGGCAGGGAACTACCTACTGTACCTGATTGTAATTCGCCTTGAAGTCAGATTTGGAAAGATGAGTAATCAAATCAAAACTCCAGATCCACCCCCAGAGTTGTTGTTGTTTTGGTTCAATGAATAGGAATTCCTTCCTCCCAGGAATTATGAATGTTGTATCCACAGCCCCTGCTAGCGTGTCCAGGGCTGCAAGTAGCAAGGACAGCCTTTGGGCTGGCACCAAAACTATTGGCCTCTTAACCTTTTAACTTAGTTTAACCATGTGGAGTTAAGTCACTCCTTTAGAGCTGCGATGCAGCAGCATTAATAATAAAATATACCAGTCGTAGACCAGGGGTAAGCAAACTCTTTTATCCAAGGCCCTTCCTCCATTTTATGCCATTGGTTGGGGCCCACGCAAGATGGTGTGTCTTTTTTTCTCTCTCTCTCTCTATTATATATATATAAAGTGTATATACCAGGCAGACACACTGCCAGTGACTGAAAGCTCCTGTTTTGTTTCTCTTCAAGTTTCTGAAAGGAGTAAGCTCATATATATACACATGGGCACCAGAAAGGCAGAGACCCATTCCATACCCAGACAGGCACAGAAATTTCCCAGACCCAGAGTGAAACAGAGACCCCATGCACAGACAAATACCCCACGTGCTGACTCAAACTAAACATCCAGACAGGCAGAGACACAGACACCCCCTCCCAGACAGAAGACAGACATACACAGAGAGCAACATAGACACAAAATATCCAGACACATCACCCCCAGACACAGAGACAGACCACATCACACACAGAGACATAGACAGACACAAGAGTCTCTCTTTTTCTTTCATGATTGGGCAGCCAGTGTGCCCCCCCTTCAGGATTGTTCAAGCCCCCATTTCCTAGCGTGTAGCAGATGGACTCGACCAATGGGTATAGTGTACTCCTAATAGCAGTTGGAGACGGATCAGATTTCAATCTGACGTCAGCCCTAGTACATATACCCCTGCAGGAAGTGCAGCTCTTCTGTATTTTCCATCTCCATAGCAGTTAGGGACTCTATGCACGCTAGCACAGCGTTAGGGTAATTTTACCAAAGAAAATCAAATTAAGAAGAAATCTTACCTCTACAGACGAACCTCGCTCTCCTGAGATGACACCCGTTGGGTCCCTCCCCCAGTTGAGATTTCCCGAGGTGATTTCCACGATCCCTCGGAGGTAAGCCTCGGTCTGGTGGCCGACCCTCGGCGGGGACCTAGCCCCCGACATCGGGTGAGGCTGAGAGGCAGCGGGTGCAGCCTCGAGCGCGGCAGTGAAGGTATTTTCCCCCTCCCCCCACAGCCGGAGACCGCCCGGAACGAAACCGGGAAGCACTGAGACAAGGTAAGGTAGAAATCTATTTAAAAGTCTCCGGTCTCCGCAGCTCAAGGAGACGCACAGGTCGCCAGCTGGGACCAGTGCCACCAGGTTGATCTGCCCTAGCAGGACTAGACCCCGGTCAGATCCGAGGGTCCTCCCACATGGAAACTCTCCGAGGTAGTCGCCATATTGTCCGTGTGGTCGCCATCACCATTTTGCTCTGTTCGCCGCTTCGATTCTTGCGCACAGAGGCGAGCCATGCGCACAAATACCTTGTGCGCACAACGTTGCGTGCACAAGTACCGGGTGTACAAGCGACACGCATAGCCACACGTTTACTGTGCCGGGCGCATAATTTCGACCTGTGCGCACAGCAGCCTGATTTTATCATTTACCATTTTAAACCATATGTAAACACGTAAAACAAGTAATCTTGTAAAATTTGTATATCTGCAAACTATGTTCAAACTATGTTCCTTTTCTCTCTTCAAATTTAGTTCATCAGGTTCGCTGTTACGGAGCCTCCTTCCTCATGCCTTTCGGTTGTCCACCCCCCTCCATCCCCTGTTATTTGTACTTTCCACCTTTTGTTATTATGTAAACCGATATGATGTGTACTTTAATGTCGTTATAGAAAAGCCGTTAAATAAAATAAGGAGGAGCAGATACTCGGGAGGCAGTAATTGACACCCTACTCCGAGCACGCAAGTTCTCCACATCCCTCACATACATAAGGATTTGGAGAGTATTCGAAGCCTGGTGAGGGGACCACAACATCATACCATGCTCAGTCAAAATTCCTGCAATTTTGGAATTCCTGCAGAACGGCCTACAGAAGGGATTGTCCCTCAACTCCATCAAGGTACAGGTGGCTGCATTGTCATGCTACGGAACCAAGAGCGAGAGGGGCAGCATAGCCTCTCACCCAGTGTCTCCCGCTTCCTGAAAGGAGTCAAGCACATCCGACCACCCCTAAAGTGGCTGGTGTCTCTCTGGAACCTCAACCTAGTCCTAGATTTCCTAGCAGGAACCTCCTTCAGACCTCTCCGCGGCCTGTCTCTCCGACTATTAACAATGAAGACAGCCTTCCTGCTGGCAGTCTGTTCAGCCCGTCGTATATCCGAGCTACAAGCACTGTCCTGCCTCCCTAACATGTCCTGATGTAAGATTTACACAGTCAGTACTGGGATAATTGAAATCACCCATTATTACTGTGCTGCCAAATTTATTTGCTTCCCTAATTTCCATGTCAGTCTGTTCAATTTGGCCAAGTAGACGGTAGATACTCCCACCACTCTGCTCTTTCCCATCACACATGGAATTTCCAACCCATAAAGGTTCTACTGTGCATTTAGTCTCCTGCAAGATTTTTATCCTGTTGGTTTCTATGCCATCCCTAACATAAAGTGCCCTCCCCCCACCTAGTTGATCCACCCTTTCATTGCAATATATAATTTATACTCTGGTATAGCATTGTCCCATTGGTTATCCTCCTTCCACCAGGTCTCTGAGATGTCAATTAAGTCTACCTCTTCATTCAGTGCTATACATTCTAACTCTCTCAGCTTAATTTTTAGACTTCTGGCATTAGCATACAGATATGGTATTAGCATACAGACATGTTTTTTATTTGTATATACCACTTTCTTAGCAATTGACTGGGATAATTTGGAATCTTTTACTCAAACTGTTCTTTATGTATAGGCAAATAGACTACATATGCTTTTATTGGAACCTCTTTATTAGGATACACTAATTCCCCTGTTATTTTAGTTTCTTTTGAAGATACCTCCCTCCGAACCATGTGCTGCTGAGCTACAGCTTTCCCCCATGTTCTAGTTTTAAAAGCTTCTCTATCTCTTTTTTTTTTTTTTAAAGGTTAGTGCCAGCACCTGGTTCCACTCTGGTTAAGGTGGAGCCTAACCTTTCGGAATAGGCTCCTCCTTCTCCAAAATATTGCAGTTCCTAACAAAATTAAAGCCCTTATCCCTGTACCATCGTCTCATCCACATATGAGACTTGAGCTCTTTCTGCCTTTGGGGTCCTGCGTGTGGAACAGGGAGCATTTCAGACAATGCCTTCTGCATTTCAATTTTCTACCTAGCTTATTACATGAACAGAACTCAACATTAGCAGTCTTCTTGGCTGTTTATTTCTTTTGACCCTAACTGGGAATCGCAGTAGCCAAGAGAAATTTATCAAACTGGCTAGCAGATTGCATGTCTCTCTGCCATAACCTAGCAAGTTTGCAACTGAGCGACATAGTGGAATATCATCAAGTAAGAGCAATGACAGCTTCTGTGATGTACCTTCATTCTGTTTCCATTAAAGAAATATGTAAAGTCGTGAGATGGTCGTGCATTCGTACCTTCACATCTCACTGCTGTCTGGACAATGTATCTTAAAAATGCAGTGCATCTGGACAAGCAGTTTCATTCATTCATTCATTCATTCATTTATTTAATCATTTATGTTCAGTAAAACCACAGTTCTTTGCAAAGCACAGAAAAACATTCAGTACTTCTTAGCCTCCTCAGTTAAGTCAATTTCCCTTCAACGCTGACTCCAGTTCGTTCTCAAAAAGTTGAAAACAGCACAGAATTACAATCCTCAGCCTTGGAGCCCCACTAGTGTGGCTGCTTATCAACAGAGAAAACAAAGTTGCTTACTTGTAATGGGGTTCCCTGTAGACAGCAAAATAAATCAGACGTATACCTTCCCTCCATCCTGGGGAACTGACTCCTCAGCTCTGTGATGAACTAAGGAGCCAAATGAGGCAGTGCCTGGTCTGTATCGGGACCATCAGATGATATCACCTACTAGTGTTTCTGATTTATCCTACTGTCTATAGAAAGCCCCTGTTACTGGTAAACAGCTTCAATATCTAGGTAGATGACCACTCTTACCTATCTTGGAAGTCTACTGTTCTCTGAAATTCTTTTAGTAAATTTAGGGATCCCTAAATGATCGATTTAGTATTAAATATTAGCACAGTGCCAGTCACTTTAGAAGTATACTTGCAGCCATACACATGTTGGACTGAATTGCAATCTTCATAATATCTTCCAAAAGGTAAAAGGGAGATTATTCTCATCATTTCTACTCTGTGTTTAGATGACTGGGTTACAGAGTGATGGGGACAAAGTTAGAAGCCATGAGGTCCAGTAGTTTTCTGAACTTTGTTTCCTTTGCTCTAACCTGTACAAACAAAAATATTGTCATTGTTTTGCCAATGGCAAAGGATAATTTAGCTTACAGTACATAGTTCTCTTGGCTGAGCTCTCAAGCAGCAGATGATTATCTCTAGATTTGGATTTTTAATCGCTCCTAGAATTGCTGGAAACACCCTGTTTAAGTCCATATGAATTTGCAGCTTGTTTTTCAAATTTGGACATTTGCCATATTTATTTATTTAGCATTTGTTTATATACCGAGGTACAGCTGACATAGCCTTCACTCCGGTTTACATTATAACCAAACCAGTTACATTTAAATTCATAACAGTGTAAAGAGAATGAATCAGAACATTAACTTAAAAAGTCAATAAATACATTGACCCATACATTGAACAATAGTTATTAGTGTAAGCAACACTTGAAGTAGACGGTTGACACCGTTAAAGAGAAAAAGGTTTCTGCAGGACAGGACGGAATACAGAAGGAGGGGATTGCAGGCATAAAAAGGAACGTGAAGGTGGATATGAAACATATGGTGGTGATATCCTTGTTGACTGTTTTATAAACTGTGTAAAGACAGTGAAGCAATAGTATGAGCAAGAGAGAAGTACTGGGCGTGGTTGCCCCAAGTGCCAGAAAACTTAAGCCTGGTAGAGTAAGGTTCTTCACTTGTTAGATCTGGAACCTTTGTTTTGCTGGCCAAGATTCAGCTCTCACTGTGTTGCAGTTGCCCTTTGAAGTGCTTTCCCCACCTAGTAGTGAGAGTAAAACCACAAGAAGTGTCTGAACAAAGCCTGGGAGCTAAAATGCTACACAGTAAGGTGTATCTCTTTTGCCACATAAGGCTCACTACAGGGTTTAAAATGGATAGGTACAGGCTGAACTCATGTAAGTGCACAAAGTTACACAATAAGGCAGCCTAGGATATATATATATATATACTACATATATATATGTAGTATAATTATTACATGAGCAGTTAGAGAACAGCATCTACTAAACTAATACATCTAATTAGTTAAGCATGGATTATGTTGCAAGTTTAGTTGTTTTGGTGTATGATTGGTTTGAGGTTTAAATGAGGTATAGTCAATTGGTGTTGCCGAACAGGGCATGAAATTTCAAGTTCTACCACTAGCTGAAAAAATTTACATTTGCCAGACTTGATCATGCTGAGCTGAGAGTAAGGAT
This sequence comes from Rhinatrema bivittatum, assembly GCF_901001135.1. Classification (NCBI taxonomy): domain Eukaryota; kingdom Metazoa; phylum Chordata; class Amphibia; order Gymnophiona; family Rhinatrematidae; genus Rhinatrema; species Rhinatrema bivittatum. The sequence continues at coordinate 44,970,168 of NC_042628.1, read as the reverse complement.
AATTGATGATGCAGCTGCTGATGCTGGAGAAGACTTATTTCAAGTACCTTGCATGGATTCAGGATTAACTTGCTTCCCAGAGATGAATGTCCAAAATCTTACCAAAAAAAATCCCTCTCTACTCTAAATAAAATTGTGACACATCTTCTAAAGCTTCCCTGATCTAAATTAGTTTAATACTGTTCTTAATACTTTTCATCTAGCTTGAAATAAAACAAAATCATTTTTATTCTCTTGCAAAGAAAAAACAAAACAACAAAAGGCTATGTTCATTTCAGCTGGCTGAAATTAAGAGCACCACAATTGGCAAACTCTCTGTAGTAAAAGAAAGATTCCCTTTCCACCTTTTTTCCCCTCTCTGGTCTGCAGCCAAGCTTCAGAATAAAATGTTACCTCAAGGCTATATCCTTCTATCTTGCCCTTAAATAAAAGCATAATTACTTAATTAAAAAAGCTCATTAGCATTCAGTCCCCTGCCTCTCATTGCGTTCAGGCAGGTATCACCCACCCAGTCTGTGATGCAAAAACCAGTAGACAATATCTAACGAATCAGAGGTCTTAAGGCAATAGTTAATGCCGCACTATCAATTTTATTTTCAACAATCTGTTTTACATCAGTGCTTAACACTAATAGACCATGACATCCAATGGACCCATCCTATATCACCTATACCCACAAACTTCTATAACACTAAAAATGTTATCCCCTCATACTCAATCTTGCTTGACCCTCCAATCACTACAATCATACCATACATGTATCTCAACCACTCATTCATTCATCCAATATATAAAAGCCATCATATTAAAACTTCCCTTGCACAAGTGTAATAATAATGCTCTTAATGTGATTATAACACTATGTATTATTTTCCAAACATAATGCTGTTTATACAATATGGATTTTTTTCTTATGTTTGTCCAATATATATTTTCCTTCAAAAATACTAACATTTGTACAGTAAAATTTTTTCTTTTTACTTCTTAGGCAAAAAACATATATTTCTATATTTATATTGTACTGTCCTCAGATGTTCTTGTTATATTAGTCCAACAAAGGCCTCATTTTACCCTGCTGCTCAGGGCTTCCTCAGGGACATCACACTTTTAACTTCCCAACGTGTTGTTCTTTGTTGCCTTAGTTGTAACATTAAACAAATATGTAGTGGTCCACCATACTATGCTGTTGTTTTTTAAATCTATAATAAAATAAGTAGACAAAGGCATTACATCCATATGTAGATTTAAATCCCCCAAAATGAATGTTATTCAAATTCATTTTTGAATGCAAAAGCTGTTCAAACAAAAAGGGGAATAATTTGAATTAGGAAGCCCAGGTGGACAATAAACAGCATAAATATTAAATGACTTGTATTTAAGAAGAGCATTTCGTGAGCTGAGCTCGGGTTGACATTTTCAAGAGTCATATTCCAGCATTTCTTATAAATGATAAGAATCCCACCACCCCTCCCTCGCAAGTGGGGTTGTGAAACAATACAATACCCAGGTGGACAAAACCTGTTGAAAAGAACAGAATCAACATCAGTGAGCCAGGACTCCGTTAAGCAAAAAAAAAAAAGTCAGAGGATTCAGCAACAATTAAATTATAAAGAACTGGGAACTTTTTCCTAACTGATCGAGCATTGATAAGCATAATTTTCAACCTAAAAGGGGGAGCGGGAGAACAAAAATGAACAATGGGCACAGAAATCAAGCAGGAAGACCTCCCAGCTTGCCTCTTCCAGCAAACTGGGACGAGATTACCATACCAACCATGATCATACCAAACAGGAATTGCATGACAAACTACATTATTAACAGGGCCAACAATAAATTCTATGTCGTCCTCTTTGGCATTCAATACACACGAAGAAGTCAGCTGTTGGCGTTGTGGACCTTTAGACCGAGGGGGAGTTGACGCTACCTGCAGGGAGGAGCCCTGCAGGTCCCTACCATCGACAGGCAGAGCTAGTTGGAGCGGAGGCCCAGCTTGGAATTTCACCACTTCCAGCCCACGTTCCCTTTAGGTTGAGCCCTCGGGTGCCGAGGCCGGCTGAACTTAGGCGCGGGCCTCCAGGTGGATGAGTCCTATGTGGTGCAAGGGTGGCAGACCAGGGGTGGAGAAGTGCATCATCAGGTGCAGGCTGAGGTCAGGACAGGCAGCGATCTGACAGAGACCTGATCCAGGCAGAAGGTCAGGACAGCATCAATCAGACTGAGTCATAAACCAGGCAGAAGGTCAGGGCAGGCAGCGAACAGGCGAAGTCGTAAACCAGGTCGAAGTTCACACCGGAGAGTCAAGGCAGGAAGGCGCTGGCACCAGGTAGCTAGGAGAGCAAGCAGGAACCAGAAACAGGGCGTTAGTTCTGGAGAACCAAAGGTGCTGGGAGTCAGCAACCACAGGCAAGAGAACCTGGTTGCCAAGGCACTGAGGAGAGAGAGAGAGAGCTGGCCTTAAATAGACAGGTTCTACTGACGTCACTGCGGAGTCGCCGCCGACCATTCCTGTCACTGGCCCTTTAAATGTGGGGGAGACAGCTTCGCTCGCACGCCTAGGAAGCGGGAGGAGAGGAGACCCGCGCAGCAACCCCGACAGCGTCCCGCTGCATTGGGGAAGCGCAGTGCAGTCTCCCACCGAGCTCCATAGGGGCATCCACGCCAGGCCCGCCGTGGGCAGAAGGAGCGCAGTGGTGTGAGACCACGCGGCTGGGCCCGACGGATGGGTAAGGTCTGCGGGGTAGACCCGGCAACCACCATGCGTAACACCAATACCCAAACTGACAAACTGAACCGGTAGGGAAAGAAAGTCCACACTCATAGTCTCTGCAACATAAGGGGCAGAAGGTGTTGCAGCCTCTGATGTCCGGTTGCACTGACTGCTCCAGCAAGCAGCTGTGTTGTTGTAACACCTAACAAAACCCATATGTATAACTGTCCTCCTTTAAATTCCAGTGAATACATTCCTTTATGCTACCGGTTGATCTGGTTTTTAATGCTTTAAATTATGAGTAATATAGAAAAATCAGCCGCTTCACACACACAAATGATGAACTGCGAGTACATAATAAGATTTAGACTGGGGCAGGGAACTTCCAGTCTTTATTTATTTAAAAAAAATGTTATATCCTGCTAAATCTGAACTCCATAGCAGATACATAGGAACATTCATAAATGAGGGCCATACACTAATCCCAGTGTTCAGGCCATCCCTAATAAATATGCTTGTGATAGATTTGCATAGAACATGTAAATCTATTTCATGCATATTCATTAGATGAGGAAAGTGAATAAAAGTAAGAGGAAAAGGGAACCTGAATGGTTCTCCAAAGAGGTAGCCAGAAAAGTGAGGGCAAAAAGATCAAAGAGTATTAAGGATCTCAAAAAGAACACAGGAAAGAATATCTGGTAAAGCTGGAAGAAGGGTGAAAGGCAGTCATGACAACAAAGGCACAAGTGGAAGAAAAGATAGCTGAAGAGTTAAAGTGAAGTGAGAAAACTTGTTTCAGCAATGTCAGAAGTGAGATTATAAGATCAGGACAAGGAGCAAAAAGCAGAAATGATAGATATATACTCCTTTCCAATTTTCCCTGATGAAAGAACTGGAGAAAGATTGCTGATGGTTGTCAAGGGTACCTATGGAAATGGGATAAATACGACACTATTTACAGATGAGAGTGGATATGCAGCTAACAAAATTGAAAGTGGATGAAGGCATGGGGCTGGATAGGGTGCATCCCAGGATACTAAGGAAGCTCAGAGAGGTTCTGGCAGGTCTGCCGGAGAACCTGTTCAATGAATTTTTGGAGGTGGGTGTGGTGGTAACGAGCTGGAGGTTGGAAACTATAGGCCAGTAAGCCTTATTTCAATAGTAGGAAAACTGATAGAGAGACTACTGAAAGAAAGTATAGTGAACAATTTACAAGAGGCAGATCACATCAAACGAGTCTGATCAATATTTGATTGAATAGACAATTAGATCAAGGATGTCTTCTGGGTGTGATTCACTTGGATTTCAGCAAAACTTTTAATACTGTGCCTGAGCAGCCTCAGTTGGGTCCCAGGGTGGTGGACTGGATTTGAAACCAGTTAAGCTATTTCTACTGTATTCCCCTGCCTGCCGGCTCAAGTCTGAGATGTGATTTAGTAGTGCTGCTGCTAAGCCATCAAACTGGCCCATAAAATAATTCTGAATCCATGATTACTCTCTATAACGCACACAATTACAGCCTAAGTAGATACCCATTTTCTTTTGTACAACTGAACTAGTTCTGCTTTAAAAGTCACAAATGGATACTAAAAATACACAGAGCTACAGCCTGCTGAAGATGCACATGTAAGTGAAAAATACCATATACTAAAAATAAGATCTCACTCCTTACCAGCAGTAACTAAAACACAAATCCATAGGTTACATGATCATCATCCCAGTAATGGGGTGTGGTTGTTGTGTTAGCCTACCTGCTTGCATACAATCAGGCCGATACAGAAAAGGTCGCGGGAGAGCGGACGAGCGCACAGGCCACTCTCCTGGGTGCGCGATTCAGGAGGGTGGCCTATGCAAATTAGGGCTCGCGGTAAAAAGAGGCACTAAGGACACTAGCACGTCCCTAGCGCCTCTTTTTGGACAGGAGCGGCGGCTGTCAGCAGGTTTGACAACCGACGCTCAATTTTGCCAGCGTCGGTTCTCAAACCCGCTGATGGCCACGGGTCTGGAAACCGGACGCCGGCAAAATCTTTTATTTATTTATTTGCTATTTTTAACTTTTGGGACCTCCGACTTAAAATTGCCATGATATTAAGTTGGAGGGTGCACAGAAAAGCAGTTTTTACTGCTTTTCTGTGCACTTTCCTGGTGCCGGCAGAAATTAGCGCCTACCTCTGAAAGTAAAATGTACGGCTTGGCTGCACATTTTACTTTCTGTATCGCGTGGGAATGACTAATAGGGCCATCAACATGCATTTGCATGTTGCGGGTGCTATTAGTCTCGGGGGGGGTGGTGGGGGGGGTTGGACGCGCGTTTTTGACACACTATTACCCCTTACTGAATAAGGGGTAAAGCTAGCACGTCGAAAACGCGCGTCCAAATGCGGGTTAACAGTGCGCTCCACTGGAGCGCACTGTAGTGTATTGGCCTGATAGAAATTAAGGTCAAATAAACATGTTGTAGGTATTACATTTTTAGTGAGATAACAACATGCTTATGACTAGTTTTCTTTGTGATTTTTAGCAGTTGATACTCTGACTAGAGAATTGACTTAATCTTTGTTGGATCTTTACTAAATATCTTGTTGTTGAACAGCAGTGTCACTCATCCTGTATTTGAACAGATATAAAAGGGATTGGTTGTTGGACTGAATATTCTTGTGCAACGCTTGCATTGTACGCTGTTTTCTGTATTGCATCTGCTATTGTTATCCCATGTGTATGTAACGTCTTCTGGTTAATAAAAATTATTTTGATAAAAAATTGAATTGAAATAAAACTAGAATTTTTCTCTTTGCAATTATGACTAAACTGCTTATTATAAGTAAATTATCTAAATTATCTTTCTTTGGAATTCTTTACAACTTCATCTGTCACGTGAAATAATTCGTCATACAAATAGTCCAAAGTGTTTTAAAACATGGTATTGATACCATATTGGCACCAAATCCAATATGGAAAACCTAATGCAATTGTATAGAAGTACAAAGAAAGTATGTATGCTTCGGTATGTAATTGCTGTGATCTGCTTTTCTTCCCAGGATTGAAGACATACCTGATATCTGGCCGAAGGACAAAAGAATCCAGCTGCAGCTGCTTACAGATATTGCCCCCTGGTCATGATACTGGAGACAACTCAAGTTCATCCTCATGCTTCAAATTACATGACACACCATCCCCAGAGTGTACAGACAATCCGACACAGGCTAACAATCACCCAGAGAAACACAAGGTTAGTCTTGCAGAAATATGCTCCATTTCAAATGATTGTTTCCAGTCCTCCTGGAGGAAGGGAAAGATGTGAAAGGGGAAGTTAAACACAGCCTCTTTATAGTCATTAGCATGGGCGTGTAATGCATCCATGCTGTGCTCTTCTGCTTGAAAGGTTCACCAGCAGGCACACCTGGTTTATAATCTACAGAAATAGAGAGTTTGGCACTTGCCATTCCTGTAGAAAACTGGGCACATCAATCCTCATCATGATAAATCTTAGAACTGCTTAGATTATAGTCAGACAAATTAAAATGATAAGTTTATAGTAGAAAACTGAGAAAATACTAGAGGACTTGTATATTGTTTTCCTAATGAAAAAAGATTTGGGAAATGTATAGAAAGAGACCTTGCTGAGGAACAAAAAAAGAGATAAAGGTATTATCAAGCTAAATGCACTGCTGTGCTATGTAATTGTTTTCAGTGATTTGAACTGTTTTAGCCTGCCAGCTAGCAATGACATTCCTTGGAATATTGCCACCAAGGCTTAATGCTAATCCTAACCTATAAACTGATCTGGAATGGGAAAGCACTTCTGTTTGTCATATTATTCATTAGCAGTGCATTTAATCTATTATTCAGCACTTCTGGGCCCTTCTCCCCTCAGCTTCAGAAAGCTTGGAGGGAGCAATGAAGTTAATGAGGCAAATTCATCCCCACAGGAAGCTCTGAAATTGAATTCCTTCTGCTTTCAAAGGGACACCTGCCATGATCTTTACTGTTAATATGGCCCCAGAGTCCTGATCCTAAGAGGGATCTCAACAGCTTTGCTAAAAGGATCCAGCTAAGAAAAAATAACTCCAGAGGACACACTATTTCTGACATCGATGCACCAGACAAGTAGAGCTGTGCTTTATGTAAAAGGGTTACAGTCTAACTTTGGTTTATTTTGCAGAGGGAACGAGAGGGAATATTCATTCTATCTGTATATTTAAGGTGTTGTAATAATAATATGTGTATATATTAGAGCACTGAATATAAGGTGTGTAATTGTTGGAGTACAGAAGTCTTTAAACAAGCAAAGGTGCCAAAGGAAAGCACCGTGTGTATTGAAAGTGAGGAAGGGACATCTAAAAGAAGGATGGGAAACAAAAGTGGAGCGAGGATATGGAGGTAAAGGGTTTTGTGGGAGGGCAAAGACTGCCCCAGAGGATCAAGAGATGTGTATGTGAATATCAGGTTGAAGCATAAAGATCTGATTGAGTCCCAGTAATTACCTGTATCAGAAACTGAACCTACAATCAACTCTGTGCTTCATATCTTGTGACACAATAGTATTTCAATTATTCCTGTCCATATTCACCCCATCCATCTTGATCATTAAGATTCTCGCAAAGAGGGCGCCTAGATGTACTGTCTGTCCACCATGCTTAGCTAGAGAGAACATTTTCTGTAGCTGCTTCCATACTTTGCAATTCGATTCCACAGTAACTTGTAAATTGTACAAAAACATTCAAACAGTGCTGAAGACTTATCTATTCAGGCTGGCAATTGATGAAGTATGAGTTAGTGCAGTGACTGTTATGATGTAAAACCAGTTTATACTTACTAGAATATTTTATTTATGATTCAGTTGATATTTTATTTTTAAAGATTAATGTATACTGCCTAAGGCCTCAGTAATGATATTATAGAAATATGAATAAATAAATAGGCACTGCTGCATCAGAAACATGAACCTTTGTCCTGTACATGATTGCTGTTTACAACACGTGCAATGAAATGGCTGATCTGGCCTAAAGTATGTTATGGGTCCAGATTGCCGCCAGTAATTTCACAGGATTAATTGGGATGACTTTTCTCTTGGAATGCAGTCAAATTAGAAGAATACGGCTGCTAGTTTGTATCTGTAATGCATGCATACAAATGCTGAGGTTTATCATTTATTTTTATTAAGCATATATTTTTATTCCACAGATCGAAGTAGCACTTTTTCTCTCTGTGGATTAGAATTTAAACATAAAATACAGCAAAATTACAAAAAATGAGACATACATGACAAGCAAATAAAAATCTAATCAATCCTAATGGCTGTTGATTCCAGCACCTATATCTCCCATTGTTAGAACACGCCCCTGCTGCGAGACTTACCTGGTCCTGGTGCTCCCTCACCGCTCCAAATGCCGCTGCCGCCAATAGCAGCAGCAGCCTCCCTCCTGCCCACACGGCAGGTGCATGCATGCCGCCGACCCCCGACTTATGCGCTGCCACCGGAAGTTCCAGGGAAAGATGTCAGCATCAGCGACTACTTAAAGGGCCATTCAACTGCTGTTCTTTGCCTCGGCAATGGGCTTCCTGTGAGTCTGCTCTTCTATGCTGTTCCAGTTTCTCACTTCTGCTGTCTTCCCCGTTCTCCCCTTGTCTTCTAGTTGCTCCCTGTCTGTGCCTTGTGATTTTCCCTTGTGCCGTGTGTTCCTGGTGCTCCCGTTCTTGTATTGTCTTCAGTTTGGTTCTGACTTTGTTTTCTGGACTTGCTGTTTGCTGCCTACCCTGATCTTTTGCTTGGTTTCTGGACTTGCTGTTTGCTGCCTGCCTCGACCCATTGCCTGGTTTCTATTTGTTGCCTGGTTTCTGGACTTGCTGCTTGCTGTCTGCTGACCATTTGCCAATTTACTGGATCTGCCCCTACTTTGGGACTTCCGAAGCCTTGCCAGCCGTCAGCACCCAAGGTAAGATGTTTGGATTCAAGTGAAAGTTCCTGACTGTCCTTCGGCGGGGGTTCCACCTGTGATAGTGGGACACTACCACCTTAAGGGTCCGTGGAAATCTAACAGTTTGCCGAGGCCATGGACTCGGGACCTGACAGCCTTACAAGCCATTCCTGGACTGGCAACAACAAGGTGTTTTGGACCAGTTAACAGAAGTCCACAAAAGACTTGCAGCGTGAATATATGCTCTCGCTGCACCAGCACCAGCTCCTCTCGTACCACCTGTGAGTCCCATTCTTTGATTACCACCTCCTTCACATTTCAGTGGAATTCCTTGACAATGCAGAGGCTTTATTAACCAGTGTCACATGCATTTTTCACTTTAGGCGTCTATATGCCCTACTGACAAGACAAAGGTTACCTTCATTCTGTCCCTTCTCGAAGGCTCAGCCCTGGCTTTGGGCGTCCCCGCTTTGGGAGTGAGAGGATCCTCTATTGGAGGATTTGGATCGTTTCCTCCGGGATTTTCATCTGGTGTTCAATGAACCAGGATGTTCCGCCTCTGTGGCTTCCAATCTATTACAGATCCATCAAGAATCTCTCTCTGTTGGGGAGTATGCCATACAGTTTTTGAACCTTGGCTTCCAAACTACAGTGGGGAGATGATAGCCTTATGGCAATCTTCTGGCAAGGACTATCCAAACCATAAAAGATAGGCTGGCCGGATGAGAGCCACCAGACTTGCTGGAATTTTTGATCTGACTGGAAATCCATTTGGACCTACAGTTCCGGGAACAGTCCTGGGATAGGGCTTCAAACCATCATCCAGTCCGACTTTCCCCAGTTTCCAACACCCGGTTCTTCCGGCCAAGCCCCTAGAATCTAGAACCTCGTCTGAGGAACCCATGCAAGTGAATTGCCTCAGGATCTCTCTTGAAGAACAACAGTGATGTCGGCAACTCAACCTCTGTCTTTACTGTGCTAGCCTTGGTCATTATACGGCTTTTTGTCCCCTGAAGGTGGGAAACTCTCAGACCTAGGGCTGGTGGGAGATGCCACCCTAGATCATTAAGACTCCTCTCCGCAGATCTTACTTCCCGTGAAATTTCCCTTAGGGAATACTCGACTACACCTTCAAGTCTTCCTGGATACCGGCGCGGCTGGGAGCTTCAAAGAAGAAAGATTACTGTGGGAATGTCAAATCCCTACCAAGTCCTTGCGATCTGCTCTTACAGTCTCCTCTGTCTCAGGGAAAGCACTTCCGGGGAGGATTATCCGAATCATGGAACCTTTGACCATAAACACCGACCTACAACAGAAGAAAATTTGTTTTTTTTATCCTGCCCTCTGCTGTCCAGATAATTCTGGGTTTTCCTTAGTTAATTTTGCACCATCCCCACATCGACTGGGGAACCCTGCAACTGGCTAAATGGAGCCCCATGTGCCATGAACACCTCTTGACCCAAGTGAGGACCCTGGCACTTATTCAGCACTCTATTCCAATCCTGCCTGGACTACCCGCTCCCTATGTGGACTTCACTGATGACTTCAGCAAACAGCAAGGGGAAACCTTGCCCCCGCATCGAGACTGACTGTTCCATTGAACTGGTTCCTGGGAAGATGCCTCCTCATAGGAGAGTGTACTCACTGTCAACCCCAGAAACAGAAGCCATGACCCAATACATCCAAGATAACTTGGCCAGAGGCTTTATCAGACCATCTTCGTCCCTGGCAGGAGCCAGGTTCTTCTTTGTGGGGAAGAAGGATGGGTCTCTACGGCCCTGTATCGACTATCAAAGGTTTAATGCCATTACCAAAAAGAATCAATGTCCTCTGCCACTTATCACGGAGCTCTCTGATCGGTTCAAAGGAGCTCGGATATTTACTAAGTTGGATCTACGGGGAGCCTACAACTTGATTTCGCATCCAGGAAGGAGACGAGTGAAAAGCCACATTCAGTACACGAGACGGCCATTATGAATATTTAGTTATGCCATTCGGGCTATGTAATGCTCCTGCGTTGTTCCAAGCTATGGTAAACAGAATATTTCAGGACCTTTTATATTCACATGTTGTCATATACTTGGATGATGATCTTATTTTTTTTAAGATACTGGACCAGCATCAAGAATATGTGCGACAGGTCCTGCAACAGTTATGTGAGCACAAACTGTATGCCAAACTAGAGAAATGCGCTTTCCACCAAGAGGAATTGCACTTTCTTGGTTATATAATTTCAAAAGCAGGTCTACGTATGGATCTGGAAAAACTGTACATTCTTCTGAAACAAATTAATGCCTCTTCCTCACCTGCTGATCCATTAACATTTGTATATGTACGAAATCTAATATTAAATGTATTCTCTCCTCTTGCTGATATTATAAATTCCAGCCTTGTCTCTGGTCATCTCCCTCTATCTCTCAACTCTGCTATTGTTAAGCCTGTGTTAAAGAAGCATTCCCTTGACCCAGATCTTCTGACAGTTTTCGTCCTATTTCAAACTTGTTTTCTCTCTGCAAGGTTATTGAGAAGGTCATTCAGTCTCTCTTTTGCAGTTTTTTAGATAGCACATTTGCTCTGCATCCCAAACAATCTGGTTATTGGAAAGGCCACAGCACAGTCTGTGCATACTGCTTTATTCAATGACAGCCTACATCTTGATAAAGGGAAGATAGTCCTCTTAGTTTGCTTAGACATGAGTTCAGCCTTTGACACTGTTGATCTTCAGCTCCTGCTTAATCGCCTTTTCAGCATAGGAATCTGGGGGCAAGCCTACTCTGGTTTAAGTCTTTTCTTGAGGCACATTCTTATTCTGTTTCATGGAACTCCATGCAGTCTACCTCTATTCTTCTTAATTGTGGTGTATCTCAGGGTTCCATCCTTTTTCCTATTTTATTCAGTTTATACTTAGCTCCGTTTGCCACTTTAATCCAAAGTAAATGTTTTTTCAGATACTTTTACATTGATTGCGTACAGATTATAGCCAGTTTTGGTCTTGATTCTTTTTCTCCTTGACTAGTCTTAACACTGTCTTTCCGAAGTAGCTGACTGGCTAAAACTTTCCAAACTTAAAAGTAAACCCTAGCAAATCTGAAGATATGTGGTTTTCTAGAAAGCATGAACCCTCTCTGCTTCCTTCACCATGTATGGAGGAAAATTCTGTCCAGGTCAAGGAAACTATTATAATTCTAGGGATTAGAATTGACCTCTCTCTTAAATTTGACCACCATATCTGTCATATAGTCCAAAGTTCTAACTTTTTTCTGCAGTTCATCCGTAGTTTTAAACCTTAATCGGTCTATTCCTTAATCTTAACTCAACTAGATCATTGTAATGCCATTTTCCATGTTGTTTCCACCACACAAATCAGAAGACTCCAGACCAGTGGTTCTTAACAGGTGTGTCGGGACACACTAATGTGCCATAAAGTCCTAGGAGGTGTGTCATAGAGCCAGCAGAAGACTGAAATTTCCTTATCATTCTGGGCAGAAATTGGCTGACTTTTTTATTGGGTATGACAGGAAGCTGCTCTTACTTTCTTCTTCTCTTCCTGGCAAGAGGGAGGTTGTTCCCTCCTCCTTCACCCAGATCAGAGCACAATATTACCAACTCCTGTTCATATGGGGCCAGCAGGACAACAATATCTTCCTCTGACTGGTCTGGCATTGAGGCCGCTGATGCTCTCTTCACCCCATGGGGCCTGGATGTGAAAGCAGGAGCATAAGGGAGAAAGATGCGTGCTCTGTAGATCCGCTGCTGCTACCATTTCATTTTCCTCTCCTCAGTGCTTCTTGCCCTCATCTGATAAAGAGGGAGGGAGAGTCTTTTCTGCTGGCTGGGAGCCAGGAGGAGGGAGAAATGTACTAAGCAGGAAGATGTGGGAAGATAGGAGTTCGAGAGTCTGCTGGGCAGGAAGGCATGGGGAGATAGGGAGTTCGGTGGGGGAAAGGAGGTTGGGGTTGCTGAGGAGGGAGAGGTTGGGGCTTCTGAGCAGGGAAGCAAGAAGGAAGTAGAGAGATGGAGGTGTGGGGTAGCTGGGTTGGGGAGGGGGAGCAGGGAGTGGGGTATACTGAGCAGGAAGGGGTAGGAAAGAGGTGGTTAGAGGTATTCTGGGTAGGGAAGGGGAGAGGGAAGGGCAGAAATAGTTGAACAGGGGAGATAGTGAGCACGGGGAAGAGAATATGAGTTGGGGGTGTTGGGAATGTTGGACAGGGATATGAGGATGTGAAGGGATGATTGAGTAGTTGGGAGAAGTGAGGGGTGATGAGGGCATGAAGGGGAGTGAAGGGGGTACAAGGGCCATACTATGTCAGTTTTCAGAATATGCATTTCTTCTCTCTTTGAACTTTGCTTAGTGTAGGAGGAAAAATATTTTTGTTTTGATTCTCCAGTTTTGCACTGCATGCAGAAGGTGGTCTTGGGGTTTCTATTCCAGGTTTTGTTTACACATTTGTAATTTGTGATCTTTTATTCTATATTTGGTGAAGGCAGGTCTTTCTGTGTTCTATGCGTATATGACTGAGGTTTGTATCAGCCTTATTTGTTGTACTTTCTCAATATTATATTGCACTAGTGGTGAACTACTGCCTTTTCATGGGTAGGGCTATTGCTGTTTCATTTATTAGAGTTAGTGCTGCTGAGGAATGGCAGGTTTGATAGACATGTGCAGAATGGGGTTTGTTTATATTATTTTGGTAGTAGAGGTAGTTAGTGATGCTGTTATTAAGATAACACCAGAATCAGAATATCTTTTTTGTATGATGAGTTGTACAGGGAAATGTCTTAGTTCTGTTCCACACCCATTGTTAGGAAGCGGGGCTCCTGTGGATGCAGAGCATATGCTTATATTTAGTCCCTGATGGTCATGTGTTATTTTTATTTTTTATTTTTTTATTTAAGTTTTTTATATACCAACATTCAAGACGGTGGTCCCATCATGCTGGTTCACAAGAAACAAGGGTGAAACTTTACCATTTAACAAAAGTGCAGAAAAGCAGTTACATATAACAAGGAAAACAATAACTTGGAATGAGAAGGGAAATGAAGATTAGATAGTAAAATATATGTATAAATAACATTGTGAGAGGTGGCTATTAACGCTAATACTAGCGGAGCTTGTTGCATGAAGGGGGATTAGATGGGGTTGGAGTTAGGAAAAGCCTGCGTGAACAGCCACGTTTTGAGTCTTATCTTGAATGTTGAGATGTTGGGTTCCATTCTAAGATCCGGGGGAATGGAGTTCCATAATGTTGGACCGGCTGTGGAGAATGCCCGATCTCTAAGCGTGATGTGTCTGGTAGTCTTGGCTGGAGGTACTTGAAGTGATCCTTTGTAAGCATCTCTTGTCGGTCTTGTGGAATGGTGTAATCGGAGGGGAATATGGAGATCGATTGGGGCTAATTGATGGATGTTTTTGAAAATGGTGAGAATGGCCTTGTAGATTATTCTGAAGTGGATGGGCAGCCAATGGAGGTCCATCAAGATAGGTGTTATGTGTTCTCTTCTCCTGGTGTTGGTGAGTATACGGGCGGAGGCATTTTGTACCATTTGTAATGGTTTGGTGTGTGATGAAGGGAGACCAAGCATGATGGTGTTGCAATAGTCCAGCTTTGCGAAAATGATTGATTGTAGGATCGTTCTGAAGTCATGTGTGTGGAAGAGAGGTCGTATTCTTTTCAGCACTTGGAGCTTGTAAAAGCAGTCTCTGGTGGTTTTGTTGATGTTAGCTTTCAGGTTTAGGTGATTGTCAATTTGAACTCCTAGATCTCTCACTTGTGTAGTGCTTGGTACGGTAGGATGAGTGTATGTGATGGAGCTGTTTTCTGGGGTGATGAGTAGAAGTTCCGTTTTTGATGAATTTAGTATCAGGTTGAGACTTGTAAGAAGTTGTTTGATATTTTGGAGGCAGGATTCCCAGTGCAACATTGTTTTTGCGAGCGATTCTTCGATGGGGATCAGGACCTGAATATCGTCAGCGTAGAGAAAATGTTTGAGATTGAGGTCAGTGAGAAGTTTACATAAGGGTAACAGATAAATGTTAAACAAGGTAGGAGACAGGGATGAGCCCTGAGGGACTCCTACGGCTGCGGGGTGTAGAGAGGATTCTTTATTATGAATCTTGACCTTATAACCTCTGTTGCTGAGGAAGGTTCTGAACCATGATAGGGCAGTGCCTGAAATACCTATGGCTGATAATTGGTTGATGAGAAGGGAGTGATTGACCGTATCAAATGCAGACGAGAGGTCGAGTAGTATCAGAAGGAAGGCTTGTCCTTTGTCTAAGCCTAGGATGATGTGGTCAGTCATAGAGATGAGGAGGGCTTCCGTGCTTAAGGTTTTACGGAATCCGTATTGTGATGGAAATAGAAGGTTGTTGTCTTCAATGTGGTTTGAGAGTCGTGAATTTACCAATTTTTCCATTATCTTGGCTATGAATGGGAGGTTAGCTATCGGTCTGAAATTGTTAGGATCGTTTGGGTCGAGATTTGGTTTTTTGAGAAGGGGTTTGAGTGAGGCAAGTTTGAGGTTGTCCGGGTAGAGTCCTTGTGTGAGGGAGCAATTTATGATGTCTGCCAGGGATTTGGAGATAGATTCTGGGATTGCTAGTAGTAGTTTGGTTGGGATGTGATCCGAGGGATGAGAGGATGGTTTCATTTTCCTAAGAATTCCTTGGATCTCAGCGGATGAAGTTGTGTCAAGTTCTTCTAACCGAGTGTAGTTGATTGAGGGTTGAGGAGTAGTTAGTGGAACAGTGGGGTTCGTGGGGAGCTGCGATAGGAGAGTATTGATTTTGTTGTTGAAGAAAAGAGCTAGTTCTTCTGCTTTTGATTGAGCTTGGTCATGTGTAATCTCTGGTTGGTTTACTTGTGTAAGGTTGGCTACATAGCTGAAGAGGGCTTTGGCATCGAAAATAAGGTCGTGTATCTTCGAGGCATAGTAGTCCCTCTTGGATCTTAGGGTGTTTGATTTGTATTGATGCAGAGATGATTTGTAGATTGAAAGGGTGATGGTTCCTGGGTTTTTGCGCCATTTAGCCTCATTTTGTCTTAGTTGGAGTTTGAGCTTTCTTAATTCTGCTGAGAACCATGGCTGTCTTTTGGAGGAATTCGGGTGTGGTTTTTTTGTAATAAGAGGGCATAGCTTGTTGGCTATAGTTTCGGTGATTGTGTTCCATGATCGAAGTGCTGCGTTCGGATCTGTAAGGTCCAGTTGGTGGAGTAGTGGAGATAGGTGATTATTAAGGTCTTCATGGGAGCAAGTTTTCCTGTATTTGAAGGAGGGCAAAGGAATGCAAGCCGGGTTGGTATCTTTTATAGAGAATGAAGTAGTTATGAGATAGTGATCTGACCACGGGACCTTTGTGCAATTAGGTGTAGAAACTGGCTTGATTGCCGTGTTAACGAAGATCAGGTCTAACGTGTGGCCGGCTTTGTGGGTAGGTTTATTAACTATTTGAGTGAAGCCTAGCGCTGTGAGAGCAGTGAGGAGAGTTTCACAGTTAGGTGATGGGGTAGGGTTATCAACGTGCATGTTGAAATCCCCTAGAATGATGGCTGGCGAGTCAAAGTTGATGAGGGAAGAGGTTAATTCAACCAGTGGTGAGGCATCTGATTCCAAGAGTCCTGGGGGTGCATATACGAGAAGGATTTGTAGTTTGTCTGAGGTGAAGAAGCCGAATTCAAGTTCTGAGTTGGAATTGGATTGCTGTAGCGAGAATCTGAGGTCCTTTTTAGTTGCTAGAAGAATGCCTCCTCCCTTTTTTTTATGACGAGGTAGCGAGAAGAAGTCGTACGCCTCTGTAGGTAGTTGATTAATTATTGCTGTGTCTGCTGGTTTTAACCATGTTTCCGTAATTGCACATATCTCCGGTTTTACATCGATGAGGTAGTCATTCAATATTACAGACTTTTTCGTAAGGGATTGAGCATTGAAGAGGCTTAAAGAGAAAAGGGTGAGGCCTAGAAGTTGTGTGGAAGGAGAGACTAAAATTGAAGAGAGGGATTTGAGGTTGTGTTGTTGGGCATGTCGGACAGAAATTCTTTTAGGTGGAGTATTATGTTGGAGAATTGGAATTGTGAAAAATGGGGCCATTTGTGGGGTCTATGTTGTATGAATGTTTATGGCTTGCTGGAGAGGCTGGATGAATGCTGGACGATTGTTGGTGAGGACGATTGGAGAGGCTGGATGAATGCTGGATGAATGCTGGACGGTTGTTGGTGAGGACGATTGGAGAGGCTGGATGAATGCTGGATGAATGCTGGACGATTGTTGGTGAGGCTGGGCGATTGCTGGAGAGGCTGGATGAGTGCTGGGCGAATGCTGGAGAGGCTGGACGATTGCTGGGCGAATGCTGGAGAGGCTGGACGCTTGCTGGGCGAATGCTGGAGAGGCTGGACGCTTGCTGGGCGAATGCTGGAGAGGCTGGATGAGTGCTGGACGTTTGCTGGAGAGCTTGCTGGAGAGGTGGACTTTTATTCCCTATGGCTGAAACGGTTAAATCTGTGTCTTTGCTGGCTGTTGCATTTGTTGACGATTTAGGTAGTTCCGCGAGTAAGGCACGGGGCCTCCTCGGGGCTCTACGAAGGGGCGAGACAAAGGGGCAGGCCCCTTTGTCGCGCGCCGAAGGAGCGCGACATGTTCATAAGAACATGCCATACTGGGTCAGACCCAAGGGTCCATCAAGCCCAGCATCCTGTTTCCAACAGTGGCCAATCCAGGCCATAAGAACCTGGCAAGTACCCAAAAACTAAGTCTATCCCATGTTACCGTTGCTAGTAATAGCAGTGGCTAATTTCTAAGTCAACTTAATTAATAGCAGGAAATGGACTTCTCCTCCAAGAACTTATCCAATCCTTTTTTAAACAGAGCTATACTAACTGCACTAACTACATCCTCTGGCAACGAATTCCAGAGTTTAATTGTGCGTTGAGTGAAAAAGAACTTTCTCCAATTAGTTTTAAATGTGCCACATGCTAACTTCATGGAGTGCCACCTAGTCTTTCTATTATCAGAAAGAGTAAATAACCGATTCATATCTACCCGTTCTAGACCTCTCATGATTTTAAACATCTCTATCATATCCCACCTCAGCCGTCTCTTCTCCAAGCTGAAAAGTCCTAACCTCTTTAGTCTTTCCTCATAGGGGAGCTGTTTCATTCCCCTTATCATTTTGGTAGCCCTACTCTGCACCTTCTCCATCGCAATTATATCTTTTATGAGATGTGGCGACCAGAATTGTACACAATATTCAATGTGCGGTCTCACCATGGAGCGATACAGAGGCATTATGACATTTTCCGTTTTATTCACCATTCCCTTTCTAATAATTCCCAACATTGTTTGCTTTTTTGACTGCCGCAGCGCACTGAACCGACAATTTCAATGTGTTATCTACTATGACGCCTAGATCTCTTTCTTGGGTAGTAGTACCTAATATGGAACCTAACATTGTGTAACTATGGCATGGGTTATTTTTCCCTATATGCATCACCTTGCACTTATCCACATTAAATTTCATCTGCCATTTTGATACCCAATTTTCCAGTCTCACAAGGTCTTTCTGCAATTTATCACAATCTGCTTGTGATTTAACTACTCTGAACAATTTTGTATCATCTGCAAATTTGATTATCTCACTCGTCATATTTCTTTCCAGATCATTGATAAATATATTGAAAAGTAAGGGTCCTAATACAGATCCCTGAGGCACTCCACTGCCCACTTCCTTCCACTGAGAAAAATGTCCATTTAATCCTACTCTCTGTTTCCTGTCTTTTAGCCAGTTTGTAATCCACGAAAGGACATCGCCACCTATCCCATGACTTTTTACTTTTCCTAGAAGCCTCTCATGAGGAACTTTGTCAAATGCCTTCTGAAAATCCAAGTACACTACATCTACCGGTTCACCTTTATCCACATGTTTATTAACTCCTTCAAAAAAGTGAAGCAGATTTGTGAGGCAAGACTTGCCTTGGGTAAAGCCATGCTGACTTTGTTCCATTAAACCATGCCTTTCTATATGTTCTGTGATTTTGATGTTTAGAACACTTTCCACTATTTTTCCTGGCACTGAAGTCAGGCTAACCAGTCTGTAGTTTCCCGGATTGCCCCTGGAGTCCTTTTTAAATATTGGGATTACACTAGCTATCCTCCAGTCTTCAGGTACAATGGATGATTTTAATGGTAGGTTACAAATTTTTACTAATAGGTCTGAAATTTCATTTTTTAGTTCCTTCAGAACTCTGGGGTGTATACCATCCGGTCCAGGTGATTTACTACTCTTCAGTTTGTCAATCAGGTCTACCACATCTTCTAGGTTCACCGTGATTTGGTTCAGTCCATCTGAATCATTACCCATGAAAACCTTCTCCAGTACGGGTACCTCCCCAACATCTTCTTCAGTAAACACCGAAGCAAAGAAATCATTTAATCTTTCCGCGATGGCCTTATCTTCTCTAAGTGCCCCTTTAACCCCTCGATCATCCAACTGTTCAACTGACTCCCTCACAGGCTTTCTGCTTTGGATATATTTAAAAACGTTTTTACTGTGAGTTTTTGCCTCTACGGCCAACTTCTTTTCAAATTCTCTTTTAGCCTGTCTCATCAATGTCTTACATCTAACTTGCCAATGTTTATGCATTATCCTATTTTCTTCTGTTGGATCCTTCTTCCAATTTTTGAATGAAGATGTGAGCATCATCTCCTAGGTGTGTCCTGCTAGAAAAAAGGTTGAAAACCACTGCTTTAGACTATCCAAAATACGGCATCTTAGTTGATTTTTGGAAAGCAGAAATTTGACCATGCTACTCCATTACTTCATGATCTGCATTGGCTCACTGTTTCTTTTCGCATTATGTTCAAAATAGGATTCTTAACTTTCAAGGCTTTGTGCTGGGGCACCCCACTCTATATTTCCTGTCTGATTTGTTTCCCATCAACCATGGAGATCCATGCGTTCCATTGATCACCAAGGGAGATCAGGTTGGAAAGTACTAGAGAAAATTGTTTCTCTTACTTAGCCCCCAGTCTGTGAAACTCATTTCCATTAACATTACATTTCAAGAACGATTATTTTAAATTTAGGAAAGCTTTAAAGACTTATCTGGTCATACAGGCTTTCCCACCGGATTAGGACAATGATTCGTTACCTACCTGTTTCGTCATGGGTTTCCTTTTATTATTGTTACCATTGATTGTTTTAATGTATTGTTTTATTAGTGTATTGCCTTTTATTTGTTTATTTAATATACTGTTTTATTAGCTGTTTTTTCATTGTTGCTTCATTTATTGCTGACTACTGTTTTAAATTTCTTGCTATTTACCGGTAGTTTGTTTAATTTTTACACTATTTAGTTTATTATCTTAGCCTCATTTGCCTTTACTGTATATCACATTGGTTTACCTTGGTAAAGATTTGCAATTAATGAAGTATGAAATAAACTACACTAAACCTCTGAATTTTGGTGGTCATGCTAATGAAAACTGGTGATCAGATGTGTTTTTATGATTCCCACGGACTTCTTGATGCCTGGATTTTTGCCTTTTCAAGAAGTGCTGCTGTCAGCTATTGAGGAAGATGTTAGCTGAGTGCTGCTCCTCTGAGCAGTCAAATACTCAGTCAAATGATACTCAGTCAAAGGGCATTGTTGGGAGAGCTGCATCCTCCCTTTTAATTTATTTTGTTTCAACTTCTGAATGAGGTGAGATATCATCAGAAGATAACTGGAAAAATACTTGAGATGGGTCATAATGACTACCTGATGAGCAGCACTTGGGAAGGGGGAAGTGGGAGGAAACATTTGCATAGGTTGAGAGCAAGCAAACATGCTTGTGAGCTGCTTCCCATTCCAGTTAGAATGCTCCTAATTTGAGTTGTGAAATAATTTCTTTTCTTTCAGCAGATGTGTCCTTCATGTAGTGTTTCTTTTGCGCCCAACTGTGATGTTGGCATGGAAGAAGGAGCTGTCCAGAATGGCTGTCAGGATGAGCATAAGCACGCCACCCATAAGGTACAGGCTTACACTTTTACTCTTTTGTTAGATCACTTAAAGGTTTTTAAAAGCAGAGTGTAGCAATTCCTATACCTCCATAATAGGACTCGCTATAGATTGCAAAGCATAACCCAATCCAAGATCAGCCAGAGTGGAAGTAAGCATGACAGACCAGAGACATATACAGATCAGGCAAATCCCAGCCCGAGCTGCACTCTCTCCTCACCTATCCCTGTCTAAAGCTAAAATTGCTCTTATTTCAGCCTCAGCTGCCATCACTTTCCACCTCATCCTTGTTAGTATTAAACATGCCACTCTTACCCTAGTTAGGGGTGCCCCTACAGCCCATCCCAGCTCAGATTTCTCCTGCATAACACACTGCAGCCAGACCTGCCGTCATTTTATATCTTATCCCAGCAGAGATTTTAACCTGTCTTTCTTACCCCAACTAGATTAATCGTCATACAGCACTCCAAAGTGAATACTGTCCTCCTCACTGCAGCCAGAGCACGTAATTAAACCCGCATCCATGATCCAAACCAGAGTCGTCACTCTACCTAATACACTCAGTGGCTGAATAGAAGGAGCTGAGGGCTGACCCCAGTGCCAATTAAGTGAACCTGGCAGAGTTGCTGGAGCCAGGATCAGGACTTTGTTGAGAAAAGCAGATGTTATTTATGCTACTAAGAATCACAGCATTTTGCCATTCTTTCTTTAATGCTAAAGAAGAGCATTTCTGTAGCGCTTGCAATATTGGCCCTATGTACATACCCTCCCTGTGATGTCAGCAGATGGGCAGGATTTCAATCAGTCTGCAGAGTGTGGTGGATAGCCATCGAAAAGGCAAACCAAAGAGGCACTTCTCTATGATAGCCCTTTCAATAGCATTTCAAGCGTGCTGAGGAAGACTTTTATTGGAGGCTGTTTACTACTGCTAGCTATGTATTTAGGTTTTGTTTAGAGAGTTATGGAAAACATAACAGGGTTCCTCTTCTTTTTCTACTTTGGGTCCCGGATAATGTTGTCTTGTCTTTTTTAGGAGGGACCCTTGTGCAAAAGGGGATTCAGATTAAGCTGGGAGAGGTTTTTAAGGTTGCTAGTTTTTGTTTATTCTGTAATTGGAGATGTACTAGGGCAAATTGACAAACTAAAGAGTAGCAAATCACCTGGACCAGATAGTATACATCCCAGAATGCTGAAAGAAATGAAAAATGAAATTGCAGACCCAGTATTAGTAATTTATAAACTATCATTAAAATTGTCTATGGTACTTGAAGACTGGAGTGTTGTCAGTATTATGCCAGTTTTTAAAAAGGGTTCAAGGGGTGATCCAGGAAACCACAGACCAGTGAGTCTGACATCTGTGCCAGGCAAAATGGTAGCAACTATCATAAAGAACAAAATTGCTGAACATATAGATAGGCATAGTTTAATGGGACAAAACCTGCATGGATTTAGCTAAGGGGAGTCTTGCCTCACCTAGCTGCTACATTTTTTTGAGGGCATAAAAAAAAAACATGTGGATAAAGGTGAGCCAGTTGATATAGTGGGTCTGGATTTCTAGAAAGCATTTGACAAAGTCCCTCATGAGAGACTTCTTTGGACACTTTAGCAAGGATATGGCCATGGATATGACTGGGGTTGGAGAGGGGCTAGTGATAGAGTGAAGGCGCTCTGTTTAAATTTCATTAGTTTAAACAGTAAAATCTGTAAATGATATTTACATCCTAGTTTAGACATTAGAAAGAATCTAATTCTGAGAATAGTCATGCCCTGGAACATGTTCCCTTGGTGGGGTGATGCAAATGCCATTGTTTAAAGTTTTAAAGAGCAGGTTTAGATAAACATTTGTTTAAAATCACGTAGGAATGGGAGATCCTCCCCTGAAGGCAAAGCAACATGATTCCTTCTCCTGTATTGTCTCTTCCACATACTCCTTGCTCTTCCGAAGTGAATGAGTGCACGCCGTGCCTCGGACGTCGCACGCCGTGACCTGAGCACCCGGCTGGACGTCCGAGGTCACGGCGTGCGACGTCCGAGGTCACGGCGTGCACATTACCTTTTAGAGAATAGGGAACCATGGGGAGCGCCCGCTGTCGCCGCCGGCTGTCCCCAGGAGGAGGGGAGAGAGGACTGGGGCTGCTCCGGAGCTGTCAGCGCGGGAGATGGACGCGGCCAGGGCAGGTGAGCGGGGGCTGGCGGAAAGTTTGCCCGATTCACTTTGGTCTTGTCCCGGGGAGTGAGGGGTCAGGCAGTGAAGCGGGGCTGGCTGGGGCTGCTCAGTGGCCCGTGAAATTTCGTCTCGGCTTGCCTGGCGCTCCACACTAACGCGGGGGTAGGCAGTAAATTAGCAGGTTAAACGCGCGGCAAAACTGCAGGTTTAGAAAGCGATAATCGGGGCGCGCGTTACTGTATGGGAGGGGAATAGCTAATCGTTTACATCTCATATACATGCCGCGGGCGGAAAGGGTTACCCGTTGATTTAAAGAGGCGGTAAGGATGGGTTAAAGGGGATAGTGAATCGCAGGTTGGACTAACGCGGCCAAATTGTGAGTAGAAAGCGGGTTAGAAGCAGGGTGACCGTGGCCGCACTTTACTGTATTGGCCTGATTCT
Organism: Rhinatrema bivittatum; assembly: GCF_901001135.1. Classification (NCBI taxonomy): domain Eukaryota; kingdom Metazoa; phylum Chordata; class Amphibia; order Gymnophiona; family Rhinatrematidae; genus Rhinatrema; species Rhinatrema bivittatum. Next base: position 44,946,942 of record NC_042628.1, on the reverse strand, counting down.
GAGGTATTCATAATAAAATTGACATAACTAGAGGAGTAGATTTGTACAACACAAATCTACTCCTCTAGTTATACTTTTCATCCATTATAATGACTACAAATCTTTAGTGATGTCAGTTTTACTATGAATACCTCAGAATGTTTCTGTAAAACCCCCACCTTCCAAAATCCACCCCGATTCAAAGTGCCCCTCTACAGTGGTACATATATAGAGGGTGTCAGATCGACTATAGAGTCTGTCTCTGTTTCTCTCCTTCTCTCCACATGCCACCCCCCCCCCCCCCCCCATAATGTATTAATCAGGGCACGAAGTGAAAAATAGCACAGGTGCAATACATTTATTGCAACTTGCGGAAAATGCCTGTGCGGTACAGGAGCAGGGTAATTAGCTTAACCATGCCCCTTTTTTACCACAGGTACTAGTTTCGCTATATATATAGCATTTTGATAAATCTAGGGGTTGGCTAGGTCCCATGACTCTATATCACGTATTGATTATATTCTAGTTTCTGAAGTTCTTTTCCCTGGATCGTTTTCAAACTGTAAGAATGATCCTTCCTTGGGTAGTCACTATAGAACCCAGTATCCATTCCAGCGGTCTGCCAACGAGTACTAAGCCAACCAGCCAATACTTGTGTATGTATGCGTATTCACAGGGCTATCCTCATGGGGGTGGGGGGAGGGCTTGAATCAGGACAGCCATCCCAGACCCAGCCACCACCATGGTAGCCCTGCCCCTGGCTATCTGATATCTTTTCCTGAGAGTTCAGGTAGGCTAGAAGCTATGCAGATATCAATAGTAAGGCAGAAGCTACAGCAGCACATGATATGGACAGGTCCATCCCCCACCTCCCAGTTCTTTGATTTCAGGGAGGAGGAGCCCCCAACTCCTGGCTGATTTGCCCTGGGCTGTGCCCTCCTCCTAGAGTCAGCCCTGTGTATACAGCACAACTGTATTTCATCTATATGTGTTTATGTCCTCTCCTAATATTTACCATATTTATTTTGCTTTTGTGTGAAACAGGCTCCTGTAGGACGAAAGCCAAAGACCCAGAATGGGCTTCTGAGTCCACCACGGGATGAGAAACTAACCAACAGCCAGACCTCTCTGTACGAAATGCTGCAGGAGAAAGGACGATGGTGTGGTGTCAGCATGGATCAGTCTGCACTCCTGCCTCTGCGCTTCAAGAACATCCGTGAAAAGACAGATGCACATTTTGTTGCTGTGATTAAAGAAGACAGGTAAAGCGGAACCTTTACACTGAGCTGTGAAAGTTACTGTAGGGCTCACCTATCTCCTGCAGTATGTTTTTATTTAAAAATTATAATCCACACTCTTCAAAAGTTATTTCTGTTATTGCAGTCTGCCAGGCAGACTTGGCTGCAGTGTACCTGAGTTTTCCACTTGGACTTCTTACATTTCATGTTACTCACTTTGTCATTCAGTTTGGAAGCCCCAAAACTTGTAGCTGAAACATCCGAGCAAGGCACATAAAATACTTAAAGCAACTAGGTTATGCTTCTGCTGTCTTTAAGTTTTGCAACTAAAGATCCTCTGTGCTTATCCTATACCCTCTTAAAGTCATTAATATTTTAGCCTTCACTACCCACGCTGGTGGGGCGTTGCATGCATCCACCATCCTTTCCGTGAAAAAACTACTTCCTGACATTGCTTCTGAGCCTACATCCATCTTAATTAATCTTGTGAGTCTCTCATACTGCCAGAACTAATCTCCTTTGTGGTTGTCACATGAGAAGCATTTGTGACCATTATTTTCATCGTAAGATGATCTCTTGAAATGTTAACTTATCTTCAACCTTTCAAATGTAACAACACAAAAAAAATCTCCACTTTCCAGTTCAGTACTGGAGCCAGCGTACCTCTGATAAATTCTGTTATCTGTCAGTGTTGAAACACCATGAATGTGGAAAATGTGTGTGTAGAGTGTTAGTTACATGGGGGTCAATTTTCAGAAAAGAGTCAGTGCCTAACCTAACTGGCCAAACGTTGGCTAGAAATCATCCTAAATCTAACCAACTAATACTTAGCTAGAATTAAGTTGCTCAGACTAGCCTTCTCTGCTTAGCCAGCTAGCAATGATAATCAGTGCCAGCTGGCTAATTCCTCTAATTTACCACCTCCTGTCTCCCCTCCGCCGCAACCAAGCCATCATCTCCCCTCTTTCCATCCCAACTGTAATTTAAAAACAAAAAAAAGAGATCCTGTTGCCACTCTTCCCTCTCTCCCAGTACGTAAAAATAAAAAAGTGCAGACAGCCCATTCCCCGTTCCTTTCCTCCCTCCCACCTTCTTTTCAAAGAAGGATAAAACGTTCTTTATCCTTTTTTTATTTTGGACATGTTGGGGAGGGTGGTGGAAACACTAGCCAACACTATTTTTTTTTTTTTTTTTTTTTTGGACAGCAGGGAGGGAGCAGCCGCAGGTGGATACATTTATTTATTTGAGTGCAGTTGGAAGGGAGGGTGGCTGGACAGATTTAAGCCTGCTATTGTAGCATCTAGATTTAGCCAGCCAAGTTAAGTGGCTAGCTCTGAAAATCAATACCAGTCGCCTAACCTTCTCTTCCGATGTAATGCTGTACCAGATCCAACCAGAATTTGGCAGGTTAATGTTAGCTTCCTAGTGAAACTTAAGGGGCTAAATTTAGCCTGTTAGCCTGGTAAGTTTTCAAAGGAGTTGATAGCTTTGAAAATTGAACCTCTAAGTAGGTAATGATAGAAAGACCAAGCAGCCATAGTGTATAACACCACATGTTTTTAAAGTTATTGCATCACCTTGGGCAGTACACCCTTGTAATTGTAGTAGCCTTAGCTTGGGGCTTATGCTCTCCACAGTGACCATCATATTCAGCAAAGGCTGAGGCGCAGGAGAGAGAGTCTGGTTTTCTTCGCCTATCTTTCATGCACACTGTGGATTCACATTGCTGATGGAGAGACTATTTAAATATAGTTCGGCTGCATGTATAATACTTAATGCTTATAATTTGTATAGTTCTACTGGATGTGTGCAGCACTGTACAATGGTGATAAGTATTCAGGTGCGATAATTTCATGCTAAAAGGAGCTTACAATCTAAGTTGGATACCTGAGACAACAGGACTTGCCCAGGGTCACAAGGTGTCCAGTAGGAGAAGTAGAGTTGAAGCCTTGGTTTCCCTGTTTCGCATTGCTCTTATTCAGTGATGGCGAACTCCAGTCCTTGAGTGCCACAAATAGGCCAGGATTTTAGGATATCCATAATGAATACGCATGAGATACATTTGCATATACTGACTCCATTGTATGCAGATCTATCTCATGCATGTTCATTGTGGATATCCTGAAAACCTGGATGGTTTGTGTCACCTGATGATTGACGTTCACCATCGCTGCTCTAACCACTAAGCCGCCACTCCTCACTATTTAGTTCTTTGTCCATTCACTATGCTGTAATTCTTGTCTTACCAGCCTCATGAAAGATTACTTCTTTAAGCCTCCAATCAGCAGGCTGAGCCTGAATTTCTTGGATCAGGACTTGGAGAAGGCCTACAGAGCCAGCTATCAGGAAGAGGTACAGCAGCTTTTCTCTCTTCATGTTTGGTTTCATATATTAGCTCTTTTTATGCATTCTGGTTCTGCAGTCTTTTGTTGGGGTTGTACACGGGCAAAGGATCTGTAATATCAGTACATGTTTATCTCTTCCTTTGAGGCATATAGAGTTAGTCCTAGGGGAGTTCTGCGCTACTGCAGAAAGCAGAATTTGCGCAGAATTCCCCTCTGCAGAATTGCCATTTCTGCGCAGAATTGCCGAAGATGGAGATCGCAGTGAAGATGAAGGCCCCAGCGAAAATGGAGCAGGCCCCAGTGAGGGTGAATGTATGTAGAGGTGTGTGTGTGTGTGTGTGTGTGTGTAAGACTGTGTGCCGGGGGGAGGGGGTGAGAGACAGCAAGTGTGAGGGTGCCTGAGTATGGGTGCCAGAGAGAGAGGGAGGAGCCTATGTGAGGAGGTTGAGAGAGAGTGTGTATATGTGTGAGAGATTGGGAGCTGGTGTGTGTGAGAAGGGATTGTGTATATGTGAGGGTGCTTGTTTGTGAGAGAGGGAGCCTATGTGAAAGGATTGTGTGTGTGTGTGTGTAAGAGAGAGACATTTGTAGCCTGTGTGAGGGTGTATGCATGAGAGAAAGGGGGCCTGTGTGGGTGTGTATACAAGAGAGAGAAGAACCCTGTATGAGGGGATGTGTGTGTGCAAGAGAGAGGGAGTCTGTATGAGAGTGTGGGGGGGGGGGGGGGGGAGCGTGAGAGAGCCTGTATGAGGGGAGGATATGTATGTGCACTACAGAGAGGGAGCCTGTGTGTGTGAGAGAGAGAGAGAGGGACGGAGAGAGCCTGTGTAAGGGGGCAGTACTGAGAGAGGGGTCAAACTCTGAGAGTGGAGATAGAGTGGAAGGGATTGAGCCTAGAGGGGGAGGGGAGAGATACTGGCAGGTGGAAGAGTTGGGGCCTGAGAGGGCAAAGTGGCCAGGGGAGTAGGGAGAGCGAGTGGAAGGGATACTCTTACAGTGAACTTCTAGGGAAATTCTGCTCAAAATATTTAAAATTCTGCATCTTTAAGTAATAACTTTTTTCTGTATTACATTTTAAATTAATGACTTAAAGACTGTCATGTGTATTGTGTTATTTTGACCAATATAAAGTATGCAGAATTTTAAATGTTTGTGTGCAGAATTCCCCCAGGAATAATAGTGTGTACTGCTTGGTGATGGTCAGCTGGACACTCGGGGTAAAGATTCCACTGATCATCCTACAGTCGTCCTGCAAGTTTCATGATTTGGGTCTCCATGAGTTCTCCTGCCAGAGCGAGGTGGTGCCCTCCTGCATGCTGGGTCGGCTTCATAGAGATGTTCTGTCTTTCTGCTTTTCTTGTCTTCTCATCTTTAAATCAAGTGGGGGCATTCATGTAGGGGGTACAGTCTGGACCTGCTCCTTCCAACCCAGAATTTAAAAAAACTCAGGTAAATCTTAATGCCTAAACCATAATAACTGATTTCTGATCCTGTCCGTGCTGGCAGTTTTGTTCTACTTGTTGGGTACAGTGAATAGTGACTCCTCCACATACTCATACAAAATAAATTATTCTTGGCCTGCATGCATCCCACCTTGTTCACTGTCTCTTATTTTATGTTCTGTTTATTATAAAACAAGAAGGGGTTGATAATTATTCTCAGCGTTAGGTGAGTTACATGAGTACATATTATGTAGATAATATTTAATCTGTGATGGTGACATCAGGAGGTAACAAATATGACCATGATAAGATATGACATTACCCACAACTTGTGGGTGGAGGCATATGGAGCACCTGTAATAAAATATCATCTGGTAACTAGGACAGAGACATTTCTACTGAATTTCATTGATGAGTCACAGTTGGGGGGGGGGGGGGGCAAGTGTAAATTTCTCCCTTTCAAACACGGTTGATTGTGATATTTTATTCTTGTTTTAATTGAATGCCTTCAGTGCTGCCAAGGGTGGGTAAAATCTCTGCAAAATGCATTGAGTTGGATATTAAATTTCAATTTCTGCACATTTTCACCTAAACTGCTGCACATGTTTCAGTGGAAAGAAAGGAGTTTATGATCTGCTGCTCTGCTTTTCATTTCCCTTTTTGGTGAAGCAGCTCCAAATCGTGTACTGGAGCAGTGGAATTGGCTCGTCCAGGTAAAGCAAAGCCTGGTCTGCTGCTGCAGACGACGTTTTGCTTCAGTTTGCATCTCAGAATGACTTTTGAGCAAAAGCAGGGTGAAGGAAGGAATCTCTTAGCACGGGAAGTATCTGTGTTGAGCAGGCTCCCACCCTGCGTACCAAAACAGAGTAATTGTGGTGGTGTGCATTCATTCTTTCTACATTTCTCCCCCTCCTGTTTTCCCTGGTCAGGTTATTAGGACAGTTCCAGTGAAGACGTTCGCCAGTGCCACCTTCAGCTCCCTCCTGGACGTGTTGTTGTCTACTGTGGTTTTCCTCATCCTGTCCATCACCTGTTTCTTGAAGCAGGGGGGCAGTAGCTCCTCCCCACCTCTGGCAGCCGTTGTAGTATTCATCATGGCCATTCTCCTCGCACTGCTCTCACTCATCATATCCATAAGGTAAAAACAGGAGGGAGAACTACATTTGAATGTTTGAATTGCCAGTTAAATTAATTAGCTAGTTCTTTTATTTGTTAGGGTACAGATGAAAACCAGGTATGTGCACCCCAAGACACATTTATCCTAGATAAAGATCTAAACATAGCAGCAAAAGATAATTCTCCAGGCATTTTACATAATAAAATTAAACAGAAGCCACAGAAACGTTTGTTCAGAATTCAAGAACAGCATTTAAAAAGTTCAAACAGGAAGGTGTATCAAATTAGTTTTGTATTTAAACTATATTTTATTTGCCAGTCTACTGTGGAAGAGTATGCATTTTCCTTTGATGTGAGAGAAACACATTTCACACATGTGACTGAATTAGATCCTTTTTTCTGTGTGTTTTTTTTCTGATAATAAAAGCAATAAGCAATAGTGATATCCACGTGGGTATTTCCTATTGGGTTGAGCCCTGATAAACTAAAGACTGGTCCTTATCTTCCATTTCAACAGCATTAACTTCCAGAACATGTCTTTCCCACTTATCTAGGAGAATCTGTACAATCTTCTTGGTCATGAGATTTGGCGCTTATACCTCAGGATGTTGGAGGTTGTAAGCCAGAATGTCCCCTAATGTTTTTGTATGGAATTGCAGTATTAATTGGGAGCAATTAATTGGGAACAATTAAGTATTTGTAGCATAAGTACTTTATAAATGGTGATGGATTTTTTTCTTCTGCCAACCTTAGGCACTACCAGTACTGGGAGGTATAATGCCATCCACTGTCGGTTTTCTGAGGCCCTCCACCTTCCTCCCCCCTCAAGCCTCTAAACGCTTCCTCCCCCCCCCCCCCCCTCTTCTGGCTGATCCTCCAATTCACAAAATACCCCAGCCAACCTGAGAACTCCAGCTGCAATGCCAGAGTTGCTGTTATTGGAAGGAAGCAAGTAGGACGTGAATGATCCTGTGGCCCATACTCAGGCTCTGAAGTGTCCCCGCTCTCTACGGGCTTCTATGCAAGAGACAGAGCCTGTGAGCATGGGGCTGTGAGATTACTCAATTTCTGTTTACTTTCTAGTGGTTTAGAGCAGCAGGTTGAGAATCGGGGATACAGGGTTCAAATCCTGCTTCTCCCACAGATGCTTCTTGTGATCTTGGACAAGTCGCTTCACTCTCACTGCCTCAGGTACAATTTAAATTGTAAATCCGCTTGGGCAGGAAAATATCTACAGTTAGCTGAATTATAACTCTTCTTGAGCTCCAATCTAGTGCAACCCTTACCCTTCCATTTAACAAAAGCGGGGGGAGCTAATTCCTGGAACGAAATTGCTATTACTAAGAAAAGACGTACATAAAAAGTATTTCCTTTCCCCTATCAGAACCTTACTCCTATGATCCCAGATATCTAATGTTAAACTCATTGTGGGTGGTATCACTGGAGGAAGAACCCTAGCCATCTTTGATAATCATGGTAACCCCTCAAGTGATACCCCTTTAGCATATCTGTTTCCAGTGTAACCCATCTCTTAATTTCCCTCTTCTTATGCCAGTCTATAATCGCTCTTTATTGAGTAGCTACAAAATACCACATTAAACAGGGAAGGTCTAACATCCCACTACACCTTGTCTGATTATAAAACTTCCTTCATTAATCTAAGAGGCTTTTGCTTCCAAATAAATCTTTTTTGTGCAGAAATCTATGAATTGATGCTGCTGGTATATCTATAGGTAGCGTTGCAAATAAATCTTGGCAGAATGTTCCTTTTTATTATTGCTATTCTTCCAAACTATGAAAAATCCCCCCTATCCCATCTATGTAAGTCTAAATCAATCTGCTTCAATAACCTCTCATATTTTAAGCAAAATAATTGGTTCAGCCTTGCTCCAATTCTATCACCCAAATATTTCACCCCTCCTTTTACTGCCTTGAATGAAAATCTTTTCGGAATTCCAACGATAGTAGACTCGAGCTGATTTATTTACTGTTTCAGACTTTTCCTCATTTCTTTTTTATCCAGAGACCTTCTAAATTGTTCTATTTCAGCAAACAAAAAATTTAGGGAAGACTTAGGATTGGCTAGTATGAACAAAACATCAGTTGCAAATAGAGATAACTTGTACTCCTCTTTTCCTACCCAGACAACTTGAATGTCCATTATACCTCTGATACTCTCTGCTAAGGGTTCGGAACATAAAGCAGACAGCAGGGGCGACAAAGGGCCCCCTCCCTACCTGAAAAATGGGAAAGGACCTTCCATTCACTAATACAAGCTGAGGGATTTGAATATAAATTCCCCAGCCAAGCTAAGAAAATCTGTCCTAAACCCATCTTATTTATCACCGTAAACAAGAAATCCCAATGGACTATATGAAACGCCTCTTCTGCGTCAAGATAATATAGAAGGGATCTTTTTCTGCTGATCCCACCATACCAAATTCAATACCCTCCATATATTATCAGAAGCTAATCTTTCTGGCACGAAACCAGCTTAATCAACAGAATCAAAAGAGAATGCTACTAAACCTAATTGGAGTGCTAGCACTTTAGCTAGTATTCTGAGATCCACATTAATAAGGGAAATAGGCCTATAGGATCCAGCTAAACTCATATCTCTAGATATTTTCACCAAATTAGAATCATTCTCAATATCACATTATGCAGCAGCAGCAAGTTAAACATAGATACTAATGATTACTTATGGGACACATAAGTTTTATAAAAGTTTTATAAGTTTTATTATACTTATAAAACATAAAACATATAAGTATATATTTATACTTATAAAACTTATAATAGTTTTATTATACTTATTTAAACTTATAAAACATAAGCTTTATAAGTTTTATAAAAGTTTTATAAGTTTTATTTATAAACTTATGGGACACATAAGTTTATAAAACTTTGAGGTGTACCCATCTACTCCTGGTGCCTTCCCCTGCTTAAGCTCCTTGATCATCCTCTCTACTTCTGGCACCGTTATTTCTTTATTTAAAGCCTCCTGAGCCCTATCTTCTAGGACCGGTAGTTCAGTATTCTGCAAATAAATCTCAATATCTTCTCCCTTAATCCTGTGATCTGAAGAGTATGATTCCTCATAAAATTGTGAGAACCTCCGAATCAACAATAATTTTTCCCCCCTAAATCCTTTATTTTAAATATCTGGTTTTGCATCATTCTCTCTTTCAGTTTCCTGGCCAGCAATCTGCTCACCTTGTTACAATGTTCAGAATATTTTTGCTTAACATTATCCTTCTGGAAAGCAATGAATATCTAGCAATTTTAATTCTTTTCTTATAGACTAGTGGTTCCCAACCTTTTTTTTTGTTTCTTGGCACATCTGGCACAGGGATCACTTCATTGTGGCATACCACCCCACCCCCAACATCACTTTCTCTTCTCTTTCCTCTCTCCTTCCATCCCATTGGCATCATCACCTTCTCCCTTTCCTCTTCCCCCAGCATCATAATCATGCCTCTCTCCTGGCATCATCATCTTCTTCCCTTCCCTCTCCCCCACCCTCTGGAATCACCATCACTTTTACTCTAGCCCTTCACCTCTCTCCTCCCGCTACCTGGTATCATCACCACCAAATTCCACCATTTCTTCTCCCTCCCTCACATTATCATCACCTTCCCTCTCCCTTGACCCCTCTCCCTAACTTCCTAGCATCACCATCACCTTCTTTCTCTACTTCCTCACCACTGGCATCATCATCACCACCTTCCCTTTCCTTCTACCCCTCTCCCCCACCCCCCTGGCATCATCATCTTCCTTCTCCCACCACCCCCATCATCACCTTCCCTCTCCTTCCACCACTCTCTTGCAACCTCTGGCATCCATCACCTTCTCTCTCAACCTCTTCACCCCTGGCATCATCATCACCTTCCCTCGCCCTCTTCCCTCACCTCCATCCCCTGGCAGCAGCATCATATTTTCTCTTCCTCCATCCCTCTCCCCCACTCCTTCGCATTATCATCTTCTTCCCTCCCTTTCTTCTCCTCATTCCTTAGCATCATCTCCTTCCCTTTGCCTCCACTTCTCTCCCTTATCCCTTGGCATCTTTATCTTCCCTCTCCCTCCATCCTTCTCCCACATCCCCAGGCATTATCATCACCTTCCAGCACCACTTCCCCACCCTTTTGCATCATCACCTTCCCTCTCCCCCTGGCATCATCTCCTTCCCTCTGCCTCCACCCCTCACCCATTGGCATCACCTTCCCTTGCCTTCCACCCCTCTCCCTTACCTCTTGACATCTAGTTCCTCCATCCCCTGGCATCCTCACTTTTTCTTCCCTCCCCCTCCACTCCCCATGCCAATCATCTTTTCTTCCCTTTCTCTTCACCCCCTGCCATCACTTGCCCTCTCACTTCCTGACACCACCTTCTCTTCCTGTCCCCTCCATCCCTTGGCATCACCTGCCCACAGCCTCACTCTGGCATCATCATCACCACCTTCCCAGTTCTTCCATCTTTTCTCCTCGCCCCCTTGAATCCTCATCATTACCTTCCTTCTCCTTCCACCTTTCCTCTCCACCCCCTTGAATCATCATCACCTTCCCTCTCCCAACACCCTTCTCCCCCAATCTCTGGCATTATCAGCTTTTGTGTCCCCTATCTCCTGGCATCATCACCTTCCCTTCCCTCTCCTCCCACACCCTTTGGCACATTCAGGTGTCCCTTTCCCCACTCCATCCCCAATCCGTGAACAGCAGAAGTCTGGGAGCAGGCTTACTGAGTGCAGCTTCTTCCTCCTTTGCCAGCTTTCCTCTGCAATCTGAACTGCATGGTGCCAGCAGGATTCATGAGACTACAGGACCCTGTGCAGTTTCTGCTGCAGAGGAAAGCAGGAGCAGCTGTCGATAAATGTTGCTGTCTGACGCCCTCTGCTGGCAGGAGGACATCTTGCAGGCCAGGAGGGAAAGAGAAAAGGAGAATGCAGCTGTAGCACACCTGCACTTCAGTTGCAGCATACCGGTTCGGAAACACTGTTATAGACTCTAGTAATTGTAATAAATGATCTGATGGTGCCCTCTTGTGTCGAATTTCCACGTTTGCTAACTATTGCAATAAGTCCAATCTCTTTTTCTCCCTGTTTTTTGATGAATGAAGCTCTAGCAATAATTTTCTCTCTTGCTACTACTTTCAAACAATCCCATATTGTGATAGGGAACATTTCTCCAGTATCATTTTCCTACAGATACTGGCATGGCTCCCTTTGTAAATGCTCATAAAATTCTTAATCCCCCAATTCACGCATATCCAGCATAGCTCTCTGCTTCAACGGCATGGGAGAAGAAAAACTGATACTTCACGCATATCCAGCATAGCTCTCTGCTTCAACGGCAGGGGAGAAGAAAAACTGATACTTCACGCATATCCAGCATAGCTCTCTGCTTCAACGGCAGGGGAGAAGAAAAACTGATACTTCACGCATATCCAGCATAGCTCTCTGCTTGAACGGCAGGGGAGAAGAAAAACTGATACTTCACGCATATCCAGCATAGCTCCCTGCTTCAACGGCAGGGGAGAAGAAAAACTGATACTTCACGCATATCCAGCATAGCTCCCTGCTTCAACGGCAGGGGAGAAGTAAAACAACCAATAAGGGCTGAATAACATAGTCTGGGTAAAACAAATAAGCATGGGTGTAGCTTTCTTATTGCAGCGGTTACTACCCCTACTACCCCTAACTAATCAAGCTTGATATTTCACTCGGATGCAGCTCCATCACTGCTCTCTACATTAATGGTGGGGGTGGAAGGGAAATAGAACCAAAGAGCTAAGAGAAACAGATAAGTATGAGAAAAAAATGTGTGAAGCTTGCTGGGCAGACTGGATGGGCCGTTTGGTCTTCTTCTGCCGTCATTTCTATGTTTCTATAATAAGTTTTCATTAAGTTTCCAATATAACTTCCCAGTGATGGATAACTCCAACCAAATGGTAGCATGGCCAGACCAATTGATCAAACAAAAACCAGCCTCCTATACTTGCGATAATAACGCCTTGTCAATCAGGAAAAAAATCAATTCTAGAATATACTTTATGCACTTTAGTGTGTCAGTTATAGTCTCTTTCAGATGGATGATAGAATCTCCACACATCAGACAGTCCCCAATCAGTTATCAGAGATTACAAGCATAGTCTATTTCTATATAAAGGAGCTCCCACCCCCAGAATTATCCAAATATGGATACCTTGTTATATTAAAGACCCCTCCAATAATAATAAATCCTTCAGTCCAAGTTTCAAGTTTTCTTTATCGATTCAAATAATGTACCTTGCACCAAATTGGGTGCATACAAATTGACCAACATTTTTAATTGTTATTGATCATGATTTTAATGATCACATACTCCCGTCAACATCCCTGATGACTGGCTGTGCCTCTGCCAGCATGTGCGTCACTCTTATTTTATTTATTTATTTATTTAACTTCTTTTAATATACCGATGCTCAAGACCAGATCTTATCGTACCGGTTTACAATAAACTAGGGGGGAAACCAGTTAATATTAATATTTCTGCTCTACTATGTTTATTCTTCCCACTAGCAGAAGCTAAAAATTGCTGAGGGAAATGGTTAGATGTTAGTAATCACTCGTATCTTTTTCTTAAATGTGTCTCTTGGTAAAAGAAAATATCTGCCTAAGTATTACTTCCTTGAACAAAAGCTGTCACTTAAACGGTGTATTCAATCCTTTAACATTCAGGGAAAATATTTTAAGCTTAGCCATTATTAATAGTCCCCCAAAACATTATCACCATCCCAACATTTTGTAATGAATCATACCACTCCTCCAGTAAGCCACATCCGATTCCAGCATATTCCCATATGGAACAACACGTACAAAGACCCTCTGTTTCATTTGTTCACTTCCTCACTTTCTTCCTCCATGAACATCTTGAGGAATGATAACAACCCCAAATGTACCCCCACAGCCACCTTCTTCATTAATAACATAATTCCAACTTCTTATAAAACAAACTTCCTCTTTTTCTGTAAGCCACAACCAGCATATACCAGTATCTTGGCCATCTCATTCACTGACTTGACTCTTGATGATACACTATTGATAGTGAAACTCACGCCAATGGGAAATAGCCATCTATGTTTAATCTGATCCTTGTATAGAACTTGTAAAAGATCCTTAAATTCCTTTCTCCTCTTTATTGTCAATGGAGATAAGTCCTGAATTATCTCCACTTTATGACCCTTCCATCGGATCTCTTCCATTTTCCTGGCATGGTTTAATTCTTTTTCTTTTATCGAAAACTTATGGAAGCAAACTCTTAAGTCTCTTGCAAAATTGCTTTTAGGTTTGGCCAGAGCTCTGTACACTTTCTCAAACTCAGTTTTTGGTATCTCCTCCATCTCTTCAGCGAGGCCCAAAACTAACACACAAATACTCAAAACCACTTGAGAAAAATCTTGAAATGCCTCTTCCTCTGGCAGTCCTCTGATCCATAAATTTCTCCTCATTGACCTGTTTTCTAGGTCCTCCAGGCAATCTCTCATAGCCACAGAATCAGATCTCAGATAAGCAATTACTTTCTTATGTTTTTCTAAGACTGCATCATTCACATCCAAGTGGCCTTCTGACTCCTTCATCCGTGAACCTAGATCAACAAAATCTCTCTGGAGCTCGATCACCATTGCTAGACTTTTCGCTTTAATTGTGCCCATATCTTTCCTCAATTCAGCGATCCAACTTTGAAAATTAGCATGGGTAAGAGTATCTCAGCTATTTATCTGTGTGTCGCACATTTTTACCGTGCCATTCTCCTGGCCCACCTCCTTTTCACTGTATTCCGACACTGCAATGCTTCAGCAACTCTCCACAGCCACTCTGGACTCACCCTCCTCATCCAGGAGGTACCCAAGGAAGGGTTCAAAACGACGCTTATTTCAGCCAAGGAGGCATTAACTTCCACCATCTCCTGAGTCCCATACACAAAAGGCTCCCTGCCCTCATGTGAGGCAGCAGAGGGACCCTAATCCACAACCAGCGCACCTATGCTAGAGGACTTTCCAGTTGGAGGCAGGCTTGAAGTTTTGTGTAATCTGCTGGCCCAGTGTAATTTTAGACTTGTAGATCCTCAGCATTATACAAAGAGGATACAGACTACATCTATTGGATGTTCCACCAAATTGGCCTCCAGACCATATTTGGGGCAAGTCTCCATATCAGGATGTGCTACAGAAAGAGTTCTCCTTCTTAGAGACCAATGCAGTCAAGCCTGTATCACCAAGGGAAAGAGGGCTGTAATTATAATCCAAGTACTTCTGATTCCAAAGAAAACGGGGGGAGTCCATCCCATGCTAGACCTGAGGGCCTTGAACAAGTATCTAAAAAGAGAAAAGTCAAGATGGTTTCCATGGGCACCTTAATTCTCTTTCCGCAAAAAGGGAACTGGCTATGCTCTTCAATCTCAAGGGTGCATATACTCACAAAGAGATATTTCCAGGTCACAAACAATATCTCAGATTTGTGGTAGAGGACTATTACTTCCAGTACCATGTACTGCCTTTTGGCTTAGTATCAGCCCCACAAGTCTTCACAAAATGTCACCATGGTAGCAATTCAGGGTGCATATTTTTCCCTACCTGATCAATTGTCTGTTTGAGATCCCATCTCAGAAAGGTGCCACAGAATCAATTTGCAGAACTATCCAGGTGTTGAAATTACTAGGGTTTGTCATCAACTACCCCAAGTCCCATTTGCACCTGTGATTTCAATTGGAATTTATAGGAGCTCTGCTAAACACAACTCAGGCAAAAGCCTTCCTTCCACAACAGGGCTATCACATTGATATCCACAGTGAAGAGAATTCAAGCGAGTTAGCAGCTATCAGCATGGGACTTGTTATGGCCTCAACAGTGCATGTTTCTCTCTTGGCATGTCTCTATATGAGAAGAGCCCAGTTGACTCAAATTGCAATGGTTTGAAGCCACTTGGGATCTTTGAGACAGCATCCACATCACTCAGCTGTTCAGGGACTCCCTATCCTGGTGGTGGATTCATTCCAATCTGGCCAGAGGTATGCCTTTTGAAATTCCTCCAGTCCTAATTGACCTCACTGTGGATGCATCCAGCCTGGAATGGAGATCTCATAATGGGGGACTTTGCACCCCAGGTCTTTGGTTTTGTTTAGGAAATGCTTCATCAGATAAACTTCCTGGAGCCAAGGACAATATGGTATGCTCTGAAGCTTTTAGAGATCAGTTGGCCAACAAAGTCATCCTGGTCCAGACAGACCATCAAATAGTAATGTTTTATATCAGTAAGTAGGGAGGAACCAGATCATATCTTCTGTGTCACAAAACTAATAGGGGTGATACTGAACCCTTTCTCAAGGAGTGACTCTTAGGACCACATATCTAGCAGGCAAGGAGACTATCATTGTGGGCAGATTGTTTGGTCCTGGAACCCCACGAACTTGGACCAGGAGGAAGCAAACCAGATATTTTGCGAACGGAGAACACCCGTGGTGGATCTGTTTGCATCCCCCCAGAACAGGGAGGTCCTGCTTTTCTGTTCCAAGTAAGGAACACAAGGCAGACTACTGTTAGCTGCTTTTGCCCTTGATTAGAGCAAGGGTCTTCTAATTCCACTCATTGTGAAGACTTCCTGGAAGCTCAGAGAAGACCAGGGGTTCCATGATTCTTATATCCCCCTTTTAGGCGAGACAGGTTTGGTTCCCATGCCTGAGAGAGTTATCGATTAGAGATCCAATTAGCTTGGGGAATTCCCCTACTCTCATCACTCAGGATCAAGGGGGAGGTATGTCATCCCAATGTCAAGTCCCTGGCTGCTGAGAGGGTAATCTTTCAACCCCTGACTCTCTTGGAGGATCTGTCTTGTATTCTTTTGACTTCAAGAAAGAAATTCATGAAGAAATCCTATGGACTAAAATGGTAGAGGTTTCACTTGTATTATAAATAGAAGGCCTTAGATTCATCCCCCTGCTTCACAGAAAACTGCTTGATTACCTTCTATATCTTTCCAAGTCAGATGTCAAGACCATTTCAATGGTCTTGACACCTGACTTGTTCATTTCAATGCAATTGGTGCCTATTACCAGCATGTAGATGCTGGACCTATCTCTGTACAACCTTTGGTTGAGAGATTCATATGAGGCTTGCTTCATTTGTAGTCTCCCACTCAGCGTGGTACTAACCCAGCTGATAAAAGCTCCCTTTGAGCCACTGCACACCTATAACCTGAAGTACATGATCTGGAAGGCCATATTTTTGATGGTGGTGATTTAAGTGCATAGAATGTGTGAACTGCAGGCTGTATCTCCATCTTAATGCCAAGTTTTATTGTGATAGGGTGGTTCTGCACATCCATTCTAAGTTTCTGTCTAAGATGGTGTTTTTTTTAATTATTATTTATTTATAGCTTTTACAATAATTCCAAGAAATAATTCTTGTACAGAAAAAAATAAATAAATCAGAATTTACATAAGAAAAAATTTGATCCTCTCAGGAATCTCACTAAGGAGGATAATTGTCAAATTTCAGCTGAAAGATGAAATAGTGAGGGGGGGGGGTCTTTCAAATTGATTCTTGTATTTTTCAATTTGGTTTCAAGCATTTGTCAGAAGTTTTGATGAACATGTATTTTAAGGAAATGCAATATAAATTTCTAAGATGGGCGTATGTATCCCAACAGTTGGCCTTTGGAGCTAAGTTCTCTATAATTGACATATGTGAAAAATGCAACTCAAGTGTTAGTAATTTATCCCATGCTTTTTGGAAATGCCCACCAATTAATTATTTTTAGGGAAAAATTGTGGCCTATCTAGAGAAATTGTTAGAGGTGCAAGATTCCTTTTACACCAAATCTTACATCAAATTGCTTTTTGATTGCCTCCCTCCCTTGATTGTTCGGGGAATGGGGAATGGGCCATCATGGGTTAGTTAAGAAGGCGTGTGCTGTAGGAAAAAAATGAATCTTAAAACACTGGAGAGGGAAGGAGGTTCCTTCATTTTGGCATGGGGGAAACCTATTACACAATAGATAATATGGTATCCCATAATTCCTTTAAATGCTGGAGAATTTTTTTGTTAATTTAGGAAAAATATATTCAAACTTTGTCCCGTCATGCTCGGAGATTAATTCTTAATGACTGAGTAGTTAGGCTCTATATACAGCATGGTTGGTTTGGGAGGGGCTCCATCTTATGTCATGTGATGAGTACATTTTTTTATTTTTTACCTATACTTTTCTTTTTTATATATATATATTTGTGATCAGAGAAAGACTGTAATGCTTATTGGTTGATTCAGTGATTTTGTAATAGTGTTATCTATTTTTGAGTGATTGGGGAGAGGGGTTTTTCGGGAGGGTGGGAGGTATTGATATTTATTGCATTGCGATGAGGTTAGTATCTTGGGGTAGTATTACACTATTATGTTTCACGGCTCGTCTGTACTGTGGGCTGTGGAAGTTTTCTCATCTCTTTTTTTGTCATTTTGTTTAATTCTTATATTCAGAATTATTTTCATTGTTCGTTTGGCTCAGTGTGCATCAGAGTCCAGTGTACACCGAGAGTTGATATATTTGTTTTTCAGTAAAAATTATTGAACATAAGAAAAGTTTTGATCAAACTTTAGCCCACAATAAGGGGGGAGTGCTCAAGAAGAGAGGGTTTAAATTAAACAATAGAAATAAGTCAACCCAGGCCTCAACAGTAAAAACAAAAAATAAAAATCTCTCTTCTAAGCTGGGTTGCTTTTGCCACATCAGGAAATATGTTAACTCGAAAGTTTAAAAAAATTTAGGGGCTCAGGAGGTTTGTCTTACCTGCGAAGGACTTATGATTGCCTATTCATTACCAGTCGTCGCCTCTCCTGCTACTTCTGAGCTCCAGGGGGCGGACCCTGTTAGCAGTTGGAGATGGATCAGATTTCAATCTGACGTCAGCCCCTAGTACATATACCCCTGCAGGAAATGCAGCTCCTCAGTATTTTCCGTCTCCATAGCAGTTAGGGACTATCTGCACACTCTCAGAGTGGATTTGTGGCTAGAAGGCCCTGTAAGATCTTTACCAGGCACCGCGGCTCCCCTGCCTCCCAGGGGCAGCCGGCAGCGAAAGCCGCTTCCAGCAGCCCCCACCGGCAAAGGTGGATGAACGCACGCCTGTACGTGCAATTTGGGCGCTGAAGCCAGCGAAAGTGCATGACCGAACGCCGTGACGTCACGCACGGCGTGCGCTCATGCGCCTTCACTGCCTTGAGCGCCCAAATTGCACATACAGGTGTGCGTTCATCCACCTTCGCCGGCGGGGGCTGCTGGAAGCCGCTTTCAA
Organism: Rhinatrema bivittatum; assembly: GCF_901001135.1. Taxonomy (NCBI): domain Eukaryota; kingdom Metazoa; phylum Chordata; class Amphibia; order Gymnophiona; family Rhinatrematidae; genus Rhinatrema; species Rhinatrema bivittatum. The sequence goes on along the minus strand of NC_042628.1, from coordinate 44,928,502 downwards.
CCGCCGGCTGCCCCCGGGAGGGGAGCCGCGGTGCGCGCCTAAGGAGGAGGGGACAGAGGACTGTTTGTCATTCACATGCAGTAAGTTTACTTTTGTGGCACTTTATTCACATTTGCTTTAATTACATGTCAAGTCAATTTTCGCCGTGCGCCCTGCTTCCGGAGGGGGGGAGAGAGGACTGGCAATCCCCGATGCCCGAGCGTAGGAGAACCATCCACTTCCCTGGTACCTGTCATTTCAAATGACATTTGAAATGACAGGTACCAGCGCACCCAGGATACTGTATAGGGGCTCTATACAGTAAAATGGATTGCTCAGGCCTACCGCTTCATGGACGCGACTTGCATTTGCGTCTAAATACTGTATCGAGTGGTATGTGATCTGAACTGTGCGCGCGGCAAACGAGGGTGCGCCCGGCACTGCCGCACTCTTTCTAACACGTCCTTACTGAATCGGCCTGAGTGTTAGAAGCCAGCGGCTTTACTCCTTCCTGAGTCACAATTAAAGTGGGAGTATAGAGGAGGGTGCATAGAAGAAACAGTTAAAATAATAAATAAAAGCAAAACATACTCTTGTTTAAATGCTAAAAGAACTGTTTCACTCAGCATGTGGGGTATTTTGTCCCTCATTGATCAGATACAGCAGGAGGGGCAACTGCTTTCTCTGGTCCTAAATAACAAAACAAATGCAATTACAATATTACACGTCTTCCCATTTCCCTCTCTGCTCTACAGCAGGCGAGGCATGGAAAGTTCCAATAGAAGCAGCGGCAACATAATTTACAAAAAAAAAAAAAAATGCACACACTGAAGAGTTGGGGCATGTTTGTCTGGAGTGGTGAGCGAATGGTCCCAAAGATAACAGCAACCAGTGTTGCCAGCTTTTAAGTGGGGTTTATAGCCCAAAGTAAGATACCTTATAGCCCAAAATTAGTCCAAGTATCCCAGGAAATGGAGGTCCCAAGCCCAAATGTAGCCCAGTCTTCAAAATAAAAAAAATAAAGGCTAATGTAAAAGGTTTTTTCAATAATTATTTTATTTCTGATGTATTAGAACATACAAACTTGTATTGTATTAATATTTATTTATTTATTTATTTATTTTTAATTTTTATATACCGATGTTCCTGTAAAGAATACATATTGCACCGGTTTACAAGGAACTGAACAGTCGCCTCCAGGGCGGAAATACATTAAAACAGTCGCCTCAAGGCAGAATACATTAACACAAGTATACAGGAAAACTATTAAAAGAGAACTTTCATAAACTCAATTAAATGTAACTGTGAACCATAAATCAGGAACATATGTACAGAGGTAGATATATCGTCTGTCGCTTCACCAGATTTTAGCTCTCAGGGAAAGCTTGAGTGAATAGCCAAGTCTTTAGCTTCTTTTTGAATGTCGGAAGGCATGGTTCTTGGCGGAGGTCCGGTGGGAGCAGGTTCCAAAGATGGGGACCTGCAGTAGACAGAGCTCGTTTCCTCAATGAGGTTTTTGTTGGCTGGGTGTGAAGCATGTTCTGGTATGCACTTCTGATCGGTCTATTGGAGACGTGTTGTTGTAGTTGGAAGGATAGGTTGAGGGGGGAGATGTTGTGAAGAGCCTTGTGAATCATCATGAGGGATTTAAATTGTATCCTAAATTTTATGGGCAGCCAGTGAAGATTTTGGAGGATAGGGGTGATGTGATCCCATTTTTTGGTGTTAGTGAGAATTCTGGCTGTCGCGTTCTGGACCATCTGAAGTGGTTTGATGGTGTTGGCTGGCAGGCCCAGGAGGAGTGAGTTGCAATAGTCCAGTTTAGGGAGGATGATAGATTGTAGTACCAAGCGGAAGTCTTGGAAGTGTAGAAGAGGTTTTAATTTTTTTAAGACTTGCAATTTGAAGAAGCAGTCTTTGGTAGTATTGTTTATGAACTTGGTGAAGTTGAGTTGGTTGTCCAGAAGTACACCAAGATCTCTTACTTGTGGTGTGTGGTCGATTGATGTGAAGGAGAGTTGGGTGGAACTAGTTGGGTTGAATAGAGAGCACTTGTCTGGAGCTATTATGAGGATTTCAGTTTTGCTAGTATTTAGCACGAGGTTGAGGCTTGTTAGCATGTTTTTTGATTTCCGAAAGGCAGCTGTTCCAGTAAGACCACGTTTTGTGGAGGGATTCCATTATCGGGATGAGGATCTGAATGTCATCCGCGTAAAGGAAGTGTGTTAGCTTGAGGTTAGATAGTAGATGGCAGAGTGGAAGGAGATAAATATTGAATAGTGTTGGTGAAAGGGATGATCCTTGAGGTACCCCCCAGCTTTGATCTGATAGGGAGTGATTCTTTGTTGTTAATCCTGACCTTGTATTGTCTGTTTTCAAGGAAAGATTTGAACCAGTTGAGCGCTGAACCTGTTATACCAATATCTGCTAGACGCTGAATGAGGCAGGTATGGTTCACAGTGTCGAACGCTGAGGAGAGGTCCAGTAAGACGAGAAGGAAAGGTTGACCATTTTCCAGGTTGATGAGGATGTTATCAGAAAGCGAGGCTAGTAGAGATTCAGTGTTCAGTGACTTTCGAAATCCGAATTGATTGGAGGTTAGAATGTCATTCTCTTCTAGGAATTCGGATAGTTGTCTGTTTACTACCTTCTCCATGATTTTTGCAATCATTGGGAGGTTGGCAATTGGTCTGAAGTTAGCTGGGTCAGTGGGTGGAAGGTTAGGTTTTTTAAGGAGAGGCTTGAGAATAGCAAGCTTGAGTTGGTCAGGGACTTGACCTTGGGAGAGCGAGCAGTTTATGATGTCTGCTATCGGTTTAGCGATGATGTTAGGAATGGAGAACAGTAGATTGGATGGGATGTGGTCAAGTGGGTGGGATGAGGGCTTCATCTTCCTAAGGATATTTTCAATTTCTAAGGCGGACATCTGCTCAAGGGAAGCCATCAAAGCTGTAGTTGCTTTGTATTGCATGTGGGTTGGGTGAGAGTGTTGTGTGCTGGTAGTGGGAGGGTAGTTCGGTTGAGGAGAGGGCACCTTGAGAGGAGCGAGGAGGGTGTCTATTTTTTTCTCAAAGTAGACCGCCAGTTCGTTGGCTTTGTTGGATGCTTGTGTGTCTGGTATAAGAGGGGTAGTTGGTTTAGTGAGGGCTGACACATAGGAAAACAGAGCTCTAGAGTCGAAGATAAAGTGGTGGATCTTTTTTGAGAAGAATTCTTTCTTGGTTATATTGATGATGTTTCTGTAAGAGTTTAGGCAAGATTTATAAGGCAAGAGGGTAATAGTGGACGGGTTTTTTCGCCACCTGTGTTCCTTACATCTGAGCTCTTGTTTGAACGACTTCAACTCCGGCGTGAACCAGGGTTTCCTGTTGTCCTTTTCAGGATGGAGCAATTTCGTGGTCATGGGGCATACTTGATCAGCCACCCTATTGGTGATGTTGATCCATGAGGTAGTGGCAGTGTTGACGTCTGAGAGGTTTAGTTGAGCTAGTTCTTTGGATAAATGAGAGCTGAGGATTTCTCCAGTACAGGGTTTTCTGATGGCGACTGAGGTTGCATGTGTAGTTTGGGGAGGGTGTTCCATGATCTCTAGAGCCGTGGAGATGATTCGGTGGTCCGTCCAAGGGACCTGTAGGCATGATGGATTGTTAACGGACGATATTCCTTCATTTAAGAAAATGAGGTCTAACGTGTGACCTGCCTTGTGGGTGGGTTCGTTGACAATTTGCCTGAACCCCATGTGGCCGAGGGAGGAGAGTAGGGTTTCGCAGTTGGTGGAGCGAGGTAGGACGTCCACGTGCAGGTTGAAGTCTCCCATGAGGATCGCTGGTTTTCCTGCATTAAGATGTTTGGCGGCTAGTTCAATGATGGGGGATGGGTCTGCCTCGAGAATTCCTGGGGGAGCGTAAATCAATCCGATTAGAAGGTATTTTGATTTGAAGAGGGCAAATTCGAGGTTGGCTGTTGTAATTGTGGCTTGTAGGGTCAGGCCTAATCCTTTTTTGGCAGCTAGGAGCAGCCCTCCTCCTCTTTTTTTGATCCTGGGAATAGAGAGTAGGTCATAAGCCTGGGTAGGTAGCTGATTTAGAAGTACTGTATCTGTAGTTTTTAACCAGGTTTCTGTGATAGCACAGATGTCTGGTTTAGTATCGTTTAGGAGGTCGTTGAGGATGTGTGATTTTTTAGAGATGGACTGAGCATTGAATAAAGTCAGTGAGAAAAGTGCCAGGCCTAGTAGTTGTGTGCAAGGCGTTATAGAGATGGGGATGATCCTCTGTTGTCGGTTGCGTGAATGTGGGTAGGGCTTAGGGAGTCTCCTCAGACGGTTGTAGAAGATAGGAATGTTGAAGGATCGCATGTTGGCTACTGGAACTACGGGCAGTGCTGGTAGATCGAGTGGGGCTCGAAAGGGAGGAGCCTGTGGCTATGATAGCTGGTGGAGCTCTGAGGCTTCTCAGAATGCTTGAACCACCAGGTTGTGGTAGAGGAGGGCAGAATAAGCAATAATGGAGGCGAAGCAAAAGTTGAGCCTTACTAGAGGCAGAGTCTCCACTTGGGTCTGCACGAAGGGGCGAGTAGCACTGTTGTGGGGTAGTGAAGCGAAAGGAGGGCCTTTCGTCTGAATCCTCACAAAGGCTCACAAAGGAGCGCACTAAGGGGCAGGCCCCTTAGGTTGCGCTCCTTCAGGTGCGCGACGCCTGGTGCGCGACGCCCCAGGGAGCGTCTGCAATTTAAGGGCCTGAAAACAGTGCTGGGCTAGACGGCTGGGTTGGGGGTGGGAGCAGTATCACTCACCACGTGGTCCTGCTGCTTCTCTTTATTTTGCAGGTTTCTGAGCCCTCTTGTCCCTTTTTTTCTCTTAATTTCCCGGTTCACTGTTCACTGCTGGCTCACAGAAGGGAGGGGTGAGCGGGCTCTTGCCCCGACTGAGCTGTGCCGACCGCACGAGCCCCTGCAGTGGAGGAGGACAGAGACTGAGAAAGGATCCTGGCAGAAAGAGGGACGCCCAGGGTATTAATAGGCAGCATCTATAGTACAACAAGGCAATTGGTAAATAAATCCCAGGCTCAAGAACTCCAGCAGCATAGGCCGCCTTCCCCAAGAGCAAAGAGCACCTCAAAACGGCTCCAACCCCATGCTACAGACAGCAAACAGGCCTAAAATAACCAAAAGCCATTGGTCCTCATTGCTATTTCACTATTTCTGCCCATAAAGTAGCAAATATCTTGAGTTGTTCACTGCCATGGTCAAATGGATGTCATTAATTTTCAGCTATGGATTGTGTTTCTTTAATGCCAGTAGAATTGCTCAATAGTGCCATCTTGTGCACTTGTGATATGGATTGGCTATCGTTGCAATAGCTTCTTATTTAGCAATGAAGGGTAAGACTGTGCATTCATAAACCATAGCTAAAAACATAGAGGTCAATATTCAAATGCTAGATAACCACTGAATATCTGGTTATAGTCACTTATCCAGCTGTCTAGTTAACCGGACAAGTTGTAGGCAGGCAGTATGCGGAATGGGGTGGCGCTACTTTGCCAAATAAGTTATCTAGCTAAGTAGCAATATATTCAGCTTAAGACATAATTTATTTGTCTTACACCTGCTCAATAGCAGGTCTAAACTTAGACGGATAATCCTTGTCCGTCTAAGCAGCAGTTTGTCCAGGGATATTCAGCAGCTGAATATCCCATCTAAGTTAGCTGGATATGTCTATCTGGCTAACCTAGCTGAACAACTAAGTTTTCAATATTGACCTCTATTACAGTAACCCTGGTACTAGCTGCCCTTATTGCAAACAATACTTCTATGTACTGTAATTGAGTCTTTAAGGGACAATTTATAAATTAAAATTTAATTTTATAATTTACAAGCCTCCTCTTACACTTCAAGCATGACCAATGCGTGCTGAAAGCAGATCAAGTGAATCTGTGCTCCAGCATGGTTCTTGCCGAACGACATCCACAGCTATCTCCTGCTGCAGAAGAGCAAAAAATGAAATGTGCCACCTTCCTCCCTATAGTGCATGCATCTCAGCCCGGACATACTACTCCCCTCTCCCTCCCCACCTCTCGCCGCTATAGCGCATTTAACTCAAGCTAGACATAAACTGCACATATTACATAAGTTCCTCTCTCCCTAATGCCTTAGCCTCAAACTTCAATTAGGTAGGACACAAGCCTCTCCCAGACACCAAACTTCCACGCAAAGCGACCACGTTGCTCAAAGGGACCTGGATGGAACTGTGTGCACACCCAAGCTGAGGCAGTAAAGAAGAGAGAGCAGTTTGTCGCCTTCTGCTGAGCTAATTGTTCTGCTCTCTTCTGATCGTCTAATGCGCAACTGCTGGCAGAGGAGTGACTTCCTCAGACAGACGTAAATGATTCTGGTTTCTATGATAACATAGCCATCCGGTTGCCCAGCCCAAAACTAGCTCAACCTGCACAAAAGATTTTTTTTCCCACATAATGGAAAAAAAAACTAGCCCAGTTGGGCAAGAAATAGCCCAAACTGGCAACATTGACAGCAGCGTTTGTCCAGAGTGCAGTGAATTTATCCCATGCAGCACATGTGCCTTTGTTCTCAAACCCCCTCAACCCTTCCATTAGTGCTCCTGCTGCTTTCACAAGAGGAAGGGGGGGGTTGGATGAGTTTTGCAGGAGTGGGGGGGGGGGGGGCTAAAAGGAGTCAACAGCAGGAGCGATAGCTGCTGCTGCACTGAAAACATTGCACGCTGGATGACATCATCGAGTCAGGTCAGTTTTTAGGAGTAAATTGGTTATAATTGAAAAACGGAATTTCTGCTTGGGGGGTAGCTATCTGCTTTTTGGTTATAACTGAAAATCAGAAGCCCTAAATATAATAAAACCAGGCAGCTGGATTGAGCTGCTCATTAGGGTGAAATTTTCACCCTGGGGATTAAATTAATAGCTGGTAAGAAATGATGGTTAAATAATTCTTCATGCTACTTCATTACTTAAATTTGAGAGCCAATCTTCCATGCTGCCTACAGCAGTGAATTATTTTTGTTGGAAGTTCTGTCATTTACTGTTTCATAACAGGTAATTTCATGGAATGGGATTTAAGGATTCCTACGCCCAAAAGCTTGTAGAAAATGTACTGAGTTCACACACATTGTGTTGTGCAGAGGGTTACTTCCTGCAAATGGTCTGCACTGTGAATATATGAACAGGCATATTGTGTGTGTGTGTGTGTGTGTGTGTGTGTGTGTGTGTGTATATATATATATATATATAGAGAGAGAGAGCTATAGATATATAGAGATCTATATATACTCCTGATTTTTGTGCTTCCTTCTTTCTTAGGATGGCATTTTACCTGGAAGACGTGATGGTTTTCACTAAGCGCCTCCTGGAGGTGATTTCTGGCTGGCTGCCTCGTCATTTTATTGGTACAATCCTCGTTTCTCTTCCAGCCATTGCTGTCTTTTCACACTTCACAACTGAGTTTGAAACCAACATAAATGTAAGTAATAGTCAGACTATCTGAGTGTTAGGGACCCAAAAACATTAAACATCGCCATCACTGTCTTTACACTTCTCTTTCCTCCTGTCTGTCTGTCCACCACCCTCTTTTCTCTTGTGCTCTCTCATCTGCTGTGTCTTGTCTCTTTCTCTCTCTCATTGTTAACACACACTCCATTAGGCCTGTTTGGTTTTCACCCTTGTGCATAAGAGAATGCTGAATTAAGGTGGTACATCCACATCTTATATCGTTGCTATGGTGGTATCAAAGATTTCTGCCTTGAGTTTGCCACCACAGAATTTTTTTATGTAGGAAATCAGAGCTCTCCTTAGAATTATACTGTACTGTTAGATTTATTTACAATATTTATTAGTCACATTAGAAAGCATAAAGAAACACAATGCAAATGATGTTGACAGGGAAGTCCATGAAACGGACTGCATGGCCTGTCATGCCTCTGATTATTCCAGAGGAGGTGCAAAGTTTGGGCAACTTTTCAGTGCCTCACGGAATTTCCAAAGAGGATTCAGAAAACTTAGGGATGAGAGGGAGGAAATCAGACTATAGGAAAAAAAAAAAAGCCAACAGAATATGGAAAATTAATTGTGAGCCATTCAGCACTGAACTTAGCAATATTCCTTAGGAATCGTGGTGCCACTGCAGAGCATCTACCCACAGTCTTTTAAAGGAGCTATCTTGATGCTCTGGAATTACAAGGAGATTAATTAATTTATTTTTATTAATTTATTTGCTTTTTTATATAGACATTCGTTATCACATCACATCGGTTTACACAAGATGTACAACACATAATAACATAAATTAGAAGGTTACATCTAAAAGCAAAAGATTAATAAAAGCAATAGCAATACCTATAAAACAGAATAAAAACTAAACAGGCTAAAACAAAGTTTAAAATTTAGTGAGTGAGTAAAACTATATCAAAAAGTCTAAAAAAAATAAAAAGAACTATAAAAGACTCTGCTTTAAGGCTAGCATATTCATGAAGGGTAAATACTAAGAGTAGGCTTGTTGGAATAGCCATGTCTTTAGGTTGTTTTTTTTAAAGGTACGTGGATTGGACTCCAGTCTTAAGTCTTGTGGCATGTTGTTCCAAATAAGAGGACCTGCTAAGGATAGTGCTCGGTCACGAACAGAGACAAGATGTTCTAATTTGGGTGATGGTACTGGTAGGGTCCCATTGTTGGCAGAGCGAGTGATTCTTGTGGGGGTGTGAAAATGTAGGGAGGCATTGAGCCATTCATATTTTGATTATATAACTTTTTATGAATTAGTGTTAAACTCTTAAAAAGTATTCTGTATGATATTGGAAGCCAGTGGAGATCTTTCAGAAGAGGTGTTATGTGGTCCTTTCTTCGTGTGTTTGTGAGAACTCTAGCGGTGGCGTTCTGAAGCAGTTGCAGAGGTCAGAGGGTTGAAGCTGGAAGTTCTAATAAAATGGTAAAACAATAATCGAGTTTAGAAAAGATTAGTGCTTGAAGAACGGTTCTAAAGTCAGTCTGATGAAGGAGGGGTCTTAGCTTTTTTAGGACTTGTAATTTATAATAACAATCTTTTATAGTTGTACTAAAGAATTTTTTAAAATTTAGCTTGCTGTCAAGTATGACGCCTAGGTCTCTCACTTCTTGTAGGATTGGGTATTTAAATCAAATAATATTGGTATCAGAACTTTTTCATTTAGTTTGTGGCATATTATTAAAAGCTCAGTTTTGGAGGCATTCAGGACTAAACTCATTTTTGTTAAGAGTTGATTAATGGCGGAAAGATATATTTTCCAGAGTTTGAGGGCTTTATTTATGGATTCAGTAATGGGGATTTGTATTTGTACATCGTCTGCATATATATGAAGTGTGTGAGCCCTAGACCGGTGAGAAATTTGCATAGTGGCAACATGTATATATTAAACAGTGTCGATGAAAGTGAAGATCCTTGAGGAACGCTTTGCAATAGATCAATGTATTCTGATTCGACGTTGCCTATTTTCACCTTATACTGTCTGTTTTTTAAATAAGATTCAAACCATAGTAATGTATTATCTTTTAGGCCAATTTCAGCAAGTCTGTCTAATAGGATTTTATGACTGATGGTGTCAAATGCTGCTGATATGTCAAGCATAAACAGAATGTAAGATTGGCCATTATCAATTCCTCTGAGGACAGTGTCTGTGAAAGAAATAAGGAGGGTTTCAGTACTGAAGAATTTGCGGAATCCGAACTGAGACGGGTGTAAAATATTATGTTTTTCCAGGTGCTCTGATAACTGCTGATTGACCTCTTTTTCTATTAATTTAGCCAGAAAAGAAAGAATGGATATGGGCCTAAAATTAGTTAAATCTGAGGGGCTTAAATGTGGTTTCTTTAGAATGGGTTTGATTGTGGCACATTTTATTGAGTCTGGGAAGCTTCCATGTTGCAAAGAAAGATTAATGATGTCTGATAGGGGCTTAGCAAGAATGTCTGGTACTAATTTTAAGGCCTTTACAGGAATTGCGTCTGCTGGATGAGCTGCTGGGTTCATTTTTCTTATGAGAGGCTCTATTTCCATGGAGAAAACGCTCTCGAATGACGACCAGGTTAGGTCCGGATCTCTGGGAAGAACAATATTGTCGGTATTAGTCTTAGATAATTTTGCCATTAGGTTTGTGATTTTATCTCTAAAAAAGAAATGAGCAAGGTCTTTAAATTTTGTTTTAACTTCATTATTTTGTATTGCTTGTGGGATTGATCTAGTTAAATCGGCTACATAAGAGAAAAGGACTTTTGGGTTAAATTGAAAATCATGTATTTTCTTTGAAAAAAAATCACGTTTGGTTTTAAGAGTTGTTCTTACAAACTTGCAAACACAGCTGTAGTACATGGCACTGGATCACAATGTTTTTGTAAATCCTGAAATTATATTTGACATCCATTTTAAAATCTAGCAGGGTGCTGTAATGAAACTGTACAATCTGAGGGGCAGATTTTAAAAGCCTACGCGCACTGGGCCTATTTTCAAAAGGCCCGGCGGCACACATAAGTCCCGGGGCTTGAAAAAATGGGCGGGGGCATGGCCAGAGGCCTCTCTTCAGCCGCTGGGCCTGGGGATCGCGGCTGCCTCTGGCAGGCATAACTTCTGGGATAAAGGTACGGGGGGGTATTTTTTTTTTCGGGCTGGGGGGCGGGACAGGTAGGGGAAGGGAAGGTGGGGGGGCGAAGGAAAGTTCCCTCTGAGGCTGCTCCGATTTTGGAGCGGCTTCGGAGGGAACGGGGAAAGCCATCGGGGCTCCCCTAGGGCTCGGCGTGCGCAAGGTGCACTAGTGTGCACCCCCTTGTGTGCGCTGACCCCAGATTTTATAACATGCGTGCGGGGCTGCACGCACATGTTATAAAATCGGGCTTACATTTGTGCGCGCCAGGTAGCACGCACAAATGTAGGCCGCTTGCGTAGGTTTTAAAATCTGCCCCTGAGTATATTATAGCTTTCCTGAATTAGAAGAGTTCAGTACTTTAAAGGGGCATACAAGGACAGTTGTACAGTCTTTATCGTATGCATATGTGTGTGTATATGAGAGTTTATAGAATTAGGTGGTGAGAAAGGTAGGCTGTGGCCTAACAGAAGTAGTCCAATAATTTAGCCAGTGTAATAAGCTACTTACAGTACTTGAATGTAATACACTTTGAAGTATCTCAAAAGGCGGAATATTAATAAAATTATTATTAAGCCGTGTGTTTAAACAGCACACTGCAATTAAGTGCACAGTTTCTTAATGCGTGCTCAAAAAAATATTACTGCTGATGCTGGAAGGTAATAATGGTATTCTAAAAATTGTGCACAGAAGACTTGCTAAGTATGCATAAAATACAATTTATGTAAATGAAACATGTTTTCTGCAGCAAATAGTGTCTTATATGCATAAAACATAATTTATGTACACAAAACACAATAAGAATATAAGATTTACCATACTGAGTCAGACCAAAGGTCCATCAAGCCCAGTTTCCTGTTTCCAACAGTGGCCAATCCAGGTCACAAGTACCTGACAGGATCCCAAAAGGTAGATAGATTCCAAGCTGCTTATTCCAGAGATAACCAGTGGATTTCTGCAACTCCACCTTAATAATGTTTTTTTTTTACTTTTCCTCCAGGAACTTGTCTAAATCTTAGACAAGATTAACATTAACAGCTTTCTCTACATCCTCTGGCAATGAATTCCAGAGCTTAATTATGCATTGAATAAAACAATATTTTCTCTTATTAGTTTTAAATGTATCACCTAATAGCTTCATTGTGTCCGCTAGTTTTTGTTCACTTTGAAAGAGTAAATACTGATTTATTTGTTCCACTCCACTCCTAATTTTGTAGGCTTCTATCATATCTCCCTTCAGCTGTATCTTCTCCAAGCTGAAGAGTCCTCGACTCTTTAGCCTTTCCTCATAGGAGAATCGTTCTAAACCTTTATCATTTTGGTCGCCCTTTTCTAATTCTGCTTTTTCTTTTTTGAAATGTGGTGACCAGAACGGCACACAATACCCAAGATGAGATCACACCATGGAGCGATACAGAGGCATTATGATATTCTCTGCTTTATTCTCCATTCCTTTCCTAATAATTCCTAACATTCTATTTGCTTTCTTGGCTGCTGCTGCACACTGAGCAGAAGATTTCAATTTATTATCAATGATGATGCCTAGATACTTTTCCTGAATGGAGACTCCTAATGTGGAACCTTGCATTGTATAGTTATAATTTGGGTTACTCTTTCCTAAGTGCACTTGTCCACATTAAATTTAATTTTCCATTTGCATGCCCAGCCTCCCAGTTTTGCAATGTCCTCTTGCAATTTCGCACAATCCTCTTGTGATTGAACAACTTTGAATAATTTTGTGTCATCAGCAAATTTGATCACTTCACTCATTGTCCTGATTTCCATCCAAGTGGTTTATAAATACATTAAAAAGCAGTGGTTCCAGAACGAATTACTGGGGCACTCCACTATTCACCTTTCTCCATTCAGAAACATTTACCATTTAGCCCTGCTATCTGTTTTATCTTTTAACCAGTTCCATTCCTCAATAGGATACTGCCCCCATCCCATGACTTTTTAATTTCCTAAGAAGTCTCTCATGAGTGACTTTGTCGAATGCTTTCTGGAAATCCAGATACGCTATAATCAACCGACTCACCTTTACCCACATGTTTATGCTCTCAAAAAAGTAGCAAATTGATGAGGCAAGACTTCCCTTGACTAAATCCATATTGGATTTGTCCCATTAAATTATTCCTATCTATCTGTTCAGTAATTTTGATCTACCATTTTGCCTGGGAAAGACATTAGACTCACTGGTCTGCAGTTTCCCGGATCACCCCTAGATCCCTTTTTAAAAATTGGCATTACATTAGCAGCCCTCCAGTCTTTAGTGACCGTAGATGATTTTAGTTTGCAAATTACCAGTAGCACATCCACAATTTCATTTTTCAGTTCTTTCAGCAGTCTGGGATGTGTACCATCTGGTCCAGGTGATTTGTTACTCTTTAGTTTGTCATTTTGCCCTATTACATATTCAGGGTACACTGAGATTTATTGCAGGTCCTCTGTATCGTCACCTTTGAATATAATTTCTGGCATGGGTATCTCTCTTACATCTTCCTCAGTGAAGACCGAAGCAAAGAATTAATTTAGTCTCTCTGTTATGACTTTTTCATCCCTAAGTACCCCTTTTAAGCCTTGATTATCTAATAGTCCAACTGACTCCCTTACAGACTTTTTACTTCAAATGTATATGAAAACATTGTTATGGATTTTTGCTTCCATAGCAAACTTCTTTTCAAATTCTCTCTCTGCCTTCTTTATTATGCTTTGCATCTATCTTTCCAGTGCTTATGCTGTTTCTGGTTTTTTTCATTTGGATCCCTTTTCCATTTCTTGAACAATGTTCTTTTAGCTAATATGTCCTCTCTCACCTCACTTTTTAACCATGCCAGTGTCAATTAGCCTTCCTTCTGTCTTTTCTAATACATGGAATACATCTGGTCTGGGATTCCAAGATGCTATTTTTAAACAAGTCTATGTCTGATGTAAACTCTTAATCTTTGCAGCTGTGCATAGAGCCCAGAGCACCTAATTACATCAGGCCTATAGATGAGTATATGTGGAAGAAGGGAGGTAAGAGAAGACAAAGCTGGGAGAATGATTAAATAGCCATATAAGAGCAAAATCCTTTTCACTATTTTGTTGGCAAGTAAGACAAGATTATTCCCCCATTTTAATTAAGATTTTTGTTCATTCCTGTGATTCGAGTTAAATTCATGCAATTAATGATTGTTTCTGTAAACATTCTAAAGTATGTTTTTTTACTTTAACTTATGAATGATAAAGTGAGGTCCCGTATATTTAGCAAGTTTTTCCATTCCCTGCGTTAGTTTTTATTTTGTATTTTTATATTTACTTTAATTACATGGTATTTTTAATGTTTGTTTTATTTAGATTGTTATGTTTTTGTTTATGTATTTTGGATCTAATTATATATTTTTGTTATATGTTGTTTTAAACCTGCAAAGAATATTCTGTGAATTGGACAGTATATACATTGGAGAAAATAAATATATTATTTAAAGGTTTTGAACACTCACTCTTCACCCCTCTCATTGTCAGTAAATGGGAGCTGCTGTACTGATCCTCATGAGAACCCGATAAAGACCTCACACTGACAGCCTTTACTCCAAAAAAAAAAGTCTAACTGTAAAAAAAAAAAAAAAAAAGTGTAAACCTCACTATCTGGCTTCTTTTATTATATCCTGACAAAATGTGTTCTGTCTAAGGGTGTATGGGTCAGAAACTGTCTGATTTAGGTTATAATGTGCTTTTATTGCATTACATATATGGTTTATTTATTGAACTTTATGTACCACCTGTAAATAAAACATGCATAATAATCAAATTACATACAAATTATTCACAATCTGCGTACAGTAAAAGCAATTGAGACACCCACCCATTCCAGGGGCTAATGATACCCCCACCCGTCTCTCCAGAATGGATGTTCAGCATTCTAGATGTCCCCTTTTTCACAGGCAAAATCTTCATTGCTGACCGGGACTTTGCCAAGGCCTTGCCACACCTCCCCATACAAGCTGCTGCTGGGTTCTCCCAAAGTCCCTCCCTTCAAAATGCAACTGGTATATTTATTGCTGTGCACCCCCTGTCAGTTTATAACTGTAAGCAATAGCTTTGAATGGGAAGCTAAAGGTGACCCAAACAACAAAGTACCACACTGAAGGGGGCATTAATAATGCAATCCAAAACGAAGTTAGTTTGTAGAATTGCATGGTTTTTGTTCCCTTCAGTGGGGATTTGTAACTGTAAGACATAAATCATTCAAAATAAAAAAAATAAATATTTTAGAACATTAAAGAAAGGAGAACTAGCAAGAAGAGAGGAAGTCAAAGAGCGAGTTAGTATTTAGAGGAATATAGATGGCACTGTGGGAAATTCTGGTTCTCTGCCAGACTGCCCAGTTCCTCTGAAACATAGACCTGGATTCTGATGCTCCCAGGAATGGCATGATGGGGACCTGCCATGGTTGGGATTTTGATTCTGGTACTGACACTCTTGGTATGGAGGAGTAACGTAGTGGTTTAGTGCAGTGGTTTGCAAACCAGGGGAAGCCAAGGTTCAAATCCTGCTGCTGCACTTTTATGAACTTGGGCAAGTCACTTCATCCTCCATTGCATTAGGTACAATGTAAGTACCTGATTAATTAGAGATTTTTCCCACAAAATTGGAGGAAAGCCTTAATGAATCTGGCCCCTTAGATTGTGAGGCCTTTGGGAACGGGGAAATACCTAAGGTACCTGAATGTAATCCGCTTTAAAGTGCCTGAAAGGGGAAATATAAATAAATAAATACAATTCTGGAGATGTAAGGAGCCAGAAGCCTTCCACTCTTGGGTAGTAATTCTGATGGACACATGAGCAAGCTGGACGTTCACCAATTCCAGTGCTGAACTGCTTCTAAGCAAGAATAGAATGAAGATCAGTACTTATTTTTTCCACTTTTTGGAACTTCAAAGCAGATTACATTCAGGTACTATAGTTCATGTCCCTGTCCCCAGAGGGCCTGATTCATCAAGCTATTTTCCCATATAGACACAGAATGGGAGAAAAGTCTTAGTTTGTAAACTGATGCAAGAGAGGGTGAAGTGACTTGCCTAAGGTCATAAAGAGTGGCAGTGGGAGTTGAACCCTGCTTTCCCTAGTTCGTAGCCCACTGCTCTAAACTCTAGGCTATTCCTCCAATCAGGTTTGATGATAATTCTTGTTCCCACAGCATTAGACCACTATAGATAAGTACTGAAGAAGCCCATTTGTGATTCTCTTGGTTTTTCCCTTCTTCTGCAGTACACCATGTTTCTGTGCTCGGCTCTTCTAATCTCCATTATCCAGTACTGTAACTTCTGCCAGCTTAGCTCCTGGATGAGGTCTTCATTAGCTACAATTGTGGGGATTGTACTAATCATCTTGCTCTACATCTCCTGGTGTCCAGACAGGTGAGACCTACTATTTATGGCTCCTATGAATTATCCTATTCATTAACCTTTACCATAAAGATCTTGAGATTTCATGTGACCAGCTTTCCTTCTTATATTTTTAGGATGTGTACAAGTGTGCACTACTGTTGATGTCATCATTTTACAAGTGATTGGGGCTGGCCTCATCAGTCAGCGGGGATATATTAATGCCTTTTTACCCAATTCCCTCTCCAATTGCTCCTCCCCTCTCAGGGCTAGCCTTTCCTATTAGACAGGTGATCACCTAGAGCAGAGGTTCCAAAATCTGTCCTGGAAGATCCCCAGCCAGCCAGGTTTTCACGATATCCACAATGAATATCCATGAGATAAATGTGCATGTACTGCCTCCATAGAATGCAAATTTTATCTCATGCATATTCATTGTTCAAGGCCTAAGGGCCTTAAACAAATTCCTGTAAAGGGAAAGGTTTAGAATGGTTACCCTGGACTCTGTAATGCCTCTTCCAAACAAAGAAGACTGATTGTATTCTCTGGATTTAAAGAAGGCATACACTGACATAGGGGACACTCAAATCACAGGAAGTATCTCTGATTTATTTTATTTATTTATTTATTTATTTAAGGTTTTTTTATACCGGCATTCATGAACTCGTTCACATCATGTCGGTTTACAGAAAACAGGGGTGCGGATAATACAACCAAAAAACATAAATAACGTGATGAAGAGAAGCAGTTACAATTAACAAGGGCTAATGAACTGGGAATGTAAGAAATAGAAAGAGATAGAGGAGAATAATTATATACAAAAGTTCAATATAAATATGGAGTCTCATATGTACAGTCTCTGAGTAGAGAGTTTGTTTATGGTGATATTAGGTAGAGAAACAGCTCCTCTGTTACCATGTTCTGCCTTTTTGCCTTAGGTTCAGCACTATGGATATTAACAAATTGGATAGTAATTACGGTATTTCTACAGAAGCTGGGCGTTCATGTGTTTCCATACTTATGTCCTTGACCAGTCAATTGTATATCTCCACAGAAGTAGATGAATCCATGCAGAGCACTGTCTGAGTGCTGCAATCACTAGTTCATCATCAGCTACCCCAAATCAAATCTGGAAACATAGAAACATAGAAATGACTGCAGAAGAAGACCAAATGGCCCATCTAGTCTGCCCAGCAAGCTTCACACATTTTTTGCTCTCATACTTATCATTTTCTCTTAACTCTTGGTTCTATTTCCCTTCCACCCCCACCATTAATGTAGAGAGCAGTGATGGAGCTGCATCCAAGTGAAATACCTAGCTTGATTAGTTAGGGGTAGTAGGGGTAGTAACTGCTGCAATAAGCAAGCTACACCCATGTTTATTCCCTTTACCCAGACTATGTCATACAGCCCCTATTGGTTGTTTTTCTTCTCTCCTGCCGTTGAAGCGGAGAGCCATGCTGGTTATGCATTGAAAGTGAAGTATCAGGCCCTTTTGGTTTAGGGTAGTAACCGCCGTAACAAGCCAGCTACTCCCTGCTTTGTGAGTGCGAATCCTTTTTTTTTTTTTTTTTTTTTCTTCTCCCCTGCACATCTGACTTAAGATTTATATGGGCTATGCTACACACAACAAACTCTGGCTTATTGCCCACCACAGGGAAGGGAGTAATTCAGAGCCAGCAGACATCACCTTGGTACATGTTGAGAATGTTGGGCCTTAAGGCTCCTACAGTTCGTCACTTTTGTAACATATCTCCATATGAGACACTCAATGAATTCTAAAGTCCTAATGAAATTAAGCCACTTCGGAACTCCAGAAGATCAACTGTGTCAAGGAGGCAGTCAAAGACCCTATCTTATTGATTCTCTCATTCCAATTTAACTTGGAGGTTCCCTTCCAAATGCCTTCTCACCAAATTCTTTACAGATGCATCCAACTTAGGTTGGGGAGCTCACCATAAGGGCTTTGCACCCAGATTCCCTAGTCTCTTCAGGAGGTTGCACATCAACTTTCTGGAGCTATGGGCACTTCTGAATGCTTTAAATGTTTTCAGAAATCAGATGGCCAAAGCTATCCTAGTCCAAACAGATAGGTCGGTCATGTTCTACCTGAACAAACAAGTAAAAACAGGGTTTATTCTCCTGAGTAATGAAACTGCTAAGGTGTTGAACTGGGCCATCTCACAGGATAGCCCCAAAAGCCATGCACCTGGCAATCCTGACAGACAGACACACTCTTCACCTGAATCCCTGTGTCAGGATGTGGCAAATGGAATCTTCAAATTAAGCACATCTGAAGTGGACTTGTTACAACAGCCCTGAACAGAGAGGTTCTAGTCTTCAGGAGGAGATCAGAAGGCAGACTAGCAGCAGACACCTTCACACGTAACTTCACACAATTGGAGAACAGGTCTTCTATGCATATCTTGTCATATATCTGGTTGCAAAAACTGTAGTAGAACTCAGAAGAGACGAGGGAACTATGATCCTCATAGCTGCTTTTTGTCCAAGATAGATTTGATTTCTCCATTTTCGGGATTTATCCCTAAGGAAAACCAAGTTGGCAGCTTCCCCGATTCTATACTCTACCCCAGCATTTGGTTTCTGTCTTTTTCTGCCTAGATACTGAGGGGGCGTAATACAATCTCTTGATTTTTTTAAAAGTTAATTCTTCTGTCTCCTACAAAGAAATGTACCAAAAGATCTTTCTAGGGGCAGCTTGGATACTGCCCATGAGTACTCATGGGCCTGCAAACTTATTTTTCAAAAGAAATCTCCCTGCAGAGTTTCTCTTTGAAAATTTGGGCTGGCAGAGGAATGTGGGTACTTTGTGAAATCCTTCAAAGAAGGTACAATTAAAACTCTGCACCTCCTTTCCCCCCATACTTGTAGAAAGGGCAATTTGTATAAAAGCTTTTTAAACAACTAAACATCTGTTTACCTGGTTAAAAAGTTTTGAAGATTATTCTCAGTATATATCCCAAATTCTTTCCTAAGGTGGTGGTATATTTCCACCTTATTCAGTCAGTTGTCCTGATGACATTGTTTCCAAGGCTGTATCTCCATAAAGGATAAAAGAACTATTCATTCCTTCGATTTCAAGAAAGCTGTCATCTTCTACTTGGAATGGATTGAAGCCCAAAGAAAGTCCATGCAACTATTTATTTCTTTTCACCCTAATAGACTTGGGAGTATGGGTGAAAGATCACATCATCTTTAATTGGAAAGCAGATCACATCTCATTCTCATGTTCAGGCAGAAAGGCATGTCAAATCCCAAATTTTTTTGGGGTAGTGGCAACAGTAGTCGCCCATTTAAAGACCACTGAGGAGATTTGTAGGACTGTGATGTGAGGATCAATCCACACAGTCACATCCTATTACTGTCTGAGCACAGCCTCTCAGTGGGGTAGTAGGTTTGGACTGTCTGTTTTCCGCAATCTGAGGGATAAAGCCTAACTCTGTCTCTGTTAGGGCCTATTCTGTAGTTTTGGATTATTGTCTCTGTTTTTAGAAAACAAAACACAATCTAAAAGAATTTTCTCAACAAAAAATATTCCTGCCGATTTGGAAGTTCTTGTTCTGTTTTTGCTGTTATCTAGAAAGAAAGCATCACCTTGATGTGTCAGGAAATGAATCCTGTAGCTAGGGGATGCCCTCCATGTGATGCATTATTCTCTTGCACTGAATATCTTTCATGTAGGGAAGGGTTAGGATTTTCATTGTAGTTGGTGACTCAATTATTAGGAATGGAGATAGTTGGGTGGCTGCTGGCAAAGATAGCTGCTTTCATGCATCACCTACATAAAAGTTTTAGGAGAGTGCTGGGGAGGAGCCGGCTTTCAAGGTATATGTGGGCACCACTGATATAGGAAGGCTCTGGAAGCAAAATGTAGGCTTTTCAATAAGAAATTGAAATCCAGAACCTCCACGTTGCATTCTCAGAAATGTTTTCCAGTCCATGCACAGAAGCCCAGAGGCAGGCTGAGCTCTGGAGTCTGAATGCATGGATGAGATGTTGGTGCAGGAAAGAGGACTTCAAAATGTGTTAGAAACTGAGGAAGCAAGGAACTATTCAGAGGAGATGGGCTCCACCTTTACCAGGGTGGATCCTGGCTGCTGGCTATAAAATTTGAAAAGAGCAGCTTTTAAACTAGATCATCGGGGAAAGCTGACATTTGCTCAGGAGCTCATGGTTTGGAGTGAGTTTTTTCTTCAAAGGATACTGATATAATATGGAAGTTAAAATATCTTGATAGAGAAGTTGTGATAAAGGTTAAATTAGCCCACATGGAAGTAAAGAGCAGACAAATAAGGAGGATTCCAAAAAACCTATAGGAAGTGCTAATATGCAGTTGTGATTATAAATAAAAAGCATACTTTAAATTATATTCAAATGGCAGGTCTAAAAAAATATGATTGGAGAGTTAGAATGTGTGGCACTAAATCTACTAATAGTCTACTGTACCTGTCATAATTTATTTGTAAACCGATGTGATATGTAAATCGAACAGCGGTATATAAAAATAAATAAACTAAATGAAGATATAGACTCAATAGGCATCTCTGAGTCCTATTGGAAGGAGGATAACCAATGGGACATTGTGATACTAGCATACAAATTATATTGACATGACAGGGCAGATCAAATTGGTGGGATGTGTGGCAGTAGATGTAAAGGAGGGCATACAGTCAAGCAGGATAAAGTCCTCAAAAAACAAAATGTACTGTGGAATCTTTATGGAGAGAAATTCCATGTGATGAGGAAGAGCATAGCAGTGGGTGTACACTACTGTCCACTTGACCAGGAGGAAGAAACAGATGGTGAAATGCTAACAGAAATTAGAAAGGCAAATAAAATTTGCAAAATAATAATAAATGGGGAGATTTCTCATCAGGATATGTGAAAGGGGGAGAGTTTATAGATGCCATGGAGCTCCTCTGGAGAAAGGGAGCCATTTTTGATCAGTGGAATGCAGGACCTGGTACAAGGGGTATGGTAATAAGGCTGCTTAGCAGTAGTGATCATAATGCACTCAAGCTTGGCATAACTGAAAGAAGCACATTAAGTAAAACTACTGCTGAAACATTTAACTTTAAAAAGGGAGACTAGGGGTGTGCATTCGGTCCCTATGTATTGGCAATCCACAATGGATGGGGTTGTATTCGTGGGGAAGCGAAACGTATCACGATTCCCCACGAATACACGAATCTTCGTCGAATTATTCGACCGACTAAAGAAACCAATTTAAACAAACCCCTCCCCCCCCCAAGACTTACCAAAACTCCCTGGTGGTCCAGCAGGGGGTCCAGGAGCAATCCCCTGCACTCACACCCTCGGTGCTGGTTTCAAAATGGTGCCGATAGCTTTTGCCCATACTATGTCACAGGGGCTACTGGTGCCATTGGTCAGCCCCTGTCACATGGCCATCGGCGCCATCTTGTGCTCCTACCATGTGACAGGGGCTGACCAATGGCACCGGTAGCCCCTGTGACATAGTATGGGCAAAGGCTATCGGCGCCATTTTGATTACTGGCAGCCGACGGTCCAAGTGCAGGAGATCGCTCCAGGACCCCCGCTGGACCACCAGGGACTTTTGGCAAGTCTTGGGGGACCCTCCTGATCCCCACAAGACTTGCCAAAAGTCCAGTGGGGATCCAAGAGCGACCTCCTGCACTCCGGCCGTCGGATGCCAGTACTCAAAATGGCGCCAATCGCCTTTGCCCTCACTGTGTCACAGGGGCCGACCTGTGACATAAAAACTTAGTCGGATAAGGGCAGGCTGGGGTGTTTTGGAAAATTCCAGCACAGACTCTGTTATCTGGCTAAGAGGATCTTTTTTTAAACTGTGATATTTAGCCCCTCCCTGACAAAATATCATGATGTTGTGGGGAAAAATGCGCAATCAACAATTGTGTGGCGAAACAGACCTAGTCATGTGATGTCAGCCCCGCCTTGGCCAGGGCTGCCATTGCGTTAAAGGGCCCAAGGCCCCAAATTTTCCTCCCCTCCTCCCATGTGGCTCATTCCCCCAGGGGTCTTTTGAGATTAGAGCCATGTCCATTGCTAAACCCATGTTTTTGGAACTCTCTCCCAGATCAGCTCCGGCTAATTGAATGCCCCAAGCAGTTTCAGAAACAGCTAAAAGCTTGCTTATTTACTTTGGCATATGCAAGAGCTTAGCTGAGAATTATCTCAAGCAGGACATATTGAAAAGAATGTATAGTTATGGCTTAAGTTGTATAGCCTTTAGCTGCAATTTGCTATTTGTATTTTTTTATGTTGGCGTTCATTAATTATGTAGGTTTCCTTTTTTGTTATCCGCTGTGAATTTAGGATATATGCGGACTACAAATTTTTTTTAAAATAAATAATCTGTAACCCGTCATTCAAAACAAACGTGGTACTTGAAGATTGGAAGCGAAGGTAACTTGAATTTTTAAAAAGGGTGCCAGGGGTAATGCGGCAAACTATAGTCAAATGATAGAAGCTATTTTTAAAAACAGAATTACTGGCCATATAGATAAACAGGATTTAATGGGGAAGAGTCAACATGTATTTAGCAAAGGAATGTCATGCCTTACCAGTCTACTAGATTTTTTTGAGGGTGCTAACTTGCAGATTAGATTGAACTGCAAGTTAACACCATAACTGGTCAATTATAGTGTACCTACATTTTCGGAAGGCATTTGACAAAGTGCCTCATGAGAGACTCCTGAATTAAATTTAAAAAGATAGGACGTAATGTCCTATTGTGAACTGGTAACTGATTAAAAGACAGGAAAAAGAGTAGGACTAAATGGTCAATTTTCTCAATGGAGAAAGATAAATAGTAGAGTGACTCAGTGATCTGTACTGTGATTAGTGTTTAACATATTCATAAATCATCTGAAAAAAGAGCAGCAAGTGAGATGATTGAATTTACAGATGTCACAAACTATTCAAAGCAGTTAAAACATGAGCGGTCTGTGAGGAAATGGAGTAGAACCCTGCAAGACTGGGAAATTGAGCATCTATATGGCAGATGAAAGTTAATGTGGACAAGTGCAAAGTGATGCACAAGGGAGAAAATCATCCTTAGTAGAGGTACACAGTGCTGGGTTCATATTAGAAATCACCACCTAGGAAAAGGATCTTCGAGTCATTGTGGACAACATGTTGAAATCATCTGCTCATTGTGCAATGGCACTCAAAAAAGCAAACAGAATGTTAGAAATTATTTGGAAAGGAATGGAAAATAAGATGGAAAATATCATAATGGTCCTGTATAGATCTAAGTGCAACCACACCTTGAGTATTGTGTGCAGTTCTAGTCACCCTATCTGAAGAAAGATATAGCAGAACTAGAAAAGATACAGAGAAAGGCACCAAAAATGATAAAGGGGATGGAACAGATGTCTTATGAAGAAAGGCTACACAGATTAGGGCTCTTCAGCTTAGAAAAGAGATGCTTCAGAGCAGGGCTGGTGGAAGCACTAGGCAAACTAGGCGGCGGCCTAGGATGCCAGGGTCCCAGGAGCAGCAGCCGTGATGACCGACAAGCGACTCATCCGTCCTCACCTGACCCCGGGGGGGGGATATGCACCAAATTACCACACCGCTGCTGTCAGTGCCTGCGCTGCGAGGGAGAGAGAAGTGCTGGCCGGTGCCTGGGGAAGGAAGGGGGGGGGGGGGGGCAGATGCGCACGCTCATCTCTCACAGTTATCATTCAGCCGGCGGTAGTGGCAGCTCAGCAGCTGTGGCTTCTCCCTCCGTACTCACACCGGATCTCATGGCTTCTCATTGCTTCTCTCTCCCGATCACTGGAGCACTTCCTGCCTCACCGGCACAAACCGAGGAAAGCCCGTGCTTCCTTGGAAATAATCACCCCGCCCACCACAGATAGCCTACCACTTCCATTGGCCATGCTAATAAACGCATTCCACCCATCATGTGTGACCATTGGATAACGTGAGCGTCTATCCGTTAGCTCCACTCTGACTGGACTATGGCGCCTCCTATCAAACAGTTTGCCCACGCTGACTGGAGCTAGTGTGTGCCCGAGGCACAAGCTTTCCCATTGGCCCTGGAAAGTACAGCATGCACCTGCACCAATCCGCCTTGGGGATCCTCCCACTCTGATAGTTTGCGCTGGTGGCCAATGGCTGTGAGCGCAGCACAAGCTCCTCCTTAGCGCGAGATGCTGAGGGTGCTTTAACCTCAACCTGAGTGGTTTTGCATGCGTTATCCAAATAATGCACAAAATAGGAAGAAATGCTCAGCATAGTAATGCAGCCCACAGGCACATGCTCCAGCTCTCGCTCGCTGGTCCACATTGCCCTGGCTCAGATTTCATTCCTGGCCTGGTGGCAGGATCCCGCAGATTTTGCTGCTGTTTCTCCTTTGTACCCCAGAGCTTTTCCAGGATCCTGCCGGCAGCTGCTGAGCTACCACTACTGGCAGCTGAATAACAACTGCGAGAGGTGAGCGTGCATGCATCACCGCCCCCCCCCCCCTCCCCCCGGGCACTGGCTAGTGCTTCTCTCTCTCCCTCGCAGGCACTGACAGCCAGCCATGTGGTAACCTGGTCCCTCACCTCACCTGTGGCAGCTCCCTCAGTTGGACCCCGGCTCTCGCCACCTCCCACGGGTAGGAGGCAGGGGTGGGGCAGCACGATGGGGGGGGGGTGTGTGCATGGAAGAAGGTTCGCCTCGGGCGCCTAATACCCTTTCACCTGTGTTGCTTGAGAGCAGATATGATATGATCGAGGTTTATAAAATCCTGAGTGGAGTGCAGCAGGTAAATAGGGGCTGGTTATTTACCCTTTCAAATAGTACCAAGACTAGTGGATGCCTGATGAAACTAACAAGTAGCAGATTTCAAACAAATCGGAGAAAGTATATTTTCACTCAATATACATTATTCAGTGGAATTTTTTTTTTTTTTTTTTTACCAAAGGTTTTGATCAAGGCATCTAACAAAGCTGGGTTTAGAAAGGTTTTGGGCAAGATCCTGGAGGAAAAATACACAAATAGTAAAATCCAAATCCTCTTTGTGTACTAATGCTCTAAACAGATTCATACTTTTTTTTTTTTTTTTTTAAGGACCATCATGCTTGGACTAAATACGCTATACAAAAATCGGCAGTGTTTGTCTTTCATTATAATCATAGGTCCTAACATGGAACTATCCTCTCTTTGTATTCTGTAAATTTTCAATTATATGCTGTAAAGTCCCAAAAGGTTGGCAGCATTTATCGCCAATAGTATAAAGTCCAAGCAAGTGAGTGGCCCATAATGGCAGCCCAACATTGATACTGTGTTATAAAAGAGATTCTTCTTCAGGGGCTAAGCTTCTCTGTTTAAGGTGACAAAATCCCTACACCAGAAACAGGTTCATTTATATACTTTAAAATATGATTGACTGATACAACAGCCAGTCGGCAGCATACCCCAAAAATAATTTGTTGACCCACTATTCTCTCAACTTAACTCAATATAAGCTGTTCCATTCTGTTTCTTCATTTAATCCAATAGGCGCTACCCCTTGTAAAATGAAAATCCAATATTGTTTCTGTTTGTTAAAAAAAAACTTCTCTTGATTCCCTCCCCTCAATGAGCTGTGAACTTGACCAGTAATAGTCCATCTCAATTGCTCAGATGAATGATGGTGAGAAGTACAATGACTAGACAATGAGATTTCTGCTAGATTTCAAAAACCGCGCCGAGAACCGAAGCCCCGCCCGGCGACCCAAGCCTCCAATCAGAGCCAGCACAGAGGGGCTTTAAATCCTGTTTAGCCCGGCGCCATCTCCTTTTCAGCGCTGCTGCCACCGTCGGGAAAACCTGCGCGATCGGCGCCGAGCCCCGCCGGGGGAAGGTTAGTAACACACTCCCACCCAGGCAGCCTCAGCGCCGACAGCGCAGCAAACAAAGAGAAAAAAAAAGACAAAAACCGCTGCTAGATTTCAAAAACCGCGCCGAGAACCGAAGCCCCGCCCGGCGACCCAAGCCTACAATCAGAGCCAGCACAGAGGGGCTTTAAATCCTCTTCAGCCCGGCGCCGCGTGCCGAGCGTCGCGCGCCGAAGGAGCACGACAAAGGGGCCTGCCCCTTTGTCTCGCCCCTTCGTCTCAGCCCCGAGAGAGCGTTTAGTTAATCCCCTCGACCTTCAGTTCCGGTTCCTACAACACTATGCCTCTTCAACAGCCTTCCTGGTCAGCTCCTTCTTCATAACAGCCTCACCAACTATTGCTTGAGCACAAACTTCTGAAGTCAGCGGCATTAACCTACCTACCCGCAAAGAACTCACCTAGCCATCCCCCGGACAGCTGCGCCCAAGATTCCAACTCCAGACCTCCAGCGCAAAATCACTCCAGATTCACACTGAGAGCCAGAGTTGCCAGCAGATGCTACAGATGAACTCCTATATCTTATAAAAGGGGACACTCGTCGGAATACAACTGCCCAGCATTCACCTAACTTTCGCCAGACTGCATTCGCCCAGCATTCGTCTGACTGCATTCGCCCAGCATTCGTCTGACTGCATTCGCCCAGCATTCGCCCGACTGCTTCGTGCATCCCCGAAAGAAGCCCCAGATCAGAGCCCTTCAAACCTCCAGTCCTTACCCTCCTTTTCATCTTTAATCAAAAATGAGACTCAACACAATCCCAATTATATATAAAAGCAGGAGATTCTCACCAAATATACAAGCCGTCCCTTATGAGCCACAAACTCGACAAAAAAGGCTCTTACCAATCATGATTTCCCCGCTAAACCAACTCCTAGGCCTCACGCTTTTCTCTGTCACCCTTTTGAATGCTCAATCTCTCTCAAAAAAAACTCATCTACTAAGTGACTATCTGGAGGAGGAAAAACCAGATCTATGTGCCATCACTGAATCATGGCTAAAACTAGAGGATGCAGCCCTGATCAATCAACTTCCTCTCCAAACATACGACATCTTTTCCATCCCTAGACCTAAGAAAAGAGGAGGTGGTTTGTTGTTAGCATCTAAAAAATTCATAGGATTATCTCTTCTCACATCTATTGCCACTTCTAATCTTGAATTCGCCGTCTTCAAATCACCTCACTTGCAACTAGGCCTCATCTACTCTCCTCCAGGCCGTCTTGACTCTGACCCTTCCCCTTTAATAGAATTTATAGCTCGTCACATCAACACTGACTCTCCAGCCATACTGCTTGGAGATTTCAACCTTCACGTAGATGCTAACCCTCGTTCCTCCAATTGTGAAACTTTCATCAATACTCTCAACTCCATGGGATTTCACCAACTAATAAATGAATCAACTCATAAAGCTGGCCATACCCTTGACCTTATCTTTATAAATAAAGGTCTCTCCCTATCGGCTCCAGTAGTTTGCTTGCCAATCCCATGGTCTGATCACAAGCTAATCCGCTCATCCTTAGCAACCCACCTCCCAAGCACTACTACCTCATTAAAAACCTCGATTCAATTCAGAAAACTATGCAATCAGGAAACCCTTATCACACATCTACTGGAAGAACTAAAACACATAAACATTTCGGACGCTGATTCAGCCCTTTCATCCTGGTCCTCTATAACCAAAAAAGTTGCTGATCAGACATGCCCTCTTATCTCCAAAACCATCAACTCTAACAAAGAAAAGAAAAAGCCATGGTATTCCCCTGAACTTAGACATTTAAAGCGGGAACTTAGAAACAAAGAACTCATCTGGAGAAAAAACCCGACTTTAGAAAACAACTCAGCCTTCAAAACCATCATGCACCAATACAGGACCTCCATCCTACAGAAAAAAAAAGATTTCCACTCTAGAAAAATCCACCACTTTATCTATGATCCAAAAGCTCTTTTCTCCCTGGTCTCATCCCTCATTAAACCACCCACATTCATCATCCCAGATGAAAAATCTGCAAGCAAAGCCGAAGAACTTGCTATCTTCTTCAAGGAGAAAATATCCAACCTACTTAAACCTCTCCTGGATCTGAAAAAAACTTCCCCCCAACCTCCTCTCTCAACTTCCAATCCTCTTCAGACTTCAAGCCTCGAAGCCTTCGAGCCAGCATCCACTATAGAGATTGAAAACATTCTAAAAAAAATTAAACCTGCATCCCACCCGCTTGACTCGATTCCTGCTAATATGCTCATTGCTGGTGCCAAAGCTATTGCGAAGCCCATTGCTCAAATCATCAATGCCTCCCTTACGCAGGGCTTAGAGCCAACCCCACTCAAACTCGCTATACTAAAACCCCTTCTAAAAAAGCCTAACCTCTCTCCGGAAATTCCAGCCAACTTTCGACCAATAGCCAATCTCCCATTTATAGCTAAAATCCTAGAAAGATTAGTCAACCATCAACTCTGCGAATTCCTGGACGATAACAACATTCTCGCCACAACTCAATTTGGATTCCGCAAATCCCGAAGCACTGAATCCCTTCTCATTTCTCTAACCGACAATATTCTATTAAACCTAGAGAAAAAACACCCTTGCTTATTGATCCTCCTTGATCTCTCAGCGGCTTTTGATACTGTAAACCACAAGATCCTCTTAGACAGACTAACAGAGATAGGTATCAAAAACACAGCACTCAACTGGTTTAAATCCTTCCTACAAGACAGGTCCTATAAAGTTAAGATAAACAACTATGTATCTCAACCGATCAGTTCTAACCTTGGCGTCCCTCAAGGATCCTCTTTATCCCCGACCTTATTCAACATTTACCTGCTCCCACTCTGCAACCTACTTTCTAAGCTAAATCTAACCCACTACCTTTATGCGGACGATGTCCAAATACTTATTCCTATCACCAAATCCTTGCAAGAAACTCTTCACTTTTGGAATTCATGCTTCCTCTCCATATCCAATCTCCTTGCTGATCTCTGTCTAGTTCTGAATACCAACAAAACAGAATACCTCCTAATCACCCAAGAAGGCAACTATCAACTCTCCAACACTTATCCTTCGGCACCACCTCCTCTATCTACCCAGGTCAGAAACCTAGGAGTCACCATGGATAACCTACTGAATTACAAAAGTTTCATCAGTAACACAGTGAAAGAATGCTTCTTCAAACTCCATGTTCTAAAAAGACTCAGACCTTTATTGTACCCCCAGGATTTCAGATCAGTTCTGCAAGCAATCATATTTTCTAAAATTGATTACTGCAACTCCCTTTTACTTGGTCTCCCAGATATCTCGCTAAAACCGCTACAAATGCTCCAAAATGCCACTGCCAGGATCTTAACTAAAGCAAAAAAAAGGGACCACATAACACCAATATTAAAAAATCTACATTGGCTCCCTATAAAATACAGAATCACCTACAAAACCCTTTCATCCATCCATAAATCCATTTACAAAGCCTCATACCTAGACCTCAGGATCCCATTCCAGTTACATACTTCCTCCCGTCCACTGAGAACGGCGCAAAAAGGTTCTCTGAAAACCCCTCCACTCAAACTTTCGTCAAACAAAAGAGCCTTCTCCACTGCAGGTCCGATCCACTGGAACTCTCTACCATCGGATCTCAGGCTTGAACAATGCCCCCTCACTTTTAAAAAAAGACTTAAAACTTGGCTGTTCTCTCAAGCCTACGATTGAGTTCTATTCTCAAATCGCTCCTCCAGGTCTATGCCATATAATACCTCTTGCTCGACATCTAAACAATTAATTTTCCAATCCCTCCTATCTATTTTGCAGATACCTTATTCATAATTGATTTTAATCGCCTGTATATAACATTTCTATTACTACTGTTGTTTTTAATGTTATTTGTTATTAGTATTTATTCAATTTTCTCCAAGTTCATGTTCCTGTTCCATGTAAGACACACATGTTAAGTCACCCCAATGTTATATGTAAACCGAAATGATTAGCAACATTGTTGCTAGAACTTCAGTATATAAAAAATGTTAAATAAATAAATAAATGAGTGCCTGCATCTTCTTCATATTAACACAGCTACAGTGCTCTATGAGTCAGGTGCATATGCTTCTTTTTGTGTGACCCTACATAGATCAATAAGCAAGGACATTGTAATACATAAATAATACATTGTGATAAGCACTATTATATATGAACCCGCATTTATTGCATCATGTTAGTTTTTGTTCATTTGACAGTTTTTCTAATAATTAGCTTAGTTCTACCCCCGTTTTCCTAGTTCTATGTAACCCCTGTTCTATGTAATGCTTTTTGCAATGTTTCTGTTTCACTGTAAACCGATATGATATGTAATTCTTCACATGAATGTCGGTATATAAAAATTCAAAATAAATAAATAAATAACAATTTGTCTGAGAAATGACATTTGATATGATAAACACTCATCGTATGCTGGCAAAAATCACAAGCAATATGGCCCATATTCTCCATTGTATTTACTTGGTGTATAGGGCAATTATATCTCCTGAGCCACTTGATCCCTGATATTTCACCCCTAGAAAAGAATATAATTGGCTTCTCTACAAAAACCAGATGCCCTGTCAGTATATTATAAAACACAAACATGTCTAGGTGTAACATTAGATTTAGCCTGTTTGTATGTTGTACGGATTGCTGCACTAGGATAACCACGGGTTAAAAATGATGTTAAATTCTGAGCTTGCCGTTTAAAGTATTCCAAGTTAGAATAAAGATGTCTGAGTCTAAAAAAACGGACTCATTGGCAAACCATATTTAAAGGACTACAGATAAAAGTTTTGAAATTGTAATAAATTATTCCGTTCAACAGGTTTACGAAAAAGATGTTTCAAAATGGGTGTCCCCTTTAACAATCAAAGTTGTCTAAAAAAAGAAATCAGTTGTTGATGAAACATAAGTGTAAACTGTTATTAGATTTGAGAAAGCCTCTGCTTCTCTCTGGGCGTGAACAACAAGTAATGGATCTACTCTTTGAGATTTGCCACTTACTTGTGACCTCAAA
Source organism: Rhinatrema bivittatum (assembly GCF_901001135.1). Classification (NCBI taxonomy): domain Eukaryota; kingdom Metazoa; phylum Chordata; class Amphibia; order Gymnophiona; family Rhinatrematidae; genus Rhinatrema; species Rhinatrema bivittatum. The sequence continues at coordinate 44,897,614 of NC_042628.1, read as the reverse complement.
TGGCCACTGTTGAAGACAGAATTCTGGGTTCGATGGACCTTTAGTCTGACCCTGCATGGCATATTTTATGTTCTATTATAGAAGACACCCTTTTAGCTAAAAAGTCCCATGTGCGTGACTCATTGACCTGCTTACCTGCAACAGGTGTTCTCTGAAGACAGCAGTTCACCAGTAACACAAACTCTTCCTCCTGCTCTTCTTTGTTCTTCTTCATGCCCCTAGCCCAGTCAAAACTGTTGTATGGAACTGAAGGGAACCATAGTGCAGCAGTAGCACAGGAACTGGTGCCACCTAAGCAGGGAAAGGCTTTTGCCCTATTCCGAAAGCTCTGGAAGAATCTGTTCATTCAGTGTTAGCATGATCATGTGATTCGCATGTGGCTGGTGAGCTGTCTTCAGAAGAATACCTGTTGCAGGTGAGCAACTTCTCTTCACTTTTCTGCCCAAGGTTTTTTTCTACCCTATTAGAAACAAAGAAACTCGATGGCAATAAAAGACCATATGTCCTATCGTCTAGCCATCTCTACCATTCCTACCACTTTCTCATTCTGCTCTTCATTTTTCTGACCTGAGAATTCTATCAGCTATTCTGTTAGCCCTCTCTGCTCAGTTTGTTCACTGTCTCCCTAGAAACCTAGTGGAGTTAAGAGTAGTGGGCTGAGAACCAGGGAAGGCAGGGTTCAAACCCCGCTGCCGCCCCTTATGACCTTCAGCAAGTCACGTCACTCTCTATTGCTTCAAACTTAGGGCCTCATTTACTAAGCATTTTTCCCATAGACACAGAATGGGAGAAAAGCCTTAGTAAATCCAAGCCTTAGATTGTAAGTTGTCTGGGAACAGGGAAATGTATACTATGCCTGAGTGTAACTTGCCTTGAGCAACCTATGAAAAAGAGTGAGCTAAATCTAAACAAACAAATGATGTGCTGTAGAGCCCTTGGGCATGCAGCATGTCTACATATTATTGACTGGTCTCTAAGTCTTTCCAGTAAGAAGGTCACAGGCCCCAGCGAGCATCTTTTTTTCTCTTAATAGCGGAAACTGCCTATGCTCATGCTTCCCACCTGACCACACAATGTCCCAATGTGACCTGCTGGTACAGGTGGAAATCATGTAATCACACAAAGAAATATAAATTGGTAGCTGTGCTTTAAGCTGGGGTACAAAAGGACCCTTTTTGACTACCTTCATTCTGGTCTGCAAGGGACATTTTCATTTTCTTGCAAGTTTGTTCTCCTGCAGTGTCTGAGGCCCTAAGAACAGCCATAATGAGTCATTTCCCAGATTAACTCAAATATATTAGATCTGATCATCTACTACGCGATGTTTTGTAAACCACCTCAAGTATGCCTTTGATGTGACGAGATGGTGCAAAAGTTGTAATAAATTAATATTGTATACAGCAGGAGGTAATTTGGTGGTGGATGCATGACATGGCCTTCCAGTGGAAGTGGTAGAGACAAAACCAGTAACAGAATTCAAGAAAGCCTGGAATGTACCCAGAGCATTCCTAGTTGTGAAGGGGTCTATGGCAATGTAGCAGGAATGAATTTAGGCAATGTAGATGGGCCTTACAGTCATTTATCTTCTGTCTTTTTCTGTGTTACTTGGTTATGAACATTGCTGCCCCCAGGGGAACTGCAAGGAAGCAACTTCAATAATTTCCTTTCTGACATTAGAAATGACATCTTAATTGATAGTTGATGGGTATTCTTACTTTACATAAGAACTTCCTATATTTCTGTTTCAGCTCCATGGAAACTCCACAGCTTGATCCAGTGCAGAATTTCAGGTAAGTGTAATACACATCTCTCCTAGCAATGCAGGAAGCTCTTGTCCTAACACTTTCTACTCCTGTGGTAAATACTTTATTTAACTAAGCCTCTGTCTGTTATGAAAAATTATTACTTATTTCAGATGAACCTTCAGTCTTGGATGTGCAGTCTTAAGTTTCCATTGCTGTTATGAAATGGCAAGTGGAAAATAAAGATAAGTCTTGCAAAGTTGCATTTACTGGATAGTACTAATACAGTTATGTAATCTCCTGTAGCCAATTAATTTGCCCTTTGCTCTGAACCCTGAAACTCTAAATATACAGGACAATTGATAGATCTCTGTATCAGTTGTAAACAAGTGTCTGTGATTTCCAGGCTCTTCATTTTATCAACCCCAGATCCCTGAGAGCATAAAAAGCAGTACTCCCCAAAATCACTGTATTCCCAAAAAACAGACCTCTTCATTGCATCCTTTTACTTAAGAGTATGAAAAGCAATCTTCATCAAACTACAGGGTTGCCATGTTCTGGTTTTCCGTGGCAGCTTTGCTTTTGGTCTCTGTTTCCACTTTCTACCAGAAAGCTAAATTCTGACCTAAGATTTCTAAGTTGTATCTGTGCACCCGGTTTGCATTCTGCCAGAGAATTTGGGGCAGAGTGGTGGCTCAATCTGACCATAGAGATGGATCACTTTTAATGGCTTTAGTTGAAGTCAAAAAAATATTTTCTTCATTTAACTGTGATTTGGAGAGGGCAGGCTGCTCCTCATCAATATTTGTTTGTGTTTACCACAAATGATTTGTAAGACTTGAATTTTTTAAACCTTTTGGGATTTGGAGCACCTGTGTCTGATTTGTGACCTCATCTTATGTTCAAAAGTGTTTTGTATGCTGCTGAGGCCAGGGGTGCAGGTCACCTTCCCTGCTGACACTTACTCCTGCAGAAGCTCTGCTCAAAACATGCACATTACTCTAATGAATGTTCCTAGTGGCACTAAAGGGAATCAGAGCCACAACTAGAAAATTCTTGGGGACCTGAAAGGCTTTTTCAATTACTTACCATTTTCTCTGTCTGACTGCAAGCCTGAGTTATAAAATTGAGACTTTAGACTAGAATTTAGTTTTCCCATAAAGGAAACTAAATACAGAGATGTACTAGTAAACCCAGTACATAAGGTGATCCTATCCTAAAAGAATACAGTAGAGAAAATAGTTAAGGGTATTTGACACAAATTTTGCTCTCTAGAGAGAGTGTTATTGCTCCTTTGAACCCCCAGTCTGTTTATAATCTTTGGAGAACATACTTTTGAAATTGAATTATAACATGATTCAGTTATTTCCCCAAGGCAACCAATATAATTTCTAGAATGCCTTTGCACTGTATATTATCATAGTGTCAAAGAAAAGCACCATCGTCCCTCTTAAAGGAAAGCCAAAGGATGGACTGCTGGTTTGAGCTTTTGCTTCTGATTTCTGACTCAAGTTCCAGCCCTCTGCCAAAACGTGGGTGTAGCTATTAAAGGGGATGCAGGGAAATGTCTGCAGGATGATGATCTTCCTCCATTCACTCAAGATGTACAACCAGCTCCCAGGAATATGCTGCAGTTACTTGTCATCTCATCATCTGGCTTCTGAATCTTGATCTATCTAAGTCTAGATCTAGGTCAACTTTGGAAGGCCTAAGAACCACCCTGGCTCTACTAATCATCCTTATTTATTTATTTAAAAAATTTGTAGCCCGCTTATCCAAAATTCTAAGCAGATAACAAACATATATCATAATACAAGAAAATATATTCTGCATAAACTACCCAGTAATGGGGTTTGTTCAGTCCAATCTGTTAGATAATCGCCTCCACAGCCCCTGCAGATTAAAACATTTGCTGTTCAAAACTGTTTCATTAATTTTTCATTAATTTTCCAGTCTTTCCAAACACTTGTGAGAACAAGAAGGTCTTTAGTTTCTTCCTAAAAATCTGAAGATAATGTTGAACTCTTAGTTCATCAGGCTAGGCCATTCACAGTAGTGGCCCACAGTAGTGGGCCAGCAACTGAGAACAATCAGTCATGGGTTTCACATAAGTGAACCAAGCGAATGGGGGGGCAAGTTTAAGCTGCATGGCACCAGAAACCCTGTGCTGCACTCATGGGGCTGCAGGAAGTGAGCTGGTACTGCTTTTGGTCAAACTTAACTCAATTGAGCTTCATAATAGAGAATGGCAGGCTTATGGGAAGGAGAGACAGAACAAAAGATGTAGAAAGTGAGAGATGGGTGCAGGAATTAGGGAAAGAAGTAAGAAAGGATGCAGGCTTTGGTGGCTAGAGGTAGTAAAGCAGTAGGCCACTGGCGGACAGGGAAGTAGCAGGTAACTATGGGGAGGGTGGTTAGGGAGAAGGGAATAAAAACGGGGAGAGAAATACACTGTATACAGCGATATAATGCAAGATCACTTATAGCGCGGTCATAGATAGGCTCCCAATTTCAAATTTGATTCATTGCCAATTAGCTAGATAAATCCATTCTTATCTGGCAAAGTGGTGCTGAATATAAACTCGATATAGAGAAGTAGGTTTTAAAAGGCTTGCACACGGCAAAACTGAGATATGAACGTGACTTGGATGAGCACGGACCGCGCGAATTTTAAAAGGCCTGCGGCCATGCACTTATCTCCCAGTACGCGGATAAAAAGGGTTTGGCAAAGAAAGGGGCGGGACGTGAGTGGGGCAAGGGTGGGCTGGGGCTGCACCATGAAGTCAATTAAGTGCACTAGTGTGCGCCGGGATCCCAGAACCGCGTGACTTGCTTCTGCTATGGACTGTGTGTAAGTAAGCAAATAAAAAAATAAAAGATAGTGGGGTTTTAAGGATTGGGGTTAGTAGGGTAAAAGGGAAGCAAGTTAGGTACTAAAATCCCCCCCTCCCCCACTTACACACTCGAGTTGGCATTCACGCGCACATGCGCATGTTGATATAAAATCGTACGCGCGGGTAGCTGATTTTATAACATGCGCGCGTGTTATAAAATCGGTGCGTCCATGTGCGCGTGCCGGCAAACGCACGCCCATGTGTGCTCGCGCGTCACTTTGAAAGTTACCGCTAATATGAGCTCACTTATAACGCGGACCAAATTTTTAGACCCTCGCCCATTTTATATCTGGTCTTCAGTGTATATAGAAAGGGGAAAGTAGGGTGAAATAGGCTAAATTGGAAGATAGGCTGGCCTAGGGTGCAAAGAGGGAATGGGGTGAGTGACAAGTTAGATTGAAGGGTGAAAAACCATCATGAGGGGGCAGTTCGACAGATGGAGAAGAAGGAGAGCAGAACAGTTAGAAAAAGAGACTAAAGGTATGAAGAAAGCAAGAAAATTAGGAAAAAGGTAGAAATAGTGAAGACCAAGAAAGAAAGGAACAAGCAGAAACTAAGGATAAATCACATCAGAGATGCAGAAGGTTAGAAAATAGTTTGTTTACTTTTGCCTGTATCTTCTGTGCCAAAATTAGGCTTAATTTGTGTTTCTCTACTCTAACAGTTCACTTATCCAATTTTTTCTGACTTTCCTCCTTTTAGCTGGGACTGGAACTGCTGCAGGAAAAGAGGAGCTGGGGAGGTTTCTAGCTACTGCTCAGTAATTATGTTAGAGAAAGGTGTGTGGCCAAAGTGTACTGCTGTTACAAGTTAAGAAGTAATATTCCAATTTTTTCTTCAAAGCATTTATTTTTAAGCTTCCAAAAAGCTTATAACAAAAATACAGTCCTCCGACATGGCCTTGTTTCACCGTGGGGGCTGCCAAGGGAGGGACCCACAATACAGATTCAGTATAAATTAAGAATAAATAGAACAGTGGTAAAAACAGCATAAGGAAGAATCGCACACAAGAAATAGACATACCAATTGGAAATCACAAAGTCATTTTTAGAATTTTAGGTTTTTAAGTATTGTAGCTGAGGCATTCTGTAAACAAGCAGAATATTAATCAAAATTGTGCTCAAAAAACAGGGTTTATAAAGCACTAAGGAGTCTATTTTAAGATCCGCACATGTCCATGTGCTCACAATTCCCGGCGTGCGCATATGGATGCGCCGATTTTATAACATGCGCGTGTGGGCACGTGCATGTTCTAAAATACATTTCCCACACATAGATGCAAGCTTGATTTTAATGTCTGTGCGCACATGTACAGGTGGGTGGCCGCCTCCACATGCGGGGGGGGGGGGGGGTGTTTCAGTTATGCGCGATGACGCAATAGGGTTTCTTCCCACTTCCCTCCCAGTCCGCTCCAATTAAGGAACGGACTGGGAGGGAACTTCCCTATCCCTACTCTTCCTACCTCTTCCCCTCTCCACCCTGACTCCTAAATCTGTCATAGCTATCCCTTTTTTTGTTTGTTTTTGAACTTACTTCGTGCCCTGAGTTGAAATAAGTTGCTTGTGCCAGCCTGCTGCCAGGGCGCGAGTCATCGGTACAGCGCGGAATGGCGCTGTCCAGGCCCACTCCCGCCTAGACCACACCCCTGGCCCACTCCTTTTACAGGGCCCGGCACTTCTGTGTGCAACAGGGGTTACGTGCGTGGCCGGTCCCATTCTAAAATGCACGTTGCGCATGCAAGGCCCGGCCGCGTGCGTAACCCCCAATTTTTACGCGCATGGCCCTTTTAAAATCAGGCCATAAATTTAAAGCAATACGTTAGTGATGCAGATTGGGGTTTTATGCATACCGAGGGGCATAATATATATGAGTTTAAAAAGCAGCCAGAGAGGGAACACCACTCAAGTTTTATGGGTATCCTGTAGGAAGACAACAAAAAACGGGTACTAAATACAAAGTACAGTAGGTAACATTTAAGTTGTAAAATGACAAAAAAAAAACAATATACATACCAAATAATTGTAGAAAATACAAACTTCAAGAACAAAAATTCCAAGAGCAAGGGTTCAGCCACATAAAAGGATGCATATTGTGTCTCAGAGAAAGGGCATTTAAAAGACCTTTTGAAAATGCAAGAAAAACTGCCAAAACCTGGCTGGCCAATCCCAAGAAGTCATATGATTAAGAAGCACCAATCCAGGTTAAGAAGAAGGTAGCCAATCAGACTGGAGAGATACAAGTCACTTGGGAAAAGAAAGAAATAGATACATGACACCTGAGAAATATGCTATACAGTGGATGAAGGACCTGAAGGGGAACCTGGCAAGCTCAAGGATAAGAATTTGTGAACAGAGGAGAGCCAGACAGAGGACTAAAGGGCTTAAATTCAGTCAGGGGACTGTATTTTTGTGTTAAGCTTTTTGAAAGATTAAAAATAAATGCTGCTTTGAAGAAAAAAATGGAATATTACTTCATCACTTGGAATAACAGTACATGTTGGCCACACACCTTTCTCTCATATATATAAGCTCCAATGTATTCATGTTTACTCCACAGCAACTGTGTGCAACTGCTCAGTAATTACCAGGGTTACCAGATACCTCGATGTCGTCAGAGACAGGCTGAGCTAGTTCTGGTTTTGCTCCATTTGCTGCATAGGACTTGTAATTCTGCATTTCTTAGAGAAATCTGAACTACCAAGTCCAGAGCTGCAGTAGTGCATACCTAGCACTGGTTCAGCCTGCTTCTGATAATGTGGAGCTTTCAGATCATTCTAGAAATGGATCTGTGCTGGTCTTCATAAGCAGCTGTGTCCATTAGCCAGAGCTATTACAATGCCTAAACTTCCAAAAGGCACATGGGAGGTAAATAATGGCAGGAAACCCTTTTGAGCTAGGAGTGAAAGATCATGGCACACAGGGCTGAAGCACATGTTTATTCTGCTGGAAGCCATGGAAGAGGTTATCTATTAGACAACACATGATGGTCTCCTTAGATTGCATGCGTTGTCTAATAGGCTGATAATAGGTAGATTATTTTGTATTGTTGAATATATTTTCTACTGAAGTGGTTTCACAGAAATGTTTGGAGCCTTGGAAGAGGCAACAGTCATATTTAAGTTAAGAAAATATGAGGCTGTTGATTCCAAAACAAAGAACTAAACTAAATGCATTTTCCAAAATTAAATGGAAACTTCTTTAAAACTTAAAACACCAAAATCTATAACTGGTGCTTTTTTATTTTTATTTATAATTTATACCACTTTTCCATCAGTAGTTCACAGCAGTTCACAAAAGTAAAAATAAAAGAATTTCATTAAATAATATATAACCAAATAACTAAACATATAAAACTCCCTAAAAATATTTTAAAATTTATTTTATTTTCATTTATTTTTTCATACTTGATTCCTTACCTTAGTGACATAAGATCTTAAGGTGAGTAACAATAAAATGGTACATGTAATACAACCATAATAAACATAAAATTAGAATCAGCTGACAATAGCACTAATACAAATCAATTTTCTGATGAAACATTAATATAACAGTAAAATAAAAACATAAATCAACTAATAATAAAATAACCTACAGATAAACATCCCCCTTGCAAAATACTCAACTCTTAACAATTACAGAGCACCCATAATTCAAACGAATCTTAAAAATAAATATCCAGGATCACAAGAAGGCCTGAGAGAACAATCTTGCCTTCAGATGCTTCCTAAAGTTCAAATAACTGCTGTCCAATCTAAAGGCAATTCATTTCAAAGAACAGGGCCAATAATACCAAAAGCCGATCTATGATTCTCTCCTTAGATCCTGCTGAGAGGAACATGAATTCTTTCCTGGTATTTGAGGAATTAACAAGTCTGTCATATATACAAGGCCTTTCCTATTCAACCAACCAATGTAACTCCTCAAGAATCAGGGTAACATGGTCTCTGGGCTTGGTGCCTGTTAAAAGTCTAATTACTGTATTTTGGAAGAATAACCATAAAAGTATTAAGAACTCAAAAGTCAGAATATACCCAAAGTGTTCAAGAATCTATAAATGAAATAAAACCTTAACAGCTAAGGAAAACTGAGTTCTCAAGGCTTTTAAATGTGAGAATGAAGATTTTAAATTGTATACAAAATTATACTGGTATCCAGTGGAAGGACATTAAATGGGGTGCAAAATGTTCTTGAGAGTCAATGCCTCTGACAAAGCGAGCGGCAGAGTTTTGGACAATCTGTGACCTCTGCAACTGATTTTGTGGCAGACCAGCATACAGAGAATTAGAACAGTCAAGTGGAGAAGAAATAAACCACATAGACCACACTTACCAAATCCTCACACTTCAAGAGAGGCTGCAGTTTCTGGATTTGGTGTACGTGAAAAAAGAGCTGAAATGTATTTATTTAATATATGTTCCTCCACTGTCAAATCATCCACTGTTAGCTCCAAAATACCAGTCTTAATATTTAAGGAAACACTCACCATCTAACGAGGGGAGCAGAGGGGTGGAAGATGTTTTTCTCCCCTAGAACTTCATCTTTGCTGCAAGGGGTTTCCTTTCATTTTCCTTTAGCCATTTTGAAATAATCTTCAAACTTGAATTAAACTTATCTAATGCTGCAGTACAGTTTAGGGCTAAAGGAAAATATAACTGTGTACATACAATCAATAATGCCCAACTTCTGAAGTAGGTTCCTCAAGGGTCTTAAATAGAGACTAAAGAGAATAGGTGAAGGAATGGACCCCTTGGCGGTCATCAAAGTGGATTCTCTGGGGAACAGAAGAGCAATGCAAGCACCTTGAAATCTATCGTAGAAAAATAAGAAGGGCCCACGTTCTTACAGCATCCCCTATACCAGTCATTGTAAAGCGACAGCGAACTACCATGGTCGATAGCATGAAAAGCTGCTGTTAGAGAAAAATTAACTTAGAATTGGATCTTCCTCCAACATTCAAGCTCCTTCTAAGATCATTAACTCAACTAACGAAATTTCTTTACTGACACCTGGCTTCTCTCTTGCAGGCAGTTAACTGGCTCTGCTTTACGGGGTTGTGAGTTTTCCTGCTGGCTTCATTCCTAGGAACTCTGTGCTGGCATTAGAGCAAGTGCTCCAGGCAGTGTTCCCTCTTAACTTTTTCTGGGATGTGTTCGTGTGCCCTACCTTTAAGTACATAATTTTTGCAAGTGAATGGTGGAGGGAAGCTGTCATCCTCGCCCCCCCCCCCCCCCAACCCCATCCAGCATGAATTGTATCTTCTGTGGCACCCCTGCTTCCTACTACCTCCAACCCACCCGCAGGGAACCAAGCTCCGTTATCCTCTTCTTCGTTTCCAACTCTTTTCTCTTCTGTACCATCCCCTTACTCCTTCCTAGCCTTTCTTTTATGCTTCTACTCTCCACCCCATTTCCTCTCTTCCATACTTCAATTCCATTGCTTCCCTTAGTTCTCCAACTCCACATCGTCCCACATCCACGTGCCTCTCTTTACATTTTTACCTCTTGCCACTAACAACTCTCCATTTTCCTCCAGCATCTGTCCCTGCCTTTTTCTCCCATTCCCAAGCATCTTCCCACCTTGCCTCCTTCCCCCAGCATCCTCTCCCTCCCTCTTCATACCCCTTCCCCAGAATCTGCCCCCTACTCCCCCTAGCATTCTTTCCCATGCCACTTACTTCATTCCCAGTATATTCCTCCCCTTGGGTATTCAGCCTCAATAGCAGAGTCCTCTGTTTCTTCCCCTCTTCCCCAGCATCTGCTTGCCCCTTCCCCAGTATCTGTTTGCTGACTTGCCTACTTCTTTCTTAGCATCTGCGCTGTTTCCTGTATCTTGCTCCCCTCTGCTTCTTAGTTCTCCCTTTTCCCCAGCATCCTTGCCTCCTGCCTCTTTGTCTCTCACCATAGTGTCTACTCCTCGTCCTGCTGCCTTTTCTGCCTTTATTGCAGCAATGCAACTAGAGATTTTTTATTAAAACTTACTAATTGATGTTCAGTGGTACTGGCCTGTTAAGGGGTTTGGGTGTCTGCAGCTGTGATGCAGGACGCTCATGACTTGTTTTTTATTTAATTGGATTCTATTAGACTCCATATCATATATATTATATATGGAGTTTAATAGAGAATTGATTTTTTTAACCCCATTATTCTTTGCATTTATTTAATTGGGCCTTGGAGTGCAGTAGTGAGAATGACCTGGAGGTGGTGAGAGCTATGGTGTTGGCAGCAGTGAAGAAAGCTAATAGAGATTATGGCAGTCAGATACCAAGTGAGCAACAAGAGCCTGTCCCTTTGCTGCCAAGTGGTCTGCTGAGTATTTGCCGGCACCATGAGGAACTTCAGAACTTGCAGATGGCATTTTCTGCTGTTGATATTGTGAGTTCAGCAACAGATAGTGCTGTGCACGAGATTTGGAGTTTACAGTACTGGCACAGATTACAATGGGGCAGTTGGCAGCTGTAGAACAGACTCCCGCTGCTTCTTCTGCCAGGTGCTGTGCAGTTTGAAGTGTAATGTGTGCCGCTGTTGAAAGAATGATGCAACCATGTACATGTGCACCTTAAAGGAACAGTGGTCTCAGGGCCCAACACAAATATCTGCAGCCCTATTACCTTATTGTGGCAGTTCAGGGTCTAGCAAAAGAGAAAACGAGGTGCTCTGGTAACTGCTACTACAGTGGGACTGCAGCCAAAAGAGTAAGTATAGAGGTGCTGAAAGAAGTCGGAGATGTTGTGGGAGGTGGAGGGAATTGGAGAGACATGGGAAGGAGAGACTGATGATGCACTGGGGGAGGGATGAAAGATGATGCCTGGCCTTTGGGGGAAGTAAATTGGGAGAGAACAATAGGAGGGCAATATTATATTAAAAGGCATGCCAGCATTAGCAAACATGTACCCCCACATTCTTTCCCCACAGTTTCTGGAAAAAATAACACTGATATACAAATCAGAAACAAGATGAATATAAAACTGTCAGGGCATATTTCTTCATACTTATGGTATATAAATACCTTTTCAACCTTCTCCCAGCTCCAGAAAGACTACCTGCAACGGTTCATTCGCCAGTGATGCTGAAAAACCATCAGATCGGATTGGACAGGAGGTGGTATTGTCATTCTTTCTGCTTCTGCTTCTGGTCTGGTTCCTGAATCGGGAGTTTGAAGTGAGTTACCGGCTCCATTACCACGGGGACGTGGAGGCTGATCTCCACCGCACCAAGATCCAGAGCATGAGAGACCAGGCAGATTGGCTGCTGCGCAATATTATTCCCTACCATGTGGCTGAGCAGCTGAAGGTCTCTCAGAGCTACTCCAAAAATCACGACAATGTGGGTGTTATCTTTGCAAGCATCGTTAACTTCAGCGAATTCTATGAGGAGAACTATGAGGGTGGCAAGGAGTGCTACCGTGTCTTGAATGAGCTGATTGGGGATTTTGATGAACTGCTGAGCAAGCCACACTACAGCAGCATAGAGAAGATCAAAACCATTGGGGCCACTTACATGGCTGCCTCTGGTCTCAACCCTTCCCAGTGTCAGGACAGCAACCATCCCCACGGTCATCTGCAGACCCTTTTTGAATTTGCCAAAGAAATGATGCGTGTGGTGGATGATTTCAACAACAATATGCTGTGGTTTAACTTTAAGCTGAGGATTGGCTTTAATCACGGCCCTCTCACGGCTGGAGTCATTGGCACCACCAAGCTGCTGTATGACATCTGGGGTGACACAGTGAACATTGCCAGCCGCATGGATACTACTGGAGTCGAGTGCCGCATACAGGTGAGTGAAGAAAGCTACCGTATCCTCAGCAAGATGGGATATGACTTTGACTACAGGGGGACTGTGAACGTAAAGGGGAAAGGTCAGATGAAGACCTTCCTCTATCCCAAATGCATGGACAATGGGATTGTGCCACATCACCAACTGTCTATATCTCCGGACATTCGGGTTCAAGTGGACGGCAGCATCGGCCGGTCGCCCACTGATGAGATCACTAGCCTGGTGCCTTCTGTACAGAGCTCAGACAAGCACTTCCACTGCTCGGAGAATGCAGAGATGAAGGAGGTACTGCTGGTGTCCCAGAAACTCCGCAGGGACCCAGCAAAATCAGAAGAGCGGAGCAGGTTGAGTAAAGCCATAGAGGACGGCTGTGGGGAAACAGGCATGGAGGACGTGGATGAGCTGACAAAGCTAAATAGCTCAGAGAGGCTATGATGCAGCGTAGAAACAAAGACTTTGCAACGGGCTGTTTTTAATAATATAAAAGGGATTTTTTTTCAATGCCTGGGGAGTTCCGTTAGCATGTTGGCTTTGGTGTCCTGGTGCTGTGTGGATCACAGTTATCAAGGGCTGGTTGTCTGCTTTCTTCCTGCCTGGCTTCCCTCCTCCTCATGTATTCACACTGTCAGCAATGTGGAAGATTACGAAGTGCCTTCAGACATTCTCCATGAGCCTCTCATTCAAGGTACCAGGGGCTCCAGGTGAAACCATGACTTTGAGTGTCAGTCTGGGTTTTAAAAAAAAAACAGCAACTTTGATATTATTTTTATTATTCTTAGAAAACACTTTTTTGGCTAATGCAATATTTTTGGTTTGGTTTTTCTTTCATACATAGTGTTATTTTCAGTTTTGTCATACCTTGATATTTAAACTGATAGCTTGACTGATCTTCCCCCTCTCATGAAGTTTTGAGTTTAGCCATTTTAAAATTCTATTGCAAGGAATTCTGGGTCTTACAGTCCTGTGGTTCACTCTGTGCAGGAAAAGTAAGTCACCTGAATCGCAAATTAAACTCTTATGTGACACATGGTACCCAGGATTTCCCCGGAGCAACGTTCAGCTGCAAGACGTGTGCATCTATGAGAGGAGTACAAGGTGCTGCTGATGCATTAAGAGGGAGCATTGGGGGCAGGGACGGGGGATGGCAGTAAACCCATGTGGGGAGTTACAGGTGGCACCTTAGTGTTTTCTAGGGTTCACTACATACAGGCAGCTGTTTAATGTTTCTGTTTTAATGCATTCTGGGAAATGTAGTCTTCCATTTTGTATAGGGAAACTTAAGTCTACAAGCCCCTAGAATGTTACATGATTGTCCCCAGGGACGTCTAGATATGTAGTCACATCTTGGCCCTCCTCCAACTATTGCACTTGCATACATGGGAAAGACTTTAGGGGGTGGAGGCAGGGGAAAGAAAAGATATGGGTTTGCAGATATGCAGTTAGCAAGGCAAGGTTACTGGTGCAAACGGGTAGTTGTGGTTTTTTCAAGGGACACTTCTTTGTGTTTTTATTAAATGTGTTTTCTCTTGCTTTACATTTGTATTGGCATACTGCCGTTATTGATAGAAATGTAGTCTTAAAGCAGCAGTACTACCTCGGTCCTCAGCATACAAACCTTCTTGCTTCTGGGCCCTGTTCTCCCCTTTGTTATATTGATCTTATTTCCAGATTTCTTTCTTTCCCCCCAAATATTTATTTCTTAAATTTGTTACATGTTCAGAAATAAATGTAGTACTGTTTTATTCTGACCTCACCCCTTTTGATAATTTGCTCCCATAAGGTCCCATCAGATGTTTATGCTGTATTAGTACTTTATGTATTGGAATGATCTTGGCACCCAAGTCTACAGAGGTCTGTAGGAGTGGGGATGGCTAAGTGGGTGATGCTTTCAGAAGACAAACATTTCTTTCTTCCTGGAAATGAAACAAGTATTGGGGCATCCTGGGTCAGACCAAAAGGTCCATCAAGATCAGTATCCTGTTTCTAATAGTGGCCAGTCCAGGTCACAAGTACCTGGCAGGATCCCAAACCATAGATAGAGCACATGCTGCTAATGCCCAGGGATATGTAGTGGCTTTTTCAAGTCTATCTGGTTAATAATTTATGGACTTCTCCAAGAACTTGTCCAAACCTTTTCTAAACACAACTACGCTAGCTGCCTTTATCACATCTTCCAGCAATAAATTCCAGAGCTTAATTGTGCATTGAGTGAAATTGAATTTTCTCCAATTTGTTTTAAATGTGCTACTTACTAACTTCATGGAGTGTCCCCTAGTTTTTACATTATTTGAAAGAGTAAATAACAGATTTATATTTACCTGTTCTATTCCATTCATAATTTTATAGACCTCTATTGAATCCCCTCTCAGCCATCTCTTCTCCTTGCTGAACAGTTCTAACATCTTTAGCCTTTCCTCAGATGGGAGCATTCCATCAAATTTGGTTGCCCTTCTCTGTACCTATAGTTCAGCAATATTTTTTTTTGAGATGTGATGACCAGAATTGCACACAGTACTCTAGGTGTGGAGAGGAGGCGTAGCCTAGTGGTTAAAGCAGTGAGCTGCAAACCAGGGAAGACAGGGTTTAAATCTCACTGCTGCTCCTTGTGACCTTCGGCAAGTCACTTTACCCTCCATTGCCTGAGGTACAAGCTTAGGGGGTCATTTATCAAACTGCGGTAAGGTGTTTTCGCATGCGTTAAGGGCTTATCGCATGCGAAAAAGCCCTGTTTTCACATGCGATAGGCCTTTAACACATGCGAAACCGTGTTTACCGCATGCGATCGCACCATATCGTATGGTGCGATGCAAATGCAAAAAGTGGGAGGAGTAGGGGCGGAGAGGGGATGCAAATCCAAAACCTGGGCGGAGAGTGGGCTGGGTTAGCCTGCCTGCGAAGAGGTATCGCAGAGCCATAACGCCAATTTTAACAACACCTCTTTCAGATGCGTTAGGCTCTGCGATACCAGCCAGGACCATGCGGTGACGTTCCTTCGCCATTTGCGATGCATTCCGTGTGGGGGGGGGGGGAGAGAGAGAGAGAGCGAGAGAGAGAGAGCGAGCGCCTGGCCATAATAGCATGTCCCGTAGATAGGTATTTGTATCCCTAGGATAGGCCCACCTAGTAACTCGAGGTGGGGATTAGATAAGAGTGTAGGGGGTTAGGGGCCACTTTCACATTCTACATGAGACGTACGAACAGAACAGTGGTCTCTTGTGAAGATTAGCTGGCCTTCGGGGTGAGGAAACTCACTCCAAGATGAGATTTGGGCAAGGGTCTCTCCACCTAGCTTGATGGACTCTCTACCTGGGTAACATCAAGCTAGGTGGAGAGACCCTTGCCCAAATCTCATCTTGGAGTGAGTTTCCTCACTCCGAAGGCCAGCTAATCTTCACAAGAGACCACTGTTCTGTTCGTACGTCTCATGTAGAATGTGAAAGTGGCCCCTAACCCCCTACACTCTTACCTAATCCCCACCTCGAGTTACTAGGTGGGCCTATCCTAGGGATACAAATACCTATCTACGGGACATGCTATTATGGCCAGTCTCTCTCTCTCTCTCTCCCTCCCTCCCTCCCTCCCTCCCCCCCCACCGTGGTTGCATGCAGGACATACATCAGGGTTGGCACTTATCGCAGAATATGAAGTGGTATCGCAATGTGCACTAACGTAGCTCTTCGCACAGGTATGTATCGCTAAATGCGATAATACTACATTAGCATAGACCACGCCCCTTTTGCTATCGCATGCGGTACTTACCGCATTTTGATAAATCTAGGCCTTAGATTGTAAGCCCTCTGGGGATAGGGAAATACCTAGGTATCAGAATATAATCCACTTTGAAGTGCCAAAAGGTGAAAAATAAATACATGTTTAGGTACAGTCTCACCATGGAGTGATATAGATGTATTATGGCATTCTCAATTTTATTCTCCATTTCTTTCCTAATAATTCCTAATATTCTCTTTGCTTTTTTAACCACCCGCCATACACTGAGCCAAGGATTTCAAAGTATTGTCCATGATGACGCCTAGATCCTTTTCCTGGATGGTAACTTCTAATATGGAACCTAAAGCCCAAATTTTAAAAGCCTGGCTCACGCAAAAACCGGGGTTGGGGGGGGAGGGGGGTTTACGCGCGTGGCTGGGCCACGCACGCACGCACGCACGCACGCACTGAGCACATTTTAAAAACAGCCCGGCCACGCGTGTATCTCCTGGTACACGCGGAAGTGCCGGGCTCCTTGAAAGGGGCAGGGGGCAGGATGGGGTCTGGGCGGGGGACCGGGATAGTGGCCATTAGGCCCTGTCCTGGGGAAGGGTGCGCCCGGCCGGCGAGCGGAACTTACTTCATTTATTCAGATGAAGTAAGTTCCAAAATAAAAGGTAGAAAAAAGTGGTTTTAGGGGTCAGGGAGGCGAGGGGAAAAGGGAGGCAGAGTAGGAAGGGGGATAGGAAAATTCCCTCCCAGTCCGCTCCTTAATTGGAGTGGACTGGGAGGGAACTAGTGTAGGTCCGTTCGTGTCGCTGCGCGTATTTTAAAAAAAGAAAAAAAAAACCCTTGTGTACACGAGACGCCACTTGCCTGCACATGTGTGCGCCGATATAAAAATTGTACACACGTGTGCGCCGCGGGAATCATATTTTATAACATGCGCTCTCCAATGCATGCATGCTATGAAATTGCTGTGTCCATATTGCACATGCATGGGTTTTAAAATTTACCCCTAACTGTATAACTACAGTGTGGGTTACGTTTCCCTATGTGCATCACTTTGCACTTGTCCACATTGAATTTCATCTGCCATTTGGAAGCCCAAACTCCCAGACTTGCAAGGATTTCCTGCAATTTCTCACAACCGCTTGTGATTTCACTACTTGGAGTAATTGTGTGCCATTTGCAAATTTGATCACCTCACCTGTCATTCCCTTTTTGGGATCATTTATAAATATATTTAAAAAACACCAGACCCAGAACAGATCCCTGAGGCACTCCACTATTTACCTTTCTCTACTGAAAAAAACTGAATATTTATAGTTTGCAATTCACAATAGGACATTTCCTCCTATCCCATGACTTTTTATTTTTCTCAGTCTCTCATGGGGAATATTTTCAAACACCTTCTGAAATTCCAATACACTATGGGCCGGATTTTTAAACCTACGTGCATTTGTGTACATTTGTGCGCGCTACCCAGCGCAGCCGTGCACATGTTATAAAATACGGGGTTGGTGCGCGCAACGGGGTGCACACTAGTGCACCTTGCGAGCGCTGAGCCCTAGGGGAGCCCCAAGGGCTCGCAGGGAACTTTCCTTCAGCCCCCCCCCCCACCTTCCCCTACCAGTCCTGCCCCTCAGCCCCAAAAAAAAAAAATACCCCCATACCTTTATCCCAGAAGTTATGCCTGCCAGCCGAATGCCAGCGCGCGATCCCTAGGCACAGCGGCCACGGAGAGGCCTCTGGCCACACCCACGACCCGCCCCGGGACTTACACGCTTCCTGGGGCTTTATGCTCGCCACCGGGCCTTTTGAAAATAGGCCCGGCACGCGTAACCCCACATGGATTTACACGTGTAGGCTTTTAAAATCTGCCCCTATATCTACTGGATCACTATATCTACATTTTTATTAATCCCTGCAAAAAGATGTAGCAAATTGGTGAGACAAGACTTCACTTGTGTAAATCCATGCTGGCTGTGTCCCATTAAACCATGTCTTTCTATATGTTCTTTGATTTTGTTCTTTAGAATAGTTTCTATGATTTTTCCCAACACTGACGTCAGGCTCACCGGTCTTTAATTTCCCGGATCATCCCTGGAGCTGTTTTTAAACATTGACTTCACATTGGCCACCCTCCAGTCTTTGGCACAATAGACAATTTTAATGATAGGTTACAATTTACTAGTAATAGATCTACAATTTCATTTTTTAGTTCTTTCAGAACTCTGGGGTTTAGATGTGAGTCTGCAGGTCAAGTGCATTAAAATTCCTTTCAACACACTCCACAGCTCAGTGTGCTAACACAGTTCTGAAAAAGTGCATCTATTGTTAGAGAAAAATTTTTGCAAATCAGAATGTTAGCAAAAAGTGCTATGGAACATTTGTTGTATTCTTATAGTTCAGGCAAAAGTCCTGAAGTGTTTTTTTGCAGAGTTCTTGTTTGTACAGTCCCCCCCCCCAACACACACACACAGGAATTTTTATTTAGGCAAAAATAGTGTTAGTAATCTGACTTGCAGATGTTCTGTAATTTTTCCACCTTTTAAAATCTGACTTTTAACATCAGCTGGCGCACAAAACTTTGTGTACTGTTTTGTTTTTTTTACGTTGATGCCATGAGCTGATCAGAGTATAATTGCTGTGAGATGAGGGATGGGGCAATAGTGAAAATGAAGTTTGCAATCCAGCCCCAGGTGCACTGTTGCCCTGGGATATTTGTAGGGTGCATATTGGTTTACAGTTACTACAATTTATGTTCAGCCAGATGCCTGTGAGCACAAAGACCCAGGAGGAAGTTACAGCAAGGTAAAGAGAACAACATGAGATTTGTCTTTGTCCTGATATATTTTCTGCCATGCCAATGTGGTGTCTAAGATTTATCTTTTTGTGTTTTGTTAGAGAGAAGGTGGAGCTGAACTCCCAGAACACCTTGTGCTGTGTTTTGGAGCAGTAGTTCCCAACTGTTGTCATGGGGGCACACTTAACAGGTGACTATCCTGAAAACCAGATTGGACTGGACAGCAGTTTCATTTGTAGTGTACCCTGAAAGTGGACAGATCTCGGAGATGTGATGTAAAATGATTTTTTATGTTGCCACTTTTTTATTCTTTTGAAGAAACAAATTTAAGAAAAGAGCACAGCCCCCACACCATTTTCCTGAATATACTTTAAAACTAGTCAGGATGTTGCCAGTAGTGTATTCCTCCCATTCTTTTATAAAAGCAAGTGTTGGTGTGGTTTTACCTGTCTCTGGCTAAATCACAGTGACCTTTCCAGAGGCTACAATGGTGGTGCAAAAATACACAAAGTAAAATCAATTTAAATAAAATGTAATAATTGAGTACTTTTTAAAGCTCATCTTCATCAAGTTGGGTACATGTTAAACAGAACTGTGAAAAGATTTGAAAGAAAAGTATCTCATCTGGCTTCTTTCTATCCATAGTCTTCTCACTTTAGTAAGTTCTACTGCTTATTTTTCTAGTCTGCATTTTACTTTGTTTTCAGTAAGTTGCAAAGTAAATGGTGCATGAATAAAATTATTTTTTTTTGGGTGTCGGAAAGGTTTATCATAACATAGTAAATGACAACAGAAAAAGAACAGTCCATTCAGTCTGCCTAATTATTCCTGGCCACATTGTAAAGAAATATCCCAGCTTCCAGCTGTAGAAACTTGAGCACTTGTAGGATATCACTCTTTATCCAAGTCTATTTTTGTTTTCCTCCTCTTTTGGTTCTCTGCCATACTGGATAATTTTATTTAATAAAATTCGATAATCAGCCATTCATTTCAAACAAACATAAAATCAGAGTATAATAAACCATATAAACATAACTAATCACAGTAATAAACCTCATTCCAATTCTAATAACCCCCTCTCCAGCGCTAGCGAATAAAGTCCCTACAGCATCCCCTCATCCCCAAGTAGGTTCCATCTGCATAACAGACGACTCCCTCCTAAAGGGTGACCCCACTTCAAAAAAAAACCTCCTCCTAGGGCCAAGCTTTAACTTTTTCCCTAAAGTTTAAATACGAGGGTAAGTCAGTAAGTAAGTCACAAATCTCTCTATTAAGGTAATAAAACATATATCTGTAATGTTGTCATATTCCATAGATGGCAGCACCTTAGAAGTGCTTATGTACATAAATAGTTATTTAAACTGTGCATGCGCAGGGGCTGTGTACACAAGGAAAATGGCTGCCGTGTTGACAGATTGTACGGTCGAAGAACAACATGCTGTTGTCCGATTTTTATGGGCTAAGGGCTTAGTGGCAAAAGGCATTCATAAAGAAATGTATCCAGTATATGGAGAGAAATGTCTCTCGCGTAAAGCAATTTATAACTAGACCGATAAATTTGCACAAGGACGTGCCAACGTGAACGATGAAACCAGACCTGGTCGACCTGCAGAGATTGCGACAGAGGCAACTGTGAAGCAGGTTGAAGAGATGGTTCGCGCTAACTGGAGGGTAACAATTGACGAAGTTGCCAAAGAAATTGGGTGTTCTCACGGATTAACATATTCCTTAGTGCACGATGCATTAAACTTTCGCAAAGTCTGTGCAAGATGGGTTCCCAAACAGCTGACCGAAGACAATAAGAACAACTGGATGGGTGTCTGGAAAATCTCTGCCGTTATGCAAACGAAGGTGAATCAATGATGGCACGTATTGTTACTGGTGATGAGTCGTGGGTGCACCACTATCAACCAGAAGTGAAACGCGATTCCATGCAGTGGAAGCATCCACTATCACCGACACCGAGAAAGTTCAAGCTTGTGCCTTCTGCAGGAAAGGTGATGTTGACTGTGTTTTGAGACAGAGATGGGATACTCTTAACCAGTTTTCAGAAGCGTGGTGAATCTGTTAATTCGGCTTCCTACTGTGCTACTCTTTTAAAGCTTAAAGGAGCTATTCGTAGAAAACGCCCAGATCTGGAAAAAAGAGGAGTGCTGATTCTTCACGATCATGCCAGACCACACACTTCGAATGAGACTCATCAGACAATTGCGAACCTGCACTGGGAAGTTCTTGAACATCCACCGTACAGTCCGGATTTGGCACCCAGCGATTTTCACTTGTTTGGCAAACTGAAAAGCCATCTCGGTGGTAAACATTTCACCAGCGATGAAGAAGTGGAACAAGAGGTGAAGCGCTGGTTACGATGCCAGCCAAAAGACTTTTACGCAGAAGGTTTTGACGGACTTTTCAAACGCTGGGACAAATGTATAAATGTTCGCTGCAATTACGTTGAGAAGTAGTTGGTTTTCCAGAAAAACTGTTTGTGACTATATTCTGTATATTTCACAGTAAATAATTCATCTTTTGCATTTAAATAAATTTCATGAATATTAATCCCATGTATGTTTGTGATTTACTTACTGACTTACCCTCGTACTTAACGTCCTTACACAACTCAGTTGTAAGTGAATTCCAATTGCACAACTGAAAGCCTGCTTCCTTGCAGAACTGAAGAGCTGAAGGATGCAACAATTAATGAGTAAACAGCCAACTCCTACTGCAAGAAGCAAATGTACTGGAAGGCACATAAAGTACTAATCAACACTTTGAACCCAGAATGTAAATATCAGTGAATAATGGAGAGAACCTGTCCCCAACAGGAAGCCAGTGAAACTCACACAAAACTGAGAAAATATGATCACTCAGTTTTTTTCCCTTGGCAATTTTGCAGCTATATTTTGCAACACCTGCAATAGTCTGAGGCTAGTTTTTGGAAACCCAGGTGTAATGAGTTCCAGTGATCTAGTCTCACTTGATATCAGTGTGTGAATAATAGCATGATCTTTAAAATCAAAGAGAGGCTGAAATTGAGAAATCATGCACAAGCAACAGAATGTAGACTGTACCACCTAAGAAACCTGAGATTTTATGGACTGTTGGGAATCAACATCCAAACTTTTTACCTAATTTTAGGTGCAAAGGATACCCCCAAAATGCAGGGCAAAACCACTAAAGGTCTGCCTCGCCTAGAAACCCACAGAACTTCTAACTTGGAAGGGTTTAATTTAAGTTTAAACTGCTACAGCTACTTTATTACTGCAGCCAAATTTGAATTCAATTTCTGGAGTCGTTCTAACTGATTATCCCCAACATACCACAAGCTGAATATCATCAGCAAAAATGCTATACTTCTCAAGTTGCCAGTGGAGCAATATAGACATTGAAAAGTATTGTAGATAATATCAAGCTTTATGGTACCCCCACATGTCAACACATGCTTAACAGAATGGGCACCATTCCACAGTATATTTTCAATCCTGTAAACCAAGAAAATACCACTCCCCTGAAACCTTAAAAGGTCAATTTTAAAAGCTCTACGCGCACCAGAGCTGGGATATATGCGTGTGTCTCGGGCTAGCGTGTACCATGCAGTTTGTAAAAAGCACGTGAGTACTGCGTATCTCCCGCTATATGCACAAATCAAAAACTTTAAAAAGGGGCAAGGGATGGTCTGGGTGGAGCATTGGGTGGGACATGGGCATTCCAGGAAGTTACTTTGAACTGTGCACATAAGTATTTACGCCACACAAGTGTGCACCGGGATCCCCTACTGTGTAACTTTTCTTCTGCTGTGGATGGCGTGTAAGTATTAAAATAAATAAAAACTAGGCAACTCAGTGGGATTTTAAGGGTCGGAGTTAAAAGGGAGACTAAATAACAGGAGGGGTTAGGAAAGCCCATCCGTTAACTGGGCGAACTGGGAAAAAGGACTATTGCGTTGGCATATGTATATAATAAAATCTCCCCCGCTTGCATGGTAGAGCCAGCATTTGCACGCAAATGCATGCGTCCATATAAAACTGTACATACATGTACGCACATACAGCCAATTTTATATCATAACGCATATATGTATGCATTATGATGTATGTTATAAAATGGCCGCATCTCTGGGCGCAAGGCAGCATATGCGCATAAGTGTACGCCCATGCAGCTATTTGAAAGTTACAGTCCCCGTCTCGTAGTCATGTTAAGAGAGCTGTGGTCACTAGTATCAAATGTGGCAGACAGGTCAACTGAAGTATTAAAGCATCTTTGTCCCATCTGCCTGAATTCTACCATCTTCTAATACTAAGAAGCACTATTTCCTTGCTGTGACTGGCATGGAAACCTGATTGCCATTGGTGCAAAACATTTTGTTACACCAGATACTCCAGCACTAATGATATGCTGCTGCAGTTTTCTCAGTTATCTTACCTGAAAAAAGGTAAGAAACTTTGCAATAATTGGATGCATCGTGTTCTAGATCTCTCTCTTTCAATAATGTCTTAACAGCAGTTTTTTTCAGAATGGATGGAACAGTGCCCTGTTTCAATGACCTATTAACAGTGCAAGTCAAAAAAGGTAATAGCTACTGCTCTGATACCTTCACAAGCTTTGTTGGTGCAGGGTCCATAGCACATGGACATTAATAACATTCAATATTTTCATACTTCAATGGGGAGATATTCCTAAGTTAAAAAAAAACATCAGATTCTTTAACTCTATAAGGAATTGGCAGAGGAACATCATTGGCTACCAGCCTCAACAGCTCTACAATATTTTTCTCACTCTTGGAGCAATGCAAGACATCAGTATACACTATGAAAAAGAATTCTGCAAACTCCTCACACAATACAAGATCCTTATCTGATGGTACAATCAATGATCCAATCATGGGTTTGATACCTTGAAAATTATCTTGAATTTTCTTGATTTCTTCTATTTTGAGGATTAAAAAGTCCTCACCAGTAAGCTCCTGTACAGGGAGAGTAATAGTCTTATCCAGATTTCCTGTATTTTTTTTTTTTTTACTAACTGAATAATTCTCTAGAGTGATTCTCCACTAACACCAGTGCTTTCATCATCTATTCTTTTTTCGCTTCCCTAATCATTACCTTGTAACACTTTTGGTGAAGTAAACTAAACACTGCTACCTATTCAGATCTGTCTTATTTTTACGCCATTTTCTTTCAAGTTGGTGCAATGTTTTCCTTATCTCAAAGAGATCCTGATGAACCAACGCTCATGCCTATCTGACTTAAAAGATGCTACCTGGTTTAAAATAGATCCAAACAGCACAGTATGGAGCAAATTGAACAACTGCTGGATTATATAGTCTTAATTTTTATATTAATAATAATATTTGTATTTATGAAAGATACTTTTTGATGATTTTGGATTGATCCTTTGTATAATTTGCTCCACACTCTGCTGTTTTGGATTATTTCCTATTTTGAGGATTTTTTTCCATTTTCAAACTATTTAAAATAAATCCCCATATGGTATTCCATTCATACAGTAACTGATCAAGGGTTAAATCTTCATAGTCAAATTTCAGTTTCCCTAAACTAGCGACCAAAGCCTCTTGTGGCACTCATTTTAAATTTCTGAAGACAACACTATTCTGCAAAATGTTGTGACTGGCCCAGAGCAAATTTTATTGCATAATGGTCCAAGAGATTAGGCAGATTTCAAAGGTGGATATTCTTAGCTCCCATACCCGATGGAATAATACCTAAATGTGTAGGGTATGACACTATTGATGAACAGGCTCAGATATAACCTGTGAATACACAATATCACTCAAATACCCAAAAAATGTTTGGCAACACCCCAAGGACTAGCCCACATAAACATTTAAATCTCCCCAAACTTACCAATCATTTCTTTCCTCACTGAAACTTTTTTTCAAAAATTTGAAAATTTTGCCCCATCGACCTCCGTTGACACTGGTAAGTTTACCTCGTCCCTTGCAGTCGGTTCTTGGTGGTGCTTTCTTCGGTGTCCAACGGCCACCGACCGTGCACCGCCCTTATTTTTTCTAAAAAGATGGTGACCAGGTTCCGAAAGTGCCCCAAGTGCCTGAGGACCGTGTCGATTACAGACCCTCACAATGTATGTGTCTTGTGCTTGGGGCCTGCTCACAACATCCAATGGTGCACTAGCTGTGCCCAGATGATACCAAAAGGCCACAGGGCTCGCTTGGAAAAGATGGAGCACCTTTTTAAGCAAAAGTCTCCGTCTACCCCAGGCAAGGCTACACCGAGTCGGAAGCTGTCCTCTTCAACGACTCCTTCGCCATCGAAGTCTCAGCGCCATCAAGACACCGGTGACCGTCCTTCACCAGCTTCTTCATGTTCGAAGGCATCGGCATCTTCCTCTTCGGTGCCAGAGAAGGACCGGACCGAACATTGGGAAAAACACAGTCACCGCCATCGACGTGAGCCTTCTTCCGATGCTGCCACCAGAAAGCCGTCGACATTGGCATCGATAGTCACCAGTCAAGAAGTCCCAGGGAGAAGGGGCCCCATCCCCCTCTGGGCCTGGGACACCGAAGCATTCACCATCGGCACCGGTGCTGGGAGCCGAGACTCCACTGATACATGTGGACCCTCCGGCAATGCCTTCCGAGCCTCCAACCCCGGTAGCCGTGCTACCAACACCAGCTTTCCAGGAGGAATTGTACCGGATGTTCCAAGAGGCAGTACTCCAGGCACTTTGGGGATGCCAATCTCCACCGGCACCGGCTCCCATGCCGACACCCGAACCGATGCCCACCATGCTGGCTCCGCTTCTCGATCGCTTAGATGCCTTAATCGGTGCCTGCTCCTTCCATGCCATCGGCACCTCCAAGACTACCGACACCAATGCCTATTCCATTGTCCTCGGATGAGGAACAAATTTTACCGATGCCAGAGCCGGTTCCAGGGCCATTGGGTCTGTTGCCTCCCCGATGTCCATCGAAAGCACCAATTCCATCGATGCCATCACCGTCCTCAGTGCCCCCAACTTTACCATCAGTGCCACCATCAGATCCGGCTGGATTTGGACCCGTACCTCCATCTGAAGAGCCACATGGTGCTGGAGATACACCATATGACCCCTGAGGTGATGATTCTTCTGACACTCAGGACTCGGATGAACTCCTATCAGAGCCTTCACCCCCAGAAGAACGCTACCGCTCCCCTCCTGAAGACCTCACATTTGCAAACTTCATTAAGGAGCTGTCTGAAACCATCCCTTTTAAACTGCAAACTGAGGAGGATGCCAGGCATAAGATGCTTGAGGTACTACAATTTGTGGATGCCCCTAAGGAGGTCATGGCAGTCCCAGTACGTGAAGTGCTCCTTGATTTGTTACAACGCACCTGGGAACACCCTGGCACAGTTCCACCAGTGAACAGAAAAACTGATGCCACCTATCTGGTCCAGTCAGCTCTGGGGTTTCAAAAAAGCCAACCTCCCCATCAATCAATGGTCTTTGAGTCTGCCCAAAAGAAAGCCAAAAGATCTCGGTCTCATTCTTTGGCCCCTCTAGGTAAAGAACAGAAATCCTTGGACGCCTTCGGACGAAGAGTCTTCCACGGTTCTATGCTGATGGCAGGTATTCAAGAAATCTTTGGAAGAAAGTCCAAGAATTTTCTGAAACCTTACCAGATGACCAGAAAGGACTCGATGCTGGAAAGCATGAAGTCAGGGCAGCATACGAAATCTTTGAAACTGCCTCAAGAGTATCGGTAGCAGGCATAAGCACCAGACGCTGGGCATGGCTCAAGTCCTCTGACCTATGCCAGGAAGTCCAAGAAAGGTTGGCAGACCTTCCATGTAAAGGGGGCAATTTATTTGGCGACAAAATTCAAGAAACAGTAGCGAAATTAAAAGATCAGCATGTCACCTTGTGCCAGCTGTCCACTCTCCCCTCGGACTTCCCATCTACCAAGAGGCTTTTTCGGCAGGATCCCAGGAGGATATCCTATAAGCTACATAGGTATTATCCACCTCCATCCCATTTTCGACAGCCTAGACCTTCCCAAAGAGGTCAGCCTCAACAACCCAGGGCCCCAAAACCCCAACCAGCTCCGCAGACTGGTCAACTTCAGGGTTTTGACCCCTTACTAGAGGGCAGAAATCAACCCCCACCCATTCCAGTAGAGGGCCACTTGTGCCACTTTGCCAACATATGGCACACAATTACAACAGACCAATGGGTCCTTTTTGTGATTACCCACGGTTACCATCTGAACTTCCTCACGCTACCATCGAACCTTTCACCTTGTCCAGCTTGGGGTCTAACCAAATACATCTCACTTCTCGAGACAGAGCTCTTGACCTCCTACAGTCCAATACTGTCGAACCGGTACCTCGGTTGCAATGGGGTCAAGGGTTCTTTTTTTTTTTTTTAATTTTTAATTTTCAAATTTCACATAATTACATGAAATGTTATCTAATAGAACACGGTACATATACCTAAGTATATAAATTCTCCATATACATATTCAATCTGACTTTATACTATAAGACATTAAGTATATATACCTAAATATAGGAAATATGGGGGCAAAGGAATAAAGAGCAAAATACAATATTTCTATTTCTATATTAGGTATCCCGTTAGGAGAGCAACTTTATTATATTTATGTCAGTCCCTCTCTATAGGGGTACTTTGAGAGTGACCAGTCAGAAAATCCCTAAGCTGTACTGGTTCGAAAAAAATGTAATTATTATTCAAATATCTAACACAACATTTGCTAGGGTACTTCAAAACATATCGGACCCCAAGCTGAGAACCCTCTCTCTCATAAGAAGAAAATCCTTCCTGCACAGTTCTGTTGATTTCACTACATCTGGATATATCCAGATTTGAGCTCCATAGAAAAGGGCTAACCTGTTTCTAAGAAACATTTTCAATACGTGATTTCAGTCTGAAATAAATGCAAACGATACAAGCATAGATTTCCTTTCTTTGATTTCTTTTTTTTTTTTGTTTTAATCTGTTTTTATTTACAAGCCGTAAAAACAAGACATTATACAAAATGAAGTCAAACAACGGTTCGCAACCATTATACAGCAACAATTAGAAGCTAAAGTTAACATACATAAAACCATACAAACTCCCCAACTCCCACCCCCCTCCCCCCGCACACTGGTGTTCACGGACAGTAAGCTATAAATGGATGAGACTATTTAAGCGATGAGTAACGTTACTAATTGGTGAGCCGCCAAAGTGCCTCTGGATGGACCTGGAACCTTTAAATATTATGATTGTCATCCATCCATTTTCTGTAAGGACCCCATACAGCCTGAAAGGAAATGATACGATTCTGATGAACAGCTGTAAGCCTATTAAGTTGGTATAAGGAGAAAAGTCGTCGTTGAACTGCAGCCAGAGCCGGTAACGCGGCTTGTTTCCAATGTAAAGCCAGCTCTGTCCGTGCAGCAATAAAAATTTGCAAAATCAATTTCTGTGTGTGTGTATTATATTCCACCATGGGCGCGCCCAGCAAAACGTGCCAAGGCCGCGCATCACAGGTGATATCCAGTAGTTGTGAAATCCACTGATTCACCCCCTGCCAATAACCCTGTATATTTGGGCATGTCCACCAGATGTGGAGATAGGTGCCTTGTGCCCCACAACCTCTCCAACAACTGTCTGAGACATTGGGATAAAATCTATGCAACACTTGTGGTGTATAGTGCCACCTGTATAACATTTTATAACTGTTTTCTTGTAAGCCCGCTGAGATGGAACACTTAC
Organism: Rhinatrema bivittatum; assembly: GCF_901001135.1. Lineage (NCBI taxonomy): Eukaryota > Metazoa > Chordata > Amphibia > Gymnophiona > Rhinatrematidae > Rhinatrema > Rhinatrema bivittatum. The sequence goes on along the minus strand of NC_042628.1, from coordinate 44,868,949 downwards.
TAGCCATAGTATATATAACATCCCAATCACTGTCCCCCAGGCATCCCGGGAAATCTAAGTCCCATAGAACCCTGTATTTATGTGCCACCAATGACTTACTGTTAAACAAAGTATAGATTTTTGATATAATCCCCTTAAGGATCGAAGCATGCTGACACAGGGTCTCAAACAGGGTGTTTTTGAGTCTCAAAGTACTCCTCCGTGAACCGATTTGTATGAAGGACGAAACCCTAGCGTACACCAGAAAGTCTATGATGCTCCCTGGATGTAAGTCACTGAGTTGCTGTCTAGTGAGCATCTTACCCTGCTGTATTAGATGACCCAGGCGGAGAACCCCAGTCTGGCGCCAGTGTGTAAGGCCCACAGACCGTTCTGAACTGGGCACTACAGTATTAGTAAATAAGTGGGTTGACAAGGAGTGAGGTTCGGGTCCAACCAACTCCGTTTTCCAGCGGTGCCAAATCTGCATGGTAGTACGCAGGGCGAATGGGAAGTATTCAGATTTGGCCCACGATGAGCTAGGCTGCCATGGTAACGCTGCAATAGGAAAGGTCCCCAGTAATCCCTGTTCAAATCTAACCCATTGAGGAATATCTCTAGTTCCATGTAAAGCCACCAGGGCGCGTAACTGAGCAGCGTAATAATACCACAGTAAATTAGGCAGATGCAAACCGCCCCTGTTTTTTGGCAAATAAAGAATGGACCGTGCAACCCTGGGTGGCCGCTTCCTCCATATGAAGCCACAAATAAGGTTCTGCCATTTTTTGAGAAGTGCTGCAGGTAGGCTTATAGGGATAGTAGTGAAGAAATACAACAAACGAGGGAGGATATTCATTTTGATAATAGCCAATCGCCCCAACCAGGAAAATACTTGACGGTCCCACCTTCGTAGATTCTCACGGATACTGGCCACCAAAGGAGTGTAGTTCAAATCATACAATTGGTTGGGATGGGATCCAATCTTAACCCCTAAATATTTTAAACAGGAAGAGGCCCACAGAAAAGGAAATCGCCTTTTAAGACGGTTAACTGTAGAGGGGGGTAAATTCAAATTAAGAATTTCTGATTTATCATAATTAATTCGCATTCCAGATACTGTGGAAAATCCCTGAAGTTCATCCATTACCCCCTGCAAAGATATTTCAGGGTCAGAAAGTGTCAGCATAACATCGTCGGCGAAGAGTGAAATTTTGGCGTGCACAGTGCCTCCCCAAATCCCCTGAATGTGCCCGGCCTCACGCACTCTGGTGGCAAATGGTTCTAGGAACAGTGCGAACAGCAACGGCGACAACGGGCATCCCTGTCTGGTTCCCCGTTGTATATGAAAAGGAGGTCCGTAGCCACCATTGGCCTTCACTCTAGCCAACGGATACTCATATAGCTTCCGGATCCACATCAGGAAGTGGTCCCCAAAACCCATTTTTCCTAACACTTTAAACAAGAACTCCCAATGGACGAGGTCAAATGCTTTTTCCGCATCTAGGGCCAAAAGCACCGCTGGGATTTGTTGTCGTTGGACGATATCAACAATGTTAACAATCCTCCTGACATTATCCGCAGCCAGTCGTCCCGGGACGAAACCCACCTGATCGTTATGTATCAGATCTGGAAGAACCCCATTAAGTCTAGCCGCCAATACCCTGGCCAATATTTTTAAATCGATATTGATTAATGAAATGGGACGGTAAGAGCTACATTTGACGGGATCCCTGCCCGGTTTTGCCAGGATGGTGATCCCGGCTGTATTGGAGTCGTTCGTATGAGTTTTACCCTCTAGGAGAGAATTAAAAGCCTTCGTTAGGGGCTCAACGAGATGTGAAGCAAATTTACGATAATAAGCTCCCGTAAAGCCATCCATGCCAGGAGCTTTGCCGGGTTTAAGTTGTTTGATGGCAGCTAAAACTTCAGCAGTTTCTATAGGCTTGTCCAAAGTGAGTTGCCGAGACTCACCAAGAACCGGCAAAGTCACCGTGCTTAAATACTGCTCTATATCCCCGGTCTGGATATTGGGGTCCTGAGTGTAGAGTGTAGAATAAAACTCAGTGAAGGCTTTGCGAATATCCTCTGGCAGTGTGGTCGTATGGCCTTGGGCAGTTTGTATTTTAGAGACCATGGTTCTAGCCTGAGCCGCTTTTAACTGTCTGGCCAAATATTTTCCCGCCTTATTCCCACCCTCAAAATATTGCTGTTTGAGGAGCATTAGCTGATGACTGATAGCAGTATCCTCCAAGGCCCTCAGCTTATCCTTAAGTCGGAGTATTTGCTGATAAATGGCTCCTGATTGAGTGCGACTATGCGATTGGGTCAGGGTGGATAGGTCCGTCAGCCATTCTTGCCTCTGCCTCTCCCTTTCCCTGTTACAATATGCTGCCCTAGCAATACAGACCCCCCGTACAACCGTTTTCGAGCATTCCCAAACAACCAATGGAGACATACCCTCTGTTTGATTATTCTGAAAGTATTCTCTTAGAATAGTCTCCATTTGTCCGGAGAAGGCATTATCCTTAAATAAACAATCGTTAAGTCGCCATGGCCGGAACCCGGTATTAGCATCTTGAAAATGACACACCAACCAAATTGGAGCATGATCGGACCAAGTGATGTTATCGATATCCGTTTGATGGATAGAGCTCTGCAGTGTCTTGGATAGAAAAAAGCAGTCTATCCTAGTGTAAGTGCTGTGAGCATGAGAGTAAAAAGTGTAAGCGCGGGAGCGCGGATATCTAGCCCTCCATATATCTATTAAACTCCAGTCCTCTAAAAGCTCACACCATCGATCCCTCGTTTGAGGATCTGAGGTCTTCCCAGAGCTGGAGTCTAACATCGGCTGCTGTACAAAATTGAAGTCTCCCCCTATTATAAGTTCCCCTTCCTGGTGAAGCCGTAATAATTCACGCAGATCCCGTATGAACTGAGTTTTATGCGTGTTAGGGAAATAGACATTGACTAGTGTAAAAACCCGCTTGCCCACCCGAACTTTAACCAATACATAGCGCCCTTGTGGGTCACAGAGGTGGAATAATTCTTCATGAGCAAAAGTAGAGGCAAACAATATGCCCACCCCTGCATATTTTGAATCTTTTGTACTGGCCGCCCAGTATGTTACTGGGTACTGGGGGAATTGTAATAGTCGTTGGTGATGTTTCCGAACATGCGTTTCCTGTATAAAAACTATCCCCGCCCTCTGCCTGTGTAATTCTCTCTGCAAGAGGGATCGCTTGCGTGGCGTATTAAGCCCTTTTACATTAAGGGATAGAAATTTAGTCGCCATTTTACCCATTGACAAAAAGGGCCCTCAGGCCCTGAACCAGCCACCTCCATTTCTGACCATACAGCCCCACATCATGAAACACTCCAACCAGCAGCATCACCATCCCCGCATGCATGCCAGTAACCGCCCACCTGAGAAATCGGTCTCGCCCCTGCCTGTCACCAGAAATACCAGTGTAACCCCAAAAACCTATTGTATCCCCTAACATCCTATTGGGATACTCCACCATCGGAGGTCTGTGTTAATGCAGACAAAGTGTGCCCCACCCTCTGTGTCCTCCCCGCCCACCGCAGTAAACTTGATAAATACAGATAATAATAAAAGACCCAGGCATAACACAAACTTAGTGATAAAAGGTCTCTCGCCTCACTGTAGCAGAGGGATCGGAGGCCCTGATGACAAAACAAAGTTCAATCCGTTCCCGCGAAGTTGCTCATAGCCTCCGGATCCGCACACAGGAGAAGAAAGAGAAACCAAAACAGCTGACAATTAGGATGATAGAAAAGAAAAATGTCAACCCTTGTCCGAAACCATGGCACTGTGCGCTCCGGCCTGACGTCTCAGCCTTTTCCCGCCCTTATCCGCTCTTTGCCATCTGGGTGCAACGTCCCTCTGAGGTTGAGTCTGCTTTCCATTGGAATGTTGAAAGTGGACCGGTAGCTGGGCCTTGAAAAAGACTCCTGGCGCATCCTCCAAGGAAGTGAGTTTATATCCCACACCCTGGACCTGAAATGTAAGTCCAAAAGGGTATGTCCACCGGTACCGAATGTTCTGCTCACGCAGCTGCGCCGTCACTTCCCGCAGTTCAAATCTCTTCTTCAGGGTGACCGGCGAAAGATCCTGGTAAACTGATATCTGATGATTGTGCCATTTGATATCCTTCAGGTTCCTGGCTATGTTGTAGATTTTGTCCTTAAGGGGGAAGCTAGAGAAGCACAGCACGAGATCTCTGGGCCTCTGGTCCGTTCTAGGCCCCAGCGCACGGTGTGCCCTTTCAAATTTTATGTCCATCCCCTGTGCTGGCTCCACAGACTCCCCCTCTGGAGCTTGTTGCAGAATATAGGCACATATTTGAGCTGCCGTCTCAGCCACCCCGGCATACTCAGGAGTCTCCGGCACGCCTCTTATGCGCAGGTTATTGCGCCTGCATCTATTCTCTAGATCTTCCACTTTATTATGCAGGAGGGTTATATCAGTAGAAATAGTAGTCTGCTGTGAGATAATGGCGTTAATAGACTCCCCATGCTCATCAATCCTAGTTTCAGTGGCGTCAACCCTGTTCCCTAAAGCGGCCAGGTCCTCTTTCAGATCAGCCATGGACGCCATGATGTCCGCCCTGTGCTGCCTCAAATCCGCCCTTAGCTCCATAAACCAGGTTCTAGCCTCCGATCGGGTGAGAATGTCAGCTGGGTCAGGCGGCCCGATTGTTAGAGTGGAGTCGCCAGGCTGCTCCCTCGCTTCTCTGGGGGTGCTCAGATCGCTACCCGCGGCCTCGGCGCCATCTTGTCCCGAATCGCCCGGCATTTTCTCATACGAGAATTGCCTTAAATCTGTTGTTTTTCTTTTAGTGGCCATGCCGTAGGAGTGCACGGGGGCAGTACTCACGATTGCTATGAAAATTCGCCGAGTTTTGCTCTATTTTTTGCCGTTTTGCGGGTCTTTTAGTGGGCGGGTGCACAGAGCTCCTCCGTCACGCGTCTGCACACATTGGCCGCGAACAGCGCCCCCCTCCTTTCTTTGATTTCTGAGTCCATAGATAACTCGAGTAATTCAGAAATATCCAAGGTGTTCCTTTCTTCTTCTCCATCATATTCCCTTTGAGGCAGGTAATACACCTTTGTACAAACAGGTAACACCAATTCAGGTATTTTCAAACCCTGCTTCATGTAAGTTTTAAACAATTCACCTGGTGAAATCCTTCCGATGACCGGGAAGTTTGTTATCCTTAAGTTTAAAATTCTTAAGGTATTTTCCATTTTTTTCCATTCTTCTCTCTAATACCATATCTGACTTAAGAATATTTTGTTGTGGATTCTCAACTTTGGATATTCTTTTTCATGGTTTTCAATCTTTAGATTAAATGCCCCAATTAGACTGTTGTTAGTCATTCGGGCCGATTCATAAAGTTCGCGGGAGAGCGGGCGAATGCCCACTCGCCTGTGCACGTGATTCAGTATTTAAATGAGGCCCAGTGGTAGAAACAGGCAAAAGGAGGCGCTTGGGACACTAGCGCGTCCCTAGCGCCTCCTTTTGGCCCAGAGCGGCGTCTGTCAGCGGGTTTGACAGCCGACGCTCAATTTTGCCGGCGTCTGTTCTCGAGCCCGCTGACAGCCACGGACTCGGAAACCGGACACTGGCAAAATTGAGCATCCGGTTTTCGACACGACGGCCGCGGGCTGACTTCAAATTTTTTTTAATTTTTTACTTTTTTTACCTTTCGGGACCTCCGACTTAATATCGCCATGATATTAAGTCGGAGGGTGCACAGAAAAGCAGTTTTTACTGCTTTTATGTGCACTTTCCCGGTGCCCGAAGAAATTAGCGCCTACCTTTGGGTAGGCGCTAATTTCTGAAAGCAAAATGTGCGGCTTGGCTGCACATTTTGTTTTCTGAATCGTGCGGGAATACCTAATAAGGCCCTCAACATGCATGCATGTTGAGGGCGCTATTAGGTTCAGCGGGTTGGACGCGCGTTTTCGGCCCCTTACTGAATAAGGGGTAAGGGAAAACACGCGTCCAATGGCGGGTTAACAGTGCACTCCGTCAGAGCGCACTGTACTGTATCGGCCCGATTGTTTGGTTCTTAGCTTCCATAGTGGTATTTGCTAAGGATTTCAATGTTGTCTCGATTGCCTTCAAATCAGTCCACACATTCCCCAAAGTTATTTTTTCAGACTGGCCCAAATTAATACTCACAGTCACCGGGTCCAACTGGCCTTCTCTCAGTTCCCCAATGGTTGCCGAATGCATTGTGCCTACCATTGTTCTTGCAGCCTTCATCTGACTCCCTTCTCCTGAGGGGCCAGGCTTCAGCACTGATTGACTGCCTCCGCTTCCAAGGGTTCTCACTCCCTCTGCCCCGGTCCCGGCTTCCGACCGGTCTGCCTCCAAGAGCTCACGGTGTATTCCACTCTCTCTCTGGGCTTCAGCTGTTTCAGGGGCCTCTTCAATCTGTACAGGGTGCATCGGTCTGATCAGCTCGCCTGGGCTCAGAGTGACATTTAGGGTCAGGGGGAATGGCATTCACTCCTCTGTCGTCCCCCCAGCTCTTCTATTCAATCTATATCTATTGCCTTTATGCCGTCGTCTTGCTGGTCTAGATCTAAATTTCAAAATATATGCAGATGATATACAGTTTACAGTTCCTTACACTGACTCTTGGACCAAAACTTTTTCCCTATTGCAACTATATCTCTCTACAATAAAAACATGGCTATCTCACAACAGGTTGAAAATAAAGAAACAAAACAGAGCTAATTTACCTCTCAACTGTACCAGACTCAATTCACCAGCCACCATCAACTTTCACATTCGAGAATCAAATCATCACAATAAAATGTCATGCGAAAAACTTGGGAGTAATCATTGACTCCAGACTTGCAATGACTGATAACATATCTGAAATTGTAAAAAAAAATCCTTTTTCAAAATTTACATGTTAAAAAAACTCAAACCATTACTTCTACCAAATGACTTTCATCTAATTACTCAAGCATTAATTCTATCCTCATTGGACTACTGCAATTCATTATACCTTGGTTTACCTCAATCAGCGATACAACCATTACAATTGGTACAAAACGCAACTGCTCGTATGTTGTGTAATGTATCCAATAGAGAACACATCACCCCTACATTACAATACCTACATTGGCTCCCAATATCATTTCACATAATTTACAAAATATTGTCCACAATACATAACCTATTATATAATACGAATTCCATCTGGTTATGTTCCCTATTAAGAATTTACAGGCCATCCAGACAACTCCGCTCTCTTGATAAATGCATTCTAGAAATTCCTTCAATAAGATCCATTAGTTTATCTTTAACACGAAAATGTGCATTTTCTGTAGCTGGACCAATATTGTGGAACTCTCTTCCAGACCATATCCGACTAATGTCTAACCGTAGAGAATTTAAGAAATTACTAAAAACTCATCTTTTTACACGCGCATTTAACCTACACTAAGACTTTTACACAATGCACCATATTTCTGTTAATGTATATTAAGTATTTTATTGTAATTTATTTTAATTACTGTATGTAATTGGTGTATGGTTTCATTTTATGTATGTTTTAATTTGTAAACCGCCTAGATGGATAGATCCCTACCCCATTGTGCGGTATATAAAACTTTTAAATAAATAAATAAATAAATAAATAAGCCGATATCCACGTCTATACATATCTAGACGATTGGCTCCTTAGAGGTCCTTCCCAACAGGAAGTGCTCCACCCCTCCACTTCACCATCAACCTACTACAATCCTTGGGATTTCTAATAAACTATCCCAAGTCACATCTATCTCCATCACGTACTCTTTCGTTCATAGGAGCAGATCTAGACACTATCCAGGCCAAAGTGTTTCTCCCAAAGGTCCGAGCATGCACATTATCAACCTTGGCCAAAGCAGTGCAGACTCGCCAAACAACTACAGCTCGTCATCTACTAACCTTGTTAGGTCACATAGCATCCACAGTTCATGTAACCCCCAATGGCTCAACTAGCCATGAGAGTAACACAGTGGACTTTAAAGTCCCAGTGGTCCCAGTCAAATCAACACATGTCCCATATTGTCCACGTCACCAGCCAGCTTCGTCTCTCACAAGCTTGGTGGGTACAGGAGTCCAATCTTCAGATAGGACTACCTTTCCAGCCTCCGCAACCTCAAATTACTCTAACAGATGCATCCAACCTGGGTTGGGGAGCCCATGTCAACAACCTCCAAACCCAAGGCACCTGGACAACACAGGAAGCACAGCACCAGATAAATTTTCTGGAGCTCTGGGCAATTTGATATGCCCTCTTTGCTTTTCGGTATTGCCTCTCCAACAAGATAATCCTAATTCAAACAGACAACCAGGTAGCAATGTGGTACCTCAACAAACAAGGGGGTACAGGCTCTTACTGCTGTGCCAAGAGGTGGTGCAGATCTAGGCCTGGGCCCTCTCCCATTCCACGCTACTGAGAGCAACCTACCTGGCAGGCATGGACAATGTGATGGCGGACAACCTCAGCTGGACCTTTCATCCCCATGAATGGTCCCTAGATCCCACTGTAGCGAACAAAATGTTTCACCAGTGGGGCTGCCCACACATAGACCTCTTTGCGTCAATTCACAACCGCAAAGTGGTCAACTTCTGCTCTCTGCACTGCAACCTCAACTCACCACCACGAGATGCCTTCGCCCACTCATGGTCAACGGGTCTCCTATATGTCTACCCTCCATTTCCACTCATAAGCAAGATTCTCGTGAATTTACGGCAAGACAGGGGCACAATGATCCTCATAGCCCCTCACTGCCCTCGTCAACCCTGGTTTCCCATCCTATGCAACCTCTCAGTCCAGCAGCCAATTCGCCTGGGCACAGATCCAACTCTGATAACGCAGAACAACGGGCTGTTGCATCATCTGAACCTACACTCCCTGTCTCTGACAGCTTGGATGTTGAAAGGTTACTACTACAATCCCTTAACCTTTCTGACAATGTATCCCACGTCCTCATAGCTTCACAAAAGCCTTCTACTAGGACATCTTATCATTCCAAATGGAAAAGATTCTCCTCATGGTGCACCACATAAGAAATAGATCCTTTTTCCTGCCCCACAACAAGGTTCCTGGACTATCTCTGGCACCTCTCGGAGTCTGGCCTACAAACTTCCTCCATCCGAGTGCATGCCAGCGCCATATCTGCTTACCACAAAGGTATAGGGGATGCCCTGATTTCGGCGCAACCCCTTGTATGACGCTTTATGAGACGCTTGGTACAATTTAAGCCTCCACTGCGCCCTCCGGTTCCGGTATGGGACCTTAATGTAGTGCTAGTGCGGCTCATGCAACCTCTGTTCAAGCCCCTGCATTCCTGCGAGCTTCGACATCTCACTTGGAAAGTGATCTTTCTAGTTGCTATAACATCAGCTCGCACAGTCAGTGAGCTATAGGCACTGGTAACATACCCCCACCGTATACCAAATTTCGTCACGATCGTGTGGTACTCCGCACTCACCCTATTCTTACCAAAGGTAGTTTCTGATTTCCACTTAAATCAGTCGATAATACTTCCCACCTTTTTTCCAAGACCTCACTTACAACCAGGTGAGCGGGCTCTGCATTCCTTGGACTGTAAACGTGCTCTTGCCTTCTATTTGGACCGCACTGCAGCCCATAGAAAGTCCACCCAACTGTTTGTCTCCTTCGATTAAAAAAAAATTGGGAATTCCGATGGGCAAGCAGACCCTGTCCACCTGGCTGGCGGACTGCATTTCCTTCAGCTACCAACAAGCAGGCCTTCCACTACAGGAACGCATAAAAGTGCATTCAGTAAGAGCCATGGCAACGTCAGTAGCACACCTCCGTTCTGTACCTCTTGCTGACATTTGCAAAGCTGCCACATGGAGCTCTCTCCACACATTTGCAGCTCATTATTGTCTTGATAAGGCTGGCAGGCAAGATTCTATCTTCGGCCAGTCTGTCTTGCGTAATTTGTTTCCAGTTTAATAACCCAACTTCCTTCCTGCGACCCACTAAGAAACTCAGGCTGCCTTCATACCCAAAACCACCCCAGTTTTTGTGCCTGTTGCACGTCATTGGGTGTTTTTGGTTCATTCTATTCAGGCATCCTGTAGCTCGCTATCACCCACATGTGAGGACTACCATCCTGCTTGTCCTGGGAGGAAAGCCAAGTTGCTTACCTGTAACAGGTGTTCTCCCAGGACAGCAGGATGGTAGTCCTCACGAAACCCACCCGCCACCCCGTGGAGTTGGGTTTGCTTATATTTTATTATTTTATTTTTCGCTCGTACTTTTGCTACAAATGAGACTGAAGGGGGACCCCTGTTGGATGCAGGGTTGTTGGCATGCTGGGCATGCCCAGTAGGTGCCAGTCAAAGTTCTAGAAACTTTGACAAAAGTATTCCATGGTTGGGCTTCATCCTGATGATGTCACCCACATGTGAGGACTAACATCCTGCTGTCCTGGGAGAATACCTGTTACAGGTAAGCAACTCTGCTTTCCTGGCGAGCCTTACCTCAGGAGGTGAAGGATGCGAAGCCACAAAATGAGGAAGCTGCTATATATTTTCAGTCAAGTGCTAATCTGTTTCAATCAGCTTTTCAAAATGTACTGAAACATTCAACCAGTCAAAAAAATGTCCGTTGCTTCTAAAGGTCTAGCTCAGCGATGGGTTGGGATGCAGTAGCTTAGTGTATGCTTCTGATGTTCCTTTGCATTGCAGTTCACGCAGTGCTTTCCAGATTTCACTCCAAATGATGACCCTGCTGTACCTGTAGAAGCATTCATCTGCACACTGAAAGGTGTTCATAATCTAGAGGGAAGTTTTAACAACATAAGCAATAAAAATAGCACAGGAAATTATTTGTAGCTAATTGGACTCCTGAATGCTTTTTTTTCCCTATTGTACACTGTAAATCATTGCCTGAGCAACTTGATGTCCAAGTCTATAATTGCATGTCTCTTTCTGTAGTGAGCAATAGTGCTATGTATAGCTTTGCAGCTCTGCACCCAATTGTGCTCTAACATCTGGAACCTAGGAATAAAGTGTTGTGATTTCCCCATGGCAGATGGGAAGATTTACATCATGGGCTAAGACACACTTGTGCTGTTCTGCTCTTTGCTGATTTCCACACATGCAATTTTTCTATTGACTGGTGACTTGCCAGAGAGAGTATCCACCTCTAACATTCTGACACATTTGTACCAAATAGAGAAAAATAGAAATTATTCCTGTAACGAGTGAAGCTGCCATGGGGAAGTGATGTGTAGCATGCACCTGAGTCCAGAGTGGTAACTCAGAAGCTGAAGCCAGAATATAGTTGCCCTAATATTTCTTATATAATGAGTTCAGGACATAAAAGAAAAACCTCAGGGGTCAATTTTTCCCGGCGCACGCCCACGGACGTGGCAATTTTATAGCACATGTGTCAGCGCACGCGTGTTATAAAATACAATATCTGTGTGCACATGTGCGGCGTATTTTAACATCCATTTGCGCGTGTGCAGGCAGGTGGCCTCCTCTGCGTGCGTGGGGGGGGGGATTTTAAAAAGCAATACAAAGCAATGCGAGTAGGACTTCCCCAGTACCCTTCCAGCCGGTGTGCACTTCCCCAGTACAGCAGCTAATGGCGCTGTCCCGGCTCGCCCCTTTTGCAGGGCCCGGCACTTCTACATGGAACCCCTGCTTTTTACGCGCACGAACTTTTAAAAATCGGGCCGTCGGTGTTATATATTCAAGGTCGTTATTGTGCAGGGCCCTCAAGTGGGCTTTTCCCCTTTAAAGTTAAGGCTTTTTGTTATAACTATCTTTTATTTTTCTCTCGCCCTCTGAGATTTAAGTATTTATCTTTGCTCTCAACAGCCTCCCTACACACCTTCAGATTTGCAAGGCTGCCCTGAAGGATGTTGCTTTAAAACTTAGGAATGGATCCCTAAGTTTTACATAAGAAAGTTGTCTTGCAGTCAAAATAAAAACAGCCTTTAGTCTCTTGCTTCAGTAAATGTCAGCATGCTATAGCCTTAAAGGTACATTTTAAGAGTTGCACGTGTAAAAATTAGCACGAGTACACAAATAGCACCAGTCGCGCAAGTGCTATTATATCAACCTCAAACCTACACACACAAGTAATAGTATGCAAAGCCACCACTTATCTGGATAAGTCTTCAAATGCTAGTTCTCTATCTTACTTATCCAGCTTTTCTTTTACTTATCCGAATAAGTCGTAAACAGCACTATTTAGCTGGATAAGTCACCACAGCGCTATTTATCCAGCTAAAGTGGCAACAAATGTCTGGCTATGTCAAAACGTAACTGGCTATGTTTAAAATACATGTCGCATATTGATACACAAACATGTTGGGAAGATTTATGAGTATATTATATTGTGTGCACGCAATGCGTACGATATAAAATAAATGTGCATGTGCATGCTTGTCCATATAGCTGCACACATGGGTGCGCTCACACATGTTTTCAAGTTACTTTCTCTTTGTGCACTATTGGCTGTTTCATAGCCCGTATAGCAATGGGACATGAGTTTTTATCCCCATGTTTCACTGGGCTATTCTAATGCTAGACATCCCAAAACTGCAGATCATTCCTTTGTCTTATTGTGGTCATGTGGATCGGTGATACGATTCACTCTCTTCTGAGAGTAGGAACATAGTTTTCCCATTATGTATTGCAGTCTTTGAAGGAAGTGCTAAAAATATTTTGAAAGGTCAATTGGCAGCTGAGAAACTAAATTTTCTAGATTCCCTTTTTCTTTTGTTTCTGAATGATATTAGTTTAAAGCGAGTGTACTTCCAGCATTGCACATTTTTGTAAATTGGGCATTGTAGTGCTGATCATCATATAAGCTCCACGCAGATGTCACACCTGATACATGTAAATAGGAATACAGCACGGACAGCTGAAGAGAGGATATCTGAGAAGGAGATTCTTTCTTAAAATTCGAAGTAGAAGAAAATAAAAATTAAAACCAAAATGAAGAATTGCTAATCATAAGACCAAATGAGGAAGCAACAGACTCAAGAAACCAGTAACAGAGAATTTAAGTTACTTTAATCTAGCAAGTTGCTGTTGATTATTCTCAACTCAAGCAGGAAAGTAACTGGTTAAGGTTATTTTTGTTAGTTTTGACATACTTGAAAATGAGGTATATTCACTACAGTGCAATTTTATCCTGATTACAAAGTTATAAATGCATTAAAAAAATACAGTGGGAATTCTGCCTAAGTGTAATGACCAGAGCTTAATGAAACAAGTCACTGACTCTCTGGTTTGTGGTCTTGGAGGAGTCTTTAAAAAGGAGGGATACAAATACCATGTTTTATATCAACCACCATCTTGGGAAGTGTAGGAAGACTAGTGTTGGGAAGATCTGCACTAACGATGAGGCCAGAAAAAAATTGGGAGAGGAATTAGAAATTCACAGTTTCCACTAAAATTAAACAGGCATAAGATTTAAGTTTAGAAAGTTTATAATGAAAAGTCCTACATGTGATCCTTCGTTCACACTGGTTTTTGGCAGTTACAGCCGCATGGTCTACTGTCTGTGCCATAAGTTCTCATTTTTAGGCGTTCTTGTAAGAATGCCTTATAGGACACTCATGTCCGTCCATCTGTGTCTGTGGCCTTGTGTCACAGGCAAAACAGCAGGAGGTAGAATGTTGTGCTTTGGTGTGATTTAAGAGAGCGATGTTACAATTGTAGTTGCCAAGTTTTACGCTAGTTGTGCACTGCAAGGTCCTCCCTTTGCACTTACTGGCTTAGTGGTGCTCCAGTTACAGCTAACTATTATAATTCACTACCTCTAGTTTGGAAAACTACATCTTTCCAAACTGAAATGTCTTTAAAAGAAATTTGCCTGTTTACAAATGTCTCCCTGTCTCCACTTCTCTGTGTGCTCCATCCAAGTGATATCATTGTCTTGGTTGGCAGATTAAAATGTTCTATTATTGGTCCCAAAACCAGCCAAAAGAAATTATACATAGATGTTCTCGTATATCAGTTTTTGGGGACCTACAAACCACTGAGAGCTAATACACAGTCAGTTGGATATTGTGCGAAAATGTTAGCAAAAATTGCAGCTCCATATTTAAATGTTTTACTTGCAGTTTCTTGTTAGTTTTCTTATGTTCAGGCTAGAGATCCATGCTGCCCTATGTCGTACAGCTCAGGTCCATGTGTCTGAAAGGCTTATGAGAGCCTGGAGCCTGATGATGGTACAGAAAGAAAAATGCAGCAAAAAAGTTGATAGTGTATAGGGATATGAAAGCATTGCAGAGGAAGTTAAAATTTTCAGACATTACAGTATAATTGCATATACAATTTTCCAGTGGTAGCATGCATTGTCACGAGATACACAAAAAGTCATGCGTCTGCTGAAGAAAGTAGTCTTTACTGCAACAGTTGCAATTTTATTTCCTTTATTATATCAAATACAACTTTTAATGGGATGGTGTTGAAATAAGAACTTGATACACATATTATTTGCAAGAAAACAGGCACAGATGTAACAGATATTGGATTTGTCTTAAGAATAAAGAAGGATGAAAACTTGCCAACTCCAAGAATTCAGCTGCTTATGTATGTGGGAGCAAGAGTCAATGGTGTTAACCTGGACTTTATTGAAAAAGTTTTCCTTTCTTCCAGCATGATGAGTTCTTGAAAAAGCTGTGTCCTCTGGGCCGGATTTTAAAAAGGCCCAACGACGCGCATCAAGCCCTGGGATGCGTGTAAGTCCTGGGGCTTTACTAAAGGGGCGGACTGGGGGCGGGGCCAGAGGCCTCTGACACAGCAGCCATTTGTCGCTGTGTCAGAGGATCGATAAGAATTTAGGGGAGGAAAGGTTAGGGGAAGGGGTGGGAAGCTTAGGGGGAATGGGGGAAGGCAGCACAGCTCGGTGCTTGCAAAGTGCACAATTGTGCACCCCCTTGCACACGCGCCAACCCCTGACTTTATAACACGCGCCGACCCCTGATTTTACGCACATGTACGCCCGCGCGCACCTTTTAAAATCTATCTCTCTGTATTTAGGGGTGGGACATGGGATACAAAATTTGAGATGGAATCCACCAGTAGGAAGCTTCTGTACTGAGGAGGTTAAAGCGAAGCGGATCGCATGTCCTAGGACAGGGCAGGAAGTTTCAGAAGAACGCTGGGACTGGATTCAGAAAGACCCCCCCACCAAGAGGGCAGCTTTGTAATTTGCAGACTCTAGCTTATTCGTTATTTATGGAGCATGGTCACAGTCCCTGCCCCCAAGGAGTTTATAGCTTGTATTTGAGCCCAGGGATTTAAGTGACTTGCTAAAGGCCAGGCAGTGAGGTGGAACAGGAGGCTGAGTCTTCTGTTTCACAGCCGCACAGCATGCTCAACATGACAGGACCCAGTCCAGTAGTCTAACACTGGAGAGCCTGGTAAATATCTGTGCCAAAGCATTATGTATTTGTTTGCCCCTTTATCTTATTTCTGTATGTCACTTCTCATCATAGCAGATTTCAGTCAAGTGCTGTAACAAACCCTGTTTGTATTGCTAGATCAGCAAAATAAAAGGTAATGATGTTTAAGAAACCAAAGTGGTTGCTAGAAACAGCCACTGAAAAGTTTTTTGTTTTTTTTTTAAGTCAAAGCAACCCCCCTTTTTTTTTTTTTAAATCTGCATGTTCTCTTCCGGTCATACAGATGAGTCCACTCTGACAAGGATGACCAGATGCATTAGAACCAGAGGTGACAAATCTTGTCTTTCTGGAAAAGAAGACACTGAAAAGTTGCAGCAACCCAGGTGCTGGTGTCCTGCCCATTGTAGTTAGCAGGTTTCAGGCACACGGGGAGTATGTGTTTGTTGCAGGAGGGACCTGTCCTGGCATATAAGGGTTTCCTTTATCTCAGGACATGAATTGCTTGGTCTGATTGCTCTGGAAAGCAGGGGAGAATAAAGCGTGAAATGTGAACAAATAATAAAAAGATAAATAGAAGCAGGTAAATGGAGGTATATGACTATTATTGTGCTGCAGTTTGCAAGTGTTAAGACTTCCCTTTCAAGCAGCAACTTCCTGTGAAGAACTCTTCAGACTACTTTTCTGTCCTTATTAGAAGGATTCCTAAACTTTTAATCTTTCTACTAAATTAATTTGACTGTGCTATGAGTGTTTGGATAGGAATTAGAAAACCAGAACACTAAAATATGATATGGAGGTAGGAACACTGCTTACACACTGTATCATGCATCAGCATCACAAAGAGAATTTTGGGAGATAGGAGGGAGAGATGTCTTAATCCCTCATTGAAATGTATTGGAGGAATAGAATTTTTAAAATACATTTTTGGCTAAATAAGTCTTCTGCGTATACAGTGCTGTTTGAGCTTTCTCTTTAAAAAAAAAAAAAAAAAAAAAGTGCCTACAGGCCTCTGGCTCTGCTTTGAAGTAGAAGTCTTCAGCTAGTTCCAACAGCTTTGCTGATTTGTTAGTTGAAAGAACAGCAAGTTGTCATTGTGACCAATAAGTATTGAATTTTCTTGTTCTGAATTAGTATGGAACCATTATTCAAGGTAAAAAAAAATCTTTGGAGGTGTAGCCCTTTTTAGTCTGGTGGACTATAATGCTATTAACACACTCTTTCTACACCTTGCTGTTCCCTGCCCAAGTCAGTGCCTTCTCTTTGTTCTGTATCTTGCTCCCCCTAACGCCATACATTTTACCCATCTGACGGACTGGACTCTGTCCTGGGAAGCTCATTCCTCAATAAATTGGTTAGTCTATAGGGTGCCATCCACTTCTTGTCATCATTCAAGGTATAATTTGTAAGCTCTGTATTCAGAGTGTCAGTGCAGAGCATAATCCCCTTACAATGTGCTTGTGCACCAGCAATGCATACATAGAATGGGTCTTGGTTTGGGAAAGGACTGTCAGACACATGGTAATGCTTGTTTCTAAGATTACTACCATTTTTTCCAGCTCTGTCCAATCCCCTCAACACTCAATGAAATCTGGGGCCAGTGCAGTCCTTTATTCTCCATGAAGTGAGTGTTATGCGATGGAACCCATGTACCACGATGGCCTTGCTGACACTGGGGTAATCAGCTTTTATGTCCAGAGAGACGCCATTGCTCCCATCTGTCTTCTTATCGCGCTGGTATCCGTGATAATCTTTTCTGCCTAAGAATGTATTTAAATTACTTTAAATCTTTCCAGTCCTAGGCAGAGCTGCCTTCTTCAGTGGCTTTATCCTCTTCTAATACATAGATCATTGTTACAATTATAAAGTGTGGATCCATCATATTTCAGCCATCCTTCAAAAGCAGCACGCTTGGGTATTGTGACTTCAGAATAAGTTAAGGAAAATCAAATAGATCCAGCACTCTCTAAAGAAAAATGTAAAAAAGCAAGCTTTATTTTCTTCTACTGAAATGTAATTCTGGGCTCTTGCTTGCCAGGGACAGAACCAGTAAAGGACAGGTGGCAGCTTTTTAATATTTGCTTTGTAACTTTTCCTTGGATTGCACTGGATTTCTTCAGCTCGCAGTGTTTGGTTGGTTGTCAATCCTGGCAGCTCTATGCTTCCAACATACTTTTTTCTAGTTTAGATAATTGAATAAGACTATTATATCAGCTGAAAATATCTTTATGAAGCAGTGATGACCCTAGTTTCAGAAGCTCATCATGCAGTCAGTGGCTTTTAATTTTGACAGAGCTGCAGCTGATTGCATAGTGGGTGAGTGAAGGGAGATGCCAGGAGAGAACTAATCCATAAACTGTGAAAAAGGACCCTTTGAAGCTGCAACTGTTTTCATGTTAATGTTCTGATGACCTGTGGTTGTGGTTTACTGCACCACTAGAACCTTCAGTGAGAAATGTTATCCCATCTATGTTAAAGGAGCATGCAACCTCATAGACATTGTTGGATGTAACTCAGGAACCCCCATTGCTGGCCAAATGCAGTTTTGTCTCATTTCTAGATCTACCTAGCATGTGTCTTTGGAAAGTAAGATCCCTTTTTTATATGTGCACCAACCTTTCCCTCCCTTCCCCCTGCCCATCCAATTTTCTCATCCCATTGACTGTACTACTCATAGCCATAGCAATATCTTCTGCAGGTTTACTTGTCAGAGCTATAAAAGTACCATTCATGTTTTTTATTTGTTTTGTAATGTGCAATAGTCAAACCAAGCAGAGAAACTACCTTTGAGTTTTATGCTCCACCAGAATGCCAATGCCCATGCCCTGGGGATCCAGAGCTACAGCCAGCCAGCGGCTTAAGATAAAGCTACCAGTTTTAAGCAGTGTTAAAGGAAGAATGTAATAAACTCCTGCAGAAATGCATGTGTGTGCCACATTTTAAACATGCGTATGGTATGTGCACTCCGGGAGCAGCCAAAAGCCTTAACTGATCCTACAGTCAAGAGACAAAAGCACAATTTAAGGCTCGTATAATCCTAAGGCAAAGAACTCTTAAGTCGAAGCATACCTCTTTATTTCTATTTCAAGATTTTTCTCATTCACATCTATCTTTGTTTATCTCAGTAAGATGAGTTGCTGAGATGTTGGCTTGTATACTAAGCACTAATGCACAGTTGCCACCTTAGCAGAGAGGACTGTACTGTTTTGCTGTTTCATTATGTACAGTATTATATCATCAGTATTGATGGTGGGGAGTAATAATTCATCATCTTATGAGTGACGAATGTATCAGAGTTAGAATCTCCACTGTACTTCCTTCTCCATGGGCTAAAAAAAAATTCCCTGGGAGTTGACAGAACAAAAAAAAATGTTTGTAAATGTGACAAATTATACTAGTTCAGTCCCATTAGAGACCCTGATATTCTTCAGTTTTTTTGGAGGTCAAAGTTCATTCCTTCTGATGCTGGCCGCAGACAGCACAGAAGTCTCTGACCCTGTGGTATTAATATATTCATCTGTTCTTCATAGATTTAATGGGTCTTCAGGACATCTTGTCAGGTTTTGGGACCTAAAAACTCATTTTTATGCTGAGAAAACTGGGACATTTGGTGGTTGTAGCACTCAAATAATGCAGGCAGGATTGGTGAAGTCATCCTCCTAGCCTTAGGAGAGAGAAAAAGAGAAATCTTTCTACTGGCCATAGGAGGATCCAAGGAGAGCCATTAATATGCGATCATTTGTGTGAACAGAAATGCCAACAGATATTCCAGTATAAACATTTCAAAAAATGTTCCCTTTTTCACTTCATATCATCTGTTTCTGCTGGAGTGATGCTTGTGTGGAGAAGGTCTCTTATTGCACTATGAAGCGCCTCTTACACAAGGGGTGACATTACTTAGCTGATACCTTCATTGTGATTTCTTATCTAGTAAGCATAGTGTTGCCTGCTGGCTCTCCTTTTTCAGGAAATGCCGATCTTCTCCCGGTTTTATGCCATTGTATCCATGGACCGACAAGCCTGGTTTTCTTTTTGTTGTTGTTTTTTTTGTTTTTTTAAGGGAAACTAGAGCTACAGATACATGTACACAATTCAATAAAAGTACAGCTGGCTCAGCCAGACCTGAAAACTGGAGCCAGTTGGTAGCCCCAGGCATAATATGATTTTCTTTACATTGATTCAAATGGATCTCCAAAAGAGATGACAGATTAACGTAGTGGTCCCCAGGCTAGTCCTACATGATGCCCTGGCCAGGTGGGTTTTCAGAATATCCACAATGAATATGCATAAGATAGATTTGCATACCATCCAAGCAGTGCATGTCATTGTGTATAGGCTGAAACCCCGCCTGGCTGTGGTGATATTCTAGGACTATCCCATACCATGGCAAGATCCATGTTTTGGCCTTCTCTGCTGAATCCTGTGGTCACACTACAGATCTGATTCCCTACCCCACACATACAATAATACTGTAACAGGTTTGTTTACATGCGCGCACACTTCCAAGAATAAAGTAGGGATTCCGTTGTGTGTTTCCATTTTTTGATGGGGGAGAGTGCTACTGTGCAGCAGCCTAACTGTAAATACTTATAAGCTTTGTTGACAATACAAAAAAAATGGAAAAGAGTTGTATCTGTGAAATATTAAGCTATATATGTACATAGATTAAAAATACACATTATCCTGAACTCATTACAACAGATGTGTAATCAATTGTATATTAAAACATTTTGCTGTATCAAATAACTTTTCACACTATCTTAAATGTAGAAATGCTGGGAAATAAGAGAATTCACAATACAGTATGTCATCTGAAAGATGGTGGTATATTTGTCTTTTATTTCTAATTCATGGCCCCACTGGGATCCTACTTATTGATGTGGCCACAAGAAACTGGTATGAGCACATTTGCAAGGTATTCAAAAGGAAATGAGGGGGTCTGTGCCATTTACTAAGACAATGTGTGGCTAGTCCCGTTTAAAACAAAGGGACTGCCTGTTCTTTCATTACTGTCACTTCCATGGTTTT
Source organism: Rhinatrema bivittatum (assembly GCF_901001135.1). Classification (NCBI taxonomy): domain Eukaryota; kingdom Metazoa; phylum Chordata; class Amphibia; order Gymnophiona; family Rhinatrematidae; genus Rhinatrema; species Rhinatrema bivittatum. The sequence goes on along the minus strand of NC_042628.1, from coordinate 44,848,507 downwards.
TCTCTCTGAGCGAGGCCTTCTTACTCAATCCCTGTCTTCTAGGCACAGCCTCCAATGACTATATAACACACACTATAGACCAAGGTCAGAAGTGCCCATATGAATGAGAAAACTGGATGCAGTTGCCTTTAGCGATGTTTTCAGTACTGCTGTTGGACCACTGGAAGAAAGCTATAAGAGCAGTGTTTGGTTCTTGTAGCCCTCAAGTCTGAGGGATAATTCAGCAGAGGTGCCAGCTCCAAGTGAGCTTTGCTTTTGGGTAATGTTTGTTCCATTCCAAAATGGCTAATGTGCACAATTTATAACAGCAACCAATTAAACCCAAAATTTGAGAGTTTATATCATCCATGGGAAAGAAAAATGAATGTTAAGATGTTATTGCTAGAACTGTAAATAATGCAGACTACAAATTTTGATAAATGAATACATTTTGATTGATCAGTTTGTACTGATCATTCCAGATGTATACTATTACTAGCTATATCATCCTGCATCTCACATGGGATTGGACTTTGAAGAACATACCTGCAAACTCAAGCACAGGACCTTCACAGCAGGTACCCAGCTCTGAAAAATGGCAGAAAATCATATTTCTTAGCATCCAGTTAGATGAATCCAGAACAAGTGGGTTATGCATCTTTACCAGTAGATGGACGCGGAGCAAACTGAAGTCACAGTATATACACCCCTACAATAACATCAGCCTGCCAATATTCTCCATCTCCAGCAGATGCATCTCTCCATTGGGGATTGCTTCGAATTGAAAAGGAGAAATAAAAATTAATTCATCCCATTCTCCTGTGGTGATACCAAATGGGCCCTCCCCCAGTTAAGAATTGCTGAAATGATTTCCATGGTCCCTCAGTTGAGTGCCTTGGTCCGGTAGCTGGTTTTTCATCCGGCGTGGACTTAGCTGATTAACAGCTGAAAGGCAGCAGGTACAGGAAGTGAATGCAGAAGTAATGGCATATGCCCTCTCCCCCCTACAGTGGAGACTGTCTGTACTCAGCCAGGTAAGCTTAAAAAAACGGCTACCAGCACCATTTTCATCCTTCCAGTATAACTTCTTTGTTTCACAACATCCCCAAGCGGTTAACCTCCACACTTAAATTCATTCAGCTCTTCTCCATTCTTCATTTCTCTCCATCTGAGACGTTAATTTGAAGTTTGAAAAAAATGAAAAACTGAAGAAAGTGGATAATGAAGCTGTTGAAGAATCTTTGGAGGATTCAATAGAGTAGTAGCATCAAGCATTAAAGTGGCTTTGGCATTCAAGTGAGACCAGTGAGTTATTTACACGATAAGAAAGTGCAGAAATGGTTCCTGTCCAATGATGAGTCATCTATTGAGAAGATCGTATTAAAGATTCCCCTGAAGAAGCCATCAGGCAAAACAAGGGCCCTGTCGGGAGTAATTTAAATGGGTATAATTGTCATCAGGATCCATTGAGAGGGTATTAGGAATTGTTCTGGGGGTTTATGGAGCAATCGATTAAATGTATTTGGGGTAATAAAGATTAGGAAAGAGAATATCATTGGTTAATATAAGATTTAAATCAGGAAAGTAAACAGTTAGTGAGTTGCCACTTAATTAGTGATTAGATGGTTGTTACACATTAAGTAATTAGATGGAGAAATAATTTGAGCATGATTCATTGAATATTTATGATATTGTTAATATAACAAGATTGGTAAGAATTTTATGAGTGAGTTGTGAGTACGATTGTGTATGTTTGGGTGTGAGTGATGTAATGTTTTTTAATTGAGATATTTAAAAATATTAAATACATTTTTGTAAATTGTATAATTAATGCTTGAGAGATATAAATTACTTTGTTGTATATTGATGAAATTTTTCTAAGGGAATACAAATTGTTTATGATATAAATAGAGTACTTAAATAGTTATATGTGCTTGTATCCCACTCCGGAAGGAGAGTTTTTTGGTGTAGGACTTCCTCCTTCCTGCAGTCTCTGTGCTTGGGGCACCATTCTGATGTTCATCCCGCTCCATGGGAGGTTAAGGGACGTATGCAGCCTGGCTACCTCCATAGGCTAGGCCCTGCTCTAGGGCCTTTTTGCTGCTTGCTGCATGGTAGACCTCAACGGTTTTTTGCATGCTTTGTCTGTGTTAGGTTGCCCTCTTTAGAACTGTCAGTTCGGCATGTGCGTTCAGGTTGGGCGAACAGTTTTTGAACACCTAGTTGGGCCTTGGTTTCAGATAGGCAGCGGGTCTGCCTGATAGGGATCCAAATGACACCGATGATGAGGCCAATCCTAACTCCCTAGAGGATGGAGAAATTCCTCTGGCATTAGAATCATATAGGACTATGCTACAGTTCTTCCATAGAGATGAACTGCCAGCCCTGATTTCCCAGACCTTGAATATACTGGGAGTACCTGGGGCAGATTCTATGTCTGAACCAAAGAAAAATCCCATTTTGTTTTCTCTGCGTAAAGCCTCTTGTTTTTTCCCTGTGATGGAGGCTATTCAGGAATTGATTGATCTTGAGCGGTCTACCCCAGAGGCTAATTTCAAAGGAGGTTGGGTTTTGGAAGTCTTGTACCCTCTAAATTCAGTGCTGAGAGAGCATTTACGTTTTCCAAAACTGGATGACTTGTATGTGTAGTCTCCAAGTGGACAACTATCCCTGAAGAGGGAGGAGCGGCCTTGAAGAATGTACACGATAGGAGGATTGAAACTGTTCTTAAGCAGGCATTTGAAACAGTGGCAATGTCTTTGAAATAGCTTCTTGTTGTTTCCTGGTGGCTCGCTCTTGTTTACTTCTCTCTCAGGAGGTTGATGACTCGGGTGAATTCCAAGGCAATTATGGAGCCAGCAACCGCCTTCTTGGCAGAAGCAAGCTGCGATTTGGTATGCACCTCAGCCAGAGGGGTGTGTTCGGAAATAGTAGCCAGGCATCAGTTATGTTGAGAAATTGGTTTACTGATGCAGCCTCCAAGGCTAATCTCACGAAATTGCCCTTTGAAGGCTTGCTCTTGTTTGGAGGAAATGGCCAGTAAGTGGGGCAATTCACCAGTTCCTCGATTACCAGAGGATAAGAAGCAGATGGCATGCTCCTTTAGCACGAGAGATCATGCAAGGGAATCCAAGCATTTTAACCCTGTAGAGGAACGACCTTTCAGAGGACTCTGCCTTTTGGTAAGAACATAAGAACATGCCATACTGGGTCAGACCAAGGGCCCATCAAGCCCAGCATCCTGTTTCCAACAGTAGCCAGGCCATAAGAACCTGGCAAGTACCCAAAAACTAAGTCTATTCCATGTTACTGTTGCTAGTAATAGCAGTGGCTATTTTCTAAGTCAGCTTAATAGCAGGTAATGGACTTCTCCTCCAAGAACTTATCCAATCCTTTTTTAAACACAGCTATACTAACTGCACTAACCACATCCTCTGGCAACAAATTCCAGAGTTTAATTGTGCAGTGAGTAAAAAAGAACTTTCTCCGATTAGTTTTAAATGTGCCACATGCTAACTTCATGGAGTGCCCCCTAGTCTTTCTATTATCAGAAAGAGTAAATAACCGATTCACATCTACCCGTTCTAGACCTCTCATGATTTTAAACACCTCTATCATATCCCCCCTCAGCCGTCTCTTCTCCAAGCTGAAAGGTCCTAACCTCTTTAGTCTTTCCTCATAGGGAAGCTGTTCCATTCCCCTTATCATTTTGATAGCCCTTCTCTGTACTTTCTCCATCGCAATTATATCTCTTTTGAGATGTGGCGACCAGAATTGTACACAGTATTCAAGTGCGGTCTCACCATGGAGCGATACAGAGGCATTATGACATTTTCCGTTATATTCACCATTCCCTTTCTAATAATTCCCAACATTCTGTTTGCTTTTTTGACTGCTGCAGTACACTGAACCGACGATTTCAATGTGTTATCCACTATGATGCCTAGATCTCTTTCTTGGGTTGTAGCACCTAATATGGAACTCAACATTGTGTAATTATAGCATGGGTTATTTTTTCCCTATATGCATCACCTTGCACTTATCCACATTAAATTTCATCTGCCATTTGGATGCCCAATTTTCCAGTCTCACAAGGTCTTCTTGCAATTTATCACAATCTTGTGATTTAACTACTCTAATCAATTTTGTGTCATCTGCAAATTTGATTATCTCACTCGTCGTATTTCTTTCCAGATCATTTATAAATATATTGAAAAGTAAGGGTCCCAATACAGATCCATGAGGCACTCTACTGTCCACTCCCTTCCACTGAGAAAATTGTCCATTTAATCCTACTCTCTGTTTCCTGTCTTTTAGCCAGTTTGCAATCCACGAAAGGGCATCGCCACCTATCCCATGACTTTTTACTTTTCCTAGAAGCCTCTCATGAGGAACTTTGTCAAACACTCCTGTCTGGTTCCAGTAGCCAGCTCTGCTTCAGTTCCTGCTTGCTTCAGTCCTGGCCTGCTTCAGTCCCTGCCTGTCTCCTGTTCCCTGCCCGCCTGCTCCAGCTTCCGTGATCTCCTAAGTTCCAGCGGCTGGACTCCTACGGGCTCCTCCCAGGGGAGTACCGGCTTCCAGGGTGAAGCTCACATCCAGCTCCTGCCTGGTATCCGCCTCCCGACCTGTCACTCACCAGAGACTATAGTACACCTCTCCCCAGTCTCTCACAGGTCAGCCCAAGAGTCCACTAAACCGTTCACTCACAACACCTGGAGCCCTTTTTAAATATTGGGGTTACATTAGCTATCCTCCAGTCTTCAGGTACAATGGATGATTTTAATGATAGGTTACAAATTTTTACTAATAGGTCTGAAATTTTATTTTTTAGTTCCTTCAGAACTCTGGGGTGTATACCATCTGGTCCAGGTGATTTACTACTCTACAGTTTGTCAATCAGGTCTACCACATCTTCTAGGTTCACCGTGATTTGATTCAGACCATCTGAATCATTACCCATGAAAACCTTCTCCAGTACGGGTAGCTCCCCAACATCCTCTTCAGTAAACACTGAAGCAAAGAAATCATTTAATCTTTCCGCGATGGCCTTATCTTCTCTAAGTGCCCCTTTAACCCCTCGATCATCTAACAGTCCAACTGACTCCCTCACAGGCTTTCTGCTTTGGATATATTTTAAAAAGTTTTTACTGTGAGATTTTGCTTCTATGGCCAACTTCTTTTCAAAGGCTCCTCAAGGGCCTGCCTTTACTTCAGCTCCTGTATTCCCTACCGAGAGAAACCGCTGTGTGAGTACTCAATCAACGAGGTAGGTCCCAGTTCTTTCATCCCAAACAGCCCAGAAGGGGCACGGGCTGGGTGGTGGAACCTCCTGAGCCTCCAAATGAAGGTTTTCCGATTCACCCCCAGGAACAGGACATAGGGGGATGCCTTTCTTCTATCAGAGGTGGGTCAAGATCACATCGGATCAATGGGTCCTGGAGGTGATAACAAGAAGGATATGCGTTGGAATTTCGCAGTGTTCCTTGGAACGTGTTCATGGTCTCTCCCTAACACTCCCCGCAAAAGAAGCAGGCAGTGGAGGATACATTGGCAAGGCTCCTCAATCTGAGGGCTGCGATTCTGGTGCCCATGTCTCAAGAAAATACAGGACGATGTTCAATTTATTTCATTGTGCCCAAGAAAAGAGGGATCCTTTCGTCCAATTCTGGATATCAAAGATGTCAACCATCATCTGTGGGTGACGCATTTTCACATGGTGACCTCGCGCTCAGTGATAATGGCCATGCAGTCGGGGGAATTTCTGATCTCTTTGGACCTGTCTGAGGCGTATCTTCACATTCCCATTCAACTAGAGCATCAATGCTTTCTGCGGTTCGCAGCTCTGGGATGCCATTATCATTTTTGGGTACTGCCTTTTGGTCTGGCCACAGCTCCCAGGATCTTTTCCAAGGTAATGATAGTAGTTGCGGCAGAATTGAGAAAGGATGGGATCCTAGTTTACCTGTAATTGGACGATTGGCTGATTCGAGGGTGATCTCCCTGTTGCAGGAGCTCAGCTGGGTAGTGAACCTGGCCAAGAACAGTCTTTAGCTTGCTCAGTTGTTGGAATACCTCTGGGTTCGGTTCGAGCAAGGTTTTCCTGCTGGAAGCTCCTATTCAGAAGTTGATGGCACAGCTACGTCTATTGACGATAACTCTGTACCCGACCGTATGGTCCTACCTGCAGTTACTTGGTTTAATAGCAGCAACCCTGGAAGTGCTACCGTGGGCGAGAGCGCATATGCATCCTCTTCAGCGTTCCATGTTGTCTCGGTGGAACCCACAGTCTCTGGACTATTCAATTCAGCTCTACCTGCTGATGGAGGTGTTACGACTGTCGCTGCCTGACGTCTCCACTCCGCCCTCCTTACCTTTCTGGTGACTCCTCCTGCGGTTGACGGACGTTTGGCTGCCGCGGCGTCTGCCTGCCGTCCTCTCCGGCGACCCCAGACCGGCTTGGGCGCTGCCTCCCGCCATGCTGTCCAGCTGCCTTAGGGCCGCGCACCGCATGGTCCTGCTTCAAATACTTTCTTTGGCGTGAACCTCAGGGGCGTCCCCCTGTGTTGACGTCGCGCATCCCGGATATAAAAACTTGATCATATACCAAACTACGACTTGATACTCATGATCTCTGCAACTTGTCATGCTCTTAATGTGGAAGCACTATTATCCATATAATGTCGGTGGTAGCCTAAACTGAGTTATTTAGCTAGTGGTGGCTAGCCTCTGACATGGCGTTTCATACTCTTGTATCTCACATTGCAAGTGAATGGAATCTTAACTGGCAGTTCTAAGGAGCTCTCCATTTAGGCTACCACCGGCATTATATGGATAATAGTGCTTCCACATTAAGAGCATGACAAGTTGCAGAGATCATGAGTATCCAGTCTTAGTTTGGTATATGATCGAGTTCTTTCTACTCTGAAGTCATTTCACAAAATCATTATAAGGAATCAACCTATTTAACTACAATATCATCATAGCCCCTGAAGCAGCTCATGAACGAGCGAAACTTGGCCTGAGTCGAGCTGTTTATGATGATTTGTACAATAAAGAATCCTTGGTGTTTTACCGTTCTTCTACTTTTGGTCGCGACTTGCAATATTGGATCAATTTCTGGTTTGTTTCTTTGGACCTTCCCTTTTATGGAAAAGACAATGTAAGAGTAGACTTTCTCAGCAGGGAGAGTCTGGACCCAGGAGTCTCCTGTTTCTAGACCTGCTGACAACATCTCACAATGCGAAAGTTCCGCAATTCTTCAGTCACAGGAGAGATGTGAAGTTGTTGGGGATCGATGACTTGGTACAAGGAGTGGCAGGAAGACAAGTTGCTGTATGCCTTTCCTCCTTGACCCATGTTGGGCAGTTTAGTCCAAAGGATTGAGCGCCACAGAGGGATGGTGCTCTTGATTGCTCCAGATTGGCCCAGGAGACCATTGTATGTGGATCTGCAGTGGCTCCTGGCGGAATCACCCCTTCAGATTCCGGCGCACAGGAATCTGTTTGGCAGGATTTTGTCTTTTGTTATGGCCTTTGAAAGGGCTTGCTTGCTGAAACGTGGATACTCTGCATCAGTGATTTCCACCTTGCTAAGAGTGAGAAAGTTCTCCACTTCTTTGATCTATGTGCGGGTTTGGCAAGCGTTTAAGGCCTGGTGGGAGGACCAAGGTACTTTTCCTTGTTTGGTCAAGATCCTGCTCATTTTGGAATTTTTGCAGGATGGCTTGAATAAAGGTTTGGCCCTTAATTTCTTAAAGGTACAATTCGAGCTCTTGCCTGTTTCAGAAGTCAGGTGAATGGTGGATCCTTGTCTGCTCATCCTGATGTGGCCCGTTTCCTGACAGGATTGAAAGATCTTCCCCCTCCTTTGCGGTTTCCGGTGCCCTTATGGAGTCTTAATTTGGTATTGGATTTCTTAGTGGGCCCTATGTTTAGATTGATGCGTAATCTGACCTTATGGTTACTGACCTTGAAAACAGTGTTTCTTGTGGCAATTTGTTCTGTGCTTAGAGTTTCTGAACTGCAGGCTTTGTCTTGCCAGAAACCTTGCCTCTGGGTGTCTCCGGGGGCGGTACAGCTGTGTACTGTTCCTTCTTTTCTACCGAAGGTGGTCACTGACTTTCACTTGAATCAGTCCACACCCTGCCGTCTCTGGACAGAGAGACAGTTGTAGAGGAATATTGTCTGTTGCAACCCTTGGATGTCAAGAGACATATTGTCAGGTATCTGGAGGTTACTATGCCTTTACAGAAGACGAATCGCCTGTTGTCCTTCACAGTGATACGAGGCAGGTAGAGCCAGCCTCGCCAGCTACCATAGCTCGCTGGATTAAGGAGGTAGTCACGGCTGCATACACTGATGCTGGGAAGCCGTTGCTGGTCAAGTCAGGGCTTATTCCACTAGGACTCAGGCAGTGTCATGGACGGAAGTGAAATTGTTGTCTCCCACTGACATTTGCCGAGCTGCGATGTGGTCCACGTTACAAACTTTTTCCAGGTATTATCATCTGGATATGCAAACCCAGGAGGAAACATCCTTTGCACGTGCTGTTTTGACCGGACTGTGGGCAGCCTCCCGCCCTATTCAAGAGTAGCTTGGGTACATCCCACTTGTTCTGGATTCATCTGACTGGACACTAAGAAATGAGAAATTACTATTTACCTGATAATTTCATTTTCTTTAGGACAGTCAGATGAATCCAGCTTCCCTCCCTTGGTTGCCAAATGGTTGTATTATGGTCCTCTCCGTGGAATTACTGGGATTGCTGGTAAGTGTTAGTCCAGTCCCTAGACTAGGGTTAATACATTCTTGTCTGAGCTCAGTGTTGCCTGTTGGCTGAGTATTGAAATGGTTATCTGTTTAATCAAGTTTTGCTAGTCTGTCCACAGTTGCTTTTGAAGAAAATACTGGCAGGTTGATGTCACTGCAGGGATATATGTACTGTGACATCAGTTTGCTCCGTCTCCATCTGCTGGTAGAGGTGCATAACCCACTTGTTTTGGATTTATCTGACTGTCCTAAAGAAAAGGAAATTATCAGGTAAGTAGTACTTTCTCATTGTATATCATATTTACTTATGGCTAAAGATCTCTTAAGTGGCAAATCTGATAAATCTTATGTATGTAATCAGCTGCAAAAGAAATAGTTTCCCTTTTAAGAACTTTATGTAAAGAATACATTAGTTGCTCATGATCTTTATAACAGTTCAGGCTTGAAAGGTTTAAAGGGAATAAGTGGATTAGGAGACAAAACTCCAGTTGCAGAAGAAATGTTCAGAATATTTAGGCAGAATGGTTCAGGTGTCCTATTCAAGCCAGTGACAATAGCTTGTAGAGCTCCAATTAGTAAAAGACCCTTCCCATCTCGGGTATTAGAGAGAGTTCAGCTGATTCAGCCTCAACCTGAAATTACCCAGGGGGTTTAAAGCAAAACATGAAAAGACGACAATTTTTGCATCAAGCATACATTTTAAGTAAAAAAAAAAAAAAATTGCAGTGTATCACAAACCTGGGTAATAGAGTAGAAAAGCCATGTAACATACCTTTTAAATCATGTAAGCTTTATTGGGTGTGCTTCTGGCCTTTTAAATGCAAAGCTCAACCAAATGTCAGTTGTTATGCAGAACAGCATGGATAGAAGACTCCAGGAACTTGACTAAGGTAAGTTTGGGAGGTTAGGGCCTCAAATGCATAAACTTTTAGTAGCAGTTTTGTTAAATAAAACTCCAAACAAAAGTAAGTAGCATATCACCTGCTGAAATTATATGGGTTGTTTACGTCACCATGTTGCATTTAAAGCAAACATGTCAGAGGGTTTTCTTTTTTAAATCTGACCACTAGGTGTCGCCATTGTTTGATTACTATGATTTACAGTTTCAGCTGGCCCAATGAACAGGAAACCTGAACCCAGACCAGAGGACCTGATGTCATAAGGTGTGCACAAATTTTACTCCTGATGTAGCAAAGAGTTTTGCACACACGTAATATGTGCATAAAAATATGCATATTGGTTAGCATTCTTACATGTAAATCTAATATTGATGAAGGCATTAGCTGTTGCCCTCCCAATGCATTGAGATACAAAGGTTTAACCCATGTATTCTTAATGTTTTAAATTTAACTCCTGTTCAGGGGAAGCATAAAGTTTCTCGGGCCAATGTTAGCCTATGGGGATGAACCATGATGTGGGTGGTCCTGTACTCTGAATTTATGGGCAGAAAACATTTTATGCATACATAAATCATGTTTAGGGACCTTGGTTTTCAGTCTTTATTTACCTAGTAATTTCAGTGTTAGGTCAAAAAATAAATCAGTGGAAAAATGACTTTTCCACTGATATTTCTCCAATGTGTTATTTCAAAGTAATTTTCCACTGACGTTTTTGGATTTCTGTGCAGAAAACCTGGTTTATGTACATAAATCATGTTTTTATGTGTGATAAGCAATTTATGCACATGTTTGGGTTAGTGTGCCTTTTTTTTTTTTTAATCCTGTTGCATTATTATATCATTAACTTATTATAGGCATGAACAATTCTGGTCCTCGAGAGCCACAAACAGGCTGGGTTTTCAAGTTACCCACAATGAATATGCATGAGATAGATTTGCATACAATGGAGGTAGTGCATGCAAATCTATGCCATGCATATTCATTCTGGATATCCTGAAAACTTGATCTGTTTGTGGCTCTTGAGGACTGGAGTTGGCCATCCCTGGCTTATTGCATCAGGAGTTAAATCTTTTTTTTAGCATGTAAGTAAACAAAATAGCCCTAATTTTCAGAAGCCCGCACGCGTAAATTTTGGGGTTTAACGCGTGGCTGGGCCCTGTGCACGCTTTTTCCAAAGGGCCCAGCAACACGCGTAACTCCTGATACGCGCTGACGTGCCGGGCCTCAAGAAAGGGGCGGGTGGGAGGCAGGGTCTGGGTGGGGCTGGCCGGGATGGTACTATTAGCCGCTGTCCAGGAGGAACTGAACACCAACAGCCGGCCAGCACGCGGGGTCTACTGCTGCTCCAAAGGAGAGCAGTATGGTAACTTAAAAAAAAAATAATAGCTTGGAAGGGGTTAGGGGTTGAGGAGGAGAGAAGAAAAGGTAGGAAGGTTAGATGGGGTATAGGGAAGTTTCCTCCCAGTCCTCTCCTTAATTGGAGCGGACTGGGAGGGAACTGAGGAAGCCTTACTCGCATTGCATGTGTTGCTTTTTTAAAATCCCCCACCTGTGAGCACGAGTCGCGAGCCGTCCACACATGCGTGCACATGGAAGTTAAAATCCAGCATGCATGTGTGTGCAAATATTTTATAATGTGTGCGATGACGCACGCATGTTATAAAATTGGTGGGTCCATGTGAACCGTACGCGCACTCCTTTTAAAATCGACCCCAAAGTGTGCTACAACGTATAATTTACAAAAATAATTTTGAACAAAATATTAAGTGCAGTTTTAAAAATTTGATTATATATATTTCTCACAGTACATTCAATAGCAACAGCTCCTTTTCTTTTATCTATTGGCATCTATTTAAATTTCACACAAAATATCCAAATCATTCTTTGCCATTCTGGTCAAATTAACATAATTCCTCTTTAACTGCTCTAATATCTTTAATGTCTCTAAGCCATGCATGACTACGGGGACTGTTTAATGAAGCGCGTTAGTGCAGACCTTTTAACATGGGGGCTTATATTCATCTGCTATCTGACAGAACAAGTCAGTCAGATAAACTGAATATACTTAGTTGTCTTAAAATTAGCCAGAAGTGTTTATCCAGTTAACTATAGGACAGCCAAATAGCAGTCCTACTTATCTGGCTAAGTAAGCCGGATAACAATGACTATCAGCCCTGATGTGCTAAGTTAGCTGGACAATCGGCTCTGCCCCAACCTACACCTCACTTACAGGTCGATACAGTAACGTGCGGTTAAAGATTCCCCGTCTGTAACGTGCTGGGAGCGCACAATACAGACGAGTAAGGCGATCCAGCGATACAGTCTCCAGTTTCACGCATCCTTAGCGCTTCGTAAAATAGACACATAACCCTTTCCGCACGCAGCATGTATATGATGTGTAAATGAACGAATTAGCTGTGTAATGAAGGAATTAGCTATTCCCCTCCGATACTGTAACGGGCGCTGATATTATCTCCTTAGTAACCCGCTGTTTTGCCGCGGCCTTAACGTGTTAGTTTACCGCCTCCCCCTAGTAGGTGTTAGGACTGTGAGTCTAGTAACAAATCTATCGACACCGCTTAAGATACTCAAAAACAATAAAACACAATAAAAAAAAAAGCGATACAGAGATGATCGAGAAAATGTAATGCTGTGGGACACACAAAACCTGTCAGAAAAAAAAATAAAAATTTTTAAATACCTGTCGGAGGGCCGCGTGGGTCCAGGCCGGGGGGGGGGGGGGGGGGTGGGTGGACGCGCGTTAGTTTCAGACGACCGGCGGCGGGAGCCGGGGGGCGGGTGGTCGCGTGTTAAATCTAGGCCGGGTCGCACAGACGCACATTCATCCAGGCGGAGGAGCCGGAAAGCAGCCGGCTCCTCCGCCTGGATGAATGAATGCGCGCCTGTGCGACCCCTGCGATTCGGCGCTCAAGGCGTGACATCACGGCATGTGACTGCCTTGAGCACCGAATCGCAGGGGTCGCACAGGCGCGCATTCATTCATCCAGGCGGAGGAGCCGGCTGCTTTCCGGCTCCTCCACCTGGATGAATGCGCGTCTGTGCGACCTGGCCTAGATTTAACACGCGACCACCCGCCCCCCGGCTCCCGCCGCCAGTCGTCTGAAACTAACGCGCGTCCCCCCGCCGCCGCCTGGAACAGGCGCCCACCCGCCCGTGGCCTAGATTTAACACGCGACCACCCGGCCCCCGGATCCCGCCGCCCGCCGGCCGCCTGGACCCACGCGGCCCTCCGACAGGTATTTAAAAATTTTGTTTTTTACACTTCCTGGTGCCTGTCATTTGAAATGACAGGTACCAGCGCACCCAGGTTACTGTATAGGCGCTGTATTAAGCACCTATACAGTAAAATGGGTTGCGCGGGCATAACCCTTCCCTAACGCTTTTCAGCCACGGCATGCATTTGCATGCAATTAGAAGAGAGTATCAGGCGCTAGGTCAAGAGAACTGTGCGTGCGGGGAGGAAGGGTGCGCCTGACACTGCCGCACTGTTTCTACCGCGGCCTTACAGTATCGAGCCGTTAGCCAGTTGATTTTTTAACTGTCTAAAAACTTAGCCAGCTAAGTGGCAGCTTAGCTGCCACTTAGCTGGCTAAGTTTTTAGACAGCTAAGTTAGCTGAATTTGCAGTCGGCGCCACTTAGCCTATTAAGTTCAAACTTAGGGGGTTATTTTCTAAGGACATCGCGTGCGTTAGGGCCATTTCGCATGCGGCAATAATGTTTCGAAGATTATCGCCAGCAGTAGCGCGGGGAATAGCACCACCTTTTACGGTGGCGCTATGCCCGCGATAGCCTGCAGCCGGCTGCACCGCGGCAGGTGAAATCGCACCGCCGTGGTGCTATCGGCTGCGGGCTATCTCCCACCCACCCTCCCCGCCCCCTTTAGCGCAGGCTTCATCATTCCACACGGAATGATGAATCCTGGCCTTAGCTAGCTATGTGGCATTGAGTATTGGGCTCATAGTTTTTTGTAACCCAAAGTAGCACCCCAGTGTTTAAAGGGTCTGCAGCAGCCCAAGGTAAATCCCTGGACCTTTAATCCCCCTTGTTTAAATGGTACAAAAGTAGGGGGCCCCCCCTCCCAAACCCCACCACTGTGAATAAAGGCCTCACTTTGAACTGATCGAGCCACAAATCCCACCTCAGCTGTTGCCTTTCTCCAAGCTTCAAAGGGGATCCAAGCCCCAGTGTCCCTACCCCCCTTTCACTCCCCAAATTCTCCCTACCATGGGGAGAGCATCAGATTAGCTGGTGCCATTTTCAAATTTGGAGTGAGCATATTAAGAGGGAGTGAAATCTCTTCTGCCTCCAACAGTGTTTCTACAGCTAAAGATGGAAGAGAACCATATTAATACATTAAAATAGTGCTAGAGAAATTAAACTTATGAAATAAAATTATAGTGTAAAAGCCTTTCGATAGGCAGGGGTGGGGAAGAACTGGGGAACTGGAACTTAGTCCCTTCTAAGCCTTGGAAATGGAAAGGGGGTAGTAGGGCTCAGAGCCCTGTGAAACTGAGAAGGGAGAGGAGCTTGCTTGGCTCAGAGTGAGGCCAATACTCACTGGATTTCAAGCCTCAGATAGTCTTTTTAAACTCGGAAGGGTATGGTTTACTTTGAGCTCTGCACGCTGTTTAAATACAGGTGTAAGACCAAGGGGATTACTTTGGGTTATTGTTGACCACATTTAATGCTGGAGTGTTACTGCAAGCCCCTTAAACACACAGTTGATGGGGGGAAACCTAGCAAGGATATTGGCAGGCCCATTAGCTTGAGATGTAATTCTCTCTCCCATTAATGCAAAAAGTTAAATCAAATTATTTAAAAATTAATGGGATCTTTTGCATAAAATTGCAACACAGCTCATTAATATTTTCCCATGTTAGGGATTTTACTTTTTTGCATTAAAAGAAACACAATTGTGTGTTTATCATTATCATGTTATGCAGGTGTTTAATTGTATATTAATGTACTTCAATAAATAGGCTCCTAAATCATGAAATGTTTTAATTAGAGGATTTTTTATTTTAAAGAGCTGGGCCCCCCCTCACCCAGCATGCAAATAACTTGGCGCCAGGGGGGGGGGCCACCTCACAGCACCGTGTTCACTCCTGCCTCCCTCCTTACCTCCAGGTCCCTCGCTATCCTTCCCCCCTCCGTCTGGTGGGTCGGGTGTAGTGGCAGGACATGGGGGGGGGGGGGGGGAGAGGTGAGGCCGGCAACAGTGGGTCTGGCGTTGCATTCTCCGGGCGTGCAATTGGGGGGGGAGGGGGCGCCAGTGGCGCAATCTCGCGCATGCATAGGGCGGCGAGAGTTCGCTCAGCTGCGCCTGTGCAGGAGGGAGTCGGGTGCAGCGTGATATGACGACGTAGCTGGCTGAGATTTAAATTCCAGGCCATAGCACCAGGCATCATACTCGCGAGGCAGCAGCATTCCCACCCAATTTAGGGAACAGTAGGGTTGATGTTATAATTCACGATGCAAGACAGAATCTGTTTTGTTAGTGCTCAGTATGTGTTCATGTGTATAGTATTGGTTGTATGTATCGTCGCAGCTGGGGGATAATGGGAGGGCACGGTACCCGAGCTGGGGGGGGGGGGGGGGGATGTGATGCTGAGCTTGCTGTCAGGGGCAAGCGCTGGAGTATGTCCTGTTGATGAAGTGGCGGGGGTGGCCATTCCGCACAGCAGAGCCCGGGAAAGGCAGGGCCCCCCTTGCTTGAATGCAGTGTGTTTGGGGTGGGGGCCGGATATATCATGGCCGTCTTGCTTGTGCATGGCGGTTGGTGGGCAGTGTGGTGATGCTGCGCATGAAGCAGCGGCTCGGGTACTGCAGGTAACCTTTATATGTTGTTAAATAAAGCTGTGGCCTTTTTATCCCCACAATTGATTGCTTATGTCCCTTATTGGATCTGGTGTGTTATTCCCAGGTCAGGCATTTGAGATAGACGGGTTGGAGTGAGAGCCTAGTCGCATGGCGGAGGGGAACATCCCAGCTGCCCAAGTTATAAGGTCCAGACAATATCCATCATAAAATGGAGCAGCCAGTTTTTGAAAAAAGTTTAAATTTAAGGATTCTTATAGACTTAAGTCTAAATTCTAGTTTAAAAGGATTATGAAACATAGAAAAATGCAAGGCCATTTTGGAATCCGTGCTGAGTTTTGGATTTTGGAACGACCACTGGGAGCATTGCTTCTATACCAGTTAGTTGTTTAAATGTTCATTGGTTTCCTACAGTTACTTCTAAGGAGTACCACAGACCTGGAAAGTCAATGAAAATTATCTCTGTTTCAGTGTTCATATGACAATGTTAAACCCTTGAGAGAGGCATATTTTACTGAAGTATGGCCAATGAGTGATGGGAATTAGTTATGAATTTTAACATTTTTTGTGTGTTTTTGAAATTAACTTTTATGTGTCCAAGGAATTTATCCAGAAGTGGTGAGAAATAGGATAATCTGTTTTTACATTTTTCTTAATACTTAAGAATTTATCAAAATTAGTGGTGTATGTTTTGCATTAAGTTTTTGTTTATTTAAGTCTTTTTTGCTTCTTGGTATAGTTGTTTTGTTGGTGGTTTTACATTTCATTATTTTTTATTAGGGGAAAATCTTATGCAAGAATCAAAACCCCAGGTTCTTTGCATTGTTAGCTCCAGATGACTGGGATTTTTAATTATGTGGGGGGCTCCAGGCCTTGCCCTCGGACATCCCCCTTCTCTTTCTGCAGAAACCTTTTCCCCAAAGATTCCTAAACCTAATCCTGGTGACCCTTCAGCCAGTTGGGTTTTCAGGCTAATAACAATGAATGTGCATGAGATGTATTATCATCTCTCCCAACGATAATAACCCCCTCGTCAGCAACCCAATCATACCACTAGTAAGCCATGTGAGAGACCTTGGTGCCACTCTGGACACCAAAATGAACTTCAAAAAGTTAATTAACACCACCACAAAGGAATGCTTCTATAAGCTACATGTCCTTAAACAGCTGAGACCTCTCCTACACTTTCATGATTACCGTTCAGTCCTTCAAGCCATACTGTTTTCAAAGATTGACTACTGCAACGCGCTACTTCTCGGCCTCCCCGCCTCCACAACTAAACCATTACAGATGCTGCAAAACGCCGCAGCCAGGATCCTTACAAACTCTCGTCGTATGGACCACATCACACCAATACTAAAAAACTTACACTGGTTACCCATCCACTATAGAATACTGTTCAAGACATTGACCATCATTCACAAAACCATCTATCATCAATCTTCACTCCAACTCTTCATCCCACTCGAACGCCACTCTTCCATAAGACCGATCAGATCTGCATACAAAGGATCTCTTCAGGCTCCCCCTAACAAATCCTCCATACACAACTCCATTCAAAAATGAGCACTGTCCACCGCTGGACCATATCATTGGAATTCACTACCCCTGGATCTACGCCAGGAACAATGCCATCTCTCCTTTAGAAAGAAACTGAAAACCTGGCTGTTCTCTCAAGCCTTCTCCTGAAGAGTCACTCCCCAACTAGCATTGACTCTCACACCTCTTCCTTATTACCTTCCTCCTCATCTGGACCCTTTACCCACTTCCCCTGCCCCTTTCCGGCCCCTGCCCTCCCTCGCCCCTTTCGGTTGCCTCCTCTGCCCCTTATCCAAAGGAACTGTTATGCTCGAACTGTTTATTTAAGCTAGCTGCTAAATCAGCACCCCAAGCTAGTCAATTGTTTTCTGCTTTTTTGCACTACTCCTTTAGTAGCGTTAAGTTAAACTAATTCTTTCTCTCTTAATGGCCCTGAATTGTACACCCTATTTATTGTAACTTTCTTTCTAGTTAAATGGTTTTCCCCCGGTTATGCTGTAAACCGGTACGAGAAATATGATGCTCAAGATGCTCAAGACAAAGACTTTGTCTTGAGCATCAGTATATTAAAAGAATTTAAATAAAATAAATAAATGTATTTTCATACATTGGAGGCCCAGCAGGATATGCACAGCCCTATCTCTGAGATATACCTGCCATTCCTATAGCAGCTTTGAACATGCCCAGCCTTTTCTTTCTCCTTCCTGCTGTTTGCACCTGCACTGTTCTGACCATGTGACTTAGAAGTGGGTTAGTGATTGAAAAGTTGAATTATTTTATTTTATAGGTAAAAAGCACAGATTCAATGTCTGTAACAACTTTTATTTTAGAAGCTCCATTTTATTTTATTTATTTTAAAATTTCTATACCTCTTAATCAAAAGAGTTTTCTAGACGGTTTACAATAAAACATTAAGAAATAGAGGAAAATTTGAGGAAAAGAGCAATCACATCACTTTTAGAAACTGTTGGCTCTCTAGGAAACTTAAGACCAGTCTGCAGATCCACTAGGCTGTTGCTTCGTGTTGCTGACCCTTCCCATTCTTATTCCTTACTGCAAATTATTTCAAGCATCACTGTTCTCCTTCCCTAATTTTTCACTTTCCCAGCCATTTCTCTCTTGAAACCTGTCGTCTTTTCATTCCACCATCACGCCATCTCTGAAAACATCTCATCTTCGTTCTGTTTGTTACACTCTACTCTTCTTCTCTCAGCTGGAGATATAAATCCCAATTCTGTTCCTTCAAGTCAACTCTCACCCCTATCTATGCATATCAACCCATTACACCTCCAACCCTATTCCTTCTCTTTTCTCCCTTTCTCATGTTCTTTGTTGGCATGCTTGCTGTGTTTCCAAAAAGCTGGCTTACATTCATGACCTCAATTTCTTTCCATACTCTCGCATTGACTGAGACTTGGTTATCCCCTTAGGATGCAGTTTTAATGGCTGCTTTTTGTCATAGAGGTTATCTTTTCTCCAACACATCCTACTCGATAGGCTGCAGTGGAGGTGTTGGGCTGCTACTCTACTCCACCTGAGGGTTTCAACTCCTTTCTCCTCAATCTCATTTGTTTTCTTCCTTTGATGCCCATTCCATCTACATATTCACCAGACTGTTTTTTCTCTTTCCTCACTGACTCCTGGCTTTTCTTCTTCCTTGAATTATCTTCTCCATTCCTCTAGCTCTTATGTCTCAGAGTTTCTTGCCTTAACCTTTTCATTTGAACTCTGTATCCTACCACCCCAACACACCAGCATGGCCACTGCCTTGACCTAGTTCTTCCAATTGCTCTATGTCAGGCTTCTCCACCTTGGCACTTCCCCTCTGTGAGGAAGTATATGTTCCCTAACCTGGAGAATTTGGTTTTTGGTACCCTGATAGTTGACAACTAGAGAGCTCACTCACTTCCCAATCTGGAGATGCCAGGTGTAAAGGATGGACCAGGAATGGAAGGTGAGAGAATTAAGCTGGTAGGAAGAAACCCAGAGCAAAGGCTGCAAGGTAAAGCCTAGAAAAAGGAACTGAATTTAAATTGTGTTATTTCTTAAAAGAATTTAAATTGTCAGCAGTTCCCTCGCTGTCAGGAGCTAAGCTAATGTGAACATAGTGCTCAGGCAGAGCTAGGTTTTCCATTTATGATTTTGTTTTTGCAGTACAAGCTGTTTCCCTTTTGGGGTTTCCTTTTCTGTTTTTCCTGACTTCTTCAAATAAATCCACTTAAAGTTTTAAATACTTTGCATTTGTCCTGGATATCCGAGGACCTGAAAAAGCTGCAGACACCTAGCCACAAGTTGTCCTCCTACACCCTCCTTGACCGTTATCTGGTAACTTTCACACTCAACTGCTCTCCTTCACAGTTTCATCCAGACACTCCCAACATCTTTAGGATATTGACACTTGTATTCTCCTACTTTGCTCTCCTCTCTACAACCTTGTCTGAACCTGCTGTGTAGGCATTTTCTTGTTACAATGTTACATACTCCTATGGATGCATTTGCTCAGTGGTGATTTTCTGCCAGGTTGCTGATCTGGAAACATTTTGAACTTCCTTCCTTTTCCCTATTTCAGCTGTTTGTAAGATGAAGGATGCTGCAGCCCTGACCTGGTACCTTTATTATTATTATTATTATTGTAAAGAAAATTACCACTGCTCTTTTCCATCTCTCCTCTGTCCTGCAAAGTGTACCAAACCCGAGAATACAAATCACCAGAGTTTGCTTCCTACGTTCCTGCACCCATTCAGAAGCACTTCTTTGGCTAAAATCTTGTTTTTCTGCTGTCTTCATTTCAAACTTGTTATCTCCTTCCATTCTTTTATTGCACTACCCAATTAGTTTACTATGTTCCTCTGAAAAAGTCGTCTCCAGTCCCTGCCATCTTTTAACTGCACTCCTCCCTCCTCAGACTGCCTCTATCTCCCACCTTTCCTTGCCCAGAAGATGTCTGACATCTATGAGGCGGTCACAAATTTAATCTTGAGTTCTCCATCTGGTCCCTTCCTCCCTCCCTCCCCCCTGCCACCTGATTTCTTTCACCTTTCCTATGCCTATGCTTCTGTTTTTGAAATCACAGATGAGGAAACTGCATTTTCTTTTATCTTCCACACTGACTGACTTTTCCGTTTACCCCATTCTCATCCAGCTCCTATCTTTTCTGCAGTCACCCCCTCCATCAGTCACATTTTCAGACTATCATTTCCACAGCAGCCATTCCCACTGCCTTCAGGCAGGCAATGCTCACACTGTTCTCTTCACTGGATTGTACCTGCCTTGCTAACTATTGTCCAATCTCCCTCCTTTTTGCATCAATGAGTTGAACATGTCTCTCTTGACTCTCTTGCATCTTAAGCCATTCTGGATCACCTCCAGTCTTGCATGTTAAGCCATTCTGGATCACCTCCAGTCTGCCTTCTCCCTGTGCCATTCCATGGAAATAGCCTTTGCCAAAGTCTCCAGTGACCTTTTCATGGCCAAGGCCAAAAGCCTTCAGTCAGTCCTTTTCAAGTATCGCCAAAGCAGTCATCATTGTTACTATTTCTGCTGTTCAGACAGATATCCTGATCCACAGCGAGGAACCAGTTCAGTGTCGACTCCATCAGGAAACAGATGACGGAACTGAAAAACATCCAGGAGCATGGTTTGTTTAATGATTGTGCTAGTCTGTGAAGCATACTAGTTTAATTTGAAACATTAAAAATAACACGTTTTGTCTAATCACTCATGTTTTCTTAAAATGCTGCACATCTTACAAATTATTCCAGGGCTATGTACATTTATCAGCAGAACTATATAAAAAATATTAAGGCAATAGAACCACAGGGCTTATAAGGTAAGGAGGTGGCACTGTAGGTTAATCTGGAAAGATGTAATTGAACATCTTTTTATACAGACCTTCATCACAGGTAGAAGAAATGGATAGCGAATGAGATTTAATGAAGGATATTTATTTATTTATTTATTTAATGTTTTTTATATACCGGCGTTTGTTTACACATCACATTGGTTTACATAACAAAATTACTATGAAAGGGGAGGTGCCATTGTTAGATGATTCCAATCTGCCTGATTTTGATTAGAATATCCCAGCTACATGATGATCTAAAATCAAGGAGATCCTGGATTCTCTGCAGAGAGAACTGTTCTGTCAGCTGGTAACAGATCCCACACAGGGGGTGGCAAGACTGCACCTGGTGCTTATCAATGGGGAGAGTGTTTCTGATGTTGTAGTGAATGATCATCTGGGGTCCAGTGATCACCAGATAATGTTCAATATTGGAACACAGGAGATGACGGTTCATTCAGAGATGAGGGTCCTAAACTTCAGCAAAACTAACTGGTGACATGAAAACTTATCTCAAGGAGATGTTTGCTAGATTGGAAAATCTAAGGGAAGTAGATGAGCAATGGGAAAAAGTAAAGGGAGATATTGTAAGGGCAACTAATCATTTTGTTAGGAAAGTAAATAAAGGTAAGAGGAAAAAGAAGCAACTGAAAAGGAAAGTAAAAAAAAAAAAAAAAGATTTGCATTCATATACTACAAGAGATCACAGAAACAAGAACACAGGAAACAATATCTGGAAAAGCTAAGAGAAGCTTGGAAAATAGGAGAGCAAAAATGCAAATGGAATTAAAAAAAAAAAAAAGAAGCAAATATGGTAAAAACAGGGAGGGACCAAAGTAGCATTGTGAGACTCGGGTAAATTTTCAAACATACGCGCGGGCGTACATATGCGTGCGCTACCCGGCGCGCGCATATGTACGCTCTATTTTATAACATGCGCAGGTGCGCGCATATTATAAAATTGGGGGTCGGCGCGTGCAAGGAGGTGCACACTAGTGCATCTTGCGCGTGCCGATGCCCGCGGCCTTCCCCCGTTCCTCCCCCTAAACTATCCTTCCCCCACCCGACCTCTGTCTTACCTTTTGTGCCTGCCGGCACGCGAACTTCCAACACAGCAGCAAATAGCCGCTGTGCCGGAGGCCTCTGGCCCCGCCCCACCCCTTTTGTAAAGCCCTGGGACTTAGACGCGTTCCAGGGCTTTATGCGCGTTGCCGGGCCTTTAAAATCCGGCCCTCAGAGTTGAAGGGGAAGAATCTTTAGTAGTAAAAGTAATATATATTTCTATTTGGTATTCACCAAGGAAGGGCCAGAAATAGAACTATAGAAAATGGATATAAATAGGACTGGAAGTAAGGTAAACATTAAATGATTTTCAGACACGAGTTAGTTAAACTAAAAGTAGATGAAGCAATGGGGCCGGATGGGATACATCCGAGGGTATTAAGAGAACTTGGGGGAATTCTGGCAGCTCTGCTGGCTGAACTCTTCAATGCTGCTTTAGAGGTGGGAGTAGTTCTGGAGAATTAGAGACAGGCGGAGTTGGCCCTTTTTACAGAAGTGGAATATATAGGGGCAGATTTTAAAAGGTATGCGCACGGCCTGCATTTGTGTGCACTACCCAGCACACAAATGTACGCCGGATTTTATAACATGCACACGCAACGGGGTGCACAATTGTGCATCTTGTGTGCGCCGAGCCGCACTGCCTTCCTTCATTCCCTCCCAGGCCGCTCTGAAATTGGAGCGGCCTCAAAGGGAACTTCCCTACCCCCCACCCCCCTTCCCTTCCCCTAAATCTCCCGCCCCCCAGCCCTAAGCTAAACCCCCCTAAAAAGGTTGTCTTACCTAGTTATGCCTGCTGGCCAATGGCCGGCCCGCAATCCTGGGCACAGCGGCAGGGCTTTCAAAATCTGCCCCATCTTGTCTTGCAAGCCCATAAAGGATGTATTCAATGTATTAGAAACGGTAAAAAGTGTACTAAGAGCAGATTCTGATCTGAAGCCTTTATGAAAACCTGATTGTTTTAGGTGAAAAAGTAGTGTTTTTCCAGGAATTTAGAGAGCTGAGTAAAAACCTTTTCTTTGATTTTGGAAAGAATTGATAGGTTTGAGATTAGCTTAAAATGCTCTGGACTGTTTGAGGCTGAGTAATGTTTTTTTTGGTACTGAGTGAATCCTTGCAGCTTTAAGGGCATCAGGTAATAAACCTTGCTCTAAGTTGATATTTGTTGTTTATTTATTGTTAAAAGTGACTGAAGTTCAAGATCGGAATTATTTAAAAAGAAGAGGACCACCAGGGGAAGAAGTTTATTTATTTATTTATTTGTTTGTTTTATATACCGTCAATCTAGACTGTGTACAATTAATCATAAATAGATAAAAAGTACACGCAAAAAAACATAATTAAAACTGATCAGTAAAAATATAAACAAAAAATACATTACATACAAATTTGTCTTAACTGTAGGCTAGCAGGAGAAATCTTGTTAAATGCTGAGAATTTTCTTACAATAATTATGACCTCATCAGGGGAGGAGGGTATTTCCAAGATGAATGTGGAAGTCCATGGAAGAGTATTAGAGACAAACTGTATGAATATGAAGCTCCAAGGGAGTAGACTCAGGAACAACATTAGGAAATATATCTTCACAGAAAAGGTGGTGGATATATGGAATGCCCTCCTGGAAGAGACAGTGAAGAGAAAAACAGTAATGGAATTCAAAAGGGCTTGTGATAAACAGAGAGGATTCTTTGAGGCTAAAGGATGGAAATGAAGATAAGGGGTAACCTGCATGGAGCAGAAGTTACGACCCACAAAAAATCATGCTGGGCAAACTGGATGGACTACTTGGATCTTTTTCTGCTGTCATTTATTATGAAGTCCATTACCTGCTATTAAGTTCACTTAGAGAATAGCCACTGCCATTAGCAATGGTAACATGGAATAGACTTAGTTTTTGGGTACTTGCCAGGTTCTTATGGCCTGGATTGGCCACTGTTGGAAACAGGATGCTGGGCTTGATGGACCCTTGGTCTGACCCAGTATGGCATTTTCTTATGTTCTTACTATGATTTATTTTTGCCCCAAAGGTCTAACAGGGTCATTCATCAAAATGCATTATGGCATTATCGCGGGCGTTAGGGCCCTAACGTCCACAATACATATCACATTGCACGACACAAATGCAAATTTTTCAAATTTATTCAAAGGGATGGGATTGGGGAGGGGTTTGGGCGGGATCAATGAAAATGAGGGGCATTATCACACCATGTGATAGCATAACGCACGCTATCGCACGCTTTTAATGCCGGAAATAACTACACCTTTTTTCCTGGCATAAAGCTGTGCGATATGCCCAAAGCGGCATTTGCGATAAATATCGCAAATCCCATTTTGGGCATTTTCAGTCGGGGAGAGTGAAGTGGAGTGGAGAGAGAGAGGGAGCCTCTGGGGTGGCACACATATATATTACTATAGAAAAGCAACCCAGATAGGAGCATGATTTGACCATGTCACGTTGCCGATATCTACATCTAAAGTATGAGAAACTAAGACTTTGTCAACAAAAGAGATGTGTACTTTTAAGAAAAAGGAGCAATTACAAGAAGTAGGGTTTCTAAGCTCCAAATATCTACCACACCTCATCTATTCACAAAACTATTTAGCCAAAGTCTATGCTGATGAATAACCAATCCTTTTACAAAGGAATTATCTAAGAAAGGCTCTGTTTAGTGATATTAAAATCTCCACCCCACTATTAGATGACCTTCAACTCATCCTGTAAGTACTTCAGAAAGAGACTCAAAAAAAGGGTCTTAGGCCTTATTTAGAGCTAATGGTGAAGCACAGACCAAAAGGAAAAAGCTAGCGGCATTTTATAGTCTCCTTCCGTAATACTGTCACTATCTCCCTAAAGTCTTGTCTCTTCCGGATTGAAATGGGAGACAGATCACTGAGAATATCTGTTCCTTGAGAGTGAAGGAATGAAAGCAGGCCATGATATTACGTGGCAAGCCCAGTGAATGATGCATCTTCCAATTTGATGGGAGGCAGTTCACCTGAGTTTTCACCGGATCCCAAAACTGTGACTCAGATGCTTGTCACCACTTTGGAACAGTCTTCATATTCGGAGCCTTCTGGAATGCTTCTTTACCACAAGGCTACAATGAAATGTTCAGTGGGAATCATAGGGACCAGCAGCTACCCCATGTTGCTCTACCACCAAAACCCCCAAAGCTGCTATCTTAAGACATGCAAGCAAAACTTGTGGGGTTTATGAACTGAATCAAACTCCCAGAATTAAACTAGCAACTTGATAATTAACCTAGCACTGAGTCCTATTATGTATGTTTTACACAACTCAAGGACACCCATGATCCTAACCCAATGATGTGGGGCAACAGCCCATGCCATTCTCCCCACCTCGACTCATATTAAAGGCGCCAGGGGCCTCATCACACAGATTGGGAGCAGTCCCCTGCGACTGAACCTTTGCCTCACTGGTGCTCTTAGACTTGATGTAGAAAAAAGGAGAAGCCTGCAGAATGGCTCCACCAGAACTATTGGCTGCACAACTGCCTCACTGGCTACAGTATTGCCAGGAGAATGGAAAGGGGTGAGACCCGTACATCCCTACCACCACATCATGGTGCACAGTCCACCCCATCACATCAACCCCATCTCACGTGTCACAGCCCCAACACCACAACTGCTGGCAGCTTCCCCAACCCTGTCCTCATGATCGTGGTGTCCCCAATATAGATTACTCGAACAGCTTCCACAATGGGTGGTGATTCTGGTCTCTCAACTGGCAAGCTTCTAGCTCTCTATCCTGTCACATGCTATGCCCTGGATCTGAAAACAGCACTATAAATGACCCAAAAATAGCTGAAATGATAGGAGAAAAACCATAAACATATAAATTCAGCTATATGTGAGAACTCTTCATAACAGATATCTAACAGCCGTCATAAATTGCCACAAAGTGCTTGATGGCTTATATGATAAAGCCTAAATAGCACTGGGCTTATCTAATCATATCTAATCAAGAAACGCCTTGTACCTATCCATGTTTCTAAGTTCCTTTTTAACTCTCTTATCTATTTCTGCCTACTGCTTGTATACCGCAGTTAAACTTTATCGGTCGCTTTCCCCACAATTATATTCATTTAAATCTGCCATTAACTTTAGATCATGCTAATCCATAGATTAAGTGTTTTATTGTTCTTATTTTGTGCTTAATTTATATATGATATATTATGATATATGATATGTTCTCATTACTTCATATTGTCTGTAAAGCCTGTTGTTATTTACTGTTTATAATGATATATGATATGTGTCACTGTATTTCATATTGTCTGTAAAGCCTGTTGCTAATTTACTGTTTATTGTGAACCGAGGTGATGTTATTAACGTGCCGTGGTATATAAAAACCCACTAAATAAATAAATAAATAAATAGGCTGTGTGGATACTAGATATTCTCCTTATGGGGCTATATGTTGCGGTTTCCACCGCTTCCCCTCTATCCACTTTGCCCTGCGCTTACCTCCAGTGGTGGAAACGCCGCTCCTGCGGCTCTGCCGGTCTCTTGGGGCATCCGCCATTGCTGGCCCATCTTCCTGCCGCCACGCGCGTGCGTGAGGACGCGCACTATGGGCGCACAGCCGCCGGAAGTCTGGCCCCGCCTGGACTAATGACGCCACGCCCCAAGCCTGATTTAACCGGCGTTCGGATACTGTCTCATTGCCTTGCAACGAGGTTCACTACTGGTTAGTAGTTCTGAGTTGCGCTACGATTGTTCCACGTTCCTGACTTGACTTCTGCTTGTTCCTGATTCTGCTTCTGCCTGCCACCTGCCTTTGATTTCAGCCTGTCCCTGACTCCGCTTCTGCTCGCCGCCAGCCTCCGACTTCAGCCTGTGCCTGACCCCGCTTCTGCTCGCCGCCAGCCTCCGACTTCAGCCTGTGCCTGACCCCGCTTCTGCCTGCCGCCAGCCTTTGACCTGGATCCGTCCACGTTCCTGCTCACAGTCTGTTCCAGTTCTCAGCACGCTACAGACTCCGTTCCTGCTCACAGTCTGTTCCAGTTCTCAGCACGCTACAGACTTCGCTCCTGCTCACAGTCTGTTCCAGTTCACAGCACGCTACAGACTCCGTTCCTGCTCACAGCCTGCTCCAGTTCACAGCACGCTGCAGACTCCATTCCTGCTCACAGGCTGTTCCAGTTTACAGCACGCTACAGACTCCGTTCCTGCTCACAGCTTGCTCCAGGTCACAGCACACTACAGACTCCGTTCCTGCTTACAGCTTGCTCCAGTTCACGGCTTGCTACTGACTTTGTTCCTGCTCACAGCCTGCTCCAGTACACGTCCGACCCAGCCAGTCTTAGACTATAGTGTTCCTATTGGACTATCTTATCATACTCTCTGCCCAGGCCTTCTCCACCTATATAGACTCAGACTGTCCTCCTAAGTCCCAAGGTTCCAGGACTCTACGGGCTCCTCCTGGGGGGTTCCTGGTTCCCGGGTGAATACCTCGGCCTGTGGCTCCGCCTCCCGACCTACCCTATCCTTGGGGTAGATCGGCCCAAGGGTTCACTTCCAGACCGCAGCTTCCCAGACTGCAACACTATATCAAAGAGGCAGGCACTGTATATTGTGAAAACACTAATGCTTGCACTTATCTCAGTCCACAACACTGGGAATTGTATGTGCAGTCCCGAAGTTCTTCCTCCGACACAGCAGTGTTTCAGAGTTGTATACTCCTTCATCAGGGAGCTCCAGGTGGCAACATACCAAGAATAGAATTCTGTGTGGAAACAAATGAAAAGTCCTTATAGAATGCCAAACGGCTAATGCGCTACAGATGGCAGCTGGCTGGAGAGGCAAGGACTTACTGTGTGGCTGGATGCAGTCAGTCAAACAGCAAGAAACTGTATAAATTTAGGCACTGCAACAATGACAAAGAATAAATAAAGGCATAAAACTGTCCTTTGTCCATGAAATAACACATTAAACATTAAACATCCCTGGTGTAAGGAGAAAGTACTTGCATACGCTGTCAAAGTGTAGTCTTACCGGCGACTAGCTCAGCGACTGAAAAAGTTGTGGACTGAGATAAGTGCAAGCATTAGTGTTTTCACAATATACAGTGCCTGCCTCTTTGATAAAGCCCTGTAAGGAGAATATCTAGTATCCACACAGCCTATGATTAGATAAGCCCAGTGCTATTTAGGCTTTATCATATAAGCCATCAAGCACTTTGTGGCAATTTATGACGGCTGTTAGATATCTGTTATGGAGAGTTCTCACATATAGCTGAATTTATATGTTTATGCCCTGGATCTGAGCATGCTGGCACTCAGAAAGAAGACAAGAGAGGTGAGCCATGGCAAGGCCCTTGGGCTTCCCAACTACCCTTGTTGACTTTTTTTTTTTTTTTAATTGCGATCAGGAGCCGCGTGGCAACCTGTGAGCTAATGGCCCCTTTGCACATCAGCCCAGCAGCCTGATACTTCCATATGATCCCCCTGGCCTGAACACCCTCAAAAATGCCACCTGATGCTCCACTCTGGACAACTCAAGAGTCTTTGGAATGTTCAGAAATGGGTTGCAAGCACCTTTCCTATAAAAGAAGAAGCTAGTGGGTAGGCCACCCCACTTAAACTGTGGTCACTGGTCTGCCCTTCAGCCTCCCCTCCCTCCGTGAACCACCTTCCGTGGGTGCTCAGAGGCAGAGCATTGCCCTGGTTGTGGCCTCGGTACATTTTGATATTCATGTTGATCAGAGCTTTGTTGAGTATCTGTTCCAGAAGCTAAAGGTTATTGCATGCCAAGTAAAAGCATCTTTGTTAGATACGGGTTAATTACCCTATGTATGGGGGGATGGTAGTGGGGATTAGGAACAGTATTTGCAGCTATTAATTGTTCAGAGTTGGGAGGCAGGGAAATGTTTCAAGATGTATTAAGATGCCATTAACAATGCTACCATCTAGTGACTGTTGAAGGTAGCACAGATAAGTTACTTCTGTTTCTGTTCTTGCTGTTCAATAAAGATTCTAGATTGGAAAGGATTTTGGTTTAAATAACCAGTAGGTAGATCAATGATTTCTCCCTCTCTCATGCTGAAACCTTTGATTCTCACATGGAGACCTGCCTTTCCATATGCCCCAGTTTGCTTGTTGATTATCTCAGGACACTGCATTTGCCATTCTCCTGTCATCAGGCTTTGCCTGTCACTAAGATGTTTCCACATTTTTTTCCATCGTAGATAATGGATGAGCATTTTGAAGTCCTCCCTTTAAGCTATTCCCAGCTTTTTGTGGGATGTGTTCTAGGGATTATAAAAGTCCTCTGGAGCATGCTCAGAATCAGAGGGAAGAACTTAACATAGTAATGACAGCAGAAAAGGACCAAATGGCCCATCCAGTCTGCTCAGCAAGCTGCTTAGTAGTCCATACAGTTACCCCAATCCTTATGAATTATTTATTTATTTATTTATCACATTTTTTATACCATCATTCAGACATGCCACCCCCTAGGTGGACTGACCAAGAGAAGAGTTTTGGAGTTTGGAATAGATTTTTGGGATATTTTGGAGTTGAACCAGTTTCTGAAAGAAGGGAAACCCCCGGTGTTCTGGAAGGGTTGTGTTTTACAACTCTTTTGCCTTTGTTCAAAGCCAACAGCAAGGGTGAAGGGAGTGAAGATTTTGATATATTTGACATTGTTAAGAGTTTTTTTTATTTTTCCTGTTTTTTTAAAGCTAATTTTGGAGGGGGAAGGGATTATGGAACTGGATGCTGATGCAGGGGTAAGAACAACATCTAGGAGGAGTGACATAGACAATGCTTTTCCTAACTTTGATTTTCCTGATGCTGTTTCTTAGTTTCTCTATTTTGGCATGAATTTTGATTTTAAAACTTAAATAAAATTTTTGTTGAACCCCAAAGCTGGATTCTGTGAGGTTTTTTCCCCTCATTGGACACTTAGATGGTGAGTAAAGAGTGTCAGCATTTTTTCAGTTGTCTCCTTTCCTCCTCCTTGAGAGCCCCATTCCCAATGAGTGACCAAACAATTGTATTTTGAATGAGGACAGTCACCGACATAATCACACCAAGGGCCCAGTAAGCTAAGTCGTCCCCCCCCCCCCCATAGGATGAACCCCCGGCATTGTAGTTCCACTGAACCGGGCGAGGGGTTCTCAAGCAGGAGGAAAAGAGACAACCAAAAAATGCTGAGACTCTCCACTCAGTCTGTGTCCACTGCTGGAGGCACTGGGGGTGGGGCAGAGGGTGCCTTGCTCCCAGCAATGAAAAAAAAACCCCCAAAAAGTATCCAGAAGCTAGAAATAAGCTAGGAGCAGTGTATACATAAGTAAAAAAGTTGAATAGTTCAGCTCAGTTACTCACCTTGGAAAGGTGTTGAGGTAGTGTGATTGGGTTTGAATAGGGACAAACATTTGTTAATCAAGAGAGCAGTGAGTCACTCTGGCTGACTAACTGAAGTTAGACTGTTTGGATTTCCCAGCACACCCACCCCTAGCTCATCCCTTAATTTATAGGCAGGTGCCACTTTCACAAAAAAAAAAAAAAAAATCAACAAAAACTTTATTGAGAATTCGATCAGACCCCGGTAGGCTACTACCAGACACATAGTGAATTCACTAATACATTTAAAGGATGTTAGACACATTCCTACTCCCATAGCAACCTAAAACTTAACTAGGAACTGATCAAAATTGAGATGAAGGCAGCTGTCCAGCAGCAAGAGGGGGGCTTCCCAGTCTTTTGCATCGAGTGTCACATGTATGATTTTTTACCCACCGGTGAGAAGTTGTACATGTGCATGCGATGCAAAGAGCTCCTGGCTCTCAGAGAACGAGTCCGATCTCTGGAGGCTAGAGTGGCAGACCTGGAGGAACTGAGGCAGACAGAGAGGTATATAGATGAGACCTTCAGGGACAAAGTAGTCAAGTCCCAACTTCAGACTGGCAGCCCTGGTGCTGCCTTGGAGGAAGAAGGTCTCATGATGGGAGAGCACCAACCAGGTGCAGCAGGAAAGGATCCTGTAGCAAGGACCTGCTCTCCAGGTGATGCATTGTCCTTTCACACTGAGGATATCTCCCCAAGGCCTACTGCCCAGGAGGGAAGGGTTAGGTCGGCCGTCATAGTTGGTGATTCGATTATTAGGAATGTAGATAACTGGGTTGCCGGTGGGCGTGAGGATCGCCTGGTAACATGCCTACCTGGTGCGAAGGTGGCGGACCTCACGCATCTGAAATCGGCTACGCGCGTATCTTATAAAATCCAGCGTACTTTTGTTCACGCCTAGTACGCAAACAAAAGTACACGATCGCGCACATTTTTAAAATCTACCCCTATGTGTATTCAAAGTGAAGTATCAGGCTAATTTGGTTTGGGGTAGTAACCGCCGTATCAAGCAAGCTACTCCCAGGCTTATTTGTGAATGCAGATCCTTTTTCCCACATTTCCTCTTGCCACTGAAGCATAGAGCAAAGTAGGAGTCGCATTAACCATGTGCATGTTTATTGAATAAAGGTAGTAGCCATCATTCCCGTAAGTCATTCCCATGCCTCTTCTCTTCATTTCATTCACATCCTCTAAACTTTATGGATCCACAGTGTTTATCCCACGCCCTTTTGAAATCCTTCACAGTTTTGGTCCTCACCACTTCTTCCGGAAGGGCGTTCTAGGCATCCACAACCTCTCCGTGAAGAAATACTTCCTGACATTGGTTTTGAGTCGTCTTCCCTGGAGTTTTAAATCATGACCCCTGGTTCTGCTGATTTATTTCCAACAGAAAATGTTTGTCATTGACTTTGGATCATTAAAACCTTTTCAAGTATCTGAAAGACTGTATCATATCACCCCTGTTCCTCCTTTCCTCCAGGGTATACATATTTAGATTCTTCAATCTCTCCTCATAAGTCATTCGATGAAGACCCTCCACCTTTTTGGTCGCCCTTCTCTGGATTGCCTCCATCCTGTCTCTGTCCCTTCTGAGATACGGTCTCCAGAACTGAACACAG
The DNA here is from genome assembly GCF_901001135.1 of Rhinatrema bivittatum. Classification (NCBI taxonomy): domain Eukaryota; kingdom Metazoa; phylum Chordata; class Amphibia; order Gymnophiona; family Rhinatrematidae; genus Rhinatrema; species Rhinatrema bivittatum. The sequence goes on along the minus strand of NC_042628.1, from coordinate 44,816,589 downwards.
TACTCCAGGTGACCTGTATAAAGGGATAATCACTTCCCTTTTCTTACTCATTATTCCTCTCTCTATGCAGCCTAGCATTCTTCTGGCTTTAGCTATCGCCTTGTCGCATTGTTTCACCGACTTCAGATTGTTAGACACTATCACCCCAAGGTCCCTCTCCTGCTCCGTGCACATCAGCCCTTCACCCCCCATTGAATACATTTCTTTCAGATTTCCACACCCCATATGCATGACTCTGCACTTCTTGGCATTGAATCTCAGCTGCCATATCTTCGACCAGTCTTCCAGCTTCCTTAAATCCCGTCTCATTCTCTCCACTCCTTCCGGCATGTCCACTCTGTTGCAGATCTTAGTATCATCCGCAAATAGACAAACCTTACCTTCTATCCCGTCCGCAATGTCGCTTACGAAGATATTGAACAGGACCGATCCCAACACCGACCCTTGCGGCACTCCACTCAACACCGCTCTCTCTTCCGAGTAAGTTCCATTTACGATCATGTAGATTTGGCAACTTACTTGCATAATTTTAGATCTGCTAATTAGTTTAACGTAAGTGATATCAAATGTGTTTATACTGTATTACTGGCTGGGTTGGATGTCTGGGTAAACTGGGGGGAGTTTAGGCTGAAGAACTAGGAGGGTCTCGATGACCTAGAGATTGATTGTGTGAACTGGTGGAGGAATTGAAAATTTGGTTAATTTCCTTCACATGTGCATATTATAAAATTTGCTGATTTACACGTATAAATAGTAACATAGTAATGATGGCTGAAAAGGACCAAATGGTCCAGCCAGTCTGCCCAGGAAGCTTCTCATGGTAATATCTGCCATACTGTTCAGGTTACCCCATTTTTCTCTTAAAGATAGCAACTGGTGCTCCATGCTGTTATTCCCAAGATCTTTAGTTCAAAAATTGAAAAATTTGCTAACAACCCAAGAACTCTATTTAATATAGTTAAAAATCTGACTAATGATAAAACAGAGACGCCCCAAACCCCACAAGATAATAAATGCAACGATATAGCACACTATTTCTCAGACACAATCAAAAGCCTTAAAGCAAAGATTCCAATCTTAACAAAGCAGGAAATCAAGATGCACAAAAGAGACGTGACACAATGGTCCACATTTGACGAGGTATCCCAGCTCGAAGTGGAATCCATGATAAGAAATTTGAATCCCGCCCTACATAAAATTGACACCATTCCCACCATGGATATAAAAAAACTTGCTGATATAACTTCCTTCACAATAGCCAAAATAATTAATCTATCACTTAGCAAAGGAGTAATGCCAGACTCACTGAAGAATGCAATAATAAAACCAATACTGAAAAAGAAAAATTGTGACCCAAATGTCTTAAGTAACTAGAGACCTGTTTCAAACTTACCTATGCTTGCTAAATTAATAGAAAAAGCGGTATAAAAGCAACTAGCAGAACATCTAGATAACAATAACATACTTTACCCCTCACAACATGGCTTCAGAAAACACTATAGCACCGAAACATTACTAATCTCCCTAACAGATACCGTACTACATGGATAACTTTCAAACAACTGCACACAGCCCCGCGCACATTTACCTTAGTATTTTATATCGGCATGTATCATTTACACGTGTTTTATAAAATACTTGTAAATCTACCCTGCAGCATTTATATATATATATATATATGATAGATAGATAGATAGATAGATATGCATGAATATAGAATTAAGTTAGATGGGTAAGTCTCACAAAAAAAGAAAAGTGCTGCATATTTGGCTAAGTCTCAAAAAATGCTACTTAGCTGGATGAGCGCTTTTGGAGACTAAAGTGGAGGAGCCATCTAATGGTTAGAGCAGCGGGCTATGAACCAGGGAATCTAGGGTTCAAATCCCACTGCTGCTTCTTGTGACCTTGGGCAAGTCAATTTATCCTCCTTTGCTTCAGGTACAAATGTAGGGCCAGATTCATTAAGGCTTTTCCCCTTAGTGAATCAGGTACTTAGACTGTAAGCCTTTGAGGATAGGGAAATACCTATAGTACCTGAATGTAATCTGCTTTGAAGTGTGAAAAGTGGAATATAAATCAAATAAATAGCTTACTTTCAGGGTCATTCATCAAAATGCGTGCTGCAATGTTTAACCATAGGGGCCTCTAGATTGATGGTATGAAGTCGGCTAGGTAGGTAGGCCAACGTAATTGATCAAAGGAGTGGTTATGCGTGCTGCAATGTTTAACCATAGGGGCCTCTAGATTGATGGTATGAAGTTGGCTAGTGAGAGATGCAAAATTATGCAAATGTGCCACATAATTGCCATTGAATTTGCTAATTCTTGCTGTGCTTGTGTGTCCAGAATCTAGCCTGACACCGTGGTCCCTCATGGGACTGCCCCCCGTGGGCGTGGTCAGCTACCACAGTATCCAAGGATCCACCCAAACATCAATAACCATAACACATATCCCCCCTCAGCCGACTCTTCTCCAAGCTGAACAGCCCTAACCTCTTTAGCCTTTTCTCATATGGGAGCTGTTCCATCCCCTTTATCATTTTGGTCACCCTTCTCTGTACTTTCTCCAGTGCAACTATATCTTTTTTGAAATGCGGTGACCAGGCTTGTACACAGTACTCAAGGTGCAGTCTCGCCATGAAGCAATACAAAGGAATTATGACATTTTCCATTTTATTCACCATTCCCTTCCTAATAATTCTTAACATTCTGTTTTCTGTTTTGATTGCCACAGCATGCTGAACAGACAATCTCAATTTATTATCCACTACGATGCCTAGATATTTTTCCTGGGTGGCAACTCCTAATATGGAACCTAACCTTGTGTAACTACAGCATGGGTTATTTTTCCCTCTATGTAACATCTTGCACTTGTCCATATTATGGCTTTTGAATCCCATCACTCCCCTTCCATGCCTCCATCATCTTTCACTTTTCCCAGTTATTCCTTTTCAATCATTTGCTCACACTCATATCTCTGCCCAGCATTCCTGACTCCCCACATCCTCTTCCATGTGCTCCCTCTCTCCCCTGCTTGACTCTCCCTATCCCTTCATCCCATCTCCCTGCTTGCCCAGCTACCCTGATCCCGTTTCCCAAACTTGCTGCTCAGCAACCCCCATAATCCCTCTCTGTTCCACCTTCATCTTCCCAGCATCCCCAACCTCCTTTCCCCCACCCTCCACAGGGTGAAGAGATCATCATCAGCATCACTCCCAGACTCAGCAGGGGAAGATAACGTTTGCATCCCATCAGGCCCAGAACAGCAGGAGCTGGCAATGTCTCGCTCTGAACTGGGTGAAGGAGGAAACAGCCTCCCACTGGGCCAGAAAGAAGAGAAGGAAATTAGAGTAGCATCCCATCAGGCCCAATGTAAGAGAAGTCAACCAACTCCCACCCAGGCTGAAAAGGAGGCAGCCATCTGCTGGCCCTGTGACACACCTCCCAGGACCTTGCGTCACAGCAGTGTGTCCCGACACATCTGTTGACAACCACTGTTTTAGAATACACCACAGATGAAATATCTTAATCAATGTCTGGCAGATTGAAATCTAGCAATAGCACCTCTTTTCATAGTAATTTTGTAAATATCCTGCATTAAATCTCTTATCCATTTCTTCTGTCTGCGATGGATATTTGTATTTTACACCAATATAAAAAATAGAAACATAGAAACATAGAAATGACGGCAGAAGAAGACCAAACGGCCCATCCAGTCTGCCCAGTAAGCTTCGCACTTTTTTTTTTCTCTCTCATACTTATCTGTTATTCTTGGCTCTTAGTAACCCTTTGGTTCTATTTCCCTTCCACCCCCACCATTAATGCAAGGAGCAGTGTTGGAGCTGCATCTAAGTCTAATATATAGCTTAAATTAGTTAGGGGTAGTAACTGCCGCAATAAGCAAGCTACACCCATGCCCATTTGTCTACCCAGACTATGCGACTCAGTCCCTGTTGGTTGTTGTCTGTATATAGATCCACTTTTCTTCATTCCCCCTGCCGTTGAAGCAGAGAGCTATGCTGGATTTGCACGAAGTATCAGACTTCCTCCCCTGCCGTAGAAGCAGAGAGCTATGCTGGATATGCACGTAGTATCAGACTTCCTCCCCCGCCGTTGAAGCAGAGAGCTATGCTGGATATGCACGTAGTATCAGACTTCCTCCCCCGCCGTAGAAGCAGAGAGCTATGCTGGATATGCACGTAGTATCAGACTTCCTCCCCCGCCGTAGAAGCAGAGAGCTATGCTGGATATGCACGTAGTATCAGACTTCCTCCCCCGCCGTAGAAGCAGAGAGCTATGCTGGATATGCACGTAGTATCAGACTTCCTCCCCCGCCGTAGAAGCAGAGAGCTATGCTGGATATGCACGTAGTATCAGACTTCCTCCCCCGCCGTAGAAGCAGAGAGCTATGCTGGATATGCACGTAGTATCAGACTTCCTCCCCCGCCGTAGAAGCAGAGCGCCATGCTGGATATGCACGTAGTATCAGACTTCCTCCCCTGCCGTTGAAGCAGAGAGCTATGCTGGATATGCACGTAGTGTCTAAAATCCTATCTAGGTGATGCGTGAGGTCCACCACCTTCGCACCAGGTAGGCAAGTTACCAGGCGATGCTCACGCCCAACAGCCACCCAGCTGTCTACATTCCTAATAATCGAATCACCAACTATGACGGCCGACCTAACTCTTCCCTCCTGGGCAGTAGGCCTTAGGGGAGATATCCTCTGTGCAAAAAGACAATGCATCACCTGGAAAGCAGGTCCTTGCTACAGGATCCTTTCCTGCTGCACCAGGTTGATGCTCTCCAGTCATGAGACCTACATAGAAACATAGAAATGATGGCAGAAGAAGACCAAACGGCCCATCCAGTCTGCCCAGCAAGCTATGCACTTTTTTTTTTTTTTTAATTTCTCTCATACTTCTGTTACTCTTGTCTCTTAGTAACCTTTTGGTTCTATTTCCCTTCCACCCGCACCATTAATGTAGAGAGCAGTGTTGGAACTGCATCCAAGTGAATATCTACCATAGTTAGGGGTAGTAACCACCGCAATAAGCAAGCTACACCCATGCCTTTGTTTACCCAGACTATGTAACTCAGTCCTTGTTGGTTATTGTCTGTATATAGATCCACCTTTCTACGTTCTCCCTGCCGTTGAAGCAGAGAGCTATGCTGGATGTGTGTTGAAAGTGAAGTATCAGACTTTCTCCCCTGCCGTAGAAGCAGAGAGCTATTTTGGATTTGCTTGAAGTATCAGACTTTCTCCCCTGCCGTTGAAGCAGAGAGCTATGCTGGATATGCATTGAAAGTAAAGTATCTGGCTTATTTAGTTTGGGTAGTAACCGCCGTAACAAGCAAGCTACTCCCCGCTTTTTGTGAATACAAATCCTTTTTTCCCCACACTTCCTCTTGCCGTTGAAGCTTAGAGCAATGTTGGAGTCGCATTAACTGTGTGTATGTTTATTGAATAAGGGTATAATCTCCAGGCAGTAGCCGTCATTCCCGTGAGCCACCCACTCTTTATTCACGTCCTCTAGACTTGATGGATCCACAGTGTTTATCCCACGCCCCTTTGAAGTCCTTCACAGTTCTGGTCTTCACCACTTCCTCCGGAAGGGCATTCCAGGCATCCACCACCCTCTCCGTGAAGAAATACTTCCTGACATTGGTTCTGAGTCTTACTCCTTGGCGCTTCAACTCGTGACCCCTGGTTCTGCTGATTTTTTTCCGACGAAAAAGGTTTCTCGTTGTCTTTGGATCGTTAAAACCTTTCAAGTATCTGAAAGTTTGAATCATATCACCCCTGCTCCTCCTTTCTTCCAGGGTGTACATATTTAGATTCTTCAATCTCTCCTCATAAGTCATTCGATGAAGACCCTCCACCTTTCTGGTCGCCCTTCTCTGGACCGCTTCCATCTTGTCTCTGTTTCTTTGGAGATACAGTCTCCAGAACTGAACACAGTACTCCAGGTGAGGCCTCACCAAGGACCTGTACAAGGGGATAATCACTTCCCTTTTCTTTCTCGATATTCCTCTCTCAATGCAGCCCAGCATTCTTCTGGCTTTTGCTATCGCCTTGTTACATTGTTTCGCTGACTTCAGATCATTAGACACCATCACCCCAAGGTCTCTCTCCTGCTCCGTGCACATCAGCCTTTCCCCCCCATCGAATACAGTTCATTCGGATTTCCTCTTCCCATATGCATGACTTTGCACTTCTTGGCATTGAATCTCAGCTGCCATATCTTCGACCACTCTTCCAGCTTCCTTAAATCCTGTCTCATTCTCTCCACTCCTTCCAGCGTGTCCACTCTATTGCAGATCTTAGTGTCGTCCGCAAAAAGACAAATTTTACCTTCTATCCCATCCGCAATGTCGCTCACAAAGATATTGAACAGGATCGGTCCCAACACTGATCCTTGTGGTACACCGCTTAAAACCGCTCTCTCTTAAGAGAGAGTTCCATTTACCATCACACATTGTCTTCTGTCCGTCAACCAGTTTGCAATCCAGGCCACCACCTTGGCACTGACTCCTAAGCTTCTCATTTTATTCACCAGTCTCCTGTGTGGAACTGTATCAAAAGCTTTGCTGAAATCCAAGTAGATGACATCGAGCGCTCTTCCTTGATCCAATTCCTTGGTTACCCAGTCAAAAAAGTCAATTAGATTTGTCTGACAGGATCTTCCCCTGGTGAATCCATGCTGCCTCTGGTCCAGCAATTCTCCCGACTGTAGATAGTTCACTATTCTCTCTTTCAACAGTGACTCCATTACTTTTCCCACCACCGAAGTGAGGCTAACCGGTCTGTAGTTACCAGCCTCTTCTCTGTTCCCACTCTTGTGAAGCGGGACCACCACCGCTCTTCTCCAATCACTCGGCACCACTCCCGTTTCTAGGGATCTATTGAACAGGTCACACAGCAGACCCGCCAGCACATCTCTGAGCTCACTCAGTATCCTGAGGTGAACCTCATCAGGCCCCATGGATTTGTCCACTTTCAGATTCTTCAGCTCTACCCATACCTTTTCTACTGTAAATGGAGTTTCATCTACTCCACTCCCCTCCAGTTTCTTGTTAAGTAGAGATGGTCCTTCTCCAGGGTCTTCTTTAGTGAACACAGAACTGAAGTAATCGTTTAATATTTCTGCTATTTCCTCGTCTTTCTCCACACATTGATCCTTTCCACCTTTCAATTTCACTATACCACTTTGAACTTTTCTCTTTTCACTGATGTATCTGAAAAATGTTTTGTCACCATTCTTTATCTCCTTGGCAATCCTCTCTTCCGCTTGACTTTTTGCCATCTTGATTAATTTCTTAGTCTCCCTCAGTTCTACCCAATATTCTTCTTTGTGCTCCTCCCTTTGGGATCTTTTATATTTCTTGAACGCTGTTCTTTTAGCCTTTATTTTATCAGCCACCTCCTTTGAGAACCAGATAGGTTTCATTTTTCTTTTGCTTTTCTTTACTTTTCTAACATATAGATTAGTTGCCTTGGTAATTGCTCCTTTTAGATTGGTCCACTGCTGATCCACATCTCTCTCGTTCTCCCAGCCATTTAGTTCTTCCTCCAGGTATTTCCCCATTTCATCAAAGTCCGTGTTTTTGAACTGCAAAACTCGGGTCTTTGTGTTTCTTTTCTGTATCCTTTTTGTGATATTAAACCATACTGTTTGATGATCACTGGTGCTGAGGTGGCACCAGGGCTGCCAGTCTGAAGTTGGGACTTGGCTACTATGTCCCTGAAGGTCTCATCTATATACCTCTCTGTCTGCCTCAGCTCCTCCAGGTCTGTCACTCTAGCCTCCAGAGATCGGACTCTTTCTCTGAGAGCCAGGAGCTCTTTGCATCACATGCACATGTTCAATTTCTTACCAGCAGGTGAAAAGTCATACATTTATTTATTTATTTATTTTTAAATTCTTCTATACCAACGTTCCTGCATAGAATACAGATCACACCAGTTTACATTGAAACAGAACAGTCGCTTGGGGGCGATACATGGAACATTTATATTTACATTTAAAGCAAGGAACATTTAAAAACAAGTGGATTAATAACTTCAGTACGGATTGAAAATAACTTCAGTGCAGAATTAAAAATTATGTTACAATCAAGTAATGAACCAAGAAAACTAGGAAGCTGTTGAGTACTAGGTGGAGGGCTCACAACTTTGAGGCGCTAGTTAAGGGAGACCATTGGGCTGTAAAATGAGATCTGCTGAGTTACAGGTTAACTAAAGGATTACTTGAGCAGGTAAGATAAAGCATTAAAATCAAACAGGTCTAGGATGCCAAAAGGTGCATGTGACACTTGATGCAAAAGGCTGGGAAGCCCCCCTTTTGCTGCTGGACTGCTGCCTTCATCTCAAATTTGTTCAGTTCCTACTGAAGTTTTAGGTTGCTATAGGAGTAGGCATGTGTCTAATTAATGTCCTTTAAATGTATTAGTGAATTCACTATATGTCTAGTAGTGGCCTACAGGGGAATGATCAAACTCTCAATAAGGGGGGGGGGGTTTTGTTTTTTTTAAAGTGGCACCTGCCTATAAATTAAAGGATGAGCTAGGGGTGAGTGGGCAAGGGGTGGGAGGGTTGGGAAATACAAACAGTCTAACTTCAGTTAGTCAGCCAGAGTGACTCACTGCTCTCTTGATTAACAAATGTTGGTACCTAATCAAACCAAATCACACTACCTCAACACCTTTCCAAGGTGAGTAAATGAACTGAACTTTTCAACCTTTTTACTTAGGTATATACTGCTCCTAGCTTATTTCTAGCTTCTGGCTACTGTTTTTGTTTTTAATATACAAACACTCTAACTTCTGCTTATTAGATGCCTTACAGACTATTAAAAATAAACACACTAACTACTGCTTACTAGCTGCCTTACTGACTATTTAAAAATACAGTCTAACTTCTGTTTATTCGTTGCCTTACAGTGTCTGGGAGCTCAAAGCCGGCAACCCATCTATTTAACTCCAAACCTGGAGGGGTTTCTCTATTCTCCAGGGAGTAAGGATCACCTTCGTCATCTGAGCAGCAGGCCAGTGCATATTCAGACGCTTATCCGCAGCACCAGACTTGTGGGATTCTGCAGCCTGTGATCCTGAACTTCCAGGTTTGGCTGGTTCTGCCAAACATTAGAAGGGACTGCAGCCTTTGAAAAAAATTCCATCCAAGAAAAAGGTGAAAGGATCCATATCAAAACCAGGGGGCATCAGAGAGAGGCACCCATGAGAAGTGCTCCCCTGCTGAAATTCCAGTTGTGACAGATCCCACTCTGGTCCCATTCCCACATCCTACTGGGAAGGGCCGTGCTCAGCCTAATTCAGAGACAACTCTCCCTGAGCCTCCAGGCACTGCTGACAAGATTACAGGGGTCACCCTGCTATAATGCCAGAATATAGCAAGCAGTGCAAATCACAAGGTGCTTAGGATGCTTTACTAACGGTGCCAAGAATAAGAGATCCACTAGCAACATGCTTATAAACAAGCAATTGACAATTGTCCGTCCAACTGTGCATCCTGTAAAGGCGAGCCTAGACAGGACGCCCAAATATGGGACGCCTATTTTTAAGATAGGATGTCCCATAAGCTCGTACTCTCTCATGGCTTCAGGCACTAGGATCCAAGAAACACATGAACTATGGATGCCCAATCCGCATGGTTCAGACGGATGCCCAACTGGGACGCGTAGGTGCAAACAGACATCAGTCACCGTTTTGAGGTAGACTTGCACAGAAGGAGGCATGTGAACGCCACTACAGCATACCATACGGAATCTCAGAGAAGTCTGAGAGCGGGGTCTAGCCAAATGTCTGCTCAACCTGCCAAAACTGACACGACTCCTCAACCCCTCACCAAGACGGGAACAAACGTCGGATCGACATACAGAGGGGGGAGGAATCCCTAAAATTATCCCACTTTCTTTTATGTATGCATAATGTTAGGTTTTTGGTTTTTTTTTCATTCCCCTTACCTAAGCTCAGCCCATCCTGGCCGAGTGCAGAATCTGTCTACGGCTGCTGGAGGAGAGAGCTAATGCCTTCACCACCACGCTCGACTTCCTGTACCCACTAGCTTCTCAGATAATTCTTTCCTGGCAGCTAAGTCCATACTGGAAAACTGGCTACTGGACTGAGGCACTTGACTGAGGGAGGAATCATGAGATATCACCTCAGGAGAAATCGACTGAGGGAGAAGCAGTGCATGATTAATCTTTCTTCTTTTCTCCTTTGCTCTCTTTTTTTTTTTCTCAAAATACTTTTTTATTAACAGGGAAGCGGTAAACAAAACACCAAACAGGCACTTTGAACATATAACAGAGGGTGAAATCCCACCATCCATAGTGACATATTCAAAATGAAGTCCTACAATACCACCCATCCCTGATTTTCCTTTTTCCACCAGAACCCCCCTCCTCAGAACCCCACACGCACATCACAATCAACCCACATTCACACCTTAATCACCCCTCCCCCCCCTTGTTGGATGACCATTGCAGGGTATAACCATTAAGGTGTAGTCCATCTTGCAGAGATTTAGGGAAGGCACTGAAACAAATGTCCCAGCAGGTACATAAGAGTTTGTCCAGTCGTCTCTTGCCAGCCAGAAAATCCAGTCTTTCCAATTGTGTGAGGGAAGCCATCCTGCCAAACCAGGCATCGACCATGGGCACGGCTAACGGCTCTGTCCAAACAGCTAGTATAGTCCGGCAGGCCATCATAATAGCCACCCGCTCAAATTTGGCCTTGGATCGGCTGCCGGGCAAATGTCTAGGTGTGATGCACAGGTTAGTACCACACATCCAGTGACGCTAAGAGGAACTCCAATACAGATCCCCACCACTGCCAGCACCACCTGCCAAAAGGACCGGAGTAGCGGACAATCAACCAGCCGGTGGAGCAATCTGCAGTACCACATTTTGTGCAGCAAGGGGACGCAACTAGTCTCATTTTAAACCGGCGGACATCATCGTAATAGAGGCAGTGCAGAATTTTAAACTGTAGCTCCTGGAGGCCTAAGTCAGGCAGCAATTTATAGAGATCCTGGAATCAGCTCGCCATCTGTCGCTCTGTGATGGGGGAAGTCAAAACTCTTGACCACCGAGTAGCCAGGCGGTTTGTAGGAGCGGTACCACCAAGCTTCTGGCCAAACTTTTTCCAGCCCGTAATAGTGTTTGCCAAACAAGTGGTGTCAAAGATGGCAATGGAAAATTTTATCTCAGCCTCCAATGTAGGAAGTGTCTAGGCGAAAGAACGTAGGTAGTGACGGGCTTGAAGAAAGGCATAAAATTGTTTCGCTGGTAACTGAAAGCTTCGTGCCAGCGTGTCAAAGTCCAGTAAGGTTCGGAACTCAGAATCATAAATGTGAAAAGCAAACATCACCCCGTTCTTTGCCCAGGATTGAAACACCGGGCTACCATCTCGGCCCAGGAGAAACTCCACATTATTCAGAAAGGGGGGTCAACAGGAACCGAGCTCCTGACAGGTGATACAGCTTATGCACCCATCGCCACGCTCGTACATAGGGAGATAACAATACTTTGGGGTAGCACGCAGTATGGCGCTGCTCCACACGTAATCGAATAAGATTCAGGGGGGAGCCAGGGGTCGACATGCAATCCAACATCCCGGCGTCACAGTAACAGTAAGATCCCGTAAGCCATTCCCCTACATACCGGAGTTGACAGGCTACATTATAAAGCTGGAAGTCTGGCAAATTAAGCCCCCCGCGCTCCCGCGGGTGCTCCATAGTCACATAAGCTAGCCGCGCGCATTTCCCCTGTCATAAAAACTGTTGGATGCTGGAGCGCAGGCGATGGATGTCCCCCACCGTCAACCAACAAGGGAGCACATGTAAAAGGTAAAGAAGTTTGGGCACCAGCACCATCTTAATCAATGTGCATCTGCCAAAAAGTGAGAGTGGCAACGGCTTCCATAAGGCCAGTTGAGCTTGGAACTTGGCAATGCAGGGAGAGAGATTTAAGGTGTATTGTATAACTGCTGCAGGTCCCTCGGAATCCAAACCCCTAGATACTTTATTTTACCCGGGGCCCACCGAAAGGGGAATGTCCCTCCCCATGTGTCTGGAAGGTGTGCATTTAAGGCCAAGGCCTCCGATTTAGCATAATTGATTTTGAGACCTGCAACCATGTGGAAACGGTCAAACAGAGTAATAATAGCGAGCACACTAGTTCTGGACTGCCTGACAAATAGTAAAAGGTCATCTGCAAACAGAGCCATTTTGAGAGTATGTCCATCCACACTAATCCCACATCTAGCCTGCTCCCGTCTGAGGCATATGGCCAGGGGATCCAGAGCCAGAACAAACAACAAAGGGGAAAGGGGGCAGCCCTGTCGGACTCCACAATGGATAGGAAAAGCGCTCGTAGGCAGTCCGTTGAGCAAAATAGTAGCACTGGGATTGCTGTAAAGGGTGCGCAACCATTGCAAATAAGCACCCGAAAAACCATACTGCTGTAGCACCCAAAACATATAGTCCCATGAAAGAGAATCAAAAGCCTTTTCGGCATCTAGGCTTAAGATCAGTGCTTCGGCTTGGTAACTCAGAGCTGCTAACAAGCGTCGGACATTTCGTACCCCTTGACGTCCGTTATAAACCCGGTCTGGTCCTCATGGATAAGACACGGTAAAATAGTAGACAGCCGGGCGGCTAGGACTGAGGCAAGGATTTAACATCCACATTTAGCAATGAGATAGGGCGATAGGATCCCACCTCCAGAGATCTTTACCCGGTTTAGGGAGAACCACAATAACAGATTGATTAGAAACCGCAGGTAGGGTGTTAGTACACAATAAGTCACCATAGTAGGATTGCAAGGGAGTTAGTACTCCAAAGCTTAGAATTTTATAATACTCTGACCCAAACCCATCCTGCCCCGCTGCTTTACCAAGCTTAAATTTCTGAATGACGGCATAAATTTCCTGATTAGCAATAGGGCGGTTCACCAATAGCCAGCTGGTCATTCGTAAGGCGAGGCCAAGGAAGCCCACGAAACAGCATTTCCACCGTCTCCGTACTAATAAATTTTGTATCGTACAGAGACGTGTAATATTCTAAGAACCTGGCCACAATTACATCAGGAGCGGTCTGATGCACCCCCTGCCTGTCTCGAATACCCACTACGGATGTGCGTTGATCCCGAGGCCGAACTAAGTGAGACATAAGTCAGCTGGCCCGGTTGCCATATTTATATAATTGGTACTGATAATACCTGAGGGGCTTCGATGCTCGTTGATGTAATAGGTTATTTAATGTCTCCCGAGCCCGATCTAAAAGAGCTTTAGCATCAGCTGAAATGTCCCTCATGTGAGCACTTTGTGCATTTTTAAGGACCTCAGTAAGTCTTAGGATTTCGGCGTTGCATCGCCGGTTTCTCTTAGCCACGTGACTACCGCCCCTCGCATGACTGCCTTCCCAGCCTCCCACACCATCGTAGGGGATACATCATGAGTCATATTATATTCGACATACTCCTTCCAACGTGCCTATAGATACCCATGGAATTCCTTATCCAGGTAAAGGTCGGGCCGCATGTGCCAGGAGAACGGGGGTCGAATCCCTAGGCTCCACTGAAGGACCATTGTCACAGGAGCATGGTCTGACAGGGAGAATGTCCCTATGTTAGCATCTTTCACCTTAGAGAAGCACTGATCCGAGACTAGCAAATAGTCCAGCCTAGAGTACACATTGTGCGGATGGGAAAAAAGGTAAAATCACGGTCTTGTGGAAGGAGTACCCGCCAGACATCTAGCAAATGTAGTTCCTGGCACAGCAGGTTGATACCCTCTGTACTGTCAGTCCCAGTGGGAAGATTGGGAGGGGCATTGTCTAGTTGTCTATTCGCGACAATGTTAAAATCGCCGCCCATCACTAGGCTGTAATCAGAAAAATCAGCAAGTATATTGATCAAGGAAGCAAAACACCCATGGGAGTATACATTAGGGGTGTAAACAGTACAGAAAACAATCCTATGTTGATACAAAGTGCCTGCCGCTATAACGTACCGGCCTTCCTCATCTTGACAGGTACGCTCAAGCTGAAACGGCAAGTTTTTATGAATAAGGATGGCAACCCCTCTCTGCTGTCTGTTATAAGAAGAGAATTAAGATTGACCCACCCAATCTCTCCGTAATTTTGCATGCTCCCCATCCCCTAAGTGGGTTTCCTGCAGGAGCGCCACCTGTGCTTTCATGTGTTTAAACATAGTATATAATTTGGTCCGCTTGACCGGGGAATGGATGCCATCCACATTCATGGTAATAATTTTAACATGTGCCATAATATAGGAGCAACAATAGAGTCAGGAACCGGAGCCCATCAAGGCCCCTCATTACACCTGCCAAAGTTCCCCCATGGCTTCCCAGCCTAGGCCCTGGGGGGTAAATATCAAACAGTGCCCCTTGCATTATTGGAACCTCCTGAGTCCAACTCCCAGTGGTCATCCCCCCCCAATCCCCTCCTACTACCACACACACCCACAATCACACCAAACAGCCACACACATCGTATCCCAAACAGTAACACCCCCCCCCCCCCTTGCTCCATGAGGCTCAGAGTGGGCCCTGTCCCACTGAGGCGGCACCAGAGTCCTCCTCCTCCGGCCCCACTCCCCAGCTTTCACTGCGCTTGGTCCTAGAGTAGGCGAAGGCCCCAGGAAACAACAACAGTGGTCCAACAAACGATTCCAAGGACTGTGGAAGGTCTGGATAAGTAGAGGCAAGTCCAGCTCACTAAACATCCTGAGATAGGCGAAGAAAGGCCAGCACTAATCAAGATCCGGGCACCACTATGGAGCATATCCTCTACTCCAATGGCCCTCTCTGAAGTAGCAAAAAAGGGGGGTCGGGACGCTGGCTTCCTTAGCCCGTCCATGAATAAATCAAATCAACGCCAGTAAGTGTGGCAAGGCAACAGTGGTCTCTGCAACAAATCTTCAACTACTAAAACTGGAGAAGTGGTTAAGCAGTAAGCTAGGAGCCATCACCTAGAAGGCCATTATCTTCACTCCTCTTCCAGCTGAGGAAGGCCCGCCAAAAAGCCATCCGCCTCCTCTTTTAAGGTGAAGAAGAGAGTTTTGTCGTCGTGCTGGATCCGTAGTTTTGCCGGGTAGAGCAGGGCAAACCGGATGCCCCACTTATGGAGCGCCATGCATGCTGGAGCCATTATTTTCCTTTGCGCTGCGATGCTGTCCGAGAAATCATTGAACAACAATAGCCGGTGGCCTTTATATTCTACCTCCTTTTTCTGACGGTACATCCGTAGCAGTTGTGTCTTGAGGTCCCAGTTGAGAATCCTGGCCATTACAGGCCTTGGGCGCCCCGGGCCATCACGAGCTGGGCCCACATGGTGCACCCGTTCACATTGGATCTGTTAACCGGTTAAGATGAGGCCCACCTGCTGTGGGAGCCACTACTCGACCAAGTCTTTCAGCTCCCCGTCCTTCACCTCTTCAGGGACGCCAACGATTTTGAGGTTGTTCCGGTGGCCTCTATTATTTATTTATTTATTTAACATTTTTTATATACCGAAATTCTAGCAACAATGTTGCTAATCATCTATCTTCCTGCTCCTCCATTTTGGTGAGGAGCTTGCGTTGTCTGCCCTGGAGGTCCACCACGTGGCGTTCGGAAGTCGCCAAGTGGTCCCCGAGATCAGAAATGATACCCTCCGCGGTGTCTAACCGCTTAGCATGACCTTCGACCGCCGATTTTATGTCCTCCATTGCCGTCTGCAGTTTATATAAGCATCCATCCAGCGCCTCGGTCACTCGCTGCAAATTTTTTGCAGGGCTTCTTCTGTGACAGAGGCCAGCAAGGGCTCCCCCTGCTGAGCTGCTGCGGCCATTTTGACTGCACGTAGTCGATGGGGTCGGCGCTCCGATTTGCAGCGGGCGCTCGACCGGCGCATTACCCGCGGGACTCCTTACTGCAGCGGGACTCAGCAGCACCTCTGGCAGCCGACACCAGGCAAGAGCGGCGAAAACGAGCAGTAAAAACTAGTTAAATTTACAGTTTTGTGGGAGCGGGGCCGCGGAGCTTTCCCCCTTCACTTCCGCCTCCTGCATGTCATTGCCGGAAGTCTCTCTTTTTTTTTTTTTTTTTTAACAAGCAATCCCCAGTAGGGAGATGCATGTCCACCATCTGCTGAAGTTGACAGTACTGGCAGGAAGATGTCAATGGAGGGGTATATATACCGTGATGTTAGCTTTGCTCCGTCTCTATCTGCTGGTAGAGGTGCATAACCCACTAGTTGTGGATTAACCTGTCTGAATGCTGAGAAAATAGCAAATACACTAATAAACTTAAAGGACCCTAACTGTTTGCATTCCTACTCCCACAACAACCTAAACTTAACTAGGAACTGAACAAAATTAAGATGAAGGCAGCAGTCCAGCAGCAAGAGGGGGGCCTTCCAGTCTTTTGCATCCGTTGTCACATGTATGATTTTTTTACCCATTGTGAGAGGTTGTATGTGAGAACCCGTGCAAAGAGCTCCTGTCTCTCAAAGAACGAGTCCAATCTCTGCAGGCTAGAGTGGATGACCTAGAGGAGCTGAGGCAGACAGAGAGATATATAGATGAGACCTTCAGGGACATAGGAGCCAACTCCAGTCTGGCAGCCCTGGTTCTGCCTTGGAGAAGGAAGGTCTCCTGGTCAGAAAGCATCAACCTGGTGCAGCAGGAAATGATCCTGTAGGAAGAACCTGGTCTTAAAGTGATGCATTGTCCTCTTGCACTAAGGATGTGTCTCTCAGGGCTACTGCCCAAGAGGGAAGGGTTTGGTCGGCCATCATAGTTGGTGATTCAATTATTAGGAATGTACACAGTTGGGTGGCTGGTGGGTGTGAGGATCGCCTAGCAACATGCCTACCTGGAGTAAAGATGACAGACCTCAAGCGTAACCTAGATAGGATTTTAGACAGTGTTTGGGAAGAGCCGACTGTCGTGGTACATAGAAAAATGTGGAAGGGATGTTCTGGAAGCTTATGTCATGGTACATAAGAAAATGTGGGAGGGAGGATCTGGAAGCCAAATTTAGCCTCTTAGGTAGAAAACTGAAATCCAGAACCTCCAGGGTAGCATTCTCTGAAATGATCTCTGTTCCATGCGCAGGTACCCAGAGCTCTGGAGTTTCAATGCATGGATGAGAGATTCAGTTTTTGTAAGGAACTGGTGAACCTTTTGGGGAAGGCAGAGTCTTTCCCAAAGGGATGGAACCAGACTGCTGGCGCTAACCTTTAAAAGGAGATAGAGCAGCTTTTAAACTAAATCAAAAAGGAAAGCTGACAGTCACGCAGCAGTGCATGGTTCGGAGGGCGTTATCTTCGAAGGATACTAATGAAGCATTAGAGATAGGGAATCCCAACAGAGAGGTTTCAATAATAAGAAAAGAAGTCCATATGCCTATTTGTAAAGAACACCTGAGTTAAAAGATTCCAATGTATCCTTCTCAACTGAAAATTAAAATGTTAATTCAAACAAAAAGTACATTTTGAAATGTTTGTATGCTAATGCTAGATGTTTAAGAAGTAAGATGGGAAAGTTAGAGTGTATAGAAGTGAATGATGACATAGACTTAATTGGCATCTCAGAGACATGGTGGAAAGAGGATAACCAATGGGATAATTCTATACCAGAGTACAAATTATAACACACTGATAGAGAGGAGCAACTTGGTGGCAGAGTGGCACTTTATTTCTGGATGTAATAGAGTCCAACAGGATAAAGATCCTACAAGAGACTAAATGCACAATAGAATCTTTATGGGTAATAATCCATTGTATATTGGGGAAAACTAAAGTGATAGTAGAATACTACTGTCCACCTGGCCAAAATTATGAGACGGATAGTGAAATGCTAAGAGAAATTAGGAAAGCTAACCAAATTGGTAGTGCAGTAATAATAGGAGATTTCAATTACCCCAGTATTAACTGGGTAAGTGTAATATCAGGACATGGTAGACAGTTAAAGTTCCTGGATGGAATAAATGACAGTTTTATGGAGCAATTGGTTCAGGAACTGATAAGAGAGGGAGCAATTTTAAATCTAATTTTCAGTGGAGCACAGGATTTGGTGAGAGAAGTAATGGTGGTAGGGCCTCTTGGCAATAGTGATGATAATATGATCAAATTTGAATTAATGACTGAAAGAGAGACAGTATGTAAAGTCATGGCTCTAGCGCTAAACTTTCAAAAGGGAAACTTTGAGAAAATGAGAAAAATAGTTAAAAAAAACTGAAAGGTGCAGCTACAAACGTTAAGAGTGTGCAAAAGGTGAGGACATTGTTAAAAAATACATCTTAGAAGCGCGGTCTAGATGTATTCCATGCATGAAAAGAGGTGGAAGGAAGGCAAAATGATTGCTGACATGGCTAAAAAGTGAACTGAAAGAGGCTATTTTAGCCAAAAGATTTTCATTCAAAAATTGGAAGAAGGATCCATCAGAAGAAAATAAGATAAAATATAAGAATGGGCAAGTTAAATGTAAACAATATATCAAAATGATGGTATATCTGGTTTCTCCACTAAATACCTTATTCAAGCTGTCATACTACAGAGAGAGATATAATTTTGTAGGACCACTACTCATAGGGTCAAGGTATTTACCAGATTCTCTTTATGGTCTCAGGTCCATTTTACTTTATATATATTTTTTGTGATTTTTTCATTATATCATAAATCTTTTCTTTCCACCAAACTGATGAGAGCTCCAAAATTCAAATAGATGTAAATACTGCGAATCAAAGTCAGATGATAGCAATGTCACTTTTTTCAGTCTAAATGCAAAGCACTTCAGCAGTGATACTCATCTGCACAGCCCAACACGATCGCGTTTCGGACCCCCACTCTTAAGGTCCTGCTTCAGGGGAAAAGACTTGCACGCTTATTCCGTGACACTCCCATCCTCTAGATGGTTTGCTAAAATGTTACTTTACAAACGATATATAGATGACATTTTTTCATCTGGTCATCATCCCTTGAGGATCTTCAAAATTTTTTACAGTGGTTTAATGACCTGGATCCCCATCTTCAGTTTACTGCTCACTATGATCAGAAATCTATTTCTTTTTTGGACATATGGGTCATGCGTGAGGGTAATAAGATTAGTACGACCTTGTACCGTAAAGACACAGATCGTAATAATTACTTGCGGTATTCTAGTTTTCATCCCGTCAAACTTAAGGATGGGTTGCCCATTTCTCATTTTCTACGCTTACGGCGTGTATGCTCCACTGATGTAGAGTTTCGCAATGGAGGAGTGGACCACCATATCGCCAGGTTCTGCCCTCTGAAAAATGCAAATCTTGGGCCTGTCTGAAACACTTCATGTACTGCTAACACCTGCCAGTGGGTGCGGACCACATTTACTACAGCATTAATTTGGGCAGAATATCTCAGGGTACATGTCAACTGTTGAGAAAATGGTCGTTGTTGGTACTGCAACAACAGGGATCTATTTGCAAACAGAGCCCTTTTAAATGCTCTTTTTAATACAGATCTTGGGTAACATCTTTGAATGAATCTATCAAACAAATCCAATGCCTGTGTGCGAAACTCTACATCAGTGGAGCATACACGCCGTAAGCGTAGAAATTGAGAAATGGGCAACCCATCCTTAAGTTTGACGGGATGAAAACTAGAATACCGCAAGTAATTATTATGATCTGTGTCTTTACGGTACAAGGTCGTACTAATCTTATTACCCTCACGCATGACCCATATGTCCAAAAAAGAAATAGATTTCTGATCATAGTGAGCAGTAAACTGAAGATGGGGATCCAGGTCATTAAACCACTGTAAAAAATTTTGAAGATCCTCAAGGGATGATGACCAGATGAAAAAAATGTCATCTATATATCGTTTGTAAAGTAACATTTTAGCAAACCATCTAGAGGAATACAGATGCTGGTCCTCAAACTGTGCAACATACAGGTTGGCAATATCAGGTGCTACTGTAGCATCCATCGCCACCCCCTGAGTCTGGAGGAAAAATTTCCTATCGAACTGAAAAAATTTCTTAAACAACACTAGCTTCAGAAAATCCAACAGAAAAGAAGAAGGGACTTTATGCGGCCGAGGACGTAGATGTAAAAATCGTTCCATCAATTCGAATGCTTTTTGTTGCGGAATATTCATATACAACGAGGAAATATCTAATGTGACCAACCAACAATTATCCGGAAGGTCTGAAACCTCTTGTAATAACCGCAACATATGTGAAGTATCCTGTACAAATGAGAGGGAATCCTTTACAAAAGGTTTTAAAAAGAAATCCAAATAGGTTGATAAGGGTTCCAAAACTGAACCCCTACCAGCTACAATCGGACGACTCGGGGGCTGCCTTAAAGAAAGGCGAGTCCAAGTCGGGACCGCATCTATATTATTGGATCAATACAGCTGTTGGAGATTAGAAATGTTTCTCTGATGATTGCCCTGGGAGTGTCACGGAATAAGCGTGGAAGTCTTTTCCCCTGAAGCAGGACCTTAAGAGTAGGGGTCCGAAACGCGATCGTGTTGGGCTGTGCAGATGAGTATCACTGCTGAAGTGCTTTGCATTTAGACTGAAAAAAGTGACATTGTTATCATCTGACTTTGATTCGCAGTATTTACATCTATTTGAATTTTGGAGCTCTCATCAGTTTGGTGGAAAGAAAAGATTTATGATATAATGAAAAAATCACAAAAAATATATATAAAGTAAAATGGACCTGAGACCATAAAGAGAGTCTGGTAAAATACCTTGACCCTATGAGTAGTGGTCCTACAAAATTATATATCTCTCTGTAGTATGATAGCTTGAATAAGGTATTTGGTGGAGAAACCAGGTATACCATCATTTTGATATATTGTTTACATTTTGGTTCCTGGAGTACACACGTGGTGTGTGAGAGCCGTTGGGTGTGATTGATATCGTCAAGTTAAATGTAAGACATTGTTAAAACAGGCTAAGAGAGAATTTGAAAAAAAATTGGCCATAGATGCAAAAACTCATAATAAAAACTTTAAAAAATATATCTGAAGCAGAAAGCCTGTGAGGGAGTCAGTTGGACCGTTAGATGGTCGAGGAGTTAAAGGGGCACTTAAGGAAGATAAGACTATTGCAGAAAGACTAAATTAATTATTTGCTTCGGTGTTTACTAAAGAGTTTTCAAGGGTGACAATTCACATGAGCTGAACCAAATCACGGTGAACCTGGAAGATGTAGTAGGCCAGATTGACAAACTGAACTGGATGGTATACATCCCTGATTTCTGAAAGAACTAAAAAATAAAATTTCAGACCTATTACAATTAATTTGTAACCTATCATTAAAATCATCTGTTGTACCTGAAGACTGGAAAGTAGTCAATGTAATAACCCCGATATTTATAAAGGGCTCCAGGGGTGATCAGGAAACTATAGACTGGTGAGCCTGACTTCAGTACTGGAAAAAATTGTGGAAACTGTTATAAAGAATAAAACCACAAGACATTTAGATAGACATGGTTTAATGAGACATAGGCAGCTTGGATTTACCCAAGGGAAGTCTTGCCTGATAAATCTCCTACATTTTTTGTATGGATAAATAAAAGTGGACAAAGGTAAAAGTGTAGATGTGGTGTATTTAGATTTTCAAAAGGCGTTTGACGAAAACTAAAAAGTCATGAGATAGGAGGTGATGTCCTTTTGTGGACTGCAAACTAGTTAAAAGATAGGAAACAGAAAGTAGGATTAAATGGTCTGTTTTCACAGTGGAAAAAGATAAACAGTGGAGTGCTTCAGGGATCTGTATTTGGACCGGTGCTTTTTAATATATTTATAAATGATCTGGAAAAGGGTAAGATGAGTGAGATGATGAAATTTGCAGATGACACAAAATTATGTAGAGTAGTTAAATCTCAAGTGGATTGTGATAAATTGCAGGAGGACCTGGTGAGACTGGAAGATTGGGCTTCCAAATGGCAGATGAAATTTAATGTGGACAAATACAAGGTCATGCATATAGGGAAAAATAACCCTTGCTATAGTTGCACGATATTAGGTTCCATCTTATGAGTTACCACCCAGGAAAGAGATCTAGGTGTCATAGTGGAGAATACATTGAAATTGTTGCCTCAATGTGCTGTAGCAGTCAAAAAAGCAAACAATGTTAGGAATTATTAAGAAGGGAATGGTTAATAAAACAGAAAATGTCATAATGCCTCTGTATTGCTCCATGATGAGACTCCACCTTGAATACCACCTGCAATTCTGGTCACCACATTTCAAAAAAGATATGGTTGACCTGGAGAAAATGTAGAGAAGGGCGTCCAAAATAAGGGGCATGGAACTGCTCCCCTATGAGGAAAGGCTAAAGAGGTTAGGGCTGTTCAGCTTGGAGAAGAGACTGCTGAGGGCGGATATGATAGAGGTCTACAAAATCATGAAAGGACTTGAACAGGTTAATGTAAATCAATTATTTACTCTTGATAATAGAAGGACTAGGGGCCACTCCATGAAGTTAGCAAGTAGCTTATTTAAAACAAATAACATAAGACATAAGACAAATCAGAGAAAATTATTTTTTACTCAATGCATAATTAAGCTCTGGAATTCATTGCCAGAGGATGTGGTTATGGCCGTTAGTGTAACTGGGTTTAAAAAAGATTTGGATAACTTCCTAGAGCAGTGGTTCTCAACAGGTGTGTAGGGACACACTGCTGTGACCCGAAGTCCTGGGAGGTGTGTCACAGGGCCAGCAGATGGCTGCCTCCTTTTCAGCCTGGGTGGGAGTTGGTTGACTTCTCTTACATTGGACCTGATGGGAGGCTACTCTAATTTCCTTCTCTTCTTTTTGGCCCAGTGGGAGGCTGTTTCCTCCTTCACCCAGATCAGAGAGAGACATTACCAGCTCCTGCTGTTCTGGGCCTGATGAGACACAAACTTTATCTTCCCCTCCTGAGTCTGGGAGAGATCCTGCTGATGATCTCTTCACCCTGTGGAGGATGGGGAAAAGGAGGTTGGGGATGCTGGGAAGATGGTGGAATGGAGAGGGAGTTTTGGGCTGCTGAGCAGGAAGGGTTGGGAAACAGGGGATCAGGGTAGCTGGGCAGGCAGGGAGATGGGATGAAGGGGTAGGGAGAGTCAAGCAGAGGAGAGAGGGAGCACAGGGAAGAAGATGAGGGGAGTCAAAAAAGCTGGGCAGAGATATGAGTGTGAGCAAATGATTGAAAGGGAGTAATTGGGAAAAGTGAAAGATGATGGAGGCATGGAAGGGGAGTGACGGGATTCAAAAGCCATAATATGTCAGTTTTGAGAATGTGCATTTCTTCTATCGTTATACTTTGCTTAGTGTAGGAGGATATGTATTTCTGTTTCTAGCTCTCCAGATTTCCACTGCATGCAGAATGGCTTTTTGAGGTTTCCATTCCAGTTTTTGTTTCCATATTTGTGGTCTTTTATTCTGTATTTGGTGAAGGTCGGCTCTGTATGTGTGACTTAGGTGAGATATTTTACTAGTAAGTAGGGATTTTGTATCAATCTTCTTTGTTGTTTTTTCTCATTCTCAATAGGACATGCATTGGAGCTGCACTACTGCCTTTTCATAG
This sequence comes from Rhinatrema bivittatum, assembly GCF_901001135.1. Classification (NCBI taxonomy): domain Eukaryota; kingdom Metazoa; phylum Chordata; class Amphibia; order Gymnophiona; family Rhinatrematidae; genus Rhinatrema; species Rhinatrema bivittatum. The sequence continues at coordinate 44,792,998 of NC_042628.1, read as the reverse complement.
GAAGAGCCATTGCTGTTTGAGGTCTTGGAATTAGTGTTGCAGTAGTATGGAAGGTTTGCTACACATGTGCTTTTTTTTTCAGGTTTTGTATTTCACAATGTGCCTGGTAGTAAGTGAGTTTCTATTTTGGTTACAGAATCAGAATATCTTTTATATATGGCGAGTTGTATTTGAAATATCCTAGTTCTGCTCTGCATCCATTGGTTTGGGGATGGGGGGAGGGTTCCTGTGGATATAGAGTATATATTTACATTTAGCTCCATGATGGTCAAGTGTTCAGTGTGTCACACCTGTAAACATTATCTGCCAGGTGTGTCCCAATAGAAAAAAAGTTGAGAACCACTGTCCTAGAGGAAAAGTCCATAAACTGCTATTAATCAATAAGGCATAGTAGCTTGGATCTATTTAATGTTTGGGTACTTGCCAGGTACTTGTGACTTGGATTGGCCACTGTTGGACACAGGATACTGGGCTTGATGGATCCTTGGTCTGACCCAGTATGGCATATTTTGTTCTATGTCCATATTTTGCCAAATTAGAGTATATTGTAAGCAGTCTTTCTCTAACAATGGTATAGATTTATGAAATTCAAAAATTTTATGTCTGGTCAGGTAGGGAGGTTAAATAACTCCATAAAGAACACCCACTTAGGCTTATTCATAAGCGAAGTATCCAAAGAAAGAGTATAATGCCTAATTTGGAGGTACCCAAATCAATCTTTTGAGACCAGAGAATTTGTTACCTTTCATCAAAGGCAATTACATGCCCCTGATCATCTAAAAGTTGCACTACATCTTGTAAAGCCAATCTAGACCAAGTATCAAAAATACCAAGATGCATTTCCGGATGAAAATCCTTATTGATTTGAGCACTTTTAAAGCCATTCAGTCCTGTGGTGTTTATTACAGATCACACAGTCTAATTTTGGTACAGATTATGTTGACAATTTTCATATCTTGCATTTGCACTCAGATAACACAAACTCTAGTCCTAGATATGTACTACTGAACAGATCTATTGTCTCAGATCCAAACTAAAATTCTAATTGGCAATAATATATTCCAAACCTTCCATAGCTCTCTCATAATGCCCTTGATGCTCCATATTACATCACAGTTAAATTTGCCAGTTCTCCGGAGCAAATATTTATAGTATCTCCGGTCTTGCCCAATCCAACCATACACTCTGGGGCAAATTTTCAAAGGGGTACGCGTGTATACCTGCCCCAACCTTCCCCTGCGCATGCCCCGGGACGCGCGTAAGTCCCGGGGCTTTCCTGGGGGTGCGTGTCGCGATGGCGCGTCATCCAGGGTGAGGCCGTGGGTGTGGTTCCGGCCCGGGGGCGTTTCGGGGCGTGGCCGAGGCCTCCGAAACTGCTCCCAGGCAGGGGAATCATGCGCTGGCGGCCAGGCAGGCGTAACTTTCCAAACAAAGGTAGGGGGGGTTTAGATAGGGCTGGGGGGGGGGGGGGGTGGGTTAGGTAGGGGAAGGGAGAGGAAGGTGCGAGGGGGGGTGGAAGGAAAGTTCCCTCCAAGGCCGCTCCGATTTCGGAGTGGCCTCGGAGGGAATGGAGGCAGGTTGCGCGGCTTGGCGCGCGCAGGCTGCCGATTTTGCACAGCCTTGCGCGCGCCAACCCCGGATTTTAAAAGATATGCGCGGCTACGTGCGTATCTATTAAAATCCGGCTTACTGTTGTTTGCGCCGGTCACGTGAACAAAGGTACACGCGGGCGTACTTTTTTAAAATCTGCCCATTTGCAGCTTTCCCAAGTCCTTCTTTAAGCCCATTTCTTTAGGAAGCCAGAATTCCAAGAAGCCTTGCAACTCTGATTCAACAACTCTTTTTCAGATGCCTGCGAAGCACAAGTTATTTCTCCAGGACCTATTTTCTAGGTCTTCTATTTTCTATTTTTTTTTTGTTTAACATTTATCAAAGCATCATACCTTAATAACAAAAAAAGTAACTCAAAACAATGAAAAAACAAAATACATTGCATAATGCAGATTTGAAGTTTTACAAAAATCGATTGTCGAAAACAGTCACATAAACACACAGGACTACCATTCATGCTCAGTCACACCTTATAACCCACAATAAGCATTAATCAAATATCAAAATTAAGAAAAACTTTCTTTAATACTTTGCGGTATCACTTCCCAAAACTTATCCCACAGTAAAAGCAAGTTTGCTTACCGTAAAAGGTGTTTCCGTAGATAGCAGGATGAATTAGCCATGCTGTCATGGGATCTGACAATCAGGTCCGGGAGGTGGAGCTTGTTAAGCAGAGGTTTGGTTTTTCAGTCTCTGCGGCTGCTCATGTGTTCCTGTGCAGGCTGCTCATGTGTTCCTGCTCATGTGTTCCTGCGCAGATTCTCCTCAGTCTGTGATTAAGCTGTAGTTGAGTCGGAGAGACAGTGACTGCCAGGGAGGAGGGCAGGTCAGCATGACTAATTCATCCTGCTATCTATGGAAACACCGTTTACGGTAAGCAAACTTGCTTTTTCCCGTTGATAGCAGGGCTGAATTAGCCATGTTGTCATGGGAGTCCCAAGCTCCCAATCACGTTATTTGTGATATGTATGGTTAAACGTGATCTGTAGTAGTGTGGTAGTCACCGTGGATCAGAGGATAGAGTACAGGATTGCTTGTCCTATCTTCGCATCCGCGGTTGCTTGTTGACCACGGCAGTAGTGTGATGTGAAGGTATGGAGTGATGACCATGTAGCTGCCTTCCAAATGTCTATGGGTTGTACGTTTTGATATATGGCAGCATAACATGAAGACTTTGGCTCAGGCCTTTGGCTCACTCATCTTACCCCAGAATCCTTTGCTGTCTGACTTAACTGAAACTGCTGGCATACAATGAACTTAAGCTGACCTGTGCGTGAATGGTATCTGGAATACCTTTAGGCTCTGCAAAGCCTATATTTAAAGGTCATGAGGTTATCGATGGCAGATGGCTGAAACTGCATTCTTTGCTTATCCGGCTCCAAGAGACTCCAACTGAAATCAAAGTTTCTCCCTGCCCCCTGGAGATGAAATGATTGATCTATTGACAGAGCAAAGAAGTTCAGAAGAAACAGGAGACATCAAAAGCAAGGCCAGAAACAAAGGGACCTCAGGGGGGAGTGTTTTCAGGTTAAAGTAGTTTTACTGTCATATTGCATAAGTGATCCTTATCACAGGCATTCTGTGTGTGGTTTAAACCTATATAAACCGGTGCGATATGTATTCTTTACAGGAACATCGGTATATAAAAAAAAAAAATTAAAAAAAAATAATAAATAAATACAGCTTTTACAAGATACTGTAAGAGACAGTAATGCCCTGCCTATATTGAAGGTCTGTGTCTTCCAAGGATATGCAATAATACATTTATATTTGATTCAACTAAATTCCTTGTGATATCCTTGTGTGTGTCCTGTAGCAGAGAAGCACCGTTTACACAGTCAGGTAATATATACAGTTTCGAAGGTGTGCCCATGACGCTGCCATTGCTCTGTCTTGTTGAACTTTGGGAATAGAAGATAGATGTAATTTCTGCTTGTTGTAGCAAAATTGTATGCATTGTACTATCCAGCTGGAGATGGTACGTTTGGTTACTGGAAGTCCAGGTGCTTTAGGATCAAAAGATAGAAAGAGTTGAGAAGTCCGTGAGTCCGATTTTGTTCTTTCTTTGTAGTAAGCTAGTGCTCTTTTACAGTCTAGCGTATGGAGTAACTTTTCCCTATCATTGGAGTGAGGTTTAGGGAAAAAGATTGGTAGTTCTATATTTTGATTGTGATGGAACTGTGAAACCACCTTTGGTAAGAAAGATGGGTGAGTTCTAAAAACTACTTTTTGGTGATAAAACTGCAAGTATGGAGAATAATGGAATAATAATAATAATGGAATAATGGAATAATGCTTGTAATTCACTGACTCGTCTAGCTGATGTTACTGCTACTAGAAATACTATTTTCCAAGTAAGGTACTTCATATGTGCTGAATCCATGGGTTCGAAAGGGAAAAGCATGAGTTGTTCCAGAACTATGTTGATATTCCATGGCACTGGAGGTTTTGACTTTGGAGGACTTTGATGAAATGAGACAATAAAGGGTGATTAGATATAGAGATATTATTAATCGGTCTATGATATGCCCCTATGGCACTGAGATGAACCCTAATAGAAGATGTGGCTAGGCCAGTTGTGTACAGTATATGAAGATAATCCATGAGTCTTTCCAGTGGATAGTCTATTGGTGATATGCCGTTGGATAAGCACCAAGTAGTGTATCATTTCCATTTGTAGTTGTAATTTCTTCTTGTTGAGAGTTTCCTGGATTCTAACAAAATGAATTATGTGGAAGCGGAAACTCCTTGTTCTGTTAAAAGGAGCCGTTCAGATAAGAGAGGACGCGTTTAGTTGAGCTCCTGACTAGTCTTCATTTTTATTACTGCAAAAACTCCTAGATGGCTCATATTAAAAGAAAGGGGAGGTTAAAGGAGGGAACCTCGACCCCACTCAAACCTACCCCTGTGCAAACGAAGATTCGGGAGTTCTTCTCCTCAGCAGACGAGTCTCCAGGAGGGTCGGCTGTAGCACGGGAGGGGGAGCAAACCTCCGTGCTTTTCGACAAACATCCTTGAGTCCTGGAGCACCGGACACTCCTTCCCCACCAGCCCATGTCAGAATGCACAAGCCGGTGGAACCCCCAGTGCCGATGTTGCACCGTGTGGAGGAAGCAATCGAGGTGGGCTTCGATGCAGGCGCGACAGGGCAAACCCAAGGTGAGGGGTCCTTAGTCGCCTTGAGGGACATGAACATCGGGATAATGAGCGGTGTGGGCAGCTCGCTGCTGGCGGTGACCGCTCATGAAAGGAGCCAAATGGAGCAGAGAGTCCTGGAGAGTACATCGCAGAGCATACCGGTAAAATTACCTGATCCAAAACTTTTAAAAATGCCTGAAAAAGTAACTTTAGAAGCCTTATGGAATGGATTATCTACTTTAGAAAATGCAATTACTACTTTGACTGCAGCAATAAAGGTTTCTCAAGAACAATTTAATTTGGTTAATCTGGTAGTTCTTGCAAATACTACTAAAATTCAGGAAATGGACACTCAAATACATCAAATAAAAGAAATACAATCGGGCTTGATTCAAGAGGATTCTAGATTGGAAAAGAGAGTGGAAAACCTGGAAAATAATTTCAGATATAATAATCTGAGAATAATTAATTTTCCTAAATGCAAATTGATATCCCCCAAGGAACAGCTTAAAAAATATTTCCAGGAGATATTACATTTTTCCAGTGGTGAACTGCCTACAATTCAGCATGCCTATTTTTTATCCGGGCCAGAAAGGAGAAGTGGAGGAGAGATGGAGGTTATTGAAAATCAGAGGGAGAATCCAGAATCATTATCCCCACTTGAAAATCTGACTGGATTTCTTGAGACTACCCAAGAGGAGCAAATTGAAAAGAGAGGTGTCCTGCTGGTTAAATTTTTGATATTCGCTGAAAGAGATATGGTGTTAAAGAGTTTTTTCCGTAATAGAGTTAAGCTCTACTTAGGGGGGAAAATTTGGATCTATCCAGATATCGTTAGAACAACGCAATTGCGTAGGAAAAAATGTCTCTCTTTATGTACTAGAGCTCGCCAATTAGGAGCGAAAATAATGATAAAATATCCATGTAAATGTATATTAAATATGGGTAATGATATGTTTGTATTTACTGAGCCTGATCAACTTTTATCTTTCCTGAATTCAAGAACTCAAAATCAAGACGAAACTGCTCCGTTTATTAATACTGGCGTAGTATAAATATTCTGCTACTCTCTTTTTCTTGTTAATATTTAAGAGTATAGAGATTAGCTCCAACTTTAAGTTTTGTTCCCCCAATTGCATAGTAAAAAAGGCAAGGAAATCTGAGAATCGTTATTGCCTCTAATGAAGTATGAATAACTTGGTGAATTGTGGTTTGTGTATATAATAGACTGATCTATTGTGGTTTGGGAAAATTTGTAAGTCCTGCCTAATTCAAGGCATGTAACAATGCTTTGTTTAATTCAAAAATTAATAGAGAGTAAATTAAAAAAAAAAAAAAGGAGCCGTTCAACCTCCATGCTGCCAAGTGGAGAGATGCGTGTAGTGGGTGTAGAAGAGTCCCCTGATCCTGTAGTAGCAAATCTGGACAGTTCGGCAGACGTATTGGTTCTTTGAGAGATAGTCAGAGAAGGAAACTGTACCATGGTTGTCTGGGCCAGACTGGAGCTATGAGTATCATTTGAGCTTTGCTATACACTTTTGAATTGTCCTTGTTATAAGTGGTATGGGAGGAAAGGCATATAGGAGGCCTGTCGTCCATGAGATGAGGAAGGCGTCCTGAGTAATCCTGAGTGGACTGGGACGTATCGAGCAAAAGCGTGGAACTTGAGCGTTGATCTCCGTTGCAAAGAGATCTATCAAAGGTGTTCCCCATTGCCTAAAGATGTTTTGGGCTATTTCTGTATTGAGTGCCGATTCGTGGGGATGAAAAATTCGATTTAACCTGTCCGCTCTTGTTTGCCAGTCCCAGAAGGTAGGTCGCTTGCAGATGTATGCAATGTTGATGCGCATGTTCGAATATGATCAAGGTCTCTTTGCAGAGGGACCATGAACTGGACCCTCCTTGTTTGTTGATGTAAAACTTTGCTACTTGATTGTCCGTGTAGATCACGACTCTGCGACCTTTGAAGTAGTCTTGAAAAACTTGCAAAGCCTTTTGAATCGCTCTGAGTTCCAGCAAATTTATCTGCAGGGTCTGCTCTGCGATTGTCCATGAGCCTTGTGTTTCGTAGATCTCGAGATGCGCTCCCCAGCCCTTGCGAGATGCATCTGTGGTCAGGACTACATTGTTAGGGGGAAGACTGAATAATGCTCCCTTGGAAAGGGTGGAATTTAAGAGCCACCATGTTATGTCTTTTTTCATCTCGGCTGTTAGTGATACTTTCTGTGTTAACGGTTGTGTGTGTTGTTTCCATTGTTGTTTTAGTCCCCACTGTAGACGTCTCATGTGTAGTCTGATATTGGGAACTGTAAAATTGGCTGCCGCCCTGTGACCTAAGATTACTAGAACTTGTCTCGCTGATGGTCTTTGAGTGTTGTTCAAGAGATAAAGAAGCTGACGTATCTGTGTTATTCGTTCCGATGGGAGGTATGCTCTGCTCCAATGTGAATGTATGCATCCTTCAGGTCGATGGAGCACATCCAGTCGTTGGGCTGAATTAGAGGTAGAATTGACTTCAAGGATACCATTTTGAATTTCTCTTTGGTCAGAAATTTGTTGAGTTCTCGAAGATCCAGGATGGAACAGAGGCCACCTGATTTCTTGGGTATCAGGAAATATGGAGAGAAAAACCCTGAGTTGTGGTGTTTCGGGAAAATTAGCCTGATGGCCTGCTAACTGTGTACGAGTGCAATCTCCTCCGCTAGTTGTGACTGAGATCTCTGAATTTTTAGTGTGGGAAGGTAGGGTAATATTGGTTTTGTTGTGAATTGAAGTTGATAACCTTGACATATTATCTCCAAAACCCATTGATCTGAAGTAATCTGCTCCCACACTGCTAGGCAAGAGTGGATTCTTCCCGGTGGTGTTAAATGTTGTGGTGGTGGCTGTATGTTTAAAAAGAAGGAGTTTTTTTCACCGTAGTTGCCGGTTGCTGATTTGGCTGTCTCTGATTTCGAGGTTTACCCCTGCATTGAAGAGGGGTATGTTGCTGTTGCTGTTGAGGTCGTTGGTACGATGGGTATGTTTGTTGTCAGAAAGATTGATGAGACCTATAAGGTCTGCGGTTGTACGAGGATCGGCGATTATATGGGAAGTAGCGCCGTGTGTTAGAGTAGGTGGGTTGTGATTGCAATGACTGCACTGCTATAGCTTCATCTTTCAGTTTTCCCACTTTCTCCTGAAATCTGTCACCAATTAGGTTGTCTCCCGTACATGGTAGATTTGCCAGTTTTTCATGTAGATCCTCCCTTATGGTGCTCGAACGCAACCATGCTATTCTCTGGGCTGCTATGGCCATTGCCGACGCGCTAGATGATGTTTCCAGTCCTTCACATACTGAACAGAGGAGGTGTCAGGAGCATTCCTCCATATCATGGAATGTCTGTGGAGGATGATCTGCCGTGGAGGAGAGCATACCTTTCGTGGCTTGGATACATTCATATAAATATTGTATCATATAAAACTGGTGATGCATGATTCTGGTGTTCAGCATTGCATTCTGGTACAGTTTCTTGCCAAATTCATCCAAATACCTATTGTCCTTGGTTGGAGGATATGTAGAGTGTGTTTTTGACCTTTTGAATCGTTGCATCGCCGATTCTACCAATATAGATGCATGAGGTAATTGTGGTAGCGCATACGGCGGGTCCTTCCGCATTCTAAATTTTGTCGGTTTTCCGTGAGACTGCCATCAGAGAGTGAGGGGTTTCCCAGGATTTTTGGAGAACACTGTGCAATAATTCTTGTGGTGGTAATGAAGTGGGTTCTCCTGGAACATCAAAAATTTTTAGAAGACCCAATGTCTCTGATCTAGGATCAGATTCTTTCTGTACATCTAAATGTAAGATGGTACCCATCTTTCCCAAGAATCTTGGATATGCGAGATCTTCTGGCGGAGAATACGGTTCTTGTGGTTGCTCCTGTGGATCCGAAGGAAACCCCGTCGAGGATGAAGGAGATGTTGGTGGAGATGTAGAATCTCTCGGTGTGTCCTGATTTGTAACTGGGGATTGTGGTCTGTCTGGGGCCGGTGATGATGGAGGTTCTACTGACGGTTCCCTTGAGAGATGGATACTCTGTTCTCTAGAGCCCGTCGATGGTTGATTTGACATTTTAAAAGAGGCTTCTAGAGTTTCATAGAAACCCGCTAGAGACTGCGATAATTGCCAAAAAGTCTCTTTCGTTTTAGGAGGCATGACAGATTTGGTTGTGCTGGTATTGGCGGAGACAATGAAGGTGGGACATGCTCTGGTTTGTGAGCTTTCTCTCTTATTCTCCTAGGAGAACTGCTTGAAGAGGTGGATGCATTAGAAGATGTGAGACAGATCAGCGATCTATGTGAATGTGCTTTTTGTTGTTTACTCCTGGAGGAGATGGAGGTAGAGGGGCTGACGTCCCATTTTGTATCCTTATATGGCAATGTTTTATGATGTGAATGATGTTTGTGGTGATGGGTACGCCCTGGTGTTACATGATGTTTATCCCTTGATGGTGACCTTTTCTTATGTTTAGGTCTAGATCCCCATGAAGATGTCTCAGGTCGCCATGGCGTAGAGTCATGAGAGGTGGAATGGGATAATTGTGGAGATTGGTGTTCGGCTTGGATGTGACACCTTTTGAATCTTTAATGACGTAGGTATTCGCCTTTCCCGTGATGGACTCCTTGATCCACTTCGGGTCTCTTGTCTTTTGGTGAGTGAAATTCGTGGCGCCGTAGTGTGCGCCGGCGTCTTCGGTGCCGTAATGTGCGCCGACGTCTTCGGCGCTGTAATGTGCTCCGACGTTTTTGGCGTCGGTCCCATCGGGCCTGTCAGCTGCACCGGAGTTTTCTGCACCACAGCTCGTTCCCGAGATGGCGGCGTATCTCGCGCCCATCTCGCGTGGTCATGCGGCGCCAGTTTTTGACGAGGCCAATCGGTCGCAATCGGTTGGATCAGATCCCTGATCCAACGGCCTCGATTGTTTTATTACCTCTTTCCTGCCAGGCCGGGAGGGACAAGGATCCCACGATGCCGCCCTCCTGTGAGGGGAAGCGGGTCTCTTCGCCGGTCCCGGAGAGGAATAAGCCTCTGATGGCTCTAAGAGGCTAAGAAGCTCCTTCATTTTGTAGGCCCGCTGTCTCTGGGCCCGAGGGGACATGTGAGGGCAAAGTTCCCATTCCCCCGCCTTGTGGTTGGCACCGAGGCAATGGTAACATCGGTCATGGCCATCCGTGACCGACATTACCTTGCCGCAGCGACAACGTTTAAATCCGGATTTGGACATCCTGAGGAGAAAGTTAGCTCTGTGTGCGATCCCGCGCGCGGCAGACTGAGGAGAATCTGTTACTTTCCTGCGCGGGAACACACGCGCAGCTGCAGAAACTAAAAAACCAAACCTCTGCTTAACAAGCTCCGCCTCCTGGACCTGATTGACAGATCCCATGACAGCATGGCTAATTCAGCCCTGCTATCAATGGGAAACACATATTCCTTGTGTAATGTTAGTTGGGTAAGTCTTGCATCTAAACTTTCAGTTAATTTCCAATCTAACATAGCTTTATACCATTAAGAACATAAGAAAATGCCATACTGGGTCAGACCAAGGGTCCATCAAGCCCAGCATCCTGTTTCCAACAGTGGCCAATCCAGGCCATAAGAACCTGGCAATTACCCAAAAACTAAGCCTATTCCATGTTACCATTGCTAATAGCAGTGGCTATTCTCTAAGTGAACTTAATAGCAGGTAATGGACTTCTCCTCCAAGAACTTATCCAATCCTTTTTTAAACACAGCTATACTAACTGCACTAACCACATCCTCTGGCAACAAATTCCAGAGTTTAATTGTGTGCTGAGTAAAAAAGAACTTTCTCTGATTAGTTTTAAATGTGCCCCATGCTAACTTCATGGAGTGCCCCCTAGTCTTTCTACTATCCGAAAGAGTAAATAACCGATTCACATCTACCCGTTCTAGACCTCTCATGATTTTAAACACCTCTATCATATCCCCCCTCAGTCGTCTCTTCTCCAAGCTGAAAAGTCCTAACCTCTTTAGTCTTTCCTCATAGGGGAGCTGTTCCATTCCCCTTATCATTTTGGTAGCCCTTCTCTGTACCTTCTCCATCGCAATTATATCTTTTTTGAGATGCGGCGACCAGAATTGTACACAGTATTCAAGGTGCGGTCTCACCATGGAGCGATACAGAGGCATTATGACATTTTCCGTTTTATTCACCATTCCCTTTCTAATAATTCCCAACATTCTGTTTGCTTTTTTGACTGCTGCAGCACACTGTCCCGACGATTTCAATGTGTTATCCACTATGACACCTAGATCTCTTTCTTGGGTTGTAGCATCTAATATGGAACCCAACATTGTGTAATTATAGCATGGGTTATTTTTCCCTATATGCATCACCTTGCACTTATCCACATTAAATTTCATCTGCCATTTGGATGCCCAATTTTCCAGTCTCACAAGGTCTTCCTGCAATTTATCACAATCTGCTTGTGATTTAACTACTCTGAACAATTTTGTGTCATCTGCAAATTTGATTCTCACTCGTCTTATTTCTTTCCAGATCATTTATAAATATATTGAAAAGTAAGGGTCCCAATACAGATCCCTGAGGCACTCCACTGTCCACTCCCTTCCACTGAGAAAATTGCCCATTTAATCCTACTCTCTGTTTCCTGTCTTTTAGCCAGTTTGCAATCCACGAAAGGACATCGCCACCTATCCCATGACTTTTTACTTTTCCTAGAAGCCTCTCATGAGGAACTTTGTCAAACGCCTTCTGAAAATCCAAGTATACTATATCTACCGGTTCACCTTTATCCACATGTTTATTAACTCCTTCAAAAAAGTGAAGCAGATTTGTGAGGCAAGACTTGCCCTGGGTAAAGCCATGCTGACTTTGTTCCATTAAACCATGTCTTTCTATATGTTCTGTGATTTTGATGTTTAGAACACTTTCCACTATTTTTCCTGGCACTGAAGTCAGGCTAACCGGTCTGTAGTTTCCCGGATCGCCCCTGGAGCCCTTTTTAAATATTGGGGTTACATTTGCTATCCTCCAGTCTTCAGGTACAATGGATGATTTTAATAAGTTACAAATTTTTACTAATAGGTCTGAAATTTCATTTTTTAGTTCCTTCAGAACTCTGGGGTGTATACCAGATGATTTACTACTCTTCAGTTTGTCAATCAGGCTTACCACATCTTCTAGGTTCACCGTGATTTGATTCAGTCCATCTGAATCATTGCCCATGAAAACCTTCTCCATTACAGGTACCTCCCCAACATCCTCTTCAGTAAACACCGAAGCAAAGAAATCATTTAATCTTTCCGCGATGGCCTTATCTTCTCTAAGTGCCCCTTTAACCCCTCGATCATCTAACGGTCCAACTGACTCCCTCACAGGCTTTCTGCTTCGGATATATTTTAAAAAGTTTTTACTGTGAGTTTTTGCCTCTACAGCCAACTTCTTTTCAAATTTTCTCTTAGCCTATCTTATCAATGTCTTACATTTAACTTGCCAATGTTTATGCTTTACCCTATTTTCTTCTGTTGGATCCTTCTTCCAATTTTTGAATGAAGATCTTTTATTTATTTATTTATTATTTATTTAAAGTCTCTTCTATACCGATAGCCGTTCGCACATCGTATTGGTTCACAAAAAACAAAAACTTTTGGGCAGAGCCCTTACAAGTAACGGAAGAATACAATTAACAGGAAGAGGGATAATACTGAGAGGCATAACAAAATCAATAAATAAAAACAACAACTATAACATAATTAACAATGTACAAGAATCAGCGGTCATAAAGCATTCTTAGTCAGAAATCGGTGAATGATTCGCAGGGGAATTTTTATGTAGGGTGAGGTGACATGGGGTAGGCTTGCTGGAAAAGCCAGGTTTTCAGTTTTTTCTTGAATTTGGGAGTGGAGGTCTCCATGCGTATATCATGAGGCAAGGAGTTCCATATGGAGGGGCCGGCGAGTGAAAAAGCTCTGCTTATTGTGGAGGAGAGTTTGAATGATTTGATGGATTGGGCACGTAGGGTTCCTTGGAGGGCTGGGCGGGTGGGTCTGTTGGAGGTACGGGGGAGGAGGGGGGGGGTTGATCCAGTTGAGGTTTAAGTTTAACAGACTTTTATGGATGAGGGAGAGTGCTTTATAAAGTATTCGTGAGTGTATTGGGAGCCAATGTAGTTCGATAAGTGTGGGAGTGATATGGTCTCTTTTTTTTAGAGTTTGTCAGTATACGAGCGGCGGCGTTTTGTAATAGTTCTAACAGTTTGGTGTGTGTTGCGGGGATGCCAAGGAGGAGTGCGTTACAGTAGTCTATTTTAGACAGGACAATAGACTGGAGTACTGTACGGAAGTCTTTTGGCTAAAATAGTTTCTTTCACCTCCCCTTTTAACCATGCCGGTAATCGTTTTGCCTTCTTTCCACCTTTCTTAATGTGTGGAATACATCTGGACTGTGCTTCTAGAATGGTATTTTTTTAACAATGACCACACCTCTTGGACATTTTTAACTTTTGTAGCTGCTCCTTTCAGTTTTTTTCTAACAATTTTTCTCATTTTATCAAAGTTTCCCTTTTGAAAGTTTAGCACGAGAGCCTTGGATTTGCACACTGTTCCTTTTCCAGTCATTAAATCAAATTTGATCATATTATGATCACTATTGCCAAGCGGCCCCACCACCGTTACCCCTCTCACCAAGTCCTGTGCTCCACTGAGAATTAGATCTAAAAATGCTCCCTCTCTCGTCGGTTCCTGAACCAGTTGCTCCATAAAGCTATCATTTATTCCATCCAGGAACGTTATCTCTCTAGCGTGACCCAATGATACATTTACCCAGTCTATATTGGGGTAATTGAAGTCTCCCATTATTACTGCACTACCAATTTGGTTAGCTTCCCTAATTTCTCTTATCATTTCACTGTCCGTCTCACCATCTTGACCAGGTGGACGGTAGTTTACCCCTATCACTATAGTCTTCCCCGACACACAAGGGATTTCTACCCATAAAGATTCAATTTTGTATTTAGTCTCATGCAGGATGTTTATCCTGTTGGACTCTATGCCATCCCGGACATAAAGTGCCACACCTCCTCCCGAATGCTCCTCTCTGTCATTGCGATATAATTTGTACCCCGGTATAGCAGTGTCCCATTGGTTATCCTCTTTCCACCATGTCTCTGAGATGCCAATTAAGTCTATGTCATCATTTACTGCTATACATTCTAATTCTCCCATCTTACTTCTTAGACTTCTGGCATTAGCATACAAACATTTCAAAGTTTGCTTTTTGTTTGTATTTTCATTCTGCTTTTTAATTGATAGGGATAAGTTAGAATTTTTTAGTTCAGGTGAGTTTTTAGTTACAGGCACTTGGACTACTTTTCTAATTATTGGAACCTCACTGTCGGGATGCTCTAATTCTAATGCATCATTAGTATCCTTTAAAGATACCTCTCTCCGAACCATGCGCTGCTGAGCGACTGTCGGCTTTCCCCTTTGTTCTAGTTTAAAAACTGCTCTATCTCCTTTTTAAAGGTTAGCGCCAGCAGTCTAGTTCCACCCTGGTTAAGGTGCAGCCCATCCCTTCGGAAGAGACTCCCCCTTCCCCAAAAGGTTCCCCAGTTCCTAACAAAACTGAATCCCTCTTCCTTGCACCATCGTCTCATCCACGCATTGAGACTCCGGAGCTCTGCCTGCCTCTAGTGACCTGCGCGTGGAACAGGAAGCATTTCAGAGAATGCTACCCTGGAGGTTCTGGATTTAAGCTTTCTACCTAAGAGCCTAAATTTGGCTTCCAGAACCTCCCTCCCACATTTTCCTATGTCGTTGGTGCTGAGCTGGTGGCGGAATCTCCTCTATCCAAAATAAAGAATCATTAACTTAGCCAATTGTAGCGCTAAAATGTAAAAATTTAACATCTCCTTTGCCCCAAAATGATCCCAATAATAAAATTTCTTCCTGAAAAGGTAATAAAATACCTGTTTACTTTGTGTACAGTAGATAAGACTACTTCCCAAAAATCATATAACTTATGACAAAGGAAAGGCTGAAGAGGTTAGGGCTGTTCAGCTTGGAGAAGAGACGGCTGAGGGGGGATATAATAGAGGTCTTTAAGATGTGACTCGGATATTTACACTTTCGAATAATAGAAGGACTAGGGGACATTCCATGAAGTTAGCAAGTAGCACATTTAAGACTAATCGGAGAAAATTCTTTTTCACTCAACGCACAATAAATCTCTGGAATTTGTTGCCAGAGGATGTGGTTAGTGCAGTTAGTGTAGCTGGGTTCAAAAAAGGTTTGGATAAGTTCTTGGAAGAGAAGTCCATTAACTGCTATTAATCAAGTTTACTTAGGGAATAGTCACTGCTATTAATTGCATCAGTAGCATGGGATCTTCTAGGTGTTTGGGTAATTGCCAGGTTCTTGTGGCCTGGTTTGGCCTCTGTTGGAAACAGGATGCTGGGCTTGATGGACCCTTGGTCTGACCCAGCATGGCAATTTCTTATGTTCTTATGTTCTTATACCATTCATTACTTTATATGACATTTATTAGAATCCACTATGCCTATTCAGAGCAGTCTATTCATAGCATAACTACTTCTATACAACACTTTAAATTGCATCCCTTGAATTTTAGAATCAACAGTTAAAAAAAATAAACAAATATTGAAACCATTTTTAACCTCATCCCCCATAATAGGGGTCCCCATTTCAGTAGACCATTAGTGTGAAAGCTTTGTGACTAATACATTGGATGTCTTCTCCAGTCTCATTTTATACCAGGAGGCAATTTTATTACTTTGTGTTCCCTAATAAACCTATTCAATTTGTAAGAGAATTTTTGGAAAAAAATAGTAGGGTGCTGCTGTTTTACCAAATCTACATAATGTCTAACTTGTAAATAAGTATAAAATGTGTAGGAAGATTACAGTCAACTTGTAATTGTTCAAAAGAAAAAAAATTGTACCCCAAGCTATGCAATATAAATCTGAAATAATTTTAAATTCCACCTGTCCTCCATTGCCCTGGAAGAAATTCAGTATTTCCCACTAAAGGAAGATAATCTGAAATTCACCATAAAGAGCCCCTCACATCAAAAGAAACTTCCAGGCTTTTTTGACCACAGAAAATAAAGGATGTGTTTTCATAGAAAAAGGTGTTTCTGTTTCTGAAAGATGTAATGCACCCCAAGGTGTTAAAGGATGGAGGACAGATTTTACCATATATTCAGCTCGATACAGTAAAGTTCAGTTGAAGATTTCTCGTCTGTAACGAGCTCGCTGCGCACAATTCGGACGCGTAAGGCAAACCAGCGATACAGTCTCCAGTTTTGCACGTCCGTAGCGCTTCTTAAAACAGACGCGTAACCCTTCCCGCACCCGGCATGTAAATGAACGAATTAGCTGTATAATGAAGGAATTAGCTATTCCCCTCCGATACCGTAACGGGCACTCAGGTTCTCTCATTAGTAACGCACTGTTTTGCTGCGGCCGTAACGTGTTAGTTTACCGCCTCCCCCTAGTAGGAGTTAGGACTGTGAGACTAGTAACAAATCCATCGACACCGCTTAAGACACTCAAAAACAATAAAACACAATTTAAAAAAAAAGCGATACAGAGATGATCGAGAAAATGTAATGATGTGGGACACATAAAACCTGTCAGAAGAAAAAATAAAAATTTTTAAATACCTGTCGGAGGGCCGCGTGGGTACAGGCGATGGCGGCGGGAGCCGGGTGGTCGCGTGTTAAATCTAGGCCGCGGGCGGGTGGGTGCCTGTTCCAGGCGGCGGCAGCGACAGCGGCGGGACACGCGTTAGTTCGAGACGGGCGGCGGGTGGTCGCGTGTTAAATCTAGGCCGGGTCCGCACAGGCGCGCATTCATTCACTGCCGGTGGGGGCTGCCTCTGGCAGCCCCCACCGGCAGTGAATGAATGCGCGCCTGTACGACCCCTGCGATTCGGCGCTCAAGGCGTGACGTCACGGCATGTGACTGCCTTGAGCGCCGAATCGCAGGGGTCGCACAGGCGCACATTCATTCATTCACTGCCGGTGGGGGCTGCCGGAGAGGCAGCCCCCACCGGCAGTGAATGAATTCATTCATCCAGGCGGAGGAGCCGGCTGCTTTCGCCACCAGCTCCTCCGCCTGGATGAATGAATGTGCGCCTGTGCGACCCCTGCGATTCGGCGCTCAAGGCAGTCACATGCCGTGACGTCACGCCTTGAGCGCCGAATCGCAGGGGTCGCACAGGCGCGCATTCATTCAATGAATGAATGCGTGCGGACCCGGCCTAGATTTAACACGCGACCGCCCGCCGGCCGTCTCGAACTAACGCGTGTCCCCCCGCCGCCGCTGCCGCCTGGAACAGGCGCCCACCCGCCCGCGGCCTAGATTTAACACGCGACCACCCGGCTCCCGCCGCCGCCGGCCGCCTGGACCCACGCGGCCGTCTGAAACTAACGTGCGTCCACCCGCCCCCCCCCCCCGCCCCCGCCGCCCGGAACAGGCGCCCACCCGCCCGCGGCCTAGATTTAACACGCGACCACCGGCCCCCCGGATCCCGCCGGCCGCCTGGACCCACGCGGCCCTCCGACAGGTATTTAAAAATTTTGATTTTTACACTTCCTGGTGCCTGTCATTTCAAATGTCATTTGAAATGACAGGTACCAGCGCACCCAGGTTACTGTATAGGCGCTGTATTAAGCGCCTATACAGTAAAATGGGTTACGCGGGCATAACCCTTCCCTACCGCTTTAAAGCCGCGGCATGCATTTGCATGCGATTAGAGGAGAGTATCGGGGAGTTAGTGAAGAGAACTGTGCGTGCGGGGAGGAAGGGTGTGCCTGACACTACCTCACTGTTTCTACCTCGACCTTACTGTATCGACCTGATTGTTTGTAGTACTGGTAATTCCCAGAGTTCCACTCCCAGGCAAATCTAAGCTGACAAGCTACCAGATTTTAGGTTTTATAATGTAATCTTAACCCACCTTTGTTCTTTCATTCATCAATGAGCTAATTTGTCTAGGTTTCGCTTGCCATAGAAATCTGGATAGTACTAATTGCAATTTAAGTATCTGATTTACCTAGGAGTTTTCTCATAGACACAAAGTGGGAGAAAAGCCTTAATGAAACTGGCCCTATGCACCTTCTTAAGAGGTAACCAACATGGCAGCATTTGTGGTTTGTATAGTAACTTGGGCAAAAGTATCATTTTAAAAATTGCACGCCTACCAAAAAAAAACAAAACCAAAGGGAGCTTTAACCAAGTCTGAGGTTGAATTTGAATCTTGTCAACCAATGGAGCAATATTCAACTGATACAGATCAGTCACACGAGCAGAAAATTGTAAGCCTAAATATGTAAAAGAAGAAACCCAACTAAAAGGAAAATGTCCCTACCAATTGGCACTGAGAGCAGAAGTAGGGATGGCAACTTTCAAACCGGTGCGCGGACATGCATGTGCATCAGCCCGCGCCCAGGTATAAGGTTGTTCGCAAACTTACCACTCATCACCAAACTGATGGAAAAAATTGTCAAAAAGCAACTGTCAGAATATCTGGAAGATCATAACATTCTATCCCCAGCTCAATATGGCTTCCGAAAACGCCTAAACACCGAATCGCTCTTACTATCTCTCACTGACATCATCCTCATTAACCTGGAGAAAAAACAATCTTACCTGCTTGTTCTTCTTGATCTTTCTGCTGCGTTTGACACGGTAAAACACACTATACTTATAGACCAACTAGCCAATATAGGGATCAAAGGCACAGCTCTCAGATGGTTTCATTCCTTCTTAAGCAACAGATTCTACAAAGTCAGGATAAACAACAAAGAATCGCATCCAATCCTTACCGAGCAAGGAGTCCCGCAAGGATCCTCACTTTCACCCACCCTCTTCAATATCTACCTCCTCCCTCTCTGCCACCTACTCTCAAACCTCAAGCTCACCCATTACCTCTATGCAGACGACATACAAATCCTTCTCCCGATTACAGAATCACTTCAAAAAACCATCACATACTGGAACAAATGCCTACAGCCTATTAAAAACTTACTCTCAAGCCTCAACTTAGTATTGAATGCCAATAAAACCGAAATGCTCATTGTCTCCCAGGATCCCCTTACAATATCTTCTAGCCTCTCTCCACCAAACACAAATAGCATGTTCTCAGCTGACGTCAGAGACCTTGGAGCCTGGCTAGACAACCATCTAAACCTAAAAAAGTTCGTAAACACTACCACAAAGGACTGCTTTTACAAACTGCAAGTCCTCAAAAAACTTAAACCCCTCCTTTACTTCTCCGACTTCAGGCTAGTACTGCAATCCATCATATTATCTAAGCTCGACCATTGCAACTCCCTTCTGCTAGGTCTACCCATCAACACCATCAAACCATTACAGATGGTATAGAATTCCGCTGCTAGAATTCTCACAAGTTCTAACAAAAAAGATCATATCACCCCAATCCTTCGTAACCTACATTGGCTTCCTATTAAACACAGGATACTCTATAAGGTACTCACAATCGTCCACAAAGTGACAAACAAACTAGCTCCTATTATGTTAAGCTCTCAACTCCAACTGCACACATCTTCTAGACCTATTAGAAGCGCATACAAAGGAACACTGCATGCCCCACAAATAAAATCATCATTGAGCAAACGAGCTCTATCTTCAGCAGGCCCCCACCAGTGGAACTCGCTCCCCCCAGATCTAAGACTTGAACCCAATCATCAAGAATTCAAAAAAAGACTGAAGACCTGGCTTTTCCAACAAGCCTTCCCAGACTCTTAATGCTACTCAGACAGAAAGACATCCTAAATATGAGGTATCCCCAAATTATGGACACCGCACCAAGTCCTACTATCAGGACCCTGCAACTGTACAACAATCTTTGAGTCCAAAAGTTCATCATATTTTATTGTATCTATTTTGCAGCATTAATATGTCATTATTTCTACGTTAAATAGTTAAACTGTATATATAATATTTATTTATTACTATGTTAAATTGACATACAGTTATATTGTTCCATCTGTTCTACGGTTCTATGTAAAGCCAGTTATATCGTTCCATCTGTTCTACGGTTCTATGTAAAGCCCCTCTCTCTGTTGGGCAGTTTATCGTTTTATGTAAACCGGAGTGATTCGTAGTTCTTACAAGAACTTCGGTATATAAAAATAAAAAATAAAATAAATAAATATATACATAGAAACGACGGCAGAAAAAGACCGGTCCATCCAGTCTGCCCAGCAAGCTTGTGGTAGCATTAAAAATATCAGCCTTATTATTGGTCAAGGGCATCAACAGCCGCATCAGCAAGTTACTCCCTCTCCTACTTGTTTGCCCAGACTCCGAAATCCAGCGTCCTCAGTGGCTGCTGTCTGAGTCCGATTTTCCCCCCTCCCCCTTTTCTTTTTCCCATACTGTTAAAACAAAGAGCAATATTGGAGCTGCACCAATAGCATGAAGGCCCACTGGCCAAGGGTAGCAACCACCCCACAGCAAGTTACCTCCATGCATGTCCGTTTCCATCCTTTAGTCCCTAGGGATCCACAGTGTTTATCCCATGCCCCTTTGAAATCTTTCACTGATTTTGTCTTCACCACCTCTTCTGTGGAAGGGCATTCCAGGCATCCATCACCCTCTCCGTGAAGAAATATTTCCTGATGTTGGTTCTGAGTCTTTCTCCCTGCAGTTTCATTTCATGACCCCTAGTTCTACTAATTTCTTTCCAACTGAGGTTTGTTGATTGTGTATCTTTAAGACCTTTCAGGTATCTGAAGGGCTGTATCATATCTCCCCTGCACCTCCTCTCCTCCAGGGTATACATATTTAGGTCCTTCTACCTCTCCTCATAAGTCATTTGATGAAGACCCTCAACCATTTGTCGCTCTTCTCTGGACCGGCGCCATCCTGTCTCTGTCTGTTTTGGGATACAGTCTCCAGAACTGAACACAATACGCCAGGTGAGTAGATGTAATGAAATAGCCTGGCAGTGTGCATGTATGCCAAATTGTAAGTGGGTGCATACAAATGCTGCTTCTACCGCTTAAATTGAGGGATTTTAAAAGGGGCGTGCTCCAATGCTATTGCCAGTTTTACCAGTTCATCCTCCCAACCCACCTAGTTTAATAGCCTTCACTCCCCCCAGTTAGCCCTGACCAATAAAACCCTGCAGATCTGCCTGTTTATCCTTATTTTTTAATTTACATGTCATCCATAGTAGATGTATAGTTACACTGTAGAGGGCATTTATGTGCACATCTCTGGTTCATGCCCCGCCCAGCCTATGCCCTGCTGCTTTTTGAAAATGTTCTAGATGTGTGTGGGGCGGGAGATACATGCACATTTCACCAGCTTTTAAAATCTGCTCAGCACATTAGCCCCACTTATTTGCACATCCCCTAATTAATGCACACATTCGGCTTTTAAAATGTGCCTTTTAAGGCTAGAGCTTGATTACCAAAATTACCTGCAAACTGTCCAAAATCATGAAGAATGTTAGATGATAAAGATTCTATGGGAGTAGCCACCAACCGCAAACAGACATGTCTTTTGATTTATGTCACCTAGTTGCATGCCTTGTATTAATTAACTCATGAGATTTTATTTTAATTGCCAATAGTTCCACCGATAAAACATACAGTCATGGAGAAGGAGGGCATCCCTGACGCATACCCCTTTGATTTCAAAAGGGATAGAGACCGGTCCATTGATCGTTAATCTAGCCTGCTGCTGGGTATAGAAAAGTTTTAACCAAGTCAGAAAATAATGCGGAGGGCCACATTTTTGCAAAATCCAAAATAAATACTTCCACTCCACAGTTTCACAGAATTGTATACACTGATAGCGCTGGATCCAACGTTAATGTCGTTATTAATAATAATAGCAAACGCAAATCGCACTCGGGATCGTACTTTTCCGACGCACGAGTTCGGCCGGAGGGCGTGGTCGGCTCCGGTGCGTACGTGCCTCACGTCCTACGCGGGCCCCGCCCTCTCTCCCCCTCCCGTTCAGTCTCTGGAAAAGAGAAAAAAAAAACTTTTTTTTAATTGAGGAATCAACAGCCGCCATCTTGTCGCCGATCTGAGCCGGGATTTCGAGAGGGATTTATTCGGCATTGGAGCCTCCTGGCGGGTCGGAACCGACATCAACTTCATCCGCGGCTAATTTTCCACCTCCTCGGACGTAATCTGATCGGAATAGGGGGCTTTTTGGCGGCGGGGGAGGAAGTATTCAGCAGCCCCGTGAGCAGCGCTCTCCGGTCTGGAGGTGGGGGGGTGACTCTGGAGCTCTCTCGCTTATTGTTTTTTTCTCAGAGCGGCGAAGCTTCATCAAGTCCGTCCCGACCCGGGCAGAAGCTGGGGCCAGGGTGCGAAACCTTGGTAGAACACTAAGCACTTCCTTCCTCGAGATTTAAGCAGAAAAGATTAGTTTAGGGGAGACGTCCTGGATGAGAAACTGAAGCATTCCGGCAAAGGGAAAAAATTCAAGCGTCATTAAAATTACACAGAAGCCGGGACCTGCGAGCGGAGGAGGAAGGTGGCAAAATGTCCCCTGACTGAGTTATCCTCCGCTTTAGCTCTTTTTTTTTTTAAATTTTTTTACATTTCCTCCCCCCAAACCGTTTAGTTTACTAATTATTATTTTGAGTGGGTTATGTTAGCCCCCATTCCCCTTACCTCCTTCCGCCTCCGGCTCTCTTTCTGGAGCTGGTGATTAATTTATTATTGTTGTGGTTATTTGGCGGTGTTGGGGAGGGGGGGCGGGGGGTTGTGGGGAGGGGTTGGGGGTTCCTAGGATTTGGGAGACCTTAGGGTGCCTGGGTCCTTGCAAAATGTGGGTGTTGGGTGTTGTGTTATTAGGGCGCAGCGGGGCGCTGTTGCCACTTCGTTGAGATGTAGGGATTTTTTTTTTTTTTGTATTAATTTTTGATCTCTGCAATTTTGTATTGTGGCCGTGATAGAAGAAGAAAATCAAGTAGTGTTGGGGAAGGAGGAACGAGAAGAAAGGCCTTACAATTTGGAATTATTTTTTAATTAATACACATACCTGGACAACTATTTATTTTTTATTTTTT
The DNA here is from genome assembly GCF_901001135.1 of Rhinatrema bivittatum. NCBI lineage: Eukaryota > Metazoa > Chordata > Amphibia > Gymnophiona > Rhinatrematidae > Rhinatrema > Rhinatrema bivittatum. Next base: position 44,770,145 of record NC_042628.1, on the reverse strand, counting down.
TTACATTAAAATATACGCAAGGAAAAATAAACCTTTAAGAAGAATAAAATGGCTGAGAACTTGCTGGACGGACCTTCTAACCCGAAACGAGCCAAATTAAACTCCCCTGGGTTCTCAGCTAGTGACAGTACAGGTAAGCGCTCATTGCTATCTTGGCCGTGGGTTACAGAACTAGGGGCTGTACGTGGGTATGAAGTCTGAAGTGATTGCAAGGAGGTAGTATGCACCGTAATGAAAAGCTGCTAAGTCACGTTAAATATGGAAATTGCATCAGTTTCGTTAATATTTTTCTTGGAAGGTGAGAGAGATGATTTGGAAAAAAAAAAACCGAATTGCTTCTAAATAATCCTTGCAACCATGATAAAAACAGGGATTAGAAACTCTTAAGTACCATTTTAAAGTGTGTGTGTGTATATCTGTCTATCCATATGTATTGCAATAACTAGAGTTCACATGACTTTATAATATTAAAGATACCCAAGATTACTTTTTATAATGTATTTAGAAGTAAAATAATCCATTGTATGCATAATATAATCATGGATGAAGATATTGCCTGTTGTGATACGAATAATTTATAATTTAAAAATAATTTTGCAGTGTAAAGGTGCAGTTGAGATTTTTAAGCCTAGTGGTAAAAACCATTGGCCTAGTAGGCATGTTACGTTACTCCAGTGCTTAGCTGTATAGATGCTGACGTTTTTTCATGCACATTTGTATTTCTTCTATATATAAAAAAACTACAGTTCAATCAGTTTAAGTCTGAAAACTTGAGATATAGTCCTGATTTTCATATTTTGACATTCTGTGTATTTGGATATAGAATGTTCTCAAAATTGTCTAATTTTAGACATTGTTTGAATATTCACTAGATCTTAAATGTAGAATGTTTTCATCGCCAATCTTGGAGTTTAACATTTGCAGTATACTTTTGAATGATATAAAAGTCGCTTTTTTTTCCCTTTTGTCTTGTAATTTCGGTGTTGCTTTCCTATTTACTTGATTTGACACTTTCTTGTTGTAAACCATTGCAGAAAAATTTTGGACCATAATTAAAACTTTCTGTTGTATATGTCAAACTTTTTTTTCCTCATAAGTAGTAATACATTGAATGAGAATATTTAAGAAAGGACTAAATTGTGCACCTGTGGTAGTTATATTTTTAAGCCACAGTAATGTTTAGAAATTAGTTGTCACAATTACAAAGTAAATGGTATTTTATTAGATTTTGGACATTTTTGATTGAATGCAAAGGGGGGTGTTTTTTTTTTTTTTTTTTTTTTTTTTTTAACTTAGCTACTACTGTTGCTTCTCTTTCTGTTCCAGACTAGGAGCTTAGTGTTGCTACATCTTGAAAGCATACCTTTCTAAAAAGTGTCAAAGTTGCTTCAGTTAACTTTGGAAACATTTTGGTGGTTTTCCTTATTCTGGGCAAGATATCTATTTGTATTTATTTGATATTCCATAAACTACTTTGAGTTGAATTTTGGTTTAAGGAAGGCAGTACATACCATAACTATAACAGATGTAAATAGAGGATATCTGCTGGGTGGTGGTAGAACTGAAGACTTTCCACAGCAAGATTGGCATTGATGACTACTTTCTAGTTAGTCTGCTGATAGAAGAATGGTTCACATTTTCGGAGCCTCTGAAAAGTGGGGAACCCATTTGGTTTGACACTGACTAGGTCTGGTGTGCCTTAGCAATCTTTAATTACAGAAGTTCTATTCTACTCTGATCCAGCAAAATTCATATTTGAATTTGTAATCTCAGAAAAGCATCTTACCAGTAACATAACACATTGAATAGCTATGCAGACAAAGCTTAAACCTCAAACCTCACTCATATGTAATATAGTCAGTTTCATTATAAATCTGAAGCTATGAAACTTGGCACAGTTCTTCATAGCTACAAGAACTTATAAATTCTTTTAACATATTTTAAATTGGTTTACAAAATATAAAACAGCTTTAGAACTCGTTGAATTCAAGAGTATATTACTGCAATACATGGTTTTCTCATGATATGTGATGGAATGATGAAACATGTTTTGTGTACAATTGTCTTTTTTAAAATTTTTCTTAGTATAACAATGTTCCAGAATACATTTCAGTTTTCTGCATCAGTTTTGCAGTTAACATGTTTTCTGTAGAGATTAGATGATGATTTTCATTGACTTAAATTGCATACGCAAATTAGTAGCTTCCTGGTAGACATATCTTCCATTTGAGCATATAGTGGAAGGTATAGTTGTGTTTCTAACTGCTTAGTTGCTGTGACCCTACATTGGATTCTGTTTCTTAGAACTTTAATTACATTTTTGCTTTAAAGCTGTAGTGTTCAAAATATCAAATTGCCTGATCCTTGTCTGGTGCTTACTTTTTTAGTCTTATGTGTGTGTGTTCCTTTTGGTGTTCTGATATTTTTCTTTAACACTTTTTGTTTTTAAACTTCTTGCATGAGCTCTCCATTCAGATTTCTATGCTCTGTATATGTTGAGAGTCATGGCATTTGCTAAGTAGAGGGCACTTTAAATGCTACTTTCTGCTTAGGAATGTAATATAAATTGGAACAAAGCAATGGTATTTCATCAAATTTTGTTTTAACTGTCAACTGAACTATGTAAATAAAGGTGTGTTTGATTATTTTTGTCTAATAACAAGGATAGAAACATTTCTAGAGGAATACAGGTTTGTAAAAGTTATAGGAAAACAGTTTTATATTCCAAACCATACAATCAAAATAATATCTAAAAAAAAAAAAAAAAAGTAAATACCTTATGGGGCCTCAGTGTATTAGTTTTTTTTTTCCATTTTTATGTCTATGGGACAAATACTACTGTTGTGTATTAAGAACAATGGCAAGTATTGTGTTCTTGGTAATATTTTTTCTACTCTCTTTTTTTTTTTTTCTGGTAGTGAGAACAGATTTATTGTCTCAGTGCTAAATTGACATTTATTCCATGACCTAAGGATCAATTTCATCTGAACTTGTTGGATTAAGATTTAGCTGTGTTCATTAGTGACACATAGTTAACTAGTTGAGTAACCATGAGGTAACAATCTTTAGTTTCTTATTATATGGGACTGATTTAAAATGTAATTTTGTGTAGGATTCTTTTTGGTATATGCTTTTTAGTGAGAGGATTTACTACAGTACTGTATTTCTAAATCTGAAAGATTATCCAAAAAATGGTGACTACTAAGAGCCCAAACATTGAGGTCAATTCATTCACTTTTGAGCCTTAACTTGGTGAATAGCAGCAGATATTTAAATTTTGGATTTCTATTCCACTTTCTGTGACTGAACAGCCACTTTGAAATTATTTACAATGGAGATAAAGTAGATTTAAGGTTTTGGGGGGTTGTTTGTACCTGTTCATGTGTTAAAGACACTCTATGTATGTTGGGGAAAGATCAACTGCTGTAAAAGATTTCTTTAGGGGATATTTTAGGCAGGCAACCACAGTTTTGAAGAAAAGTTTGTGATATATGAGAGAGAGAACTACTATAGGTGGTCCCCTAACATGCTTCATACCATCAATGAAATGGTTCAGAAGAGACTATTCTGCCATAAGCTTTATATGGCTTTTATTTGCTGCCCAGGACTTCCTATCCCAAATGAATTTACTCCAGATCAGAGCAAAAGAAATCTTTGGATTTACTTTTTCTGATATGCAGCTCATGTTACCTTCTACGGAAGGAAATCTATTAAATTATTTTCTTTTCCTTCCATGGAAAATTTATTGTGCTGCCCATTTTACCTTTTACAATTTTTTGTCCAGATGGATAGAGCTAACTAACAGGCTGATACAGTAAAAGTCGCGTCCCTAGTGCCGCCTCTTTTTTTTTTTTTTTTAATTTTTGACAGGAGCGGCAGCTGTCAGCGAGTTTCACAGTCGACGCTCAATTTTGCCGGCATCTGTTCACAAACCCGCTGACAGCCATGGGTTCGGAAACCGGACGCCGGCAAAATTGAGTGTCCGGTTTTCAACCCATGAGCTGCGGGCCAATTTAAAATTTTGATTTATTTTTTTTAAAATTTGTAATTATTTTTAACTTTTGGGACCTCCATAATATTGCCATGATATTAAGTCGGAGGGTGTACAGAAAAGTAATTTTTACTGCTTTTCTGTGCACTTTCCCAGTGCCGGCAGAAATTAACGCCTACCTTTGGGTAGGCGCTAATTTCTTAAAGTAAAATATGTGGCTTGGCTGCACAATTTACTTACTGAATCGCAGGGGAATAACTAATAAGGGCCATCAACATGCATTTGCATGTTGCGGGCGCTATTAGTTTTGGGGGGGGGAGGGGTTGTACGCGCATTTTCGACGCACTATTACCCCTTACTTCCAAACGCGGGTTAACAGTGTGCTCCGCTGGAGTGCATTGTACTGTATCGGCCTGTAAGGGTCCTATTCTGGGAGCTTTTCTTGCCACTTTTAAACACAGTACCATTTTCTCTGCCAGAGTTCATGGCAAGTTATCTTTTAGTTCAAATCTTTTTATTGTAAAGTTCAACAGAGAGCATAATGCATAAACAAGTCTTCCATACATCATGCTGACAACAATATTGTCCATATTTTTCTTATAAACCTCCCAACTCTCACCTATTCATCTACCTTCAGTGCCCCTGATTAATCACATTAGTGGCACATTACTAAAAATTTGCAATGTATAGTAGAACCATTCGCATTCCCTCATGCAATGCTATAGTTGCTAAAGTTAATATTCAATCATACTTGCTTGCCCCAGACTTTCAGATATACTCATCTTCTTAACTTGTTCCTTTTTACTGGTACATTTTGCCATGACACACACATGCTGAAGAGTGTTCCTCCATTGTGTCAGTGAAGGGGGTTCTTTTACTATCCAGTTCTGTAAACCTTTTTGCTAGCAAGAGGGCCTTCCAAACCCACAACTTGGCATATTTGATCCCAAAGGAGATTCTCCCCCCCCCCCCTCCTCATATCATCAAACAATAATATATTCAGCTTCATTGGCACAAGAACAACTGTCATGTTTTATATATGTGTGACTTTTCCCCAAAATATTTGGATAAATTTACGTGCTCAAAAATGTCCAAGAGTTCCTACTTCTTAATGGCACTCAACATATTTGTCTGTCTGAGAGGTTTTGATCATGCATGAATATTTTTGCAAGAAAAAGAATCCCATTAAAATTTTATATTTAGTTTCTCTTAGATTTTGTAATAGGTTTTATACGTTTAAAGCATCTTGCATACTGTGAATTAGCCATATCTAACTCCAGTTTCCAATGTGGTGTTAATTTGTCATAGTGACATAGTAATGATGGTGAAAAAGACCAAATGGTCCCTCCAGTCTGCCTAGCAAATTTCTTATGGTAGTAATTGCTGCTCCATGCAGGTTACCCCCATGTTTCTGTTAAGAGTAATAACTGCCCCTCTGTGCAGGTTGCCCCCCAAGCCTTATGTTAAGGTAAAGCACTGTTGCTACCTTTCTAATTGTTCTAGCACTGCTGCTGAAACTTTGTTTTATGTGAACCGTCGTGATGTTACTAAACGAATGGCGGTATATAAAGAACCCCAAATAAATAAATAAGGTTAGTAATGTTAATGATCAAAACCAAGAAACTGTCAAAACCATTACAGAATAACTGTTAGCAACACTTTCACAGGGTGAGCAGCCTTCTTTATGATTCAGAGAATGCTGCTTGAATGTATTTTGCTTTTGGATTTGGCCGTAGAAGCAGTTATGTGTTTTCCCCCTAATGCCTGCATATCTGTACTTCAGACTGTAAAAGTCAGGGCCCAGCGTTGGCTGTCATTTGAATCCAATAACCCTATTTTTTTTTCCTCCCCATCTGAGTGGAGAGCGATGTAGCAGCATATGTCTGCTCTTGGTTCTTTCTGCATTATATGGCTATAGAATGATGAGATAGTGTGATGGGATTTGGTCTTTAGTATTAGAGATCTCTTAAAAATTCTCTTTGTGTAATTCTTGAGAATCTAAAGAATGGATATTATGTGCCTTATTGGCAGATAATCAAAAGAATTTTGTGCTCTAAATCATAAGTTTGAGGTCTTGAAAAGTTAACACTTGTTCACCTTTATTCAATAATTGATATAATTATATCCTCTTTTCTCCCCATTTATTAAACATTGTAGAGTGAATGCCATGCAGGAAGTCTTTATTGGTAAATAATGCAAAACATCATAGTTCTGTCTTAAACTGAATTATCTCCCTTTTTTATTTTTATTTTTTTACTTAGATAATTATGGAGCTATTCTTAACATTAACTATCAGTTTACTGGAGAGAGCATGTAACAGGTACCTGAGGTCTAGCAGTGCTACTAAAGCACCCTCTAATTCCATGGGAGTATAATAATTAGCGTTCAGTATCCAATCTCTCAAGTTCTGATGATTGCGGCTATATTATACTATTTTAAGTTTGCTAGGCCGATACCTTTATCCCATTTATTCATCAGCTATATGGATTATTTCAGTTTCCATAAAAACTACCTGATGGGCATCTTGACCTTCAAATCTTTTTTGGTCAAAAATAGGCAATGTTTGAAATAAAGCCATTCAGGAAATAGTGTCGATACCCAATCTTTTGCATAACGTCTCATCTCCATGGATCAGCTCCACTTTACGCATGCACACTCCAAGTTGCACTCTGCACTTCTCTAGCCAGTTTCTACCTGATGTACCATCCCCTTGTTCAGCCATGTTAGTTGTAACATCTGAACGTTCCTTTTCAATTTTCAGTACTATGCTCTTGAATTCTCTGCCTCTTTATGACTTACAAAAGAACTAAATCATTTAAGAAGCTACTGAAAAGTGAAAATGCATCTGTCTAGCAAGGCTTTTGCTTCTTCCAGCTAGATCTCTGCACTTCCTTGTCAACTTAGGCACAAACTTGGCCATACCCTGCTCTTGTTTAATGTTCCCTATTTATTTGCACTAAGGTTCTGTTATGTTTTGCGTTGCGTTATCTTATTTATGTATGTTTTTTAGTACCTCATCCCAAACTTTATTTGGTTGAGTGAATAACAAATACTATTTTTATTTATTTAAAAATAAATTAACTTTGCCTGTTAATGGAAAGGTAGACAGAGTTCACAGCAAGCAAGTTGTATATGTAAACTGAATCTGGAAATTTACCTTACATGATTTAGATGTATCCCTGAGGAAGACAGTCCCCAAGTATCTAAATGAGTCCCTTGCCTATTTCAGTAAGAATCCAGAGCCCCACATCTCTTTTTAACAGACTCCCTCATTGAGAGAGTTTCTGATTTATCTTTTTAACTTTAAACTAGCCAGTTCTCCATAAGTAGAGAGCTCTCCCAATAAGATGTTTAAGGATGTTCTGGGGTTTGCAATATGAATTAGAATATTGTCTGCAAAGGCTGCTAACTCGAATTGATGTTTCTCTTTCTTCGCAAGTTGTATTCCTACATTTTCCTTATTTTCTCTGATCCCTTTTTTAAAAGTAGTTCAAGGGACAATAAGAAAAGTAAAAGCGAAAGGAGGTATCCCTAGCATGTCTCATGCTCCAATTCAAAATTCTCAAAGTATGTGCCATTTCTCAGTATTGAAACTGCACAGCGGTTGGCATCCCCATACCTCAAGGTCCTGACTCCAGCATGGTCCCCGGTGTCTTAATCCTCTAATTGTTGCAACCGTCACTGCCCGACAGCTTCTCTCTGCCTACCTTTTCTTTTTCTGTGGTGACTCCTGCTCCCTGTGGATGTCTGGCTGCCCTGGCATCCCCGGACCGGCTTGGCTGCTGCCTCCCGCCATGCTCCTTAGGAACCTTTTTAGGGCGCGTGCGCGCCGCACAGCCCTCATTCTTATTTCCTCTATGGTGCGAACCTCAGGGGCGTCCCCCTGTGATGTCGTCACGCTGCTAGGATATTTAAGCCTGTTAGCAAGGGATTTCCTACAGATGGGATTCGCTCTCCCTACCCAGCTACTCTGCCTCCATCTTCTATTTGGACTCTTTGCTGTTAACGAGGTACCCGCTCCTCCGGGGGGCCTCTCTGCTTCTTTCAGGTCGCTATCAGGAACCGGTACTCGCTCCTCGAGGGCCCATGTTCCCTGACTCGCTGCCTGTGTCCATCTCCTCTTCTACTTGGAAGAATTCGCTACAGACACCATCTGTGAGTACTACTACCATCTACTCCTCAGAGCTGTTTCCCTGGAACCAGGTACTCGCTCGTCAAGGGCCTGCCTCCGTTCCAGCACCAGTGCCATCTTCCACGGAGAACTGCTGCGTGAGTACTTGCCAATGAGTCTCTGTGCCCAGGGATCTGGTACTCGTTCCTTGAGGGCCAGCTCTCTCTATCTCTGGGCTTCTCCATACTGGGGACTCTGTGAATATCTCAGTGTACTCATTTTCTCAGTAGTTCTTCCTACAGCACTGCTGCCGGAGAAGCCGCTGTACCAGCGCCCTAAGGAATACTAGCCCAGCTAGGCTCCATCTTCTACTCACTGCCGCCGCCTCTGGTGGCTTCACAAACTGTCTAATAAAAGATATAATCTGTGTTTGTGTGTCCAGAGCTGAGCCTGACCTGTGGCCCCTCACGGGACATCCCCCGTGGGTGTGGTCAGCTGCCACAGTGTCCAATGGTCCACCCAAACCCTACAAAACATAACACTAATCTGTTTCCTTCAGCTCTTGTCTAGGGCCCTATCCAACTCAGTTTTATAGGTCCAGTGCACAGGATTTTCTGTGGTCATGCCGTGATGACATCACTGCTTTCCTATAAAAGGAAGCTCAGTCCTCTGAGCCTATGCCGAGCAACAGGTTTGGTTCTGTAAGTTCCCATACTTTGCTGATCCTATTGCTGCCTTTCTCCTGTGGCTCAGTTGGTTCCCTTACTCTGCCTTGTCCTCTGCCTTCCCCGACTGTTGCATACCTTCTGATTGAACTCCATCTGCCTTGACCTTGGCCTACCTCCTGACATTGCATGAACTCTGCCTACTTTGACCTTGCCTGTCTGACCACACTTCTGCCTCCTGTTTCTTTTCTAGTGCCTTGAACCAGACTGTTAGCTGCTGTGAGTCTACTTCTAGATCGTGACATTTACTGTAAAGAGCTTTGATCACTTCTACAAAATATCCCCATATACCAAAATTTTCTAAGGTTTCAAACAAGAACCAGTCTACCCTGTCAAAAGCTTTCTCTGCATCAAAGCTTTACTACAAGAGATTGCATTTGCTTCTACCTGCTCTGTTCCATGTATACAGTGACCTTGTGAATATTCATGACTTAACATCTTTTTGATAAAGCCAGTCTTATCATCCCCTGTCACTAGCCTGTGTGCTATATATATTTTTATTTTTGCTAGAAGCTTGACATCAAAGTTTAATAGGGAGATTGGCCTATAGGATTTGGGCACCTATGGGTCCTTTCCTGGTTTGGCATTATGTCATTTATCACTTTATTTGCTGAATATGGGGAGTGTATTGTCTGTCAATTCAAACATACTGCCTAACTATAAAATTAATTTTGGAAAATATTTTAAACTCTGCCCCAAATCCATCGGTCCAGGTGCTTTGCCTTGTTTCCATTTTGTAACACTTTCAGTTGTCTGGATTCATTTAACTTGGTCACCTTGTTAATTTAGGTAAGCAAGTCTTTATTTGTTCTCTATCCTTAGATTCTGCTGTATATAGATTTCTACAGAACTTTCTGAATATTGCACAGATTTCCTTGCTAGAATTGACTGTCTCCAGAGGTGGTTCTTAAAATAGAGAAATTTAGGTCCTATCCAGTTTTAAGTCAGATTTGTAAGGATTCTACGTGTTTCCAAAATGAAGTAACTTGAATTTGCAATATATTGGACCCTTTTTTTGCCTGTTGATTTAATAAGATGTTTAATACCTCCAATTGTTGCTATAAGATTTTAGTTTTAATATTGCTAGTAGGTCAGGCCTCATACGCTCTTTTGCCTATCTTAAATTGTTCCAGCTGAAATATTTTTCTTTTTTGCTATAGTTTTCTTCCTTACAATTGTGTAAGAAATATCTCCTCTCAAAATGACTTTAGCTGCCTCCCAAAATAAGATTGGATTATTTTTGTAAGGTTCATTTTGTATTGTATGATCCCATTTCTTCAACAAATATTCTCTAAATCTTTGATCTATATAAAGAAGCACAGGAAATCTCCACTTTTTTACAGAATATTTTGTTCAAAAACCACCTATATCTACCCAGGAAGGAGTGTAATCCGATATCTCCAGAAGATATATTTTTGCCTTTGAAATACTAGAAAAAGTAGTCTCCCTACTAGGTGATAATTCTAGATTGCAAATCATGAGCTCTTGGATATATCAATGAAACCTCTAGAGGATGCAGAACTCTCAATATATCTAGTAGATTTAGATTCTTAAAAAAAATAGCTGGGTTTAAAAAAGGATTGGATAAGTTCTTGGAGGAGAAGTCCATTACCTGTTGTTAATTAAGTTGACTTAGTAATAGCAGTGGCTATTTTCTAACATCAGTAGGCTTAATTATTGGGTACTTGCCAGGTTCTTATAGCCTGGATTGGCCACTGTTGGAAACAGGATGTTGGGCTTAATGGACCCTTGGTCTGACCCAGTATGGCATGTTATTATGTTCTTAAATATGGTTTGCCTTGTCATTTGTTCCTATGACCATAATGTGGAAGATCTATCCAAAATATGATCATGTACACAGTCCCCTCCAGCTGCTAATAATGCAAGTGTGTATTGAATCAGTAGTCTTATTAATTTTAGTAAAGAAAGTATGGTTGTATACATTAGGTGCATATACATTACACAATTCCAATTTCTGCTTATATAAAGTACCCTAAACTATAATAAATTCCCCCCTGGGATCTTTAATAAACCAAATCTCTTTAAATTGTACTGCATTCCCTACTAATATTGCAATCCCAACTTTCCTTGTTCCTGAGTGTGAAGAAAATACCTCTGCCACCCATTTGTGGTTCAACTTTTGATGTTAAGCATCATCTAAATGTCTCCTGCAGGATCGCTATTTGCGTTTTAGATTGTTGCAAGGCCTGCAGTACTTTTTATATGTTCTTAATTACTGACCAAATTGTACATATGTTCCATGTAACTCAATGAACATACTTAACACAAATGGAAAGTATATAGGACATAAAACCAGTATCTTATTTCAATGTCCATCACTAGGGTTGCATAGCCTAAAGCCTAGCCACATAAGGTGGTCATTTCCAATGATCGACAACAATTCCGTCTTGTGCTGTCAAAAAAAGTTCTATCAGGTTTACCTCTTCCTCTTTGCCTCCCTCTTCCCAAAGGCATAACTTTAACTTCCCCTCACAAAAGCCCTCTCCCCCAACTAATAATCTGCCTAATAACCACCCAACTATGGGTCCTAATCGCCTTCCTCCATGTGCTGGCATCTCTGTCTAGCTGACTTCTGCCTACTGGAGACTGAACCTCAATCGATCCAACAATGAAAAATAACTTTGTCACATTTTATTTGAGTTTTTTATATACCGATATTTGTTTGCACATCATATTTGTTTACATGGAACAGATGTAACAAGGGGAGAGAGAAATACATGGAACCGGATTCCAACTAGTTCACCACCTGTTAGTACTTATCAAAATTAGTGTTATTCAGAAAGTTTGGTTTGCAACTTATGAAAACATTAAGGCAGGGCTAAACACCATCTTTTTTTTTTTATCTCTGATCCATTTCTGGGAAACCTAGATTCATAATCCAGTCTCCCTTTGGTGATATGTGATGGGATGTTGGGGAAGTATTTTAGGGCAGGGAGGGGGTGGGGGTTTTGGAGGGGCCAGAGGAAGTTTTTGTCTGGATTTTTTTTTTTTTTTTTTAGTGTTTTTAGGAAAATTGAATATTGAATGGAGAGTGAGAGATTCCTGTTGTGATGGGTAGGGGAAATGTGGGGGGGTTATTAGGGGTGGGTTATTGAAGGGGGGTATTCAGTATCATTTGCTAAATGTGTGTTTTGGTTGGGGATTGAATGTGGGTTGTAAAATGGGTTTTGAAATTGGTCTTGAACTCTGTTAAATGTGATGATTTTGTCCAACAGTATGGACTCAATTTTTCTGTTTTACTGAAACATGGTTGTAAAAGGCTACTGTGGTAGTTCTTAATGTGCCCAAAGGGTTATTTATTTATTTAAAAAATGTATAAACTACTTATCTAAAATTCTAGCTGGTTTACAAGGGAACAATCTAAAAAAAAAAAACCAGTTAATATAAAATAGAATTCAATGATATTAAAGCATTCATAACAAGACTCTTCTCTCAGAGAAAAAGTATGATCTCTGGAGGCTAGAGTGGCAGACAGAGGTACATAGATGAGACCTTCAGGGACAACATAGCCAAATCCCAATTCCAGTCTGGCAGCCTTGGAGGAGGAAGGTCTCATAATTGGCGAGCATCAACTTGGCACAGAGGAAATGATCCTGTAGCAAGGACTTGCTTTCCTGGTGATGCGTTGTCCTCTTGCACCAAGGATGGGTCTCCCAGGGCTACTGCCCAGGAGGGAAGGGTTAGGTCAGCCATCATAGTTGGTGATTCGATTATTAGGAATGTAAACAGCTGGGTAGCTGGTGAGCATGAGGATCGCCTGGTAACATGCCTACCTGTTGCGAAGGTGGCAGACCTCACACGTCACCTAGATAGGATTTGAGACAGTGCTGTTGTGGTACATGTGCGCACCAACGACATAGGAAAATGTGGGAGGGAGGTTCTGGAAGCCAAATTTAGGCTCTTGGGTAGAAAGCTGAAATCCAGAAACTCCAGGGTACTTCCACATGCAGGTCCCCAGAGGTAGACAGAGCTCAAGAGTCTCAATGCGTGGATGAGATGGTGCAAGGAAGGAGGGATTCAGTTTTGTAAGGAACTGGGGAACCTTTTGGGGGATGGGGCCTCTTTTCTGAAGGGATGGGCTCCACCTTAACCAGGGTGGAACCTGGTGCTAACCTTTAAAAAGGAGATAGAGCCCCTTTTAAACTAAATCAAAGGGGAAAGCCGAAAGTCGCTCAGCAGTGCATGGTTCAGAGGGAGGTATCTTCGAAGGATACAAATGAAGCATCAGAGTTAGGGCATCCTAACAGGTTCTAATAAGAAAAGTAGACCAAGTGTGTATAATTAAAAACTCACCTGAGCCAAAAGATTCTAATTTATCCCTGTCAACTGAAAAGCAGAATGTTAATACAAACAAACACACTTTGAAATGTTTGTATGCTAATGCCAGAAGTCTAACAAGTAAGATAAGAGAATTAGAGTGTATAGCAGTGAATGATGACATATAGACTTAATTGGCATCTCAGAGATGTGGAAAAAGGATAACTAATGGGATAGTGCTGTACCAGAGTACACATTTATATTGCAATGACAGAGAGGAGCATCTTGGTGGCAGGGTGGCGCTTTACGTCCATGATGACATAGAGTCCAACAGGATAAAGATCCTGCATGAGACTAAATGCACAATCAAATCTTTATGGGTAGAAATCCCTTGTGTCTTGGGGAAGAGTATAGTGATAGGAATATACTACCATCCACCTGGCCAAGATGGTGAGATGTGAAATGCTAAGAGAAATTTAGGGAAGCTAACCAAATTGGTAGTGCAGTAATAATGGGAGATTTCAGTTACCCCAATATTGACTGGATAAGAACATTTCAGGGTATGCTAGAGAGAGAAAGTTACTGGATGGAATAAATGACTGTTTTATGGAGCAATTGGTTCAGGAACCAAAGAGAGAGGGAGCAATTTTAGATCTAATTCTCAGTGGAGCGCAGGATCTGGTGAGAGAGGTAACGGTGGTGGGGCCGCTTGGCAATAGTGATCATAATATGAACAGATTTGAATTAATGACTGGGAGGGGGACAGTAAGTAAATCCATGGTTGTATCGCTAACTTTCAAAAAAACTTTGGTAAAATGAGAAAAATAGTTAAACATTTGAAAGGTGCAGCTATAAAGGTTGGAAGTGTGGAACAGGCGTGGACATTGGCATTTTTTTTTTTTAAACATTCTCTAAGCACAGTCCATATGTATTCCTCGCATTAAGAAAAGTGCAAGGAAGGTCAAATGATTACCAGCATGGCTAAAATGTAGGGTGAAAGAGGTTATTTTAGACACATGTTCTTTATTCAAAAATTGGAAGAAGGATCCATCAGAAGAAAATAGGATTAAGCATAAGCATTGGCAAGTTAAATGTAAGACATTGATTAGACAGGCTAAGAAAGAACCTGAAAAGAAATTGCCTGGAGAGGCAAAAACTCACAGTAAGAACCTTTTAAAATATGTCCAAAGCAGAAAGCCTGCGAGGGGATCAGTTGGACCATTAGATGATTGAGGGGTTAAAGGGGCACTTAGGGAAGATAAAGCCATTGTGGAAAGATTAAACGATTTCTTTGCTTTGGTGTTTACGGAAGAGGATGTTGGGGAGATACCTGTACCGGAGACAGTTTTTAAGGATGATGATTCAGATGAACTGAACCAAATCACGGTGAACCTGGAAATAGTGGTAGGCCAGATTGACAAACTGAAGAGAAGTAAATCACCTGGACTGGATGGCATACATCCCAGGGTTCTGAAAGAACTAAAAAAAATGAAATTTCAGACCTTTTTCAATTAATTTGTAACCTATCATTAAAATCATCCGTTGTACCTTAAGATTGGAAGATGGCCAATGTAACCCTGATATTTAAAAAGGGCTTCAGGGGTGATCTGGAAAACTCTAGACCAGTAAGCCTGACTTCAGTGCCGGGAAAATGGTGGAAATTGTTATAAAGAATAAAATCACAAAACATTTAGATAGACATGGTTTAATGGGACACAGCCAGCATATATTTACCCAACTTAAGAACATAAATTGCCATGCTGGCTCAGACCAAGGGTCCATCAAGCCCAGCATCCTGTTTCCAACAGAGGCCAAACCAGGCCACAAGAACCTGGCAATTACCCAAACACTAAGAAGATCCCATGCTACTGATGCAATTAATAGCAGTGGCTATTCCCTAAGTAAACTTGATTAATAGCCGTTAATGGACTTCTCCAAGAACCCATCCAAACCTTTTTTTAACCCAGCTACACTAACTGCATTAACCACATCCTCTAGCAATAAATTCCAGAGCTTTATTGTGTATTCAGTGAAAAAGAATTTTCTCCGATTAGTCTTAAATGTGCTACTTGCTAACTTCATGGAATGCCCCCTAGTCCTTCTATTATTCGAAAGTGTAAATAACAGATTCACATCTACTCATACAAGACATCTCATGATCTTAAAGACCTCTATCATATCCCCCCTCAGCAGTCTCTTCTCCAAGCTGAACAGCCCAATCCTCTTCAGCCTTTCCTCATAGGGGGAGCTGTTCCATCCCCTTTATCATTTTGGTTGCCCTTCTCTATATATATATTTTTTGAGATGCGGCGACCAGAATTGTACGCAGTATTCAAGGTGTGGTCTCACCATGGAGCGATATAGAGGCATTGTGACATTTTCCATTTTATTAACCATTCCTTTCCTAATAATTCCTAACATTCTGTTTGCTTTTTTTGACTGCTGCAGCACATTGCGCCAACGATTTTAAAGTATTATCCACTATGATGCCTAGATCTTTTTCCTGGGTGGTAGCTCTTAATATGGAACCTAACATCGTGTAACTACAGCAAGGGTTATTTTTTCCAATATGCAACACCTTGCAAATTTCCACATTAAATTTCATCTGCCATTTGGATGCCCAATCTTCCAGTCTTGCAAGGTCCTCCTGTAATGTATCACAATCCGCTTGTGATTTAACTACTTGGAATAATTTTGTATCATCCTACATTTTTTTGAAGGGGTGAATAAAATGTGGACAAAGGTGACCCGGTAGATGTGGTGTATTTAGATTTTCAGAAAGTGATCAGTAAAGTTCCACATGAGAGGCTTCTAAGAAAGCTAAAAAGCCATGGGATAGGAGGTGATGTCCTTTCGTGGATTTCAAGCTGGTTAAAAGACAGGAAACAGAGTAGGATTAAATGGTCTGTTTTCACAGTGGAAAAAGGTAAACTGTGAAATGCCTCAGGGATCTGTACTTGGACCATTGATTTTAATATATTTATAAATGATCTGGAAAGGGGTACAATGAGTTAATGTGATCAAGTTTGTGGATGACACAAAATTATGCATAGTAGTTAAATCTCAGGCAGATTGTGAGCTATTGCAGAAGGACTTTGCGAGACTGGAAGATTGGGCTTCCAAATGGCAGGTAAAATTTAACGTGGACAAGTGCAAAATGATGCATATAGGGAAAAATAACCCTTGCTGTAGTTACACGATGTTAGGTTCCATATTAGGAGCTACCACCCAGGAAAAAGATCTAGGCATCATAGTGGATAATATATTGAAATTGTTGGCTCAGTATGCTATGGTGATCAAGAAAGCAAACACTTTTAGGAATTATTAAAAAGAAAATGGCAAATAAAATGATAGATGCCTCTGTATTGCACCATGGTGAGACCGCATCTTGAATACTGTGTGAAGTTCTGGTCGCTACATCTCAAAAAAGATATAATTGCGCTGGAGAATGTGCAGAGAAGGGCAACCAAAATAAGTGGCATGGAATGGCTTCCCTATGAGGGTAAGGTTAAGGAAGTTAAGGCTGTTCAGTTTGGAGAAGAGATAACTGAGCAGGGATATCTTAGAGGTCTACAAAATCATGAAAGGACTTGAAAAAGTTGAGTAAATAACTGATTTACATTAAGTAATAGGACTAGCGGGCACTCCATGAAGTTAGCAAGTAGCTCATTTAAAACAAATCGAAGAAAATTCTTTTTCATTCAGCATGTAGTTAAGTTCTGCATTGCCAGAGGATGTGGTTACAGCAATTAGTGAAAGTGGGTTCAGTAAAGGTTTGGATATTTTCCTAGAGGGAAAATCCATAAATTGCTATTAATTATTAAGCAATAGCAGCTTGAGATTTATTTTGTTTTGGTACTTGCCAGGTTCTTGTGACTTGGATTGGCCACTGTTGGAAACAGGATACTGGGCTTGATGGACCCTTGGTCTGACTCAGTATGGCTATTCTTATATTCTTATATTCATTTTTATATTGGGAGTGGGGTAAGTGATACTTTGTCAGTACTTCAACTCTGGATTTGAATGTTTGTTAAAACATGATTCTGATGCAACTGTAGGTATTCTCGTAGTGTATCGTCTTTCACATTTAAGTGCATGGTTTGAAGATTCTACTATGACAAAAAAAATCATTTTTCAAATTACACCTATTGAAAAGACTTCGACCGTTGCTTTTTCTTCATGACTTCCGCACAGTCTTGCAATCCTTGATATTCTCGGGTTTGGACTATTGTAATGCACTATATTTAGGTTTTATCTGATTCTGCAATTTATCAGTTACAATTAATACAAAACTCAGCTGCCCGGATTCTCTCAGGCATTTCCCGTAGAAATCACCTTACTGCAGTACTATTCTCTTTTCATTGGTTGCCTGTTATGACAATCATCCATGCCCTCATTTATAATGCATCATCAACATGGCTTTGCACTAATCTCCGCATTTACAAGCCTACTAGACAACTCAGATCTTTCTCTAAAAATCTCTGACCTACCCACAGTTAAACTGGCCAGACTTGAATTAACTAGAAAACGGGCTTTTTCGGTAGCAGGCCCCATTTTATGGAACTCATTACCTGATTCTCTCCGTTTCATACCTTCAGTACAAAAATGTAAGAAAATGTTAAAAACCTGTTTGTTTCAGAAAGCTTACAACACTCTGATTAACCCTCAAACATAAATTAATATTCACTAAAGTACTCTCACATCCTCATTACATTTCCCTCATTAATTACACAGTTAATAATTATGATGGCACTATGTTTGGTATGTCTTTGTTTGAATGAATTATTATGTATTTTATTTTGGTTTTAGTTAATTATATTTTATAGTTTTAAACATAGATTATGTTTTTTGTTAACCATTTTGATTAATTTCCAAATTGTAAAAGCGGTATACAAACATTTTTAAATAAAATTGTGTGAGATGGATTTGTTTATGATTTACTTCATTGTTGATAGTAGGAGATTTTAATATTCATTTGGTGAAGTAGATTGTTCTTTGGCTCAGAATTTTGAGAAACTGCTTAATTATCATTGGCTTTACCAGTTGGTGAGGAAGCCCACTCATGAAGCAGGTTATGTGTTGGATTTAGTTATTGGCTTTGAGCAAATTCCTATCTATTTTTTAGTTTTAACTTTTTAGTTTAGAAGCGAAACAACGAAATGGGATGCCACAACGAAGTCTTTTTCAAATCTTTTATTGATGGAGACGTAAGAAACTGCTCGACTCTGGCCGAGTTTCGCCACATGAAGTGGCTGCCTCAGGGGCTAAAAGAAACATGTATATCAATATGTATATAAATAATTAAAAAATTACTGTACAACCACAATTTGAATACAACAATTGTTAATAACCTCAAGTGAGAAAAAATATATTTTTTCCAAATACCAGACCTCATAAAACGGCATAGTTAGTAATGCTAGTTTAGCATATATTGAATCTGCCAACGTTTATAATCATAGGTCTTTGATATATGAGTTTTTTTCTTTTTGCTTTCGTGAGAACAATACTCAAAATCATGTGAATAAAATAGTCTCTTATGTGAACACAACTATTTTCTTTTCATTTGGTCGTATTTGACCAGCACTTAGCTTAATTTATAAAGGTGAAGAAACGCCATATTTCTTCATGAGAGGCTAGTGTGGAAAAAGCCCGACACTGGATCCGTGTTTCGGCGCGTGCCTTCGTCGGGGGCCGAAATAGCTGTTGATATAAAAAGATGTCATCAGTAAAGCAATTATACCAGAAAAACATGAATACTTATCAATTGTAGTGGGAATTCAGTACACGAACATGATACTGGAGCGGCTGGAGATGGTGGCGTCTGCCGATGTTACGTTTCTTCCACCCAGAGTGAATGAAACCGCCCCCTTTCTTAAACCAACGCGTAGCCAATCATCTTGTGCCACGTAAATGATGACGTAAATGAGTATGTGTAGGCATTTAAACCAAAGAAAACCATTCCACCGTAATATTGAGACCTAGTGGCTGTATCGTATTTAATTTAAAGAGCCATTGCTGTTCTCTAACATTAAATGTTTCTTAAAACAACGCGTAGCCAATCATCTTGTGCCACGTAAATGATGACGTAAATGAGTATGTGTAGGCATTTAAACCAAAGAAAACCATTCCACCGCAATATTGAGACCTAGTGGCTGTATCGTATTTAATTTAAAGAGCCATTGCTGTTCTCTAACGTTTAAATGCCTACACATACTCATTTACGTCATCATTTACGTGGCACAAGATGATTGGCTAAGCGTTGTTTTAAGAAAGGGCGCGGTTTCATTCACTCTGGGTGGAAGAAACGTAACATCGGCAGACGCCGCCATCTCCAGCCGCTCCAGTATCATGTTCGTGTACTGAATTCCCACTACAATTGATAAGTATTCATGTTTTTCTGGTATAATTGCTTTACTGATGACATCTTTTTATATCAACAGCTATTTCGGCCCCTGACGAAGGCACGCGCCGAAACACGGATCCAGTGTCGGGCTTTTTCCACACTAGCCTCTCATGAAGAAATATGGCGTTTCTTCACCTTTATAAATTAAGCTAAGTGCTGGTCAAATACGACCAAATGAAAAGAAAATAGTTGTGTTCACATAAGAGACTATTTTATTCACATGATTTTGAGTATTGTTCTCACGAAAGCAAAAAGAAAAAAACTCATATATCAAAGACCTATGATTATAAACGTTGGCAGATTCAATATATGCTAAACTAGCATTACTAACTATGCCGTTTTATGAGGTCTGGTATTTGGAAAAAATATATTTTTTCTCACTTGAGGTGATTAACAATTGTATTCAAATTGTGGTTGTACAGTAATTTTGAGAGACTTACATTCTGCTGTCTCCACACTGTATAAATTTTGAAGAGAGTCTTACTGGTATATATAAATAATTAAATACATAAAAAATCATAAAATTAATAAAATCGAACAACACTTTGAATTTAAATCATAAAAATGATAAAATCATAAAAAGAAAACCAAAGACTCTATCACATAAAAATAACACTAATAAATACACTAAAAGACATGGATAAAACAGACATATGAGCAACATCAATCTTAAAAAAGGGGGAATGAGCAACATCAATCTTAAATAAAGGAGCATATAGGCAACATCAATCTTGAACTAAATCTAAAAGATCCGCACATGTTTAACTGACAAACTACAAGCAAACCGAGCTATGGCCAGCATTCAAACCAGTTATGTAGAAATCCAACACGAATGCTGGTATTAAGTAATACAGTCCCAATACTTCATTCAGGTATATAAATGTAAAGTCTCATTTATTCGAAAATTGGCAACTCCATTGTTATAAAGCGCAATCTTTCATGCACACGGGGTCCCCCGACACGGTCCCGTGTTTCGCCAGCGGCTGCGTCGGGAGGGATGCCCACAAACTCAAACAGGAAAATCTAAAATTTAAATTACAAAGGACTGTATAAGAAATGGCAATGGTACAGAATCAATACAAGTTAGTGCACGCATACATTTTACCTTAGACGGATTTCTTAAGTTCCAGGCATGGAGTGCGTTCAAACAGGGTTCAGAGTCAACTTAAAAGCTGTCAAAACTCGCGCCAACCAGATTTCAAAGACCAATCAGAGAAGAGAAAGAGCCGACCAATCGCAGATGGAGTTGTCAGCTGCAGCCTATCAAAATCATGTAAAATGAAACCATTCGATTTCTTTAAGGCCCTTCGGAGTCACACAATCTAACCGGTGTATCCACCTTTGTTCACATCGTGTCAGTGAAATGTCAAAATCACCACCACGCAATGAGGGTGTCACAGTTTCTAAAACAAAAAAGAATAAATCAGAAATTGTGTGAGAGTGTGATAACCAATGATCAACTAGAGGGGCCAAGGTACGGGAATGTTTAATATTTGATCTATGTTCGATCATTCGAGTACGTATCTGTCTTGTGGTTTTACCCACGTATAGCATGTCACAAGGACAGCGAATGATATATACTACGCCTCTCAAGATATAATTGCGATGGAGAAGGTACAGAGAAGGGCTACCAAAATGATAAGGGGAATGGAACAACTCCCCTATGAGGAAAGACTAAAGAGGTTAGGACTTTTCAGCTTGGAGAAGAGACGACTGAGGGGGGATATGATAGAGGTGTTTAAAATCATGAGAGGTCTAGAACGGGTAGATGTGAATCGGTTATTTACTCTTTCGGATAGTAGAAGGACTAGGGGACACTCCATGAAGTTAGCATGGGGCACATTTAAAACTAATCGGAGAAAGTTCTTTTTTACTCAACGCACAATTAAACTCTGGAATTTGTTGCCAGAGAATGTGGTTCGTGCAGTTAGTATAGCTGTGTTTAAAAAAGGATTGGATAAGTTCTTGGAGGAGAAGTCCATTACCTGCTATTAGGTTCACTTAGAGAATAGCCACTGCCATTGGCAATGGTTGCATGGAATGGACTTAGTTTTTGGGTGCTTGCCAGGTTCTTATGGCCTGGATTGGCCACTGTTGGAAACAGGATGCTGGGCTTGATGGACCCTTGGTCTGACCCAGTATGGCATTTTCTTATGTTCTTATGTTCTTATGACCTTACCTAGTGTGTAGCAGATGGACTCAGGACCAATGGGGTATAGTGTGCTCCTGATAGCAGTTGGAGATGGATCAGATTTCAATCTGACGTCAGCCCTAGTACATATACCCCTGCAGGACACCATGCTCTTCAGTATTTTCCGTCTCCTTATCAGTTCGGGACTCTATAACGCTTGCATAGCGTTAGAGTATTCTAACCAAAGAAATCCAAAACAAGAAATCTTACCTCTTCAGACCAGCCCCGCTCTCCTGTGGTGATACCTACGGGTCCCTCCCCCAGTTGAGAATTCCTGAGGTGATTTCCGTGATCCTTCAGAGGTAAGCCTCTGTCCGGCAGCCGGTTCCTGGCGTGGACTTAGCCCCGACATCGGGCGCGGCTGAGAGGCAGCAGGTGCAACCTCGAGCATGGCAGTGAAGGTACTTTTCCCTCTCCTCCCCCCCCTCCCCGCAGCAGAGACCGTCCAGAGTGAGATCGGGAAATGCCGAGACAAGGTAAGGTAGAAAACTTCCTAAAAGTCTCTGGTCTCCGAGGCTCGAAGAGCCGCACAGATCGCCAGCCGGCGTCAGTGCCACCGGGTTGATCAGCCCTATCCGGGCTAGACCCTGGTCCAATAAGAGGGTCCTTCCAGGTGGAGACCCTCCGAGGTGTTCGCCATATTGCTCTTGGGTCGCCATCGCCATTTTCGCTTGATCGCTGCCCTGTCTGCCGATTCGATCCGTGCGCACAAAATCACTCGTGCGCATCTCGGCGCGCGCATAAGTGCAGTGCGCACAGCGACAGGCACGAGGGCGCCAGGCGCACAGGCACACGCTCAACTGTGCCGGGCACATAAGTGAACCCCGTGCGCACAGCGGCGCGCGCATCTTACTGAGCGCGCACTCGACCTACACGCACAACTTCGGCGCACCTGGAGCGTATAACTAAGCCTCCCGGCATAAACTTGAACGCACAAACCGAAGGTTTCAGCAATCCTACGCGCCCAAACCATGGCACCACCGGACAAGAAGCTTAAGGCTCGGGTCCTCTGCCCAGCATGCCACATTAGAGCTGCGCAGCATGAAGAGGCCATGCCCTGTGCCTACAGTGCGAGGAGACTCTGGGTGAACTAGATCAAGGTCTTCCCCAGCCGGTACTGGGATCCAGATCCACCGACAGTGCACAGGAGCCTCCTTCAAACGGGGCTCCCTGGGGACGCAGCGCCTCAATTTAGACCCAGCTTCTTTCTCCTGGGTAGAATTCTTCAAAGGCCTACATACCTTCATCCACATGCAACCGGTGCCCCCGATGACATAACCATAGCCTCCCCCAGAGGGCCCCAACATTGGGGATACAGACACCTCGGACGAGGATCAAGACTCCCTGGAGGAAGGAGAAATCCCTCCAGGAACAGAACCTTACCGAACCATGCCTAATACTAAAATACTATCTATGACATACAAGATTTACTGGATGCTCAAAATAGAAAGGACTGCAAACATCGCTTTACTTAATAAAAAAAAAACCAAAAAACATTGTCATTTCAAATGTTAATCATAGATTGTTGTACTTTGGTTGGACCATAGAGCTATTTTAGCTCTTTGAGGGGTAGACAAGGCCCAGAAGAGGGTGGAAAGAAGGTAGACAAAGAGGTGTTTAGTTCTCGTTTGAATGAACATTTGGCAGGAGGTCTGGAAGGATCTTTAGATGAGCAATTGACTGATAGGAATGACTCAGTGTTGAAGGTGCTTGATTCTATTGCATTGCAGAAATGGATAGTTGTGAATGATCAACCTTTTTGGTGGTTTGATTAGCTATGTTTTTTATGGAGTAGGGTTAGGAGGTTGGAGTATCAATGGAAGCAGATGAGGTCATTGGAGGTTTTTAGGAAATGGAGGCAGTTGGCTAATAGGTATAAATTGTTGGTTATTAGAACAAAGAAGCTTTTTTCTGCTATATAAGATCATCAGATAATAAAAGCAGGGGTCTATTTAAGGTAGTAAATCATTTGTTGGGGGTAAGATTGTTTTGTCATTGGGAATTTATTCTTGTATAGATTTTGTGGATTAGGAGAAGGTGAAGAAATTTAGTTAAAGTTGATCATTGGAGATGATGGGGTAGTGCAATTTCAGGAGCTGGTTAGGGATGTGGTAGACTTTTCGGTGGTTAGCCCAGCTAGTGTAAGTCATATTGTCAGTGGAGTGAAGCCGTTTGGGAATTAGATCCTTATGGGCCTCATTTAGTTAAATCTTTGAGGAGAGGCCCTTGATTGCTTGGTGATGGGCTGTTTTCTGTTGGGTTTAAAGAAATCAATCTTCCCATTATTGAAGAAGGCACAATTGGATCCTTTATGCTGGGAAAGTTATAGAACTGTGACACACTTACCATGCCTGTCAAAATTGATTGAAAACATTGTAGCAGATCGGATTTCACAGTATCTGGAAGAAGCATGAAGGTTGGCAAGTATGCATTCAGGGTTCCATCCAAGTTCCATCGAGGCCCGATCGGGACAAGAGCCCGCCTGCCTAATCGAGGCGAGCCATGCAGAGGAGGCCAACGGAAAAGAAAAAAGAAAGAAAGAAAGAGGAACGTGAAGCAGCACAACTCACGCGGTGAGTCAGCCGCGCCACCGAGAGGCACCAGGCCAATCAGAGGGCGCCGACAAGCCCTTAAATTTTCGCGCCTCCCAGAGGCGTCGCGCGACCTAAGGGGCCTGCTCCTTAGCGTGCCCCTTGGAGAGCCCCAGGTCCAGAGCCTCTCCCATTCACCAACGGCATCTTCAACAGATCCTTGATCACAGAAGAACAACAGGACACAACAAAGATAACACCATGGTCGACTTTCAATCCAATTTCAAATATTGAAACTGAAAAAATGCTAAAGAAAATAAACCCAGCTCGTCATGATCTAGATACTATTCCAACTCGAATGCTAAAAGAAATGGCACACATAATTGCCCCAACCATAGCAGCTATTATAAACAAATCACTCGAAGAAGGTGAACTACCAACCAAATTAAAAATCGCAACTATTACTCCAATATTTAAAAAAAAAAAAAAAAAAAAAAAAAAAAAAGAACCTAGATCCAGATGATTTGAATAATTACTGTCCTATCTCTAACCTTCCCTTACTCGCAAAGATGACAGAGAAAGCAGCACTGATACAGCTTAATGAACATCTAGAGAACTCAAAATACTACATCCATCACAACACTGTTTCAGGAAAAATCGCAGTACAGAAACCCTGCTACTCAATTTATCAAACAAAATAATAAGAGGCTTCGACAATAAACTAAGCCACTTACTAATTCTACTAGATCTCTCTGCGGCATTCGACACCGTAGACCACAAAAGCCTGATATCAAGACTTGCAAGCATAGGTCTCGCAGGCAAAACTCTCGACAGGTTCACCTCATTCCTAAAAGACAGGTTCTTCAAAGTAACCTTTAACAACAACTCCTCTGATCCCTTCCCCCTTGATACTGGGGTACCACAAGGGTCCGCCCTCTCGGCCACCCTCTTTAATATCTACCTACTCCCACTCTACCAATTCATCTCAAGTCTAGGCGTAACTTACTATATGTACGCTGACTACATCCAACTCCTCATTCCTATAACCTCAACGATCGAAGATGCACTGAGTCTAACAGCCAGCCACCTTATTTCAATTAGAAACATGTTAAACCACCTAAAGTTATGCTTCAACATGAACAAAACAGAATGCATCCTCATTGAAAGAAACAACACAGGACAAATAACCCCAATGCCTTCCTTACAAATTGACAACACTAACATCCAACTGAAGAATAATACTAGGGACCTCTGTATTTGGAGTGACAATGAACTAAACTACAAAAAGAACATCGCAACGAAAACAAAAGAAGGCTTTCATAAACTTCACATACTTAAACATCTTAAACCGCTTCTACACCAACAAGAATTCAGAACCGTCCTGAAATCACTTGTTTTCACCAGCCTTGATTACTGCAACTTGCTCCTAATTGGCCTTCCCAAATCTGCCTTAAAACCTCTCCAATTGTTACAGAATGCCGCAGCCAGAGTTCTAACCGGCAAGAAAAAATCAGACCATATCACCCCCGTTCTGAGAAGTCTTCACTGGCTACCGGTCGAACAAAGAATCAAGTTCAAATCCTTAACAATCTTACACACTCAATCTACAGAACAGATAACACCGCCCTCGAGAACATGATCCAGATACACAAACCACAACGCACAACAAGAACAACCAGCAAACTGCACCTCTCTCTCTTCAGCAAAGCTTTCCAACACTAGGAACAGAGCCTTCTCCATTGCGGGGCCAAAATCATGGAACTTGTTACCAGACTACTTATGCACACTCAGCGACATCAAATCATTCAAAAAGGAACTCAAAACTTGGATATTCCGCCAAACATTTACAGATGGTGTTGGCTAAACTGATCGCTCACACTCTAGAGACTCGATGACGTTCTCAAGTTCCTACGTAATCTGTGTATCAATACTTGTTTGTATTCTGTTTAGACAATGTTTATACACTGTAAGACCTGTTTAGACTCTATTTGTACTCTGTTAACTGATACCTGTCCGTACGCTGTTTGTACAATGCAATACCTGCTCAATTCGCCTATATATAGAATGGTTTTAATGCATTAAGTTAATAAGATTCTCGGTGTTATTGTTCATTATCTGTAATAAGTTGTTAAAATGTAAACCGGAGTGAAAGCAGCTTGCTATACCTCGGTATATAAAAGATTCCAAATAAATAAATTAATAATACTTGAAGGAATTATGGTGTCTTTGGCAGATGTTTTGTGTTATCTAGATAAGGGTAAGCCAAGTGTTCCTGTTTTCTAGATCTTTCAAATGCTTTTGATTTGGTGAAACATAACATTCTGGTAGATAGATGAATCAGCTAGGGGGAGTTAATTGCTTGGCTGGATTTTCTTTCCTCAGTGATAGGATTTAAATAGTTCAAATAGGAGAGCAATGTTTTCAGTTCAAGTTAGGAGGAGAATGCTCCAAGGACAACTTAACTTGACTAGTTTAGACAAAGTTTTTTGGAGTGGTATTAGATACAGTTTTTTTCGATTGAGTCATTTGTAAATCAAACCTATAGGAAAGCTTACTTGCAAATAAAGAGGATTTTTCAGTTGAGGCCTTATTTAGCTGATAGAGCAGTGAAGATATTGATAGTGGTCCTAGAGTTAGAGACTTTGGATTATGGTAATAGTTTACTGGGTATTTTTTGAGGAAATTACAGTGGATTCAGGACAGTGCAGCAAGGCTAGTATGTGGGAAAACGAAATTGATAATGCTGATTTTCGTTGTTTGCATCTAGATGGCCCGCAGTATTTGTCAGTTAAATTGTTACACCTGAAAGAGACCTAACTGAGCTTCAGACAGCGCAGTTACAGCTATTGTATGGATTTATGCTTTAGTTTTAACTGAGGCTCCTATGGCTATTAGCCCACAGATTTGGAATACACTGCCTGTGATGAGGAATGAGTGTAACTATCTGTAATTTTGGAAAATGGTCTGCTCATTTGTTTCCCTCCAATGAGTAATGTACTGTATGGGGGAAATAAAGATGAGGTGAAGAGGCACATTGTATCTTGGGGCACCTTTTTGTATTTTGCTAAGAGTTTTTGAAGTGAGCATGGGGGAATAGTGTAGCAGACTTTGATTTTATTGTTTTAATGTTTATTTGTTTTTAATATTATGTTTTTTGTTGGAGTTAGTATAGGTATTTAATTTTTATATTTGACTTTGCTTATGCTATTGATATTTTATTTAATTAGATATGTGAATTGTATAAACCATTCTTATTGTATGAACAGCTTATGCAGTATATAATAAAAACAAACATTTTTTGCCATGGAAGTTCCGGGGGTCTCTGTTGGATTTAAAGGCAGTTTTTAACATTGCAGGGAGGTACCAGGACAAACTGCAGTGTCATCTAGAGTTGTGTGCAATTTCGGTGACAAGAGAACCTGGTTTATTTCCTCTGGATTATGTGCTGCGAGTGTCGATGACACGGAAGGCAGTTCAAGAACTGCACAGGCCACTGCCAGTGGGAAGAGAGCAGCAGAGAAGAAAGAGACACTGCAAGTTCAGAGGCCAGCACTGCTGGGCTGCTCTGCAGCACAGGAACCATAGCCATTTTGCCTATTCTCCCCGTGATGCAGGAGATGGCAAGGGAGAAGAGCGGCTTCTGCCCCAGTATTGTCCCCAGCGGCAGAGGGCTCACATTACTAGGGAGGAATTGGAAGGGTTATTAGATTCCGCTGATAGGGATTCTGAGATAGGAGGCATTTTCTATAGAGTTTGTGTTTTTCATGAACAAAGCATTCCTAGTCTGGAAAAGAGTGGCGGTAAAGCATCCTGGGCTTACAGGGACCCTGCTGACCCTAAGGTGTGGAAGGTGACCTTTGGGAGAGAGAATTCCAAGATTCTGCCCTGCCAAGATAAGAGGGTATCTGAGGAGGACTCAGTTGTTCAAGGTGGAGAGGGATGCAGATTCCGTGCCTGATCTCCCCAAGGATGACGATAAGGAGGGGGATCCCTTGGAGAGGAGTGTGGGAGATCCTGATGGTGGAGGGTGATGACCCTAAAGTGGTCTGTCTTTTCCAGAAGGAGGAATTACACTGTATGATTACACAGAGCCTAAAAGACTTGGGGATTAAAGAATCTGTAGTAGAATTTGAGCATGAGGGTGAAGATCCCATCATGGAGGGACTCAGGTCCTGCCAAGGTATTCCCTTTTCACCCTACACTGAAAGCCTTAGGGCTAGATTTTAAAAGCCATGCGCGCGCCTGTTTTGCATAGGCCGCTGGCGCGCGCAAAGCCCCAGGACGTGCGTAAGTCCCGGGGCTTCGTAAAAGGGGCGGGAGGGGGCGGTCTGGGGGCGTGGCAAGTCGGGGGCAGGCCGGGAGGGCAGTCTCGAGGCCCCCGGCACTGCGGCCTGTGCAGGGGGATGCCGAGGCGGCGCGCGCAAGTTACGCCTGCTTCAAGCAGGCGTAACTTGCACAACAAAGGTGGGGGGGGGGATTTAGGTAGGGCTGGGGGGTGGGGTAGATAGGGGAAGGGAGGGGAAGGTGGGGGCCTCGGAGGGAACAGAGGCAGGCTGCGCGGCTCTGCGCATGCAGGCTGCCGATTTTGCGCAGCCTTGCGTGCGCCGACCCCGAATTTTATAAGATACGCGCGGCTACGCCTGTATCTTATAAAATCCGGCGTAATTTTGTTCACGCCCACGTACTTATTTAAGATCTACCTCTTAGTGTTTAGGGACTGGGACACTCCTGAAGTGGTTTTGAAGGTTGGGAGAGCCATGGTGAAGCCCTACCCACTACTGGAGGAAACTTTGGAGCTATTAAAGTTGCTTAAGGAGGATGCTTTAGTTGTGGTGGTTACTATGAAAACCACAATCCTGGTGGCGGGAGGCACAGCTTTAAGGGATTCCTAATATCGTTTGATGGAACTGCATCTGAAGAAGTTGTTTTGAAGTCTTGGCCTTGGGCATCTGAGTGGTGATCTGTTTATGCTGGATTTAGCAGATGCCAAAGGCTGAGTTGGGGGGCACGCTGTTTCCACAAAAGAGGCAGAGAGGTTGGCGGCTGGATTATTCTTCATAGTGGATGCCTTGTATGATTTGCTCCAGACATTGGCCAGAAATATGATGCTGATGGTCTTGCCCAGGAAACTACTTTGCTTAATTGGGCAGCTGATGTCTGGTCCAGGTTGCAGCTGGGAAGCCTCCCCTCAAAGGCAAGTTGCTGTTTGGGAAAGATCTGGATCACCTTGAAGAATCCAAGGGGTATAAATTTCCAGAAGACAAGACCAAGGGGAGCTGGAAGTCTCTTCCCAGCTGGCAGAAGTTTCGGCAGGTTGGGAGATATCATCCGGAGCAAGGGATCTCCTTGCAGATGCAATATTCCAATAAGTTTTAGTCCTTTCAAGAAGCCAGTAAACTTGGGATGGCTCCAAATCTGATTCTGGATGACTTAGTCCACTCCTCTGGGGAAAGTATCCGGGGGATGCTTGACCCTGTTTTACAAAGAGTGTATTAAAATAACGACGGATCAGTGGGTGATCTTTTTCCAGGTTATTCTCGTCTGGATGTGCAGGCCCGGGAGGATGCAGCCTTTGCGCTTGTGGTTTTGACTGGACCGCGGGCAGCCTCCCACCCTGTGTGCCAAGCCGCACATTTTACTTTCAGAAATTAGCACCTACACAAAGGTAGGCGCTAATTTCTCCGGGCACCAGCCTTAATATCATGGCGATATTAAGTCGGAGGTCCCAAAAGTTTAAAAAAAAAAAAAGTAAAAAAAAGAAAAAATTGAAACAGGCCCGTGGGTCGAAAACTGGACGCTCAATTTTGCTGGCATCCGGTTTCCGAACCCGTGGCTGTCAGCGGGCTCGAGAACTGACGCCGGCAAAATTGAGCGTCGGCTGTCAAAAAAGAGCACTAGGGATGCGCTAGTGACCCTTGCGCCTCTTTTTACCGCTGGCCCTAATTTTAATAAAATACTGTATTGCGCGCACAGGAGAGCGGGCGCTTGCCTGCTCTCCCACGATTTTACTGTATCGGCCCGTGAGTAATTTAAAGGGACCACATCTGTCTATCCCTTGATAAAGCTCAGAGATGCCCTATGTACTTTTCTTTTTCTTTTTTCAACTTTTTATTTATAAAGAATTATTCACAATAGCATTAAGATATACTTGGAAGGAAAATTGGAGATATATTACAAAAAAAAAAATTCCACAGAACAAAATGAAAAGAATCCATCTTTCTCTGATACATGACTCCAATGGGAGAATCACATGGTGTTTTACTAAACAAATATAAACCTAAAGCAATTATCTTAATATTAGCAAAACCTTATGCTAATTACTAATTGTCAATGTTGTTTTAGCTGCATATGTGCAGTTGACTGTTTTGGTGTCTTATCAAAAATTAAACTTTTTTCTAAAATTGATGACAACATAACAAAAAATTATTCCCTTGAAATTCAAGCATTTACAAGGAAACCAAGAAAAATGTGGCACCAAGCACTAAAACCTGGCCCTTGAGAGAGAAAAAGGTCTTTCTCATTTCTTACATAGTATGAGAGAAACTGGTAAAAATATTTAAACTTCTTGTCAAAGAACAAAAGATCTACTTTGAAAATATAACTTCAGCACAAGATCCCTATCAATCTGTCACAAATGTCACTATCATTGACTACCTCTTAACATTTATTTTTAAACATTTATAGTTTGTACTGTCATCAACTCTAGGTAGATTACAAGATAACATTCATAAAAACATATTAATAGGTCAGATATATATATCTAGGTTGTCTATGGAAATCTGTTTCCTGCTGTCTCCTTAAACCCTGGTTACTGGTGGAATTTGAAGTGCCATTTTCTTAATCAGAAACTTCTTCAAAGTCTCATATGGAGACAACAGTCTTACTTTAGAAAAAGTGAGCAAACTTAAATTCTTATATCTAACAGCATTATATAAAGCAAGGGTGAGCAAATTAGGGGACATGCTGTCTGCTGAACCAGTGAAGAAAAAATGGCTATGCTGTTTGTGCCGTGGAGGGACCTACCAGAGCATAGTGATGACATTGTAAGCATGCCATGGCTTGTCCATGAGTCTTTCCGTGGGCTGGGTTGAGCTGTTTCTGCTGTGGTGGGCCCAGGTTGGGAGCCACTTACTCTGTGGCAAAACTGCATATGGGAGCAGCCATTGTGGTGTAGTTGCCCCTCTCCAGGCCTCAACCTAGGAAGAGTTCCTGCTCCTGCCGGGTTCTTATCTGGGGGGTGGGGAGATCACAGCTGTTACCCAACCGGGAGGAAAAAATGGTGAGATGGGGCAGGGGAATGGGCAAAGAATGGGAGGCTAAGCAGGTCTTGAGCCTGCTTGGCCAAGGTAATATGGTGCCAGGCTCACAAGGCAGCTGGCACTGGGCTCGGGGAAGCAAAGGGGGGGGGGGGGGGGGAGGAGGGGAGGGAATGATGAGAGGGAGTTAGAAAAGGAAGGGAGCAGTGCTCCCTATGAATGTTAGGAAAGCCATTGGGGGGGGGGACGGGACGACAGGAGGGGATGTGTGGGCAGTGAGCAGGGGACAGTTCATTCGTCCTCCGCTTGAATTCAAATGAAGAGTGCCCATTGGCTGGGGAGGAGGGGGGGGGGGATGTTAGTAAACAGGCAAATGCCTGTGGGGAGGTAGAAGCAGCAACAGCACGAATACTCATTCGCGCCGTTTTTTCTTGCTGCTGTGGCTGCTTCTCTCCCGCCCGCCCTTATGTTTGTTGATTTGTAAATTGGTTTGTTTTAGTTGCAGCTGGGGCAAAGGCAGGTTGCCCGAGCCTTTGGGGTGAAATGTTATTTCTACAAGCTGACTTCTGCAAGTTATAATTTATGCAGATAGCTGGGTGCAGTTGTCAGAGATGGGACTCCTTGCTGGAAAGTAGCGGGGGCCGGGACAATGAGTTAAATGAACGGAGGAACTGGATGGCTGGTTGGCTAGTAGTGATCATCTTGCTGGGAGGTGGCGGATGGTCTGAATTCCTGGATTGGGTACCGAGGGCTCGGGCACCTATGTTGTACAATAAAGCTGCGGCCTTTTGGATTCCAATACTGTGTTGTGTATTTTCTGAAGGAAGGAAAGGGGGGGGGGGGGGGCATAGGGGATGGGAGTGTTATTGTTAAAGCGCGAGGTGGAAGGAGTGTAAGACCTGGCTGTCCATATTATGAGTAGGTAGAGGATGAAGAGTAAAAGCAAAACGTTTAATAAACATTAAATAAGCACGTCATGGGAAAATAAAGATGAGCAAACTAATAAAAATAGAAAAATAAGAGTGAAATTAAAAAAAAAAAAAAAAAAAAGGCAGGGTGGAATGAATTTTTTTTTTCTCAGCTTCAAAAAATAATTAAAACATTTTTTTCCAGCCCTCTCCATTGTGGTATGTGTCCGGTTGAGGTGCTTCTCTCGGTCTGTCTGAGTTTGTGGAGTATGTTTGTGTTTTCTGTGAGATACTGTGGTGTGTGTCTGTGTGATGTAATCTCTCTATCAAGCCAATGCAAAAAAAGATGCTTGCAAAGAACGGGCGCTCAATAAGTGTCTGTTTTTCTAATTCGCATGCAACCACATGGCCTATACACCCAGTACAGTAAACTAATGATGTGCAAATTGGCACTGTGGTAAAAAATGCTTGCAAGTGGAATAAGTTGTGTGCAGAAGTTTATTGCATTGGTCGTAAACGTGTCTAAACTGTGCATGGCTTTCCTTTGCTGAATCCTTCCTTTCCATTTTGGCAACAGTAACCTTTGCCAGTTGTTATTACAGCACTTGTTCTCGAAAGCCCCGTTTGCCAGCATTGTCTCCGGATCACAGCCCTCTGGGTGACATGGTCCTCTTTCCTTCATCTGTCTTCATTGTTCTCGTTGTCTGTGGTTCTTCTATCCTGGTCACAATTCTCCAGCTCTCTTTTTCTGGCTGGTACATGCGAGAGATAGGTGAGCAGATTAAAGAAATGCAGATATACCATCATGCTAGAGAAATCCTTTACAGATGCTATTGTCTGGAGAAATCCTTTACCCCAACGCTAGCTGTGATGATTGTGAGTAAACTTTACTCCATTTCTGAGCTGGAGTTAAATTCCAGTGTTATGCAGTAGGCTGCAGGGATCTCCATGCACCTCCCTGCATTGGAGAGTAATGGCTGATGATCTCATTTACATTGGATTTACAAGTGCGGGTGCTATGCTTTTGCATGTGATTGCAAATGTGGGATTTCTGCACGTAAAAATCTGTGCTGCATCAGCTGTTTTATGCACAGAAAATGCACATTGAGGAGGTAAAACTGTGTGGTACTCGCAGTGCATCTTATTGCTTTGGCTTGAATTTGTGGTGGTGTTGCCTCTCTCTGTCTTTCTGTCTGGCTATATTGGGTTTCTGTTTCTCTGTGGGCTGTTTGTGTCTGGGTGTGAGGTATAGCTGCCTTTTTGTGTCTGGGTATTGTTTGTGTGAGGGGTCTAAGTGTCTGTTTCGCTCTCTGTTTAGTTCTGGGGGAATTCTGCAGTATTGCAAAGCGCAGAATTTGACAGGCCTCAGCATGCTGCGA
Organism: Rhinatrema bivittatum; assembly: GCF_901001135.1. Lineage (NCBI taxonomy): Eukaryota > Metazoa > Chordata > Amphibia > Gymnophiona > Rhinatrematidae > Rhinatrema > Rhinatrema bivittatum. The sequence goes on along the minus strand of NC_042628.1, from coordinate 44,736,372 downwards.
ACGGAGACCGTACCACTTGTGGTGAAGATGGAGCAGGCTCCGGTGAGAGACTGTGAGCCTAGGGGGTGAGAGAGAGAGCATGTGTGAGAGTGCATAGGTTTGGGTGCCAGAGAGATGGAGATTGTGAAGGAGTGTGTATGTGTGTGAGAGAATGGGAGCTGATGAATTTGTGAGTGCTTGTTTGTGAGGGGGTATGTGTGTGTGTGTGTGTGTGTGTGTGAGAGGGACAGAGGGAGCCTGTGTGAGGGATAGTACTGAGAGAGGTGTCAAACTCTGGGAATGGAGATAGAGTGAAAGGGGTTGAGCCTTAGATGGGGAGGGGAGAGAGTGGCAGGTGGAGGAGTTGGGGCCTGAGAGAGCAAAGTGAAAGGAGACTGGCCAGAGGCATAGGGAGGGAGGGTGGAAGAAACACTCTTATAGTAAACTTCTAGGAAAATTCTGCCCACAATATTTACAACTCTGCCTCTTTAAGTAATATCTTTTTTTCTATATTTCATTTTTAAGTTAATTACTTAGACTGTCATTTATATTGTGTTATTTTGACCAATATAAAGTTTGCAGAATTTTAATTTTTTTGTGTGCAGAACTCCCCCAGGAGTATCTCTTGGTCTGGGTATATGTTTCTCTCTGTGTGGTGTCTGCCTTTTGAGCTTACCCCTTTCAGCAACTTGAAGAGAAACACAATGGGGGTTTTGAACTACTGTTTGGCAGTGTGGTTGCCTGGTGGATATCCTTCATTTATGTGTCAACCAATTGCATGAATGGAAGGGAGGCTGCAGCTCAAAGTTTGCTCTTCCCAATTCTAGTGTTTCCAGTCTACTTTTACAAAAGCAATTTACTATAGCTGACTGGAGAATACCATAAAGAAGAAACTTGTAAGACAGGGCTTCCCAAACCAGTCCTGGGGACCTCGTAGCCAGTTGGGTTTTCAGGATATCCACAATGAGTATGCATGAGGTATATTTGCATATACTGAGTCTCCATGGTATGCAAATTTCTCATGCATATTCATTGTGGATATCCTGAAAACCCAACTGGCTGTGACAGGTTAGGTAAGCTCTGTTGTAAGAAACTTATCTGAGCGGTATGTGAATCCAGCCTTTTCTTCATGCTCTTGAAACTGAGTGGAGGCCTCGGTAGTGAAGGAACAAAGCTGTGAAATGGATGCTGACAAAAGTTCCTTCAATTTGGCTAGGATAGCTGCAGTATCATGTAATGTCACTGATTTAACTGACTCCTTGACATGGTGTGAACTTCCCAAGGAAAGGTAGACTGGAGTTGGAATTGTTGCTTTGAAGGATATCTTACACTCTCGCTCCAGTAATACCTGATCCTTCTCCTTATCCACAGCAATTTGCTGAGACAGTGCGTGTGCACTATCCAAAGTCTCCGGATCTTCATCCTCCTGTCCCAGTGCATCCAGCGGGGATGACTCTAGCCTCACCAGTAGTACTAAGCATATCAATTAGTTCACCTGGCTCCTCCTCCTCCTCCGATTTGAAGCACCTCTTTGGGGTGTGGTGACAGACGGCGAGTGTTTGGACTGAGGGAGAGAGTTAGTATCATTTGAAGATCACATAGCAAAGCTCCCCAGATTCATACTCTCTCCTGCCCCAGCCCAAAACATGGATTACCTTCACCTTTTTTGGATGTTTGTTTCATTCTGTGGGTCGGTAAAAAAAAAAAATCTCTGTTGCATTATCTGTGTCTACTGGCTCTATCCACCCTCAGTTCCACTCCCTGTCCTTTAGGATTTTATTGAAATGGGAAGGCTCCCCCCCCCCCCCCCCCCCCCCCCCCCGGAATCACTCGTGGGCACATTAATATGGCTTTCTGTGCCGTTTTTTGCGTGCTTTATATAGGGCTGTGAGTGCATGTTTTACATTAGATGTGCAGAAAATCTATTCTGATTTACATACACATCCTTTATTACATATCATGGAGGAACCTGCTTTGGTTATGTGCTTAAAAAAACCACGCAGACAACTAGCACCAATTTTGCCATGGGTCTTAATTACATTGGCCCCATAGAGAGCAGAAATATGGGGAGTAGAGAAGGACTTCCTTTTGGGCCACACTTTCTGTGATGGTGATGGATTTATTTATTTATCAATTTTTCTATACTGTCGTTCAGACATGCCATCAGAACGGTTTACATTTTTAAGAGATACATACTTTTTTAGAAATACATATTGAAATATAATACAATGGTAATGATATAGTATAAGGTAATGCATATATGAGGAGGCGGAGACAAAGTGGATGGAAGGAGTAATGGATGGATGTGTTGTATAAGCATACAGGGTCCTGCCAGCAGTAGCATCAACAGAAGCACAGCTAAGAATATTATGTGGAGTCCCGGAGGATAGATGGTACAAAGTTCAAACAATTCTGTGAAGTAGATGAGGCTCCATTTCCCACTGACCCTGCCCTTCTTATATTGTGCAAATGCATTTGAAGGGTTTTATGCATTCTCAGGCCAAAGGACCAGTACAGGTAACAACCATTTTAATAGTCTGTGTATGGGGAAAAGGGTGCTTTTCCAGTGTACTGCTAATGCCCTTAATAGGTAGTGAAACTGTCATTGAAGGGGGGGGGAGAGAGAAGGCTTTTCATAATGATTTCATACATATTGATGCTGCTTTTTTTTGCCTTCCTGGATTGTTAAAACAAAAACTACACTTTTCATCTTTTTTTTTTTCCCCCCTGTGATATCCTATAGTACCTGGCCAAATAAGTGTTTGCTGGAGCAGGTGTAGGCAAATGTTTTTGTGCTGGGACCATATTACAAGCTAGCGAGGGCCGGAGTCCTGAACATAACAATCAAATCTCTATTTAATGCAGGCTTTCAGTGTCCAGCAGGTTTAATTAAGTGCAGTCATTTTTAGAACCCAAGGAGCCTCTTCAGTCATGGATCCCAGCCTCTACCAAAATAAGAAAATCCTTCAACCTGACAGATTAAAGGCGTTTTCCCATCTAGCAGACCACCTAACCACAGTCACAAATGCAGGCCATAAGTATAAATAATAATGTGCAGACAAAAAACTGGATTGGAAACCACTAAAAGCCAGATTCATATGCAGTGCAATAAATCAGAAACAGAAATATCTTCATTCCTCATAAAACAGTCAAGAAATAAAAAATCATTCATTAACAGTGAGGCAAACATACTAAAGCATATTTCAAAACAGATGACAAATAGAATACCTTCTAATAATTAAGAAGAATCAGGATAAAAAATACTTTAAACTTTAAACATTTCCTCAAAATCAAATATTTCAAAACAGCAGACATATCAAACACCCAATAATTAAAACTAAGAAAAAAAAACAAATTCACCCCCTCTCCATACCTGGAAACCTTTTTTTTTTTTTTTTTAAATTTCCAGTCACTCTGAGATTGTAGATGCACTTTCACAGGCACACACACACAAGCAGGCTCTCTTTCTCTTTCTTTCTTGGGGTGCTGTTAACCTGTAGTACCAACTCAACTATGCAATGGCCTATTGTCATTAGGTTTATTCAGTCTCTTAACATTGTTTTTACCACTGCCTTTTATATCTGACCCATGAATGTCCAGATTCCATTCTGAGTTCTGTTGTCCACCATCTCTGCAGATAGGCTATTCTAGGCTTTCTTCTCCCTTTTTTTGGTAAATAGAGCTCCATACTTTGACATGAAGACCCTCTTCCACTTCTTGCCATCAAGTTTTGTCAAATCCATAAAGCCTATACCATAAACCACAAGATCCTATAAGTCCTCTCTATAATCTACTCATTCCCAATCAACAGAGGACTGTATACCTGTATGTACACTGATGTTCAGTATTTTTTCAATGGACTAGACCAGTGGTTCTCAACCTTTTTTCTGTCGGGACACACCTGACAGATGGTTCTCACATGCGTGACACACTGACCCATGATCGTCACGGGGCTAGATGTAAAATTACAGTTTGCATCCACGGGAACCCCCCATACCCACAATAATGGATGTAAAGCAGAATTACGACATTCCCCATACAACTCACCCTACAAAAAAGATGTTCTGGCGTCATCGCAGTAACAGCAACTCAAACTCCTTCTACTTCCAGGCTCAATAGCCCTACTTATGAAAAGACAGCAGTTTTCCACCAATGCATGTCCTCTTGAGAAAACACAACAAATAAGACTGATTCAAACGCTTACATGCTAGTAAAATATCTCATCTCGGTAACACACACAGAACCGACCTAACATACTCCTAGGATCTGTAGTAATGCACATAAACTAATCCGCACACAGTTACACCTGTATTATGGAATACACTCAAACAGGAGCAACCCTATCTATGAAAAGGCAACACTACAAATATTAAATCAAGCCCTAAAAACCAATACACCTCTTATTAGGAAAACAGAACTAGCAAGCAGCTATAGATCCCCACACAGAAATAATTGTAAAACTATACTAATAAGCAGAATAAATGTTTCAAAACAGCTATGAACAGAATAACATCCAACAATTAAAAACTCATAAAAACTATTAAAAATTCTCCAAACACCAATAAAATATTTCAAAAAAAGCAGACACATCACATAATATTAAATAATTAAAATGGCAGTCAATCAAGAAAAATAAACTTAAAAAGCCACCTTTACTTACTCCCTCCAGCAGCTCTCCTACTCCTCTTCCATGCAGGCCATAGCACATAGCAGAAGCAGCAGTAGAGGCTAAGCTCTATACTCATGGTCCTCTTCCTTAGTCCCATGTCTCTCACACACACACCATACTAGTCATGCCCCCATGACCAGTTTCTGTGTCTCACACACCAATCATCTCCCAAACAGTCTTTGACACACACACACACACCAGTCACCTTCCTGAACAGTTTCTCTCATGCCATACACACACACACAGGCTTCCCACTCCTGTGTTCTACTTACATATACGGGCTTATCACTCTCATAATCACTTTCTCTGTCTCACACACCTGTCTCTCACTCCCATGCTTGTTCTCTCCACATGCACAGGCTTCTCATTCCCATAATCACTTTCTTTCTCTCACACACACACAAACACACACCAGTCACCTGATCTCTCTCATGCATACACACACACAGGCTTCCCATTCCCATGTTCTCTTTCAGATATACAGGCTTCTCACTCCCATGCTGTGTCTCACACACCCAGGTTTCTCACTCCCATGCTCACTCTTCACATGCACAGGCTTCTCATTCCCATAATCACTTTCTTTCTCTCTCTCTCTCACACACACACCAGTCACCTGATCTCTCTCATGCATACACACACACACAGGCTTCCCATTTCCATGTTCTGTCTTACATATACAGGCTTCTCCCTCCCATGCTGTGTCTTACACACACCCAGGTTTCTCACTCCCATGCTCACGCTTCTCATTCCCATAATCACTTTCTCTCTGTTACACACACGTCTCTCTCTCTCTCATTTCCATGCTCGCTCTCCATGTGCACAGGCTTCTCATTCCCTGAATCACATTCTTTCTCTCATATTGACACACACACCAGTCTCTTTCTCTCACACACACTGTCACCTTACCAACCAGTCTCTCGCTCATGCATGCACACACACAGGCTTCCCTCTCCCATGCTCTCTCTCACATAATCAGGCTTCTCACTCCCATGCTTTTTCACACACCCCCCCCCCCCCACAAAACCAGGCTTCTTACTCCCATGCTTTCTCACATACCCAGATTTCTCACTTCCATGCTTTCTCTCACACACACACATCAGTCACATCCCTGACTGTCTCACACTCTCACATACACATCAGTCATCTCCTTGAGCAGTCACTTTCATTGTCTCTCACATATACACACACACCAGCTCTCTGACCAGTTTCAGTCACACACACATTCTCTCACTTACACACTGGCTGGCTGGCTGCTTCTCTTTCTTTCTCTCAGTCGCTTCCTCTCTCTTCCCCCCCCCCCCCCCCGAGCACAAATGGTAGCTGCAGCAGCCTCCTCCTCCAGTCCCCGCAGGCCAAGAAAGAAGAATCCCATTGGCCGCGGGAGGCTCATGCTGCTGTCTCCTTTCCGGCTGCTTCAATTGCTCGGGGGCCGCTGCTGCTGCTGCCGCTGCTACTTTTCCACGCGGCACGGGCCGGCTCTTTCTCCTTCCCGCGCACCGCGTATCACTTCCTGTTCCGGGTCACGGGGGGGGGGGGGGTGCGGGAAGAAAAAAAGGTCAGCCACGGGTGCCAGAGCTACTTCTAGCACCGATGCCGTTCCCGCTGGGCTTGAACGTGCTGATAGCCCGGCGGCAACGGCAGCAGGGAAGAAAGAGCAGCGGGAGAGACTGGGAGCACGCGACACACCAGTGTGTCGCGACACACCGGTTGAGAATCGCTGGACTAGACCATATATTGGTGTTGAATATACCATTTTTAACCTATAATTTCCGTGATTTTTTTTATATTTTCGTAGCATCAATTAGTAGTGTCCCCATCCAGTAATACTTTAATGTTGTTCATTGTAAAGGCTATGCCTGTTTTATACTTTTGTTATAAGTTATATGTAAACCGATGCGATGTGCAAACGGATGTCGGTATATAAAAGCATTAAAATAAATAAATAAATAATGATGTGAATTTTCCTTATCAATAAAATAATTTTTAACCATCTTTTCTTGTACTAATAAAGTTGTCTATAAATAGCTCTCTCCTCCACGGTCACCCTAAATCACGTGTATTGTCAATTTTATTCACTTAGCTAATCTTTATGTAGGATGCTGTCATCCCTTGTTAAATCCATTTGTTGTGTGAAATTGGAGCCGTCTACCTTTGACACTGACAGTGTTTCGACGATCCCGTCTTCCTCCTTTAACTTACGGTTATATCTTATCTGTGTACATATAAATCTAAAGACTTACATTTATGATGACTTGTTCACTTGTATGATGCCGTACTTCTGTCGGACGGTTTGCGTAAAGCACTGTGTTCTATTTAACGGCTCGATCCAGTAAGGCCGCGGTAAAAACAGTGCGGTAGTGTCAGGCGCACCCTTCCTCCCCGCACGCACAGTTCTCTTCACTAACTCCCCGATACTCTCCTCTAATCGCATGCAAATGCATGCCGCGGCTTTAAAGCGGTAGGGAAGGGTTATGGCCGCGTAACCCATTTTACTGTATAGGCGCTTAATACAGCGCCTATACAGTAACCTGGGTGCGCTGGTACCTGTCATTTCAAATGACATTTGAAATGACAGGCACCAGGAAGTGTAAAAATCAAAATTTGTAAATACCTGTCGGAGGGCCGCGTGGGTCCAGGCGGCCGGCGGGATCCGGGGGGCCGGTGGTCGCGTGTTAAATCTAGGCTGCGGGCGGGTGGGCGCGGCGGCAGCGGCGGCAGGGGGACACGCGTTAGTTCGAGACGGCCGGCGGGCGGTCGCGTGTTAAATCTAGGCCGGGTCCGCACAGGCGCACATTCATTCATTCACTGCCGGTGGGGGCTGCCGGAGAGGCAACCCCCACCGGCAGTGAATGAATTCATTCATCCAGGCGGAGGAGCCGGCTGCTTTCGCCACCGGCTCCTCCGCCTGGATGAATGAATGCGCGCCTGTGCGACCCCTGCGTTTCGGCGCTCAAGGCGTGACGTCACGGCATGTGACTGCCTTGAGCGCCGAAACGCAGGGGTCGCACAGGCGCGCATTCATTCACTGCCGGTGGGGGCTGCCGGAGAGGCAACCCCCACCGGCAGTGAATGAATGCGCGACTGTGCGACCCGGCCTAGATTTAACACGCGACCGCCCGCCGTCCGTCTCGAACTAACGCGTGTCCCCCCGCCGCCGCTGCTGCCGCCGCCGCCACCTGAAACAGGCGCCCACCCCGCCCGCGGCCTAGATTTAACACGCGACCACCGGCCCCCCGGATCCCGCCGGCAGCCTGGACTGACGCGGCCCTCAGACAGGTATTTAAACTTTTTTTTTTCTTCTGACAGGTTTTATGTGTCCCACGTCATTACATTTTCTCGATCATCTCTGTATCGCTTTTTTTTAAATTGTGTTTTATTGTTTTTGAGTGTCTTAAGCGGTGTCGATGGATTTGTTACTAGACTCACAGTCCTAACTCCTACTAGGGGGAGGCGGTAAACTAACACGTTACGGCCGCGGCAAAACAGTGCGTTACTAATGAGATAACTTGAGCGCGCGTTACGGTATCGGAGGGGAATAGCTAATTCCTTCATTATACAGCTAATTCGTTCATTTACATGCTGGGTGCGGGAAGGGTTACGCGTCTGTTTTAAGAAGTGCTACGGACGCGCGAAACTGGAAACTGTATCGCTGATTTGCCTTACGCGTCCGAATTGTGCGCAGGGAGCTCGTTACAGACGAGAAAACTTCAACTGAATGTTACTGTATCGAGCTGATAATGTTAAAAGGACCAATTGCCCATCTTTGCTTCAGAGCGAGGCTGCCAGCAAAATCATTACCAAACGGACTTAACTCCCTCAGAAGTTCTCTGACACGTTCCCAATTCTCCTCTCCGTCTACTAGAGGCAGGTCCTGGATGCATAATTCAGTTCTCTTTCTCGTCCCTCCATTAAGTCAGTCTACCCGGCTCCATTTGAGAACGAGGCTACTGTGCAATGCACTGTCGAACGGACCTGGTTCCACCTGTGGTTTCCTACTATGTCCTCAATTTCCTTACTCCACTGCAGACACCCACAATTCTCTTATTCCACTGCCAACGGCAAATCGCAGCTTTTTAATTAAATGCTTTTTTGCTGGCTTTGCTCAATGCACCTGCCGATGCTCGGTGCTATATTTGGGAATGAGTAAATTCATAAAGCCACCAAAACCACTGAAGCTTTTGTCCAAAAACATGTGGTTTCTCCATGCTCATTCGTCTTCTCGTCTTGCAGATTACCCTTGCCTTCTTGTGAGCTTGGGTGCAGTCATACCACCACACTTATTATTGTAACTGCTGCTCTCTGCAAGTTATTTCAGCTTTCTTGGAAGTCTGATGCAGTTGTACCCTAGCTCTTGGAGTTTAACCATGCCAATCTAAAGCAGTTCTACTTCTGTTGTTAGGTTTAAAACAAACCTGATGTAGTTGTACCTCCAGTCTGTTTACTATATGTGCTTTTTTTTCCTCTTTGGTTTCATATGCCTGAGCAAACACTCAAGCAGCCTCCTTCATTTCTTTGACCTGTCTTATATTGCCTGTTGTATACCTTTATCATTGTGTACTGCATATCACCGGTACGATAAGACCTTGTCTTGAGTATCTGTATAGTAAAAGAATTTAAAATAAAATAAATAAATATTTAAATTGTCATGATTTTTATTGCTACTACCTCTGCTGGTAGGCTATTTCAGGTATCCACATCTATTGGCAAAGAGCAGTGTTCTCATGTTTCCTTTGTAACTTATTCCCTAAGTTACTGATGAGTGGCGGTATATAAAAACCAATAAATAAATATCATAACCTCCTTGTTGATCTTCCTTTCCCATGGAAGTTTTACCTTAGTGTACTTAAGCCTATCTAATATTCAAAAGTTTCTTTCATATTTCCCTTTCCCTTCTTTCCTTTTGAGCACTGTAAGCTTTTCTTTGTAGGGTTTGCGTTGCAGGCAACTACCTGGGTCTTTTTACTCTGGATTTTATATCACCTCCCAACTCAATTTAGTTAAGTGCTTGTAGCAGTAGTCCTCAGGAAGGAGCCATATAGGGCAGTCATAGACCCTAAATCCATCCGCAAGGTGTCATTATGCAATAATGGACTACCTCCACATCATCCTTGGCATAGCTGGGGAGTGGAAGACCTGAGCCAAGAATTGGATCCATTCCCTTCTGAGTGACAGTACTTGTCATTGAGGCATGGAGCTGGCCTCTGATTTTTCTTGTTTATGGTTTCCAGCTCTTTGTCCTTTTAATTGAGATATGGTTAATGGATTTTTGTGTCCTGATTCATGATTTTACATTTTTTGTACTGAAGCTAAACCCTTGACCATTCTTTCAGGTTTTTGAGGGCTGGGAGCAAGCATATTTTTCCTTCATGTTCCTCTGCAGTGTGCTAATAGATATAGAAAAGAATCGATCCTGGGACTTGGCCCTGGTGAATACTACTGGTCACTCTATCACCAGAGTGGACTCCATTTACTGTTGGTATCTCTGTCCTGCCACTCATCCAGTGCCTCACCCAGTTTATAACCCTCTGGCCTGCTTCCATGACATCTGGCCTGCTTACCAGTCTTATGTGCAAAAGATGTTGAAAATCTTGCTGAAGTCCATATAGACACCATCTATTGCACCTCTCTGACCTACCGCTTTTCTCACCTCATTAAACTAATCAATACGGATACGCATTCATTGGTCATTTGTTTCATGTTACGCATGATGAATAAAACAAATGACCAAGAAATTCACATCCCTACTAATCAGTCAGTTTTGTCTCACATGACTTTTCCTTTATGAATCTTGTAATCTACTCTTTTTCAAGGGGCTGCACTACCTTTCTTTCATTTAGTAGCATTTCTGTCTTTTGTAATTTCTATTATCTTGTTGTTGTGCCCCTAGTTGTCAATAATAAATGAGTACTCTGAGAAATACTTATTTTGTATATATATATCCTTCCTCAAGATCAGTATCAGGGGGATCATATGGGTGAACATGTTCATGGACAGACTGCAGCAGTCGACAGACCACAGAAGCTATTGAAACAATTAAGAGCCTTATCGACGGCTAGTAATAAAAGCCTGTCCAAGGACAGAAGAATACTGTAAAATGTAGGAAGTGTGTAATTGAGATGTGTGGTGGTAGTGTGTATGCTGAGCTAGGGTGTACTGTGTACTAGTAGAGATTAGATTGACTATTCAGAGAGAGTGGCGGAGCTGGAGAGTACAGGGAGGCAGAGCCCAGTTTCCATACCAGCTATGCAGTTGCATATCTAACTATAATGTTAGATTAGGTGGACCTCTGATGATAAAAAGATGATGTGCTACTAAGGGCATTAACAGTAAAGTTGAGAGAGTGAGATCATTCTCTGTATACTGTGGTTTACAAATAAGGTTCATTCCTGTCAAAGTAGCTGGGAAAACAAACCCATTTGTTCAAGTATCTCTCAGGGCATTGTCTCCAATGTCATGAATCCAAGATGTGACAACTTTCCAATAAGTTACTATGATGGGGTATTCAATCCATATATGAAGTCTTTTTGCCACTACAGCATCATCATCGTCAACATAATCGACATTGTTCCAGAATCTCTCATGTATATCTCATATAAAGACCTGGGAGTTAAAAATCGTCATTACATGAGTTTGAAACCATTCTCTTTTCGCACTAATTGTGACCATTTTTCCAAATTTTCTTCCAAGTTTCTAGTCTATATTAGTTCTCTTTTCCGAGTCTTTGTATATGTATATTGGAGTTTTTCTACTTTTCTCTGTAATATTGCATGCATTCTTGAGATCATCCCTTTCAGTATAGATTTCCTAACTAGCTGTTTAAAACATCAAGAAGCTTGCACTTTCTTTCACATTTCCTTTTGCATTAAGATTCCTTTTTTATCTGTATTTAAATAGATTGTTTTGTTTGTTTTTGATTGTTTTCAATTGGACTTGCCTTTCCAGTGTGGAGATCAAGACAAGTCACAACAAAGCATACAAATACACACAAAGCGGGAATGGTGGAGTAGCTTAGTATTTAGAGCAGCAGGCTGCAAATGTGGGAAAATTGGGGTTCATATTCCACTGGCACTTCTTGTGACCTTGGGCAAGTCACTTCACCCTACATTGTTTCAGGTATAAACTTAGATTGGAAGAATTCTGGGGATAGGGAAATACCTACAGTACCTGAATATAATCTGCTTTGAAGTGTTATGAAAGGCAGAATATAAAAAGAATTTCACAATGAATAGTGAAAAATAATAAAATTGCAAAAACAAAATTACTCCATAAATAAAAACATCTCAGTTTGAGTATAAGTGAAGCACAATTCAATTACATAAAAATGTTTCATAGTAGAAATACATTTTAAATAAAAGCTTAATGGAATAACATTTTGTATAACTTTCTTCATATCTGATATGTCCCCCTTTCTTTTTCTTTTTCTTCTGTTCTATAATACATTTTAGGGACTGTATGGAGACCATAGAACTGCTGCCTCAAGTATGTTTGGACTCTGGGACATGAATCAGCAGTTAATCAGCTCTACATATTCTTAGATCTGCCCAATAATTTCATTTTTTTTCTGCTCTCATAGAACAAAGATTAGAATTCTCCTTTACAGAATAAAGTAATGGGAACATTGCTAGTTTGAACCTCACACTTAGTGTTCCACTAGCAGGTGTCTCAAGTTAAATTTTTTTTCTGCTATTGTAACTGAATATGCTTGAACAAATCTGATCCAGATATAATAGGATCTGTTCCCAAAATTTAGGCCCCAAAGTGGGAGGTAGGGAAAGAAAAGGCCATATGCCCAACCCAGCTCCCTCCTCCTGCAGTCAGCTTTTAATTGACTGAGGAGCTGTAGCAAATTCTGGGATCCAGGAGATAATTTCTAAGTGCCATACCACCTGTAAAGAGAGAATCCTTGATAACATAATTGTGAAATTGTGATGCAATTTAGTTAGGGTCCTTGAGTTTTCAGTTTAAACCTATTTTCACCCATAAATTTCACCCTAATTTTAAGCTGATTTAAGAGCACCTCCAGACTTGTGAATGTAGCATTTCAAAGCCTCTCATTTCTGGAAGTCACTGCGACTCTGTGTATGCCATCTTTCAAGTCCCATCTCCCACCATTGAAAGTGCTTGCCTTCCAGTGCCATCAATGCGTAACTTCAGGTTGCTCTCCCTTCTCACGCAAACAGCCAACTACAATATTTATTTTATTTATATTTTGCTTTTCTGTACTTCAAAGCAGATTACATTCAGGTACTGTAAGTATTTCTCTGTCCCCAGAAGCCTTACAATCTAAGGCCTAGATTCATCAAAATGCGATAAATTTCACACGAATAACGCCTGCGATAAGGAAAAGGGGCGTGGCTATGATTTTAGAGTTACCGCACGGTGTGCTATTTTAGAGCTTCGCATAGGTATTTTGTCGCAATGTGTGTTAAATTTATCGCACTCCACGATATTTTTTCTTCGCAAGCAGCGAGTACTCAGACAGGCATTTTCTTATTTTGGGGCTGCTCCTGGCAGAGGGGAGAGAGAAGAGACTCTTTAAGGCTCTCATAGTAGTCCACTATTTATATCACTATAGGAGGGTTGTATAGTAACTCGAGGTGAGGTTTTGGTGGTGGTCTAGGGTTTTGGGGCCAGTTTTTTAATGCACAGTGAGACATACGAACAGCACAGTACATGTCAGTGAAGATTTGACGTGATTTTGAGAGGAAAGTCACACAAAGATGAGATTTCTACAATGTCTTCTCGCACTAGCTTGATGGACTCTCTCTACTAGGGACATCATCTTTGTCTCAAGATGGAGCACCTCTTCAGGTCGAAGAAGTCCGAGCCATCAGCATTTGAAGGACGAAGGAGCCACACAGATGGACATGGAGCTATCAACATCAGCAGGACCGTCTGTACTATCAGTGCCATCAGCTGAGAAGGGTGCTGGAGACCGGCCATTGTCAAGCTCCTCCTGGTTGAGGACATCAGGTTCCTTGTCATGAGCCTTTGCACTGGGAAAAGACCATGCCAAGTATCAAGGGAAGCCTAAGAAGCATCAGCATCGTTCTCAGTCTATGCACAGTGCTGGGCATGGGGATGTGCCAACTTATGCTGTGTTGTCCCTGAAGTGACCCTGGGGCGAGGAGTGCCGGTCTTCCATGGGTGCCAGGGATCAGAGATGGCACCACTGGTCCAAATGCCAGTCACCAATCCTCCTCTCTGTTCCGAAGAGGACCTGGCCACCCCTCCTTCCTTCCTTCCAGTCGGTGTTGGCATCGGCAGTGTTTGAGGAGGAGCTCAAGCAGAGAATACAGCTGGCAGTCGAGTGTGTGATGCGGGACATCGGTCTTGTAGCACGGACTGCATTGAAGCTGGCACTTGTTCATCTTGGAGCCACTGTTGGAGAACTGATGTCAGTTCCTGGGTTGTCGTCAGTGCCCATTGGGGCCCTACAGCCTCCCCCTGTTGATTATGGTGGTCGTGGTCATTTCCTCAGAGGAGGAAGCTCTGCCTAGACTGACTGAGATGTTGAGGCCTGCAGCCCCTCATTCAGCCCCACTGGTGCCTGCACCTCTGGACAAAGGCTGAGCGCCCAGGGCCCCATCCCGTGTTGATACCAAGTGAGAATGAGGGCCCCTATGACCCCTGGGGGGAAGACACCTCAGAATCCTCCACCAATGGCTGTGAGGGGCTCCCTTCAGACTTTTCTCTTCCAGAGGCACGAAGAAAGTCTCTGCCTGAGGACTTGACCGTCGCAGGTTTTGTGCGGGCAATGGCAGAAGCTATCCCTTTTCAGTTGCTGACAGAGGAGGATGCCAGGCACAAAATGCTTGAAATCCTCCAGTTCATGGAGCCTCCTAAGGAGATTGAGGTGGTCCCTTGCACAACATCCTTAAGGAGTTACTACTGAGGATGTGGAAGCACCCCCTCACAGTGCCTCCCATGAATAAGAAAGCTGATTTGGGTTTACCTTGTCCAGAAGGCTCCCAGATTCAATAGGTAACAGCTTCCCCACCAATTGTTGGTAGTCTAATCCACTCTCGAGTCAAATGGACTCGGAACCATTCCTCTGTGCCCCCAGGGAAGGAGTACAGAGCGATGGACACTGTTGGGAGAGAGGTTTTTCAGGGGACCATGCTCATTGCCCGCATAGCTTCCTACCAGCTCTACATTAGCCCGTACTTGCGGGATATCTGGAAGCAGGTGCAAGAGGGGCCAAGCCTCAGCAGCAGGACACTGGCATGTCACTGGTGCATAAGGGCCTGGAGTGTGGAAAACATGAGGTCCACGTGACCTACGATGTTCTTGAAACTGCATCGAGGGTCTCTGCAGGGGGAATCTATGCCCGCAGAAATGGCATGGTTGCGGGCCTCTGATCTCCAACCAGAGCTACAGGAAACACTTGCTGATGTGTCGTGTATTGGAGAGAATCTCTTCAGAGATAGGATGAGGGATGCAATGGCTCAGCTTCTGTGCCATCATGAAACTCTCTGCCAGTACTCTGGACCCGTCCTGCACTGCTTGGAGGTTGGCAAGATTAACACAGAAGTCTTTTTCTTTTGCTAGATGTACTACCCTCCGCCCCCATGCTCCCTGTCAGCAACATCAGGGCTCCCACAGCCATCCCAGGCAGCAGAGAGCTCCCAAGGCCCAGCTGGCGCCTTAGTCAACTCCAGGGACGGGATTTCGACTGGGTCGTAGGCAGCATAGTCCAATTACCCGTAACTGGATCTGCCAGTCCGGGGGCATGGTATCCTTGAAGTACAGAAAGATTTCCAAAACCAGGGGGGAAGATTAGATACATCGCAATGATTGTTGCCTTTTCATAAGTATTAACTGTTAATGGAAAGGGGAAGGAAAGGCTCTGCCATATAGATGACTTCAGTGTCTGGCTCAAAACATGTTAGCAAGTAGTTGTTACATTGGTTGCTTGTGCCGTGTATGGAGAAGTAAATGTTTATGCTGTAAGGATGGTCTTCATTTGTCCTTGGTTGGAAAGAGGGTGCTAAGTGAGAAATTCAGCGCATACATTATCAGGCATTTAAACTAGAGGGTGGGGGGTGGGCAGAGAAATTGCCATGTCACCCACAAGCAATTCAGGAATTGGGAGGAGAAAATAAATCAAATCAAAATAGAAAAGATGACTAGGAAAAGCAGCAATCCTAGGGAGAAAAGCTGGAAAGCTATGACCACAAATGCAGTCTGGGCAATAAAATACCAGATCTGCAAGCAGACCTGGACATAGTTGCTGTTACAGAGAGCTGGTTCACAGAGTATGATTGGAATATCGCCAATCCTGGCTATAACTTGATAAGGAAGAACAGAGAGCAAAGAAAAGGAGTAGGAATAGCTCTTTGTCAAAAACAATATCCATGAAACTGAATTGCAAGGGACATGGGATGGAGAAGAAGCATTTATTTTATTTATTTATATTTATTTAAAGATTTTATATACCGACAACTGTTTGCACATCGTATCGGTTTACAGATAACTTAGAACAATGAATATAAATTAGGCATGGCCTTTACAAAGAACAAAAAACAAAAGGAGTATAACAAGGAACCAGAGAACTTAGGTTAGTACATTCAACTGAGAGTAACATAAGTTAGGGGAGGAGGGTACAACTATGTGAAAAGGGGGAGGCTATGTACAAAGGTGCAGAAAGGTACATTCGTTAAAAATGCAGAGTTTTATCGGGGGAAAGCAGGAGAAAATGTAGGGCCTAAAGGGGTACTGCTTAGGATTAAAGGAGTTGTCATTAGGAGTAGTTTATCTACGAAAATTAGACATTTGGGGAGGTTGTAAGGTTTCTGGAGTGCTTTTTATCAGTAGGTCACAGAAGGAGTAGGGTTAGCGTGGGTGGATAAAGAGGGATAGGCTCGAAGGAAGAGCATTACAGATAAGAAGATGGTGCTTCCATTTTTACTAGTGTGGTCTACAGGTTTCCAACTCAAACAGAAGAACTAGACAGATTTGGTCAGACATCAAAAAGGTGGGAAAGAAGGGAGACGTGTTGCTTGTTGGAGATTTAAAGCTGCTAGATACAGACTGGAGAATCCCTTCTGCACAGTCTACGAGAAGTAGAGAGATAGTGGATGCCCTGCAAGGAGCTCTGCTCAACCAAATGGTAACTGAACCCATATGCATGAAATATGATTTGCATACAACTGAGGCAGTGTGTATGCAGGTCTCTCACGCATATTCATTAAGGATATCCTGAAATCCCGACTAGTTTGCAGCCCTCGAGGACCGGAATTGCCCACCCCTGGGGTAGGCGCTAATTTCTGAAAGTAAAATGTGCGGCTTGGCTGCACATTTTCCTTTCTGAATCGCGTGAGAATACCTAATTTGGCCATCAACATGCATTTGCATGTTGTGGGTGCTATTAGGTTCGGGGGGGTTGGACTCGCGTTTTCAACCCCTACTGAATAAGGGGTAACACTAGCATGTCAAACGTGCGTCCAATCGCGGGTTAACAGTGCGCTCTGCCGGAGCACACTGTACTGTATCGGCCTGCTAGTGCTTACTAACAGGGATAATGTCTCTAAGGTCCAGGTGGGTGCCAACCTGAGCATCAGTGATAATCGAACAGTATGATTTGATATCGTAAAGAGGATACAGAAAGGTCACATGAAGACCTGAGTTTTGAATTTCAAAAACACGGAATTTGTCAAAATGGGTCGTACCTGGAGGAAGAACTAGGAGAGTGGGAAAAAATGGTAGCGATGTAACAAGAATAGGCCAAACTAAAAGGAACAATATGAAAGCAACTAATCTATATGTTAGAAAAGTAGACAGAAGAAGGAAGTAAGGGGAATATGAAACCAATCTGGTCTCAAAGGAGGTGGCTAAAGATAAAAGCAAAAAGAACAGCTTTCAAGAAGTATAAAGGATACCAAAAAGAGGAACACAGAGAAGAATATCTGGTAAAACTGAGGGAGACGAAGAAAGAAATAAAGCAAAACGTCAGGTGGAAGCAAGGATTGGCAAATAGGTAATGCAAGGTGACAAAACATTTTTCAGATATATCAGAGAAAGGAGAAAATTCCGAAATGGGAGAGAAAAATAAAGGTGACAGAAATCAATGTGTGGAGATGAAGAAATGGCAGAAATATTAAACAATTACTTCAGTTCGGTATTCACTAAAGAAGTCCTTGGAGAAGGATCGTCGCTTGTTGACATGACCATAGTTGGGGGTGAGGGAGACCAAACTCCATTTACAGAAGAGAATGCATGGGATGAGCTAGGAAAACTGAAAGTGGACAAGGCCATGGAGCCAGATGAGGTACATCCCAAGATACTGAAGGAGATCAGAGATGTGGTGGCAGGTCCGCTGAAAGACCTTTTCAATAGATCCCTGCAAACGGGAATGGTACTGCGAGACTGGAGAAGAGCAGTGGTGGTCCCACTTCACAAGAGTGGGATCAGAGAGGAGGTTGGAAACTACAGGCTGTTTAGCCTCACCTCAGTGGTGGGAAAATTAATGGAGATTCTACTGAAGGGAAAGGATAGTGAACTATCTACAATCCGGTGGGTTCCTGGACCTATGGTAGTATGGATTTACCGGGGAAGGTCCTGTCAGACAAATCCAGATTTTTTTTTTTTTTTAAATTGGGTGAATGGATAATTGGATCAGGGAAGTGTACTCTATGTGATTTACTTGGATTTTAGTAAAGCTTTTGATATGGTCCCGATTAGGAGACTTGTGACAAAATGAGAAGCTTGGGAGTGGTTGCGAAGGTAGTGGCATGGATTGCAAGCTGGTTGACTGACAGGAGCCAGCGTGCAATGGTAAATGGAACCTACTCAAGAAAGAACTGTGTTAAGTGGAGTGCCACAGGGATCTGTTTGGGACCAATTCTGTTCAATATCTTTGTGAGTGACATTGCAGAAAGACTGTAAAGTTTATCTATTTGCGGATGATACCAAGATCTGCAACAGAGTGGACATGCCTGAAGGAGTAGAGAAAATGAAAAGTGATTTAAGAAACCTTGAAGAGTGGTCAAGGATTTGGCAGCTGGGATTCAATGCCAAGAAGGTGCAGAGCCATGCATTTGGGGGGTCTGGTAATCCAAACGAACTGTATGTGATGGGCAGTGAAAGACTAATATGCACAGACTGGGAGAGGGACCTTGGGGTGATGGTGTCTGGTGATTTGAAGGCGGCGAAACAACACGACAAGACGATAACTAAAGCTAGAAAAATTCTGGGCTGCATGGAAAGAGGAATAACTAGTAAGAGGCGGTGATGCCCTTGTATATAGGTCCTTGGTGAGGCCTTACTTGGAATACTGCATTGAGTACTGGAACCCATATTTCAAAAAGGATAGAGAGAATGAAGTGGTCCATAAAAGAGCGACCGAAATGATATGGGGTCTATATTGGAATACTTATGCAGATCATTCAGCCTTTCCTTATACATATACCCTGGAAGAGAGGAGGTACAGAGGAGATATGATACGGGCCTTCAGATAGCTGAAAGGTAATATGATTATTGTTATCTTATATGATGTACAGTATTTTCAATGATTTCCAAGGGGTGACCCCAGTCTGTCTGGGCCCCCCCCCCCCCCCCCGGGTCATGGGCAACGTATGTGCTTTGCAATACTACCCTCAACTTGGGAATTCCCATGCTATATAAATGATTTATGCCTGCTTGTTGACAGAGAAAGCAGGTTTTTTATTGAGCAGGATGAACTAGCCATAGTTAATACCTGTCCTCCTCCTGTCTGCTCTGGAAGAGACTGAGGGCCTAATAAGGCAGCATGCACATGGGGACACTCTCCCCTTCCCTGCGTGCTTGGTAAGACATCTTTATTGCGCTCTGAGCTAGGTCCATGTTGCGGCTGATCCTGCTTTCTTCGGAGAATCTTGTTAACAGGTAAGTAAATCTTCTTTCAGTGAAGAGCTCTTTTTACTTCCTTATTTGCACTTACACAGATGTTGAATGATTTGAGGAACTTGTACATTCATGCATTATAAACCTAAAAAAAAGATGAAGACCTGCATGTATGTTTGTAAATGTGCAACTGCTGGTATCCTGCAGCTGGCAGAAAGAGCATTTATTTCAGTTCATAGAAGCTTTGATGCCTGACACCATTGTTCACAAGTTTCAAACTTGTGAAAATTGTTCATCCCCTTTTTGTGTCTGTTTTTGTCCCAGACCCGTACTCATATTTTTCTGTCTAATAAACAGCATGATGACAACGTACCAATGCTGAGGGCATTTTTCAGCATAGATAAGCTCATAATCAGAAAGACAAGAACTTTCTCAAGAAAAAAATATTGTTTAACTGTATTTTGATTCAAAACAAAAGTGACATTTTATAGTTTCATTTCTGTCTTGTCTTGATGCTTGAGTTTTGTACTTAGTAGATTTTGTATTTGTATATAGTTTAAAAACAGGTTTTCAATAAAAAAAACTGACTTTTTGCATAGTGAGATATATTAATCTTTATGCAAATTTGCCACAGAGTTTTGAAAAATGCCACAGAATCTCTAACTCTTGCTGTAGAATCTTGAATAATCTGCTGTAGGAAATTGGGGGCTCTGACCATTAAGTCAGTCTGACTTTATGGAATGCTTTGCTACTGAATCTCTGTTTTATTAGGTAATATATTCTGCAAATAATGTAAAATCTGGCTGTTAGCAAAGCCTATGTATATACTGTATGTTGTGTGTGTGTGTGTGTGCTTTGCCATAAGATTAGTCTTTATGGTTTGGTTGTACTTCGCCTTGTAGTCCTATGAGAAGAGGCGGTTTATAAATCTAATAAAAAAACCAAACCCAATTCTTATAACAATAGTTGCAATTTGCTTTTTTGTGTGTATGGTGGTTGGTAGAGTTCTAAGTTTTTGTTCCTAAGGTTAATTCTTCTTTTCACACAAACCAGTACATTTTTGCCCATTTTTTTCTTTCCAAAATCCAAGAATGCTAAGGTGATGATGCTTTTCTGGATCTGAAAAGGGTATTCAACTGTTAAATATAAAAGATGAAGTTTCTAAGGAAATCTGAATAGTTATGTTTTGTATGGCACTTGTAAACCAGATCTACTAATCTAGAAGATTATCTAGAGATGAATTAGATTTTGTATCACTGAGACGTACACAAAAGTCTATAAAATTCTGCAAAGTGTGCTCAAGTACAGCAGGGTCTACTTTGTATTCAATGAAAGCTTTCCCTCTGAATGAGCTATGGAATCCAGCTATTTGGTGTTCTCTTTAACTCTATGCAGTTTATAAAGAGGTATCAACTGATGTGACATTTGGAAGACAAGCTCTGCAAGCTGATGCAAATCGTAACCTATGAGGTTCTAGAGATCATGACTGCTAGGAAATGGGAGCAGAAAAGATTCTTTCAAAAACTTTGGTGTCATAATTTTTAGAAACTAACAAGGAAATAAATCTTTATAATTTTATCATTTTGCTTATTTTTCTTTCTCTGTTTTGCCATTTTCTGCCTTCTTTCCCTTTTCCCCCCTCTCCCCCATTACTTCTGTGGCCCATTCTGGGCTAAGGCAAATCTTACATTCCTGGATTTTTAACAGGAGTGTAACATGCAAATTTCCTTGCTGACAGCTTCAGTTCTTTTGCTTTTACATCAATCAGTCATTTGTCCCAGAATATTTTGATTATGCTGCTTGCCTATGTAGAACCTGCCAGTATATAGAGATTAATATGTAGTACAAAAGAACATCAAGAGGTGTTAAATTAGTGCTCAAACATAAGGCGGACTACTACAGGTGGTGGCAGCAGTCTTGGAAGTGCTGTGATAAATCAAACATTTGAAACTCCTGTTCTCAATTGCACTCCCTGAGCAGTCGTAATATGCTTTATCGTTCTGCTAGAGTAGTCCAGACACATGGGTAGGTGCTACCCTTCCAGCAGATGGGGACTGAGAATAAAAACACAAGAAGTGCTCTGCCAGGTCCATCAAGCCCAGCATATTGTATCTGACAGTGGCCAGTCTGGGTTACATGTACTCGGCAGATTGCCAGGTTCTTGTAGCCTGGTTTGGCCTCTGTTGGATGCTGGGCTTGATGGACCCTTGGTCTGACCCAGCATGGCAATTTCTTATGTTCTTCTCATAAAGTAGATCTGTTTCTTGTTACTCACACCCAGGGATAGTAATAGCAATAGCTTTCTTTAGTCTACTTAGATTTTTCCTTCAGAAACTTATCCAAATCTCTCTCAAACCCTGCTATGTTAATCACCTTGAACATGTCCTCTGGCAACAGATTCCACAGCTTGCTTGTGTGCTGATTGAAAATGTACTTTCGATGATTTGTTTTAAATCTGCAGGTTGTTAGTTTAATTGGAGTATCCTCTTCTTTTAGTATTATTTGAAAGAGTAAATAACAGTCCTTTATTTACCTGTTTCACACACTTGCAATTTTATAAACTTCTAGCAGGTCACCTCTCAGCAGTCTCTCTTCCAAGCTGAAGAGCCCTAGCCTACATAGCCTCTTATGTTAGGAGAGCCGTTCCATCCCCTTTATCATTTTTGTCTGCTTCCTCTGCACATTTTCTAGTTTTTTTTTTCTTTTTTGTCAAATTGGGAAAACAAGACCTGCAGACAGTACTTGAGGTGTGGTTACACATTAGCTCGATACAGAGGCAATATATTTTCTGTTTTTGATCTCCCATTCTTTTTCTAATCATCCTAACATTCTGTTTGACTGCCACCGCACACTGAGCTGAGGATTTCAATGTATTGTCTACAAGGACTTCAGTTGACTCCCAGTACAGAGCCAGCATTGTGTACCTGTATTTGGGATTCTTTTTTCCTATCTGCATCATTTTACACTTTTCCACATTACATTTTCTCTTCCATTCAGACGTCTACTCCTGGTCTCACAAAGTCCTTGTGCACAACCCTCAATCTGCTGCTATTTTAACTAGTTTGAATAACTTTGTCATGTGTAAATTTGATCACATCATTTGTTCCCTTTTCAATATCATTTATGAATGTTAATCAGGACTCAAAAAAGAACTAAGACAATTTCCATCAACATTAAATCCAATGCAAAAAGGAAATGTCACACTCCAAACAATCTTATATCAATTATACCGCTTCCCAAGAAATTTTTAAATTTGATTTTTAGCCGCATCATCAAGCCTGACAGCGTGTTCTCTATAGTTTCCAAACGAGAGCCGCCCGGACCTCTAATCATCTGCGGCAGTCCTTAGTGTTCTATTTTTTTCAATTTTTTACTTTCTTTTTCCAATTTTTCTTTTCAAGGTTTTTCATTTATATAGTATTGTCATTCAATCTTCAGTACTGTAATATTGATTTTAACAAAGCTCATTGGTTTTAACAACCGAGCTTTGTTAAAACCAATGAGCTTTGTTAAAATCAATATTACAGTACTGAAGATTGAATGACAATACTATATAAATGAAAAACCTTGAAAAGAAAAATTGGAAAAAGAAAGTAAAAAATTGAAAAAAAAGGAACACTAAGGACTGCCGCAGATGATTAGAGGTCCGGGCGGCTCTCGTTTGGAAACTATAGAGAACATGCTGTCAGGCTTGATGATGCGGCTAAAAATTAAAAAATTTCTTGGGAAGCGGTATAATTGATATAAGATTGTTTGGAGTGTGACATTTCCTTTTTGAATGTTAATCAGCACATGTCCTAGCACAGATTCCTGTGATACTCTACTAATGACGTTTCTCCATTTGGAAAACTATTTAGGCCTCCTACTTTTTTTTTTTTTTTTCTTTCTTTTAACCAGTTACCAGTCCACAGTACGATACTACCTCCAATCCCATGACTTTTTAAAATTTCCTGTGGGGTCTCATGAGTGACATTTATTTCATTTATTTAAATTTACTATATTCCACTACTTCCTAAACATAATTCAGTGCAGATGAGAAAATCTGCATTCATAAATAGTCTTAAAAACAAATAAAACATTCACATATAGATAAAACTCATTGCTCTAATAAAACAAGATGACAATCTTAAAATCATAAGTAAAACAAATAAACTTATTTAAAGGCTTCCACAAATAAATGAGCTTTAACATTGAGGTAGATCTTAAAAAAAGTACGCGCAACTGGTGCAAACAAAAGCACGCCGGATTTTATAAGATACGCGCGTATCTTATAAAATCCGGGGTCGGCGCGCACAAGGCTGCGCAAAATCGGCAGCCTGTGCGCGCCTAGCCGCGCAGCCTGCCACCGTTCCCTCCGAGGCCGCTTCGAAATCCGAGCGGCCTCGGAGGGAATTTTCCTTCCGCGTCCTCTATCTAACCCACCCCCCAGCCCTACCTAAATCCCCCCCCCCACCTTTGTTGTGCAAGTTACGCCTGCTTGAAGCAGGCGTAACTTGCGCATGCCGGCTCGGCATCCCCCGGCACAGGCCGCAGTGCTGGGGGACTCGGGACCGCCCTCCCGGCCTACCCCCGGACACGCCCCTCCCGCCCCTTTTACGAAACCCTGGGACTTACGCGCATCCCGGGGCTTTGTGCACGCTGGCGGCCTATGCAAAATAGGCTCGCCGGCCTTTTAAAATCTACCCCATTATTTTTAAATATTTTAATCTTTCTCATAATTCTTTAAGGCTGCGTGTTCCACATAATAGGTCCAATACATGAGAATGTATGATATCATAATGTCTGATGTCTAAGCTCATGCACTGATGGGAACAGCAAGCAAACAGGCATTGGAAGATCCCGGTAGCGAGCTGGTTGATAAAGATTTACTTTTACTCTTAAAAATCATACTGAATACAGTCTTCAGAAAATCAAAATACATATCAATCTTACTTTTAAATGTTTTTATTTGCACCTTAAAAAAAAAAATCAATACTTGCACTATCACTCGCAGCATAAGGATTATTACAGCTAGGAAGCCTCTTAGTATTTCTGTCTCCAGCAGATAGTACGTCTGAACTAGTGTGGTAGGCCAAAGTTTCTGTAGACTGGGGGGGGGGGGGGCCAAGGCCTTTTGATCTGTTCTCAATATTGAGATGGGGGAATGGGCCCGAAGCCTCCATTGTATACAGATCTCATGCATATTCATTGTGGATATCCTGAAAACCTGGCTTGTTTGTGGCTCTTGAAGACCAGAGTTGGCCACCCCTGCTGTAGATGATGGTCAGAGTTTGAATGGTTCTTCCTGCCCCAGTTGGGCCTGCTCGTCAGTGCAGGGTTCTTTCAGTCCTGTTGTGAACGTGCTCTAGAGGCATACCTTTTCTCCACTGCATGGCAAGTAGGCAGCTGCAGCACACTTCATTAGCACTGCTCTCGATAGTCTGTTTTTTTGTTTTTTTTTGACATAACAGGTGGCAGAATTTGAATCTGAATGCTTTTATTGTACATCGCTTAGGCCATCTTGTGTTAAGTGATTAATACATTTTAATAAATGTAAATGCAACACAACTAAACAAAAAAAGACAGCTCTGCGCCTGCAGTTTCTCTTGGCAGTACTCTTCTTGGGAGTTCTTCACCATTGGGATCGCCAGAGACCACAGCAATGAAGGACCTGGTTGCAGCTGTTAGCATCATGTAGTCCCTTTTCCAAGATATAGCTTAGGCATTGTGTAGGCTTTGGGAGCTGATGCCAGAGCAGCATGGCCAGCTCTTTTTGTTTGGTGTGTAATGGCAGTGATAGTCATGATGATACACAGTGGAAGCAGGGAGATAACACCACAAGGCTTGAGGAACAACTTTAGGGAACGTGTCTCGAGGTGTGGTGGGCCCATTCACCAGGCCTGAATCATTATTGGTGATAGAGGCATAGAGAGATATGAACCTGACAGCAGAAAAAGACCAAATTGCTTATCTAGTCTATGCAGTTATTTTGGGACCTTTAAGGTGCTACCAGGGTTCACTTCACAGGTCATTCTGCTATTCCTACCAGGCTGTCTTTTGCTCTGGGAGCTGCTGTCTGTTTTATAGGGGTGCCATCTTTCTGGGCTGGCTCTTCTCCCTCATTTTTAACCCAAGATTTTATCCTGATTTAGGACTTCTGGTCCGTGAGGTATCTTCCGGTGATTACCAATTCTGCCCCCTCAGCATGTTTTCCGAGCATTTCCTCACCTCTTTCATCCTCCCAGATCTTAGCTTCGGTTCTTGCTGCCAAGGAATCTAGCTGGGAGTGGGAGTCTGAGTGGGATGAGGATTCCTTGGACAACCTGCTTAGATCACTTGTGGGTAAGTGGAGGATATTGATGTCTCAGGGGACCAAGGGGAGGTAATCAGATTTCTTAAGAAAGAGGAAGGTGATCTAGAAATGTAAATTAACATAACATTAACTGACAAGCTGGTGGCTCCTAATACACAAATGGATTAATTGAGTCATAAGCTGTTATGGTCAAGATGCTTCTGACAGTTATCTATTATTTATTTAAAGTCTTTTCTATACCGTTGCTAAGATATATACCATCGCAACGGTTTACAGGAAGGCACATAAGTAATGTTGGAGTAAGCGTACTATAGTACATTCTAACAGGTGCCATTAAGTTTCGGTTACATTAAATCATCAAAATACGCATAAATGTTTAGTAATGTAGGTTCTGGCCAGGTGTACCTGGAAGGTACTTCACAGGTAAAATATCTCATTTCCTGTGTTTTATTATTACGTTCGTTGTGTGCTAAATTTGTTAAAATATTGTGTTGCACATTTTTCAAATAGTGCTGTGTGCCGGTGCTCTTCTGTTTATTCCAGTATATTTTCTATTCTCCGGTCTCTTTATAAAAGACTTGTTTAAAAAGCCATGTCTTTAGACTTCTTTTGAATGTTTTGGGGTCTCTCTGTAATCTGGGCTCTAAAGGCATTGTGTTCCAGAGTGTGGGTCCTGCTAAACTTAATGCCCTTTCTCTTACCTGGGTTAGTCATGCTGTCTTGATTGAGGGAATGGTTAAGAGAGCTTTGTTTGCTGAACGAAGGTTCCTGTGTGGGACGTGTACCCATAGTGCAGTGTTTAGCCAGTCTGCTTTTTCATCATGTATTAGTTTATGTATGGTACATAGTGCTTTGTATTTTATCCTTTGTTCTATGGGTAGCCAGTGAAGTTCGATCCGAGTTTTATATGGTCTCTTCTTCTTTTTCCAGTTAGTATTCTAGCTACTGTGCTTTGTAGAATTTGAAGTGGTCTTATTGTTGTATTTGGGAGTCCTAATAAAAGTGCATTACAGTAATCGGTACTGGCGAAAACTAGTGCCTGAAGCACTGTTCTGAAATCTGCAGGAGTTAGTAACGGTTTAAGTTTTCTGAGGATCATGAGTCTAGCGTTGCATTCTTTTACTTTGACAATTGTGCTTGAAAGTTTGTATTAATAAATGTTAGACCATAATATCCAGCCAGCAATAGGTTTCTATGTGGTCCAGTCTGCACTCTCTCCTATTCTGCCTCTAGAACAGCAGATATTGGCACAGTGTGACTCTCTTGAGTTTGAGCTGCTTGTACTCTGCTGGGCTTGTGAGACTGGCTAACTGTGAAATGAGTGCAGGAGTACAGACATCCTGTTGCTCAAGCTCAGAAAGCCCCACTGTGTCTGCTTTAGCTGTTTTGGGGGTAGATCTGAGAGTCTACAGAGCAAGGTGGGACAGGGGATGACTTGGGGGAGTTGAATGGCTCATTGAGAGGGCAGAGTGGCTGGTTGGGGGACTGTCTTGCAGGCTGAGGGACAGGAGATGGAGTTGGCTTGAATTGACTGGGCAGAAATGGATGATTGGGGCATTGGTAGTGAGGACTGTTTGCTGGCTGGGGAGGCAGGGCTGATTGACTGCCTCTTATTGGCCATTCTTTCCCAGACTGGGTAGTAGTTTGGAAGAGCAGGCTTGAATACTGAGAGAATAGTTGTGTGTGTCTGGGGGGATGGGGAGGGGTAATATCTGGTTACATACAGGTTGTCTTGGTTGGGAGGACAGGTTGGTTGGGGGAAATGGGCTATTAAGTGCAGGCAGGTTGTGGAAGATACAGAGGGGACTAAAAGTGTGTGTTTGAGAGAGAGCATTCAGGTTTGGAGGATAACAGGCTAGATGAGGGGAGGAGCTGGGCTAGAGTAGGGATAACCATCTCTTTTCCTAAATCCACATTTCCTCTTGATTCCAGATCATCTCTCCCCTTCTCCATTCCATCTCAGATCCTCCTGTTCCCTCCTTTATCCATACTCCCCCCATCTCCTTTCCCCATTCTTGGACCTCTCATATTCCCCCTTCCCCATTCTTCTGTTTTATTCTGTTTTCGTCTTTGTAATCCACCTTTCTAATCAGACTACTTTAAATGGTTAGCAAGTAATACACAAATGTAATACATATTACAAGTATAAGCATATATACAACACAGCCATTGAATCTTAATTCCCTTTCACTGTTGATACTTGATATTCCTTTTCTCTTCCAAATAACCCCTATAAATTATACAAACAGTTAAACAAGCTTAGAAAACTACTTGTTTTGATCCCGTGTGGATCGTTATACCATGTGTATGCTGCTTAGAAACATTCTTCTGCAATGCTTCATGCCCAGGATTTATCATAAAGCTCCAACGGATATTAAATTCATAGGTGCTTGTGTGGGGTGGGGGAAGAGGGGGAGTAATGTGATGTCACTGGAGTAAATGGCTGCTTCAGAGTAGAGCTCCTTGCTACAAAATAAGTCTTTGGGGACTAATTTCAACTTTGAGCCCATAGTGTCTGCCACTGAGTAAAGGTGCGAGGAATATTGAGCCTCTGTGTCATCATGAAAAAAAAAAGGGTTGATAACCAGTTTTTGTACAACGCTTTCATTGTGCTTGCTGAGGAGTTGGATGATATGGTGGAACCTGCTGTGAGCTCAAGGCTGGAATTAGGCCAGGACAATGGCAGTTTATCTGCTCTCAAGCTGGGAGAGAACCTAATGTGCGATGACTTCAGCAAGTGGTTTTGCGAGTTACCAAAGTACATTTCCTTAGCTAAGACTGAAATTTTAGAAATTGTAATAGTTAAGAAATGACCTTTCAGATTTTAGTAGACAGGTGGAGGATGTGCATAAAAGATCAGGCCGCGTCTGTTTCAATTGCAGAAGTCAGTGGAGGAACTTGAGTAGACTAATGCAGAGATGGTAGACTAGCTAGATCTAGAAAACAGAACTCGCTGCTGCAGTCTTCGGTTTCAGGGAGTACTGGAGAAGCCAGAAAATGTGGATGCCAGCCATACCTGTGGTGCAGAGTATTTGCAGGTCTGTACTGGCGATTTGATACTACCTTGGAGGAGGAAGCAGAAGTTGCAATTGAGAGGGCACATTGGGTCCAGCTCCTTGGAATGCACATCATTACATCATTGCTTGCTTTCACTACTTCTCCCTTTAAGAAATAGTACTTGCACAGGCTCAAAAGCTGGGAAACATTAACTGGGACAATTGTAATACTGGAGTCTTCAGTGATCTTTCTCTCATGACGAAATGGAAAGCCTTATAAGAGAGAGAGAGTGTTTTGAGGAGAGAGAACATTTGATACCATTGGCTATCCCTGTTTGGATTTGCATTTACCATTAGTGGTGTGATGTCTAGAATTAAAACTGTTCTGGAAGAAGTGAAGATTTTACAAGCAGCTGGTATATGTTGCAGTGGCTGAGGAGGGTATTTGGGGCCCTGCTAAAAAGAAAAAAAATATACAATGACCCCCCCCACCCCCATAAATTGCAACATATGATTAAGCTGGGCGAGGAGGGGGACATAGAAGGCCGTAGTGAAACTCTGAAGAGTCAGCTTCTTCAAGAGAGGCAAGACTTAAGAACATTACTTGCCATGCTGGATCAAACTAGCCCATCAAGCTCAGTATCCTTTTTCCAGCCGTGGTCAATCCAGGTCACAAGTATCTGGCAGGATCCCAAGGGGTAGATACCATGCTGCTTATCCCATGGATAAGAAAGGGATTTCTGCAATTTCCCCTTAATTATGATTTATGGACTTTTCTTCCAGGAACTTGCCCAAACCTTTTTTTTAAACGCAGTTACATTAAGAGCTTTCACCACATCCTCTGGCAACAAATTCCAGAGCTTAATTATGCGTTGAGTTAAAAACAATTTTTACTTATTAATTTTAAGTGTATCAACTAGTTATTTCATTGCATGTCCCTGTAGTCTTTGTTCTTTTTGAAAGAGTAAACAACTTAACATTTACTCATACCACTCAACTCACTTTACAGACATCTATCATAGCTCCCCTCTGCCGTCTCTTCTCCAAGCTGAAGAATCCTAACCTCTCTATTTTCACGTAGATAAGCAGCTGAATTAGCTATGCTGTCTGGGTACGTCTTCCGTGCCACTTGGAGGCAGAGCCCTCTCTCAAAGTCTTTCAGCTAGGTGCTCCCTCCTGTATCCTGACAGGATTTCCTCAGTCTCCTCAGTCAGTTTTTTTCCGCAAGACCATTAGGGCACGCGGAGCTCTTTCTCCGGAGAAAGTTATATTCTGTGAGTAAAAAGTCTTTTAAAAAAAAAAAAATTAAAAAGTTAAAAGGAAATGATCACCACAGGTAAAACAACTTTAAAATCCACAAAAGAAATGCCTTGTCTAGGCTTAAAATTCTGTTCCTGTGGCAAGTTAATGTCGGCTACTGATAGCCACCTTTCCTGCCATTTCTGCCTGGGGACCCACGATCAGAAGAATTGTAAAGCCTGCGCAAGGTGTCCCCTCAAGACCGGAGGCAGAGAGCATCAAGAGCTGAGATCCCGGACTTCGGGCTCTTATGCCTCTTCAGAAGTCTCTGTCAGATCAGTTCCAGCTCCAACATTGAAGAAAAAGCCCCTCCTGAAACAGAGGGCTTCCTCCGAAACCACCACCCCCCCAGGTCAGACCAGCGACTGATGTGCGCTAGCCAAAAATCGGCTCCAAGCGTGGGGGATGTGTCGGTGGCATCGCGGCCGCATGCTTCATCGACGCGGGTGTCGAGATAGATGCCGGACTCGACACGAAGCATCGGCGCACTGACTCATCACATCAAAGCAGGAAAGTGCTATGTTACTGGTGCAGATGCCTTTACTCGACGCATTCGACACAGAAACCCCCTAAGAAGCATCACTCGGGTCACAAAAGATGCAGAGAAGCTTCGCCAACACAAGAGATGAGTAACACTCAACCCACATCTCCACTTTCTATGTCAGATGAGTCCCCATCATCACCTGGGGCACTCATTTCCATTGACTCCAAGGGTTCTGATGATCCTCCTTCACAAACCAAGGAGCCTCTTCCACCTGACGTAAGACACCTACCAGATCAGTCTACGTCAGGGTTCGCAAACCAAGCTATTTCTTAGATTACTACTCTTCTGACTCAATTTCAACAGTCAATAGAGCAATCTCATTTACCACCGAAACTGCTTCCTTCTATACCATAAGCAGATCTGGTACAGCCATCTAAGATTCCTCTAATGCCACGGGATGTCCCAATCTCCCCAGCGTCTCCCTTGGAGGATCCCTCTTCAGATTCATCGACTGGTTACCCATCTTTCCAAGATGAGATACCTCCAGAACCTTCATCACCAAAAGAGGACCTTACTTATTCTCAATTCATAGACAAGGTGGGTCAATTACTCAACATACAGACCAAGAGGATACCAGATCCTCATCAAGAAATGCTGGGTATCCTAAAGATCTTGGACATGCCATCTGAGCCAATGGCCCTCCCACAACACACTGCATTGACAGCTTTTCTGGAGAAATCTTGGGCTACTTCCTTGACAGTTCCTCCAACATCTCGTAAAGTTGACCTGAAATACAGAATGAAAGATTCTCCTTTCTATACCACTGTTCAACTTCCACACCAGTCAGTGGTAGTTGAGTCTGCGATGCAAGAGGC
Source organism: Rhinatrema bivittatum (assembly GCF_901001135.1). Lineage (NCBI taxonomy): Eukaryota > Metazoa > Chordata > Amphibia > Gymnophiona > Rhinatrematidae > Rhinatrema > Rhinatrema bivittatum. Next base: position 44,704,955 of record NC_042628.1, on the reverse strand, counting down.
TCGCAAATCCAGAATTCACTCCAACACGCCGCCGACTAAAGATAATAAAATATTGGATGACTTCGCAAAGAAGGCATATTCATCTGCGATGCTCAATGCCCGCATTCAAAACCACCAGTTTTACATAACACAATATCTCTTTGAGAATCTGCAAGCGTTACAACCACATCTTCAGCAATCCTCTGGAGACACTTCCTTACCTTCTCAATACTATAACCTTGAGGAAGGCTTACGTCATTTACTGAGATCCATTTATGAAGGTTTTGATGTTTCGTCTAAGACTTCAGCAAATGCCTTGGCAGCCAGACGTCTCGGGTGGTTGCGATCTAGTGCCATAAGGGACGATGTCCATGGCAAATTGGCTAATTTACCATCTCATCCAGAAAATTTGTTCAGAGATCAGTTCACTGATACTGTAACAAAACTCAAGGAGCAAAAAACAGCAGTTCTTTCCTTAACATTGTCGCACCATCCAAATATTTCATGACATCAATATTCTTCCTCGACTTCTTATCGTAGGTCTTCCTATAAGACCTTTAGACCTTACATCTATTATAAGGCTCAGTACAATCAGCCATCAAGGCAACAGACTTATCAGCAGAGGCCAACACGCCAGCATACTAGAAATCCTAGGCAGCCACGACAACAATCCGCTCCTCAACTGGCAAAAGCCCAGTCGAGTTTTTAAAGATGATGATGATGCCACAGTCACCACCAATTGGAGGAAGATTGTCCAACTATCTTCCAGCCTGGAATCACGTTACATTGGATCAATGGGTTTTATCAATAATACAGAAGGGCTTCGCCCTCAGTTTCTCATCCCTCCCACACTGGGTTCCTCAGAAGTTCGTAACTCAGAAGGAACATATCCTACAAGAAATCCAACTTCTTTTACAAAATCAGTGCATCCAGAAGCTACCTCCCCAGGAATTTCATCAGGGCTTCTATTCACAATATTTCCTAATTCCCAAGAAAACAGGAGGTTTGCGCCTGATTCTGGACCTACGTTTCCTCAACAAACACTTACACAAGGAAAAGTTTAAAATTACTTCTCTCAAATCCATTCTTCCATTTCTTCAACCTGGGGACTGGATGTGCTCACTGGACTTGAAAGATGCTTATGCTCATATACCAATGCACCCTAGTTCCTGGTTTTAACTTTATTTCCAGGCGGGCAATCAACATTTCCAGTACAAAGTTCTTCCATTCGGCCCGGCTTCAGCCCCCAGAGTTTTTACCAAATGCATGGCAGAGGCGGTGGTGCACCTTCGTCGTCAGAAGGTGCAAATCTTTCCCTATCTGGATGATTGGCTCCTAGTAGCATCCAATCCAAGGATACTACGGAACAATCTTCTCAAAACAATTTCTTGCCTGGACAACCTAGGACTCCTCCTCAACTACGAGAAGTCTAAACTGGAGACCACTCAAACTTGACATCGACACGATCCAAGACAAGGCTTTCCTAGTGTGTAGCAGATGGACTCAGGACCAATGGGTATAGTGTACTCCTGCTAGCAGTTGGAGACGGATCAGATTTCAATCTGACGTCAGCCCCTAGTACATATACCCCTGCAGGAAGTGCAGCTCTTCAATATTTTCCATCTTCATAGCAGTTAGGGACGATCTGCATGCTCTCAAGCGTTAGATCAAATTAAAAAGAAGAAAACTTACCTGAAGATGAGCCCTGCTCTCCTGCGGTGATACCCTCTGGTCCTTCCCCCAGTTGAGTTCCAGAGGTGATTTCCGTGGTCCCTCGGAGGTGAGCCTCAATCCGGCAGCAGAATTACGGCGAGGACCTAGCCCCCCCCTCCCGATCCTTCGGGCGCGGCTGAGAGGCAGCGGGTGCACCCTCGAGCGCGGCAGTGAAGGTATTTGCCCTCTCCCCCCGCAGCCGGAGACCGCCCGGGACGAATCCGGAAGCGCCGAAGACGAGGTAAGGTAGAAATCTTCTACTTGAATCCGGTCTCCGAGGATCGAGGAGGAGCACAGGTCACCGACGGGGACCAGTGCCACCGGGTTGATCCGCCCTAGCAGGGCCAGGCCTCGGCTATTCCAAGAGTCTACCCACGTGGAGACTCTTCGAGGGGGTCGCCATATTGCCCGCGTGCTCACCATCACCATCTTGGTTTACTCGCTGCGTCATTCGCCCCCGAGCGCACATCTCCGAGTCAGGCGCACAAAGCACTTGTGCGCATAGACTTACACGTGCATAAATCCTTGCGCGCATAACTTGCACACACAGAGCTGAGCGCTTATCTATGGCACAGCCGCGCGCATAACTTGCACGCATAGAGCCGAGCGCTTATCTACGGCCCAGCCGCGCGCACAACTTACACGCTCATTTTAAGCGCATCGGAGCGCATAAGATTTATGCGCCGACAGCCATGGCATCCCCAGGAACAGAAATTAAAGCGCAAGGCCTCTGCCCAGCATGCCACATCAGAGCCGCACAAAGCAAGGAGGCCGCCCTGTGCGCGCAGTGCGAGGAGGCCCTGGGAGATCCAGCTCAGGGCCAGTCCACCCAGGGCTGGGTTCTAGCTCCTCAGGGGGCACTCCGGACCTAGCCCGGGGGACCCCCCCCCACAGACGGGGACCCCCAAGGAACCAGCACCCCTCAGCTTTGATCCAGCGTCTATATCATGGGTGGAGTTCTTCAAGGGGATTCATGCCTTTGTTCAAATGCAAACTGAACCTCTGGCTGACCAGCCACATGCTCCACCGGAGGACCCACATGCCCCAGGCCCTTCAAGACCTAGGCACAGGCTCCTATTACCCAGATGCCCCACCTATGGGGACTCTGACATCTCTGAGGAGGAAGCCGAACCCCTAGAAGAGGGGGAACTCCCCTCCCCCCCCCCCCCCCCCCCCCCCCCGGGGACAAAGCCTCACTGAACCATGAGACGCTTCTTCACAAAAGACGAGCTCCCGGACCTGGTCAATCAATGTCTGACGGAGCTCACTATCCCGGGCCCAGGTACTTCGGGGGAACCTAAACCCGAACCCCCTGCTGGAGGGTCTTCGACAGACTTCTTGCCACTTCCCTCTGTTACAAGCAGCACAACAGCTAATTGACCTAGAATGGAATGCTCCGGAGTCCGCATTCAAAGGGGGATGAGCCTTGGCAGCCCTGTACCCCCTGGACCCAGCAACCAAAGATCTTCTTGCATGCCCAAGAGTGGATGCCATGGTCTGCGCAGTCTCTAAGCGCACCACTATCCCAGTGGAGGGAGGAGCTGCGCTCAAGGATGCACATGACCGAAGTCTGGAGTCCATCCTCAAACAGTCATTTGACATTGCCGCTGTGTCTCTACAAATTGCGGCCTGCTGCACCGTGGTGACACGCGCCTGCTTATCACAAACCAGGAACAACACCCTGGGAGAAGACATGGAACCAGCAGTATCATTCCTAGTGGACGCTGCCTCCGACCTAGTGTGCACAGCGGCCAGAGGAGTGTCATCTGTGGTGGCTGCCAGGAGGCAACTCTGGCTCTGAAGCTGGTCGGCCGACGCATCTTCCAAAACGCGCCTCACAAGGAATGCCCTTCAAAGGATCCCTCCTGTCCGGCAGTGAACTAGAGAAACTGGCCGACAAATGGGGCGAGTCTCCATTGCCGCGACTACCGGAAGATAAGACTAAGAGAAACCAGCGTCCCTTCCCCAGGTCCTCCAGGGGCAGAAATTCGCAGCGCTTCAATCCTTACAGGAGCAACTATCAAGCGCCCCACCCTACGGACAGGAACCAGTCCTTTTGGACCAAGTACAACAAGAGGGGAGCCAGCTCAGGTACGGGCCCCAGCCACACCCCACAATGAGATTCAGCTGACCCATCCAAGGGAAGAAGCCATAGGGGTCAGACTAACCCTATTTTACCGCAGATGGGTCAAAATAACCTCGGACAAGTGGGTCCTAGCCATCATTCGGGAGGGGTACTACCTGGATTTCCTACGAACTCCTCCGGACAAGTTTGTAGAGTCCCCCTGCCATGACCCCTCCAAGAGGGCGGCAGTGGAAGTTACACTGTCCAGACTACTGGCCCTCGAGGCTATAATCCCAGTGCCTCCACAGGAATTAAATACTGGCCATTATTCCATTTATTTTATCGTTCCCAAGAAAGGGGGAACATTCAGGCCCATCCTGGACCTCAAGTCGGTCAACTGCCACCTCAGGATCCCTCGCTTCTGCATGGAAACCCTACGATCCGTTATAAGGGCGATACAACCAGGAGAGTTTCTCACATCCCTGGAACTTGCGGAGGCCTACTTGCACATCCTCATTCATCAGGAACATCAGCGCTACCTACGCTTCAAAGTCCTGAACCATCACTACCAGTTCCGGGCACTACCCTTCAGGTTAGCCACAGCACCCTGGACATTCACCAAGGTAATAGTGGTGGTGGCAGCAACACTGAGGAAGGAAGGAATCCTCATTCACCCTTACTTGGACGATTGGCTGATCAGAGCAAAATCACCGGAGGAAAGCCGCCAAGCAACCAGCAGAGTCATAACTCTACTGGAAAGCCTAGGATGGGTAGTCAACACAAACAAAAGTTCCCTACCTAGGAGTCCGATTCGACACCAAAGAGGACAAGTTCAGCCTGTCCCCCACGAGGAGATCAAAATTGTGAAACCGGCTGCAAACCTTGCTGAATGATCCTCATCCCACAGCATGGGATTACCTGCAAGTCCTCGGGCTGATGGCATCCACACTGGAAGTTGTGCTATGGGCGCGAGCCCACATTAGGCCCCTACAGCGCTCACTCCTATCACGGTGGAGCCCTCGGTCCCAGAACTACACCGTACGTCTATCACTCCCGGGCAGAGTTCGGACCCAACTACGGTGGTGGCTGCAGGCCAGTCACATGAGCCGGGGATCAAGACTATCCTCCCCAACCTGGACCCTACTCACCACAGATGCCAATCTGCGAGGAGCTAACCGCCCATGGGCAGTGGAACGCAGAAGAGGCGGGATGGAATATCAACCGCCTAGAAGCACGGGCAGTCAGACTAGCCTGCCTGCGGTTCGCTCACAGACTTCAAAACAAAGCGGTCAGAGTAATGTCGGACAACGCCACGACAGTGGCCTACATCAACCGGCAGGGGGGAACCAGAAGCCAACGGGTGTCCCTAGAAATAGACCCACTGATGGCGTGGGTGGAAGCAAACCTCCAGGAGATCTCCGCTGTCCACATCGCTGGGAAAGACAACATCACAGCAGTCTTCCTCAGCAGGGAAAGTCTAGACCCAGGAGAATGGAGGCTGTCGTCCGCAGCCTTCCAATTGATAGTGGATCGGTGGGGGACACCGGACATGGACCTTCTGGCAAACAGATCCAATGCCCAAGTATCCAGATACTTCAGCCACAGGCGGGAACCGCAGTCCCAAGGGATCGATGCCCTGGTACAACACTGGCCCCCGGGGACCCTACTATATGCCTTCCCGCCGTGGCCCCTATTGGGCGTAATCATTCACAAGATACACCTACACAAGGGACTAGTTCTTCTTGTGGCTCCGGACTGGCCAAGAAGACCCTGGTACGCAGATATGAGAAGACTGCTGGCAGGGAACCCCCTACCCCTGCCCCCACACAGGGACCTGCTACAACAAGGTCCGATCCTCCACGAGGACACAGCTCGATTCTCTCTTATGGTCTGGCCATTGAGGGCTCGCCTGAGAGAGAGCAGATACTCGAGGGTGGTAATCGACACTCTCCTCCAAGCACGCAAGTTCTCCACATCGCTAACGTACATAAAGATCTGGAGAGTATTTGAAGCCTGATGCGAAGACCACAACATCAAGCCACGCTCATTTACAGTTCCCGTGATCCTGGAATTCTTACAGAACGGACTACAGAAGGGTCTGTCCCTCAACTCCATCAAGGTACAGGTGGCCGCATTGTCATGCTACGGCTCCAAGAGCGAGGGCGACAGCATAGCTTCTCACCTGGACGTGTCACGCTTCCTGAAAGGAGTCAAACACATTTGCCCACCACTAAAGTGGCCGGTACCTCTGGAATCTCAATCTAGTTTTGGACTTCCTAGCGGGAACCGCCTTCAGACCCCTCCGAGGCCTGTCCCTCCGCCTGTTAACCTTAAAGATGGTGTTTTTGCTGGCGGTGTGTTAAGCCTGCCGCACGTCGGAACTACATACACTGTCCTGCCGTGAGCCGTTCCTCAGACTCACCCGGGGTCCATCCAACTACGCACGGTTCCCTCCTTCCTCCCCAAAGAGTCTCACCCTTCCATCTTAACCAGACCATCTCACTACCAACGACGGATGGCTTGAAGAATTCGGAAGAAGGCCATAGTCTACGCCACCTCAACATCGGCAGACTCCTATCTAGATACCTGGAAATGTCCGAACCCGTACGAAAAACGGACCATTTTTTCATCCTTCACAGCGGAAAGAGACAAGGGGAAGCGGCCTCGCGGGCAACCATTGCCCGCTGGATCAAGGAAGTCATCAAGGCGGCCTACGTAGAAGCTGGCAAGCCATCACCTCTACAGGTCAAGGCCCATTCTACCAGAGCCCAAGCAGTATCCTGGGCAGAAACTAGAATGCTGTCACCTGCCGATATCCTCAGGGCGGCTACATGGTCCTCCATTCATACCTTCTCCAGATTCTACCGTCTGGACATTCAGGCTCGGGAGGACACGGCATTTGCAAGGGCAATACTAAGTGGGTCACGGGCAGCCTCCCACCCGGTTCGGGAGTAGCTTTTATACATACCATTGGTCCTGAGTCCATCTGCTACACGCTAGGAAATGGAGAAATTACTTACCTGATAATTTTGTTTTCCTTAGTGTAGACAGATGTACTCAGCATCCCACCCTTGGCTGCCGTCTCGCATGGCCTTTCAAATGATTCAAGGGTAAGCCATGTTTTCATTTACCTAGGGCATCCACCCTTCCGGGTGTCGACGCTTTCCGGTTTTGTACACTGGCGGTCTCCAGCTATAGTCAATCAACCAGTTCAAATTAATCAAGTCTTAAGTTTAACCAAGTTATGAAGTTATCCAAATTATTAAGTTAATCAGTCAATCACACATATATCCACAATGCTTTTCGAGGAGAATACTGAAGAGCTGCACTTCCTGCAGGGGTATATGTACTAGGGGCTGACATCAGATTGAAATCTGATTAGTCTCCAACTGCTAGCAGGAGTACACTATACCCATTGGTCCTGAGTCCATCTGTCTACACTAAGGAAAACGAAATTATCAGGTAAGTAATTTCTCCATTTCCTACCTCACCTGAAAGCACTAGCTCTCTCTGCCATCTCTACGACGCTACTTCACAGTGCGACAGTACCAGCTCGTCAAGTACTCACTGTTCTGGGGCACATGATGGAAGCAATTTATGTGGTTCCACACACACGCCTTCATATGCCCCGCCTACAATGGGGTCTCAAACTTCAATGAACTCAATATCCACAGGCATTGTCCACACTCATTTCCTTGACCACCAGCATGAAACGGACCTACAATGTGGTTACTCCCACAAACACTTTCCTTGGGTTCACCACTGAGACCCCTTCGACATCAAGTGATATTCACCACGGATGCATCTCCCACTGGATGGGGAGCTCATCTGCAATCATTACAGACACAAGGTCTATGGACCACGTTCGTGCGGACACTTCATATCAACTTTCTGGAGCTAAAGGCAGTAAAAAACGCCCTTCGAGCCTTTGAAGATTCCTTACAAAGAAAAAGGGTCATGGTGCACACAAACAACCAAGTGACCATGTTTTATATAAACAAGGAAGGAGGGTCTGGTTCATGGAACCTCTGCAAGGAAGCAGTGCAAATGCTGGAATGGGCTCATCAAAGATCCATGTTACTACAGGCAACTTATCTGCCAGGGATATACAATTTCAGAGCGGATAAGCTCAGCAGAATTTTTCGCCCACACGAATGGGAACTGAATCCAGAGGTGACTCAGGAACTTTACGTGACATGGGGGTCTCCTTACAGTCGACCTGTTTGCAACAGAGAACAGGAAACTAGAGAGATTTTGCTCACTTTACCCAAGCCCCCTCACTCGCCCCAGATGCCTTTCTCATCGATTGGTCACAAAACCTACTCTATGCATTCCACCCGATACCACTCATCTCTCGAACACTCCAGAGATGCATCGAGGATTAAGCGGATCTAATCCTAATTGTGCCAGTATGGCCTCGTCAACCATGGTACAGTTACCTGCTACGACTCTCAATCCACAGCCCGATTTCCCCTGGGTGATGGTCCACACCTTCTCACCCAGGATAAGGGAACACTACTATATCCTCTTCACTCCTCGCTACACCTCACGGCGTGGAGATTGAAAGGTTCACTTACCAGCGTCTAAACATTTCTCCTACTCTTCAGGACCATAACGCTGTCCTCTAGAAAGCTATCAACCAGACTGAGTTACCAGAGAAAGTGGACACGCTACACTTCTTGGTGTACATCACTAGGTATCGACCCATTAACTTGCCCACCTGAACGGCTTTTTTCATATCTCCATCTACTGTACAGCAAAGGACTTGCTACGTCCTCGCTGCGAGTTCATTTAAGCCAGTGGTTCTCAACCCTGTCCTGGGGACCCCCCCAGCCGGTCGGGTTTTCGGGATATCCATAATGAATATGCATGAGAGAAAATTTGCATGCACTGCCTCCATAACATGCAAATTTTCTCTCATGCATATTCATTGTGGATATCCCGAAAACCCGACCGGCTGGGGGGGTCCCCAGGACAGGGTTGAGAACCACTGATTTAAGCGTTATAGCCTCTTATACCTCTCTAGATAGAGAGTCTATACCAGATCATACCTTAGTATCCTGGTTTATGAAAGGCGTATTACACCTCCATCCACCTGTACACAAACCACCGGTACTGTGGGACATTAATACAGTTCTCGAACAGCTAATGCTTTCGCCCTTTGAACCTTTGGAAACTTGTCACTTGCGCTACCTTTCCTGGAAGGTGGTTTTCTGGTTGCTTTAACTTTCTGCAAGGCGAGTTAGTGAATTGCAAGCCGTAGTTCACTACCCTCCTTATCTTCAATTTCACCATGACAAGGTGACCCTACGCACTCACCCAAAGTTTCTACCAAAGGTGATCTCCAGTTTCCACATTAACCAGACCATCACCTTGCTCACATTCCATCCTAAACCTCATGCCTAACGCTAATGAGAAGAAGTTACACATTTTAGATTGCAAACGTGCACCAGCGTACTACAAAAAATGCACGCTTTCACCCAATCGACCTTCACAACTATTTCTTTCTTTCATTCCGAATGCCCCAGGGCATCCTGTGACAAAAAGAACTTTATTCACATGGATATCGAACTGTGTACAGTTTTGTTATCAACAGAGGTCACAAACTTTACCTGACACACCTAAGGCGCATCAGGTGCGTGCCATGGCAGCCTCTATCACCTCTCTACATCAAGTTCCTATCATAGACATATGTGAAGCGGCAACATGGTCCTCGCTTCACACCTTCACATCCCACTATTGTTTAGGTAAACTGTGAATGATGCCCTAGTGGGGTGGACTATCCTTCAGAAGAGCACAGATTCCATATCGTTACAGCCTTCCTAGGAACTGTCCGCTATGTTTCATCGTATTGAGCAAAAAACAAAACAAAAAAAAAAAACCCAAAACAAACAATTGTTACACATTACCTGCTCAGTGCTTCAGCTGGCGACTCCCAGACAGCATGGCTAATACAGCTGCTTATCTACGTCAAAAGAGCAAGTTTGCTTACCGTAAACGGTGTTTTCCGTAGATAGCAGATGAATTGGCCATGCTGACCTGTCCGCCTCCCCGGACAGTTCTAGCATATCTAACTCGCTTTGATACTGACTGAGGTAATCCTGTCAGAATACAGGAGGGAGCACTTAGCTGAAAGTCTTTGAGAGACTTAGAGCTCCGCCACCTAGTGGCACGGAAGACGTACCCAGACAGCATGGCTAAATTCATCTGCCATCTACGGAAAACATTGTTTACGGTAAGCAAACTTGCTCGTCCTTCCTCATAGAGGACTTGTTCCATCCCGTTTATCATTTTGGTTACCCTTCTTTGTGCCTTTTCTAATTCTCCTGTATCTTTTTTTGAGATGTGGTAACCAGACCTGCACACAATACTCAAGATGAGGTTGCACCATTGAACAATACAGAGGCATTATAATATTCTCTTTCATTCTCCATTTCTTTCTTAATTCCTATCATTCTATTTGCTTTCTTGGCTGCTGCTGTACAGTGAACAGAGTTCAATGTATTATCAACAATGACTTCATGGTTATTTTTTGTAGTTACAAAGTTCTGCTGCACCTTGCATGTGTAACGTTTGGACTCTGGTGTAGCCTTGGAGCTTTGAAGTGTGATTAGCAGTTTAACTTGCTATAAGCATTTTTCTTTTTCTTTTTTTGGGGGGAATTTTTGGCTGCTTAGTTTATCTACCCTGTTTGCAGCGGGCGCTGGGAGGGTTAGTGAAGTCATGCTTCGACACTTTCATCTGGGTATAGAGGGGGAAGGGAGAGAGGAGGGTTGGGTGGTGGGTAAGATGGGAGACTTAGAATATATCAGTAGGCTTTGGGAGATTTTTCAAAGCTGGTTTCAGTTGTTCTATCTGTTTGAGACTTGGGGACTTTGGGTGCTTGGATTTCTCTGGTGTTACTTGATCTTTTGGGTAATAGTAATTGACCTGTATTTTGGTGCTATGGCATCTCTTAAGAATTTATCTGTAAATGTTAAATGGCTGAAGTCCCCTGTTAAGTGGCAAATTCTGTTCTAAGAGGATAAGAGATTAGAGTGGGGATGATATTGGTTCAGGAGACCCACCTAAGGAAACAAGATGAAAATCTATTATATTTCTTACTTCAAGTTTCTCACAATAAATATGATGGGATTGAGATTCCGATATTTAAAGACTTTTTAATAATGATACAAAGGTTCATTGGGATGTGGAGGGAAGGTTTTTTTCAGCATCCAAATAGTACAGAGAGATTTCCATCTGGGGAAGCAGATTAGGCATATGGTGAAGACTGTTGCCTTTTCAGAAGTATTACCTGTTCATGGAAAGGGGAAGGAGATACTAAGCCATATAGATAACTTCAATGCATTGCTCAAAACCTGGTGTAAGGAAGAAAGTTTTGGATATATTGGGGGCTGGGGCCGTGTATGGAATAGTTAAAAGGCTGTATGTCAAAGATAGCTTACAATCTGTTTGTGGGAACACTCAGCAGAGGATTACCATCTGGTGGCTGACGAAAATTGGTAAGTATTGCTTTGGGAAATTTTAGAATTTAAAAAGTTTTGAGGAGAGGTAATTGGGGTATATTCTTTTGTGTATGTGTGTTTCTTATAAAAAGAAAGCCAAAAGGTAGGAAAAAGCTTAGTTATACCTAAGTAAAAAGATTGAAAAAGGTCAGTTATTCACCTTGAAAAAGGTACTGTGATTTGAATAGGTTCTCACATTTTGTTAAACAGAATAACAGCGAGTCACTCAGGCTAGCTGAAATGTAAATCACCATAGTGATTGTTTTGTACTAACTTGCTTTAGAAGCACGAGATATATTACAGGGGAGAAGCTCAGTAATCCACTGTCCAGTGGGAACACTGAGCAGTGAGGATCATCTTGCTGGTGGCTGAAGAGAATCAGTAAGCATTGCTTTGGGAAATTTTAGAATTTAAAAAGTTTTGAGGAGAGGTAAACTATTGGGGTATATTCTTTTGTGTAAGTGTGTGTGTGTTTCTTATAAAAAGAAAGCTAAAAGGTAGGAAAAAGCTTAGTTTGTGTGTATTTCTTTCCCTCCCATCTACCCCTAGTTTATCCTTTGATTTATAGGCAGGAAACACGTTCACATTAAAAAGCAATCAGCCTTTAATCTAAAACACAGGATTGCCCCAGGCCTCATCAAGAGTTTAATTATCCCATTGCAGGTCACTACCAGATTAATTAGTGACTATACCAATACATTTAAAGGACTTTTATTTACACAACAACCTAAACTTAACTAAGAACACAACAAAATTTAAGATGAAGGCAGCAATCCAGCAGCAAGAGTGGCGTCTTCCCGTCTTCTGCATTGGATTTCACATGTATTACTTTTTACCCACTGATGAGAAGTTGTGTGTGTGCACCTGGTACAAAGAGATCCTGGCTCTTAGAGAACGAATCCAATCTCTGGAGGCTAGAATGACAGACCTGGAGGAGCTGAGGCAGACAGAGAGGTATATAGATGAGCCCTTCAAGTAGTAGCAAAGTCCAAACTCCATCTGGCAGTCCTGGTGCAGCACATTTTACCATGGTCTGAAGTGAAAAGGCGGCTCGGGGGGGGCAGTGGTGGAGCTCATTCCACTGTGGTCTAAAGAGAAGAGGAGGGGGTGTGTGTGTGAATCTGTTTATATGAGTGAGAATCTTCATTTGTGTATGTGTGTGTGTGTGTATATGTGTGTGTGTGTGTGTGTATATATATATATATATATATATATATATATATATATATATATATATATATATATATATATATAATGTGTGTGAATCTGTGTATATGAGTGAGAATCTTCATTTGTGTGTGTATGTATATGTGTGTGTGTATATATATATATATATATATATATATATATATGTATATATATATGTGTGTGTGCTTGTCAGAGCCTGTGTGTCACATATAGGCTATCATAGTCATGTTCATGCACACACGCCGTGTCTGTGAGGGGAGAGTGTATTTAAGAGGGAGTGTGTAAGAGAATGAGTGTTGTTTGTGTGTGTACGTGTGAGAGAGAAGATAAGTTTGTGGAGTCCTAACTTCCCAATCCATGACAATCCAAGGTAACTAGAAATCAAAAGATCCCAGGTATAGAGAGCAGGAGATTTTAATTTAATAATTCTGCTGTTTGGAAATATTTTTGTTTTTTGGGAAATAGAACATTTTTTAATTTTTGGATTTTTTTATTCATCAGGTTTTTTGAAATATTTTATTGGTGTTTGGGAAATATTAGAACAAATTAATGTATGCTTTTTAAATTGTTGGATGTTTGGCTGTTTTGGATGTTTGGCTGTTTTGGATGTTTGGCTGTTTTGATATAGATATATATCTGTCAAAAAGAATATATATATATATATATATATATATATATATATTCTTTTTGACAGAGTGTTTTTATTATGATTTATATCTCTTGATTTTATTGCCTAACGCTTTGCAAGGAATGATGCTTGTTTTTTCATTGTTGCACTACATAATGCAGTCGGGCTTGTGGTTTCCAGTAGAGTTTTTGTTAGCATGTTTCTGTTTATACTTTATGGTCTTTCTATTCTGTATTTGAGGGTCTGTCTCTATTTTAAAGATCCAATTTTTGTGTAATTTTAATTCTGGCTATAAAAATTATGGTACTTATCACTGGATTTTCTGGCAATATGGTCATCTCTTCCTCATTTCTATTTTAAACAGAGCTTTCTCTTTATTTTCACTTTCATGCAGAAAGTGGTTTTAAATGTTCTTGCGGAAAATACTTTTTCTAACACATTTTATCGTAACTGCTGTTAGTAGATTAGGTGATTTGATTAAATGCATCAGTAAAAATAATGTTCTATCTATGGATTAGGTTGCTATGACCATAACATTGATATCAAAGAAAGCAGTGCTCACAGAGTAATGTAGGTTACATTACTCTTCAGATTAGGATCCATTTACTATTACACATTGTCTCTGGTCAGTCAACCAATTTGTAATCCATTCCACCTATTTGGTACCCACTCCCAGGCTTCTCATTTTATTCATGAGCCTCCTATATGGAACTTTATCCAAAGCTTTGCTGGAATCCAAGTAATCATATCGCGTGCTCTTCCTTGATCTAATTCTCTAGTCATACAATTAAAAAAAAAAAATCAATCTGGGTCATTTGACAGGACTTTCCATCAGCATTCCCTCTAAGAATTGGGATTCTGTGAGCAAAAACTTTAGGTTACTCACAGATTCCCAATTCTTAGAGGGAATGCTGATGGAAAGTCCTGTCAAATGACCCAGATTGATTTTTTTTTTTTAATTGTATGACTAGAGAATTAGATCAAGGAAGAGCATGTGATTACTTGGATTTATTTATTTATTTTATTTGTTGAGTTTTATATACCATCATTCGGTGAAGCCATCACAACAGTTTACAAGATTCAAAAGGTATTTTCTTAACAATTGTGAATTAAGGTATAACAGGATACATGTTATAAACAAAAAGTTAATCTTTTTTTTATAGTCCAGAAAAAAATCATTTTTGAGTGAGAAGGGTTTGTTTGGTGCTGGTTGGTGACAAGTTATTTTGTGGATTCGGTTGGTAGTTCTGTTGAGTGTTTGGATGTTGTGATGTTTGATTGTCAATGTAGACTTTGTAAAACAGCCACGTTTTTAGATCTTTTTTGAAAATTTTGAGGATAGGTTGGGTTCTCAAATCTTTTGGGAGGGAGTTCCATATTTTAGGGCAGGCAATGGAAAATGCTCTTTCTCTGGTTGTTGTCAAGTGAGCATCTCTGATGGGGGGGGGGGGGGGCGGGACTGTTAAGTGGCCTGTGTTTGAGCGTAAGTTTCTTTGGGGATTCTGGGGGGTTATGTTTAAACCAATTTGACCTTGATGTTCATTGTTTAGTAATTTGTGTATGATGGTCATGGATTTGTGTTCGATTCGGGCTTTAATTGGAAGCCAGTGTAGTGAAATCAGTATAGGCATTGTGGTCATTCTTCTTTATTCCTGTCAGAATTCTGGCTTCCGAGTTTTGCAAAATTTGGAGAGGCTTGAGGTTGGAAGATGGTATTTCAATCAGTAGGGAGTTGCAGTAGTCGATGGTTGAGAATATGAGTAGCTGTAGTACAGTTCTGAAGTCATAAAGGTTAAGAAATGGTTTCAGATGTCTTAGGGTTAGTAGTTTGTGATATCCTTCTTTTATTTTGTTTGATATATGGTTCTTGAATGAAATTTCTTTGTCAATAATTTCTAGGTTTCTGGTGTGGGTGACGGGGAGTATCGGGTTCATTTGATTGTCGAGTATGAGTTGGGGTGGTGGTGTTGGATTGAGTTTTTTATCCATGAGGATTATTTCAGTTTTGTCGATGTTGATTGAGTTTCTGTGATGTTAGAAGATGTTTGAGACAACTAGAGCAGATGTTTCTTTGTACGTTTCTTCAGTTGAATTTTCGATGGGAATTAGAAGTTGAATGTCCTCAGCATAGAGGAAGTGGGTGATTCCACTATCTTTTAGTAGTTGGCAAATGGGAAGAAGGTATATGTTAGAGTGGCCGGTATCGCTGATCCTTGGGGGAACTCCAGTGTTGAGGCTAATCTTTTTGGATGGGTTGTTGTTAATTTATACTTGGTAGGTTCTGTCGGATAGATAGGATAAGAACCATTGTAAGGTGGTGTCAGTAAAACCGATTTCAGTCAGCCATTCTAGGAGTATATTGTGGTTTACTGTGTCGAAGGCAGCTGAGAGGTCAAGGAGAATGAGTAGGTATTTTTTGCCTTTGTCGAATCCTCTTAGTATCGTGTCATTCAAAGAGAGTAGGAGAGTTTCTGTGCTTAGGTTCTTTCTGAATCCGTATTGGGTTGGTGATAGGATGTTTGTTTCAAGATAATCTTCAAGTTGGGAGTGTTCGACTTTTTCGATGATCTTGGCTATGAAAGATAGGTTTGAAATAGGGCGGTAGTTTGCAAGGATTTCAGGATCCATTCTCTTCCTAATAATTAACATTGTTTGCTCTTTTGACTACCACAGCACAATGAGCTGATGATTTCAGTATAATATCAGCTATGATGCCCAGCCAGATATTTTTCCTGGTTGGTAATTTCTGAAATGGAACCTAACATTGTGTAGCTACTGCATAGGTTATTTTTTCCTATATGCATCACCTTGCACTTCTCCACATTAAATTTCATCTGCCATATGGATGCCCAATTTTCCAGCCTCACAGGGTCCTCCTGTAATTTATCACAATCCGCTTGTGATTTAACTACTCTGAAGAATTTGTGTCATCTGCAAATTTGATCACCTCTCATCGTACCTCTTTCCAAATCATTTATAAATAATATTAAAAAGCGCCAGTCCAAATACAGATCCCTGAGGCACTCCATTATTTACATTTTTCCACTGTGAAAGCAGATCATTTAATTCTATTATGTTTCCTGTCTTTTAACCAGTTTGCAAACCACAAAAGGACATCTCCTCCCATCCCATTATTTTTTTCAGTTTTCTTGGAAGCCTCCCATGAGGGACTTTACCAAATGCCTTCTGAAAATCCAAACACATCACATCTACTGGAGACGGTGTCCTTTTGTGGTTTGATAAGGACCTTAGTTTTCAGTTTTTACTGTTTTTTTTCTTGAAAATTTATCAATATTTGTTATAATAAACAAATACACAAACAAAATCAGCGGGGAAACAAATTATTAATTTGTTTCCACTGCTTTCTATCCCATTTTTGTTCATTACCATAAACAATGATAAATTCCTGGGGGAAAAAATAAACTGAAAATGAAGGTTCCTGTGGATTAATGGGATAAAAGACAGGAAACAGAGGATAGGACTAAATGGTCCGTTTCCAAATGGAGAAAAATCATTAGTGGAGTACTCCATTAGGATCTGTGCTATTTAACATATTCATAAATGATTTGGAGAAAGGAATAAGAAGTGAGGTGTCCAAATCGCAGATGACACAATTGTTTCGAGTACTGTATTTTCCGGCGTATAAGACGGCCCCAACTTTTCCAGTTAAAATATAGAGTTTGGGATATACTCGCCGTATAATACTACCATTCTGTGTCACTACATAACCATACTGTATGTGGTACCCAGTATACAACAACCAGCCAATCACGGCAAGTGATGTACCTTACCGGCGATTGGCTGGTTGTTGTATACAAATCCTGCTTGGATTGGTCAGCTCTCCCTGCTTGCCCAGCCCTCCCTGTCTCCAAGACTAACAGAGCGGTAACGCATCCCTCTGGCCCACCCTTGTATCCAATTACCTGTACCTCCTTCTCTGCCTCTCAGATCTCGCTCCTGAGGACTGCAGTGAAGCGGCGCAGACGTGCATGTGCGAGATCTGAGAGGCAGAGAAGGAGGTACCGATAATAGAGATGTGAATCGGAATCGGTTCTGATTCCGGTTCACATCGTGTTTTTTTTTTTTTCGTCCGGCCCGATCGGGTTTTTTGTTTATCGGCTGCGCCCGAGCCGATAAACAAAAAACCCACCCCGACCTTTTAAAACTAATCCCTCAGCTTCCCCCACCATCCTGACCCCTCCAAGACCTGCCAAATTAATTCAATACAACCCCCCACCCTCCTGACCCCCCCACACCTGCCAAATTAATTTACTGCAACCCCCCACCCTCTGACCCCCCCAAGACCTGCCAAAAGTCCCTGGTGGTCCAGCGGGGGTCCAGGAGCGGTCCGGGAGCGATCTCCTGGACTTGGGCCGTCGGCTGCCAACAATAAAAATGGCGCCGACTGCCCTTTGCCCTTACTATGTCACTGGGGTCGACCAATGGCAGCGGTAGTACCTGTGACATAGTAAGGGCAAAGGGCCTTCGGCTGCCAGTAATCAAAATGGCGCTGACGGCCCTTTGCCCTTACTATGTCACAGGGGCTACTGCTGCCATTGGTCGACCCCAGTGACATAGTAAGGGCAAAGGGCTGTCGGTGCCATTTTGATTGCTGGCAGCCGACGGTCCAAGTCCAGGAGATCGCTCCCTGACCGCTCCTGGACCCCCGCTGGACCACCAGACGACCCCCAGCGTATAAGACTACCCCCGACTTTTGAGAAGATTTTCAGGGGTTAAAAACTAGTCTTATACGCCGGAAAATACGGTAGTTAAAACAGCGGTGGACCTTGAGTCTTGGACATTTTAAATGACAGATGAAATTTAATGTGGACAAGTGCAAAGTAATGTGTATAAGGAAAAATAAACCTAGGGTTCTGTATTAGAAGTCATGATCCAGGAAAGGGACTTTGGAGTCCTTGTGGAAATACCTTGAAATCTTTAGCTCGGTGTGTGTCGGTAGTCAGAAAGGGAAATAGAATGTTAGGAATTATTTGGAAAGGAATAGAGAGAAAAATTGAGAATATCATAATGCCTTTGTATAGATCCATGGTACAATCACACGGTGAGTATTGTGTGCAGTTCTGGTTGCCCTCATCTTAAAAAAAAAAAAATGTAGCAGGTACAGACAGAGGCAGCAGAAATAATGGGGATAAAGTTTTCTTATGGAGAAAAGCTAAACTGATTAGGGCTCTTTAGCTTGGAGAAGACAGCTGTGAAGGGGATATGATTGAGATTTCAAAATCATGAGGGGGGGGGAGGGGAAATAACCCTTTTAGACACACTAGGAGTAGGGAATACTCCTTGAAACTAGTAACTGGTAGATTTAAAACAAATTGTGGAGAGTATATTTTACTCAGTGCACAGTCAAGCTGTGGAATCTGTTGCCAGAGGATGTCAACAAAGCATCTAACTTACAAGCCAAATGCATGTTGATGGCCCTATTAGGTATTCCCGCGCGATTCAGAAAACAAAATGTGCAGCCAAGCCGCACATTTTGCTTTCAGAAATTAGCGCCTACCCAAAGGTAGGCGTTAATTTCTTTGGGCACCAGGAAAGAGCACAGAAAAGCAGTAAAAACTGCTTTTCTGTGCACCCTCTTACTTAATATTATGGAGATATTAAGTCGGAGGTCCCGAAGGGTGAAAAAAAAAAATTGAAGTCGGCCCGCGGCTGTCGGGTCAAAAACCGGACGCTCAATTTTGCCGGCGTCCAGTTTCCGAGCCCATGGCTGTCAGCGGGCTCGAGAACAGACACCGGCAAAATTTAGCGTCGGCTGTCAAACCCGCTGACAGCTGCCGCTCCAGTCCAAAAGGAGGCACTAGGGACGCTCTAGTGTCCCTAGTGCCTCCTTTTGCCTGTTTTTACCGCCGGGCCTCATTTAAATACAGAATCGCGGGCACGTTTTTACTGCATCTGCCCATTAGTGGGCTCAACAGAGCTTTGGATGAATTTCTGAAGGAAAAGTTCATAAATGTTTAGCCAGATAAACTTGGGAAAGCCAATGCTTACAGCCCCCCCCCCCCCCCCCCCCCCCCCCCCCGACAAAAAAAAGAAAACAGCTAGATGCATTCCTCCTGCTGCCATTTAAGGACACTATTGGCCATAATGGCACCTATGACTAAGAAATCTAAGTGCTTTTCTCTTTGCACTGCCTGTCATATTCGGGCATCTCTGCCAGGAGTGCCCACTAACTATTGCCAGCGCTGTTTGGAGGCTCAGGGAGAATTCCCGCCTTCTGATTTCACTAAGCCTGGTTCTTCCCAGCCGGATTGTTATGACTATGGCTGCTATGCAGCCGCCTCACCACCAGAGGTCCCCCATGAGCATGCTCTCCTGGCTGGCCCAGTCCGCCCTCCTTGTCTTCTCTATGTTCTGGACTTCCTTTATAACCCTGCCTAGCATATCCCTCTGTGCTTCGGCATCGAGCTCGTTTGGGCTCCCTGTTCTAGCCTCCTCTCTGCCTTGCTCTGTTGCCTTTGGGCATTCTGCCTTGCTCTGTTGCCTTCGGGCTTTTGTGTTCAGTGTTAGTGCTGTCTGGTTAGTCTGTCTATTTTCAGTCTTGTTTCCCCGGGTTCCCTCAGTCCAGTCACTCATACCTACAGTCAGTATCACCCTTACCTGCACGCTATCCATCCTTACCAGCACCCAGCTCCAGTATCCTGATCACTTTTACCTGCACTCACTTTCACACACACCTCCATGTTGCTCCTGTGTATCAAGCTCACCCTTACCTCCACGCACCATGTATTAGATTCCTCTAGCCCTATCAAACTCCCTCCAGTTATCACCCAGTTCCACAGGATCTAGCCAGTACCCAGCCCTTATCAGAAGCCCTTCTGCAAGCCCTGTTTCTCTCCATTCTGGAGTCACTCCTGCAGGTGGTGTTCACGACACCTGACCACTGCCCAATCGTAACACGGATATAGGCTTGGGTACAGATGGCTCAGGTGGGGCGCCTGATTTTGAAGCTCCCCTAACTGGTTTTTCAGTAGGGGATGATAACTCAGTGTGTATGCCTCAAGTACCCTTGGATTGGATGCTTCTACCTTTTTGTGGATAGAGGTTTTTTTTTTCCAGCGATTGCAATCCTTTCTCCAGCCCTCTAATACTCCCAGAGCAGAGTCACAGGCAAGAACCGGCTGGGACCTACTGATAAGTGCCGGAGTACTGCCAATGCAGTGGCGGGATTTCACAATGGCGGTCCGGATGGCACAGATGATGACTCCTGACTCCCTTGAGGATGATAAAATTCCTCCAGGATTAGAACCGTATAGAACTATGCTATGGTTCTTTTCGTCTATGCTATGGTTCTTTTCGTCTAAACCTTTTCGTCTAAACCTTAAAAAAATGGTCAACACAACTACCAAAGACAGTTTCTTCAGACTACAGGTTTTGAAACGACTGAGACCACTCTTATTTTTCCAAGACTTCAGGACAGTCCTCCAGGCTCTTCTGTTCGCCAAAATAGATTACTGCAGTGCCCTCTTTCTAGGCCTCCCTAAATCTACTACCAAACCACTGCAGATGTTACAAAATGCGGCAGCGAGACTGCTGACCAACACCAGCCGCGGTGAACACATCTCCCCCGTCCTCAGAAACCTACATTGGTTACCAGTAAATTTCAGAATCCTGTACAAATCTATTACCCTAATACACAAAACCATCCATCAGCAACTCCAACTCGACCTGGATATCCCTTTCAAACTCCACTCCTCTAACAGACCAACGAGAGATATCCACAAAGGCACTCTGAAATTTCCACCTACTAAAGCCACTCGCCTCTCTACGACCAAAGACAGAGCTTTTTCAATTGCAGGCCCAGCTATCTGGAACAATATCCCAGCAAATCTCAGATTGGAACCCTGCCTCTTAACCTTCAGAAAAAGACTAAAGACGTGGCTCTTTCACCAAGCCTTCCCAGATCCACCGGATAATCACTAGTTTGAGCCTCACTTCTTACAAGGACCTTGACACACTTCCTCCTGAACAATGGACACTGGCATTTCCTGGTTAAAGCATATGCTCTAACCCGTTAAATTATTCGTATCATGTTATATTTATTCTACCTGCCTCTATCTTCCTTCCAGCTTGTCTTTAAGCCTCCAAGTTTTCCATACCTTGTTGATTGTAACTTTGACTTATTCCTTTTCCTTTGTTATCTATTATTTACCAGAATTGTTACCTCAGTTTTACCCTTTGTTAAAATGTAAACCGATCCGATATGGTTATCTACTATGAAGGTCGGTATAGAAAACTGCTAAATAAATAAATATAGGTGGCTTGCCAGCTCTGATTTCCCAGACCTTGAAAATGCTCTGAGTTCCTGGAGCAGATGCTGTGACTGAACCAAAGAAAAATCCCATTTTGGTTTCCTTGTGTAAGGCCTCTTGTTTTCTCCCTGTGATGGAAGCCATTCAAGAACTAATTGATCTTGAGTGGGGCGCCCCAGAGGCTAATTTCAAAGGGGGTCAGGTTTTGGAAGGCCTGTACCCCTTTGGATCCAGTGGCAAGAGAGCGTTTACATTTTCCAAAGGTAGATGCACTTGGGTATGCAGTCTCTAAGTGGACTACTATTCCCGTGGAAGGAGGAGCGGCCTTGAAGGATGCTCATGATAGAATTGAGACTATCCTTTAACAAGCATTTGATGCAGTGGCAATGACCTTGCAGATAGCTTCTTGTTGTTCCCTGGTGGCTCGATCTTATTTACTTCTCCCCCAGGTGGTCAATGACTCTGGGGTGAACACCAGGGCAGTTATGGAGCTAGCTGCTGCTTTTTTGGCAGATGTGGGCTGTGATATGGTCTGCTCTTCAGCCAGAGGAGTGGCTTCCAATATAGCAGCCAGATGTCAGTTATAGCTGAAAAATTGGTCAGCCAATGCGACCTCCAAGGCTAACCTTACCAAATTTTTTTGGGTACTTGCCAGGTTCTTGTGGCCTGGATTGGCCACTGTTGGAAACAGGATGCTGGGCTTGATGGACCCTTGGTCTGACCCAGTATGGCATTTTCTTATGTTCTTAAATTGCCCTTTAAAGGCTCGCTTTTATTTGGGAGAGAGTTGGGAAAAATTGGCCAGTAAGTGGGGTGAATGCTCAGTTCCTGTTTACCAGGCTGTTTTAACATGAGGTCGTACTATAGAGGATCCAGGTATTTTCATTCCTATAGAGGAATGAGCCTTCAGAGAAATCGACCTCTTGGTAGGTCTCAGTTCTTTCATCACAGACTGCCAAGAAGGGGTATGGGTTCGGGTAGTGGAACCTCCCGACACACTCCTGCGAACGGGAGATAGGAGGACACCTCTTTCTCTTTTATCAGAGATGGGTCGAGATCACATCGGATCATTGGGTCCTGGAGGTGATATGAGAAGGATAATTGCTGGAGTTTCACAGTGGAAACTACATTGGCAAGGGTCCTCAGTTTAAGGCCTGTGGTTCCAGTGCCCAAGTCTCAAAAAAAAAAAAAATACTGGTGGTTATTCCATTTATTTTCATTGTGCCCAAGAAGGAAGGCTCCTTTCATTCCATCCTGGATCTCAAAGGTGTCAACAGTCATCTGCAGGTGATACATTTCCACATGGAAACATTGCGCTCAGTAATAATGGCCATGCATCGGGTAAGTTTCTGACCTCCTTGGATCTGTCCTTCATATTCCCATCTGACTAGAGCATCAATGCTTTGTTCAGTTTGCAGTTCTGGGTCGCCATTATCAGTTTCTGGTTCTGCCTTTTGGTCTGGCTACTGCCTCAAGGACCTTTTCCAAGATAATGGTTGTAGTGGCGGCAGAATTGAGAAAAGATGGCATCCTTGTACACCCGTATTTGGACGGCTGGCTGATTCGAGCCAAGTTGCTGGAAGAGAGCTGCATAGTGCCCCCTTGCCCCCTGAGGTGATCTCCCTCTTTCAGGAGCTTGGCTGGGTGGTGAATGTGACCAAGGTTGAGGGCACTGGCGGTCTCCAGCTATAACCAATTCAACCAGTTCAAATTAATCAAGTTAACCAAGTTATACAAGTTATTCAGTCATGCATATATCCACAATTGCTTTTCGAGGAGAATACTGAAGAGCTGCACTTCCTTCAGGGGTATATGTAATAGGACTGACGTCAGATTGAAATCTGATCCGTCTCCAACTGCTAGCAGGAGTACACTATATACCCATTGATCCTGAGTCCATCTGTCTACACTACGGAAAACGAAATTATCAGGTAAGTAATTTTTCCATTCAATGTTATCCACAGGAACCAAGGTATGGTCAAGACTAAGGTATGCCTCAAATGAAGGTAGAAATACCATGAGAGCATCATTGTGGGGATGCTGCAGGGGCGGAAAGTACTTTTGGCAAACATCTATGCTTTCAATCAATACTCTCATGGGTATTTTACCAGCCTGCTGGGAAAGATAGTCTGTTGGGAAGGATATGCCATTATATTGGGGGAGGGGGGGATTTAATTTGACAGACAACCCATTAGTGGGCTGCAAACCGGCTAAGACCCCTAGAAAGAACCAAGCGGATATTGGGGTAGGTTTTGTGTCAAGAGCTACAGCTGATTGATAGTTGACATTCCTTGTACCTGGTTATACAGAGTTTACGTTCTGTTCTCATGTGCACAGTGTTTGTTCACGAATTGATTGTTCTAGTCGCTGAAACGCTATTTAGTAAACTGCTCTCTAGCTCTGTTTGAGATGTCCCATACTCTGATCATGCTATGGTGGCACTGATGGATGCTACTCCTGGGCCTCTAAGGTAGTCAATGCCCCTGCATCTATACCATGATAAAGCGTTTGTGGAATATTTACATAGTAAATGGAAGGAATATGTTGCGTTGAATTTGTCTCCTGACACTGATTCCTTGGTATTTTGGAATGCTGCAAAAGTGGTCATGCAGGGACATATTGCTTACTTAGCCAGCATTAAAAAAGACAGACATGCCAAAGTATTGAGTTGACTAAAAACATTGTGGCGCTTCAGTGTTTGCACGTGCAGGAGCTTTCACAGTAGTCGAAGGAGAGGCTGTTTGCCAGCAAAAGGGAGCTTAATGCTATCTTGGAGGCGAGGGTTAGTTAGGCAAAATTTGCTGTACCTAAAGTATAAACTTTGCCAGTGGGGGAAACAAATCAGGCAGTTTGCCAGCCCATTTGATAAAGTCTGGCTCCCATGCTAAAGGCATTGTGTCCCACATACAATATGATTCGCAGTCTGGCTTGGCTTAATCAAATTCTGACCTAAAACCTACTGAAATGTTGTGGTAAGATCTAAAGTAAGCTGTTCATGTAAGGAAGCCCTCAAAAACAAGAGTTGAAACAGTTCTGTATGGGCTAAAATTCCTTGAGGGCAATGTGAGAAACTTCTCAACAATTACAAGAAACATTTAATTTTAATTATTGTTGCTCAAGAAGGAAGGATTCACATAGTCTTTCACACCAAGATGCTTTATTCTTGAATATTTTTGAATAAATAATCAAAATATACCCTTTTTGTCAGTTTTCAGTGAGGCTATCTTTCTCTTTTATTAGGGTTTAGATTATGATCTAATCATCTTGAAGTATAAATTCAAGAGCTTAGAAATGCTGCTAGGTGGTCTAAAATCCAGAAATAACTATAAATTATGCCAAAATGTTGACATTTTAAGGGGTTCCCCAACTTTCTCAATACTATAGGTATCATCCTGAAGCGTATAAAGCATGAGTATAGTACATTGGCTATAAATTTGAACACTTCTTAAAATGGGGATTTGTGGCTTGAATAAAAAGTGGTATTTTTAGATTTATGGTCAACACTTTGCTGTTTGTGTATCTACTGTTTGACCCAGGGCTCCAGCAATATAATCACCTAGTCTCCAATGTAACCAAAAATCTCTAGGTGGTGACTAGGCAGAAGCAGCTCCTCCTTGCTGTAGAGAATCCTTCCTCCCTTCCAACCATACTGCCCTTTGACTCCCCTGTCCCCAAAGCAGGAACTACAGAAACCTGCTACCTGGCTCACCCTGCTCCAAGGAACTGCAGGAAGACCATCTTTCTACCTGAAAAAGCCTCCTTTCCCACCAACATGACCTGAGGAACTACAGGAAGGAGGCACATGGAAGTGTGCAGCCAGGGTGCATTCATGTGGAGTTGGCTAGGAGGAAGAAGAAATAGGAACCTGATAGGGACCTGGATCAAGGCTTTCAAGGCGGGAGGGAGCATGCATTAATATATGGGGACCTGGAATAAGGGAGGAGTGAAAGAAAACTGGGGATAGAGCTTTGAGAAGTAGAAAAGGGACTGGGAACCAACAAGGGGGATGGACAGAGGAAAGAAGGAGCTGGGAAATGACAGGAGGTGGAGCAAGAACTGTGAAATGAGCTGGGATTAAAGGCATGGGAATCAACCTGAGGAGTGGAGAAGGGACTGGGAAAAGGCTGTGGCAACTTAATCTTGCCACTTGTTAAAAATGTTTGGTATCCTGGAGTGTTTTTTTTTTATTAAATATTTGTTGTGTATATGTGTGTGTATGTATATATACACGTATATGCGGTCATGTGTATACATGTATGTATATTTATTTATTTATTTCACATTTTTCTATACCGAGCTTCATGGTTGAATACCATATCAGATCGGTTTACATCGAACGCGGGATAGAAACTTGTAACAAAAAACAGAACAATAAGTTATAATCAGAAAGAGAGCAAGAAAGTTACATTGAACAAGGACTATAAACTTGGAGGCTTTACAGCTTTGGAAGTAAATAGAGTAAAAAAGGCCCGAGTAGGGCCATAACTTAAAATCAAAAGTCATAAGATAGTTTAATTGCGGAGGTATTGGATAAGAGGCATCTCACAAAGAAGGCATGGTTCCATGGCTCGTGAGTAGGATGGTAGATTATTGTGTGTCTGAAGGATCCAAGAAGGCTAGTCGGAACAGCCAAGTCTTAAGTTTTTTTTTAAAAGTTAGTAGGCATGATTCCAACCTGAGTTCTGCAGGAAGGCTATTCCAAATGTTTGGACCTGCTAGAGAAAAGGCTCGGACCCTGGTCGAAACTAGGCGAATGGTTTTGGTTGGAGGGGGTTGTAACTCTCCTTTGTGGATTTCTCTAATCGGTCTGTTGGATGTATGGAGTTTGAGGGGAAATTCAAGGTCAAGATGAAAATAGTTATGGATGGACTTGTGTATCAGGGTGAGAGATTTGTGAAGGACTCTGTAGTAGACTGGTAACCAGTGAAGGTTTCGGAGAATTGGTGTAATATGATCTCTTCGGTTGGTACTGGTTAAAATTCTGGCAGCAGCATTCTGTATCATTTGAAGAGGTTTGGTGGTTGAGCTGGGTAGGCCAGTGAGAAGAGCGCTGCAATAATCTATTTTTGAAAATATTAGGGATTGCAGAACAGTTCTAAAGTCGTGGAGATATAGGAGAGGTTTGAGTCTTCTCAACACCTGTAGTCTGTGGAAACAATCTTTGGTAGTCGAATTGATCATAGTCTTTAGATGAAGGCGGTTGTCTAGAATTACTCCCAGATCTCTTACTTGAGTATGGGTGAGTTGGAGACTGTGATGGGTTTGTGGAGGATGGATGTCTGGGTTGGAAGAGATAAATAGTAATTCAGTCTTAGCGGAGTTGAGGACCAAATTTAGATTATTGAGGAGATTGTTTATAGATTGAAGGCAAGTTTTCCAAAGTGAGAGAGCTTTAGTAATGGATTCTGTAATGGGGAGCAGAATCTGAACATCGTCAGCATAGATGTAATGGATGAGATTGAGACTTGTTAACAGATGACAAAGGGGGAGGAGGTAAATATTGAAAAGGGTGGGAGAAAGGGAGGATCCTTGAGGCACGCCAAGAGAAGAATTTGTCGATGGTGATTCTTTGTTGTTGATCCTGACCCTGAAGCTTCTGTTATCAAGGAAGGACTTGAACCAGCTGAAGACTGAGCCAGTTATGCCAATATCAGATAAACGATCCAGGAGGATGGTGTGGTTGACCGTGTCGAAGGCTGCTGAAATGTCTAGAAGGATTAGAAGAAATGAGTGTCCTTTGTCCATTCCCATAATAATATGGTCTGTTAGTGAGATGAGCAGGGTTTCTGTATTGCGTGATTTGCGGAAACCATATTGGGAAGGGGAAAGAATATTGTGTTCTTCTAAGTAATCTGATAGCTGGGTATTGACTACTTTTTCTGTAATTTTGGCTAGGAATGGAAGATTAGAGATTGGACGGAAATTAGCAAGAATGCTAGGGTCTAAATTGTGTTTTTTCAAGAGGGGTTTAAGGGAAGCATTTTTTAGGCTATCTGGGTACAGACCTTGAGTTAGGCAGCAATTTATGATGTTAGTCAGAGGTTTTGAGATTGTGTCTGGGATGAGTAGCAATAATTTGGAGGGTATGTTATCTGTTGGGTGGCTGGATGGTTTCTGCCTTTTTAAAATGGTTTCGATTTCTTTAGTGGAAGTTAATTCAAAGTTGTCGAATTTAGTATCCTTGAGTATGTGGTTGGAGGAGCTTGAATCAGGAGGGTTGGTCTTAGTTGGAAGAAGTGCTATAGTGTTTGAAATTTTCTGCTGAAAGAAAAGGGCTAACTCATTTGCCTTGGATTGAGCATGATCATCTGGTATTGATGGAGGAATTGGCTTTGTGATTTGTGATACATATGAAAATAAAGCCTTTGCATCATATTGTAGGTCATGGATTTTATTAGCGTAGTATTGTTTTTTTGATTTTAGGATGGATGATCTGTAAAAATGTAAAGTTCCTTTGTATGATGAAAGATTAGACGGTGAAGGGACTTTGCGCCATCTGTTTTCTTTGTGGCGTAGATCTTGTTTTATCCGTTTGAGTTCGCTGGTGAACCAAGGTTGGTTACCTTTTTTTGCTGGGTTGATTAATTTCGAGGTTGATGGGCAAAGATTGTTTGCTACCCTTTCCGTGATCTTATGCCAGGATAGCACAGCTGAATTGGGGTTAGATGTGTCTAGGTTTGTGAGTTCCTTGGTGAGCTGCTCGCTGAGAATTTCTGAAGCACAAGATTTCCTGAAGTAAATGGTGGAGAGGTGTTGATCAGTGGAAGATTGTATCTTGGTGGATAGGGTTGTAGTTATCAGGAAATGGTCTGACCAGGGAATGGGGGTACATGTAGGATCAATAGAGCAGAGGAAATTAGCATTAATGAAAATAAGATCCAATGTGTGTCCTGCTCTGTGAGTTGGATTGTTGATAATCTGGGTGAATCCCATAGCGTTAAGGGCGGTGAGGAATGCTTCACAATTGGATGAGTGTGGAGAGGCATCAAAGTGTAAGTTAAAATCTCCCAAAATTATGGTAGGAAAATCTGTGTTGATGTGTTTCACGATGGTTTCTATAAGGGGTGAGGAGTCTGCTTCCAGGATTCCTGGGGGAGCGTAGACTAGTAGAATTTGAAAGTGATTCGATTTAAAAAATCCAAGTTCAATTGTAGATTTTAACTTGATAGGATGAAGTGTTAGTCTGAATTCTTTCTTTGTGGCTAGGAGCAGGCCACCCCCTCTTTTTTTGTGTCTGGGGATTGAGAAGAAATCGTATTTGTGAGTGGGTAGTTGGTTAATTAGAGCAATGTCTGAGTTTTTTAGCCAAGTTTCTGTAATGGCGCAGATATCAGGGTTACAGTCCAAGAGATAGTCATTGAGGATATGCGTCTTTTTTGTCAGAGATTGTGCATTGACCAGTGTTACTGAGAGCATAGTTAGCCCTAGGAACTGTGTTAGAGGAGTGATCATGATTGGAATGAGAGATCTGGGATTTCTAATTGGTAGTTCTTGCACAGGTGACATGTTGTGAAGGAGACGGTGGTGTCTGATAGGGATGTATTGGTTTTGCATTCCTTCTGGGAGTTATTGAAAGAGAAGCCAGGGAGAAAAAATCTTAGTAGCTCAAGCTGGGAGTAGATGCTGTCTATAATGAGATGGATGAGAGTTAGTTTGGGAGAGAGGAGAGGCTGTAAGAATTCTGAAGTATCAGCAGGAAGCGGGACTGTTTGTTCCTTTTCTTTTTTCTTTTTATTGGAAGGCGGAGTGTTGCAAACAGGGCTGCGAAATCCGTTAATGGGAAGCGTTAATTAAGCAGAGGTTTGTCTGTGGTCATTCCGGGGGTAGGGATCGGGGCTCCTTCGGGGCTGCAACTAAGGGGCGAGACAAAGGGGCAGGCCCCTTTGTCGCGCGACGCCCGGTGTGCGACGCCGGGATGAGCGGCAGGGATTTAAATCCCCCGCTTACCTCTGCTGACGTGTCTGTGCTCGCTGGTAGGCTGCTTCTCCTGGGTGGGCGGAGCTGAGGGACGATCGGGTGAGCCGCGTGGCCGTCGCTGGAGCCCCGGTGGTGAGTGCTTTATTTTAAGTTGGGCCTTGCCCCGATGGGCTTCAGCGCCGGCTGCGCAGGCCTGGGCTGCAGTCAATCGCGGCGAAGAGGCAATCGCAGCGGTCGCAGAAGAAGAGGACGCCGGGAGGAGCGGCAGGGATTTAAATCCCCCGCTTACCTCTGCTGCTGACTTGCCACTTGTTAAAAATGTTTGGTATCCTGGAGTGTTTTTTTTTTATTAAATATTTGTTGTGTATATGTGTGTGTATGTATATATACACGTATATGCGGTCATGTGTATACATGTATGTATATGCACATGTGCGAGTATACACCAATATATGTTTGTATGTATATGTGTGTATATACATACACTATAAACCCTGTGGGATAGAGCACGAATGCATAATGTTCAAAAGCAGTTGTATTAAAAAACCCCCTTTATTTGAATTATTCAATTATAAAATATATTTAAAAGGTCAGACGCAAAGGCATTTTAATACATTTAATCTATCATGTACATAGAAATTTAAATACATTGAAAGAAATCGCTGCCTATCACACCAAATGTGAAGAAAAACTCAACCACTTTCATAAAATCGCACAACTCACATATACCAATTGTACTATAGTACACTAGGCAAAAAATGAAAAAGTTTAAATGTATAACAAAACAAAATGGCGATCACAAACAGATATATAGGTGTCTGTGTGTGTATATGTGTATGTATATATATATATATATATATATATAGAGAGAGAGAGAGAGAGAGATATCTGTGTGTATGAGTCAAGGTAAATTTAAATTGTTTTATTGATGTGCTTAAATTTATTTGTATCTATTGATTCCCCTGTTATCTATTAAAAAAAAATAAAAATGGAACTACACTTAAAATGTAGACTGGCACACCAAATAAGTGTGTTTATATAACAAACAAAGGGGGTCATTTATCAAAATGAGATAAGGCGTTTTCGCATGCGTTAAGGGCTTATCGCATGCGATAGGCCCTTAACGCATGCGAAAACGTGTTTAACGCATGCGATCGCACCATATCGTATGGTGTGATGCAAATTCAGAAAATAAGAGGAGTTAGGGGCGGAGAGTGGGCTGGGTTAGCCTGTCTGCGAAGAGCTATCGCACAGTCATAACGCCGATTTTTAACTACACCTCTTTGGATTGCGTTAGGCTGTGTGATAGCTGCCGTGACTGTGCGGTAAGGTCTCATCGCCATTTGCGATGTCTCCCTTAAGTCCTATTTCAGGTGAATTGACAGGTCCAGAGCTTGAGAGAGAGAGAGAGACTGGCCATAATGTCATGTTAGGGGCCACTTTGACATTCTACGTGACACCTACGAACAGTACAGTGGTCTCTTGTGAAGATTTGCTGGCCTTCGGAGTGAGGAAACTCACTCCAAGATGAGATTTGGGCAAGGTTCTCTCAACCTAGCTTGAGGGAAACCTCACTCCGAGCTTGAGGGAAACCTCACTCCGAGGGAAACCTCACTCCGAAGGCCAGCAAATCTTCACAAGAGACCACTGTTCTGTTCGTAGGTGTCACGTAGAATGTCAAAGTGGCCCTTAACCCCCTACACTCTTACCTAAACCCCACCTCGAGTTACTAGGTGGGCCTACCATAGGGATACAAATACCTACCTGTGGGCCATGACATTATGGCCAGTCTCTCTCTCTCTCTTTCTTTCTCTCTCTCTCTCTCTCTCTTGTCTAGGACCATTAACAATGGACAAGCCCTTTTTGCTATCGCATGCGGTACTTACTGCATTTTGATAAATCCATCCCAAAGTCCCAATTCTCTTATTATAAAAACATTTATATTTAAACAGTTGAAACAATATTTATCCAAGAAAACCTTTAATCAAACCTATTTTTTATTGAAATCAAATACTCATCTCTCTCAAAACCCATTTGCTTCCACACATCCACATGCACCTAGTACAGATCCACACACATACACAGCCTAATAAAATGTATACCTATTCTACAAGTATCACTCCCTCAACAATATAAATTGTATCCTTTAATTTTGCAACAGAATATCACCAAGAAATTTTTACCCCAGTCAAAAAAGAAAGTTTGCCCACCCTTAAGAACTTTTACCAAACAAAGTCTTTCATTAAAAGTTGTATTCAAAAATGTTCTTCCAGGATTATATGAGCCAAAAATGACCACACAAAGCCCCTACAAAGGCTTTTGTTTCACCCGTAACCGGGGTTCCTCAGGGGATTAGTCATGGATCCTCCCCCAAAAAAGGGTTCACAGTCCCATTGACTCTTCACACCCGCAGCAGTCTTTCAACAGTCTTTCACAGCAGCATCGGCAAATAATGGTGTGAATGTTCAGCCTAATCTTCACTTAACGGCATAAGAAAATGATATAAAACTTCAATTTCTAATGCAGGTTTTTCAATTTAAAGCGGCAAAGAAGCTGCAAAGTTTGCAAAACCGCCCCCACTCCTCAACAGTATTCCTTCATATAGTTCTTATATTAAAAAACCTTTTCCATGGAGTTTACCTTTCATTTCTTGATGTCTTCATGCTATATCTGTAATGGTGTGATGCATTCTTGGTGTTCTGATGAGATTTAATGCAGAAGCACTGCAGTTTATTAGATTTTTAGTAGACAGGAAAATAAAAATTCATAGCAAGGACAAGGATGTTTTGATTTTGTTTTAACTGGTGGTAAAATTATCTAACTTGAATAAAATAGTACTGCTATTTTAAGGTATTTTGCATGGTTTGCTTCTATAAAGTTTGGTAAGCTATGTAATGTAAATGAACAATGAAGGTACATGGAATGCTATATATGGTATGTCTCTCCTGTTCTGCAGGTTTACTATAACTAATATCCTGGTATTCTTTTAAAACTCCCAGATTGTGGATAATTATCCTGTGGTATTAGAACCAATAAATTGTCTCTATTTTGGCTGATAGTCAACGTTTTAAGTATAATGGTACGTGAATGTAGCAAGTTATGAAGTAAAACACAGTTTGGTTATATTTGGCATTAGTATGCATAATACATTGATATTTCTCAATACCTTAATATGTGTCACATAAAGGCCATTCTTAATTGTAAGAAGAAAAGTTTGAAATCATTGTTTTTCATTTAGTATCTTGTGTTTATACTTATTGTACTTTTTTTTTTTTTTATTTCCTAGATTTTGGATCCTTTTTTGATTTGGAAAATGATCTCCCTGATGAACTGATCCCTAATGGAGCAGACTTGGGCCTTTTAAGCAGCACTGGAAGCTTGGGTCAAGATGCAGCTTCTAAACACAAACAACTTTCAGAGCTCTTGAGGCCAGGCAGTAGCTCAGCTCTAAACCCAGGCATTGGAAATGTGAACTCAAATAGCCCTGTTCAGCAAGGGCTTGGTGGTCAAGTGCAAGGGCAGAACAGTGGTAATATTAGTAATCTGGGTGCTTTGAGCAAGAGCCCTTTAAATCAAGGACTCTCTTCTACTGCATCTAGTTTAGCAAAACAGACAGCTGGCTCTTCTGGATCTACCACACCTGTGCCACAGACTCTAAATTCGCAAGCACAAAAACAAGTTGGAATAGTAACCAGCAACCCTGTGGCATCACAAACTGGACCTGGGATATGCATGAATACAAATTTTAATCAAACACACCAGGGCCTTCTCAACAGTAACTCTGGGCATAGTTTAATGAGTCAGCCCCAGCAAGGGCAGGGGCAAGTAATGAATGGTTCTCTTGGAGCAGCTGGAAGGGGAAGGGGTACAGGAATGCAATATTCTGGTCCTGCCATGCAGGGGAATGTTGGCAGCGTACTGGCAGAGACCTTAACCCAAGGATCTTCTCAAATGGCTACTCATACAGGCCTGAGTACAACCCAAGCAGGAGCTATGACAAAAGTACGTAAACCTGGGTATTTATACTTTTTAAGTGGTTTCCTCTTTTAATCCTGCTATGTTCTCTACTCCCTCTTCAGATGGGCATGCCTGAATGGCTTGGTGTCCTCTTGCAGACCTGAGGTTTGAGGGACACCACCTCTGAGGGACATTTTCAGTAGCACTTGTTGGCTGGCAGGGGCTGTCACAGTAGTCACAGCCCTTTCTTCCCTCCCTGGTCTTGACAGACTGGGGTTCTGAAACTGGTTTACTTGTGCTACAGCTCTACAGCATGAGCCATGGGGCAGGTCCCCCCAAGTCTTTATCATTTATGATGATGGTATATCTAAGTGTTTGTTTGTGCATGATTGGCATTGTAATGGACAATTACTTTAGTCTGCAACTCTGTTTCATATGTTTTTTAAAACTGCAAGCTGTTAATTTAACATCTTATTACTAACACAGCATTCTGTGTAGATTGCTCTGATTTTGGTTATTTCTTGCCTTTGCACTGCTGTTATCCCTGCAGTAAGAGAAGTTAAATGGGCAGTAAGACGCTAATGTTTCTTGCCCAAGATATGGATATAAATGGCAAAGGTTTACTTTCACAACAGAAAGACACTCAAACACTAAAGGTTTTTAAAGATTTAGAAGAGCACAAAAACTGGATACAATCAACGGATTGATTTAAGGACCTTCATAACACCAGAGCGGTTACTTAGTAAAACCTTTTCTCTGCAAGCATAGTCATGTATAATCATAGGTCCAAAAGCCTTTTTTTTTTATTACTTATTTTTGCTTATTAAGTATACATAAATTTTGCTTTTTTATGCTTATTTAAATGTGTGTTGAAAAAGACCACAAGTTCTCCAATCAGATGTTTTCTTTTTCAATTAATCCAAAGAAAGAAGTACTCACTTCTGTTCAAAAATGCCCAACATGGCACCATGTTTCGAAAGAACTGCTTCAGGGGCCTTGATGTAAGTTGAAAAATGGTGTAGCTTAGGGACTCGTATCCAGACTGCGGAGATGTTATCCTGGATTAAAGGCAAAACTGATTGGTACTCTTGTCTTGAGTGCGACTTACATTACAGCAAACGTTTGTGCTATCTGTAAAATACATGTTACATTTAAAAGTAAATTGAATTTAAAAAGTGGGACAGCTTTCAAAAAGTTATTAGAGCCACAGATAGACATTCTTAAGTACACTATTGAAAAAGTGTAAACTTACTGTTCTTCAGTGCGAATTGAATCGCTAAAGGAACATGGCTTCGATGCGGGTGGTTTCCTCCTATGCCATCATCACTCTGGAAATGCCGGCGGTACTCGTGGGTTTTTAAAGATGGCTGACTGGGAACACCCTTCAGTTGTCAATGGAGGGATGCCTCAGATGTCATTAGGAGCGCCTCTTGCCGACTGCAAAGAGGACTGCCTCTGGCATTAATGGAGGAGCCTCACCGATGTAATAGAAAACAGGAAAACTGTTACAGGAAAACCGCCCCTTCTGTTTCCTTGTTGAGTCTGTGAGGAACCACTGTGTTTAAATTAAAAATCCAGTTTTGTTCTTTTCAGGCCAGATAGGATTCGCAATCTCCCCCCGCCAATGTTCATTAGCAATCTCTAAGATGGCCCAGTGTATATGTGAGAGAGAATGATGGTATTCTAAAAAATGAGCAACCAGTGGTGCTTCCATTTTTCAAGTGTGCAAACAACTTCTGTGTTCTGTCAATCGAGTTTGCAATATGCGTTTTGTCATCCCGATGTACAATAAGTGGCATGTACAGTTCAAATTATATATTACAAGAGAGATCTTATAAGTAATATTTGTAATTAAAGAAACTGATCTGCTAGATTGTAAAATAATGGACTCCTCCAAAAGCTTGAGTACACACAATTACAGTCGCTATCATGACTGATTGCATTTATTTGCAAGTCAGGCTGAAAAGTCGATGCTCTAACTACTTGGTCACATATATTGTGGCCTCTTGAGAAAGCAAATCTGATAGGTTACTGAAAAAGAGGGTGAGTGCGTTGCAAAATAGACCAGTGTTTGCGAATAGATCTACAGATCGAGCTGGAAATTTGTAGAATATTGCAAAATCAGTCTGTATTGGAAATATCCAGAGGGCATGGTTATAACAAAAGTTTACGGTTACTGTATAATGCTCACAGGTATGTGAATTTTACTGAGGATACAGATAACCTCTATCAAGATTGCGGTTAGCCATCACTTTTGCTTGTAATTTAAAATCGCTAATATCGGAGCAAAGTTTCTGTAAACAAAAAAAAATTGTCCCAAAGGAAGATTCTTTTTGAGTGAAGCTGGATGAAAACTGTTAAACATAAATAAGGAATTACGCTCATTGGGGCAGATTTTCAAAGGCTACGCGCGCAACCTGAGGAAATCTGCCCCTGCGCGTGCTGAGCCTATTTTGCATAGGCTCGGCGGTGCGCACAAGCCCTGGGATGCGCGTATGTCCCGGGGCTTGCTAAAATGGGCGGTCCGGAGGCGTATCCGGGGGGCGTCTGCGGTCCGGGGGCGTGGCCGAGTGCCCCGACATAGCAGCCTTATGTCAGGACCTGGCCAGCCGGTGTGCGCAAGTTACGCCTGTGAGAGGCAGGCGTAACTCCATTGAACAAGGTATGGGGGGGGGGATTTAGGTAGGGCCAGGGGGGTGGGTTAGATAGGGGAAGGGAGGGAAAGGTGGGGGAATCCAAAAAAAAAGTTCCCTCCGAGGCCGCTCCGATTTCGGAGCGGCCTTGGAGGGAATGGGGAAAGCCATCGGGGCTCCCCTTGGGCTCGGCGCACGCAAGGTACACATGTGTGCACCCCCTTGCGCGCGCCGACCCCAGATTTTATAGCATGCGCGCGATAAAATCGGGCGCACAAATGTATCCCGCGCGCGTAGGAATTAAAATCGGCCCCATTGTGTTTGCAGTAGATGGAGGTTTTCAATCTGGATTGATATTTGATGATTTTTATGACAAGAAGTTATTTCGAATTCATGTAAGTTAATAGTGAATTTCAAGATGGATCCACTCGAATTTAGCAAGGATTGAAACTGCAGTAATGATACAGATGAACCTTGTTAAACTACAAAGATGTCGTCGATTGTATCGCTTCCAACATTTATTCTGAGTGTGCCATGGATTGCCCGTTAAATATTGAGATTCAAAAGAGGAAACAGATGTTTGCAATGTCTGGAGCCATGGCTGCTCCGGTTGCTGTACCCCGCGTTTTTAAATAAAATTTGCGTCATAAGCAAAATAATTTTTGCTTAAAGCTAAAATGGCCAATTCAATTATGTATGCTGTTGCAATACATGCTCCTTCATTTCCGGTGTTCAGAATTTCAGATAAGGAGGCCAAAGCCTCATCCTGTGGTATAGAGAGGGAGAGAGAGAACGAAAAATACAGGAAAACGCAGCCAAAATAAATGGCACCACAATATTATAAATACATAGTACAGTAGAGAAATAGACCAAAGGAAAGTACCACAATAAACCTTCCCAGAACTATTTCATCACTACCCAAAAATGTATATTTATTAATGATATTGTTACCGTTTGTAGCTGGCACTTGTTAGAATGTACGATACCCACCTATATATACATTATTTGTGCCTATTTGTGAACCGTTGCGATGGTACATAACTTAGCGACGGTATAGAAAAGTTTTTAAATAAATAAAATAAAATATAACGGTATACAAAGACTCGATGTCAAATGTAACAAACTATCTGGTTCTATGAAAAAATCATTCAAAAAATTAATTGTCAGTGGTGTCCTTATTGGAAAACTTGTGGTCTTTTTCAACACACAATTTAATAAGCATAAAAAAGCACAATTTCTGTTTATCTAATAAGCAAAAATAAGTAAAAAAAAAAAAAAAAAAAAAAAAGACCTTTGGACCATTCTATATGACCGTTTTTGTGGAGAAAAGTTTTTACTAAGTAACTGCTTCGGTATTATGAAGGTCCTTAAATCAATTCGTTGATTGTATCCAGTTTTTGTGCTCTGCTAAATCTTTAAAAACATTTTTTAGTGTTTGTGTCTTTCTGTAGTGATTTTTTACTCTCACTTGTTGGATATTTCCTTGATTTTGTAATTAAAGGTTTACTTTTGCCACTAGGATAAAAAAAAAAATGGGTGTCTAGTTGCATTTGATACCTCAAATTTCTAGGTTAGTACGTAAATAAAAATCCCTGTAGTACCAGGACATTTTTCTTTATGTTTGAGGGCCATTTGTGAGGACACTACCATGAGCAGTGCAGTCTGTCTTCCACTGTATGAAGCTATTAAGTAGGTGTAGTGCATGGCTCAGGAGTTCTTTCCAGATGACCCAGTAAGGAGGTAGAGGAAACAGCATGCCTTCCACATACCTCTGCTCACAGTTTGTGATTAGGGAGAATTAGATGGTTGGAGCTGAGGGGTAGAGAGGAAGAATATTGTTTAGTGTAAACTGTTGGCTGTTGACTCTGTCCCTTTCCCGCTAACCTCCATCCTTAAATCCGTACAGACCAAAAGAGCATTGCCATTAGTATGCCTTCAGAATGCAGAGAAGTTTCTACTGCTACCAGTTGGAATCCTGGTAGCAGCAGCAACCTCTGATGTTGAGTTGCATAGAACAGGAGGAACATCAGAGTCCTGTTGGAACACATCTTGTTGACATAGAAAGAGAAAGGAACCAGTGCAAACTTGAAGGCAGAATGGAGGCATGAAGAGGGAAATAGGGGGACATAGGGAGTAAGAATAAAAAATATAATAATGCAGAACTGGCTAGAAGTGTTGATTCCGTTGTCCCTTAGGAAACGTGGACTGTTAAAAATTAGAATAGCACCATAGTTTACTGACTATGTATGCTTGTTAAAAACATGAGAAGATGGCCAAAGTCCCTTTTAGAATTTGACAGATTATTGTGCAAAGCCTTTTTCTCACTTTGACTAAGCTTGTCTAAAGGCCAAGAGGAACAATTTTTCTTTGAAAATCTAAGGCTAAATTTGGCAACCTGTTTCAAATAATAACTTGCTAAAGCTGGGGCCACGATCTTGGTGCCACCTTCTCAGAATTGAGTTATCAGCCATTTTATAGGTAAAATGGCTTGAGTTAAACATAAAATTGACAAAGTTGTGACAGATATAGTCCTGTCACATGGGTAGTCACTCCAAAAGATGTAGACAAAATCTTAAGCATGCCAGCAAAACCTGCATACTGGAACCATGCCCATTTTGGATAAAGTTAGATGGGCCATGGCCCAAGATTGACACTTCTTTATAGCAAGGCAATTCTCATGCACTCTTAAAAATCTGCAATAATATATCTCTTGTTTTATATAATTTTCATCAGGTTTGACATTCTGATTTTATCAAATTTTATTGAATGAATAGTGGCAATACAGATGGACACCTGGAAACCGTTACTTATTTGGACCAATTGTAGACCCAAACTTAGTACAGGAACTATAAAAACATTATTTGATTTACTCATATTTTAGGATAAAGAACTTGTGTTGATGCTGTAGGTTTAGTGCTACATTTGACACCAAAGACCAAGAATTCTGATAGAATGACTAAATGTTAAAAACAAACCGCCTAATTTGTTCCTAACAATCAGGATTAACTTACATACTTAGTTTATTATTTTAAATTGTTACCGTACTATGATGGCACATGATTAATTTGTAATCTATACCACCCATATTTCTCTTTATCGTGCCCTTCTGTAAACGTTGTGATGGTTATTTAACTTAACGACGGCATAGAAAAGTTGTTTTTTTAAATAAATAAATAAAATACCCTTGTATTGAAGGGTAATTGTTACTTGGTTTACACTATTTATTTTTAGAGGGCCATTTTCAAATAGTTTTGGATGAGTCCTTCGCCTCCTTGCTCCTGTCAACACCATCAGGGTTCCTGCAGCTGTCTTAGGCAGCAGAGAGCCGTCAAACCTCAGTCAGCTCCTCGATCAAATCTGGAGATGGAGTTTTGAATAGGTCGTAGGGAGCGCAAGCCAGTTGCCTATACCCGGGACAATGGACCCTCCTGTCGGGGGCAGGATGTGGTTCTTTGCAAACCAGTGGCCCAGTGTAACCCTGGACTAGTTGGTTTTGTCCATCATCCGCCAAGGGTACCAATCAAAACTATTGGGTGTCCTGCCAGATTGCCCTCCCTGCCCATATTGGGGGCTGGTAGTGCATCAGGCGATATACAAGCGGTGTTCTCCTCCCTCTTAATGGCCAGAGTGATCGAGCACCTACCACCAGGGCAAAGAGGGTGGGGATTCTAATACAAGTACTTCTGTTTTCAAAGAGAACAGGAGGACTCTGTCCCATCCTAGACCTAAGGGCCTTGAACAAGTTTCTAAAAAGAGAAAAATTCAAGATGGTTTCCCTGGGCACCTTGATTTCCCCTCCCCTCCCCCCTTTTGCAAAAAGGGGACTGGCTATGCTTTCTAGACCTAAAGGACACACACTCATATCGAGATCTTCCCTGGTCACAGGAAGTATCTCTGATTTTTGTCATGGGAAAAGAGAATTCCAGTACTGGGTGTTGCCATTCGGACTCGTGTCCGCCCCACAGGTCTTCACAAAATGCCTGGCTGTGGTGGCGGCACACCTCTCCAGACTGGGAGTGCATGTTTTCCTGTATCTGGACGATTGGCTGGTCAAGAGATGTCACAGATAGGGGCCATCAGGTCTATCTGCTTGAGCATTTGGAGGGTAGAGTGACTAGGGTTCATTCTCAAATATCCAAAGTCCCATCTTGGCCAATCACCTCAATTGGACTTCATAGGAGTCTTTCTAGACACTGCGCAGGCCAAGGCCTTTCTGCCTTGCTAGAGGGCTGTCACCATGTCGTCCATTGGGGCAGAGATTCAACAGAGCCAGCAGGTATTAGCCTGGCACATGTTGAGGCTATTGGGCCACATGGCCACAACCACTCACGTTACTCCCTTGGCACGTTTACAAATATGCAGAGCCCAATGGACCTTGAGGTCACAGTGGCATCAGGCTATTCAGAGCCTCCAGGATTGCATCCGAGTCACTTGATCTCTCTGGGTCTCATTCTCCTGGTGGCAGGCACTTACCAATCTGGAACAGGATCTCTTTTCGGAGTCTCTCCACTCATAGTATCCTAAGCACGGATGTATCTACCCTGGGGTGGGGAGCTCAGGTAGATAGGCTCGGTACCCAGGGACTTTGGTTCACTTAGGAACATTCTTGTCAAATCAACTTCCTGGAGCTTTGTGCGATCATTATGGGCTTTCAAGGATCCAGACCAACAACCAGGTTACCATGTTGTATGTCAACCAGCAGGGAGGCACAGGATCATACCTCTGGTGTCAGGAAGTGGTTCAGATATGGTTGTGGGCCCTGTCTCATGGGATGGTGCTCAGGGCCATGTACTTGGCTGGGACAACATGATAGCAGACAAGCAGAGCTGAGCCTTCAGAACCCCACGAGGGGTCCCTGGATCAGGGAGTAGTGAATTGGATTTTCCATCTCTGGGGGAAACTGGATGGTAGATCTGTTCGCTTCCCCCTGCAACAGGAAGGTGCCTCAGTTCTTCTCTCTGCACAGGACAAACTGCAAACCAGCCTAGGATGCCCTCACCCATCATTGGGACAAGGGTCTTCTGTATGTGTATCCTCTGATTCCCTTAGTGGCGAAGATTCTTGAAGCTTCACGAGGAGAAAGGGCCTATGATTCTCATAGCCCCCCCATTGGGTGAGGCAGGTCTGGTTTCCACTCCTTCAAGAGTTGTCCACCTAGAGACCGATGAGTTTGGGGATTTCCCCAGACCTCATCATGAAAAGACCAAGGCAGGCTGTGGCATCCCAACCTCCAGATCCTGTCATTCACAGCCTGGATGTTGAGAGGTTAATTCTGCAGCAACTTGATCTTTCTGAAGATGTCTTGGGTCCTGGTGGCTTCTGGAAAGTCCTATGGGGTAAAGTTGAGGAGGTTTTCCATGTGGTATGAGTAGAAGGCCTTAGATCCATTCTCCTGCCCCACACAAAAACTGCTTGTTTACCTTCTACCCCTGTCGGAGGCTGGCTTAAAGACCAACTCTGTTAGAGTTCATCTTAGTGCATCTGATGAATACCACCACAGTGTAGATGGTACGCCCATCTCTGTACAGCCTATAATTGCTTTTCATTTGGGCCTACTTCAGTTGAAACCTCCCCTAAGGACTCCCGCTGTGTCTTGGGACCTCAAAGTGATATTAGCTCAGCTGATGAAAGCTCCTTTTGAGCCACTGCGCACCTGTGACCTGAGATACCTGACCTGGAAGGTCATATTTTTGGTGGTGGTCACTTAAGAGCGCAGGGTCAGTGAGCTCCAGGCCTTAGTGACTTATCCACCTTATACTAAATTTTATCATGACATGTGGTCCTGTGTACACACCCTAAATTCCTGCCTAAGGTGGTGACTGATTTCTATCTTAACCAGTCAATCATTCTGCCAGTATTCTTTTCCAGGCCCCACTTGTACTAAGTCGAAGGTATACTGCACAGTTTGGACTGCAAGTGAGCCTTAGCCACCTATCTCGAGAAGACAGATGCCCATAGACATTGCACCCAACTTTTTGTTTCTTTTGATGATAATAGGTTGGGCGTTGCCTTTGCCAAAGAGACAATATCCATTTGGCTAGCAGATTGCATCTCCTTCTGTTATGCTCCAGTGGGACTGCATTTTGGGGGCCATGTCAAGGTTCATTCTGTGAGAGCCACGGCAGCGTCTGTGGCCCACTTGCACAGCTGGTGTTTAAAAAAAAAAATAAAATTGTGCACTGCTGATGCATCTGACATAGCTTCCTCTGATGCATAGGGTTTTGTATAAGCACAATGCATCGGCATTGTCGATGCACAAAACCCCGACACATAAGCCCTTGAC
This sequence comes from Rhinatrema bivittatum, assembly GCF_901001135.1. Taxonomy (NCBI): domain Eukaryota; kingdom Metazoa; phylum Chordata; class Amphibia; order Gymnophiona; family Rhinatrematidae; genus Rhinatrema; species Rhinatrema bivittatum. The sequence continues at coordinate 44,662,817 of NC_042628.1, read as the reverse complement.
TCAGTCAATGCACTGAGCCCCGGAGCATGCCATGCATCAAGTTTCGATCCCAGTAATGCTCTGATAGAACAGGCTTCTCCCTCATCAGTACACTGGGCAGCAGTACTGCCTACTGAACTGCCCTCTCCTTTACATATCCAGAGAGCTTGATCTACAGAAAAACCCCCATCACTCACTGGTGCAGTGTCACCATCCAGAATAAGGTTCTCGCTTAGAGATGCTGTATTCCATTTGTTCTGTGGTTCCCTTAATTTTCAACTGGCCTTTGATGAAGATCTTTCAAAAACCAAAAAAGGTGCAAGGGGTCTTCATCCTGGTAACAGATTTTCCACTTCCAAAATTTGGCCAAAGAGCACATCAGCCCTTGGACCAAGTGGTGGAATTGGTGAAAACTTTCTTTACTTCTGGTATCCAAGGGTATAAAGGGTACACTCCAACCTCTCCTTTCCAAGATATCAGATCCACTCCTTTGAGTAGGAATCCCAGCTTCTCTAGTCAGAGTGGATGCTCATTCAGATCCCTCACAAGGTGGTTCCTAACGCCTGACACTCACTCACAGCAGAGTCCAGCCAGTCTGAAGTAGTTCACCAGGTATGCACCCCTCTGAGGTGACCAAGGTCATCTCCTCAGTCAACAAATTCATTGGGGTCCTGGATTAGTATTCCCTCCCACCTTGGATCTTAGGAGGGTTTGATGGGGATATCCTCTAAGTCTCCAGAACACTCATCTCCCCTGGAGCATCTCTCTTGTTCCCAACTTGTCCAGAAATCTGGAACAGTGTTCAGTCAATGTTCATTAAGACCAGGATCCTCAAGCGAAAGTCTTCGGTCTATTGCAAATTCTAGAGACCCCATCAGAACCAGCAGCCATTCCAATCCATGATATTATATGGGAGTTACAAACAAAAATGTGGGAGAAACCTATTTCTGCAACCTGGAAGCAAGGAAACTAGACCTCAAGTACAAATTTACAGGTATATGGCGAGGTACAACTATCTCATCAGTCAGTAGTTGTGGAGTCTGCCCTTAGAACAAAGAAAGCAATATTTTTTTTACACCCAACTGAGGAAGGATACCATGTTATTAGACAGTTTTGGTTGGAAAGTATTCCAGAATTTCATGCTTAATGCACAAATCTCTGCTCAAGAATTCTACATGGTTCAATATTTGACTGCATGCAAAAGCTTAAGCCACTTTTTCCCATTAGGCAATACTTCCTTGGTGTATTGACAGTCATTTCTAAATAGAAAAGAGTGCATGCACCATCTTATTTGATTGTTTTACGAAGCATTTGACATGGCCACCCGTTCTTTGTTGGCTTCCGTAAGAGCATGTCAGATGGCTTGATTATGGGCCAGCCATTTGAGGGACAATGTCCATGATAAGCTAGTAGATGTCTTCTGCCTGGGAGACCACTTCCTCAGAGATAAACATAGGGAAACGGTTGCTCAAATCAGAGAAACATGGCAGTCCAGACTTTCTCAACTGACTCAGAGCAAGTGTCTTATTTCATGCTGGCTGTACTTTGTTTTTAAAAGGCCATACTTGCAGAGTTGCCCCTTTTGGAAGTTTCAAAGTTACCAAATCCCACCCCTGCTTCCTCAGCAGCAACAGTTTCTGGCATGACATTAACAGCAAGAATGCGGTCAACTTGAAGTGGCATAACAAGCCCACCCTAAACCTAGGCTAGAGCTTCCTGGGGACCCCACAGGTTTTCAGGATATACACAATAAATATGCATATGAGAGTCTCCATAGTATGTGAATTTAAGTGTATGCAAATGTATCTCATACATATTCATTGTGGATATCCTAAAAACCCAACTGGAGTCCCCAAGCAGGATTGGGAAGCCCTGGCCTAAGCCAAGTTTTAGAGCATCCTGCAAACTCAAAAGCCATCCTCCCCAGTAGGAGGGAGGATTCAGCCCTACCTGGAGAAATAATGCAAGATTACCACAGATTGCTGGGTAATCAAAATTGTGGATACTGCTTGTGTTTCTCCTGACTCCCCATGCTTCCTCGTTGCTCAGCCTCTATTTAATTCAGCACAACTCCACTTGGAAGTGAGTTGCTTCTCTGTCAACGAGCAATAGATCCTATTCCACTTTAACTGCATGGCCACTGTTCTGCTCCTGCTTCTTCCTTATCCCCAAGTACACCAAGGGATTGAGATCCAACCTGGATTTAAGAAGCTTGAGCAAGTCTGCTCAGGGAAAACTTCAAAATGAACTCCCTTCACACAACTTTTTCCTTCCATCAAGAAAGGAGAATGGATGTGTGCCATGCATTTGAAGGATGCTTACACTCATAGCCCCATCAATCTCTCCCAGTGGCTTTAGCTACAGTTTGTGGTGGACTCTTCCCATTACCAGTACAGAGTACTCCCCTTCAGACTATCGGCAGCACTGAGACTATTCATCAAATGCTTAGCTGTAGTAGCAACACATCATCATCAGGGCATCCAAGTCTTCCAGTGCTTAGTTGACTGGCTAGTAATAGTGACTTCTCAAGAAGGTGTTTTCACCTTCTTGTAGAAGTCGATTCAGCTCCTACAGTCATTAGACTTCTTGGTGAGCTTAAATATATTCTAGTTCCACCCAGAGAATGCACTCAGAATACTTACATATATTGACTGTTGAATAAAAACATAGAAAATATGGTGGCAGAAAAAGACTGTATGGTCCATTGTCTGCCCATCTACCCAGTTAATTTAGCTTTATAATTCCCATCACTTCTTTAAAGATCCTCTGTATTTATCCTATGCTTTCTTGAATTCAAATTCTGTGTTTGTCTCTACCACCTCCATTGAGAAGTTGTAAAAAAAATATTTCCTAAGATTACTCCTCTGTCTGCTCTTTCATCCTCATTCCGTGACCCCTCATTTTTAGAGCCTCTTTTCCATTGTGCACTGAAATATGAGATATTTATGTCTCTCTCATATCTCCCCTATGGTATAGATCAGACGAGGAACATTCTAGCTGTTTTGGGTCACATGGCTTTAGCAGTTATAATTCCATTGACCCGCCTTCACAAGAGATTCTTACAGTAGTGCCTCTGCTTCCAATGGGACCAATGAATTCAGCCCTTAACTATTTCGGTGTACGTCGTGAAGGTATGAAACAGGAGTTTCACTGGTGCCTACAACCCTTAATACTCTAAGAAGAGGCACCACTTTGGTTATTTTCTTACCAAGTAGCATTAGCACAGGACACTTCCACAAAAGGATGGGAAGCTCCTACCAAATTGAAAGGACTTGGTAGTTAATGCAAAGATAGTTTCAGATCAACCTCCTTAAAACTGTGAGCAGTCAGATACCCTTTGACAACTTTCACACATCTCCAGGGGAAGAGCATTTTGATTCAAACTGACAACTTGGAGGAGTAGCCTAATGGTTAGATTAGTGGGCTAGGAACCAAGGAAGCCAGGATTCAAATCCCACTGCCTCTCCTTGTGTCCTTGGGCAAGTCACTTCACCATTGCCTCGGGTACAAACTGAAGGCCTGATTTACTAAGGCTTTTCTCCCAATCTGCATCTATGGGAAAAATGCTTAGTAAATGAGGCCCTTCGATTGTAAGCCCTTTGGAGATAAGCAAATACCTAGAGTACTTGAATATAATCTGTTTTGATCTGCCAAAAGGTGGAATAGAAATCAAATAAATCAGGTAGCCATGTTCTTTGTGAACAAACAAGTTGGCATGGGGTCTGGGACACTCTGCCAAGAGGAATTAAAGATTTGGGAATTAGCGTGCAAACATCAAACTGTCCTGCAAGCATCCTACCTGCCAGGAATTTCCTACATGTTAGCAGATTGCTTTAGCAAAATATTTCACACAAATGAATGGTCCCTGCAACAATCAACTGATAACACTGTTCACTGTATGAAGGCTTCCAGCAATCATCCTCTTCGTGTCAGAGGAAAACAGAAAAATGAAAACATTTTTCTCCATTCTGCCCAGCGAACTCGGATTCACTCAGGACATTTTTCTGCTCAACTGGAGGGCAGATCTCATGTATTCTTTTCCATTGATCATTAGGGTGGTGTCAGAAATTCTGGAGGACGGGGCCTTATTCTTATTGGTCCATCCAAGTTTGGTTTGCATACCTGGTACAGCTGTCCAGGGCCCCTCCGAACCATCTCAGGGCAGATTCATCCTTACCTAACTCGAGGAAGGACGTCTGTATCATCCGACGCTTCCCTCTCAACCGGACAGCATAGATGTTGAATGTTTGCAGATTGTCCATGTTTCCTTATCCAAAGATGTTGAGGATACAGTATTGTCTGCCAGGAAGCCATCTACTAGAAGAGCATATGGATTTAAATGGAGACAGTTCTCATTGTGGTGTCTACGAACTTCCTTGGATCCATTCACATGTGAACCAAAAGACCTACTTTACTCTCTTGGTCTTACGCAAGTTTGATTCATCAGTGAGAGTTTACTTTGGTACCCTTTCAAATTAAGGGTAGACCAATCTCAAGTCATCCATTGGTATCCAAATTCATGAAAGCTATTTCATTCTCGGCTTGTCGTGTGACGCAATGCAAGGATGTCTGTGCCAGGCAAAATGGTAGAAACTATCATAAAAAAACAAAATTGATGAATGTATAGGCATAGTTTAACGGGACAAAGCCAACATGTATTTAGCCAAGGGACATCTTGCCTCACTAATTTGCTACATTTTTTTTTGAAGGTGTAAATAAACATGTGAATAAAGGTGTATCTGGATTTCCAGAAAGCATTTGGCAAAGTTCCCTCATGAGAGATTTCTTAGGAAATTAAAAAGTCATGGGATGGGGATAGTGTCCTTTTGTGGATTGCCAACTGGTTAAAAGATAGAAAACAGAGGATAGGGCTACATGGTATATTTTCCTAATGAAGAAATGTGAATAGTGGAGTACAACAGGGATTTTTGTGGAACCACTGATTTTTAATCTAACTAGATAAACGAAGCTTGACCGACGTGCCGCAAATGCGCGGTAGAGACCAGCTCTACCGCGCATGTGCGGACGAGCACGTCGGTCTGAGCCAGCGTCAGAAAAAAAGAAAAAAAAATGGCGGCGTCGGGAGGCAGCAGCGGCGGCGGCGTCGGGAGGCAGTGGCAGCGGTGGCGGCTGCCGGCGGCGGCGTCCGGTGGTGGCGGCGTCGGATGGCAGCGGCGGCGTCGGCGTCGGGTGGCGGCGGCGGCGGCAGCGAGGGAGGAGAGAGAGAGGGAGGGACTGACAGAGAGAGGGAGGGACTGAGTGAGAGGGGAGGAGAGAGGGAGTGGGACTGAGTGAGAGGGGAGGAGAGAGGGAGTGGGACTGAGTGAGAGGGAGGGAGTGGGACAGAGAGGGAAGGAGTGGGACTGAGGGAGTGGGACTGAGAGGGAAGGAGTGGGACTGAGGGAGAGTGAGAGGGAGGGAGGGAGTGAGTGAGACTGAGTGGGAGGGAGAGGGAGGGAGGTAGGGGGGGTGGTGAAGAGTGAGGGGAGAGAGAATGAGGGGGAGGTGAGAGACAGAGGGATGTAGCCCGTTTTAACGGGCTTAACGGCTTGTATATTTATAAATGACCTGGAAATGGGAACAGCAAGTTAGATCAAATTTGACGATATAAAATTATTCAAAGTTGTTAAATCACAAGAGGATTGTGAGAAATTGCAAGAGGATCTTGTAAAACTGGGAGCCTGGGCATGCAAATAGCAAATTAAATTTAATGTGGACAAGTGCAAAGTGATGCACCTAGGGAAGAGTAACCCAAATTATGGCTACACAATGCAGGGTTCCATATTAGGAGTCACCACTCAGCAAAAGGATCTAGGTGTTATCGTTGAAAATACATTGAAATCTTTTCAGTGTGCCGCAGCAACCAAGAAAGCAAATAGAATGCTAAGGAATATTAGGAAAGGAATGGAGAATAAAGCATTGAGTATCATAATGCCTCTGTATCTCTCCATAGTGCAACCTCATTTTGAGTATTGTGTATAGTTCTGGTCACCACCTCTGAAAAAAGATATAGGCAGAATTAGAAAAGGTACAGAGAAGGACAACTAAAATAATAAAGGGATTGAACAATTCCCCTATCAAGAAAGGCTAAAGAGGTTAGGACTTGGAGAAGAGATGGCTGAGGGAGATATGATAGATGTCTATAAAAAGAATGGAATGGAATGAGTAAACCTTAATCATTTGTTTATTCTTTTGAAAAGTACCAGGGGGACATACAATGAAGTTACTAGGTAATACATTTAAAACTAATAGACATTTTTTTTTCTCAATACATAATTAAGCTTTGTAATTGGTTGCCAGAGAATGTGTTGAAAGCTATTAGTTTAGCTATCTTTAAAAAAAAAAAAAAAAAAAAAAAAAAAAGGTTTGGACAAGTTCCTGGAGGAAAAGATCATTAACCATTATTAAGGTAGTGTGTCTCCATTATTGCAAGTGGTTGCCCGTTTTATTTTTGCTAATCCAATTTAAAACCGGTTGTCTAATTTTTAAAGCCTTTTGATTTAATAGTCCACCTTATCTTGTTAACCTATTAACAAACTGTGTGCCTCTCAATAGAAACTTTTAAAAATTCCTACTTTTAAAAAAAATAAGACTTGAAAAAATAAAGAAATGGCTTTTATCCCAGACAAGCAGGATGAAAGTCCTCACATATGGGTGACGTCACTGGTCGGAGCCCTATCATGGAAAACTTTCTGTCAAACAGGCCAATTCAGTAAAAGTCGCGGGAGAGTGGGTGACTGTGATTTGGGGGGAAGAACATGCAAATTAGGGCCCATGGTAAAAAGAGGCACTAGGGACACTAGCGCGTCCCTAGTGTCTCCTTTTTGACAGGAACGCGGCGGCTGTCAGCAGGCTTGACAGCCGATGCTCAATTTTTCCGGTGTCTGTTCTCGAGCCCGTTGACAGCTACGGGTTCAGAAAACAGATGCTGGCTAAATTGAGCGTCCGTCTTCTGACCCGCTGGCCGATCTAAATTTTATTTTTAATTTTTTTTTTTAATTTTGGGGCCTCCAACTTAATATTGCTATGATATTAAGTCGGAGGGTGTACAGAAAAGCAGTTTTTTCTGTTTTTCTGAACACTTCCGCTGTGCTGGCTGAAATTAAAATGTGCGGCTTGGCTGCGTATTTTACTTTCTGTTTCACGTGGGAATAACTAAAAGGGCCATCAACATGCATTTGCATGTTGCGGGTACTATTAGTTTCGGGGGGGGGGGGGGGGGTTGGACGTGCTATTACCCCATACTGTATAAGGGCTAAAGCTAGCACGTCGAAAACGCGCATCCAAACCTGGGCTAACAGTGTGCTCCACTGGAGCGCACTATGCTGTATTGGCCCGAAAGTTTCTAGAAACGTTTGATTGGCATACTGAGCCCGCTGAGCATGCCCAGCATGCCATTATCCCTTGAGCTGCAGGGGTCTCCTTTCAGTCTTCTTTTTTCTGCCCTACAGTTAGCCTCGCGGTTAAGGGAGCCCTGTGTGTTTTCACACAACTTTTTCCTCACGGGAAAACTAATTTTTTCTCAGAAAAATCCCCTCATTGGGGGTCTCCCAGTCTCAGGATCAATTTTTCCATCGTTCGGTGACTAAACCTATATTTGCGGTCGATAACGTTCCTTAATTTCATCGGTGACCGCAGGCCGTTGAAGGCTGTCCGGCCTTTCACAATGGCAACCGGCTTAAAAAAATGCCCTAATTGCCCCCGTACAATGTCAATCACCGATCTCCACATCGAGTGTGTTTTGTGCCTCGGCCCCGGACACATTTCATCATGTCCCCAATGTGCCGAGATGACTTCCAAAGGTAGACGGTCCCGTCTAGATAAAATGGAGCACCTTTTCAATATACAGCTAATTCCATCATCATTGATGCAGTCGTCACCGGCAGGAGTTACAAAAAAGGTAATCCTAAAGACACGCCGGGTACATGGGGGGGGGGTGGTGGGGTAGTGGGGACCCACTATCCCTAACTCCTTCTAAGGCGTCAACAAAATCAGCATCGGTGCTCGAGAAAAAAGAGCACCATGAGAAGCACTGGCATCGGGAACTGCCCGGTGCCTATTCCGATCTGGTGATGGGTTCCATAGCTGTCAACCCATCCGCTAAGAAGCCTAGGATCGAGGATTCATCGACACCATCGATGCCAGACCCGAGGCAATCCCCACCGATATCTGTGCTGGTTACTGAGCCCCCACAGGGACCTGTGCTGCAGTCAGTATTGCCTCCTCTGCCACCCCCTATAGCTGCTCTGTCCACATCAGCTATCGGGGAGGAACTGGATGGATTTATCCGCCAGGCAGTCGATGCCCTCCGTGACCTCCATCCACCAGTACCGGTGTCCATACCTCTACCGGCGCCGGAGACATCGATGCTTCAACCGCTACTGTCCCGGCTCGATACCTTGATCGGTGCCCTACTGACTCAATCGGTGCCATCGAGGCCGAAGACACCAATTAAGCACCCGAATCAAGGGAGGCACAGACCTGGGCCTGGGCTCTCTCCCATTCCATGCTACTGAGAGAAACCTACCTGGCAGGCGTGGACAATGTGATGGCAAACAATTTCAGCTGGACCTTTCATACCCATGAATGGTCCCTAGATCCCACTGTAGCAAACCGAATTTTCCACTGGTGGGGCGCCCGCACATAGACCTCTTTGCGTCAATTCACAACCGCAAAGTAGACAACTTCTACTCTCTACACCGCAGCTGCAGGACATCACCAAGAGATGCCTTTGCCCACTCATGGACAACGGGTCTTCTATATGCCTACCCTCCACTGCCACTCATCAGCAAGACTCTCGTGAAGTTGCAACAAGACCGGGGCACAATGATCCTCATAGCCCCTCACTGGCCACGGCAGGTTTGGTTTTCCATCCTACGTGACCTCTCATTCCAGCAGCCAATTCGCCTGGGCACAGATCCAACTCTAATGCAGAACAACAGGCTGTTGCATCATCCAAACCTCTACTCCCTGTCTCTGACAGAATGGATGTTGAAAGGTTGATAATATCCCTTCACCTTTCTGACAATGTGTCCCAGGTCCTCGTAGCTTCTCGAAAGTCTTCTATTAGAAAATCTTATCGTTCCAAATGGAAAAGATTTCCCTTGTGATGCATGACAAAGGAAATAGATCCCTTTTCCTGCCCCACAACAAAGTTCCTGGACTACCTCTGGTACCTCTCTGAGTCTAGCATACAAACTTCCTCCATCCGACTGCATGTGAGCGCTATAGTCGCTTACCACAAAGGTATAGGAGATGACCCGATCTCGGCACAACCCTTTGTAGGGCGCTTTGAGAGGCTTGCTACAACTGAAGCCTCCACTACGTCCTCCGGTTCCAGCATGGGACCTCAATGTTGTACTAGCACGGCTCATGCGACCTCCGTTCAAGCCCCAGCACTCCTGTGAGCTACGTCATCTCACTTGGAACGTGCTCTTTCTACTTGCTTTGACATCGGCTTGCAGAGTCAGTGAGCTACATGCGCTGGTAACATATCCACCTTATACAAAATTTCTCCACGATCGTGTGGTACTCCGCACTCGCCCTAAATTTTTGCCAAAGGTAGTGTCCGATTTCCATTTAAATCAATCCATAATACTACCCATATTTTTTCCAAAACCTCACTCACACCCAGATGAGCGGGCCCTGCATTCCTTGGGCTGTAAACATGCGCTCGCTTTTTATTTGGACCGCACTACAGCCCATAGGTAATCCACCTAACTTTTTATCTCCTTTGATAAGACCAAACTGGGAGTTCTGGTGGGCAAGTAAACCCTTTCCACTTGGCTGGCGGACTGTATTACCTTCTGCTACCAATAAGCAGGCCTTCCGCTACAGGGACATGTGAAAGCGCATTCAGTAAGAGCCATGGCAACATCAGTAGCACACCTCCGTTCTGTACCTCTTGCTGACATCTGTAGAGCTGCCACATGAAGCTCTCTTCACACCTTTGCAGCTCATTATTGTCTCAACAAGGCTGACAGGCAGGATTCCATCTTTGGCCAGTCTGTCCTACGTAATTTGTTTCCAGTTTAATAACCCAACTTCCTTCCTATGACCCATTGTGAAACTCAGGCTACCCTCATACCCAAAACCACCCCTGTTGTTGTGCCTGCACGTCATTGGGTGCTTTTGGTTCACTGTACTTGGGCATTCTGTAGCTCGCTATTCACCCATATGTGAGGACTACCATCCTGCTTGTCCTGGGAGAAAGCAGAGTTGCTTACCTGTAACAGGTGTTCTCCCAGGACAGCAGGATGTTAGTCCTCACGAAACCCGCCCGCCACCACACGGAGTTGGGTTCGCTTACGTTTTCTTATTTTATTTTTTGTTTGTACCTTTTGCTACAAACGAGACTGAAGGAGGACCCCTGCTGGATGCATAGTTAGTGGCATGCTGGGCATGCTCAGTGTGCCAGTCAAAGTTCTAGAAACTTTAATATGTGTTCCGTGATAGGGCTCCCATCCTGATGATTCAATTCAATTTATTTATTTAATTAATTAATTTAGAGCTTTTCTATACCGACATTCATATCATGCTGGTTTACAGGTAACAGGGGGTGCGATAACCTTGAACATTTAACAAGTGTAGAGGAAACAAAAGTTACAATAAAACAGGGTTACAAGAAATGGGGTAGGAAGGAGACAAGAGTAAGAGTAACTTTAAAGTAGAAGTTATTTACATTGTGCTGAAAGGTCTCTTAATAGTTGTTTTGGTGCATCAGTTAGACTCGGGGAAGGCTTGTTTGAATAACCAAGTCTTAAGCCTTTTTCTGAATGTTAATAAACATGGTTCCTGTCTGAGATCAGGGGGTAGGGTGTTCCATAGAGAAGGTCCCGCTGTAGAAAAGACCCGACCTCTAAAAGCTAGATGGTGCGTAGATTTGGTTGGTGGAACAAGCAGGGAACCTCTGTAGGCTTCTCTTATGGGTCAGTGACTATCTCTATACTCAGCCAGATAAGGCTGAGCTCAGGTAATTCCATAAGTTTAAAAGAAAATTATTATTATTATTATTTTTTTTTTTTACAGAGACTGAAGAAGCGGCTTTTTTTTTCTTTTTTTTTACTGTCTGGCTTTCTCCCCCCCCCCCCGATTTCCATGCTTGGCACCCGTTCCAACATTCATCCTGCTCCATGGGAGGTCAGGGGACATGGGCAACCTGGCGGGTTGGGCAACCTCTGTAGGCTAGGCCCCACTTGGAGGCTATTTCACTGTGTGCCAAGTGGTAGGACTCAACAGCATTTTGTGTGCTTTCTATAGACTGCTCGCTACAGGATTGTCTTTTTGGAGTATGTGACTAGCTGGGTGTCCAGTTTTTGGATGCTTAATCAGGCCTTGTTGTCTGTGCTCAAGTTAATTGGCGCCTTTAGTGGCTGCATGGTTACCTGTGTGCACAAGTGCGCTTAAGTTTTGTGGCGCTTTTCCATGGGGCACCTAGGTTGGATGCCTAGAATTTTTGTATATCTCAGCGCACTATCGATCATGATGACGCCTATACCTAAGAAACCTAAACGCCTTTCTCTTTCCATTGTCTGTCATATTAGGGCATCTCAGGCAGGTGTTCCCGTGAACTTGTGCCAGCGCTGTTTGGAGGTTCAGGAAGAATTATCTTTCTCTGATTTCACTAAACCTGGTTCTTCCCAGCCAGATGTAGGTCTGGGTAAAGACTTTTCAGGTGGAAGGCCTGATTTTGGATCTACTCTAACTGGTTCTTCAGCAGGGGAAGGCAGTTCAGTGAATATGCCTCAGGTACCTCCTAATCTGGATACTTCTACATTTTCATGGCTAGAACCTTTTCCAGGGATTGCAATCCTTTCTTCAGGCTCAGTCCTCTACCCCGTCCAATGCTCCCAGGTCAGAGTCGCAGGTGCAAACCTTGCCTGGACCTACTGGTAAGCTCTGGAATACTCCTAGAGCAGCAGCGAGAATACCTGATAGAGATGGCACGGATGATGCTGATCTGGACTCTCTTGAGGATGGTGAAATTTTGCCAGGATTAAAACCGTATAGGTCCATGCTACGGTTCTTCCCAGACCTTGAAAATGCTGGGAGTCCCTGGGGCAGATTCCATATCTAAGCCAAAGAAACATTCCATTTTGGTTTCTCTGCATAAAGCCTCTTGGTTCCCCCCCCCCCCCCCCCTCGAGATGGAGGCCATTCAAGAATTGATTGATCTTCAGTATGGCGCCCCAGAGGCTAATTTCAAAGGAGGTCAGGTTTTGGAAGGCCTGTACTTTTTGGATCCGTTGGTAAGAGAGTGTTTGTTTTCCGAAGGTGGATGCACTTGTATGTGCATTTTCCAAGCGGATGACAATACCTGTGGAGGGAGGAGCAGCCTTGAAGGATTTATACAATAGGAGGATTGAAACTATCCTTAAGTAGGCATTTGAAGCACTTTGCAAATAGCTTTTTTTGTTCCCTGGTGGCTTGCTCATGCTTACTTTGCTCTCAAGAGGTTGATGACTCGAGGGTGAATTCCAGGGCAATTATGGAACCAGCGGTAGCCGCCTTGGCAGATGCAGAATGTGATTTGATCCGCATCTCAGCCAGAGTGGTAGATTTGGTAATAGCGGCCAGGCGTCAGATATGGCTGAGAAATTGGTCAGCCGATGCGACCTCCAAGGCTAACCTTACAAAATTGCCCTTTAAAGACTCGCTTTTGTTTGGGAGTGAGTTGGAGAAACTGGCCAGTAAGTGGGGCGAATTACCAGTTCCTCGATTACTGGAGGATAAGAAGCAGACACCATGCTCCTTTAGCATGAGAGGTCATGCTAGGAGATTGAAGCGGTTTCGACTCTAAAGAGGAGCAACCTTTTAGAAGACTCAACCTTTTGGTAGGTCTCAATCCTTTCATCCCAGAAAGCCCAGACGTGGTGCGGGCTCGGGTAGTGGTTCCTCCTGAGCTTCTCAATGAAGGTTTGCCACCTACCCCCGGGAGCAGGAGATGAGGGACGCCTCTCTCTCTTCTATCAGAGGTGGGTTGAGATCACATCGGTTCAATGGGTCCTGGAGGTGATAAGTGAAGGAAATATACTGGAGTTTCACAGTATTCCTCAGGATGTGTTCATGGTCTCTCCTTGCCACTCCCCACAGAAGAAGCAGGCAGTGGAGGATACATGGTCAAGGCTCCCCAGTTTGAGGGCTGTGATTCCGGTGCCCACGTGTCAAGAAAATACGGGGCAATATTCATTTTAGTTTGTTGTGTCCAAGAAAGAGGGATCCTTTAGTCCCATCCTGGATCTCGAGAATGTCAACCGTCACTTGCAGGTGACGCATTTTTACATGGAGACCTTGTGCTTGGTGATAATGGCTATAGAGTTGGGGGAATTTCTGACCTCTTTGGACATGTCTGAAGCGTATCTTCACATTCCCATTTGACTAGAGCATCAATGCTTTCTGTGGTTAGCAGTTCTGGGACGCCATTATCGGTTTCGGGCACTGCCTTTTGTTCTGGCCACTGTTCACAGGACCTTTTCCAAGAAAATGGTGGTAGTTGCAGCAGAATTGAGAGAGGATGGGATCCTAGTTCACCTGTATTTGGACGACTGGCTGATTCGAGCCAAGTGTCTGGAGGAGAGTCGTCTGGTGACCCGCAAGGTGATCTTCCTGTTGCAGGAGCTCGGCTGGATTGCGATCCTGGTCAAGAGTAGTCTTCAGCCTGCTCAGTCGTTGGAATACTTTGGATTTCGGTTCGACACGAAGCAGGGCATAGTTTTCCTGCTGGAAGCTCATATTCAGAAGTTGATGGCCCAGCTACATCTATTGATGAACCTTCTTCCCAAATGTAGTGGTGGCTATAGCCAGATCATCTAAGGAAAAGAATTTCTGTAGCACCACTGGACTGGCTAGTGCTGACAGTGGATGTGAGCCTCCGTGGTTGGGGAGTTCTCTGACAGGAGCTGACAGTGCAAGGGTGCTGGGATGCAGAAGTGTCTCTGGAACATCAGTCGTTTGGAAGCCAGGGCAGTCCAGCTTGCATGTTTGCAGTTCGGTAACAGAATGCAGGGTAGGGCGGCCTGGGTAATGTCTGACAACAAAACGACTGTGGTTTACATAAATCGGCAGGGTGGAACCAAGAGCCAATAATGTTGCTGGAGATAGATCAACTTATGGAATGGGCTGAGCTACATCTCCAGATGATTTCAGCCTTGAATATAGCAGGAATAGACAACGTAAGAACAGACTTTCTCAGCAGGGAAAGTCTAGACCCAGGAGAATAGGTGCTATGAAAATTCAGTGATACTTCAGTCGTTGGAGAGATCCGTAGGGGTAGATTCCTTGGTGTAGGAGTGGTCGGAATCAAGTTACTGCATGCCTTTCCTCCATGGCCCATGTTGGGCAGATTAGTCCGAAGGACCCAGCAGCACAGAGGAATGGTGCTCTTGGTTGCCCCAGATTGGCCCGGGAGACTGTGGTATGCAGATCCTGGCATAATCGCCTCTTTGACTTCTGGCGCACAGGGATATGTTATGGCAGGGTTCTATTTTTAACGAAGATCAGACTCTATTTTGTTTTACGGTTTGGCCCTTGAAGGGCTCGCTTGCTGAAACGTGGTTACTCTGCAGCAACGATTTTCACCTTGCTAAGAGCTAGAAAGTTTTCTACTTCCTTGGCCCGTGTGCGGGTTTGGTGAGTGTTTGAGGCCTGGTGTGAGGATCAAGGTACTCCTCCTTGTTTGGTCAAAATTCTGCTCATTTTGGAATTTTTGCTGGATGGCTTGAATAAAGGCTTTTGTTTGAATAAAGGCTTGGCACTTTATTCCTTAAAGATGCAAGTAGTTGCTCCTGCCTGTTTCAGAGGTCAGGTGAATGATGGATCCCTGCAGCTCATCCTGATGTAGCCCGTTTCCTAAAAGGAGTTAAATATCTTTGGAGTGAAACATCTTCCCCCTACTTTGTGGTTTCCAGTGCCCTTATGGAGTCTTAATTTGATACTGGATTTCTTAGAGGGCCCTATGTTTTAGACCAATGTGTAATCTGAACTTGTGGTTACCGACCTTGAATATGGTTTCTTGTGGCAATTTGTTCTGTGTGTAGGTGTTTCTGAACTGAAGGCCTTGTCTTTTTGGGAGCCATTCCTCTGAGTGATTCCAGGGGCAGTATGCTATGTACTGTTCCTTTTCTACCGAAGGTGGTCACTGACATTCACTTAAAGTAGTCCATCTCTCTGCCCTCTCTGGGCAAAGAGAGAGATATTGAGGAGTATCATCTGTTGTGACCCTTGGATGTCGAGAGACATATTGTCCGGCCTTCACAGCGGTACTAGGAAGGGAGAGCTGGCCTCGCTGGTTACCATAGCTCACTGGATTAAAAAGGTAGTCACGGTTACATCTGTTGATGCTGGGAAGCAGTTAACTACTAGGTCAGGGCTCATTTCACTAGAGCTCAAGCAATGTCATGGGCAGAAGTGAAATTGTTGTCTCCTGTCGACATTTGCCAAGCTGCGATATGATCCTCATTACACAGTTTTTTCAGGTAGTATTGTCTGGATGTGCAAGCATGGGAGGATGCAGCCTTTGTGTGTGTGGCTTTGACTGGGCTGTGGGCAGTCTCCTGCCCTATTCCGAGTAGCTTGGGTACATCCCACTTGTTCTGGATTCATCTGCCTAGATGCTAAGAAATGAGAAATTATTACTTATCTGATAATTTCCTTTTCTTTTGGACAGTCAGATGAATCCAGCTTCCCTCACTTGGTTGCTGAATGATTGTAGTGTGGTCTTCCTTTGTGACTGTGTATTACAGGGGTTACTGGAAAGCGTTATTCCAGTCTCTAGACTGTTACATTCGTGTCTGAGCTCGGTGTTACCGATTGGCCGAATGTTGAAATGGTTATCTGTTTTTAATCAATTTTTTTGCCAGTCTTTCCACGATTGCTTTTGAAGAGAATACTGGCAGGCTGATGTCACTGCAGTGGTATATATACTTTGATGTCAGTTTGCTCTGTCTCTTTCTGCTGGTAGAGGTGCATAACCCACTTGTTCTGGATTCATCTGTCCTAAAGAAAAGGAAATTATCAGGTAAGTAGTAATTTCTCACTTAATTGGAAATATACCATAATTTACTGTCTTATATATGGGTTTCTGGAACTTCTGTCCAGGGCTACCAGCCCAATGGTTACACACAAACATTGTGGCAATCCTTAAAACTTGACTGGCTAGGTATGTCTGCAGAAGAAGGTTGGGAAACACTGATTTAGTGTATTCGTATTTTCCATTTCACATTGTCTGGCCTAAGTATCATATTAGTAAAAGTATTTCTGAATGCAATAGCATACTACTCACACAAAATGGAAACCTGATATTGCGATATGTGAAATGGAAACATATTGAAGTAGATTTCTTGGGGAGCAAGTGAAGATGTGTGGTGTACACATGCCTGCCTTGAATACACCACACTAAAAATCTCTTCCATTTAGCTACCATATCTATGGGATCTGAATATGTTTATAAAGGAACTCATGAAGGCCACCATTTGAACCCCTGGAATTAGCAGAGCTACAATTCCTGTCATGGAACATTCTTTGAATGCCCCTTTAATTCCTACAAAAGCTCATGTCGTCATTTCACAACAATCAATTCAAGTGCTCTCAGTCTTCTTTCCAAGGCCTCTTGCTCACAAAGGTGAACAAACTTTACACACACACATGACTACAAACAAAAGAGGGTTTGCTTGCTATGTGAAAATAACACAGATGCATAGATAATGGTTTCAGCGCTTTATGTCCTTTGATCTTAACAAGCTAGGAACTACAATAATTACAAGAACATTATCAAACTGGCTAATGAACTATATATTTCACTGCTACATCCTAGAGGATTTCAATTAAATGATCCACTGAAGACACATCAAATAAGAGCTATAGTGACATCAGTACCCCTTTTTGCTTGGTTTATCTTGAAGAATATATGAGGCTGTGATGTGATCTTCCATTCACACCTTTATATCTCATTACCGTTAGACAACATGTCTGTCAGAGAGAGCAGTTTTCGACATGCAGTTCTACAAAGCCTCTATAGTTAATAGTCAATTTTCCCTTCTTCTATATGTTTCTCATAGATTGTTTCAATCTGTACCTAAATACTAATAGGGCAACCCTCAAATTAGTATTACCTACTTGTGTGACTGATTCCTCCTTGTCAGTGGCAAAAGTGATGTTGCTTACCTGTAATAGGGGTTTTTTTGTTCAGCAGGCTAAATCAGACACAACCCCCACCTGTCTTCTCGAGGAGTTGACTCCTAGGCTCTGTTTTAGACTGAATGGTCTTGTGAGGTAGTGGCTGTGCAGTAAATAACTCTTGCAGTGATCAGGACCCCCTAAAAGGTTTTTCTTAGTTCTAAGAGAGCTAGACTGTCTCTGTCATTTGATGAGGTCACTCAGTTGTCTGTGTGATACATCCTGTTTATGGAGAACCCTTGTTACAGGTAAGCAACCTTGCTTAATGTGTGCATGGTTTGATCCCTGTCCATTTAAAATACTGCAAATATCAAATGTTGGGGGGTTGGTTTGTTTTTTTTTTTTTTTAAAGAGAAGGAAAATTAGAATTAAAAAAAAAATTAGAATAAAAATAAATAAATCAATAACTATTGTGTTTTCTGTTTCCATTCCAGATGGGAATGACCAGTAACACTAATCCATTTGGACAGCCCTTCAGTCAAACCGGAGGGCAGCAGATCAGAGCCACAGGAGTAAGCCCACAATTAGCTAACAAAGTTGGTATGACCAACAGCTTGCCTCCTTTTCCTGCTGATATCAAGAGTACTTCAGTTACTAGTGTGCCAAATATGGTAAGTTACCTGAAACTCATACAAACATCTGTTCTATTTCTTGCTTACCTTTATTGGGTACCTTCTTCTGATTGTCTTGTGGCATTTCCCAGGATCTGATGCTTATAGCACTTGAAAATTAAATTGTTGTCCAGTCATACTTCTTTTTTTTTTTTTTTTTTAATTATAGAGTGATTTTAAAGTGCAACAACTGAACCACCCAAATAAATGTTTAAGGACTTATGTGGGTTTCCAGCTAATATTGCCAAGTCTATCATTAAAGGTGACCATGTTATTCTAAGATATTTCTCTAGGGGTGGGAACATATTTATTTAGAAAACTTGGATGCCAGACAAATTGTTTTGAGAACCCAGGGCAAAAATGGTTTTTTTTTTCTATGTAACTGTACTATTTGCTCATTAAAAATTTTTCAAAAAATGTTTATTTTTGGATTTTTGCTTTTTATCATTTTTGGATAAATTTTTGGCTTGAGTTTTTTGTTTATCTATTTTACTTGATTTTCATTTTTTAGTTCCTTTGTGTTTGTTTTTTTTTTTGTTTTTTTTTTAAGTGGAGGCAGTTCCTTTTGTGCCTGGACTATTGCAGCAGAAGTGGCTTTTTTTTCTAGCTAGATACAGCTAAAGCAGTTGTTTTTTGGGCCCAGGCACCAGGTTTAAGATAAACTGATGCTATGGAATTTTCCATCTCTCCATTCATACATTATTATAGCACTAAATATCTGGTCTTTTGATAAAACTTGCATGGAACAAGCTACCCTCCCAACTCAGACTAGAACCTTCCACCCAATCGTTCAAAAAACAATTGAAGACATGGCTATTCCACAAAGTCTACCAACACACAGGCTAATCCCCCCCCTCACCCCCCCTCTTCTGCCTTCTCTGACATTCTCTGCCCCCGCCCACCCCCCCCCCCCCCAATCTCTCCATGTATCATCATAAGACTCCTTAATCTCAATTTAAAACTCTGTTACACGCTACGCATACTGTAACTGTCACATGCTATATTGTACATATTGTATATATAGTATCTTTTAAGAGGCCCCCTAGCCCAGTTCTAATTCTGAACTTTGCAACATCCTATCCTTCATTTATAATGTTTGTTTACCCATTAATGTTTAATGTTACAATGTATAAATGGTAAGACACCCCTGTCATACTATTTCAGTTGTCATAATGTGAGCCGATATGATGTACTCCAACGAATGTCGGTATATAAAAGCAAATAAATAAAATAAATGAGGGTTCTTATAATAATTGAAACTATTTATTTTTATTTATTTTATTTTAGTTTTTTTTTATACCGATTTCCCTGCATAGAATGCATATCAAACCGGTTTACAGTGAAACAGAATAAGCAGGAAGTAAAATTCCTTAGTCTAATACATTTAAACGTCAATAATGAAATAATTTTAAACAATTTTAAACAAAGCAGAAAGCTAAACAACATTAATAAAAGTTAAATTATTAACAAAAACATAAATACAATTATATTAAAAGGAGCACAAAGGTTAGCACGAAGGGGAGCACAAAGGTATGTATGCCGCCTAGAGCCCTGGCATTGGCGGGTTATACATTCTTATAAATAAAATAGTCCTCAGTAGAATGCACAACCTGGTAGGAGAGATTACTGTTGTGGTGGCCACTAAGCAATAGCAATCATAATGCAATTGAATGAACAGACAGATAATTGAATGGTAACAAACTAGGGACGCTAACAAAATTAGCAACATAGTAATAATGGGTGATTTCAATTTACCCCAGTATTGACTAGTTAATGCCACATCAGGACCTTATAGGGAATAAAAGTTCGAGATAAAACAAATGACTTCTTCATGGAACAGCTGGCACAAGAACTGAGAACTATTTTAGACCTAATCCACATGATTTGGTGCGAGAGGTAATTATGTTGGGCCACTTGGCAATAGTGATCATAACATGATCAAATTTTGACTTGATAACTGGAGGGGGGACACTAAGGAAATCTATTGCGATAGTATTTAATTTTCAAAAGGGAGACTGATGAAATTGGAAAAATAGGAAAAAAATGAAAGCATCTGCAAAAGTTTAGAGTTTACATTAAGCAGGGACATTGTTTAAAAATACCATCTTGGAAGCCAGACCAGATGTATTCAACATATTAAAAAAGGTAGAAGGAATGCCAAATGCGGTGAGAAGGATGTTCTACCAAAAGAACATCTTTCAAAAAATGTAAAAGGGATACAAATAAAGAAAACAGGAAACAGCATAAGCACTTGCAAATTAGA
The DNA here is from genome assembly GCF_901001135.1 of Rhinatrema bivittatum. Classification (NCBI taxonomy): domain Eukaryota; kingdom Metazoa; phylum Chordata; class Amphibia; order Gymnophiona; family Rhinatrematidae; genus Rhinatrema; species Rhinatrema bivittatum. The sequence continues at coordinate 44,642,792 of NC_042628.1, read as the reverse complement.
ATCAAAGCATTGATAAGGAAGGCAAAGACAGAATTTGAAAAGAAGTTTGATATAGAAGCCAAAACTCATAATAAAAACTTTCAGGTACATTCAAAATGAAAAGCCTGTAAGGGAGTCAGTTGGACCATTAGATGGTCAAGGAATAAAAGGGGCACTAAGGGAAGACAAGGCCATAGCAGAGAGATTAAATTCATTCTTTGCTTTGGTCTTTACTGAGGAAGATGTAAGGCAGATACCCATACATAAAAGCTAACCCCTTGTATATTAGAAGCTAACACAAAATAGTTTGAATCATATAAAGTTGTGGACACAAAGTCATTGGTGTGCACAAATTTATATGATCATCCGTTGATGGCGCTTTTTCTGAGACTAACGATGCTATCCACAATAAAGTTCACTAAAAGGTTCAAAATGGAGTGTCACATGCATGATTTTTTTCCCCCACCGGTAAGAGATCATATGTGTGCACTCGGTGCAAAGAGCACCTGGTTCTCAGAGAATCGAGTCTAATCTCTGGAGGTTAGAGTGGCCAACCTGGAGGAGCTGAGGCAGACAGAGAGGTACATTGATGAGACCTTCAGGGATATAGTAGCCAAGTCCCAAATCCAGTCTGGTAGCCCCAGTTCTGCCTTGGATCAGAAAGGTCTCCCGGTTGGAGAGCATCATCCTGGTGTAGCAGGAAGTGAACCTGTAGCAAGGATCTGCTCTATAGGTGATACAGTATCCTCTCGCAGTGAGGACAAGTCTCCCCAGGGCTACTGCCCAGGAGGAAAGGGTTAGACCGGCCATCATAGTTGATGATTTGATTATAGAAATGTAGATAGCTGGATTGTTGGTAGACATGAGGGCTGTCTGGTAACTTGCCTACCTGGTGCGAAGGTGGCAGATCTCACACGTCATCTAGATAGAATTATAGACTGCTGGGGAGGAGCTGGCTGTGGTACATGTGGGCACCAACGACACAGGAAAATGTGGGAGGGAGGTTCTATCAAATTTAGGATTTTTTTTTAAATTTTTTATTTATTGCGTTTTCAAACAATTTTTGATAGCATTACATGCATATCAATTAAAGGGTCTTAAAGCATAATACAGGAAATATCCTCAATCCAACATTATCACGCAGGTATATCCCAACTTATTCATAGAAACTTAAGTATATATTTCCACCTAAATCTGACCCGTTATAAGGAAATTTGAGGAGAGAATCGTTGAAAATAAGGGAGTAAATTCGTGGAATACATTTAGGTAATCAAAGAGGGATGACAATTATTACTTTTAATCCCATAACCAAGTTTCAGGTAGAGCTAGAACTTCCTAAAGAATGTGTGTCTAGGAATATCCTCAACTGTGAAGGGTCAAAGAATATATATCTCACATTGTTTAATCTAAGGAAACATTTACAGGGGTATCGTATGGTGATCTGCGGACCTATATCCCTGGCCTCCTGACACACAGCCAAAAATATTTTCCTTCTCTGCTGCGTTGTTTTCGTCAGGTCTGGGAACATCCATAATTTATACCCCAAATGCTTCTTTTCCCTATTTCTCAAAAATAGTTTCAAAATCATATCTCTCTCAGAGACTAATGAAAAACTCACTAGCAACGTCCCACAATAATCTATCTGTTCTTCCGAGGGCTGTTCAAGAAATTCAGTTAAATTTCCATCTTCAAAGTTAGGAGGTTGATTGCATTGGCCTTCCTTTCTCTCTGTTTTGATGAAATAAATTTTTGTAATAGTTGGTATTAACTCTTTTGATATCAGAGTTTCCAATAAATATTTCTTAAATTGCTCTAGTGGTGAAATTAGAGCAATATGTGGGAAATTTAAAATCCTTAAATTTCTTGCTCTTAATTCGTTTTCCAAAAATTCTATTTTCCTGCTGTTAATCAATTCACCTTGTACTAGGATATTCTGTACTGTTTGTAACTGTACCACTTGCTTTTCCAGATCTTGTATCTTGCTTGTATGTGTTGTTAATAAAGGTTCTATTTGGCGAACTTGTTGCTGAGTGTCTGTCATGATCTTTAAGTTTCTAATAGCGGATTCCAAGGACGTGAGCGTCTTCCATACGGTTTCCAAAGTCACATTTTGAAAGCTTTTCTCAGTTGTAATAAAGGAAATAGCTCTTACCCCACTTTCATTCCAGCGTTCCTTCCCCAAATTTGGGTTCGTCGAAAGTCCTTCATCCTCCTGATGTAAAAAAGCAGTCGGATTTAGTTCCTGATCTTTCTTTGCACACGATACCTGCAAAGGCTGTTCCGTGTGCTGTGGTGAACTTTCTCCTCCGCCTGCATTAGCGAGCTGTTCCGCCTCTGAAGGTTCCCTCCCGAGGGGCTGAGAAAAACACGGCATCTTTGGTCGGGTTACCAGTCCCGGATCCTGCATCGGGTCTGCTCGGGGAGGTGAGGGGGTTTTGGGAGCCCCGGGGCTCAGAGATGTCATCATATCCAGTGGCGTCAGCCCATGCTCCCCGGCCGACGCTGCAGCGGATCTCCCCTCTGGGATTGAAATTGCCATCGGCGCAAAAAAGTTCTCTGTTAGTTTGAGAAGGGATTTATATCGGGGTGGTCGGGGTTTCCACCCGGAGCTTTCCCTTTCTCTTTGTGTAGGGCATGTCTTCGGAGGAAATCAAATACAGAGAGCTCTTCCACGCCCAACCTCTCTCACCGCGGCCATTTTGATTCTCCCCCCCAAATTTAGGATTTTAGGTAGAAAGCTGAAATCCAGAACCTCAAGGGTGGCAACTCTGAAATGCTCCCTGTTCTTTGTGCAGGACCCCAGAGGCAAGCAGAGCTCCGGAGTCTCAATTTGTGGATGAGACAATGTTGCAGGGAAGAGAGATTGTTTTGTAAGGAACTGGACAACCTTTTGGGGAAGGAGGAAACTTTTTTCTGAAAGGATGGGCTCCACCTTAACCAGAGTGGAACCTGGCTGCTGGCGCTAACTTTTTAAAAGGAGATAGAACAGGTTTTAAATTAGAATAAGGGGGAAAGCAGACAGTCACTCGGCAGTGCATAGTCCGGAGGAATGTATCTTTGAAGGTTACTAATGAAACAAAAGAGTTAGGGCATCCCAACAGAGGTTCCAATAAAAGCAAAAGTATTATAAGTAAAGAATCACCTGAACTAAAGAATTCCAAATTATCCCTGTCAACTGAAAAATAGGTTGTTAATACAAACAAAAAGTATACTTTGAAATGTCTGTATGCCAATGCCAGAAGTCTTAAGAAGTAAGATATGGGAGAGTTAGAGTGTATAGCAGTGAATGTTGAGATAGACATAATTGGCATCTCAGAGACATGGTGGAAGGAAAATAACCAATGGGACAGAACTATATCAGGTTAGAAATTATATCGTAATTTGGGACTTGGAAGGGGGTGTGGCACTTTGTCTGGGAGGGAATAAGAGTCCAACAGGATAAAGATCATACAAGAGACTAAATGCTCAGTAGAATCTATATGGGTAGAAATCCCATGTATGTTGGATAAGAGTATAGTGATAGGAGTATACTACCATCCACCTGGCCAAAATGATCAGACAGATGATGAAATGCTAAGAGAAATCGGGGAAGCTAACGAATTTGGCAGTGCACTAATAATGGGAGATTTCAATTACCCCAGTATTGTCTGGGTAAATGTAACATCAGGACATGCTAGAGACATAAAGTTCCTGGATGGAATAAATGATGCTTCATGGAGCAATTGGTTTAGGAACCAATGAGAGAGGGAAATATTTTAGATTTCATTATTAGTGGAATGCAGGATTTGGCGAGAGAGGTAATGGTGGTGGTGCCATTTGTCAATAGTGATCATAACATGATCAAATTTGAACTAAAGACTGCAAGGGGGAACAATATGTAAATCTACAGCTCTAACACTAAGGGGCGGTTTTTAAAAGGGTTACATGCATAATATGCGCGCGTAACCCTTTTAAACCCGTTCCTGCGCTCGCCAAACCTATTTTGCATAGGCCCGGTGACGTGCGCAAGCTCCAGGAAGCGCGTATGTCCCAGGGCTTGAAAAATGGTGTGGGGAGGATCGTGTGCCGGCACGCGAGCAACCTATGCCTGCACAGAGGCAGGCGTAAATAAGAAAATAAAGGTGGGGGGTGGGGATTTAGGTAGGGTTGGGGGGTGGGTTAGTTAGGGAAGGTGGGGGGAGCAGAGGGATCGGGGAAAGCCATCGTGGCTCTCCTAGGGCTCGGCGCGCGCAAGGTGCACAAGTGTGCACCCCCTTGTGCGCGTCAACCCCAGTTTTTATAATATGCGCGCATGTTATAAAATCGGGCGTAGATTTGTGCGCGCCGGGTTGCGCGCACAAATCTACGCCTGCGCGTACCTACTAAAATCTGGCCCTACATTTTCAAATGGTAAACTTTGATAAAATGAGGAAAATAGTTAGAAAAAAAAACCTGAAAGGTGCAGCTGCAAAGATTAAAAATGTACAACTGGCGTGGACATTGTTTAAAAATACAGTCTTAGAAGCGCAGTCCATATTTATACCACACATTGAGAAAGGTGGTAGGAAGGGAAAACGATTACAGGCATGGTTAAAAGATGAGGTGAAAGAGGCTATTTTAGCTTAAAAAATCCTTCAAAAATGGGAAGAAGGATCTATTTGATAAAAATAGGAAAAAACATAAGCATTGTCAAGTTAAGTGTAAAACATTGATAAGGCAAGCTAAGAGAATTTGAAATGAAATTGGCCATAGAGGCAAAAATTCATAATAAAATTTTTAAAAATATATCCAAAGCAAGAAACCTGTGAGGGAATTGTCGGTTGGACTGTTAGATGACTGAAGGGTTAAAGGGTCTCTTGGGGAAGATAATGCCATTGCAGAAAGACTAAATGAATTTTTTGTTTCTGTTTACTAACCAGGCTGTTGGGGAGATACCATTTTCGGAGATGGTTTTCAAGGGTGATGAGTCAGAAACTGAATCAAATCACTGTGAACTTGGAAGATGTAGCAGGCCAGATTGACAAACTAAAGAGTAGCAAATCATTTGGACCAGATGGTATACATCCCAAGGTTCTGAAGGAACTAAAAAATGAAATTTCAGATCTACTAGTTAAAATTTGTAACCTATCATTAAAATCATCCATTGTACCTGAAGACTGGAGGACGGCCAATTTAACCCCAATATGTAAAAAGGGCTCCTGGGGTGATCAGGAAAATATAGACCAGTGAGCTGGACTTCAGTGCTGAGAAAAACAGTGGAAACTATTCTAAAGATCAAAATCTTAGAGCATATAGAAAGACATTTATTTATTTATTTATTTTTAATTTTTATATACCGGAATTCCTGTATACAATACAAATCATGGTTTAATGGAACACAGTCAGCATGGATTTACCCAAGGGAAGTCTTGCTTCATTCATTTTTTTGAAGGGGTTAATAAACGTGGATAATGGTGAACCGGTAGATATATTGTATTTGGATTTTCAGAAGGCATTTGACAAAATCCCTCATGAGAGCTTCTAAGAAAACTAAAATCATGGAATAGAAAGTGATATCCTTTCATGGATTACAAACTGGTTAGTAGATAGGAAACAGAGTAGGATTAAATGGTCATTTCCTAGCGTGTAGCAGATGGACTCAGGACCAATGGGTATAGTGTACTCCTGTTAGCAGTTGGAGACGGATCAGATTTCAATCTGACGTCAGCCCCTAGTACATATACCCCTGCAGGAAGTGCAGCGCTTCAGTATTTTCCGTCTCCATAGCAGTTAGGGACTATCTGCACACTCTCAGAGCGTTAGACCAAAACCCGAAATTTAAAGAAGACGAGCCCCGCACTCCTGTGGTGATACCCTCGGGTCCCTCCCCCAGTTGAGTTTCCCGAGGCGATTTCTGTGGTCCCTCTGAGGTGAGCCTCGGTCCGGTGGCCGATTTGCAGCGAGGCCTTAGCCCCCGATCCTGGGCGCGGCTGAGAGGCAGCGGGTGCACCCCCTCGAGCTTTGAAACTTCTTCAAGAGTTGCAGCTTCTGGGATCAGTGCACGCCGTTGGGCCTGGTTAAAAGCCTCTGACCTTAGGCCTGAGGTACAAGATAAGTTGGTGGACTTACCTTGCGTGGGCGACAACCTTTTTTGATCAAAGGTTCAGGACGCAGTAGCCCATCTTAAAGAACATACAGAGAGACTGTGTCAGTTATCTGCCGTCCCACAAGACTCTTCTTCAGTGTCACATCGTCAACCAAGAAAAGATACCAGAAAGCCGTACTCAGGCAGAGAAGAACATAAGAACATAAGAAATTGCCATGCTGGGTCAGACCAAGGGTCCATCAAGCCCAGCATTCTGTTTCCAACAGAGGCCAAAACCAGGCCACAAGAACCTGGCAATTACCCAAACACTAAGAAGATCCCATGCTACTGATGCAATTAATAGCAGTGGCTATTCCCTAAGTAAAATTGATTAATAGCCATTAATGGACTTCTCCTCCAAGAACTTATCCAAACCTTTTTTGAACCCAGCTACACTAACTGCACTAACCATATCCTCTGGCAACAAATTCCAGAGCTTTATTGTGCGTTGAGTGAAAAATAATTTTCTCCGATTAGTCTTAAATGTGCTACTTGCTAACTTCATGGAATGCCCCCTAGTCCTTCTATTATTCGAAAGTGAAAATAACCGAGTCACATCTACTCGTTCAAGACCTCTCATGATCTTAAAGACCTCTATCATATCCCTCCTCAGCCGTCTCTTCTCCAAGCTGAACAGCCCTAACCTCTTCAGCCTTTCCTCATAGGGAAGCTGTTCCATCCCCTTTATCATTTTGGTTGCCCTTCTCTGTACTTTCTCCATCGCAACTATATCTTTTTTGAGATGCGGCGACCAGAATTGTACACAGTATTCAAGGTGCGGTCTCACCATGGAGCGATATAGAGGCATTGTGACATTTTCCGTTCTATTAACCATTCCCTTCCTAATAATTCCTAACATTCTATTTGCTTTTTTGACTGCTGCAGCACACTGAGCTGACTATTTTAAAGTATTATCCACTATGATGCCTAGATCTTTTTCCTGGGTGGTAGCTCCTAATATGGAACCTAACATCGTATAACTACAGCAACGGTTATTTTTCCCTATATGCAACACCTTGCACTTGTCCACATTAAATTTCATCTGCCATTTGGATGCCCAATCTTCAAGTCTTGCAAGGTCCTCCTGCAATGTATCACAGTCTGCTTGTGATTTAACTACTCTGAATAATTTTGTATCATCTGCAAATTTGATAACCTCACTTGTCGTATTCCTTTCCAGATCATTTATATATATATATTGAAAAGCACCGGTCCAAGTACAGATCCCTGAGGTACTCCACTGTTTACCCTTTTCCACTGAGAAAATTGACCATTTAATCCTACTCTCTGTTTCCTGTCTTTTAACCAGCTTGTAATCCACGAAAGGACATCGCCTCCTATCCCATGACTTTTTAGTTTTCGTAGAAGCCTCTCATGAGGGACTTTGTCAAACGCCTTCTGAAAATCCAAATACACTACATCTACTGGTTCACCTTTATCCACATGTTTATTAACACCTTCAAAAAAATGAAGCAGATTTGTTAGGCAAGACTTCCCTTGGGTAAATCCATGTTGACTATGTTCCATTAAATCATGTCTTTCTATATGCTTTACAATTTTGTTCTTGAGAATAGTTTCCACTATTTTTCCCGGCACTGAAGTCAGGCTTACTGGTCTATAGTTACCCGAATCGCCCCTGGAGCCTTTTTTAAATATTGGGGTTACATTGGCCACCCTCCAGTCTTCAGGTACAATGGATGATTTTAATGATAGGTTACAAATTTTAACTAATAGATCAGAAATTTCATTTTTGAGTTCCTTCAGAATCCTAGGATGCATAGCATCCGGTCCAGGTGACTTGCTACTCTTTAGTTTGTCAATCTGGCCTACTACATCTTCCAGTTTCACAGTGATTTCGTTCAGTTCGTCTGACTCATCACCCCTGAAAACCATCTCCGGAACTCCCAACATCCTCATTAGTAAACACGGAGGCAAAGAATTCATTTAGTCTTTCTGCAATGGCCTTATCTTCCCTAAGAGCCCCTTTAACCCCTCTGTCATCTAATGGTCCAACCGACTCCCTCACAGGTTTCTTGCTTTGGATATATTTAAAAAAGTTTGTATTATGAGTTTTTGCCTCTATGGCTAATTTCATTTCAAATTCTCTCTTCGCCTGTCTTATCAATGTTTTACACTTAGCTTGACAATGCTTATGTTTTATCCTATTTTCTTCAGATGGATCCTTCTTCCAATTTTTGAAGGATGAATTTTTGGCTAAATTAGCCTCTTTCACCTCACCTTTTAACCATGACTGTAATCGTTTTGCCTTCCTTCCACCTTTCTTAATGCGCGGAATACATATGGACTGCGCCTCTAGGATTGTATTTTTAAACAATGTCCATGCCTGTTGAACACTTTTAACCTTTGCAGCTGCACCTTTCAGTTTTTTCTAACTATTTTTCTCATTTTATCAAAGTTTCCCTTTTTAAAATTTAGTGTTAGAGCTGCAGATTTACTTATTGTCCCCCTTCCAGTTATTAGTTTAAATTTGATCATGTTATGATCACTGTTGCCTAGTGGCCCCACCACCATTACTTCTCTCACCAAATCTTGCGTTCCACTAAGAATTAAATCTAAAATAGCTCCCTCTCTTGTTGGTTCTATCCACCAGCGCCTAGGGGCAGATCTTCCTGACCACAACAAAGATCTCAGCCCAAACAAACTAGAGTCGCTAGGCCTCAACCGCCAGCGCAAACAGGCCCAGCTGCAGGTTTTTGAGACAAGGCCAGAGAAAGCAGCCAACTCAGCAGCCCCAACCCAACCATACCAGTAGGAGGTCGAGTCTCCTTCTTCTACAACCATTGGTTAAGGATAACAACGGACCAATGGTTACTCTCCATAATATCACGAGGTTTCCAACTCAATTTCCTATCAATTCCAAAAGACTCTCCAGCAAAGACTCTTTGGATAAACACAGATCACATCTCTCTCCTCCAAGCAGAATTATCCACCCTTCTGAGAGCCAGAGCTGTAGAACTGGTACCCCGGCCTCAGCAGGGCAGAGGATTCTACTCCCGCTATTTCCTCATTCCAAAGAAAACAGGAGGCCTGCGTCCCATCCTAGACCTCTGAAATCTCAAATTTCTACGAAAACAGAAATTCAGGATAGTCTCTTTGGGCACCTTGCTTCCCCTTCTTCAGACAGAAGACTGGCTCTGTTCTCTGGATCTACAAGACGCTTATGCTCACATTCCAATATTCCATCCTCATCGCAAGTATCTGCGCTTCCTGGTGGGTCATCAGCATTTCCAATACAAGGTTCTACCTTTCGGACTTGCCTCAGCACCCAGAGTGTTCACAAAATGCCTAGCAGTAGTAGCAGCACACTTACACAAGGAAAGTGCACACGTTTTTCCCTACCTGGACGACTGGCTCGTCAGAAGTCAATCTCAAGGAGCTCTTACTTCTGACTCACAATCTATCTGCTCCATTCGATGGGTTTTCTCATCATTTACCAAAAATCCCACCTCATTCCGTCTCACCGGCTGCAATTCATCGGAGCAGAATTGAACACCATACTATCAAGAGCCTTCCTACCCGAAGATCTGGCGGAAACACTCTACTCATTAGCAAAACAGCTACGCTTTCAGAAACAGGTGACAGCTCAGTTTCTAACTCTACTGGGTCACATGGCCTCCACAGTTCATGTCACTCCTATGGCCAGATTAGCCACGAGAATATCCCAATGGACATTGAGATCACAATGGATACAAGCAATTCAACCACTGTCCTCTCCAGTTCAGATAACCCACCAATTACGTTAATCTCTCCTTTGGTGGACAAACAGGGACAACTTGCGCAAGGGCCTACCCTTCCAACAACCAGCTCCACAGATAACTTTAACTACAGATGCATCCACTTTAGGTTGGGGAGCTCACATAGGCAATCTCCAAACCCAGGGTACTTGAACAAAACTCGAAGCAACATTTCAAATCAATTTCCTGGAGCTACAAGCTATACGCTATGCTCTACATGTGTTCAAGGACTACCTTTCACACAAGACTGTTCGTATACAGACAGACAATACGGTAGCCATGTGGTACCTGAACAAACAAGGAGGTACGGGCTTGTATCTCCTTTGTCAAGAAGCCGCTCAGATTTGGGACTGGGCCCTGGTACACTGCATATTTCTCGGGGCCACTTATCTAGTGGGCATTCACAATGTAGTTGCAGATCGCCTCAGTCGTCAGTTCCAACCTCACGAATGGTCCCTGGATCCCTTAGTAGCGACCAGGATATTTCAACGTTGGAGACAACCAACAATAAACCTATTTGCATCAGACCTGAATCACAAAGTAGACAGGTTCTGCTCCCTGCACAAACAGAAACACCAGCCAGCCAATGACGCCTTTGCTTGCCCTTGGAACTCAGGTCTTCTATACACATATCTCAAGATACCACTACTAACCAAAATGCTAGTGAAGCTACAACAGGACAAGGGGTCTATGATACTCATAGCCCCGTATTGGCCTCGACAAATGTGGTTTCCCATACTTCTCAACCTACCGATCACAGAGCCAATTCGCCTGGGCACAGCACCCACTCTCATAACTCAGGACCAAGGCAGGTTGCGCCATCCCAACCGTCAATCCTTATCTCTGACAGCCTGGATGTTGAAAGCTTGATCTTACCACTCAATCTTTCAACTGTCTCTCAAGTGCTTATATCTTCATGTAAACCTTCCACACGAAAAAACTATTCTTCGACGTGGAAAAGGTTCACCTTGTGGTGTACAGAAAAAGACATCGAACCTTTTTCCTGCCCCACATCGTCCTTACTAGACTATCTATGGCACCTTTCAGACTCCGGTCTCCAGACCTCGTCTGTAAGAGTACACTTAAGTACAATATCAGCTTACCATCCTACAATAGGAGATGCACCAGTATCCATGCAACCTCTTGTCAGTAGATTTATGAGAGGTTTAATTCACCTTAAACCACCAATACGGCCACCAGTCACAGAATGGGACCTTAATTTAGTACTAACAAGGCTCATGCGTTCTCCTTTTGAACCCATGAATTCCTGTGATGTTAAATTTCTCCCATGGAAGACTATCTTCCTAATTGCCATTACATCTGCTAGAAGGGTTAGTGAGTTACAAGCACTTGTCACATATTCACCCTAAACGAAATTCCTACATGACCGAGTGGTACTCCGTACACATCCAAAATTCCTTCCCAAGGTAGTTACGGAATTCCATTTGAACCAATCCATAGTTTTGCCCATATTTTTCCCAAGACCTCATTCTTACCAAGGTGAGAGGGCTTTATCCCAGGACAAGCAGGATGCTAGTCCTCACATATGGGTGACATCAATAATGGAGCCCTATGTACGGAAAACTTCTCTCAAAGTTTCTATGAAACTTTTGAATGGCACTGGAGTGCCTACTGAGCATGCCCAGCATGCTATGATATTCCCTGCCACAGGGGTCTCTCCTCAGTCTTCTTTGATTGGAGTCTGAGGTGAAATTTCATCTCCACAAAAAATCGGAAAATTTCAATTAAATTTTTATCCATCGAGGGGTTTTTCCCATTTGTTACCGGCTGGTAACTTTTTTCTCTTTTGATTCCCGGCTGGGAACGATAAAATTCGGGTTCGCCGTCGACGGCTGTCCGGCGCCATGGCCTCCGGGTTCAGAAAATGCCCGAATTGTAATAGAACAATGTCTATTACTGAGCCGCATGGTGAATGTGTTCTTTGCCTCGGCAAGGATCACAACATCCAAGCGTGTTCATCCTGTGCTGAAATGACCACGAAAGGTCGACGACTGAGGGCCGAAAGGATGGAGCAGCTCTTTTCAGTCCAGCTGCTGCCAAGACCGTCGACGTCGGCCCAGTCTTCGCCATCGGCCTCGGTTCGGCAGTTACTATTAAAAAAGAAACTTCCGGCTGCGGGGGACGCTTCCACTCCATCCCCGTCGATTTCATCGAAGGCATCCACTTCAGGAAGCGACAAACAGCCTGAGAAGCATCGCCATCGACATCGACGGCGGGAGTCAGTGTCCGGAGACACTAACACAGGTACGGCCTCCCCTGCTAAGAAAACCCGGACGGAAGCAGAGGCTCCAAGGCCTACTGATGGGCGATCCCCACCGATATCGGTGCCGGGTTCCGAACCTCCTCAGGGCCCTGAGGAGGAATCGGCATCGCCAACACCGCCTCCCTCCACAGCTGCTCTGTTTTCACCAGCTGTGCGTGTGGAACTTGACATACTCATTCGTCAAGCGGTGCAACAGGCTCTTCGAGACGCAAGACCGCCATCGATGCCGATTCCACATCCATCGATGCCCATCTCTGCACTAACGATTCCGGGGTCATCGACGATGCCGCGGGAACCGACATCGATTCCAACCCCGGTGGATTCACCGTTACCTCGTACGCCTCCCCTGATTCCGTCCTCGGTGCCGATGCCCATGCCGGTGCCCTCACCAGGAAGGCCGATGCCAACACCGGTTCCTCGGGAGGATGTTCCCATTTTGCACCCAGTTTTCAACAAACTGGACACACTACTGGGAATCCTTACAAGGCAACCACCGCAAGATCCACTTCCAGGCCCTTCAGGGGTGCCAAGGCCCCCTAGGCCACATTCACCTGTAGGACCATCAGCACCTTATCCTAAGCCTCAGCAGGAATCGGATGATTCCCATTCAGCATACTCTTCGGAAGAAGATTTATTCTCGGAGCCATCTCCAACTGAGGATCACAGGAAGTCTCCACCAGAGGATCTTTCCTTCACGAACTTTGTTAGGGAAATGGCTGATACCATCCCATTCCCTATACAAACAGAGGTGGATCAAAGACAGAAAACTTTGGAAGTCTTACAGTTCGTAGACCCACCGAAGGAGATGTTAGCAATCCCAGTGCATGAAGTCTTACAGGAACTTCAACAAAGAATCTGGGAGCATCCAAGTTCGGTCTCCCCGATCAATAAGAGAGCTGAGGCCACTTATTTAATGCAGCCAACTCCGGGATTCCAAAGGCCACAACTGCCCCACCAGTCAGTGGTGGTAGAGTCCGCCCAAAAGAAGGCGAAGAGACAGAAATCCCATGCTTCAGTGCCGCCGGGAAAAGATAGTAGGTTGTTGGACAACCTCGGCAGGAAAGTTTTCCAGGGTTCCATGCTGGTATCGAAGATTACAGCTTACCAGCTGTACATGAACCAATACCAAAGAAACCTTTGGAAGCAAGTACAGGAACTTTCTCTGGCCTTACCGGATCAATACCAAGAGGCATTTCAAACGTTAGTACATAAAGGCCTTGACTCGGGGAAACACGAAGTCAGGGCCACTTACGACTGTTTTGAGACAGCAGCAAGGTTGTCCGCATCAGCTATAGCTGCACGACGATGGGCATGGCTAAAAGCATCGGATCTTCGCCCAGAAGTCCAGGATCATCTCTCTGATCTACCATGCTTGGGGGATAATCTCTTCGGAGACAAAATAAAGGAAGCGGTAGCGACACTTAAGGATCATTCAGAGACTTTGAAGCAATTGTCGTCTCAGCCTCAGGAGTCGCAGGCCTCTTCCAGAAAATTTCCAAAAAGAGACACTCGAAGGCCTTATTATCGCCAACGAAGATACTACCCCCCAGCAGGTAGACAGAGGCCTAGCCGTCCAACACAGCGCCAGCAGCCTAGGCAAAGGCAGCAGAGGCCTCAGCTGCCTCCACAAACAACAGCCACGTCTGGTTTCTGAACAACCCCAGAGAGCAGCAGCATAAATCCGTTCCCCGAAACACCTGTAGGAGGCCGCATTCAACATTTTCTCAGCAATTGGGCCTCCATCACCACCGACCAGTGGGTGTTATCCATCACGACCCACGGTTACAGGTTGGATTTCTCAACTACCCCTATGGAGAATCCACCACTTCACTCTCATTCAATAAATCAACACTCCATAATTCTTCAAACAGAATTATCCACCCTTCTGAGAATCAGGGCCATAGAACCAGTTCCTGGTCCTCAGAAGGGCAGAGGATTCTACTCCCGATATTTCCTCATTCCAAAGAAAACAGGAGGCCTTCGTCCTATCCTAGACCTCAGGAATCTCAACAAATTTCTCAAGAAAGAAAAATTCAGAATGGTATCCCTAGGCTCCATTCTGCCTCTTCTTCAAAGGGGAGATTGGCTCTGCTCTCTGGATCTTCAAGATGCCTACGCTCACATCCCCATCTACCCTCCGCATCGCCAGTACCTGCGGTTTCAAGTACTAGATCAGCATTTTCAATACAGGGTGCTGCCATTCGGACTAGCATCAGCACCCAGAGTGTTCACGAAATGCATGGCTGCAGCAGTGGCACACCTACACAAACAAAAGGTGCACGTGTTTCCTTATCTAGACGATTGGCTCATCAAAAGTCATTCAAAAGAAGGTGCCGTCGCGTCCCTCAAGCTCACCATCCAAGTCCTTCATTCCTTGGGATTTCTCATCAATTACCAGAAATCCCATCTGTCACCAACTCATCTACTACAGTTTATAGGTGCAGAGCTAAACACTACACTAGCGACCGCCTTTCTACCAAAAGACCGTGCTCAGACACTTGTCCTCTTAACTCACCAGCTCCGCAACCGATTCAAGGTGACGGCTCACCAGTGCCTCATTCTTCTAGGGCACATGGCTTCCACGGTTCATGTAACTCCCATGGCCAGACTGACCATGCGACTTCTACAATGGACACTCAAAACACAGTGGATACAAGCCACTCAACCAATGTCCACTCCTGTTTATATCACACCAGAGCTCAAAGCCGCACTTCTCTGGTGGACGCTAATGCCCAACCTGCTCAAAGGTCTACCTTTTCAGCAGCCAGTGCCACAAGTGACGTTGACTACAGATGCATCCACCTTAGGCTGGGGAGCACATATTGGTCATCTAAAGACACAGGGCAAGTGGACACGACTCGAAGCTACTTTTCAGATAAACTTCCTAGAGCTTCGAACTATACGTTATGCGCTGCATGCATTCAAAGACTGCCTATCACACAAGACTGTCTTAATCCAGACGGACAACACAGTTGCAATGTGGTACATCAACAAACAAGGAGGAACAGGATCGTACCTCCTTTGTCAAGAAGCAGCACAGATCTGGGACTGGGCCCTGACACATGCAATTCTTTTACGGGCCACCTACCTAGCGGGCATCCACAACACAGTGGCGGATCGCCTCAGTCGTCAGTTCCAACCGCACGAGTGGTCCTTGGATCCAACAATAGCATCCAAAATCTTCCAGCGCTGGGGCCAACCGACGATAGATCTCTTTGCATCCCAGCTCAACTACAAAGTGAACAATTACTGCTCTCTACTCCGACAGCAGAACAGCCTGCCAAAGGACGCATTTGCTCGCCATTGGAACTCAGGCCTGTTATACGCGTATCCTCCGATACCGCTCATAACCAAAACACTAGTGAAGCTAAAACAGGACAAGGGGACTATGATACTCATAGCCCCATATTGGCCTCGACAAGTATGGTTCCCCACACTACTGGATCTTTCAGTCAGGGATCCAATTCGCCTGGGAGTAGCTCCCAATCTCATAACTCAGGAACAGGGTCAGTTGCGCCATCCCAACCTTCAATCCCTGTCCCTGACAGCATGGATGTTGAAAGCTTAATATTACAGCAATTCAACCTTCCATCCGCTATATCTCAAGTACTTATAGCTGCACGTAAACCTTCCACTAGAAAGAATTATTCCTACAAATGGAAACGGTTTACGCTGTGGTGCACTCAGCAGGATTTAAATCCTTTCACTTGCCCCACTACATCACTACTAGATTACCTTTACCATCTTTCAGATTCTGGTCTTAAGACATCATCGGTAAGGGTACACTTAAGTGCAATCTCAGCTTACCATAATAAGCTGGACGACGCTCCTATCTCTACACAGCCTCTCGTCACTAAATTCATGAGAGGCCTAGCTCACATTAAACCTCCAGTTCATTCCCCGAGTATACAATGGGATCTGAACGTAGTACTCACTAGACTTATGCGTTCTCCCTTTGAGCCCATAAGTACTTGTGACCTTAAATACCTTACGTGGAAAACGGTATTTCTTATAGCCATCACTTCGGCCAGAAGGGTCAGTGAATTGCAAGCACTAGTCACATACGAGCCTTTTACGAAGTTCTTACATGACAGGGTAGTCCTCCGGACACATCCAAAGTTCCTTCCTAAGGTTGTTACAGAATTTCACTTAAATCAATCAATAGTTTTACCTACATTCTTTCCTAGGCCTCATTCCCATCAAGGTGAAAGAGCCCTACATACCTTGGACTGTAAGCGTGCGCTCTCCTTCTATTTACACCGCACTACAGCCCAAAGAAAATCCAGTCAACTGTTTGTATCCTATGATCCAAACAAGCCAGGTAAAGCAGTGGGTAAGCATACTCTGTCAAACTGGCTAGCAGATTGCATACAATTTTGTTATGAAAAAGCAGGCCTTACTCTTCAAGGGCGAGTAAAAGCACACTCAGAGCGATGTCAACTTCAGTAGCACACCTTCGCTCTGTACCTATTCTGGACATTTGTAAAGCAGCAACATGGAGTTCTCTTCACACCTTTGCAGCTCACTACTGCTTAGACAAAGAGGGAAGACAAGATTCAGCCTATGGACAATCCGTCTTAAAGAACTTGTTTCCAGTGTAATCCCAACTCCTTCTACATCCAACCTGCTGTGATTTCGACTGATTCATTTCAATAACAATACCTTACGGTCATTTCAGCACAAAATGAATCAGCCTCTAGCTTGCTAATCACCCATATGTGAGGACTAGCATCCTGCTTGTCCTGGGATAAAGCAAAATTGCTTACCTTGTAATAGGTGTTATCCCAGGACAGCAGGATGTAGTCCTCACGAAACCCACCCGCCACCCCGCGGAGTTGGGCCTCATACGTTTATTATTTTATTTTTGGCTAACGCTCATTGCTACAATACAAGACTGAGGGAGAGACCCCTGTGGCAGGGAATATCATAGCATGCTGGGCATGCTCAGTAGGCACTCCAGTGCCATTCAAAAGTTTCATAGAAACTTTGAGAGAAGTTTTCCGTACATAGGGCTCCATTATTGATGTCACCCATATGTGAGGACTACATCCTGCTGTCCTGGGATAACACCTATTACAAGGTAAGCAATTTTGCTTTACATACCTTGGACTGTAAACGTGCGCTAGCATACTACTTAGACTGCACTGCAGTCCATAGGAAATCCACGCAACTCTTTTTTTGTTTCTTTTGATCCAAACAAACCGGGTAATCAAGTGGGCAAACAAACTCTATCCAACTGGCTAGCAGATTGTATACAGTTCTGCTATGACAAAGCAGGCCTTCCTCTCCAAGGACGAGTAAAGGCGCATTCAGTAAGAGCAATGTCAACCTCGGTAACACACTATCGTTCAGTGCCAATTCCTGACATATGTAAAGCTGCTAGATGGAGTTCTCTTCACACTTTTGCAGCTCATTACTCTTTGGATAAAGAAGGAAGACAAGATTCAGCTTCTGTACAACCTGTTTTTAAAGAACTTGTTTCCAGTATAATCCTACTCCTTCTACATCTAACCTGCTGTGATTTTAGGCTGCCTCCATTTTTTCCAACAATCCTTTCAATGTTGGTTCAATGCAAAAGGACTCTGCCTATAGCTTGATAATCACCCATATGTGAGGACTAGCATCCTGCTTGTCCTGGGATAAAGCAAAATTGCTTACCTTGTAATAGGTGCTATCCCAGGACAGCAGGATGTAGTCCTCATGAAACCCATCCGCCACCCTGCAGAGTTGGGTCCGATACGTTTTATTTTATTTTTGCTAACGCTTATTGCTACATATGAGACTGAAGGGAGATCCCTGTGGCTCGAGGGATTATGGCATGCTGGGCATGCTCAGTGGGCTCAGTATGCCAGTCAAAAGTTTCTAGAAACTTTGACAGTTTTCCATGATAGGACTCTGTCAGTGACATCACCCATATGTGAGGACTACATCCTGCTGTCCTGGGATAACTCCTATTACAAGGTAAGCAATTTTGCTTTTCCACACCACCTTAGCTGTCTAGCTGTCCTTCTGTTGTCGCTTATGAAAACTTTAAAAAGGGAGGAAATTAGAAAAAAAACCTAAAAGGAGCTGTCGCAAGGGTTACATTTTCATGAGGTTTGAACATTGTTTAAAAATACCATTTTAGAAGCCCAAATAAATGAATTGCATGTATTAAAAATGTTTGAAGGAAGACGAAATAGTTGCCAGCGTAGTTTAATGGTGAGATAAAAAGGCAGTTAAAGCTAAAAGGTTATCATTCAAAAAAATGGAAAGCAGACACACATGATGAAAATAGGCAAGAGCATAAGCATAGTAGCAGGCAGGCTAAGAGAGACTTTGAGTTAAAGCTTGCCTTGAAGGAAACACTTATAATAACTTTTTCAAATACATTTGACGGAAAAAGCCTATGAGGGAGACAATTGGGCTACTAAATGGTTGAGCGGCAAAAGGGGGTGCTCAGGAGGACAAGGAAATAGCGGAAAAAGTGAATTAATTCTTTGCCTCTGTCTTTATGGAGGAGGATGTTGGGAGCATACCCATACCTGAAACATTCTTTAATGGTGGAGATTTTGAACAACTAAAATAAATATCTGTGACAATGGAGGATGGAATAGATCAGATTGACAAAGTGAATCGTAACAAATCAATGGGACCAGCAGTCATCCATCCTAGAATGCTAAAAGAACCAAAACATGAAATCTCTAACCTGTTACTAGTTAACTTGTAACCTTTTATTTAAAACAGCCTCTCGATTCCTGAAGACTATAAAGTGGCCAGTGTGACACTGATTTTTAAAAAGGGCTCCATAGGTGATCTGGAAAACTATAGATATCAGTGTCAGACAAAATATTAGAAGTCATTCCTAAAATCAAAATCACTGTCCATATAGATAGATATGGTTTTATTGGGAAGAGTTGACATGGTTTTAGCAAGGGGAAGTCTTACCTTACCAATCTTTTTTAGAATTTTTTGAAGGTGTAAATTCATAAAGTTGATATAGTGTATTTTGATTTTCAGAAGGCATTTGACTAAGTGCCCCATGAGACTCCTCAGGAAATTACAAAATCATGGGATAGCAGGCAGTATTGTATTGTGGATTGGTAACTGGTTAAAAGGCTGGAAACAGAGGGTAGGACTAAATGGTAAATTTTCCAAGTTTAGGAAGTTAGTGGAGTTGCCATAGTGATTGATACTCTGATCCGTGCTGTTTAACATATTCATAAATGATCTGGAAAAGGAAATGATTAGTGAGGCGATCAAATTTGAAGATGAGATAAAATAATCTGCCAGAGAATGTGGTTAGTGCAGTTAGTATAGCTGTGTTTAAAAAAGGATTGGATAAGTTCTTGGAGGAGAAGTCAATTACCTGCTATTAAGTTGACTTAGATAATAACCACCGTTATTACTAGCAACGGTAACATGGAATAGACTTAGTTTTTGGGTACTTGCCAGGTTCTTGTGGCCTGGTTTGGCCACTGTTAGAAACAGGATGCTGGGCTTGATGGATCCTTGGTCTGACCCAGTATGGCATGTTCTTAATCTGACAAAAACAGACGAAACAAACCTACAGTAACTTAAGCATACATTCACTCTGTATGTCCAAAACACTGTTAGCACTAGTATAATTTAAGATCTCATACAATACTGTGCCTAGGCTTTAATCAAATCCTGTTACCTGTCTCTGGAAAGGGGTGTGTGTGTGTGTGTGTGTGTGTGTGTGGTGTCTTCCCAAGTTTAATAGATGTAGAGGTAACTTTAAATCATTGTACCAAGCATACGGAACAATGGAACACCCTGCTTTAGATCCTCTTGAGGTTAACGCTATTCTACATAAGCAAAACAAGCACAAACACTAAACTAAATAACTAAACCCAAATAAAACAGAAATTTTTCTCTTCTGCCGGTATGCTGTAGTAAATGCCCAAAGCAGAGTGGGGTCCCTTATGTGGGCGGAAAGGATGGAAACAGGGGACTCTCTGTAGAAGAAAGCAAGGCAAGGAACAAGCCTTTACTCACCAGGAATGATAGGGTCCCCACTTCTCCCAGTGCATCCCATCAGGGGTGCCAGAATTGTTGTGGACTGTAAATAAACACTTAACACTGACAGCCAAAAGAAAATGATCTTTATTCAAGGAAAAGGAATATTCCAGGAGAGTGCAATTACCAGCAAGGCAATTCAGGAGCAGTCTGAGAATGTATATGGTTCAGTAGGATAAATAGGTCACCACCTATAATTTGCACACCAATGAGTTTGTTTGCATAACATTTTCCTAATTTGTTTGCATTATAATTTTATCTCATATATGCTAATAAGATTGAATTCTTATAAGTTATTTAGGAGGTCATTTACTAAGCATTTTTCCCATAGTCACAAAATGGGAGAAAACCTTTAGTAAATGACCCCCTTACTTTCTTGTAAATTGAGCTAGAAGTGCTGTAATGATTATTTAACTAGTCTGGCTTCATAGAAAAACCTTTTCAAACATCCTTACAGTGGAGACTAGATCAGTATCTGAATTCAAGAAGACATGGGATAAACACAGAGGATCTCTGAATGAGTAGTAGAGATTGCAAAGCTGAATTAGTGGGGTGGATGACTAAATAGCCCATATGATATTTTTCTGTCTTCATATTTCTCTGTTTCTAAGTCTTTAAATTCTGGCATATGCTGAGTTATTTGTTCATATACATTTATGTGGTTTCTGTAACTGGAAATCTAAAATGCAAATGTGTAAATGAAAATTTAGGATATAAGCCCCAAAACATTGTTTTTATTCTTAAGAATGATTGCTGTTTGTGAATAATGCAGTTTTATAGTAAGTTATATTAAAAAAAAAAAAAAAAAAAGCCACTTGGTTATTGACATTTTTCAGATTTTTGATACCTTTCATTAGGGCATAAGAGGCATGAAATTTTGAGGCTATGGGAAACTGTGGCCTTAGTAGCATATGCATGCTGTCGTTTTCTGATTATTTTTGATATTGCAAGTTTGTGATATCTTTTAATTGGACCAAAATTTTATCAAAGTCTAATATGACTTTTAGATTGCTGTACATCACTGAGGTCATGCTTTTTTTTATTGTTCTACAGGAGTGCATTTTTTGTTTGTGGGATTAGTAGTCTTTTAAATTTTCTTTCTTAACAGATTTGTTTTCAAAATATTTTGAGGGTGTTCAGAAATTTTACATAGTCCTTCTTTACCAGTGTGAATGTTTGAGCATTCCTTGTTCCGTTTCCTATGTCTGTTAGCTGTAGGCTCAAGTCTTGGAAGACTTCAGCAGCAGCACAATTATATGAATGCTTGCAACTGTTTCTCTCCCCCACCACTGACCTCTGTTCTTTCCCTAATTAATTCTTACTGCATTCAACACTTTGCCGCTTCTTCCCACTACTTTCTACCCTCCTTCCCCCTAGGAACCCTTATGCTCGCGTAGCTTTCTCACTCTATCGTGTTTGTTATTATCCCCATTGTGTTCTCCTGGATCCTCTCATCATCTTTTATGTAACCAGCATGTCAACTCAGACTTTTTTCTATTATCTCTTTGCAATTCACCACTCATGAACTGTACGTAACCAGCATGTCAACTCAGACTTTCTCTTTTATCTCATTGCAACTGACCGCTAGCACTGCTTTGGAATAACCATGACTCTCTGAACCTTGTATTATAGTCTCTTGTATATTGTAATCCAGTATTTTAGCATGATACCCCTTATTATATAATTCATCGTATTAACATATAGTTATTTTACTTGTATCTGCCTAAGATACCCAGTTTTATATAGTCCCTCGTTTTCAACATTTTTGATATTTTTACTGTTTCATTTTCTCATGCAATTATTATTGCTCTATGTAAGGGCCATGCCCAAAAGTTCTTAGTTGTATGTAAACCGATACGATGTGCAAATGGCTATCTGTATCGAAGAAACTCTAAATAAATACATAAGAATTTCCCCTTCTCTTTGCTCCCCAGTATTTTTTTTTTTTTACATATCTTAATTTAAAGAAACACATACCAAACACAAAACAAATTGACCAGATTGAATAATGAAGAACAGATAAGCATCAAAACCAGAAGCATGTAAACAATAATGTATTAAGGCACAATCATATCAGCAAACTCCTCCATCTCCAATAACCCTCCCAAACCTTATATCCCTCCAAATTCCTTACGAGCAAAAGTAATTCTTTCCATAACAGTAATTTCTGCCACCACAGACCTCCAATGATTCACTAATGGTGTTCTCTTCCAAAAGAACATAATTGAAATTTGTGTTGCATGTACTAGATGTGAGATCAGCTGCATAATCTTCTTTGTTGTTTCTTCATAGTCTCATCGTCCCGGTAAACAAAAGGGAGCTGTCAAATATATGGAAACGCCAGCAATAGCAGTACCAACGTCAGCCCAAAATACTTGCACTGTTGCACACTCCCACAACATATGAATATAAGTTCTGATTAAATCACATCCATGCCAACATAAAGGATGAGAATTAACTAAATTTGATATCATATAAAGGATACTTATAGGTTCTATTTATTTATTTATTTAAAATCTTTTCTATACTGTCGCTAAGTTATATACCATCGCAACGGTTTACATGTAGGCACATATTTAATGTAGGTAAAAGTGTACTATACTACATTCTATCAGGTGCCGTCAAAGGTTCGGTTACAATATATCATTAGACAAAATAATTTTTAGAGAAGTGGGTCATGACAGAGTGTACCGAAGGTATTTTCACAGGTAAATTTATCATACATGGTGTTATCAATATGCTTATTGTGATGTGTAGTTCATGGACTACTCTACTGTACCGTCCTAAGTACTGTGTGTTGGTGCTTATCTGCCTATTCCTGAATAATTTCTATTTGCCCGTCTCTTTGTAAAATGCTTGTTTAAAAAGCCATGTTTTTAAACTTTTCTTAAATGCCTTGAGATCACTTTGTAATCTGATCTCTGGAGGCATTGTGTTCCATATTGTGGGTCCTGCTAATGATAAGGCCCTTTCCCTCACTTGGGTTAGTCTTGCTGTTTTACTGAAGGAATGGGTAGGAGTGCTTTATTTGCTGATCGAAGGTTTCTGTGTGGGACGTGTACCCGTAATGCTGTGTTTAGCCAGTCTGATTTCTCATCATGAATTAGTTTATGGATGGTACATAGGGTTTTGTATTTAATTCTATATTCAATCGGTAACCAATGTAGTTTTGCTAGGGTTTCGGTTATATGGTCCCCCCTCCTTTTTCCGGTTAGTATTCTAGCTGCTGTGTTCTGAAGTATTTGAAGTGGTCATAATGTTGTATTTGGTAGTCCTAGCAGCAGGGCATTACAGTAATCCGTGCTGGAGAAAATTAGTGCCTGTAGAATTGTTCGGAAGTCATTTTGAGTTAGTAGTGGTTTGTTTTCTGAGTACCATGAGTTTTGCATATACTTCCTTTACTTTTAGTGATATGTGCTGTTTTAGATTGATTTCAGGGTCCATTATTATTCCAAGGTTACGTACTTTTCCAGCTAGTTCAATTTTCTGGTTGTCTTTGAGGATTATTAAGGTTTGGCTGATTTCAGTATTTTTCCATTCTAGGTGTAGAAATTCTGTTTTATCAATATTAATTACAAGTTCCATTTGGGTTAGTAGCTGTTTTATAATGCTTAAGTACATGTTAGCTAGATTTAATGTTTTCTCTATTGTATCATCTATAGGTAGAATTAGTTGGATATCGTCAGCATAAATGTAATGTATAATTCCTAGTCCTGCCAGTAAGTGGCATAATGGCAGCATGTATATGTTAAAAAGGGTCGCAGACAGGGCTGATCCCTGCGGAACTCCTGTTTTGAGATTGACTTTTTCTGATAATGTGTTATTGATCTCTATTTTGGTTCACTAACATTTCTTCAATAACATATATTTCAATATTTTTCAATTGCAAATTGC
This sequence comes from Rhinatrema bivittatum, assembly GCF_901001135.1. Classification (NCBI taxonomy): domain Eukaryota; kingdom Metazoa; phylum Chordata; class Amphibia; order Gymnophiona; family Rhinatrematidae; genus Rhinatrema; species Rhinatrema bivittatum. The sequence goes on along the minus strand of NC_042628.1, from coordinate 44,618,758 downwards.
ATGTTCATACACAAATATTTTAATTATATCATCCAAACTCTTAATGAATGAAATCCCTATAAATGTATCAAAACAAGTAAAAATCACCATTCATATACAATCATATCACATACACAACTCACATACTCAGTCACCATCACACTCAACATTACACTTCACTACATAATTAAAAACTAATCCCATGAGCCACAACACAATATTTCTAACACTCCCCAATAATTTCTGCAATGCAAAATCTTCAAAATACTTTTTTTCTTCAAGAAGTTCCCTTCGAATAATATTTCTTGATCTGTCTTCGTTAAATTCCCAAGGGCCCAAGTTTCACCTCACGAAGAGGCTGCTTCAGGGGAACTACGCAAAAAGTACAAATAACCAAGATTAAAGACATAAATAACTGGAGCACAATCACTTCCAAATAAAATACTAAAACATTTATCCTACCATCAAGATCCTACTGCATTAGTGCACGCTACAGCTTTAGCAATGAGCCTGAACTTCACTACTAAAGAAAAAAACATGTAATGAGTAAACAAAAAAATCCCCCAAAAAGATGATGATAAAACCAAAAGAACCCCTCAACAGAATGGCAAAATTAACCAGCAAAGTTTTAACAATGTATTCAAAAACGCCAATCTAAAAGAAACCAAAACAAAAAAAGTCCATTTTTATAACTTAATGAATCTATCTTGAAAAAGCAAACACTTAACCTCATATATCAACTATTTTCTACACAGTTTGTAAAGATACACTCAGCAAACAAATGCCACAAAAATCAGAGCCTTAGCTTAATGGCCAGATCTCTCTCACAGCATATATATACACCAAATAGCCTTATTTCGAATATCCAATCAAACTTACATATAGATCTTTTTACTGGTAGAATCCTTGTTACTGCTTTGAATATCCTCTTTGCCTTTCTTCAGGCAGTGAACAGGTAGATGGTGCAAAGTAACGCCCGTAACGCACAAAAGACAGAAATCCTCTTGAAATACATGCTTCCTATTATTGGCTTTTGCACTGTAATCCATTCTGATGCTTTCAGTGCCATGAGCGATTGTAATGTATGATGCAGGCAGCCCAAAAAATCAGCTTCAGGCATCTCAGATGCTGCAGAGTTCTGTTGCACTGTTGATTACCAATAGTGTGCTTAGGGAACATAGTATACCTTGCCATCAGGTCTATCCAGTACCGAGCGGTAGGAAGAGCTGCGTTAGTGCCTACGGCACCCGCGGTTGCCGCACGCACAGTGCAGCTCACCTACCGCTCGATCCTGAACACTAATTTTATTTAAATGTAAACCGCGTCCGAAAAGCCTTAGGCCCGCGCAACCCATTTTACTGGATAGAGCGCCTATACAGTATCCTGGGTGCGCGGGCCTAAGGCTTCACGCCACGCTGGTATCTGTCATTTCAAATGTCATTTGAAATGACAGATACCAGGAAGCGAAAAAACCAAAAGCAAAAAGTAAGTCGCTTCACCGCTTCACTCTTCCCTCCTCCCGGAATAGGGCGCGAAAAGCAGCCTTGCTCCGGGAGGAGGGAAGCGGCGAAGCGACTTACTTCTTGCTTTTGGTTTTTTTGCTTCGCCGCTGTCAGTGTCTTCCCTTCCTCTTGGAGCAGGGCGCGAAAAGCAGCCTTGCTCCGGGAGGAGGGGAGAATAGACACGGACAGCGGCGAAGCGAAAAAAACCAAAAGCAATTTTGGTTTTTTTTCAAAAAGCTAAAAGTAAGTTGCTTCGCCGCTATCAGTGTCCCCCCCCCCTCCTCCCGGAGCAAGGCTGCTTTTCTCGCCCTGCTCCGGGAGGAGGGGAGAAGAGACGACAGCGGCGAAGCAAAAAAAAAAAAAAAGCGAAAAAACCAAAAGGGGACCCGACCCGACTTACTTTTGCAGCCGTCTGGCATCGTTGCTCCCCCGCCTCGTCCGGCATCGTTGCTCCCCCGCCTGTTCGGGCATCGTTGCTCCCCTGCCTCGTCCGGGAAGATGGCTGCCAGCACGGGGGAAAGCGGCCCCTGTGCATTCAATTGGCTGCCGTGACGCCAAACGCCATGACGTCACGTCTTGAGCAGCCAATTCAATGCACAGGGGCCGCTTTCCCCCGTGCTGGCAGCCATCTTCCCGGACGAGGCAGGGGAACAACGATGCCGGACGAGGCGGGGGAGCAACGATGCCGGACGGCTGCAAAAGTAAGTCGGGTCGGGTCCCCTTTTGGTTTTTTCGCTTTTTTTTTTTTGCTTCGCCACTGTCATCTCTTCTCCCCTCCTCCTGGAGCAGGGCACGAAAAGCAGCCTTGCTCCGGGAGGAGGGGGGGACACTGACAGCGGCGAAGCAACTTACTTTTAGCTTTTTGAAAAAAAACCAAAATTGCTTTTGGTTTTTTTTCGCTTCGCCGCTGTCGGTGTCTATTCTCCCCTCCTCCCGGAGCAAGGCTGAAAAAGCAGCTCCGGGAGGAGGGAAGAACTGAAGCGGCGAAGCAACTTACTTGCACGGGGGAAAGCGGTCTCCGTGGCAGCCCCAGTCCTCTCCCCTCCTCCCGAAGCGAAAAAAACGTTGCAGCCCCCCTCCGGACATCGGAGGGGCCCTGCAACTGAGTTGGGGACTGAGTTGGGGACTGCAACTGAGTTGGGGACTGAGTTGAATCCCTGGGGCATCGATGAAGGGAGCAGGAAGTGCTCCACAGCGCCGAAGGAGCATCTGTATCTACACAGGCGCACCGGCTGCGCCGACCTTGGGCGCACTGAACCGTCGACGCAGTGCTTCTGCCGGCGCATCCATGCACCGAGGCATCCGCCGGTGCTAGAACACTTCTGCCGGTTCGTCAAGGCACCCTGCCGGTCAACAGGTATTACTCAGGGAGTCTGTCCAGCATTGCACCACCGTGTTTTTCTGCAACACAAGGCCTGCGTTGACAGTGCGCCGACCATTAGCGTGGACTTTGGACGCACCACTGGTAGTGTGTACGCGGGCGCTGGGCGTACCAGGACATTGCTACAGACGCACTTTGGGTCACAAGAGCAGAAAAACACAATGCGCACGCCGACACACAAAAAAAAGAAGACGCACCGGAGCACCGACGCAGTGATCATACCTTAAGCTATATAACAGGCATGGGGCCCTCAAGAAACAAACACGTGCCTAACCAAGGCGAAAGCCCATGGAATGGGCACGACCAAAAAAAAAAAAAAAATCAGTGAAGGTGGGAGCACAGTCTCCATCAAACCATGAGCGCTTCCAAGACTTGAAGGCGCAATCACAGGATCACCAACGTGTCCACATGAATAGTGCGACACGCCCACGAGCATGCCAATACACTACCACGACTGCTGGCTACCAAATCAATTGGGGTGCACCAGCGTGATCGTGCAGCGTAGACAGATCAGCCCTGCATTGCGGCGCCAGCCTGCGTGTAATAGTATGGCCAAGTACCTCGCTGCCAAGGCGGCGGCATCCCACGCGATGGATCCTTCTCTTTCAAAAACACGAATCCTCTGTACTTAAAGGCGACTTATTTAATTTGTTTATATTATGATTTTTGCGCTAAGTCGGAGGGTGCACAGAAGCAGTTTTTACTGCTTTTCTGTGCACTTTCCCGGTGCCGGAAGAAATTAGCGCCTACCTTTGGGTCGGCGCTAATTTTTGAAAGTAAAATGTGCGGCTTGGCTGCACATTTTACTTTCTGTATCCCGCGCGCATACCTAATAGGGCCATCAACATACATTTGCATGTTGAGGGCGCTATTAGGTGCCGTGGGTTGGACGCGTGTTTTCCTCCCCTTACTGAATAAGGGGTAAGGGAAAACGCGCGTCCAAGATCAGGCTAACAGTGCGCTCCGCACTGTATCTGCCTGTAAGTGGGAAGCAGTCTCTTCTATTTGTTCGGTCATAACATACAGGTTAAACCGTACTTACTCTCTGAATTCTATACAGACTAATTTCTTCCATTTCTCATCTTCGCTGCACTTGTGCTGCCTTCCCCCGCTCTAACCTTCATTAACACTACTCTGCTTGACATGCAGGACTATAGCCTCTGTCAAACTGGAATAGGAATTCTCATAGAGTCCCTACTGATTTAAGAATCCTCGCCAGGGATTGCACGGTGGTACTCCTTTTTCGACAACAAAGCATCGGGATCTTTTTCTTACCTAACTGACTGCCTGTCTGTGACAGTTAGCCAAGGCATCCTTGCAATCATTTTCTTCTGTAACTTGTTCCTCACCAACTCGACAAATCCTGGTGGTTCTAGGCCACATGATACTATCCTTCTATGTGGTCCCATATACACACCTGCATATGCATCGCCTGCAGGGGGGAACTAAAGAACCAATGGATTCAATTTCTCCATCCATTCTCTGCCCCGTTACCCTCTCCAACAGCACGAAAAACTACCTCCAGTGGTGACTACTCCCGACAACTTACGAACAGGCTCGTCCCTAAAACCCTTATGACGTCAGATAATACTCACCATGGATGTGGTCCCCAGGGGCTGGGGAGCTCAACTAGGTCAATTATCGACACAGGGTTTATGGACCACATACGACCGTTCACAACACATAAACCTACTAGAACTCAAAGTGGTGAGAAACGTCCTTCGAGCCTTCGGAGACACCCTACGAGGGAAGATAGTAATGATTCATTACAAACAACCAAATCATGATGTTCTACATAAACGAAGACGGAGGGTCAGGTTCTTGAAACCTCTGCAAGGAGGCAGTCCAGATACTGGCGTGGGCTCATCAACTATCAATTTCTCTTCAAGGAACTTATCTACCCCAGGATTCAAAACTCCAGAGCAGACAAGCTCAGCAAAATATTTCATCCCCACAAATGTGAATTATACTAGAATGTGGCTCAACACATTTTCTCAGTGGGGTGCCATCCTTCCATCGACCTCTACAACAGAAAACTACAGAAAACAGGAAACTTTCTCGGGTTTCCCAAGCCCATGGAGAGTCGCTCCAGGTGCTTTTCTCGTCAGTTGGTCTCACAACCTACTCTATGCGTTCCCTCCGATAACACTCATCTCTCGTATGATCCAGAGATGCATCGAAGACCAAGCGAATCTGATCTTAATCGCGCCAGTGTGGCCACGCAACCATTGCATAGCTACTTACTGCACCTATCAATCTGCGACCCAATTCCACTGGGCAGCAGCCCTCAACTACTCACCCAGGACAAGGGATCTCTCCTACATCCTCTTCACTCCTCCCTTTACCTCATGGCAGGAGGATTGATTGAGTCACATACCAACACCTCAACATTCTCCTGTCCTCGAGACAACTGTCAGCCTGACTCACAATTACAACAAAAAGTGATCACGCTACGCTTCTTGGTGTTCAACAACAGGTATGGACCCGTTAACTTGCCCCCCTGAACGACTTCTCTCCTACCTTCATCTACTCTACAGTGAGGGCCTTGCTGTTCCCTACTACTTGTTCATTTACACACTATAGCGGCTTACCACATTCATCTCAATGGAGAACTCATTTTATGTCATAAGCTAGTCTCCAGATTCTTGAAAGGAGTAGTGCGCCCACGTCCACCTTTACAGAAACCACCGGTGCCGTGGGACGTCATTATGATCATTGATCACCTAACACTTCCACCCTTTGTACCATTAGACACTTCTCTCCTTCGATATCTCTCATGGAAAGTACTTCCACGGAAAGGTGATTTCGAGTTTCCACATCAACTAAACCATCTCCTTACCCACTTTCCATTCAAATCCTCATGCAAATGAGAATGAGACTAAGCTCCATACTTTGGACTATAAACGTGCGCTAGACAACCACAAACAGCGCACTTATTCACCTGACAGACCTTCACAGCTCTTTCTATCATTCAACCCAAACACTCAGGGACTTCCTGTAACAAAATGCGTTCGTTCTATGTGGATATCGAACTGTATTCAGTTTTGCCATCAACAACGATCGCAAACACTACCTACGAATCCAAAGACACACAGAGTGCGTACAATTGCAGCCCGATGGCCCATCTACATGAGGTTCCCATCATAGGCCTCTGTAAAGCGACAGTATAGTTATCGCTGCGCACTTTCACATCCCATTACTGTTTCGATAAACAAACTTAGCATGATGCATTAATAGGATGGACTGTCCTACAGAAGAGCACATGTTCCTCACATACACAGCCTTCATAGGAATTGTCCGCCTCAATCTCCCGTATTGAGCGAATATACCAAATCACACACATTAACAGCTCAATACGTCAGCTGGGGACTCCCATCCAGTATGGCTAATTCAGCTGCTTATTTACGTGAAAAGAGAAAGTTTGCTTACCGTAAACGGTGTTTTCCGTAGATAGCAGATGAATTAGCCATGCTGACCCGCTCGCCTCCCCGGACAGTTCAGCATACTTACCTTGCTTTGATACTGACTGAGGAGCCTGAGGTGATCCTGTCGGGATACAGGAGGGAGGGAGTACCTAGCTAAAAGATTTCCCAAGACTTTGAGAGCTCCGCCACCTAGTGGTATGGAGGACGTACCCAGACAGCATGGCTAATTCATCTGCTCTCTATGGTAAGCAAATTTGCTGCTCTTTATGGGTCCTGAGCTGTTGAATTCTATACTATAGGAGATGCATGAGATTACTGATTATAGATTGTTGGAAAAAAGGTTAAAGCTGCTTTTTATCTTTTTGCAGACTTTCAATAAATAGGTTACTTGATGATTTTATCATTCTGTTGAAGATTAAATAATTTTTATTAGTGTGTTACGCATATGTTTGTCCTAAATGGTTTAATTTGATGATCTGTGTTTTATGATTATAATCCTAGAGCTACATGTCCTAGATTGGGAGGAATATAAACATTTTTAAATAAAATAAAGGAAATGTTATACAGATCTGATAATTATGTAAAACAGAAATTTGAACAATACATTTCCAAAATCAATGGTGTATATACATGGTTTCAGTTTAATGTTTTCCAATTAAATGTTGTTAAAATTAGTACAGATCTTCCTATAAATTGAGCTATTCTTGAACTTAAATATTATTTCTTTCAGCCTCAGATGCAGACCCAGGTACAGCAGGTGGGTATTGGATCAACACAGTCAATTGGAACTGGACCCACTGCTGATCCAGAAAAACGCAAACTGATACAGCAGCAGCTGGTTCTACTGCTTCATGCTCATAAATGTCAGAGACGGGAACAAACAAATGGGGAGGTGAGGGACTGCTCGCTCCCCCACTGTCGAACCATGAAGAATGTCCTAAATCACATGACGCATTGTCAGGCTGGAAAAGCTTGTCAAGGTGAGTCAGTTATAAAACTATCAAACTATGATGATTGCAGTTATAATTATGAACACCAAGGAGAGATAGTCTGAAATTGGTGATGTTCAGAGTATGAGTACCTGCTCACAGCAGGAAGAAGTGGCCTTCTCTAAAATAATTGGTGATTTGCTAAAGGTAACCTATTTAATATTAATATTTAGAATGGTTGCATTCTAAATTATTTCATTCTAGTGTTTTAATTGTATTTTTAGATTATTTTTATTATGTTTATAGGTTTATTGGCAAGGTTCTGCCTTCTGAATTTTGTAATGTTGGATCATCCTCAGGGTAGCTTGCTACTCATAAAGTTTTGGAAGCTTAATTATAAAATATGTACACATTATATAACACAAATTTATTTTGGTTATTTTTTTTCTGTTGTGAGATGGTAAATCTGTTTTGTTTTTGTTTTAGTAAATTTAATATATGAACTAAAACAATCCATCTCTGGGTGGTATACAATTAAAGCAATCATAAAACCCAATCCCTAAAAAAAAAAGTCTGCCATCAAATTCCTCATCAAGCCTATGCAGAATGCAGTCTCTACCCACAATTCCACCTCCTATATTAAACATCCCCTAGTCATCTGCCCCTTAACATACAACAACCTCATCTTATTCATAGCCCACTCCTCAAACATTCATACAAATAATGTTATAATAATATTATCTGTTTGTTAAATACTATTGTTACTTTCACTGTTCCTTGTAATAATGTTCAATAGTTGATTGTTATTGTTCTATGTTCTATGTAAAAAACCCCAGTCTAACCTCCCAGACCAGGGCAACCTTTTCGTTACTTGTAAACCGGACTGATTTGTATTGCATACAGGAATTCCGGTATATAAAAAATTAAAAATAAATAAATAAATAAATCAACTCCCCTCTACTACCCATTCCTTAACACTGATCTCCAATTGCTGCTACAATTAGCCAGAATTTAAGCATTTTCCAGAATTTTAAATAATCAACTATTTGACATATTTTCAACGAATCTAGATCTGCAGACCTAAAATTTCTAGTAGGAACATAAGAAATAAAACATAAGAAAAACATAAGAAATAAAACATCATGATTACCATTGGTTTATTGTATTTGCTGTTATTTTGTTGGTATTTTTATTGATATATATCATGTCTATGTTATTTCAATTTCTCTGTAAAGCCTGTTGCTGAATTATTGTTTATTGTAAACCGAGGTGATGTTTTTAACGTGCCGCGGTATATAAAAAAATCACTAAATAAAATAAATAAATAAATTATCCCAGGACAAGCAGGATGCTAGTCCTCACATATGGGTGACGTCACTGGACGGAGCCCTATCATGGAAATCTTTGTCAAAGTTTCTAGAAACTTTTGACTGGCACACTGAGCCCACTGAGCATGCCCATCATGCCATAATTTCCTGATCCATAGGGGTCTCCCATCAGTCTTCATTTTTCCGTGCTGCTATTAGCCTCGCGGATAAGGAGCCCTGTGTGGTAAATTCACACTCAGAAAAAGTTTAACATTTTTTGGAAAAAGTTATCCCACAGTAGGGATCTCCCTTTTTTTCCACCACCGGTGAGTAAAATAATTTTTACGGTCGATACTGTTAACTAAATTTCCAGTCAGAAGGTCGTTGTCGGCTGTCTGGCCTTTGACATGGCTACCGGATTTAAAAAATGCCCGAATTGTACTCGCACTATGTCCATAACGGACCCGCACACTGAGAAACATGACATATCGACATGCCCGAAATGCGCTGAGATGACACCGAAGGGCAGGCGAGCTCATATGGAGAAGATGGAGCATCTTTTCCATCTTCAATTGCTGCCGTTGACTTCGTCTCCGGCTGGAGCGGCAAAAAAAATAAAAAATTGGTATTAAACTTGACGGTCATCCAGACGAAGCCGGTGACTGACCATCACCGACCCCTTCTCGGTCGTCCCTAAAGTCAACCTCGATAATTGAAAAAAAGAGCGCCGAGCATTGAATGAAACACCACCGTCGTCATCGAAGACCTCTGGATCCAGATTCTGACACGATGCCCTGAGTTCCTTCGATTCCTATCAAACCAACTCCTAAGAAACCTTGGATGGATGAGTCATTGATGCCTTGGAGGCCTATGACTCCCAGGCGATCCTCACCGACATCTGTGCTGGGTACCGTGCCACCACAGGGACCTGTGGGAGTGCCGGTTTCGCCCTCACTGCCACCCCCTATAGCTTCTCTGAATTCACCAGCTATAAGGGTGGAACTGGACAGATATATCCGCCAGGCGGTTTGAGATGCTATCCGAGAGCTACCTTCGATTCCAGCACCGGCGCCAATTCCACCTTCGATGCCGCTTCCATCGCCGGCTCTGAGTCCATCATCGATGCCAACACCTTTGCCGGCACCGATGCTGGATCTGTCTCTGGCGCCAATACTTGCCAGGTTGGAGACGCTTATCGGTGCCATACTGGTGCAGCCATTAGACGCTCTGATGCCACGACCCACAGATGAAGATATATCGAAGACTTTACCGATGCCTGAACCAACACCAGGTCCATCGGGAGTTTCTCATCCCAAACCTTCTTTCTCTCCATTATTCCCATCGAGGCCACCGATGAAACCATTGCCCTCGATACCATCTTTCCATCTTCCTTCGACTCCGTGTCGACCTTCCTTGGACACCTGGGATGATGCAGGCACCAATAATTCATCGAATAACGTCCTATCCGATCCCTTGCCTCCGGAGGAAGGGAGAAGGTCCCCTCCAGAGGACCTCTCTTTTTCTACTTTTGTTAAAGAGATGGCTGATGCCATCCCTTTCCAGTTAGTGATGGAGGAAGATACCAGACAAAAAAACTCTAGAAGTTTTTTACAATTTGTGGATCCACCGAAAGAAGTTCTTGCAATACAGGTGCATGAGGTGTTCGTGGACCCTCCAACACGGGTTATGGGAACACCCTTGTACCATAGCACCTGTCAATAAACGGACTGATGCCACCTATTTGGTACAGCACATTCCAGGTTTTCAGAAGCCTCAGCTTCCCCACCAATCTGTGGTGGTGGAATCAGCCCAAAATAAATCTAAAAGAATCAAGCCACATTTAACTACTCCTCCTGGGAAGGAGCACAGATTTTTAGACGCCATTGGATGAAAAATGTTCCAAGGCTCAATGCTGGTTTCCAGAATTGCGTCATACCAGCTTTATATGACACAATATCAGTGTAATCTATGGAAACAGCTGCGAGAACTATCTGACTCACTCACACAACAGTTCCAGGATTCTTTTACTAACATCATTTACAAAGGCCTGGAAGCTGGAAAGCATGAGGTCCAAGCAGCCTATGACTGTTTTTAAACATCATCCAGGATAGCTGCAACGGGTATTAGTGCTCGCAGATGGGCCTGGTTAAAGGCCTCAGATCTTGTATCAGAGATACAAGAAAAGCTTGCAGACCTCCCTTTGGTGACAAGGTACGTGAAGCTGTATCACAACTCAAGGAGCACTCGGAAACTCTGTCAGTTTTCCTTTGTTCCAGCAGAATCGCAGACCTCCTAGGAAAGAATAAAAAAAAGCCATATTACAGACCACAGAGATACTATCCCCCAGCACCCCATGGTAGGTCATCAAGGCCTGTGCAAAGAACCCAAGTCCGACAACCAAGAGCCCAGCCTCCACCCCAGACAGGCCTGGCCTCGGGGTTTTGAAATCTCGCCAGAGAACAGAAGCTTTTCCACCAATCCGACCCCCAACTCTACCTGTAGGTGGTTGAATAGCCTCTCAATCATATCTCACGGTTACCATGTGGACTTTCTAACTGTACTAAACGACACTCCACCCAGATCGTTTTGGACACTTAGAATCATTCCACGCTTCTACAAAAAGAATTGTCCATCCTTCTGAGAGCCAGGGCCATGGAACCAGTTCCCCGACCTCAGCAGAGCAGAGGATTCTATTCCTGATATTTCCTCATTCCAAAGAAAACAGGAGGCCTATGTCCCATATTAGACCCCCGGAAATTCAACAAATTCCTGCGGAAAGAAAAATTCAGAATGGTATCCTTAGGCGCCATGCTATCTTTACTTCAAGCGGGAGATTGGCTTTGTTCTCTGGATCTTCAAGACACTTACGCTCACATTCCAATATTCCCTCCTCATCGCAAGTATCTACGCTTTCTGGTGGGACATCAGCATTTCCAATACAAAGTTCTACCATTCAGGCTTGCCTCAGCGCCTCGAGTGTTCACAAAGTGCCTGGCGGTGGCAGCGGCCCAGTTAAGACAAGGAAAGTGTACATGTTTTTCCCTACCTGGATGACTGGCTTATCAGAAGCCAGTCAAGACAAGGAGCTCTCAACTCTATCAAGCTCACAATCAATTTACTCCATTCATTGGGATTCCTAATCAATTAACAGAAATCCCATTTCCTACCATCTCGCCTATTGCAATTCATCAGAGCAGAATTAAACACCATAACGTCAAGAGCTTTCCTTCCAAAAGACTGTGCAGAGATACTCTCCTCATTAGCGAAATCTATACGCACAAAGACACATGCGACAGTCCATCAGTTTCTAACTCTGCTCAGCCACATGACCTCCATAGTTCATGTCGCTCCTATGGCCAGATTAGCCATAAGGATCACTCAATGGACGTTGAGGGCACAGTGGATACAAGCCATTCAACCACTGTCATTTCCAATTCAAATAACTCAACAACTACATTCCTCTCTCCTCTGGTGGGTGAACACAGACAACTTGCTTACAGGCCTACCCTTCCAACAGCCAATTCCACAAGTAACTTTGACTACCGATGCGTCCACCTTAGGGTGGGGAGCGCACATATGAAATCTCCAAACTCCAGGTACTTGGACAAAGCTCGAAGCAACATTTCAAATCAATTTCCTAGAGCTTAGAGCTATATGTTATGCGCTACATGCGTTCAAGGACTGCCTTTCCCACAGACAGACAACACAGTAGCCATGTGGTACCTGAACAAGCAAGGAGGTACAAGCTCGTATCTCCTTTGTCAAGAAGCAGCACAAATTTGGGACTGGGCCCTGACAATTTCAGTGTTTCTCCGGCCCACTTACCTAGCAGGCATACACAACGTCATTGCAGACCGCCTCAGTCGTCAGTTCCAACCTCACGAGTGGTCCCTGGATCCCTTAGTAGCGACCAGGATATTTCAACATTGGGGTCAACCAACAGTGGACCTCTTTACATCCGAGCTGAATCGCAAAGTAGACAAATTCTGCTCACTATTCCATCAGACCAACAAGTTTGCCAGGGACGCCTTTGCTCGCCCCTGGAATTCAGGCCTTCTATACGCATATCCCCCAATACCGCTAATAACCAAAACTCTAGTGAAACTACAACAAGACAAAGGGTCAGTGATACTCATAGCCCCATATTGGCCTTGACAAGTGAGGTTTCCCATACTTCTCGACCTCTCGATCAGAGAACCAATTCGCCTGGGCACAGCTCCCACTCTCATAACGCAGGATCAGGGCAGGTTGCGCCATCCGAACCTTCAATCCCTATCTCGAACAGCCTGGATGTTGAAAGCTTGATCCTTCAACCACTCAATCTTTCAAATGTCTCTCCAGTGCTTGTAGCTTCATGTAAACCTTCCATATGAAAAAACTATCATTCTAAGTGGACAAGATTTACCACTTGGTGTGCACAGAAGGGTATTGACCCTATTTCCTGCCCATGTCATCTTTATTAGACTATCTTTGGCACCATTCAAACTCAGGTCTCCAGACCTCGTCAGTAAGGGTACATCTCAGTGCAATCTCGGCGTACCATAATACAATAGGGGATGTACCGAAATCAGTGCAACCCCTTGTTAGTAGATTTATGAGAGGTTTAATTCATCTTAAACCCCCTATACAACCACCAATTACAGAATGGGACCTCAATGTGGTACTAGCAAGGCTCATGCGTTCTCCTGTTGAACCCATGAATTCCTGCAATATTAAATTTCTTACATGGAAGTGTATATTCCTAATAGCCATTACATCTGCTAGAAGGGATAGTGAGTTAAAAGCACTTGTCACATACTCACCCTATACAAAATTCCTACATGATCGAGTGGTACTCCGTACACACCCAAAAATCTTTCCCAAGGTAGTTACGGAATTCCAATTGAATCAATCCATAGTCTTACCCACATTCTTCCCAAGACCTCACTCTCACGAAGAAGAGAATGTTTTGCATACCTTGGACTGTAAACGTGCACTTGCATATTACCTAGATCGCACTGCAGTCCATAGGAAGTCCACCCAATTCTTTGTTTCTTTTGATCCAAACAAACCGGGTAAAGCAGTGGGCAAGCAAACTCTCTCCAACTGGGTTGCAGATTGTATACAGTTCTGCTATGAAAAAGCAGGCCTTCCTCTCCAAGGGCGAGTAAAGGTGCACTCAGTAAGAGCAATGTCAACCTCAGTAGCACACTATCGTTCAGTGCCAATAGCTGACATATGTAAAGCAGCAACATAGAGTTCTCTTCACACCTTTGCATAATCCCAATCTGCTGTGATTTTAGGCTGCCTCATTTGTTTTTTCCAACAGTTCACCAGCTATTGTGCCTGTTGCACAAGGTGTTCTATGTTGGTCCACTACAAAATGATTCAGCCGTAGCTTGCTAATCACCCATATGTGAGGACTAGCATCCTGCTTGTCCTGGGATAAAGCAAAATTACTTATCTTATAATTGGTGTTATCCCAGGACAGCAGGATGTAGTCCTCACGAAAACCACCCGCCACTTTGTGGAGTTGGGTCCGATACGTTTTATTATTTTATTTTTGACTAAATCCTATTGCTACAAACGAGACTGAAGGGAGATCCCTGTGGATCAGGGAATTATGGCATGCTGGGCATGCTCAGTGGGCTCAGAGTGCCAGTTAAGTCAAAAGTTTCTAGAAACTTTGACAGAAAGTTTTCCGTGATAGGGCTCCATCCAGTGACGTCACCCATATGTGAGGACTACATCCTGCTGTCCTGTGATAACACCTATTACAAGGTACACAATTTTGCTTTTTCCTTAAATATCCAGGGTCTTGCTTGAGCAAAAATCTAAACACAATTTAAATTTAACTTGCTGAGCTACTGGCAGCCGGTGTAGCTTAATCAATTCAAGGGTGACATGATCACTGTGCTTAATCCTATCATCATTCATATTGCCATGTTCTGAATCAACTGGAGCCTTTTAAGAGCCTTTTCTATTACCGTCTGTAATAGTACCACAGATGTTCTGCCAGAGTGCTCCTCTTCATCTTTTAGTGCGCACAGCTTTCTGCTCGTTTTGATGGGTACAGCTTCTCTCTTGTATTACAGTGACGAGGCTTAGCTTTTGCTGTCCAAAATGCTACTTAGAGCCATGACAGCTGCTCCAGCTCTGTGGAACATAGGCTGTTCTCTGAAGTGCAGTGCTGTTTTGTGTGTGCGCTGCTGCACACAGGAGAAGAGGGTTTCACAGCTGCCATTTTGGTTTCCTCAGTGCTAATTGACTCCTAGATTAGTCCATGGTCATGGGTTTAAATGTCTACTAGCAGATGGAGACAGATGACATGCCTTTTCCTTTGACATTACCAGGTGATAGGATGGTGCAGCATAGACAAAAGCTGGTATTCTATACTCTGTCTCCAGCAGATAGTGGCACATTCAGCACTGGTGCAGTGTAACTTTCAGCACCCAGGTTTTGCGTTCAGCCTAACTTCTAGGGAAACATTTTTTTTTCTGGGTCTGTTTCTTAGTTGAGTGTTTTTGGGCCAGGCCCCTTGGTTGTATAAGGCTGAGTGAGCCCTGATATCTGACTCCCAAGTTCCTCTGGGGCCTGGTTGAGTTTTTGGGTACAACTGACTAGCTTGGGATTTTCTCATGGAGCGAGATTCTCTTTTGAGGGGCTCCTTCAAGAGATTTCTCTTTTCCTTCCCTCTTGTCTCTGTCTTTGGTCTTATCTGAATCTTTAGTAATGTTTAAAAAAAAAAAAAAAAAAGGGGGGGGGGGAATATAAAGGGAGAAAATGTAGGAAGAGGAGTAATTGAGAGAGCTGTTGGCTGGATGTGTTGAGTGGCTGGCTATATGTACATGGAAGGAGCTTTTTTTGGTCTCTTGTTCTTTTGGACCTAAGTCGCACCTTTGGACTTTGGGCTCTCCCCCCCCCCCCCCCCCCCCCCCCACCAGTAGTAGTTTTATACTGGAGCAGTTCAGGCCTTTCTTTGGTAGCAAATATTGTTTCTTTAGGCACTGTCGGGCCCATAGTCTCTGGTTGTCTCAGCAGGGCTGCTGGTGTGTGAATTCTTGTAGAGCTTTCTCTCTCTGTGGTGAGAAAAACAAGAAAAAATCAGAAATATTAAACAGATATTTCAGTTTGGTGTTACTGAGGAAGGCCTTGGAGGAGGACCACAGCTGACTAGCAAGAGTAAGGATGGACACGGGGTAGATACCATTCCATTTACAAAAGAGGGTGGAACTAGTGAAACAAAGTGGATAAGGCCATGGGCCCAGATGAAATACATCCCGGGATGCTAAGAGAGTTCAGAGAAGTTCTGGTAGGTCCATTAAAGAACCTGTTCAGTATATCCTTGGAGATGGGTGTGGTGCACAAGATTGAGAAATGGTAGCAAGGAGTAGGCTGGAAACTACAGGTCAATAAGTCCTACTTCGAGGGTGGCAAAATTTAATGTAGACTGCTGGAGGACGTGATAGTAAACAATGTATTTACAATCCAGTGTATTGCAGGATCCGAATTCATATGGTTTTTACTAAACAAAACTATTTGATTTTTTTGACAGGGTAACTAGAGAATAGAACAAGGGCAGGCACGTGATGTGGTTTGCTAGATTTTCCATTGAGAAGCAGGGCTGAGTTAGCCATGACATGTAGGTAACTTCATCTGACATAGTAACATAGTATTGATGGCATATAAAGAGCAAATGGTTCATCCAGTCTGTTCAGCAAGTTGATTATGGTAGCAACTAATGCTCCATGCATATTCCTCTCATGTCTTCTGTTAAGGGTAGTAATTGCTGCTCCATGCAGGTTATCCCATGTACCCCTTTCTTCATTGCCAACTTCTAGTCTCTAGGGGATCCCACAGTGTTTATCTGATGCCCTTTTGAACTCATTTACTGTTTTTTGTCCCCACCATCTTTGCCGAGAGGGCATTCCAGGTATCCAACACCATCTTCATGAAGAAATATTTTCTGATGATGGTTCTAGCAGATCCTGCTGGAGTTTCATTTCAAGACCCCTAGTTCTAGTGTCTCCTTTCCAGCAGAAAATGTTTGAAATTTGTGCATCATTAATACCTTTCAGGTATCTAAAGGTTTGTATCATATCTCCCCTGCACCTCCTCTGCACCAGGATATACATATTTAGATATTTCAGCCTCTCCTCATAACTCCTCAGATACAGACCCCATGCCATTTTGGTCACCTTTCTCTGGACTGCTTTCATCTAACATTTTTGAGATATGGTCTCCAGAACTGATCACAGTAATCCAGGTGAGGCCTCACCAAGAACCTTAGGCCTATCCTCATTGTTTAAGCAGTATATAAGAGTTTTAAAATAAATAAAACCTGTACCAAGGCATTATCATCTTTTTCTTATTGGTTATTCCTCTTTCTATGCAGACTAGTATCCTTCTTTCTTTACCTATTGCCTTGTCACGGTGCTTTGCTGCCTTCAGATTGCCAGACTCTTTTGCTCCAAGGTCCATCTCCTGGTCTGATCACATTAGTCTTTCGCCTCTTCTCCCCACAATCACATAACTGTTTTGGATTATTGTACCCCAGATGTATGATTCTGCACTTCTCGGCATTGAATCCCAGCTGCTAAATCTTTGAACAAGCTGTCTTAAATTGCTTTTCATTGTTTACTCCTTCATGTGTGCCCACTCTATTGCAGATCTTAGTGTCATCCGCAAAAAGACAAACTACTTTCTACCCCCCCCCCCCGCAATGTTGCTTACGAAGAAATTGAACAGAATCTGTCCCAAAACCAATCCTTGAGGCATTCCACATAACAGTATTCTCTCTTCAAAGTAAGTTTATTTTTCCATTACATTGACTCCTGTCAGTCGACCAATTTGTAATCCACTCCTCCACCTTGATACTCAGTCCCAAGCTTCTCATTTTATGCATGAGCCTGTTATGCGGGAACGTATCAGAAGCTTTGCTGAAATCTAAAGTAAATCACAACAAGCACTCTTCCTTGATCCTGTTCTCTAGATACCCTATCAAAAAAATCAGATTTGTTTGACAGGGCTTTCCATTGGCGAATCTATGCTGCAGTGGCGTAGCCACGGGTGGGCCTGGGTGGGCAGGTGCCCACCCAACTTAGACCCATGCCCACCCAACTGGCACCGGAACTGCAAGGCTGTCGCGGGATCCCATCCCCGCGACAGCGAACAAGAGAACCCACGCCTCGCGCGCCATCACGGCACACATGGGGAAGCAGTGCTGTGACCGTATGGCCAACCGGTCTTCCTGTTCGCTTCCGCTCCCCCCCCCCCCCCCAAGCAGGAAGTTCGGCAGGCAGTACGGCCCGACGCCCGAAGTTAGCAGGAGGCCGGTGGCAGCAGGAGAGGCAGCTGATCTTCCTGCTCTGGGGGAGAAAGCGGAAGCTGTGCACGTGCTTGAATGTGTATGTGTGGATGAGAATGGGAGTGTGTGTGGGTGAAAACTGGAGCCTGGGTGTGTATATGGGTGAGAATGGAAGCTTGAATATGTGGGTGAATGGGAGCTCGAATGTGTGTATGTGTGGTTGAGAATGGGAGCCTGGGTTTGTGGGTGGGTGAGAATGGGAGCTTGAATGTGTGTATATATGGGTGAGAATGAGAGCCTGGGTTTGTGTGGGTGGGTGAGAATGGAAGCTTGAATATGTGGATAAGAATGGGTGCTTGAATGTGTGTATGTGTGGGTGAGAATAGTACCTTAAATGTGTATATGTATGGATGAGAATGGGAGCTTGAATATGTGTGGGTGAGACTGGGAGCATGGGTTTGTGGGTGAGAATGGGAGTCTGGGTTTATGTGTGTGGGTGAGAATGGGTGCCTGGATGTGCGTCTGTGTGTGCATAAGAATATAAGCCTGGGGAGGGGTGAGAAAGTGAGAACTTGAATGTGAGCTTGTGGGGGGGGGGAGAGCATATGAGTGACAGCTTGAGTGTGTGAGAGGGAGTCTGTGAGAGAAAGCGTGTATGTGTATGTGTGTGTGTGTGTGTGTGGAAGGGAAGAAGACAGTAATAGAAGAAAGACACTGAAAAGGAATTAGGAAATGAGCTATAAGGGAAAAAATGGGAAAAAGAGACCAGGACCAACTGATTAGAAAAATACAAAGATCAGACAACAAAGGTAAAAATATATATCTATATTTTGAGATGTTAGCAATTTAAATATAAGCAACACAACCGCTCTCTCAGAATTTATGGACAGGTAGGAGCCGTGTATAAAATCGTAATAAGAAGGCTAAAGTACCACAAATCACCGTGAATTATGTTTGTATCATTAAGTAAACCTCATACTTAGGCGTAGATGTGAATGCTATGCTGCATAATTTGGCATTATTTATCAGTAAAAAAACAACTAGTAGACCTGCATGCCTACAGTCCACCCATGTTAACCTTGTGCCCACCCAAAAAATCAATTCTGGCTACGCCACTGCTATGCTGCCTCGGGTCCAACAATCCACTAGCTTGTAGATAGTTCCATTATCCTTTCCTTCAGCAGTGTCTCCATTAATTTTCCTACCACCGAGGTGAGACTGACCGGCCTGTAGTTTCCAGATTGCTTTATGCTACCACTTTTGTGAAGCAGGACCACTTCTGTTCTTCAGTTTTGCAGCACTGCTGTTTCCAGGGATCTATTGAACAGGTCTTTCAGCAGACCTGCCCGCACATCTTTGAGCTCACTTAGTATCTTGGAATGTACCTTGTCTGGCCCCATGGCCTTGTCCACCTTTTCCCTAGGTCATACCATCCATTCTCTTCTGTAAATGGAGTTGTTTACAGCCCATTCCCGTCCATGGTCTTCTCAACCAGCAATGATCTTCAAGGTCTTCCTAAGTGAACACTGAACTGATGTATTTGTGTAATATTTCTGTTATTTTTCTTTCTTTCTCCACATGTTGCTCTTTGTCACCTTTCAATTTTATTATACCACCAAGGGCCTTCTTCCTTTTTCTGATATATCTGAAAAATGTTTTGTCACCTCGATTTACTTCTTTGGTAATCCTTTCTTCCAAGCGACCTTTTGCTTTCCTGATTTTCTTTCCTCGTCCCCCTCAGCTTCACCATGTATTCTTCCCTGTGTTCCTCTTTTTGGGATGTGTTGTACTTCTTAAATGCTGTTCTTTTTGCCTTTGTAATAGCTCTTTTTAATTTGGCCCACTGTTGTTCCACCTCACACATTTTTCTCCCAGACTTATATATAGTTCTTACTCCAAGTACATGCCCATGTACTTGTATTTTTGAAATTCAAAATTTGGATCTTCATGTGACTTCTCTGTCCTGGCTGTGATAAGTAAACATAACATCTGATGATCATTACATTATAGACAGCTCTGTTTGTGAGCACTAGGTCAAGTATCACTCCCTTTCTTGTGGGCTGTACTACCATTTGTTTGAGCAGAGCCTCTTGAAGGGTATCCACTATTTCTCTATTTCTTGTAGATTCTGCAGTAGAGATCCTCCAATCCACATCCAGCAGATTAAAATCTCCAACAAGCAGCACTTCTCCTTTTCTTTCCCACCTTTTGGATGTCTTTAACCAGATAACTTTCCAGTTTTTCCTGTTTGAGCCAGTGTAAATGGAAGCAGCAACATCTTTTTTTTTTTTTTTTTTTTTTTTTTTTTAAGGATAGCTCATTATGCTTCTTTCCTCCCCTCATCCATTGCAATATCCAAATCTGCCTCCAACTTTAGGGCCTGCAGGTGTGGTATTTTATTGCCCAGACTATGAAAATCTGTGGTTATAGTTTTCCAGCTTTTCTCCAATGGTTTGCTGCTCGTCCTAGTCACTCTTTCTACTCCTTAGATTAAGCATGGAATATTGAGCTATTTGATTTTTTTTTCTCCCCTCACTTCCTATATTGCTTGGGGATGACATTCCAATTTCATTGGCCACCTTCTGCCACCCACATTTTCTAGTTTAAATGTCTGATGTATGAATGAATTTCTTGCTTAGGATCTTCTTTCCTGCCATTGACAAATGTGACCCATCCTTTTGGTATGGTCTTTTACTGCTCCATATATTATCCCAGCCTCCAATGTATCCAAATCCACTTTCTTTATGCCATGTTTTGAGCCATGCATTAAAATGTTCTATCTGGCTTATTCTTTTCCTTTCCATGAACAGGTAATATTTTAGAAAAGGCAATAATCTATATCATATGTCTAATCTCCTTCCTTAGATACTAGAAATCTTTCTGTATCGCTTGGATGCTGTTTCTAGAGAAGTCATTGGTTCCCAGATGGATGATCACATTGATATTAGTCTTTCTATAATTGCATTGATACTCTGATTTGCGGTTTTACCAGCTCAGAATTCTGAGAGCCATTTAACTAATGTCTCCCACTCAAAATGAGTTAAATGAGTTCCCAGATTAGTTCATCTGACCGTCTCCAGGAGAAGGAGCTTTCTTTTAAGAGGTTTGAAAACATTAAAGGGTTTTTGGTTACATTGGGTTTTATCTTCCTTTTCATACACCACATCATTTTCTTTTGCAGGAGCAGCTTAATTTTCCAGTGCAGAAAAGGCATTATGTAAGGGTATTATCGGGCAGAGTGAATGTCTTTGTCACAGGCCTTACTTTATCAGAGCTCACTGTAACCTATTTATTCTTGGATTTTTGACTCCTCTGTGGGAATGAGGATGGATATGCTGGATGTTGCTTAGTTGAGGAGATTGGGTCTATTTGGGTCACATTCTACCAGAGCCCACTGAAATTCATTTTTTCCGATGTTTCTGAATCCTCCGTGGTAGCTGGGCTTAGTATTCTGGATGCTGTGAGGTAGGGGAGCTCTTTTGAAGCCTAGACAACTCCTCTTCCAGATGAGTCTGTTCCTTTTTCATTGCAGATAGCTGGAGGCAAATTGGACAACCCTTAAGTCTCCAAATGGTATACCTTCAGACATAAGCACCACAATTGTAACACTGAATAGGAGACAATCTGATAAGTGACAGTGAGGAAATTTGTATAGTGTTAATGTGACTTACTTACAAGGGGATGGATTTTTACATAAGTCTAAGTTCTTGGGAGAAGTATTTAAAACATTTTTTTTTCTAAAGGCAGATGGGAGGGAATAAATAACTCTTGTAGGTAAAATCCCTTTAATGTCTCCCTGTAAAACACAGAGAATTTAAAATAGACTAGCAAAACATTCTTAAGCTGTTAACACCTAGGAAAAAAATGAAAAATTGTCAGTATTCAAGCAACTTAGCTGACGGTGTTAAACAGACCCATCTCCCAGAGCTTAGTAAAATCTTATTTTTGTTTATTAAAATATATTAATAATCTAAGCTGCAGCACTAGGCGATATACAAAAAAACATTCATAATCTAAAATACAAATGAATATATAGCTACCTTATGAGATGTCTAAGTGCATCAGACATAGTCTTCCTTATAATGACACAGTATTTCAGGAAATGAATTCCAGAATGTGGGATCAGCTATTGAAAAGGCAAAGTCTCTAGTATGAGGAAGCTGTGCCTGCCGAACAGATGGTATATCCATTAAATTCCTCTGAATTGGTATCAAAGATTGCATAGAGTGATATAGTCTCAAAAGAGCATTTGCCTAAGGTGAAGTGTTGAGATTCGTTTGTAGACCACCATCTTGTATTGGATTCTGTAATGCAGCGTCAGCCAGTATAGCCGTGTTAATACTGGAGTGATAAGTTTTCTATGGCTTCTACCTGAAATTAGGCGTACTGCCGAATTTTGAAGTAACTGTAGAGGTCTCAGAGAAGAACTAGGAAGTCCAACAAATAGCATTACAAATTTCAAAAGGCAGTAGTATTGATTCTTGAACTACATGTTGGAAGTCAGTGTAATCCAGCAAATATTTTAGACCACAAAGAACATGCAATGTGAAGAACCCTGCATGGATAATGCACTTGATGTGATATTGAAAGGACAGATTAGAGTCTATCAAAATTCCAAGGCTCTTCACACAAGGGAAGAGTGGAAAACTTACATTATCAAATATGATGAAAGATGGTTGGTTCTTAGCGTATGGCTGCTGAATTAAAATGAATTCAGACTTTGCAATATTTAAAGCCAGTTTGTTATGGAATAACCATGGTTTCACAGTGGGGAGGCAAATTCCAAGTAACATATTTGTGTTAGATGAGGTGGATTGAACATGAATAAAATACTGTATCGGGCCGATACAGTAAAAAATGCGGGAGAGTGGGCGCTCGGTGTTGAGTGCCCGCTTTCTTGATGCATGCCCAGGCACCTCTCCTAGGTGCACGATTCTGTATGTAAATGAGATGGTGCGCTAATAACGAGGAGCTAGGGACAATAGCGTGTCCCTAGCGCCTCCTTATTAGCAGTAGAAGTGGCTGTCAGTGGGTCCGACAATCGATGCTCTATTTTACCGGTGTCTGTCTCGAACCCACTGACACCCACTGGTTAGGAAAACGGATGCCAGTAAAATTGAGTTTCCATTTTTCTAACCCGCTGACCGGCGAGCAGATTTAAAAAAACATATTTTTTTTTTTTAGCTTTGGTTCCTCCAACTTAATATTGCTAAGATATTAAGTCGGAGGGTGTATAGAAAAGCAGTATTTTCTGCTTTTCTGTACCCTTTATTTATTTATTTATTTAAAATGTTTGTATGCCGACATTCGTTTAGCAAACATCACATCAGTTTCCATGTAACATAAACTGGCCAACAGGGCTTTACAATGAAACTGATAAGAGAACTGGGTAGTGGGAAGAAGAGGGAAAACGGATGGAAAATACTGTACAAATATATAAGCGTAATAAAATGGTTAAATATAAGCAATGAAAAATTATATACAAGTATTATATACTTGTATATAATGAAAAATTATATACAAGTAAATTATTTACAATAAAAAGTTCTGGGGAGGAGTTTGGAGGGGGAAAGGGGGAATAGGTGGTATGCTTGGGGGGCGAGGAGAGGGGCAGGTGGAGGGGTGTGGGAGAAAGGAGTAACAAGCAGGGGGGTTCATGTGTAGGCTCGTGTGAAAAGCCAAGTCTTGAGATTTTGTCTAAATTTTTTGGCGCAGGTCTCATGGCGTAGGTGGGTGGGAATAGAGTTCCATAGGGAGGGTCCAGCTAGGGACAGCGCACGTTGTTTGGTGGTTGTTAGGTGGTAAAGTTTGGGAGATGGAGTGTGAATATTTGCTGTGTAGGGTGTTCTAGTAGGTCTGGAGGAGAAACGGATGTGTAAACTGTCTGAGAACCAGAGCATGTCAGGATTGTGGACGGCTTTATGTATGAGGGTGAGAGTTTTAAACTGGATTCTGGCAGTGATGGGAAGCCAATGAAGTTGAGAACAGGTGTGATGTGTTCTTTTCTACGGGAGCCGGTTAATACACGTGCAGCTGCATTTTGAAGTAGCTGAAGGGGGGCAAGGCTGTTCTTCGGGAGACCTAGGAGCAAAGCGTTTGAGTAGTCTATTTTGGATAATATAAGGGCTTGTAGGGCAGTTCTAAAGTCGTTAAAATGCAGGAGGGGTTTAAGTTTTTTGAGAGTGTGTAGCTTGTAGTAACAGTCTTTGATGGTGGAGGAGATACATTTCTGAAGGCTGAATTGGGGGTCAAGGGTGACACCTAGGTCTCTTACAGTTTGGGAGAATGTAGGGAGAGAGAGGGGGTGAATTGGCTGCAAGTGTAGGTAAAGAAT
Source organism: Rhinatrema bivittatum (assembly GCF_901001135.1). NCBI lineage: Eukaryota > Metazoa > Chordata > Amphibia > Gymnophiona > Rhinatrematidae > Rhinatrema > Rhinatrema bivittatum. The sequence continues at coordinate 44,594,615 of NC_042628.1, read as the reverse complement.
TGATGGATTGAGGAGAGATGATCATGAGTTCAGTTTTATTGGGGTTTAGGGCTAGGTTGAGCTGAGTGAGGAGACAGTTGATGGATGTGAGGGCACTATCCCATCTTTTTAGGGCATTGGAGATGGAATCGGAAATAGGTATAAGAACCTGTACGTCATCTGCGTAGACAAAGTGTGGAAGATTGAAATTTAAGAGCAGCTGGCAAAGGGAGAGGAGGTATATGTTAAAGAGGGTGGATGATAATGAGGAGCCTTGAGGTACGCCCCTTGTGATGTCGATTGGTTCGGATTCATGGTTTTCTATTTTTACCTTGAATTGTCTGTCACTTATGTATGATTTGAACCAGCGTAGTGGAGTCCCAGAGATGCCAATGTCAGCTAGTCTGTCGAGTAGAATAGAATGGTTGATAGTATCGAAAGCTGCTGAGATGTCTAATAGAGCTAGGATGAATGTGTGACCTTTGTCAAAGCCTCTAATGACGAAGTCAGTGAGGGAGAGAAGAAGTGTTTCAGTGCTGATACGCTTTCTAAAGCCGTGTTGTGATGGATAGAGTATTTGGTGTTGGTCTAAGTAGTTTGAGAGTTGGTATTAACAGTTTTTTCAAGGATTTTGGCGACGAATGGAAGGTTGGAGATAGGGCGGTAGTTGGACAGGTCGGAAGGGTCAAGTTTAGGTTTCTTAAGAATAGGTTTGACAACGGCTAATTTAAGCTGTGTAGGAACATCCCCAGTGGAAATGGAAGTGTTGATGATATCAGCTAGAGGTAGGGAAATGCTGTCAGGGATGGTCAAGAGCATTTTGGAGGGGATCAAATCATAGGGATGGGTAGAGGGGCACATTTTCTTAAGTATAGCAGAGATTTCAGAGGGGGAAGTGTTTTTGAATGTGTCCATTTTGAAGTCAGTGACTTTTGGGGTAGAATTGGTCGGTGGGGGCACATGGGGAAAGCGGGAGGCGATAGTGGCGACCTTGTTGTGGAAATATTGGGCGAGTTGGTTGCATTTGGTGTTAGGGTCCTCGCATGGTGAAGTCGTTGGGAATGTCTTGGTGAGGTTTGAGATAAGAGAGAACAGGGCTCTCGGGTTGAATTGAAAGTCGTGAATTTTGGAGGCGTAGTGGTCACGTTTGGCTATGAGGGTGTTAGTCCTGTAGTTGTGTAGTAAGGTTTTGTATTTGGAAAGTTGCTTGGCAGAGGGGTCTTTGCGCCATATTTTTTCTTGGGTTCTGAGATTGTGTTATTGTAGTTTTAGTTCAGGGGTGTACCAGGGTTGCTTAGTTTTTGTGGAGGGCTGGATCTCTTTGGTTATTAAAGGGCAGAGTTTGTTGGCTGTATCTTTAGTGATATGGTTCCATGTGGTTATGGCCGTTTGGGAGTCTGAGAGGTCTAGGTTTTTGAGGTTGTCAGAGAGGGTGTCGTCAAGGTCATCTCTAGGACAGGCTCTCCTGTATTGAATTGTAGTTTTCCTAGCATGTAGCAGATGGACTCAAAACAAATGGGTATAGTGTGTTCGTGCTAGCAGTTGGAGACTGATCTGACGTCAGCACGGGTACATATACCCCCACAGGAAGTGAAGCAATTCAGTAATTTCCGTCTCCAAAGCAGTTTGGAGCTACCCACGCTCGCTGAGCGTGTTTTCCAAATTCTATCGACTAAATTCTTAGAAGAAATCTACTGAAGACGAGCCCCGCACTCCTGTGGTGATACCAGGCGGTCACTCACCCAGTTGAGTTTCCCGAGCTGACTTCCGTGGTCCCTCGGAGGTTGGAGCCTCGGTCCGGTGGCTGGTTCGTAGCAGGGACCCAGCCCCCGAGTGAGAAGGGCGTGGCTTGGCCCCCGAGCGGTTCGGGCGCGGCCTAGAGGCAGCCTCGGTCCCGGTGTGGACTTGGCCCCCGAGCGGTTCGGGCGCGACCTAGAGGCAGCGGGTGCACTACCTTAAGCGCGGCGGCAAAGGTATTCCCCTTTCCCCCCCGCAGCCGGAGATTGCCCGGGTCGCAGCCGGGAAGCGCCGAAGACAAGGTAAGGCGTACATCTTTACTTGGTCTCCGAGGAAGTGTGGATTAACTGGGCCTGCCTACGAGGCCGCCCGCCTGGGAGGTCGCCATTTTTTGCCTGCCTACTTCTCTTTTCTAAATTGAGCGCTTTGTGCTTGCTGAACGCACGTTGTGAGCGCACGCGATAGGCGCACGTTGTGAGCGCACGCGATAGGCGCACGTTTTTGGCGCACGCTACTAGGATACGCGCACATATGCTAAGACGCCTGATTATAGGCGCACATTATAAGACACCCGCTATAGATGCACGTTTATATAAAACGCCCGTTCATAGGTGCACTGTTCTGCGCCTGTGTTAGGCGCACATTGTAGGACGACATCGCATTTGAGGCAAATGGAGCGTAAGAAGGCCTCTGCGTCTGCAGAGCTGGCACCCCCAGAATCAAGCATGAACGCTCTAAGCCTCTGCTCAGCATGCAGTCTTAGAGCCACTCAGAGCGAGGAAGCAGACTCCCTATGTGCCCAATGTGAGGAAGCCATGGCAGTCCCAGGACAGGACCGATCCCAGCCCAGCGGTTCCTTAGAGAACACTCCGGACTTAGCAGGCCGTGGCGAGCAGCCAGGGAATCCGAGAGAACTGGTATCCCTGCGGCCAGATCTGGCTTCGCTTTCCTGGGTGGAATTGTTTAAGGGGATTCACGCCTTTGTCCAGATGCAGTCTGCTCCTCGGATGGGTCTTTCCGTCCCGGTTGATCCGGTCCCTGGACCCTCGAGACCTAGGCGCAGCCATTCCCCACCCGACAGCCCCAATCAGGGGGATTCGGATTATTCACAGGTAAGTGAGGAACCCCCCGAAGAGAATGAACTTCCCTCGGAGATAGAACCATATCGGACCCTGAGATGCTTCTTTCGGAGAGAAGATCTGCCGGGCCTGGTCTCATAATGCTTATCGGAGCTGGCCATTCCAGGCCAGGACCCCCCAGGGGTCCCTATACAGAACCCTCTGCTAGAGGGCCTGCGCCAAACGGCTCACCACTTTCCCCTCCTACAAGCAGCACAGCAGCTAATCGAGCTGGAATGGAAGGCACCGGAGGCCTCATTCAAAGGGGGTAGGGCCTTGTCTGGCATGTACCCTCTAGATCCGACAGCCAAGGAACTGCTGGCGTGCCCCAGGGTAGACGCCATAATCAACGCCATTGTGAAACGCACCACCATTCCGGTGGAGGGGGGAGCGGCTCTCAAGGATGCGCATGACCGACGCATGGACACCATTCTGAAACAAGCTTTTGAGGTAGCAGCCATGTCCCTTCGAATCGCGACCTGCTGCACCGTGGTGACGCGCCTTTGTTTATCACAGGCAAGAAATAACACCCCGGGAGAAGACATGGAATCGGCTCTCGCATTTCTCACAGATGCAGCCTCCGACCTCGTCCGTACGACAGCCAAGGGAGTGTCTTCTGGTTGCCACAGCCAGAAGACAGCTTTGGCTACGCAATTGGGTGGCCTACTTGTCCTCCAAGACTCGACTCACAAGAATGCCCTTTAAGGGTTCCCTACTGTTCGGCAGCGACCTTGAGAATTGGGCTACTAAATGGGGTGCTTCTCCATTACCTCGTCTACCAGAAGACAGGTCAAGGAGGAGCCAGCGTTCTGTTTCTAGACCATCCAGAGGTAGAAACTCGCAGCGCTTCAACCCTTACCGGTCTCACTATCAGGCACCTCGTTCTCAGGCCAGGAATCAGCCCTTTCGGGCTAAGCACACAAAGAAGAGAACCGGCCCGGGTTCTGGCCCCGGCCGTAACCCACAATGACAATCAGCCGACCCATCCGAGGGTAGCAGCCATAGGGGGCAGGCTAACCCTCTTCTACCGCAGGTGGGTCGAGATCACTTCGGACCAGTGGGTCCTCGCCATCATCCGGGAAGGATATTACCTGGATTTCTTTCGGCTCCCGCCGAACAAGTTTGTGGAATCTCCTTGTTCGCCACTCAAGGCAGTGGCACTAGAGGTGACCTTACAGAGGCTCCTGGCCCTAAAAGCCATAATCCCAGTACCTGCGGAAGAGGTACTTTCTGGGCATTATTCCATTTATTTCATAGTGCCCAAGAAGGAGGGCACCTTCAGGCCCGTCCTGGACCTCAAGTCAGTCAACCGACACCTACGGGTCACCAGCTTTCGCATGGAAACTCTACGGTCTGTCAAGAATTCAGTACAGCCAGGTGAGTTTCTCATCTCCCTATATCTGTCAGAAGCCTACCTGCATATCCCAATTCATCAGGATCATCAGCGCTATCTACGCTTCAAAGTCCTGAATCAGCACTTCCAGTTCCGGGCCTTACCCTTCGGGTTAGCCACCGCGCCGAGGATCTTTACCACAGTAACAGTTGTAGTGGCAGCGGCACTCAGGAAGGAAGGAATCCTAGTCCATCCCTACCTGGACGATTGGCTGATCAAGGCAAAGTCACTGGAAGAGAGTCACCGGGCAACCAACAGAGTTATAACTGTTCTGGAAAGCCTAGGATGGGTAGTCAACATAAAGAAGAGTTCCCTACAGCCATCCCAGTTGCTGGAATACCTAGGGGTCCAATTCGACACCCAAGAAGACAAGGTCAGCCTGACCTCCAAGAGAAAGTCAAAACTCCGGACTCATCTGCAGGTCTTGCTGAGCGCCAGCCGGCCCACAGCTCGAGATTATCTCCAAGTCCTCGGCCTCATGGCATCCACCCTGGAGGTGGTGCCATGGGCGCGGGCTCATATGAGACCATTGCAAAGCGCCCTTCTATCTCGATGGAGTCCATGATCACAGGACTACACCATACGCCTGCCTCTACCAGCCAGAGTGCGGAATCAACTACGCTGGTGGTTATGGCCCGGCCACTTGAGCCGGGGGTCAAGAATGTCCTCCCCAACCTGGATTCTGCTCACCACAGATGCCAGCCTGAACGGATGGGGAGCGCACTGCGAGGAGCTCACCGCCCAAGGACGGTGGACCAGAGAAGAGTCAAGATGGAATATCAACCGACTAGAGGCACGGGCAGTCAGGCTAGCGTGCCTGCGATTTGCCCACAGACTTCGCAACAGAGCGGTCAGAGTGATGTCAGACAACGCCACCACAGTGGCATACATCAATCGACAGGGCGGCACCAGAAGCCAACAGGTGTCCCTAGAAATAACTCCCCTGATGATTTGGGCAGAGGCCAATCTTCAGGACATCTCCGCCGTACACATCGCCGGGAAGGACAACACTGCAGCAGACTTCCTCAGCAGAGAAAGTCTAAACCCGGGAGAATGGCAGCTGTCACCCACAGCTTTTCAGATAATTGTGGATCACTGGGGGACGCCAGCCATGGACCTATTAGCAGACAGGTCCAATGCTCAAGTTCCCAGATATTTCAGCCGCAGGCGGGATCCCCAAGCTCTGGATCGATGCCCTGGTACAGCCGTGGCCTCAGGGGATCCTACTATATGCATTTCCTCCATGGCCCCTGTTGGGCGCCATTGTTCACAGGATTCAGCGACACAGAGGTCTAGTTCTTCTACTAGCCCCGGACTGGCCAAGAAGACCCTGGTACGCAGACATGAGAAGACTACTGGCAGGGAATCCTCTACCTCTGCCTCCAGACCGGGACCTGCTACGGCAAGGCCCCATCCTCCACGAGGATCCAGCTCAATTCTTTCTTACGGTCTGGCCATTGAGAGGGCTAGACTGAAGAAAAGAGGATACTCAGAGCCGGTGATAGATACACTCCTCCGAGCGCGCAAGTTCTCCACTTCACTAACATATATCAGGATCTGGAGAATCTTTGAAGCCTGGTGCGATTCTCACAGCACCAATTCGCATACCGCACAGATTCCTATCATTTTGGGACTTCCTACAAGATGGACTTCAGAATGGTCTCTCCCTCAGCTCCATCAAGGTACAGGTAGCAGCGCTGTCTTGCTACGGTCCCAGACGTGACGGCAAATCCATTGCCCAGCACCCAGACGTTTCACGCTTCCTGAAAGGAGTTAAACACATTCGCCCGCCACTGAAGTGGCCAGTGCCCTTGTGGAACCTTATCCTGGTATTGGAATTTCTAGCGGGATCAGCCTTCAGGCCCCTTCGAGGCCTGTCGCTCCGTTTGTTAACCTTGAAGATGGTTTTCTTGCTGGCTGTGTGTTCAGCACGCCGCATCTCAGAGCTACAAGCACTATCCTGTCGTGATCCATTTCTTAGAATCACTCCAGAGGCTATCCATCTCTGTACAGTTCCTTCCTTTTTACCCAAAGTGGTCTCCCACTTTCACCTCAACCAAACCATATCCTTGCCTACCACAGAAGGTTTGAAGAAATCGGAAGAAGGTCGAATACTACGTCATCTCGACATCGGCAGACTGCTGTCCAGATATCTGGAAATGTCAGAAGCGGTACGAAAGACGGACCACCTGTTCGTCCTGCACAGCGAGAAGAAGCAAGGGGAAGCGGCCTCACGGCCGACCATCGCCCGCTGGATTAAAGAAGCTATCAAGGCAGCCTACGTAGAGGCAGGAAAACCACCACCTCTACAGGTCAAGGCTCATTCTACCAGAGCACAATCAGCCTCTTGGGCAGAAGCTAAGCTGCTGTCGCCTGCAGAGATATGCAAAGCGGCAACGTGGTCCTCCCTCCATACCTTCTCCAGATTCTACCGTCTGGACGTTCAGGCCAGGGAGGACACAGCATTTGCGAGGGCAATCCTAAACTGTCCTCGGGCAGCCTCCCGCCCAGTCTGGGAGTAGCTTTTGTACATCCCATTTGTTTTGAGTCCATCTGCTACACGCTAGGAAACGTTAAGATTACTTACCTGGTAATCTCCTTTTCCTTAGTGTATGCAGATGGACTCAGCATCCCGCCCGGCTGCCGGTATACATGGGGATTCGCTGACTCACGGTAAGCCATGTTTTGCTTATGATAGGGCTTCCACCCTGTCGGGTGTCGACGCCTTCCGGTTGAGAACACTGGCGGTCTCCAGCTACCATCAATTGGTCAGGGTAATCCTGTTGATTAATCGATCGGTCAGTACACATATGGCTATAACAGCTTTTGCAAGGAAGATTACTGAATTGCTTCACTTCCTGTGGGGGTATATGTACCCGTGCTGACGTCAGATCCGTCTCCAACTGCTAGCACGAGCACACTATACCCATTTGTTTTGAGTCCATCTGCATACACTAAGGAAAAGGAGATTACCAGGTAAGTAATCTTAATATTTTGTGTTAGGTTGGCTGGTGATGTTTTTGATTGTGCATGAGGTTTTAATAAGAAAGTGGTCTGACCAGGGAACGGGAGTGTATGTGGTGAGTTGTGGGAGGAGGTGGGAGTTCATGAAGATAAGGTCGAGGGAGTGTCCAGCTTTGTGTGTGGGGCTAGAAATGATTTGATGGAGGTCCATCGCTTTAAGAGCTGAGAGGAAGGTTTGACAGCTGTGAGAGAGTGGGAGTACGTCAATGTGGAGGTTGAAGTCTCCAAGGACTATGGCGGGTATGTCTCTGGTGATTGTGAAGGCTCACCGCCCGTGCTGCCCTGGGTGCCGCTCCGCTGCCTCCGGTTCAGGCCCCTCGCGAGTCCTGGATATCCCTGGAGTCCCTCAGTCTCACAGGACTCCCTGGGTTCAGGTCTCCGCCGGCCCTGGTTTTGCTGGGCCTCTGGGTTCTCTTTGTATGGCGTGGGGTTGAAGCAGTCCCCCAACCCCCAAAGATAACACAGAGAGAGAGAGAGGTTCCTCAAAGCATTTTTATAAAGCAGAGTAGCTGAATCTGTTACATTGGCTCCGTCCCCTCAGGAGCTGAACAAATGACCCTGCCCCCGCTCTCCAGCAGTCTAACCCCTTAACACAGGTGCTGGATTAAAGGTACTGTTTGAGCCCCCCGGCTCTCCAGTTCACCAGCAAACCCCCTTAACGCATGTGCTGGATTAAAGGTACTGTTTGAGCCCCCCTGGCTCTCCAGTCCACCCGCAAACACACCTGCCCTAACTTCCCTTAGGGTACAGGTTCTCTGTTTCCCTTTTCAGGCTAGGCTGTGCCCCTGAGACAGCTGGAGGATTCCTCTCCCCCGGAACCTACCTCCATTTCCTTCTCTCCTCTTGCTTCCTGGCACTGGCTTTTTCTGGCCCCTGCCGCTACCTAGGCCCGCCCTCTTCCTCTAGCTCCCTAGGCTCACCTGTGTGACTCATTAGTCCAAGTCTGCCACCTGCTCTCCTCCAGGCTCTCCCCACAGGTCAGGTGGTGGTTCTAGGAACCTGGGACTTGTAGTTTCTCGCCCTCACCTGCTCCCCCTGCTGGCTGGCTCTAGTATTACTAGCCACCTTATGGTATCTTATCCATTCCTGCCCCCGGCAGCGCTGCACTCCATCACATGATGTTTGCTGCAATGCATTCGATGATAGGGGAGATGTCAGTATCTAGGTTTTTACCGGGTTGCTCAGAAATTAATGCCTGCCCTTGGGCTCAACCTGGAATTCATTGCCATCAATCTCCTAAGCTAATAGCTACAGATTAGAAGACAAGACCATAGTGTGGAGAGAGACTGAGTGGCAGCAAAAGCCTCAAGGCATAGAGTGCAGGGTATCAAAATCAGCACAGAGGCATCAAAAACCCCAAAGTGTAGTGTTTATTCTGTGGCAAACAGTATGGAGGCCTTAAACCCCCACGGCATCTTGAGACAGGCAAAGGGAACTGTGATACCATGAGAGTGGTCCTTATCTTAGGAGGGTGCCGGAGGACAGAGCAGTCTGGACTCTGGATGTTTTCTTGACAGAATAAATTGATTATTCACAGCACAACAGAAAATGGTCTGCTTACCTCAGCAGCTTAAAATCAAAAGTTACAGTAATCACAAAGTCTTAGCATAGAATCTGCCACCTTATCCTCCCCAAGGTTTTCTTGTTCCCTCTTAGGCCTGCTCTTTTATACCGCAGCTTAAGGAAACACTCTTGGTCAGGTTTCCTTTGGTGGGTTGCACCTTAAGGTGGACTGGGCTAGATATTAAAAACCAGTCTTCTAAGGTGTTCTGAGAATCTTTCCTGTATACTCCTTCACAGGAACCAAAAATAGTTGTATGAGCAGCAAAGGCAGCATCAATAGTGGAATGAATAGTTACCTAAGGCACTGCAAAGCAGCAAAACATTATCAGTAGTGGCAGGTCTTCTGCAAGGCCCCATGAAATAGAATCAGTTTTGAAAATAATGCCTTTGTTACCTCAGGAGCAGGCTGGGCAGTAACGGTAGCAGACTTAGACAGCAAGGCATAGAGCAGGAGTGGCCAACTCTGGTCCTCAAGGGCCTCAAACAGACCTGCTTTTCAGGATATCCACAATGAACATGCATGAGAGAGATTTGCAAATACTGACATCAGTAGCATGGGATCTACTTAGTGTTTGGGTACTTCCCAGGTACTTGTAGTCTGGATGGGATGCTGGGCTTGATGGACCCTTGGTCTGACCCAGTATGGCAATTTGTTTTTATGTCTCCATTGTATGTAATTCTATTTATGTAATATTTATTATAGATATCCAGAAAATCAGGTTTGTTTTGTTTTTGATAATTGGAGTGGCCACCCCTGGTATAGAGCCATGAAAGAAATGGGGGTGAGAGGAGAAACTTGTAATTTTTTTTTCTCTTAACGTTATTTCTTTATGGGGACAAAACACCTCAGAATAAACCAGAGAGAAGTACACTGGGAGACCTAGGCTGGGATCCTAGAGTAATACAACAAAACAGCATGTTGGAGAACCAGAAAAGATGTGGGATTGGAGGAGAAACTTGTAATCTTTTTTTCTTTTTTTACATTTTATTTTTTGGGGAAAACCACCCCAGTATAACTGAGAAAGAAGCGGGTGGGAGAAATAGGCTGGGATCCAAGCAGCAAACACAAAGAGGCAGCAAGAGCTCCAAAATGTAGCAACAGGAGGAAGGCAGAGTGGCAGCAGAACCACCAATGTGTAGCGTCAGGAGCAGGACAGCAAGCTAGAGTGCCAGCAACATCCTTAAGATGTTTTGTCATCCAGACATGTGCCTGCATATTCTGGGAAACCTAGTAAAAACAGATTGATTTTCAAGAAAACCAACTTTTCCTTCAACTATAGTGCCAGCCTTGAACAATGAGGGCTCATTATTCTCCCTGTCATTGAGAAGATACTTTATCGCAGGACAAGCAGGATGGTAGTCTTCACATATGGGTGACGACATTGATGGAGCCCTGGTACGGAAAACTTTCTGTCAAAGTTTCTAGAAACTTTTGACTGGCCCTGTGAGGCCACTGAGCATGCCCAGTATGCCATGATATTCTCTGCCACAGGGGGTCTCTCTTCAGTCTTCGTTTTTCCGTGCTGCTGTAAGCATCGCGGAGCAAGGAGCCTTATGAGTTTTCCTTACAATATTACCTGACTAAAGTCATTTCTCAAAATTTTTTCTCCCATAAGGGATCTCTCTGATTTCCACCGGCTGGTGAGTTATTGCAGTCTCGTTTTCACTTTTAAGTAAAAACTTCCTTTCATAATTTTCTTTCCTCTTTTTCATTGACGGCTGTCTACAGAAAATGGCTTCCGGATTTAAAAAATGTCCGGTTTGTAATAGGACAATGCCCATAACAGATCCACACCTAGAGTGTGTTCTCTGTTTAGGAGATAAACATGATATCTCATCCTGCCCTCAATGTGCAGAGATGACAAAGGAAGGAAACTTTGACAGGAGAAGATGGAACGTCTTTTTCACCTTCAGCTTCTTCCTTCTCCTTCAACATCAACAAAATCGTCCCCGGTGGGTGTTTCAAAGCGAATATTGTTGAAAAAACGTCATCTGGAGGGGTCCGGAGATCACCCATTGCCATCGACTTCGGCATCGACAAGGTCAGTAGTCACACATCGACCAAAACATCGTCACAGACATCGATACACTCAGACTCCAGCGACGCCTCTCTCCCCGGAGGAACTGACCGCTAAACGGCTTAAACCTCAGGAAACTCTGCTACCCTTGGTGCTGGGGCCTATACCTCCATCACTTTCAGCTGCTCTGTCTCCAGCTGTTTCGCAGGAATTGTCAGAATTTATCCGGCAAGCGGTGCTCCAGGCCCTTAAAGAACAGACACCTATTCCGGCGACTTTGCCGGTGCCGTCGCCAATGCTGGTCTTGAACCGATGCTGGTGATTGCACCGAAGCTGGTGACTACAATGATGCCGGCGACCCCTGTTGATGCTGGTACCGATACCGATGCTGACGAGTCCGTCTATGCTGGTACCTACATCCACTCCAGCTAAGGTGATGCCAGCACGACCACCGAAGGCACCAACGCCATCTTCGATTCTAGCGCCGACACCATCGATGCCAATCTCACCTGGAGACCCAGGACATCCAGAGCTGGCACTCTACTAACTTTTAATGAAGAAATTTGATGAGGTGGTCGGGGCTCTTCCTCCCATACCTCGGAAAGAACACCCTGAGGAGTCACCCCTTGATGACCCGCAACCAGGTCCTTCAGGGATTCCTCGACTGCTTAGAACTTATCCAATTTCTCCACCTAGACAAGATCCATATGATACTTATTTTTTATTATTTTTATTTAACAGCTTTTAATATACCGGTGTTCGTGCGGGCACATCACGCCGGTTTACAATAAAACTTGAGAAAGGAGGAAAATTACAAAAAACAGGGAGCGGGTGAGGGAGCAGGTGAGAAAGGGGGGCGGGAGTGAGGGGGATAGATAGAGGAGGAAGGGATAGCGGCTGAGAAAGTAGAGGAGAGTAACCATAATTGAGGTGGAGGTATTTACAGGAGGAGGTATTTACAGCAGAAGGACTAGGAGTGATACACACTCAGATACCTGAGTGTGTATTACTCAGATACCTGAGTGTGTACTGATACACACTCAGGTATCTGAGTGTGTACTTGGAGTGATACACACTCAGATACCTCATCTGAAGCTTTCATGTCAGATCCTTCACTACTGGATCCAAGGAAAAAATCTCCACTGGAAGATTTATCATTCACAACTTTTATCCAGGAAATGGCTGACACCATACCTTTCACCTTGATCACAGAGCAAGATGTAAGGCAGCAAACATTGGAGGTTCTCCAATTTGTAGACCCTCTGAAGCAAGTGGTAGCCATACCCATCCATGATGTCCTTCTGGAATTACAACATTGGATTTGGGAACATCCATGCTCAGTGCCTGCTGTTAACAAAAGTATGGACACTACATATTTGGTGCAGCTTGCTCCTGGCTACCAAATATCACAGCTTCCCCACCAGTCCGTAGTGGTAGAGTCTGCGCAAAAGAAGTCCAAGAGAATAAGCCCACATTTCTAAAATCCCCCGGGTAGAGATCATAGATTCTTAGATTCCCTGGGACGAAAGGTCTATCAAGGAGCCATATTAAATTCTAAGATATCTTCGTATCAATTATACATGACTCAGTACCAAAGAAATCTGTGGAAGCAGATGCAGGACTTTATACCATCACTTCATCACAACATCAAGAAGCAGCCCAAGCAATCATCCACAAAGGGCTGGAGGCTGGCAAACACAAAGTCTGTGCGGCCTATAATTGTTTCGAGACATCTTCCAGAGTGGCTGCATCGGGAATAAGTGCCAGACGGGCATGGCTTAAAGCCTCAGACCTCAGGCCTGAAGTCCAGGAGAAGTTAGTAGATCTCCCATGTCTTGGTGATAATCTTTTTGGATCTAAAGTACAGGATGCAGTTGCTCAATTGAAAGAGCATACAGAAACCCTAAGGCAACTTTCATTGATCCCGCAGGATCCACCTACACAGCCAACTCGTAGGCCTCAAATGAAAGATTCTAGGAGACCCTTCTACAGACAAAGGTGGTATTACCCCCCCCCCCCCCCCAAACATCTAGGAGCAGGTCTTCTAGGTCGCAACAAAGACCTCAGCCCAGACAACCTAGAACAGCTAGGCCTCAACCTCTGCCACAGACTGGACCAGTAGGGGGCCGAGTAACCTCCTTTTACAACCATTGGTTACAAATAACAACAGACCAATGGGTACTAGCAATAATATCTCGAGGTTACCAACTCAATTTCCTCTCAATTCCCACAGATTCTCCTCCAATATCTCTCTCTCTAGGAGAAAATCACATAATCCAATTGCAAGAAGAACTATCCACCCTTCTGAGAGCCAGGGCTGTAGAGCCAGTACCCCGATCTCAGCAGGGCAGAGGGTTCTATTCCTGTTATTTCCTCATTCCAAAGAAAACCGGAGGCCTACGTCCCATCCTAGACCTCTGAAATCTCAACAGATTTCTGAAGAAAGAAAAGTTCAGGATGGTTTCTCTAGGCACCATGCTTCCACTTCTTCAAACAGGAGATTGGCTTTGTTCTCTGGATCTTCAAGATGCTTACGCTCACATTCCAATATTCCCTCCTCATTTCAAGTATCTGCGTTTCATGGTAGGTCATCAGCATTTCCAGTACAGAGTACTATCATTCGGACTTGCCTCTGCTCCCAGAGTATTCACCAAATGTCTGGCAGTAATAGCAGCACACTTGCACAAGGAAAGTGTCCACGTCTTCCCTTATCTGGACAACTGGCTCATCAGAAGTCAATCTTAACAAGGAGCTCTGACTTCTCTCAGTTGAACAATCACTCTACTTCACTCCATGGTCTTTCTCATCAAATATCAAAAGTCCCATCTCACTCCGTCTCACCTACTTCAATTCATAGGAGCAGAATTGAACACCATACTCTCAAAGGCCTTTCTACCCGACGATCGAGCAGAAATACTTTCCCTACTGACAAACTCGATTCACTCAAGCAACAGCTCATCAGTTTCTAACCTTACTAGGCCACATGGCATCCACAGTTCATGTCACTCCTATGGCCAGACTAGCCATGAGAATAATGCAGTGGACTCTAAGATCACAATGGATTCAAGCCATTCAACCACTTTCCTCTCCAATTCAAGTAACCCACCAACTATGTTCCTCTCTACTTTGGTGGGCGAACAAGGACAATTTGCGCAAGGGCCTACCCTTCCAACAACCGGTCCCACAGATAACTTTAACTACAGATGCATCCACTTGGGTTGAGGAGCTCACATAGACAATCTCCAAATCCAGGGGACTTGGGACAAAACTCGAAGCAACATTTCAAATCAATTTCCTGGAACTTCGAGCTATACGTTTTGCGCTGCATGCGTTCAAGGACTGCTTTTCACACAAGACTGTTCTGATCCAAACGGACAACACAGTAGCCATGTGGTACATCAACAAACAGGGAAGTACGGGCTCGTATCTCCTTTGTCAAGAAGCTGCACAGATTTGGGACTTGGCCCTAACACATTCAATATTTCTCCGAGCCACTTATCTGGCAGGCATTCACAGTGTACTGGTGGATCGACTCAGTCGTCAATTCCAACCACACGAGTGGTCCATGGATCCCTCGGTAGCGACCAGGATATTTCAACGTTGGGGACAACCAACAATAGACCTCTTTGCGTCACACCTGAATCACAAAGTGGACAGATTCTGTTCTCTACACAAACAGAAAAACCAGCCAGCCAAGGACGCCTTTGCTCACCCTTGGAACTCAGGCCTTCTATACGAGTATCCTCAGATACCGCTCATAACCAAAACTCTAGTGAAGCTACAACAGGACAAGGGGTCCATGATACTCATAGCCCCGTATTGGCCTCGACAAGTATGGTTTCCCACACTTCTAGACCTCTCGATCAGGGATCCAATTCATCTGGGAGTAGTTCCCAATCTCATAACTCAGGATCAGGGTCAGTTGCGCCATCCCAACCTTCAATCCCTATCCCTGAAAGCCTGGATGTTGAAAGTTTGATTTTACAACCACTCAATCTTTTAACAAATGTATCTCAAGTGCTTATTTATTTATTTATTTATTTCACTTTATATACCGACTTTCAAATTCATTTCAAGACGGTTTACAAAAAATTAAGTTGCAGTAGCAACACTCAAATACATTTAAAACAATCCTTACACATTTTACAACACACAAAATTTAAACTAAAACATTTTAAATACCACTTTAAATACAGCCATACACTAGAACCCCACCTCTTCTTCCCCTATCGTCGTACCATTTATCCTCTATCCCATCCTCCTGCTTGCTTAATCTTCCCCTTATTAAGCCTCCTTTCCACCCTCACCCAACTAGACTTCTCACTATTAACCCTGCTTAACCCTCCTCAATCTCTGAAAGTAAAATAAGAAAGGTCCATTAATTAGCATTAATTAGCATAAGCCCTTTCAAATAGCCAGGTTTTAATTTGCTTCCTAAAACTACTGATGTTCTCCTCTAACCGAATCTCAACAGGCAAAGAGTTCCACAACTTTGGTCCTGCCAAGGACAAAGATCTTTCCCTCACTGAGCTCAAATGAGCCAGTTTGGGTGATGGAATAGTTAGCAGGGCCTGCCCAAGAGATCTCAGGTTCCGTACTGGAGCATGAATGCGCAGTGAGGCATTTAGCCATTCAGAATTTGTGCCATAAATGGCCTTATGTATTAAAGTTAAACATTTATATTGTATACGGGCCTGCACCGGCAACCAATGTAAACCCATCAGTACTGGGGAAACGTAAGAACTATTCTTCAAAATGGAAAAGATTTATTTTGTGGTGCATACAAGAGTATTGATCCTTTTTCCTGCCCCACAACTTCTCTACTAGACTACTTATGTCATCTTTCAGACTCTTGTCTCCAGACTTCATCTGTCAGAGTACACCTAAGTGCAATCTTAGCCTACCATAACAAGATGGGAGATGCACCAATATCCATACATCCTCTTGTCAGTAGATTTATGAGAGGTTTAATTCACCTTAAACCACCAATTCGGCCACCAGTCATAGAATGGGACCTGAATGGTCTTAACAAGACTCATGGGTTCTCCTTTCGAACCCATGAATTCCTGTGATCTTAAATTTCTCACATGGAAGACTATCTTCCTCATAGCCATTACATCGGCTAGAAGGGTTAGTGAGTTACAAGCACTTGTCACGTACTCACCCTATACAGAATTCCTACATGACAGAGTGGTTCTCCGTACACATCCAAAATTCCTTCCCAAAGTAGTTACGGAATTCCACTTGAACCAATCCATAGTTTTACCCACATTCTTTCCAAGGCCTCATTCTCACCAAGGAGAACGGGCCTTACATACCTTGGACTGTAAATGTGCACTAGCATTTTACTTAGACCACACTGCAGTCCATAGGAAATCCACTCAGCTCTTTGTATCTTATGATCCAAACGAACCGGGAAAAGCAGTGGGTAAACATACTCTATCCAACTGGTTAGCAGATTGCATACAGTTTTGCTATGAAAAAGCAGGCCTTCCTCTCCAAGGGCGAGTAAAGGTGCACTCAGTAAGAGCAATGTCAACCTCAGTAGCACACTATCGTTCAGTGCCAATTCTTGACACATGTAAAGCAGCAACATGGAGTTCTTTACACACCTTTGCAGCTCATTACTGTTTGGACAAGCAGGGACGACTAGATTCAGCCTATGGACAATCTGTCTTAAAGAACTTGTTTCCAGTTTAACCCCAACTCCTTCCACATCCAATTTGCTTTGACCTTTGGCTGCCTCATTTTCAACAACAATACATTCTGTTGCTTCACTACAAAATGACTCAGTCTCTAGCTTGCTATTCACCTATATGTGAGGACTAGCATCCTGCTTGTCCTGGGATAAAGCAAAATTGCTTACCTTCTAATAGGTGTTATCCCAGGACAGCAGGATGTAGACATCACGAAACCCACCCGCCACCCCGCGGAGTTGTCCAATATGTTTATTTTATTTTTGCTAAAGCTTATTGCTACATACGAGACTGAATAGAGACCCCTGTGGCAGAGAATATCATGGCATGCTGGGCATGCTCAGTGACCTCACAGGGCCAGTCAAACGTTTCTAGAAACCTTGACAGAAAGGTTTCCAAACCAGGGCTCCATCAATGATGTCACCCATATGTGAGGACTACATCCTGCTGTCCTGAGATAACACCTATTACAAAGTAAGCAACTTTGCTTTCTCTGGGTATGCTGGTTGGTAGGCAGGAAAGATAATGCTGGGCTAGATCTGGCGAGACTGGACTTGTGTTGTATGCCAGCAGATCCATGGCCATGACCTCCATGGGCTCTGTCAGATAGCGTGTCACAGAAATTTCTGCTGGGGTCTCCTTTGCTGAGGTGAGTCGAGGATCTCTACTACCAGCTGCTCTAGGTATGGCCTGCACCAAGAGAGACAAGTTTGTGGGGACATTGTGGCTGTGGTGTGTTGAGATGGGGAAGGAAGTGGTAACTCTTGCTGTCTCTACTCTCTGGAGTAGCTACTCTTTTCTTTACTATGTCCCCACTGTACCTCTGCCTCCAATGCTCCTGTTCACATACCCTAGCCACCATTATCTCTTTCATGTAAATAAGATGCTGAGACTGGAGGGCGAGACTCCCTTTCACCCGTAGGTCACAAAGCGTGGAAAGCATGTAAGTATTGTGTTCTGTCAGAGTTTTCAGTATCTCTTGCATGTGCTGCTGCAAGGAATCTACAAACTGCAACACCTTTGCTTTTATTCTCCCTTGTTCATGGAAACTCTCTAACTTCTCCAGAATTTTTACTGTGGGGATGACCCTGCCCAGGGTGGCACTTCTGGACCTCAGATCCTCAGTTGTATCCTTGAAGGGCTTCAGTACTTGTATCAGCTGATTCATCACTACATAATCATGATGCCCGAAGGGGTGTTCCACACCTATCCTGTTTCAAGAGACGGGTCATGAAGGGGTGTCTGCTGCTCCACTAACTTCTGCAACATCGTGGAATTCCAGCAGGTGGTGAATCATCCGCTTATGAGGAATCCCAGATTCTTCCTGCTGCTCATGCAGAAGCTGCTACCCTTCATGCGACAGTGAAAATATCTTGCTGTCTTGCTGCATCCCTTGATCAGCTCCTTCAGGACTGCAATCCCATGTTTCTTGGACATCCCTCACTGCCAATTGCAGCAGTAGCACAAAGCAGCAGAACCCCTGATAGCTCTTACCTCTCAGGCATTGCTTAGTTGACATAGTTACCTGTCTCACTGCAGCTCTTTTACATGGGCCATAGACTTGAATGGCTAATAGAAAATAATGAAATGAAAATGGTAGTTTTATAGTCATGGGCATCCATTTGTTTCAGCAGGCCACAAATGACATGAAAATGGTCCCATTTGTTGCATTTTACATATTTGTTTGAAAAGAATACACATCCCTAGCATTCACTTTTTCAAAATCTGTGAGCTCTAGGCCTTAGTGCTTTATAGTGAGTTTCTTCACAATAGGGTGATGTTTAGTACTAATTCCAAGTTCCTGCCTAAGGTAGTATCGGAATTCCACATTAGTCATTCTACCAACAGTTTTCCTAGGTCAGTTGCTCATGGAGTGTATCGGCCCTGTGGTTACTGCATTGCAAAAGAATTGTTGCCTTTTATTTGAAGCCCATAGAAGGATCGCCCAGCATTTTGTTTCTTTTGATCCGAATAGTCCAAGCTTCTCAGTGAGGAACAATGCCATATCCAGCTGCATGATAGATTGTATCTGTCATTTTTATACACTTGCAGGCCTTATCTGAGGAGGGCTTAGGGTAGTGATGACTGTTTAGGTTTTATTATATTTGTTATACTGCAAGTCTACAGTATATTCCAAGTGTTGCCAACCTAAAGTCTATCTCCATGGAACAGATTTGCAAATCTATAACATGGTGTTCAGCCAATACATTAAGCAGTCTTGATGATTTGTTCATCCTACAAGGCCTGTTTTATAAATTAGTTTTCAACTCCTTGCCACCCATGGTTCATTCCTGTTTGGTTTCCGAGTTTTCTGTCTGTGTTCTTTGTTATATTCTGCCCATTGGCATCTTGTTTTCCCCATCTTGTTGGTGACAACCCTTAACTATCTAAATGGCTCATTGCAGTTGCTTGTCATCAGATAAAGCATAATTGCTTGGCACTGAGTTATGTAACTCATTCACTTCCCTCTTATTAGAAGTGTATTTACTCTTTCAAAAAGTTTTAGTACACTGAGCAGTCAGTCTAGTGGCATGAGGGAAGCTGCCGTGTGTGTAAAAATCTTCCTGGATAATGCACAAAGATCCCCCACCTGTGCTGTCACATGACCCATCTCCCTAGCTTATTGCACTGCTTTTATCAGAGGGACACCAGTTACAGGTAAGCAATTGTGAATTTTGCTGTATTGCATTTTTTACTATTTGAAAATGAAAAATGATTCATAAATAAGGGGAAAAAATCTGAGGAAGTGGAGATTGTTCTAATCTCATTTTTGAGACTGAATCAATGTCTATTGATAGCTGAGGAAATGCTCATTCTGTCAGGAAGGATTACAAGTACCAGAGGAAGAGAGCGAGAGGGAGATTTTCTGCCTGAGGAGATCTGATATGCTTATTGGTTTTGTCTTGCATTTCCCAAGATAGAATAACTTATGATCCTGACTTTTGTTGCAGTTTTAGAAATGCAGTTGATGTTGAGGAAAATTCCTGTTCTTTAGATTCACAGAACCTAATTGCAGCAGGCAATCCTGGGAGTAGTGTGATATTAAAGTTCAAAGAAAGAACCCACTGAGACCTAAATGATGGTGATCAGCCCTGTTAATAAAATCTGTGAAATTCATAAATATTAATATTAAAGGGAAAGGTTAAAATTAAACAGAATTGTATAGTTTGGAAGGCAGTCTTTCCAAATGAATAAGAAGCAATCACTTTAAAGGCTTAGGTTCCCTTTATTAAATAGTCAATGAGAAATAAACCATGGGAAAATTTTAACATGCAAATTGGAATGTTTCTCTTTTTGTGTCATAGTTGCCCATTGTGCATCTTCACGACAAATCATCTCTCATTGGAAGAACTGCACACGACATGATTGTCCAGTGTGCCTCCCCTTAAAAAATGCCAGTGATAAGCGAAATCAACAACGTAAGTAGTCTGCACTACTGACAATTTAGTGTGTTGTATAGTCAGATTAGTTAAAGCAAAGACAATGATGGGGGCTCAGAGTTGGCTTACTGATGGATTAATAAATGTGTCAAGCTTGACTGATTTTTCTCTGCCAAACCGTGGAAGCCAAGGTAGACTCCTCACAGTGAATCATCCAAGGAGAGAGGCAAAACAATACATTTAAATTAATATAAGGTGGCTTGAATCATAAATAGTGCAGTTTTTTTGTTGAAGTAAATACGGAAGACTTGTCACACACTAGATCATTTGTCAATACCTTATGGAAGCTCTAACATTTGCAGTCTTAGATAAACCTAGAGTGAACGTTAAAAGTGGAGATTATAATCTAAAATCTCCAACTGGTAAGAGAACAACAGTAGATTTATAAATTCAACATGGCGTAACCATATGCCCTCAATAAAGAAGTTGATTGGTCTGTATTTTATTAATTGCTTTTTTTCATTTTTGGACCCTGCATAAGTTGTTTTTTTTTTTTTTTTTTAAACCTGCTGTTTTATTTAAAACTTGGATGTGGTGTGTGGGACCCAGGTATTCAATCAAGATGTAGACGAGCTGGTTAAGACCCTTAACCAACGGGCGACATGTTTAAAAAATTTGCGGTCCATTTCCTTCCCACTCCTCTCGCCTCCCCCCCTCTCTCCTCTCCCCTCTCCTCCCCCCACTCTCTCCTCTCCCCTCTCCTCCCCCCACTCTCTCTCATCTCCCCTCCCCTCCCCCACTCTCTCCTCTCCTCCCCCCACTCTCTTCTTCTCCCCCACTCTCTCCTCCCCCCCAACTCCCCTCCCACCTCACTCACCTCCCCTCCCTCCCCTCCCCCACCTCACTCCTCACCTCCCTCCTCACTCCTCCTCCCCCACCTCTCTCCTCCCCCCACCTCCCTCTCACCTCCCTCTCACCCCCCCTACCCCACTCTCTCCTCCCTCCTCTCAGCTCACTCTCTCCTTCCTCCCCTCACTCACTCCCCCTCCCTTTCAGCTCATCCACACCTGGCAGACAGGGGGGTGTCCCTCCCTCGCGTGCGCGCCGCTGCTGCTCCTCCCGCTCCTGCTGCTTGTCGTCGTTGTCGCCGCCGCGGCGGCTACTGCTCCTCCCGCTCCTGCTCGTCGCCGCCACTCCTGCTTGCTGCTGCCGCCGCCGCTCCTGCTCCTAAGGAGCAGGCGCCATTTTTTTTTTCGGGCACGCTCCGCTCTGGCCGACGTGCTGCCCGCGCATGCGCGGTAGAGTTGCTCTCTACTGCGCATTTGCGGCACATCGGTCAGGGCTCCCTTATCTAGTAGATATATATTTATATATATATATGAATGAAATGTGGATTTAAAGTGACATGATTAGTTATTCCTTGTCACATTGAAGTGATATAATATGGCTTGTCTGTTAACTGCTGATAAATGCAATGAAATGATGTTTGGTTAGGTAGTAAGTTTGTATAATTAACTGAATTTTTAAAATTATGGTTATGACCTCAATAGTATGTTTGTATTCAAAGTTGATTACATTACAATTTTCTTTTGTTTCAAGCCTGGCCATTTTACTTGCATAAAAATGATCAAAAATAAGGAAAAAACAATTTAACAGAAACTTTGAAGGGAAATAGGTTGGACAGATGATTATATGTGCATGATTAAGTTCTTATAGTTAACTGTTTTAAATTTGCCACTAAGGTAACTTTAACTGAATATTGCACCATTTATGATTCCAACCACACTTATTAATTTATATAATGTATTGTTATGCCCCTCTCTCCTTGATTGATACTTTTTTTTTTTTTTTTTGCTGCATGTTACTTTGTGTCCAGCAGATGTAGAGGAAAATACACCTACAAGTTTTATTCACTTACACAGTTCCCAGTTTGTGCCACTTGAATTTAACTGTTTATTTTTACTATATTTATTGAAGTGTGTATTAGTAAAATACATTGACACTGTGAATAATTCACACAACTTCAGTTGGCACCATTTCAGAGCTACAAGCTTTCTATAATTTTATATTTTGATGGAGTTTGATTGTCTCTGTCATTCTTAGTGACACATTCAGTGTTATACAGTACCTCAGCAAAGGTAGAAATATACTTGACTAAATAACGATCAGAGGAACTGGTATATAAGTTTGACAGTGAAGTTTAAATACCCAACTTATGTTAGTACCAACCAGTGGTGCCCCAAATTTGTTATATCATCTCTATAAGTTCAGGCAGGATGAAGAACAGTAACTGTTGAGAATACAGTGTTACACAAGTGCACTAAAGTAGCAAGTCATAGTAGCCAAGATATTAAAACTGAAAACAGCAGAATTTCAGGTGAAATACACATCTTGATACCATATATCTTGTTTTTTTAAATAATTTCCTTTCTTGCTTGGAGTAGTTCATTTTATACATGTTAGTGTGAAACTGACATGTGAACGTGATAAGAAGCATCATACTCGTAACCTCATCTATTGCCATGCCCTGCACTTGTAGTGCAGGGGCAGCTGCTGGCAGTACCCAGAAAAGGGATTAAAGTTGGAGGAGATCATAGGCGTAGAATATGATAGCACATAAAAGACAAGGTCCATCAAGTCTACCTAGTTGGCTTTCTTTTACAATGATTACATCTTAATTGATCTCTGGCTTTCCCATCATATCTTGAACTTGTTACTGTTTTTGCCATGTATCCACTGTCCTTTCCAGAAGGACCTTGAAGGAGATTGAAACGGTACCCAAAAGAGAAAAAATTTGAAAAAGGGACTTCACAATGTGAGTGGTTTAGAATTGGAAAATAACCATTGGGAGGGGGAAGCTCTTTCCCTTCCATTTGCCTCAGCTTGCAGGGATGATGGTGTCGAGGTTAGCTAGAGCAGTGCTTCTCAACTAGCGTGCCTTCAGAGCTGATTAGATGTGCTGTGTGCTATAGAGAAGTTGCTCTCCTGATGCGCAGATGCAGGCCAGCTCCTGGGCTGTGTCCTTAGCACCTTGCAACAAAGAGATACCAGCAGTGTAACATAAGCATATGTGAGTTCCTTTATGAGAAAATGTGTGATCATGCATGCCTCTTCTTCCTAGCTACAACATGAACCTTGGAGCATAGTAATTAATGGACAGCATGCAGGGCACAGATAGCTGGTTCCATGTTGTTCAGCACACACATTGCACGAAGTATTACTTCCTCTGTCCCCTCCTGAGCTCCCTTTTTTCGATCCTTCTAGTCTTTGTCTTATCCTCAGACTGATAATGGGGATTGAACACTAGATGTGAATTACTCTGAGTGCTAGAGGGAGCAGTAGTGAAGGAGCTGTGGCAGCCAAGCTAACTAATTTTGCCTGCTGCCCACACCACACCAACTTCTCCTTTCCGAGCTTGTATATAGAGGGAACTGTTCCATCATGATGAGTTCATATGTATTTCCATCCCCTCTGTCCCTTTGTTTTAAAAGTTAGAAGAGAGAGTGGTAGGGCATTCATTGCTTCCTTGTACCTTCTTTTGGCCATTTCTTGTCTGCACTACCTACTCTGTGGAGGTTAGAGGGCCATTTTGTTTGAAATGAAAGTGTAAATTGTGATTAGATTATTTCCTTTTCTCAAACTAGCTGCTGAACTCTGACACAGATATGGTTTTTGAGCCTCAGGAAACTCTATTCTACTGGTTTTCCATCCATTCTGAAGATAGACTGCAGTACACTGCAGTGAGAAGACTACCCTGAGCCCTGATGCTTGTCTGTTTCCTATACACTCATAAAAATGCTCAAAGAGTCACCAGCACATATACACTATATGGTTGTGTGAGACATTTTGTGCACACACATTGAGGGTTACATGTGTCTGTCATAAGAATTTTCCATACTGGATTAGACCAAGGATCCATCAAGCCCAGTATCCTGTTTCCAATATTGGGCAATATAGGCCACATGTATCTAGCACAAACCAAACAATAAATAGATCCCATGCTGCTATTGTGCAGTGATAAGTAGTGGCTATTCTTCAAGTCTACTTGGTTAGTAATTTATGGGGCTTCTCTGGGAACGTGTCCAAACCTTTTTAAAACTCAGCTACGCTAACTGTCTTAACCACAACCTCTGGCAATGAATTCCAGAACTTAATAGTGCATTGAGTGAAAAAATGTTCACAGATTTGTTTTGAATGTATTGCTAACTTCATAGAGTATCCCCTAGACTTAGTAATTTTTGAAAGAGTAAATAATCTACATTTACACATTCTATCCACTCATGATTTTATAGACCTCTATCATATCCTCCCTCAGCTATCTCTTCTCCAAGCTAAATAGCTCTAACCTCTTTAGCCTTTCCTCATTGGGAAGTTGTTCATCCCCTTTATAATTTTGGTTGCACTTCTCTGTATCTCTTCCATTGCAACTATTTCTTTTTTGAAATGCGGCGACAGAACTACACACAGTACTCCAGGTGTGGACTCACCATGGAGCGATACATTGATATTTTCCATTCCTTTCCTAATGATTCCTAACATCCTGTTTGCTTTTTTGAGTTCTGTCACACACTGAACCAAGGATTTCAAAGTATTGTACACCATAATGCCCAGGTTGCTAATTCCTAATATGGAACCTAACATCGTGTAACTACACTGTGGGATACTTCCCCCATGTGCATCACTTTGTATTTGTCCCTTAAATTTCATCTGCCATTTAAATGCCCAGTCTTCCAGTCTTGCAAGGTGGTCCTACAATTTTTCACAATTTGCTTGTGATTTAACAACTCGGAATAATTTTGTGCCTGAAAATTTAATTACCTCACTCATTGTTCCCTTTTCCACATCATATATAAATATATAAAAAGCACTGGTTCCAATACAGATTTCTGAGGCATTCCACAGTTTACCATTTTGCACTGAAAATTGATCATTTAGTCCTATTTTCTATTTCCTATCTTTTAACCAGTTTGCAATCTACAATAGGATATTTCCTAGCGTGTAGTAGATGGACTCAGGACCAATGGGTATAGTGTACTCCTGTTAGCAGTTGGAGACTATCAGATTTCAATCTGACATCAGCCCCTAGTACATATACCCCTGCAGGAAGTGCAGCTCTTTGGTATTTTCCGTCTCCATAGCAGTTAGGGACTATCTGCACGCTCTCACAGTGTTAGAACCAAATTCAAAGAAGAAAATCCAAATTTAAAGAAGAAACCTAACTGAAGACGAGCCCTGCTCTCCTGCGGTGATACCTTTGGGTCCCTGGGTCCCAGTTGAGATTCCCGAGGTGATTTCTGTGGTCCCTCGGAGTTGAGCCTCGGTCCGGTGAGTTGAGCCGGAGACTGCCCGGGACGCAACCGGGAAGCGCCGAAGACACAAGGTAAGGTAGAAATCTTCTGCTTGAATCCAGTCTCAGAGGATCGAGGAGGAGCACAGGTCACCAGCCGGGACCAATGCCACCGGGTTGATCCGCCCTAGCAGGGCCAGGCCCCGGCTATTTCCAAGGGTCTACCCACGTGGAGACCCTCCGAGGGGGTCGCCATATTGCCCGTGTGCTCGCCGTCGCCATCTTGGTCCTATTTGCCGCACCGTTTGAGAGCGCACAATTCAAACTAGGCGCACAAAGCACTTGTGTGCATAAACTTACACGTGCATAAAACCTTGTGCGCTTAAGTTGTGCGCACAGAGCCGGGCGCAAATCTACAACTGAACGCACAGCTGCATGCACAACTACACGCTCATCTTAAGCGCACCGGAGTGCATAAGAGTTTATGCGCCGACAGCCGTGGCACCTCCAGAAACAGGGATAAAGGCTCAAGGCCTCTGCCCAGCATGCCACATCAGAGCCGCAGAAAGCGAGGAGGCTGACGCCCTGTGCACGCAGTGCGAAGAGGCCCTGGGAGACCCAGTCCAGGGCCAGTCCCATCCAGGGCCGAGTTGTAACTCCTCAGGGGGTACTCCGGACCTAGCCAGGGGGACCTCCCCACAGATGGGGACCCCCAAGGAACCAGCGCCCCTCAGCTTTGACCCAGCGTCGATATGGATGGAGTTCTTCAAGGGGGATTCATGCCTTTGTTCAAATGCAATCTGAACCTCAGGCTGAGCAGCCACAGGCTCCACAGGAGGACCCTCATGCCCCAGGCTCTTCAAGACCTAGGCACAAGCTTCCACTACCCAGAAGCCCCACCTATGGGGACTCGGACATCTCTGAGGAGGAAAGCGAACCCTTAGAAGAGGGGGAGCTCCCCCCGGGGACAGAGCCTCAGCGAACCATGAGACGCTTCTTCACAAAGGACGAGCTCCTGGACCTGGTCAACCAATGCCCGATGGAGCTCGCTATCCCGGGCCCAGGTACTTCGGGGGAACCTAAACTGAACCCCCTGCTGGAGGGTCTTCAACAGACTTCTCACCATTTCCCTCTGTTACAAGCAGCACAGCAGCTGATTGACCTAGAATGGAATGCTCCGGAGTCCACCTTCAAGGGGGGATGAGCTTTGGCAGCCTTGTACCCCCTGGACCCGGCAACCAAAGATCATCTTGCATGCCCAAGAGTTGATGCCATGGTCTGCGTGGTCTCCAAGCGCACTACTATCCCAGTGGAGGGAGGAGCTGCGCTCAAGGGTGCACATGACCGGCGTCTGGAATCCATCCTCAAACAGTCATTTGACGTAGCCGCTATGTCTCTACAAATTGCGGCCTGCTGCACCGTGGTGACACGTGCCTGCTTATCACAAACCA
This sequence comes from Rhinatrema bivittatum, assembly GCF_901001135.1. Taxonomy (NCBI): domain Eukaryota; kingdom Metazoa; phylum Chordata; class Amphibia; order Gymnophiona; family Rhinatrematidae; genus Rhinatrema; species Rhinatrema bivittatum. Next base: position 44,567,969 of record NC_042628.1, on the reverse strand, counting down.
GGAACAACACCCCGGGAGAAGACATGGAACGAGCAGTATCATTCTCGCGGACGCTGCCTCCGACCTAGTGCGCACTGCGGCCAGAGGAGTGTCCTCAGGTGGCTGCCAGGAGGCAACTCTGACTCCGAAGCTGGTAGGCCGACACATTTTCCAAAACGCGCCTCATGAAGATGCCCTTCAAAGGATCCCTCCTGTTCGGCAGCGAACTAGAGAAACTGGCCGACAAATGGGGCGAGTCCCCATTGCCGCGCCTACCGGAGGATAAGACTAAGAGAAACCAGCGACCCTTCCCCAGGTCCTCCAGGGGCAGAAGTTCACAGCGCTTCAATCCTTACAGGAACAACTATCAAGCCCCCCCGCACTACAGGCAGGAACCAGTCCATTCGGACCAAGCACAACAAGAGGGGGAACCAGCTCGGGTACAGGCCCCATCCGCACCCCTCAATGAGATTCAGCTGACCCATCCAAGGGAAGAAGCCATAGGGGGCAGACTAGCCCTATTCTACCGCAGATGGGTCGAGATAACTTCGGACAAGTGGGTCCTAGCCATCATTCGGGAGGGGTACTACCTGGAATTTCTGCGAATCCCTCTGGACAAGTTCATGGAGTCCCCTTGCCACGACCTCTCCAAGAGGGCGGCAGTGGAAGCTACACTGTCCAGGCTACTGGCCCTCGAGGCCATAACCTCAGTGCCTCCACAAGAGAGAAATACTTGGCATTATTCCATTTATTTTATCGTCCCCAAGAAAGAGGGAACATTCAGGCCCATCCTGGACCTCGTCGGTCAACCGCCACCTCAGGAATCCTCGCTTCCGCATGGAAACCCTATGATCCATAATAAGGGCGATACAACCGGGAGAGTTTCTCACATCCCTGGATCTTTCGGAGGCCTATCTACACATCCCAATTCATCAGGATCACCAGCGTTACTTACGCTTCAAAGTCCTGAATTGTCACTACCAGTTCCGGGCGCTACCCTTCGGGTTAGCCACAGCACCCCGGACGTTCACCAAGGTTAATAGTAGTGGTGGCGGCAACACTGAGAAAGGAAGGAATCCTCGTTCACCCTTACCTGGACGATTGGCTGATCAGGGCAAAGTCACCGGAGGAAAGCCGCCAAGTAACCAGCAGAGTCAAAACTCTTCTGGAGAGCCTAGGATGGGTGGGCAACACAAAAGCTCCCTTCAGCCCTCAGTCGCTGGAATACCTAGGAGTCAGATTCGATACCAAAGAGGACAAGGTCAGCCTGACCCCCCCACAAGGAGATCAAAATTGTGGAACAGGCTGCAAACCTTGCTGAACGATCCTCGTCCCACAGCATGTGATTACCTGCAAGTCCTCGGGCTGATGGCAACCACCCTGGAAGTTGTGCCATGGGCGCGAGCCCACATGAGGCCCCTACAGCGCTCACTCCTATCACTGTGGAGCCCACGGTCCCAGAACTACACTGTACGTCCATCACTCCCGGGCAGAGTTCGGACGCAACTACGGTGGTGGCTTCAGGCCAGCCACATGAGCCGGAGATCAAGACTATCCTCCCCAACCTGGACCCTACTCAGCACAGATGCCAGTCTACGAGGATGGGGAGCACACTGCAAGGAGCTAACCGCCCAAGGGCAGTGGAACGCAGAAGAGGCGGGATGGAACATCAACCGCCTAGAAGTGTGCAGTCAGACTAGTCTGTCTGCGGTTCGCTCACAGACTCCAAAACAAAGTGGTCAGAGTAATGTCGGACAATGCCACGACAATGGCCTACATCAACCGGCAGGGGGGAACCAGGAGCCAACAGGTGTCCCTAGAAATAGAACCCCTGATGGTGTGGGCGGAAGCAAACCTCCAGGAGATCTCCGCCATCCACATCGCCAGGAAAGATATCATCACGGCAGACTTCCTCAGCAGGGAAAGTCTAGACCCAGGAGAATGGAGGCTGTCGTCCGCAGCCTTCCAATTGATAGTGAATCGGTGGGGGACACCGGACATGGACCTTCTGGCAAGCAGATCCAATGCCCAAGTATCCAGATACTTCAGCCGCAGGTGGGAACCGCAGTCCCAAGGGATCGATGCCCTGGTACAGACCTGGCCACCGGGGACTCTACTCTACGACTTCCTGCCATGGCCCCTATTGGGCGTGATCATTCACAAGATACAACTACACAAGGAACTAGTTCTTCTGGTGGCTCCGAATTGGCCAAGAAGACCCTGGTACGCAGACATGAGAAGACTGCTGGCAGGGAACCCTCTACCCCTGCCCCCACACAGGGACATGCTACAACAAGGTCCGATCCTCCACGAGGACCCAGCTCAATTCTCTTACGGTCTGGCCATTGACAGGGCCCGCCTGAGAGAGCTGTAATTGACACCCTACTCCGAGCACGCAAGTTCTCCACATCATTAACGTACATACGGATCTGGAGAGTATTTGAAGCCTGGTGCGAAGACCACAACATCAAGCCACGCTCATTTAAAGTTCCCGTGATCCTGGAATTCTTACAGAATGGACTACAGAAGGGTCTGTCCCTCAACTCCATCAAGGTACAGGTGGCCACATTGTCATGTTACGGCTCCAAGAGCGAGGGCGACAGCATAGCTTCTCACCCGGACGTGTCACGCTTCCTGAAAGGAGTCAAACACATTCGCCCACCACTAAAGTGGCCGGTACCTCTGTGGAATCTCAATCTCGTTTTGGACTTCCTAGCGGGAACCCCCATCAGACCCCTCCGAGGCCTGTCCCTCCGCCTGTTAACCCTAAAGACTGTATTCTTGCTGGCAGTGTGCTCAGCCCGCCGCATCTCGGAACTACAAGCGCTGTCCTGCCGTGAGCCATTCCTCAGGCTCACCCCGGAGTCCATCCAACTACGCACGGTTCCCTCCTTCCTCCCCAAAGTGGTCTCCCACTTCCACCTCAACCAGACCATCTCGCTACCAACGACGGATGGCTTGAAGAATTTGAAAGAAGCCCATAGTCTACGTCACCTCAACATCGGCGGACTCCTATCCAGGTACCTGGAAATGTTGGAACACGTACGAAGAACGGACCACCTTTTCGTCCTTCACAGCGGAAAGAGACAAGGGGAAGCGGGCCTCGCGGGCAATCATCGCCCGCTGGATCAAGGAATTCATCAAGGCGGCGTACGTAGAAGCTGGCAAGCCACCACCTCTACAGGTCAAGGCCCATTCTTCCAGAGCCCAGGCAGTATCCTGGGCAGGATCTAGAATGCTGTCACCTGCCAAGATCTGGAGGGCGGCGACATGGTCCTCCATCCATACTTTCTCCAGATTCTACCGTCTGGACGTTCAGGCTCAGGAGGACACGGCATTGGCAAGGGCAATCCTAAGTGGACTACAGGCAGCCTCCCACCTGGTTCGGGAGTAGCTATTATACATCCCATTGATCCTGAGTCCATCTGCTACATGCTAGGAAATTGAGAAATTACTTACCTGATAATTTCGTTTTCCTTAGTGTAGACAGATGGACTCAGCACTCCACCCTTGGCTGCTGTTACGCATGGTCTTTCAAATAATTCAAGGGTAAGCCATGTTTTCATTTACCTAGGGCATCCACCCTGCTGGATGTCGACGCTTTCCGGTTGAGTACACTGGTGGTCTCCAGCTATAGTCAATCAACAGGTTTGTTTATTTTATTTATTTTATTTATTTAGCATTTGTTTATATACCGAGGTACAGCTGACAATGCCTTCACTCCGGTTTACATTACAACGAACCAGTTACATTTAAATTCATAACATTAAAACAGATAGAAACAGAGTATTAACTTAGTAAAAGTTAACAAGTACATTGAACAATAGATAAGAATGTATGCATTTGTTAATCAAGGTTGAACCTTTAACCACGTTATGAAGTTATTCAAGTTAACCAAATTATTAAGTTAATGAATCAGTCAGTCACACATATATCCGCAATGCTTTTCGAGGAGAATACTGAAGAGCTGCACTTCCTTCAGGGGTATATGTACTAGGGGCTGATGTCAGATTGAAATCTGATCCATCTCCAACTGCTAACAGGAGTACACTATACCCATTGGTCCTGAGTCCATATGTCTACACTAAGGAAAACAAAATTATCAGGTAAGTAATTTCTCCATTCCTCTTGTCCTGTGACTCTTTAATTTTCTCAGATGTCTCTCATGGGGCACTTTGTCAAATGCCTTCTGAAAATCCAAATATACTCCATCCACTGTCTCACCATTATTCTTATGTTTATTAACCCAAAGACGCAGGGACCTGTAAAGAATTTTAAAAGTATAGTAATAATTGCCTGAGCTTTTCTGAGAATATTTTATTCAATTTGATAGCCGTGCGGCCCAGGACATTTCCTAGAGGAGGAGGGTTGAGAGAGCCTGCAAGAGTTCAGGATAGAAAATTGGGCTAGAAAGACTATCAACCAAAATAGGATCCAAACTAAGCAAGGAGACCCTATCCAAGAAGGACTTTATGGATTTAGCCACCACATTCTCTATAGGAGAATATAAGGAGGCGTAATATCTCCTATAGACTTCACATATTTAATCAAAACTGTTAAGTTATTGACCACCTGGAGCTCTGAAATGATGAAGAATATTGGATTTTCTCTTTTTCCTTACAGCTTTCTCCAGTTGGTTCACTGGCTTATCGCCTGACTTTTAATTGCTTTGCTTTGTAAATTGAAGAGCTTTTTCAATGTGATCGTTCTGAAGAATCTTTAGTTCAACACACATTAGATTAAGCCTATGGAGGGTACCGATAGAGCAATCTGATTTGAGTTTATGCTCCAGCTCTTTAATATTATTCAACAAAGCAGATTCCTTCTCTGTTCTCACCTTAGAGAGAGAAAACTACAGTATGAAATAAATCTTCCTTTCAGAACAACCTTAAGTTTCCCAGCGGAGACTGTGAGAGTAATTATTTTGACTATGATGAAACAAAAAAATTGTGCAATGCTTCAAAAAACCACCCTTGCAAAGTCTTCTTTCCCCAGAAAGGATGTATTAAGTCTCCATATTCCCCTATCTTGGGGGCCGAAAGGAAAAAAAAAATTGAGATGGCGGTATGATCTGAATGAGTAGCTGGCAGTGTATCACAATCTGAGACCAGTAGACACAGTGAAGACAAATATAGAAAGAAATCTGTCCTGCTATGAATTGTATATCAGGGAGAAAAAAGTATAGTCCTTGCTAGAAGGATATTTAACCCTCTAAATGTTGCTAAGGGAGTCATGGGAAAGCATTTGAAATAAGTTAGGCAGTGGCTGACCTATTCAGCCCACTAGTGCTAACCTTTCAATCTCCTTCAGCTAAAATAGGGCCATTAAAATAAATTCTTCTAGTAGAGCCTTAAGATGAGAAAAGAACTCACCATGCCCAGCATTAGGACTATAAATGTTAGTCAATGTAAATTTGGTATTGTGAGCTGGCAATTCAAAAAAACAAAATGGCACCCAGGATACAGTTTGGACTCTTTGACTATGAAAGGTTCAGATTTGTGAATAAGGATACAGGTGTCTCTTCATTTGGAATTAAAAGATGCTGCAAAGACTTTTCCACCCCAATTACATGAAAGCTTAAGATGCTCAGCCTATGTCGGGTGCATCTCCTGTAGAAAGAAAATTGTACCATTCTGATCTTTCATATATTTCAAAAGTCTTGCCCTCTTTAGAAGAGAAGAAATCCCCCTTATGTTAAAGGAAATTAAAGTTAATCAATATAGCAAACCCCACATAATGCTACAGTAGAGAGGACCATCCCCTCTTCTGACCAAAGGAACCCCAATTTTGCAGGTACAGTTGTGAAACACCCCCCCCCTCACCCAATGCATTCTGTCTTGGATTTGTAAACCCCTAAATTGTAAGCTGTGTGATTTTATGAAATACCAAACATACCTATATAAACAACCCACCCAACACCCCTTGCCCCACCACAACAAGAGGCTACAGAGACATGTACAACCCAGAGAAGAAGGAACCTTTAAGAATAAATGCACAATGAAGTTTCCCTTTGACATCCAGGAGCTACCATGCTCCTAAAACTGTTGTGCACATTAGTGTCCATTCCGGGGAGGGGAAAAAAGCCAGCCCCTAGAATGTCCAATAAAAAAAAAATCCCAAACTGTATTCCCCACTCCCAACAGTCCCAGCAAACTCCCCAGAATACAAATTTGTCATACCTAAAGCATTTTTTATCCCTAAACCCTTTGCCCCCACCCAAACATAATGTAGAAGCTATTTCCAGCACTTAATATAGAAAAGTAAAATAGGAATGGTGAATAAAACGGAAAATGTCATAATGCCTCTGTATCGCTCCATGGTGAGACTGCACCTTGAATACTGTGTACAATTCTGGTCGCCGCATCTCAAAAAAGATATAATTGCGATGGAGAAGGTACAGAGAAGGGCTACCAAAATGATAAGGGGAATGGAACAACTCCCCTATGAGGAAAGACTAAAGAGGTTAGGACTTTTCAGCTTGAAGAAGAGACGACTGAGGGGGGATATGATAGAGGTGTTTAAAATCATGAGAGGTCTAGAACGGGTAGATGTGAATCGGTTATTTACTCTTTCGGATAGTAGAAAGACTAGGGGGCACTCCATGAAGTTAGCATTGGGCACATTTAAAACTAATCGGAGAAAGTTCTTTTTTACTCAACGCACAATTAAACTCTGGAATTTGTTGCCAGCGAATGTGGTTAGTGCAGTTAGTATAGCTGTGTTTAAAAAAGGATTGGATAAGTTCTTGGAGGAGAAGTCCATTACCTGCTATTAAGTTCACTTAGAGAATAGCCACTGCCATTAGCAATGGTTACATGGAATGGACTTAGTTTTTGGGGTACTGCTCATGGCACTCCGGGCGGCACTCAACTCTATTGCTGCCACACCCAGCTCTTTATTCCTTTCTGTAATGGGAAAGGCTTGAATCCCTTTCAATAATTCCTCCCTTGTGAGATTTCCATGTTCTAGGTGAAATCCCATGCTGACCGCGGCACATAAATTGTTAACGGGAGCAGTGGTTTGAGATGGTAATTTACCTGGACAAATTGGTGATGCAGAATCAATGACTGTCTCAGGCAATGGCAAATGAGGGTACAGGGAGTTGGTGATTGGTGGGGGAAGGGCTTGCAGGCAAGATGGAGGGAGGCTAGTTTTTCTGACCTCAGTGTTTTCAGTTTCCTGGGGCCTTTTCTCTGAGGTGGACGCAGAGGAAGCCACAGCTTGAAGTCCTAATAATTCTTTTTCTGTAAGGTTCTCTTTCTGCTGTTTCTGCTGACATTCAATGCTAATCACCCCACCCAGGCCAGGTTGTGGCTCAATTGTTCTCAAGGGTTGCTTTTCTAAAGAGGTGTGAATGGGCTTGGGTGTGGGTATGGAGAGCTGATAAAAAGAATTTGCTGTCTCTGAGGGAGATTGTGCATAAGATGGGGGAAGGATATTCTGATTGAGCCTACCTGCTTCTAAAAGCACATGGTTTGGAAATGCTGCCTTGAAACTTTTTTTTTCCTATGTGTTCTATGGCCTCTGTACATTTTTGCCAGATTAATATTTGCTTTATGGGAGCTCTGGGAGCCATATGAAGACTATTGCCTATTAAAATCCAGTTCTGGATATTCAGAGTTCCCGCCTCCGAATACCAAGGGCAACGGCAAGCTATTTCACTTATTAATTTTTCTAAGTCCCCCAGGCTGATTTGTGCTTTTTCTTTTCTTCTGGTGATGAAATAATGATTATTGATTATTTTCTGCAGCTCCGTGGCATGTAGCCTTTGCTGTACAGATAAATCACTTCCCATGCTCACGAATGTGGGGAACAAACTTGCTGAAAAATACTTAAAAAATACTAAAAAGTACTTTAAAAATACTTACAATTGCAAATCTGTTGAACAGTACGTACCTAAGCTATGTCCAGCCGAAATGAGCAGGGAGTATCACGGCGCGGGTCACCAGATGTAGCAGTAATGAAGACGCACATCAGGCAGCTTTCATGGCAGGCAGGTAAAAGAGACCTGAGCACACCTCAGAGTCCTCCTTTATTGTACATTCATACAAAGGCAGATGATGTGTCATCACATGATTGGCTACTTTCCCCATAGCAACAGACATGTCTCTACACTATTGGCTTTGGCTCAGGAGGTGTGCACGGATCATTTCATTGGCTGCTGAAATCTATACCTCCTGACTTTGTCCTGCCTCTGACTAGGGAACACCCAGCCTTTATTTCAGGCTATCAGGATTAATTATAAGCTAGAGAAATACATGACAGTCAGGTATCCTTTCCCAGGCAGAGAGGCTTAAGCACAAGTGATGCTTTTATTCAGCGCAAAGGTCAGGGAGAAGGGAAGATAGTGTTTAAACCCTGATGAAATGGCTTGCTGGCAAGCGCATATTTCCCACATCTAAGAAAGAAGATGCTGCAGAGTTGGCAGCTAAATTGGAGAGTCAGAAGTTTTCATGCAGTTTTTTTGTGAGACTGTATGCAAATTTGATACGGGTAGTGGAAGATTGTGGGGGAGGGCTATCATATCTATTGTTTTCAAACTGCTGCACCTGGTAGTAATGGATTCTCTGCAGCTGGGGGTCAGTAAATAGGTCATCCCTGTCCTGAAGAACCTGATACAGAGATGCAGGAAAATAGACAAACATTTTTATTGTATTTTGAATGATGAGCAGCTTCTCACAGGACAAGCAGGATGGTAGTCCTCACATATGGGTGACATCATCAGGATGGAACCCAATCACGGAAAACGTCTGTCAAAGTTTCCAGAACTTTGACTGGCCCCTACTGGGCATGCCCAGCATGGCACTAATCCTGCAGCCAGCAGGGGTCCCCCTTCAGTCATCTTTTTCCGCACAGCAGTAGCCTCGCGGTCTAGGAGCTTTGAAAAGATTCCTGACAGGAATTTTCTTCACGGACTTATTTAAAATTATTTTGCCCCACAGGGGTCCTCCTCTAACTTTTCTCAGGCCACGGTACTCCGATAAGTTTTTCACCGTTTTTCGTCGATTAACGTCGAGTTTGGCCCTCGCGGCCTACTGGCCATCGACCGTACCGCGGCTCGATTTTTTCTATGGCCATGGCCTCTGGTTTTCGTCTGTGCCCGGACTGTACTCGCACCATGTCTATCACAGACCCTCATGGAGTCTGTGTAATGTGTTTAGGCCGTGAGCATGATGTCCTGACTTGCACCAAATGTGCCCTCATGACACCAAAAGGTTGCAAAGCCAGAATGGAGAAGATGGGACTCCTTTACCGTGCTCACACCCCGACGCCGTCCATCGCATTGACATCATCAGAACCGGCACCGTCGAAGTCGCACCACCATCGACAACTGTCCGGTGACCGCCCGCCATCGAAGTCTTCACGGCCATCAACTCCCGTTTCTCCCCCTCAAGATCGAGGGGATCGAAGGGAGAAACATCGCCATCGGCATCGTAAGACTCGGACCGTCGAGGGAGCGAAATCATCGACCTCGCCACCGTCCGAGCCACCATCGAAAAAGCCCCATCCAGAAACAGCACCGACCGCTCCTACGACCGGGACATCGAGGCCACCCTCACCCGATTGGGGTTTGGGAGTTGCGATTCCACCTGTAAAGGTGGTCCCTCCAAATGTGCCTCAGCCTCCCTCTTCCATCACGGAGCCGGAGGTCATTGCCTCAGGTTTTCCGGGAAGAACTGGACCGGATGGTCCAGGAGGCCATCGACAAGGCGATGCAACGACGCCAGGTCCCTCCAACACCGGCACCGAGAGTGGAACCGGTCACTGACCCGATTCCAGCAGCGCTGGCACCGCTGCTATCCTGGATGGAGGCGCTCATGACTGCCCTTCCACCGGTAATTCCCGGGTCTCCGATGGCCCCGGTGCGCTCCCCGATGACAGCTTCATCGGGAGGAGAAACACAGTTTCACATTCCTCCTTCGGGGGTATTGCCTCAGCCATTGAGGCCATGTCGTCCCTTGCCACCGATTCATTCATCAGGAGCGATACGCACATCGGTGCCATCGATGCCTTCGATGCCGGCACTGATGCCCCCCAGGGCGTCCACGGTGCCCCCGGTGATTCCTTCAATTTTCTCGGAGCCTCAGCCGGGCCCTTCGGGTATCCAATCCCCTTCTTGTCATACAGGGTCAGGCTGCTGATCCTTATGACACCTGGGGTGATGATATTTCCACAGACACCGATGATTTACCTTCACCTCCTTCTACTGAAAGTAGAAAGCGTTCTCCTCCAGAGGACCTATCTTTCATTAATTTTGTGAAGGAAATGTCCCTTTCCAGCTTCAGACTGAGCAAGATGATAGGCACCAAATGATGGAGCTTCTCCAATTCCTGGATGCCCCTAAAGTGATCACTTCTATTCCCATTCATCAAGTTCTTCTTGACCTCCTCAAAAACTGGGAAAACCCTGGATCCATTGCCCCAGTATACAGAAAGGCTGATACTACTTATCTGGTACAGTCAGCCCCTGGCTTTCAAAAATCTCAGCTCGACCACCACTCAGTTGTGGTGGAATCGGCTCAAAAGAAAGCAAAAAGGACGAAACCACACTCCTCTACCCCTCCTGTCAAGGAACACAATTTCCTCGACAATATTGGTCGTCGAGTGTTCCAAGGGGCCATGCTCATCTCCAGGATTGCTTCTTACCAGCTGTACATGACCCAATGCAACAGGGTCATTTTCAAGCAAATACAGGACTTCTCTGAAATCCTGCCTGACTAATTTCAAGAACATCTTCAAACCCTTGTCAACAAGGGGTTTGAGGCAGGAAAGCATGAGATAAGAACAACTTATGATATCTTCGACACCTCCACTAGAGTGTCTGCAACTGCCATTTCGGCAAGACGCTGGGCCTGGCTCAAGTCTTCTGACCTTCGCCCAGAAGTACAAGACAGGCTCTCTGACCTGCCCTGTATAGGAGATAATCTGTTCGGTGAACAGATTCAGCAAATAGTGGCTGAATTAAAGGACCATCATGAGACCCTAAAACAGCTCTCATCGATACCTTCTGACTTCCCTTCTAGACAGCCCTTCAAGAAGGACTCTAAGAAGTCATTCTTCCGCCCAAGGAAGTACTATCCTCCACCAACAAGGTCCCGAGTTACGAGGCCTTATCAAAAATCTCAGCCTCGCCAGCCCAGGAAGCAAAAGCCACAAGCAGCTCCCCAGCCGGGGCCTGCCTCAGGTTTATGACTTTCCCTTGGAGAGCAGCAGCCTGATTCCTCTGCCAGGCATACCAGTGGGAGGTCGATTGTGCCACTTTCATGGCATGTGGCAATCAATCACAACCGACCAATGGGTGCTAGCAATCATTGCTCAGGGTTACCACCTGAACTTTCTTGCTCTTCCACCGGAATCACCACCTCTACAAGTGTGGAGAGTTAACCGACCACTCTCTCCTTCTGGAGCAGGAGGTTTCCCTTCTCCAGTTAAGGGCAATAGAACCAATCCCTCTTTCGCAACAAGGCCTAGGGTTCTATTCCCGTTACTTTTTTATCCCCAAAAATTCCGGGGGGCTTCGTCCAATTCTGGACCTACGTACCCTCAACAAGTACCTCCAGCGGGAAAAGTTCAAGATGGTAACCGTGGGCTCGCTTCTACCTCTTCTACAAAGAGGAGACTGGCTCTGCTCTCTGGACCTCCAGGAAGCGTACACCCACATTGCGATAGCTCCAGCTCATCGCAAGTACCTCAGGTTTTTAGTAGGCCCAAAGCACTATCAATACCGGGTGCTTCTATTCGGCCTAGCATTGGCACCATGAGTCCTTACCAAATGTCTCGTGGTTGTCGCAGCCTTTCTCAGGAAAGAAGGTGTTCACGTCTACCCCTATCTAGACAACCGGTTAATCAGGGCCCAACCCAGCAAGCCGCTCGATCGTCCCTGGATTTGACCCTTCACACTCTAATTTCTCTAGGTTTTCTCGTCAATTACGAGAAATCCTATTTAGTCCCATCTAAAACCTTATCGTTCATTGGGGCAGACTTGGACACCTTACAGGCAAAAGCCTTTCTACCTCAACAACGAGTGCAAACCCTCATGTCCCTCGCTCATCAGTTGCAGTCTCAGTATACAGCAACAGCTCGACAATTCCTTGTCCTTCTCGGACACATGGCGTCTTCAGTCCATCTCACACCAATGGCCCGCCTGGCCAAGAGAGTCATGCATTGGACTCTGAGGTCACAATGGATTCAAGGAACTCAGCCTCTGTCAACCATTGTCCACATCACCGACACACTCAGTCTGTCTCTCGCCTGGTGGAAAGATCAGAACAATCTCCTCCAGGGACTGCCTTTTCACCTGCCAGATCCTCAACTCATTCTCAACACCGACGCTTCCAACCTCGGCTGGGGAGCTCATGTAAACGATCTGCAGTCACAAGGATTTTGGTCTCCAGAGGAAGCCAAACACCAGATAAATTTCCTGGAGCTTCGAGCGATGTGATATGCTCTCAGAGCTTTTCAGGATTGCCTATCAAATCACGTCGTCCTGATTCAGATGGACAACCAGGTGGCCATGTGGTACATCAACAAGCAGGGAGGCACAGGCTCCTTCCTTCTGTGTCAGGAAGCTGCGCAGATTTGGGCGGAAGCGCTCTCCCACTCGATATACCTCAGGGCCACCTATTTGCCGGGAGTGCACAATGTCTTGGCAGACAATTTGAGTCGTATCTTCCAACCGCACGAGTGGTCTCTCGTTCCCTCTGTAGTGACCTCTCTCTTCCAGCAATGGGGTCATCCCCAAATAGACCTCTTTGCTACCCCTCAGAACCACAAGGTGGATAATTACAGCTCCCTCATTCGGCACGAGCGCTCTCAGGCCAGAGATGCATTCTCCCTCTCGTGGGCAGCCGGTCTGCTTTATGCATTCCCTCCACTTCCTCATCTCTCGAAGACTCTCGTGAAGCTCCGTCAGGACAAGGGAACCATGATCCTGATAGCACCTCACTGGCCACACCAAGTGTGGTTTCCCATACTCCAGGATCTCTCCATCCGCAGGCACATTCCCTTGGGAACGCACCCGCTTCTGATCACTCAGAACGACGGATGTCTACGCCATCCCAATCGTCAGGCCTTGTCCCTGACGGCATGGATGTTGAAAGGTTAATTCTTCAACCACTTAACCTTTCAGATTCGGTTTCTCGTGTCCTGATTGCTTCACGAAAGCTTTCCACAAGAAAAACTTATTCCTATAAGTGGAAAAGGTACACATCATGGTGTTCTTTGCAATCCCTTGATGCCTTTTCCTGTCCAATCCCAAGGTTTTTGGACTATCTCTGGCATTTATCGGAATCAGGTCTAAAGACCTCTTCCATCAGAATGCATGTCAATGCGGTAGCCGCCTTCCATAAAGGTGTCGAGGATGTCCCTATATCGGTACAACCCCTTGTAATACGTTTTCTTAAAGGCTTGCTCCATATCAAGCCACCTTTATGTCCTCCGGCCCCTTCTTGGGACCTTAATCTGGTTCTCGGGCGGCTCATGAAACCACCCTTCGAACCTCTTCACTCCTGTGACCTAAAATATCTCACATGGAAAGGGATTTTCCTTTTGGCTATCACTTCAGCTCACAGGGTTAGTGAGTTACAGGCCCTAGTTACCTATCCGCCTTACACTAAACTCCTGCAGGACCGGGCGGTACTCCGCACTCACCCTAAGTTTTTGCCTAAGGTAGTTTTGGAGTTTCACATTTATCAATCCATCATACTACCTTTCTTCTTTCCCAGGCCCCACTCCAACCCAGGAGAACAGGCTCTGCATACCCTCGACTGTAAACGGGCTCTAGTGTTCTACCTAGACCGTACAGTTGCCCACAGGAAGAGCACTCAGTTATTAGTCTCTTTCCATCCCAACAAACTAGGGCAAACTGTGGGTAAGCAGACTCTCTCCTCCTGGTTGGCGGACTGCATATCTTTTTGCTATCAGCAAGCAGGCATTCCTTTTCAAGACCGTGTTAAAGCACACTCTGTGAGGGCCATGGCGACTTCAGTAGCACACCTACGATCGGTGCTGCTTCCTGACATTTGCAGGGCTGCCACCTGGAGTTCTCTCCACACTTTCGCAGCCCACTATTGCCTAGGCAAAGCCGGAAGACAAGATTCCATCTTCGGCCAATCTGTCCTGCATAACCTATTTCCAACGTGACGTACCAACACCCTTCTGCCTGCCCGGTGGGGTTCAGGATGCCCTCTACCAAATTCCACCCCGGTTGTTGTGCCTGTTGCACGCCGTTGGGCACATTTGGTGCATGTTCGGACATCCTCAGCTCGGTACTCACCCATATGTGAGGACTACCATCCTGCTTGTCCTGTGAGAAAGCAAATGTTGCTTACCTGTAACAGGTGTTCTCACAGGACAGCAGGATGTTAGTCCTCACGAAACCCGCCCGCCACCCCACAGTGGTTGGGTTCATAACGTTTTTGTTGTTTTATCTTTTCGGCACTGCCTGTACCTATCAAATAAAACTGAAGGGGGACCCCTGCTGGCTGCAGGGTTAGTGCCATGCTGGGCATGCCCAGTAGGGGCCAGTCAAAGTTCTGGAAACTTTGACAGAAGTTTTCTGTGATTGGGCTCCATCCTGATGATGTCACCCATATGTGAGGACTCACATCCTGCTGTCCTGTGAGAACACCTGTTACAGGTAAGCAACATTTGCTTTCTTCGAGAAAAATGGGAAGAAGTCGGAATGTCTCATAAGCGACTGATTCAAGATGTTGGCACCACTGGAATTCCACCTTTCTGATGCAGAGGTTAAAGGAGCAGCAGACCTTCATGACCTGTCTCTTGAAACAGAGATAGGTATGGATTGCCCCCTGGGCCATTACGTTTGAGCAGTGGATACAAGTCCTGAAGCCCTTCAAGGATGCCACGGAGGATCTGAGTTCCAGAACTGCTTCCTTGGGTAGAGTCATCCCCATAATACTCTGGAGAGGAAGTTGTAGGGTTTTCTTGTGCAAGAGGGACTGAAAGCAAAGGTGTTGCAGTTTATGGATTCCTTGCAGCAGAAGGTGCAAGAGAGACTGAAACCTGTAACAGAAAACAAAACTTACGTGCTTGCCTCGCTTTGTGACCCATGGGTAAAAGGGAGTCTTGCCCTCCTGTCTCAGCATCTCACTTATATGAAGGAGATACTGGCGACTAGGGTGCGTGAATAGGAGTATCAGCAGAATCACAGTGGGATTGTAGTTCAGGAGACCAATGTGAGCACAATCGGCACCCTGATAGCTATCATTTCCTCCTTCACCTTAATATACCACAGTCACATTTCCCCCAGGGAACTTTCTTTCCTGACACAGGCCATAGCTAGTAGAGATCCTCTGCCTGGCTCCATCACACATGCTGTCTGACAGAGTACATTGATGACGTGGCCACAGATCCATTGGCATATCGAGCATACAAGTCCAGTTCTTACTTGCAAACCCGATCCCGATTAGGGCCCAAGTTTTGCCTCAAAGATGAGGCTGTTTCAGGGGAACTGTATAACCAGAAAACAATTAAAAAAACCAAAACAAAAAAACAAAACAGAATTCAAAACACAAGCAATCACTTAAACTTAAAACAAATACATTTAAACCTTTGCTTACCAACTTTAAATGTAGTAGTAACCTGAGAATACTGCCTTAGATTTCAGCCATAGATGAAAACCTTCTTACTAAATGCCTGTCTCAGCGTTTACGCCAGGCTCAAAAACCATCTTAAAACTAAGCACAATGCAACAGAAAAAAGCTTTATTGTCCATTTTCTAAAGACTCAAATTTCTAGACAAAACACTGCATTTGTAAAACACCCACCTTCAGCGCAAAAGACTCTTAAATCATAATGTCGAAAAAGAGGAGCATTAAATATTCACTTCCCATTAGGATATTTGAGTACGAATAGCTGTTAAGAAATCAAAACTAATCCATAGAAACTCTCCAATGTGAAATCACTTTATCCCAGTACAAAATAAAGTCCATACTTACCATGATTATTTAAACACATCTCAAAAAGATACTATTTGACCAGACAGAGAATCTCTGCATCTGAATGCTTGTAACCCTCCTACATTTATAGACCTACAATGTCATTTGAATCTACCAATCAAAAAAGACTAATAATGAACAATCGCAAATCACCCTCCAGAATCAATGGGAAAAACCTGCGATTACACATCCTCTCTCAACAAAAACACCAATCAAGAGAATACAAAAACTAGAATAAGAAGAAAATATAATTATAAAAAAATCCCCCACTCAATCTTTTGATTTAATCCATTTCAAATAACCACAATTAGGCGGTAAATCCATCTTTGTTCAACCTTGATAAGAGATCTTGAAGTCCCCACCCCTAGGATGGGGTTGGACCCTCCTGTAAGGCAAAAGAAATGCAGGTCTGTGACTTGATGTCCAGCTACAATCCAGTGTTGTACCAAAGATACATGCTTCAGGTTACAAAATGATATATCAAATTCTTAGATTGACAAGAGGTAGATGACCATAATGGAAATTCTTGTGGTGGTGTAGGGTGCTTAAACACCTCCAATATCACAGTTCACAAACCTGCATCTACCACACGGACGATGTCCACCAGAAGAGTTGGCAACTATCTCCTTAGAATCTAATAAAGACAAAATAGCTTCTCTCTTAGATTTATTCCTGTTAATATACAAACAGGGTTTTCATTCTTTTAAAGATGTTGAACCTCCCTTAACATTGACCAATGAGATTAATGATGCTTACAACCTTATGCGTGATGGGAGTATGTGGTAAAACACACACAACCCTATCAGTTGGAACCGATGGTTTCTTAAGTAATAGCCATTTACGGTCACAGAAATGTACCCTTTTACAGGCTTTTTTGATTACTTTACGTGGATACCCTTTTTCTAAATAGGAAGCTTGCATGATTGTCGCTTGCTGATTAAATTCTTCAAGAGACAAACAAATACGGCCGAGCTGAAAAAATTGGCTAACCGATATCCCTTCCTTCATCCTTCGTGGATGGCAGGTATCAAAACGCAACAGAGTTACAATCTGTTTTCTACCTATGTAAAGTTGTCTCGAAACCCGATCTAGACCAGATAACCCATATATCTAAAAAAGCTATCCTTTGGGGATCAGCTGTGTATATAAAATTCAAATTGGAGACACAGGAGTTCAAATAGTCAAGCATTTAGATGCCTAGATTCTCTGTCTGGTCTGATGGAAATTTGAAGTAACTTTTTGAGATGCGTTTAAATAATCATGGTTAAGTATGGACTTTATTTTGTATTGGGATAAAGTGATTTCACATTGGAGAGTTTCTATGGCTTGGTTTTGTTTTCTTAACAGCTATTCATACTCAAGTATTTTCATGAGAAGTGAATGTTTAACGCCCCTCTTTTTCGACATTATACTTTGAGTCTTTTTTGCTGAAGGTAGGTGTTTTACAAATGCAGTGCTTTGTCTAGAAATTTGTCTTTAGAATATGGACAATAAGGATATATTTTTTCTTTCTTTTATATTATGTTTAGTTTTAAGGGGGTTTTTGAGCCGGGAGTAAATGCTGACAGGCATTTAGTAAGAAGGTTTTCATCTACAGCTGAAATCTAAGTCAGTATTGGGCAGTATTTTCAGGTTACTACATTTAAAGTTGGTAAGCAAAGGTTTAAATTTATTTGTTTGAAGTTTGTGATTTTGCTTGTGTTTTGAATTTTTTTTTTAAATTGCTTTCTGGTTATACAGTTCCCCTGTAGCAGCCTCAACTTTGAGACAAAGTTTGGGCCCTAGTCGGGATCGGGTTTGCAATTAAGCGGCATTTTTTAATATCAGCCAATGCACACGTTTCTACAGGTTGATTCTAGAATCCTATGGGAAGCCATGCTTCTTTGGATCGGGGTCATAATCAAGAAGGGGCACTTTGGAAGATTGTTTGCCATTTTTGTTTTTATATTTGATACAATCTTTGTTTATATTTCTGTACATGGTTTTAATTGCTGTATGTGATTGTTTGTGGGAGTACTTCAGGATGTGAATGTACATGTGTGTGATTGTGTTTTTTTATTGAAGAGTGATTTATTGTGCAAAAATATTTTTGGAAAACATATACCTTTATATGAATATATATGGAAAAATTTCACACATGATATATGCTTGTTAGCCTGTATTGGAGTTTATACATGTTTGTTAGAATAAAGATGTATTAAAAACCTAAGTGGTAGGACTTAATTGAAATGTATCAGATGCTTACCTCTATTTTTGTTGCAATTCATCTGCTGGGGAAGCAAATTTTGTTTCTAGCCAGCAAGTTTTCTTTTGATGATCGAACTCTCCCATTATTGTTTTCTAAGTTCTGGTAGCATTTCACGATTTCTTCATCCTGGCCAAGTGGACAATAGTATGCCCCAGCGCTACTCTCTTCCCCCTATCTATAGAGATTCCACAATGTATTTTGTTTTCTTCAGGACTTTTATCTTGACTATGCAATTTTTTACATTTAGCACCACCTCTCCACCAATTTGATCTGGCCTATCATTTTGATATAATTTGTAACCTGGTGCCAGATTCCCATTGGCTATCTACCATCTCTGAGATGTCTATTATTCTGTCTTCGCAGTACCATTCATTCTAATTCTTCAGTCTTATTTTTCAGACTTCTGGTATTTGCATGCAGACAATTCAAAGAATGTTTTTAATTGTATCCCTAACCTGCCTAGCAGTTGAAATGGGTAGTTTGGAATCTGTAATCTGTCTGCTTTGCCCTAGTTTACATCTTCTGCATAGCTACTGTCCTTATTTTTTTTTTTCAGTCTTCCTGTTCTATCCTTATTTCCCAAGCAACTTTCTTTCTTCCTCCATTTACATCTCATGTTAAACCATCCTTCCTCCTCTTTCCTTACCTAACATATCCTCCTTGTGCCCATCTGCGCTTTTATTTTTTTCTTTTTCTTCATGCTGTTCCATTCTTGGGCCCTCCACCTATCCTTAAATGCTATCCCTTCCCTACCCTCTGTTTCTGTCTCCTAACTTAGAGCACACTGGCCCAGTTTCTTTGTGAAGTCGCTATGGTGATCATTTGCATTAGCAGTGAAACTATTAAAGTGGACAGATGTTCATCCTACTTCTTTGTCAGATGTTTGAGGTCATATGGCATACATTTTCAGTGGTCTACAGATTAATACAACAAGTATATTATATCATCTCCAGAAGAGATTATTCATTATGTCTGTTCATTTTAGTTCCATTTAAAACCTTTAATATATAACCATTCTACTAGGATAGAATTCTTATGCTTCCTTTGAAGCAGAATGGTCGATATTCCATGCCACTTAGCCAGTTATGTTCTGGTTTAACCTGCTGAGTGGGGCTGTCTGAATATTTGGCTGTGCTCAGTGGTCTCCACTTTGCTGGTTGGCTGTTTATCCTGATAAACACTTAACCAAATAAATGAAGGGTGGAACGGGGATGTTTCAGGGCAAAGCTACATAGCATGCTAATTTATTTATTTTTATTTGATATATATTCTGCATTTCAGGCACTTCAAAGTGAATTATATTTATATAGAGGTATTTATCCTCTATAGTTAAGTGCTGATATTCACCTCATCTGGCTTAGCTGGATAAGTCTGGGACAGCTATTAGACAGATAAATATATATATAATGTCATGGCTGTGCCACTGAATATCTTGGCCAAGTTAGCTGCATAGCATATTCAGTAAATCTTCATTTTCTATGTATTTTTTTTTTCTTTTTAGCTATTCTAGGGTCTCCTACCAGTGGAATACAGAACCCAATTGGCTCAGTGGGAGCAGGCCAGCACTCTACTCCTTCTTTAAATAGCCCTAATCCAATTGATCCCAGCTCTATGCAGCGAGCCTATGCTGCTCTAGGTCTGCCCTACGGCAATCAGCCACAGACGCCGTTGCAGCCTCAGGTACCAGGCCAGCAACCAGCACAGCCTCAAGTTCACCAGCAAATGAGGACTATAAATGCAATTGGTAAGTGAAGAAGTCATCTGTAAAACTCAGTTCTCCATAGCAACCAGAAACAAACTAGTTCAGTTTTGAGGTGTAGTAATAAATTACTGATGTTTCTGCATTGTATCAGCTATTGTAAATGTTAATATTTTTTTCCAAAATAACCTTTTCTAATATTTTTTTTAAACATCTGGCTTTAAGTGAATAGTTGTATTGCAACTAAAATGTTGAGATTTGCTGTTATGTCAACAATGTACTCTGTTACAGCAGTTGAATTTCTTGAAATGATTTCTTCATAAATAGTATTCATATTTTTCCTGTGAATGTTTGATATTCTAGGGTTTGCATCAGTTTAAAAAAAAAAATTAATTGCAGGAACATATTGTATAATGGAAAAAGCTTAGTATGTAAAACAGTTTTACATAACCATAGGGTCTGCATACTTGGTCTGCAGTATTTGACTTCATTCAGGGGCAGATTGTAGGAAAATATCGGCCCGGGGAGTGTTCAAAACTGGCCCATGAGTATCTGAAGCCCTCATGCACTTTCCCTGCAGCACATGGATCAATAGCTCCCAAAAGCATACCAAGTCAACCCTGGAACCCAGCAGAATGGATCAAAAATATGTCTAAAATAAACTTAATCTTTCCTAGCGTGTAGCAGATGGACTCAGGACCAATGGGTATAGTGTACTCCTGTTAGCAGTTGGAGACGGATCAGATTTCAATCTGACGTCAGCCCCTAGTACATATACCCCTGCAGGAAGTGTAGCTCTTCAGTATTTTCCATCTTCATAGCAGTTAAGGACTTTCTGCACGCTCCCACAGCATTAGAACCAAATTCAAAGAAGAAAATCAAAGAAAAAACCTACCTGAAGACGAGCCCCGCTCTCCTGTGGTGATACCTTCGGGTCCCTGGGTCCCTCCCCCAGTTGAGATTCCCGAGGTGATTTCCGTGGTCCCTCGGAGGTAAGCCTCGGTCCAGTGGCCGAATCGCGGCGAGGACCTGGTCCCCGATCCTCGGGCGCGGCAGAGAGGCAGCGGGTGCACCCTCGAGTGCGGCGGTGAAGGTATTTGCCCTCTCCCCCCGCAGCTGGAGACCGCCCGGGACGAAATCGGGAAGCGCCGAAGACCAGGTAAGGTAGAAATCTTCTGCTTGAATCCGGTCTCCGAGGATCGAGGAGGAGCACAGGTCACCGGCCGGGACCAGTGCCACCGGGTTGATCCGCCCTAGCAGGGCCAGGCCCTGGCTATTTCCGAGGGTCTACCCACGTGGAGACCCTCCGAGGGGGTCGCCATATTGCCCGCGTGCTCGCCGTCGCCATCTTGGCCCTATTCACCGTGCCGTTTGAGAGCGCACAATTCGAGCTAGGCACACAAAGCACTTGTGTGCATAAACTTACACGCACATAAAACCTTGTGCGCATAAGTTGCGCGCACATAACCGCGCACATATCTACTGCTGAACGCACAGCGGCGCGCACAACTACACGCTCATCTTAAGCACACCGAAGTGCATAAGAGCTTATGCGCCAACAGCCATGGCACCTCCAGAAACAGGGATAAAGGCTCAAGACCTCTGCCCAGCATGCCACATCAGAGCTGCACAAAGCGAGGAGGCCGCCCTGTGCACGCAGTGCGAAGAGGCCCTGGGAGACCCAGTCCAGGGCCAGTCCCACCCAGGGCCGAGTTCTAGCTCCTCAGGGGGTACCCCGCACCTAGCCAGGGGGACCTCCCCACAGACGGGGACCCCCAAGGAACCAGCGCCCCTCAGCTTTGACCCAGTGTCAATCTCATGGGTGGAGTTCTTCAAGGGGATTCACGCCTTTGTTCAAATGCAAACTGAACCTCAGGCTGACCAGCCAGATGCTCCACAGAGGACTCTCATGCCCCAGGCCCTTCAAGGCCTAGGCACAGGCTTCCACTACCCAGAAGCCCCACCTATGGGGACTCGGACATCTCTGAGGAGGAAGCCGAACCCTTAGAAGAGGGGGAGCTTCCCCTGGGGATAAAGCCTCACCGAACCATGAGACGCTTCTTCACAAAGGACGAGCTCCCAGACCTGGTCAACCAATGCCTGACGGTGCTCGCTATCCCGGGCCCAGGGACTTCGGGGAACCTAAACCGAACCTCCTGCTGGAGGGTCTTCGACAGACTTCTCGCCATTTCCCTCTTACAAGCAGCACAGCAGCTGATTGACCTAGAATGGAATGCTCCGGAGTCCACATTCAAAGGGGGACGAGACTTGGCAGCCCTGTATCCCCTGGACCCGGCAACCAAAGATCTACTTGCATGCCCAAGAGTTGATGCCATGGTCTGCGCGGTCTCCAAGCGCACTACCATCCCAGTGGCGGGAGGAGCTGTGCTCAAGGATGCACATAACTGGCGGCTGGAGTCCATCCTCAAACAGTCATTTGGAGTTGCCGCTATGTCTCTACAAATTGCGGCCTGCTGCACCATGGTGACACGTGCCTGCTTATCACAAACCAGGAACAACACCCCGGGAGAAGACATGGAACGAGCAGTATCATTCCTCGCGGACGCTGCCTCCGATCTAGTGTGCACCGCAGCCAGAAGAGTGTCCTCTGCGGTGGCAGCCAGGAGGCAACTCTGGCTCCGAAGCTGGTCGGCCGACACATCTTCCAAAACGCGCCTCACGAGGATGCCCTTCAAAGGATCCCTCCTGTTTGGCAGCGAACTAGAGAAACTGGTCGACAAAAGGGGCGAGTCCCCATTGCCGCGCCTACCGGAGGATAAGACGAAGAGAAACCAGCGACCCTTCCCCAGGTCCTCCAGGGGCAGAAGTTCACAGCGCTTCAATCCTTACAAGAGCAACTATCAAGCCCCCCGCCCTACGGGCAGGAACCAGTCCTTTCGGACCAAGAGGCACCAGCTCCGGTACAGGCCCCATCCGCACCCCTCAATGAGATTCAGCCGACCCATCCAAGGGAAGAAGCCATAGTGGGCAGACTAGCCCTATTCTACCGCAGATGGGTCTAAATTACTTCGGACAAGTGGGTCCTAGCCATCATTCGGGAGAGGAACTACCTGGATTTTCTACGAATCCCTCCAGACAAGTTCATGGAGTCCCCCTGCTACGACCTCTCCAAGAGGGCGGCAGTGGAAGCTACACTGTCCAGGCTACTGGCCCTCGAGGCCATAACCTCAGTGCCTCCACAAGAGAGAAATACTTGGCATTATTCCATTTATTTTATCATTCCCAAGAAAGAGGGAACATTCAGGCCCATCCTGGACCTCAAATCTGTCAACTGCCACCTGAGGATTCCCCGCTTCCGCATGGAAACCCTACGATCCGTAATAAGGGCGATACAACCGAGAGAGTTTCTCTCATCCCTGGATCTTTCGGAGGCCTACCTACACATCCCAATTCATCAGGAACACCAGCGTTACCTACGCCTCAAAGTCCTGAACCGTCACTACCGGTTCCGGGCACTACCCTTCGGGTTAGCCACAGCACCCCGGACGTTCACCAAGGTGATAGTAGTGGTGGCGACAACACTGAGGAAGGAAGGAATCCTCGTTCACCCCTACCTGGACGACTGGCTGATCAGGGCAAAGTCACCGGAGCAAAGTTGCCAAGCTACCAGCAGAGTCATAACCCTACTGGAGAGCCTAGGATGGGTGGTTAACACAAACAAAAGCTCCCTACAGCCCTCACAGTCGCTGGAATACCTAGGAGTCCGATTCGACACCAAAGAGGATAAGGTCAGCCTGACCCCCCACAAGAAGATCAAAATTGTGGAACCGGCTGCAAACCTTGCTTGCACGATCCTCGTCCCACAGTATGGGATTACCTGCAAGTCCTCTGGCTGATGGCATCCACCCTGGATGTTGTGCCATGGGCGCAAGCCCACATGAGGCCCCTACAGCATTCCCTCCTATCACGGTGGAGCCCACGATCCCAGAACTACACCGTATGTCTATTACTCCCGGGCAGAATTCGGACCCAACTACGATGGTGGCTGCAGGCCAGCCACATGAGCCGAGCATCAAGACTATCCTCCCCAACCTGGACCCTACTCACCACAGATGCCAGTCTACGAGGATGGGGAGCACACTGCGAGGAGTTAACCGCCCATGGGCAGTGGAACGTAGAAGAGGCGGGATGGAACATCAACCGCCTAGAAGCGCGGGCAGTCAGTCTAGCCTGTCTGCGGTTCTCTCACAGACTCCGAAACAAAGCGGTCAGAGTAATGTTGGACAACACCATGACAGTGGCCTACATCAACCGTTAGGGGGGAACTAGGAGCCAACATGTGTCCCTAGAAGTAGACCCCCTGATGGCGTGGACGGAAGCAAACCTCCAAGAGATCTCCGCCGTCCACATCTCCGGGAAAGACAACATCACGGCAGACTTCCTTAGCAGGGAAAGTCTAGACCCAGGAGAATGGAGGCTGTCATCCGCAGCCTTCCAATTGATAGTGGATCGGTGGGGGACACCGGACATGGACCTTCTGGCAAACAGGTCCAATGCCCAAGTATCCAGATACTTCAGCCGCAGGCGGGAACCGCAGTCCCAAGGTATCGATGCCCTGGTACAGCCCTTGCCACCGGGGACTCTACTCTATGCCTTCCCGCCGTGGCCCCTATTGGGCTCGATCATTCACAAGATACAGCTACACAAGGGACTAGTTCTTCTGGTGGCTCCGGATTGGCCAAGAAGACCCTGGTACGCAGACAAGAGAAGACTGCTGGCAGGGAACCCTCTACCCCTGCCCCCACACAGGTACCTGCTACAACAAGGTCCGATCATCCACGAGGACCCAGCTCAATTCTCTCTTACGGTCTGGCCATTGAGAGGGCCCGCCTGAGAAAGAGCGGATACTCGGGTGGTAATAGACACTCTCCTCCGAGCACGCAAGTTCTCCACATCGTTAACGTACTTAAGGATCTGGAGAGTATTTGAAGCCTGGTGCGAAGACAACAACATCAAGCCACGCTCATTTAAAGTTCCCGTGATCCTGGAATTCTTACAGAATGGACTACAGAAGGGTCTGTCCCTCAACTCCATCAAGGTACAGGTGCCCGCATTGTCATGCTACGGCTCCAAGAGCGAGGGCGACAGCATAGCTTCTCACCCGGACGTGTCACGCTTCCTGAAAGGAGTCAAACACATTCGCCCACCACTAAAGTGGCCGGTACCTCTGTGGAATCTCAATCTTGTCCTGGACTTCCTAGCGGGAACCCCCTTCAGACCCCTCCAAGGCCTGTCCCACTGCCTATTAACCTTAAAGACTGTGTTCTTGCTGGCAGTGTGTTCAGCCCGCCGCATCTCGGAACTACAAGCACTGTCCTGCCGTCTGCCGTTCCTCAGGCTCACCCCGGGGTCCATCCAACTATGCATGGTTCCCTCCTTCCTCCCCGAAGTGATCTCACACTTCCACCTCAACCAGACCATCTCGCTACCAACGACGGATGGCTTGAAGAACGTGGAAGAAGCCCGTAATCTACATCACCTCAACATCGGCAGACTCCTATCCAGATACCTGGAAATGTCTGAACCCGTACGAAGAACGGACCACCTTTTCATCCTTCACAGCAGAAAGAGACAAGGGGAAGCGGCCTCGCGGGCAACTATTGCCCGCTGGATCAAGGAAGTCATCAAGGCTGCCTACGTAGAAGCTGGCAAGCCACCACCTGCCGAGATCTGCAGGGCGGCTACATGGTCCTCCATCCATACTTTCTCCAGATTCTACCGTCTGGACGTTCAGGCTCGGGAGGACACGGCATTTGCAAGGGCAATTCTAAGTGGGTCATGGGCAGCCTCCCACCCGGCTCGGGAGTAGCTTTTATACATCCCATTGGTCCTGAGTCCATCTGCTACACGCTAGGAAATGGAGAAATTACTTACCTGATAATTTTGTTTTCCTTAGTGTAGACAGATGGACTCAGCATCCCACCCTTGGTTGCTTTTACGCATGGTCTTTCAAATAATTCAAGGGTAAGCCATGTTTTAATTTACCTAGGGCACCCACCCTGCCGGGTGTCGACACTTTCCGGTTGTGTACACTGGCGGTCTCCAGCTATAGTCAACCAGTTCAAGTTAATCAAGTTTGAACATTTAACTAAGTTATGAAGTTATTCAAGTTAATCAAGTTATTTGTTAATCAGTCAGTCACACATATATCCACAATGCTTTTCGAGGAGAATACTGAAGAGCTGCACTTCCTGCAGGGGTATATGTACTAGGGGCTGACGTCAGATTGAAATCTGATCCGTCTCCACCTGCTAACAGGAGTACACTATACCCATTGGTCCTGAGTCCATCTGTCTACACTAAGGAAAACAAAATTATCAGGTAAGTAATTTCTCCATTTCCTAAATAACTAAAGTTGAGCACATTCTAGACCAGGGTGAGCAAAGTTGCAGCCCCTGTTCCATCCATGCAAATTGGTTGGCCCTCCTACACATCTGCTTATGTCTGTTATAGAGGAATATTTTGGATTCCCGGTCTGGCTCTTTTTCCAGTTGCCAGTAATAACACTGCCAGCCAGTGTCAGATACACACACTCAGTCACAATCAGATTTTTAAATTGCAGAAACTTTATTGGCACTTACACAAGTACCTGGGATCTTGGGAATAGGATATTGGGCTTGATGAACCTTTGGTCTGACCCAGTATAGCAAGTCTTATGTTAAGAAAAGCACTCTTTCTCAAACAAAAAACCCCCCCCACACACTGAGAGTGTGCATGTCTGCATCAGAGAGAGAGATATCCCCACACACTCTCTCTCTCAGACAGTGTGTATGAGTGTGTGTCTCTTACGCTCTCTTACAAGCTAATGTGTTGCTTCTTATGTGCTCATACAGTGAGTGCCTGCAGTTCAGTACTGCTGCATCATAGTGTAAAGTTCTTGCTGGCTGCTAATCTATCCTCATTATGCAGCAGACCTTCCCTTTCCCAATCTCATTCTCTAGGAGACTTGCTCATTCCATAGCCAGCTGCTGCTTTCAGTTCTCAGTGCAGACACCTCAGACAGAAGCCTCCCCAACATTCCATACACATTTCCTCCTGGCTTGCCCCCTTCGGTCTTGTACTTGTAGCTTGCCTCCACTTCTTAACTCTCCCATCATTCTAGTGCATTCCCATTGAGAGCAGGCTACCCAGTCTGCTGCTTTGATGGTTCCCCAGGCTCGGCTCTGCCTACTGACTCCAGGAGAGGGGATACCAAAAGGAAACCATATTATTCCCTGGGCTTATAAAAAGTGGTTCTCCCCAGTCTCTGGCCAAGACTTTGGAGAGCCACTAAGCCAAAGCAGCACAACTCTAGATGGAATCTTGCTTTCTCTTGTGGAGTCAGTGCAGCCAGGGCTTGTATAAGGTTATTAGGTGTCATAGGTGAACCTTACAGCCTTGCACACATTCCTGGCCCCAGCATACCCACAAAATTTTAAAAAATATGCATTTATAGTAACATATTTTACATGAAAAAAATATTCAGTGTTCTAAGGTAAAAATATTTTACAGCATGTTTTATTTACATGCACTGTGTGGCACCAACCAGAAAACTCAGCAAAAAAGACACCTGCAGCCAAATGATATTAGGACTATTGTAAAGCACGTTGTCCCTCAGAAAGCTTTGTCAACTGAATTACAATATAGTAAACCTCCCATATGAAAACAGCACTAACTGCCAGCACTCAAATAGTAACAACCCTACCTATGAAAAGGCAAAACTGCAAATATTATGAGACCCTTAAACACCAGTATACCTCCCTATTAGGAAAACAGAAACAAGTCTTGCTGCTTATACATTTCTACATAGAAACTACATGCTAGCAGAATACCTCACCTCAGTTACATATGCAGAACACAGACAAAGTTCTCGCTCCCAGTAATGTGTAGGCAGCAGCCTCCTTGGATCAACACAGTATCATGCACATACTCGTACAAGCTCTCACACATGCTAATGTTCACACTAAAGCTCTCACATATGCTATTTCTCACACTCACGCACAGACTGGCTCTAATATATTGCTCACACTCGCACATGCTTTTGCTCACTCACACACAAGCTCTCATGCATGCTATTGTTTACACACATACACATGCTTTCACCCTCTTGCTCTGTCCCTGGAATGTGCACTGTATAGGCAGCAGCAGTTATCCTCTCTTCAACTGTGCAGCCCAGACTAAAGCAACAGCTGCCTCTTACGCGTGAGGGTTGAGCCGGCGCCAGTCTCTCTCTCTCCCTCTCTCATTCACTGGATCTCTTCATCTGCTGCTTGTGGCATGAAAGAAGTCCTTGTTTCTGCTGCTGGCTGCACAGCAGGGCTGCCTCCGGCTGCAGGGGAAATGCTGGCGCCCCACTATATATTCCTATTGCTGGTGAGTAGTGGGAACCCCGCAAACATGTCATTTCACAGCACCTTCTCTAGTGCTGCTGGGGTATGGGAACTTTGGCAGCTCATCATTTCGCAGCTCCGCGGATTTTCTTGTCAGCAGGGTGTGGGAACCCCGCTGGCATTAGAAATCACCAAGACATTTTGAAGCGGCCCCACCGCAGGGTTTTATTTTGGGGGGGGGGGGGGGGAATACTTGCTACTCCCAAAATATTTCCACCTGAGATGGCTACCTCACCCGATTCATAGAACTGCTCGTGACAGACCTCTCTTTAGGTCGCAGCAGCCCCTCTATTTCTCTTCTTTTCTTTGACTGGGAAGCTGCCAAAAAAAAAAACCCCAAAAAAAACACGTCATGGGAGCGATTGGCCCACCGGTGGAAGCCCAATCCTTTAATAGGTCATTTCCTAGCGTGTAGCCAGATGGACTCAGGACCAATGGGTATTGTGCTCTTCTAATAGCAGGTGGGAGATGGAGTCAGATTTCAAAGCTGACGTCAGCCTACATATACCCGTGCAGCATGCTTACCTCTTCAGTTTTTCTCCGTCTCCCATAGCTGATGCGGACACTATCCAAAAGAGAATAGTGTAACACAAGAAAGAAGAAAGAAAATTTACCTTTAAGAAGAGAGCCCCGCTTCTCCTGTGGTGAAACCTAACTGTCCCTCCCCCAGTCGAGACTTTCCTGAGGTCTATTTGATATCCCTCAGCCTTAGTCCACCGGTCTATTCCCGGCGTGGATGTAGCCCCCAGGGTGGCTGAAAGGCAGCGGGTGCAGATTCGAGCACGGCGGTGGAGACCGCCCAGCACGCGACCGGTAAGCGCCGAGATCAGGTAAGGTAGAAACCTTTACTACTAAGTCTCCGGTCTCCAAGGCTCGAACAGCCGTACTGACCTTCTTTCGACGAGGTTTACATCGGGTTGAGCAGCCTACCTCTGGCTAGGCCCCGAAGGTCCCCACACATGGAGACCCTCCCGGGGGGTTGCCATCTTGTCGCCGGGGTTGTCTGTGCCATCTTCCCCCCTCGCCGTCGGTATACGCGGTGCAGGTCAGAAGCCCGAGGCGCCTAACTTGAGCGCATCCGTACGGATACACGCTTAACTGCGCGGACACCTGTTGTGCGCACAGTGGCACGCACAACTGCACGCATAACTGTGCCACGCGCACAAAGTCTGCCACCTGCACGCACAACTTGTGCATACGTACTGCGCACATCTAAGAGCATCCGTGCACACAACTTTTCGCAGGGATGAGTTTTTTAAGCTCTACACGCGCACAAACAATGGCACCTCCATCCAGAAAGGCCAAGGGACCCTTCCTTTGCCCAGCCTGCCACCTGAGAGCTGCGCAGCCTGATTTAGAATACCTCCTGTGCCAGCAGTGCGAACAGAACCAGGGAGAACCAAATCAAGACTTCCCACAGCCAGGAGTGGGATCCGGAACCACTGATGATGGCACCCTGGACCTAACTGTCTAACTCGGCGCCCCCATAGGAAAGTTCCTCCGGGGCTTTCACTACAATTCCTCCTGGTATCAACATGGACCCAGGACCTTCTCCTGGGTGGAATTTTTCAAAGGGCTGCAAACCTTTGTCCAGGCGCAACCAGCCCCGGCTGTCCACTTGCCTCAAACTCCGCCGCACCAAGCTCTTCCCAGCACCTCCCGAGGCTCTCGAGACATGCCTCTCCTAACCAAGAGCATACCGAATGGGGATCCAGGCGCACCTCAGATGAGGAAACAGACTCCCTGGAAGAAGGGGAAAATCCCCCCAGGGATGGAGCCATACCGGACCATGCTCCGATTCTTCCACAAGGACGAATTACCAGCCCTTGTGTCCCAAACTATGAAGACACTGGGTTTCCCAGGCATGGAACCTACATCAGAACCGAAAAAGAATCCCATGTTGGTGTACCTCCGTAAAGCCTCATGCTATTTTCCTATGTTGGAGCCCATCAAGGAACTGATTGACCTGGAATGGAATGCTCCAGAGGCCAGCTTTAAAGGGGGACGGGCACTAGAAGCCCTATACCCGCTGGAGCCCACGGCCAAGGAAATTCTATGCTTCCCTAAAGTGGACGCTATGATCTGTGCTGTCTCAAAACATACCATGATCCCTGTGGAAGGAGGAGTGGCACTGAAGGACGCCCAAGCAGTAGGCTGGAAGCCATCCTTAAGCAGTCCTTTGATGTTTCAGCAATGACGCTACAAATTGCTTCCTGCTGCGCCTTGGTGGCATGTTCCTGTTTGATCCTCTCCAGAGACGCTACAACGCCAGGAGAAGTGATGGAACCTGCGGTCTCCTTTCTCACTGATGCTACCGCAGACCTTGTGCGCACAAGAAGGGTGTCACAAGAAGGGTGTCACCGCCGCAGTGGCGGCCAGAAGACAATTATGGCTCCGAAATTGGTCAGCAGATGCGACTTCCAAAGCGAACCTCACAAAAATGCCTTTTAAATGCCTATGATACAGTCAACCATCAAATACTAATGACCCGCCTAGCTGAAATAGGTATCGCTGACACAGCCCTCTCATGGCTCTCCTCCTACCTAACACACAGAGAATACCTAGTAAAAATCGACAAGTACGAATCCTCACGCATACCTATCACGCAAGGTGTCCCCCAAGGCTCATCACTATCCTCCACCCTCTTTAATATTTATCTCCTACCCCTATGCCACCTCCTCTCTGACCTAGGCCTGAAATTCTTCCTATATGCAGATGACGTGCAGATCCTCATCCCGTTTCAAAGGTCCATAAGCGAACCTTTGCAACTCTGGGAATCCTGCCTTACCACCATAAGCGCCTTGCTATCTGAGCTCCACCTAGCTCTAAACACTTCAAAAACAGAATTACTCGTTATCTCTAATCAGCCTGAACGTTTCACCCTCCCCACGCGACAAAATACTCCCCAGAATTCAACCACAGCCCTCTCTCAGCCCCAGTCTGTAAGAGACCTAGGCGTCTTCATAGATCAGCACCTAAGTTTTAAACCCCACATCAAAGCTCTCCTAAAGGGAGGTTTCTATAAGCTAAACATCCTAAAAAAACTCAAACCCCTCCTCCACACACACAATTTCCGCACAGTCATACAGACCACTATGCTCACGAAACTAGATTATTGTAACTCCCTGCTACTAGGACTCCCTGCCACCACCATCAAACCCCTGCAGATTCTACAAAATTCCATGGCAAGAATCATAACCGGTACACGTAAAAGGGACCACATTACCCCCATACTAAAGGACCTACATTGGCTGCCCATTTCCGTCCGCTCACAATACAAAACTCTCACCATCCTTACTCCCTACATAAATACAATCACACCTGGCTCGATGAAATGCCTCGTTTCCGCGCTTCTGACCGCCCTACAAGAACAACCCAGACAGGCACTCTCCACACCCCGTCCCTCAAATCAGCACATTCAACTTATACCAGAGGAAGAGCTTTCTCCGTCGCTGGCCCCACCCTCTGGAACTCCCTCCCCACCTTCCTACGCCAAGAGACATCCCTCCACATGTTCAAGAAAGGAGTCAAGACATGGCTTTTCCGACAGGCCTACCCCGACACTAACCAAACTTAATTTCTCCCCCCAGCTCCACCCGCCCGACCTTTCTCCCCCTGCTCCCACTCCTCTCAGCCCCCCCCTGCCCGGTCATCCACCCTTACTCCCCTTCCGCCCGACCCATCCCCATCCCCTCTCCCCCCCCCTAGCCATCCCTAGATCCCTGGGCCTCCCGGCCGCCACCTTCTCCCCTAGTACTCCTCTCTCCTTTTACACCTCCAGTTTCCCATTAAATAAACTATATCCCAGTGAATACCATCGCCCAATTGATACGGCCGGTTTTCCAACACTTCCGTAGGACTACTTAAGTTAATAGTACCTGTACATACTTCAACTGTACATAGTCTCCCTCTTTTCTATTTTCTATTTGTTTTATACTTCATCTAGCTATGCCTTTCCCCCTCCCGCTCCCCATCCCCCTTTTCCCACACCCCCCTACCCCTACCCTCCCCCTTCCTCCCCCCTTTTTGTTTTCGCTCCTTTGGTTCAT
The DNA here is from genome assembly GCF_901001135.1 of Rhinatrema bivittatum. NCBI lineage: Eukaryota > Metazoa > Chordata > Amphibia > Gymnophiona > Rhinatrematidae > Rhinatrema > Rhinatrema bivittatum. The sequence continues at coordinate 44,535,646 of NC_042628.1, read as the reverse complement.
TTTGTATTCTGAATTTTGTTTCTGTATTAATGTTATATTGTTATACTGTTATATTGTTATATTATATTGTTTTATTGTATTCCCCGCCTGAGTTCTCTGTAAACCGGCATGATGTGTTTCACGAATGTCGGTAAATAAAAAGTTAATAAATAAATAAATAAATAAAGGATCTCTCCTGTTCGGGAGCGAACTGGAGAAGTTAGCCAACAAATTGGGGCGAATCACCAGTACCCCGATTACCTGAAGACAGGAACAAAAGAACATGTATTCTTTACAGGAAAATCGGTATAAATAAATAAATATCAGTGCTCCTCCCCCAGAAGAACCAAAGGTTAGAGGGTCGCAGTGTTTTAAACCTTACAAGAACACACAGTCCCAAGCACCTTGTTCTTCAGGAAGGTCTCAGTCCTTTCAGAACAAGCGCATTTAGAGAGGAGCAAGCTCAGGGGCAAGCTCCGGCCATACCACACAATGAGAAGATGCAGACCCATCCACAGGAAGAAGACACAGGGGGCAGACTTACTCTCTTCTACCAAAGATGGGTTGAGGTAACATCGGACAAGTGGGTCCTAACTATCATTCGAGAGGGGTACTCCCTGGAATTCCAAAGCATCCCCCCAGACAAATTTATGACATCACTGTGCCACTCCCACTTCAAGAAGACTGGCAGTGGAAACCACACTAGCAAGACTACTCAGCCTGAAGGCAATAGCTCCGGTGCCCACGTCTCAACAAAATACTGGCACTATTCCTTCTATTTTATCGTTCCCAAGAAAAAAAGGACCATTCTGGCCCATCCTGAACCTCAAGGACGTCAACCATTACCTGAAGGTACCACACTTCCACATGTAAAGCCTACGCTCCATTATAATGGCGGTACAACCGGGAGAATTCTTAACCTCCCTGGACCTATCCGAAGCCTACCTTCACATCCTGGTCCATTAGGACCACCAGCGCTTCCTGCGCTTTGCAGTACTGGTCAATCATTACCAGTTTCGAGTGCTACCCTTCGGACTAGCTACCGCTCCCAGAACCTTCACCAAAATTATGGGCTGCTTCTTCTATTGCTTTGTTTGCAGGCTCTGGGAGCTTGGGACACTTTCTGGCAGTGCTGCCGTACAATTTTGCACCAGGAGAAAGTATTCCCAGCTCCCAAAGTCCACAAACACCTCTGTGGTTGCCTTTACTTCTAGTGAGTGAGACTCCAGGAAGAGTCCTGGTACATCCTTACTTGGACGATTGGCTGATCAGGGCAAAGTCCTGGAGGAGAGTCGCCACGCGACCACCAGAGTTAAGAACCTACTACAAGAGCTCAAGTGGGTCGTGAACACAGCCAAGAGCTGCCTACAGCCCTCCCAGTCACTAGAATACCTGGGAGTCCGGTTTGATACCAAGCACGACAAATTCTACTTTCCCCCTCCAAGGAGAAGGAAACTGGGTCAATTGCAAAACCTGTTGAACTCGGCTCGTCCAAAGACTTGGACACCTTACAGGCAAAAGCCTTTCTACCTCAAGGGGTGTAAACCCTCTTGTCCCTCGCTCATCAGTTGCAGTCTCAGTATACAGCAGCAGCTCGACAATTCCTTGTCCTTCTTGGACACATGGCATCCTCAGTCCGTCTCACACCAATGGCCCGCCTGGCCATGAGAGTCATGCATTGGACTCTGAGGTCACAATGGATTCAAGCGACTCAGCCTCTGTCAACCATTGTCCACATCACCGACGCACTCCATCTGTCTCTCGCCTGGTGGAAAGATCAGAACAATCTCCTCCAGGGACTGCCTTTTCACCTGCTTAGATCCTCAACTCATTCTCACCACCGACGCTTCCAACCTCGGCTGGGGAGCTCATGTGAACGATCTGCAGTCACAAGGATTTTGGTCTCCGGAGGAAGCCAAACACCAGATAAATTTCCTGGAGCTTCGAGCGATGCGATATGCTCTCAGCTTTTCAGGATTGCCTATCAAATCACGTCATCCTGATTCAGACGGACAACCAGGTGGCCATGTGGTACATTAACAAGCAGGGAGGCACAGGCTCCTTCCTTCTGTGTCAGGAAGCTGTGCAGATTTGGGCGGAAGTGCTCTCCCACTCGATGTACCTCAGGGCCACCTATTTGCCGGGAGTGCACAATGTCTTGGCAGACAAACTGAGTCGTGTCTTCCAACCGCACGAGTGGTCTCTCAATCCCTCCGTAGCGACCTCTCTCTTCCAGCAATGGGGTAATCCTCGAATAGACCTCTTTGCGTCCCCTCAGAACCACAAGGTGGACAATTACAGCTCCCTCATTCAGCACGAGCGCTCTCAGGCCAGAGATGCATTCTCCCTCTCGTGGGCAGCCGGTCTGCTTTATGCATTCCCTCCACTTCCTCTTCTCTCGAAGACTCTCGTGAAGCTCCGTCAGGACAAGGGAACCATGATCCTGATAGCACCTCACTGGCCACGCCAAGTGTGGTTTCCCATACTCCAGGATCTCTCCATCCGCAGGCACATTCCCTTGGGAACGCACCCACTTCTGATCACTCAGAACGACGGATGTCTACGCCATCCCAATCTTCAGGCCTTGTCCCTGATGGCATGCATGTTGAAAGGTTAATTCTTCAACCACTTAACCTTTCAGATTTGGTTTCTCGTGTCCTGATTGCTTCACGAAAGCCTTCCACAAGAAAATATTATTCCTATAAATGGAAAAGGTACACATCATGGTGTTCTTCGCAATCCCTTGATCCCTTTTCCTGTCCAATCCCAAGGTTTTTGGACTATCTCTGGCATTTATCGGAATCAGGTCCAAAGACCTCTTCCATCAGAATGCATGTCAGTGCGGTAGCCGCCTTCCATAAAGGTGTCGGGGATATCCCTATATCGGTACAACCCCTCGTAACACGTTTTCTTAAAGGCTTGCTCCATATCAAGCCACCTTTACGTTCTCCGGCCTCTTCTTGGGACCTTAATCTGGTTATCGGGCAGCTCATGAAACCACCCTTCGAACCTCTTCACTCCTGTGACCTAAAATATCTCACATGGAAAGTGATTTTCCTTTTGGCTATCACTTCAGCTCGCAGGGTTAGTGAGTTACAGGCCCTAGTTACCTATCCGCCTTACACTAAACTCCTGCAGGACTGGGCCGTACTCCGCACTCACCCTAAGTTTTTGCCTAAGGTAGCTTCGGAGTTTCACATTAATCAATCCATCATACTACTTATCTTCTTTCCCAGGCCCCACTCCAACCCAGGGGAACAGGCTCTGCATACCCTTGACTGTAAACGGGCTCTAGTGTTCTTCCTAGACCGTACAGTTGCCCACAGGAAGAGCACTCAGTTATTCGTCTCTTTCCATCCCAACAAACTAGGGCAACCTGTGGGTAAGCAGACTCTCTCCTCCTGGTTGGCGGACTGCATATCTTTTTGCTATCAGCAAGCAGGCATTCCTTTTCAAGACTGTGTTAAAGCACACTCTGTGAGGGCCATAGCGACTTCAGTAGCACACCTACGATCTGTTGCGCTTCCTGACATTTGCAGGGCTACCCTCTGGAGTTCTCGCCATGCTTTCTCAGCCCACTATTACCTAGACAAAGCTGGAAGACAAGATTCCATCTTCGGCCAATCTGTCCTGCGTAACCTATTTCCAACGTGACGTACCAACACCCTTCCGCCTGCCCGGTGGGGTTCAGGATGCCCTCTACCAAATTCCACCTCGGTTGTTGTGCCTGTTGCACGCCATTGGGTACATTTGGTGCATGTTCGGACAACCTCAGCTCGGTAATCGCCCATATGTGAGGACTACCATCCTGCTTGTCCTGTGAGAAAGCAAATGTTGCTTACCTGTAACAGGTGTTCTCACAGGACAGCAGGATGTTAGTCCTCACAAAACCCGCCCGCCGCCCCGCAGTGTTGGTTTCGTAACGTTTTGTTGTTTTATTTTTTCGGCACTGCCTGTAGCTATCAAATAAGACTGAAGGGGGACTCCTGCTGGCTGCAGGGTTAGTGCCATGCTGGGCATGCCCAGTAGGGGCCAGTCAAAGTTTTGGAAACTTTGACAGAAGTTTTCCGTGATTGGGCTCCATCCTGATGATGTCACCCATATGTGAGGTCTAACATCCTGCTGTCCAGTGAGAACACCTGTTACAGGTAAGCAACATTTGCTATACATCAAAGCAGGTTACAATAATAAGTCTTCAAAATGCAGTAATAGTGGGTTATTGTGGTGGTGATCTAGTGATACATGTTTGGACAAAGAAGAAAGTTGTTGTCAAACCATAGGGAGTTACCTGGGTAAAAATCCTGGGCTTAAAATTCATAGCATGCATACTTATAACTGTGGCTGAAAAGGGTGGGCCTGGGGGTCCAGTTAGCGTGAGGAAGTATATGTAACCTTGTGCATTATTTATTGTGAACTTTGCATCAAGTATAAAAGGGCAAAGTTTGCTGGTTCTGAATTTTCAAAAGGACTGTCAATGGGGCATTTTCTTTAGACATTTTTTTCTCTCCTTCCAGCACATGCACCTAAGGCAAGCAAGGTACAACACAGATCAAACAATATGAGAAGATAAAATCAAAACCATATACAAGAATTAATAAATGAAAACACTAACTAAATTTAAACATCTTTTAAAAAATGCAAGGGTAATTGTATATCTAACAACTTCTTTTTTTATGGAGTGCTTTTAAGGTCCAGCTGTGCTTTGCCTTGTGCTGTATTGATTTGAGTTATTAATAAATTAGTTTAAACATAAAATGTAATTTTTGTCCCTTAGGTAACCAGATGAACCTTGCTACAGGAGGGATGACAACTGACCAACAAGCAAATCTTATTTCAGAATCAGCTCTTCCAACTTCAGTTGGGGCAACAAAGTAAGTTTGCCTTAACCAAGGGGGTATAGGGAGAGGAGGAAGGCACTCTTGGAAAAGGAAGATAGTACTTAACTCTACAGTGAAGTGATCTGCAGACCTTCGGCATAGGCAACATAGCTGGGTAGAGATCTAGTCAAAGTCATGCTTTAGACTGCAGTGAATGGGGAGATATTGCTAATGGAAAAAAATCTGTTTATTTGATTTATTTATTTAAAATACCTATGTTCTGCCTGTTTGACAAAGTCATTCCATGTGGATTACACAGAAAACACACAATACAGTGTAAAAACATTTAAAACAAGCATAATAATACAAGTATATTTATTTATTTATTTAGCATTTTTATATACCGACTTTCCAATAACAGAATTACTGATCAACTCGGTTTACATTATAACAGAACAATCACATTTACAAGTAAATGTCTTACAATGAACAGGTAGATAAAACTTGGATAGGTATATATGGGGTTAACCAGTAAAAGATACATTGCCTAATGTAGGCATAAGTAAAGATACAGTGCCTAAATTTAGGTTAAATAAACAGTGCTAATTATAAGACTAGGTTATGATCCTTGACTGCCAAAGTTTACGTGTGTTCTATAGATGATCTGAGTAACTCTCAGGTGGATTACCACCGAGAGGAACATTGGCAGGGACGTTCCCCGGGGTTATGGGAACGCTTGGTTGAATAACCAAGTCTTGAGTCTTTTTTTAAAAGTAGATAAGCATTGCACTGATCTGAGTTCTGGTGGGAGAGTGTTCCAGATTTTGGGGCCCGCTGTGGAAAAGGCTTTTTTGCTTAATGCTGACTTCGTCGGTGGTATGCGCAGGTTGTTTATATAGGCTTGTCTTACTGGTCTGGTGGATGTGTGGTATTGGAGAGGGATTTTGAGCTCGAGTGGTGCCAAGTTGTGTAGTGCCTTGTGGGTTATTGAGAGCACTTTAAACAGAATTCTGAATTTAACGGGAAGCCAGTGTAGGCTTTTCAGAATGGGTGATATGTGGTCTCTTTTGTTGGACTTTGTTAAGATCCTTGCTGCTGCGTTTTGCAGCATCTGTAGAGGTTTTATAGCGTTAGCCGGGAGGCCTAGTAAAAGTGAGTTGCAATAATCAATTTTCGTGAGAATGAGTGCTTGTAGCACTAAACGGAAATCTTGGAAATGGAGGAGAGGTTTCAGCCTTTTCAAAACTTGTAATTTGAAGAATCCATCCTTTACGATATTATTTATTAGAGATCTGTAATTCATTTGATTATCAAGGATAACCCCTAGATTTCTGACTTGTGTGGACATTGGTACTTGATTAGACAGGCTGGTACTGGGATGTGTGTAGGTTCCGTCTTGGGAGATAAGGAGGTATTCTGTTTTGCTTTGATTAAGAATCAGATTAAGGCTAGTGAGCAAGTTGTTGATGGCTTGTTTGCAGGAGAACCAGAAGTCCAGAGTTTTTTGGAGAGATTCAGTGATGGGAATCATTATCTGAACATCGTCTGCGTATAAGTAGTGTATGAGATTTAGTTTAATGAGGAGCTGGCAGAGTGGTAGAAGGTATATATTGAATAAGGTTGGCGAGAGTGATGATCCTTGTGGGACTCCCAAGGTGCAGGTGACTGGTTGAGATACTTCATTGTTGACCTTGACCTTATACTGTCTGTTCTGTAAGAATGATTTGAACCATTTGAGGGCCTCATCTCCGATGCCAATGTCTGACAGACGATCTATTAGTGTGTTATGATTGACCGTGTCAAATGCTGCCGAGAGATCTAGTAGGATGAGAAGACAAGGGTGTCTGTTTTCCAGATTTAGTAGTATGGAATCCGTTAGTGAAATCAGGAGAGTTTCCGTGCTTCGTGATTGGCGGAAGCCGAACTGTGCTGGAGAAAGAATGTTGTGGTCGTTTAGGTAATCAGTTAGTTGTTTGTTTACAACTCGTTCCATGATCTTTGCGATGAATGGTAGATTTGCAATTGGGCGATAATTTGATGGGTTTTCTGGAGAAAGATTAGATTTTTTTAGAAGTGGTTTTATGATTGCCATTTTTAGAGGGTCAGGTACTAGTCCTTGGGAGAAGGAGCAGTTGATGATTTGTGCAATGGGTTTGGAGATGGTTTTAGCGCAAGCGATGAGTAGATTGATGGGAATGGAGTCCTGAGGGTGTGAAGAAGGTTTGAGCTTTTTTAGAATATTTTCGATCTCTAAAGAAGAGGCCGGTTCGAATTCTCTAAGGCTGGCCTTTTGTGATGGGACAGCAGCTTGAGGTGTAACTGGTGAAATATTGCTATTGTTCTTGGACTGAGTTAGGAGTTTTGGGATCTTATTTTTAAAGTAGGTTGCCAATTCTTCTGCTTTGCTTGCTGCTTTATCATCTGGTATGGATGTCGATGCGGGTTTAGTGAGTGATGATACCAAAGAAAAAAGCGCCCTGGGGTCGAAGATGAAGTGGTGAATTTTTTGCGTGTAGAAGTTTCTTTTTGCTTGGAGGATGGATATTCTGTAAAGGTGCATCGTGGACTTGAATGCTGTGATGTTGGTAGATGTAGGGTTTTTCCGCCATTGTTGTTCTTTTTTTCTGAGATCTTGTTTTAAGGATTTTAGATTTGGAGTGTACCAAGGTTTTCTATTGTCTTTGTATGCTTGATTGGCTTTGGTGATGGTTGGGCATGTGGTGTCTGCCACTTTTTTGGTAATGTTCCACGACGAAATGGCTGCTTCCACGTTTGTCAGGTCTAGTTGGTTGAATTCATCTGATAGGCAATTGCTGAGTGTTTCCTGGCTGCAAATTTTCTTGAATTGGATTGAGGTATTCTGCCTTCCTGGGGTGGTAGGTAGGTTTATCTTTAGTACGGTGTTGATCAGCTTATGGTCTGACCATGGAACTGGTGTGCAAGAGGGGTGAGAGGAATGGGTGATATCCTGGTTAATGAAGATGAGGTCCAGCGTATGACCTGCTTTGTGTGTGGGTTCTTTAATTATTTGTTTGAAACCCATGAAGTTTAGTGTGTTTAGGAAGGTTTCACAACTAGAGGAGAGGGGGGATACATCTACATGGAGATTGAAATCCCCCAGGATGATCGCTGGGATGGCGGAGTTGATGTGTTTTACTATATTTTCAATCAACGGTGACGGATCAGTTTCAAGGTATCCTGGGGTGGCATATATTAGCCCGATTTGAAGGTGAGAGGATCTGAAGACTGCGAATTCTAGAGAATGGGAGGAAATTGAGGTTTGCAACGACATTCCCAGTGTTTTTTTTGCTGCAAGAAGACCACCACCTCCTCTTTTTTTGAGTCTTGGGATAGAGAATATGTTGTAAGTTTGGATGGGGAGTTGGTTGATTGTGGCGATGTCTTCTGGTTTTAACCAGGTTTCTGTAATTGCAAATAAGTCGGTGTTTGTTTCCTGAAGATAATCATGTAGAAGGTGAGTTTTCTTAGTCAAAGACTGTGCGTTTAGCAGCGATAGGGTGAAAAGTGAGAGGCCTAGCAGTTGGTTTAAAGGCGAGATGATGATAGGAATGAATCTTTTTTGAGAGGGATGTGGTAAGGCCTGATTTTTTGCAGATGATCTCTTTACATTGTGGATGATTAAAACTGCGTATTCTGACTGCACAATCTATAAGGAAAGGGGGCATTCATCAGACAAATGGTAACAGAATAAATGATGTGAGAAGAGAATGATACTGGAGTTATAAATGGGGGAAAGTGTTTAAAAACAAAAAACAAAACCTGGATGGTCACTTGAGGTGACACACTCATTTAGGTGGCATGGTTTAATGTTAGAGGAAAGGTAGAGGGACAAATGAGTCAGTCATGAACTTCAAGTATTTTTTTCAATTGGAATTATGTCAGTGAGATGCTGATAGAGTTGAAAAATGTTTGTGAAGTAGATGAACAGAGTTCTAAACTAAAGAAGAGCTATAGCAAGGGCAACACATTTTTATTTCTTTTTGAAGATACTTCCAGAACGGGACACACTAAAAAAAAAAAAAAAAAAAAGACTGGTATGTTTCTCGAATGAGACAACTCAAAAATAGATTAAAATTCGAAGGGTACAAGGTATCTCAAAGTAGAGCACAGGAACTGTATATAGAAAGATTGAGAGAAGCAAGGAGGGTAAGACTGCAGAGGTGCGAGCAGAGGAAAAGAGCTCAGCCAGCAAATCAAAATGAAAGGTGGAAGAGCAGTGGTAGGATTGTAGAACTGAGAAAAGAAAAGGCTTCCTTCTCATCCAGTCAGAGTAGTCAGGTCAAATGGGTTATGCACCCTGACCAGCAGATTCACGCATATAAGTTTTTGTGCTGACCTCAGCCTATCAGTATTCTGACTTCTCCAACAAAATGATACAGGTGCATCCCCTGCTGTGGACAGTGGCTTGATTCGGAAGTTGGACTGGGCAGCTCCTGAGGTGAAAGACTTAGCTGTCCCTCCCTCAATTGATCCGTACCCTAGCTAGGTTAGAGGATTAAAAAAAAAGGAGGAACATAAGTAGCTCCTGAGGTGAAAGCAGAGGCTCCCTCCCTCAGTAGAGCAGGCCAAGGCTAGGGGGCTTCTGGACAGGGTTGAGATCTGAAACTATTACCTTCCATAGTGCCTGCATTGTCCTGCTCTCATTCTTTTGGCCTCTACATAAAGCAATGAATAAATTAACTGAGACAATTAAGCAGAGTAAGCTGTGCACAACAGGGCTCTGAAGCTGCAGGGATGATGCGGCTGTCTGCTTTCAAAGTTGCCAGAACTTTGAGTTACTGGGGCTATTTTTCTTTATCTTCTGGCTGCAGTGGTGATTTGGGGAGTGGGTTAGGCAACACTGTGGGCGGTAGCGGAAGAACATGGGTAGAAGACCAGACTCTGCTCAGAATGTGGCATCTGACTGACTTTTGGGGTGGTGGCTAAGAAATACCACATGGGCGTCAGTGGGAAGAGAACTTCATGAATGCTATTTGGCTGCCACAGGGGTGTAAGGTTCGTGGGCTTTTATTGCTGTGGTGAGTTTGACTCAGTCTATGGGGATGACCTCAAAGGCCCTCAACGACAGCTGGTGGCGCTATGCAAGAAAGCGACTGTTCAGGAGCTTCACCTATACCAATTCCTTCCCCTTGGATGGAGCCCTTGGGTTCCGGAGGCTGGTAGGTATTGTGAGAGTCTCTTTGGTAGTGGCATAGGTGAGGGTCCAGGGCTAGGCTAGAGTCAGAGGTGGGCGGCAAGCTAGAAGGGTCAATGTCCGGGCCAGGATCAGTGGCAGGAAAGAGTGGTCAGTCTCCAGGCAAGGGTCAAGGGCAGGCAGCGAAGAAGAGTGGTCAAAGTCCGGGCTAGGGTCAGATCCAGAAGTCAGTCTTGAGGGCAGGTATAGGAGACAGGGAGAAGACTGACACAGCAGGACAGGCAGGGAGGCAAGGGTTAGAGAGACTGGGAAGGCTGGGCTGGCAAGATGAGGCAGGGTACAAGATCAGGAATGCAGGAGTCAGGAAGCAGCAACTCACAGTACACATAAGATGCAGGCGACCCATTGTTGAGGCTTCTGCTGGGAATCTGCAGTAGCCTTTTATACTCAGAGGGTGATGTCATCAGGCGTCGAAGCCCAGTTTCCCGCTTCTGGATCTTTGATGCAACATGCACCACATGCACCTTTGGAGACTGCCAGGAGGAGCTGGAGAATGGCGAGGAGGAGCTGTGTCGGAAGGAGCATCTGAGCTGGGGCCTGCCCGCTTGTTGTGATACATAACCTGGGGGGAGACACTACAGAACAGGCTAGCCAGATGGATATTTTTGGCCCAGAGAGGTCAGTGCGGAGGCCGTTTTGTGGCGCTGTGGTTGTGAAGCAAACACCATCCTTCCTTCGCTGCCAGAGATCAGAGCCCTGAGTGGTTTGCAGTTGCAGCTTTGGTTGAAGCAGCTGCTCCAACCTGTGTTAAGCATCCGACCTGTTTTGGATGCTTCTCTGTTGCCTGGGTTTCATTCTCTCGAGAAATTTTAAAGTGCTTTCAGCAAGCCTTTACTTCAGTGCAGAGTTCGCTCCTGGGATCTGCTTTGTGTGTTCCTGACTCACCAGGTGCTGAGGCTGTGAGTAAGAAATGGCCCAGAGAGATTGATTTCAGAGACTTGGAGGGATGGCAGGTTGTCTGATTCAGAAGACACTTTGGATGGTTTTAAGAGTGAGGGATAGCACCACCATGGTCCGGCTCTTTCCCAAGGAGGAATTGACAGCATTGATTTCGCAGTCTAAAGTATGGTGCATATATTAGAGGACAAAAAGGAAGAGGCTATCAGTTCATTAGAGGATCCTATTATGGTTAGCATTAGAAAGCCCTCCAGGTCTTTTCCCTTATCAGGCGGTTAAAAATCTGATGGTTCTGGAATGAGTTTCTTCAGAGTCCAATTTTAGGACATGCCGCTCTTTGACCAGATTGTATCCTTTGGCTTCTCAGGAATGGGTCAGGCTTTGGTTTCCGCTGGTGGTTGCTCTGGTTTTTCTGTTGCAAAGGGCACTATCATTCCAGTGGAAGGTGGAGCTGTCCTGAAGGATGCACAACACAGAAAATTAACACAGGAAAATAGACTTGGCTCTAAGTAGATGGCTGAGGTGGCCAGCATAGCATTACTGATAATAGCTTGCACTTATATTGTCGGTCTGGTTTCTGCCTGGTGCAGCATGCTCAAGAGGAATTGGTGGATGAGTCTTTCCAGCTGGAATCACGAGTAGTGTATGTAGCAGATGCTTTTTATAAGAACATAAGAATTTGCCATACAGACAGAGGGTGCATCAAGGCAATCCGGGTCACAAGTATCTGGCAAAATCCCAAACAGTAAATAGATCCCATGCTGTTATTTCGTAGTGATAAATCATGACTATTTCTTAAGTCTACTTGGTTAATAAGTTTGACTTCTCCTCCAGGAATTTGTCCAAACCTTTTTTTAAACCCAGCTACACTAACTGCTCTTGTAATTAATTTCAGTGCTTAATTTTGCATTCAGTGAAAAATAATTTTTTCCAATTTGTTTTGAATGTGCTACTTCATGGAGTGCCCCCTAGTTTTTGTATTTTTTGAAAGAATAAATAATCAATTTACATTTACCCATTTTATTCCACTCATGATGTTTTAGACCTCTACCGTATTCTCCCTCAGCCATCTCATTTCCAAGCTGAAAAGCCCTAAACCTTTTAGCTCTTCCTCATAGGGCAGCCATTCCATCTCCTTTGCCATTTTGGTCACCCTTCTCTGTACATTTTTCAATCCAACTATATATTTTTTGAGATGTGGCGACCAGAACTGCACTCAGTACTTAGATACAGCCTCACCATGGAGCAAATTAGAGGTATGACATTTGGTATTTTATTCTCTATTCCTTTCCTAATAATTCCTAACATTTGTTTGCTTTTTTTTTTTTGCCTCCACCGTACACTGAACCAAGGATTTCAAAGCATTGTCCACTATGATACCCAAGTCCTTTTCCTGGGCTGTAACTCCTAATATGGAACTTAGCATGGAACCTAACCTAACACTGAAACCTTGAAGTCTGTCATTCTGGTGGTGAGACAAAGGGAGTTTCTGACCACCTTGGATCTCACGGAAGCATATCACCATATGCCTATCAGGAAAGAGCACCTGGAATTTCTTCATTTTGCTGTGGAGCATTTCCAGTTTCAGGTTCTTCCTTTTGGCTTAGCTGTCTCCTAAGGACCTTCTTTGAAGGTCATGGTGGTAGTGGCAGCTGCATTATGGAAGGAAGGTATTTTAGTCCCCCCTTATTTGTTGATTGCCTAAGAGCAAAGTTGGAGGAGGATAGTGTAGTGGCAACCCCAGAGAGTGATACATTTCTTTCAGGAGCCTGGTTGGGCAGTCAACTTTTCCAAGAGCAATTTGACACCTTCTCAGCCCCTGGACTATCTAGGTGCCCTATTTGGCATGCTGACTAGTCGATCTCCTCATTGTGCAGCCTTTTGAAAAAGTACACCAATTTTATGAAAACCTTACTCTTTGTCAATTAGAGAGACAAATAAGAAATTTGTAATACATTAATGAAAGCCTGGGATAGACCTAAAGATTTTTATGGGTCCCTAGGTTACAATTGGGACGTCTCTCAAGGTTCTTTCTCAATGTTTTAGTGGACAAAATCCTAGTATTTTGCCTTCCCATGCTTTTGCCTAGTATTGTGAGCAAAAAAATTTAGATTAAGGAGAACTTTGGATAACAGCAAGCCAACTATGTGTTTAATTGATGTAGATGTAACTTCAGCTATGCAATTAGTTTCAAAATAACTTACGGAACTTTTTTCCTATTTCTCAATTTGAAACCAGGGATATAGTAATGTCAGCTAACCCTAGTGGTTCAGTTCATAACTATTAAAATTGTCTGGTAAAAGTTTTGAGTAGCAATGGATGATTTCTTAACTCCAGTCAGTAATAAATTCCCCTCTGACTGAGGGTTATTTTCCAGCAAACCTTTAAGGAACAGAAGTAAGGCCAGTATTTAAAAAAAACAAACAAAAAACAAAAACTGTCATCTAGATTCTAAAGAAGTTTAAAAATGTTGGGTCTATTTCAGATCTTCCATATTCAGGAAAACATATTGAGAAGGCAGTCTCTATCCAATCGGGACAGTTTAGAAGATCATAATTTGTTAGATATTAATCAAACAGAAATAAGATCAAAACATGGTGTAGAGATGGTCTTTTTATTGGATGATGTTTGGATTTTCATTGATAGTATTATAGTTCTTGATCTTAGTTGGTTGTTTGCACTATTTTACCTTCTCATTTTAACAGTTTTGGGAGTTGTGGATTTAGCTTTGAAACAGTTTCAGTCCTCTCTTGGATAGGATTCAGTTAATGCATAGTGTTTTTGAAAGTTCAGATCCTTGGAAATTACAATTCAGTGTTCCACAGGGATCATTATTTTATATGATCCAATATTTGTTTGAAACTTTACAACAGTTGCATCCTCTCTGCATAACCCCTGATGACTCTTTGCCACAATCCTTCACGGACATGGAGGAAGGACTGTGACACTTATTAAGATCCGTGTACGAGTCATTCGAATGTTCCTCATGCTTGTCAGGAACAGCCATAGCAGCACATAGCATGTCCTGGTTGAGAGCTAGTTCAATAAGAGAAGACATGCATTTTGTTTTTATTTATTTATTTAAATACTTTTGATATACCGATACTCAAGACTGGTGTCTTATCGTACCGGTTTACATTGAAACAAGGGGTAACCAATTAACTATGAAAATAAAGTTACAAAGAACAAGGGGTTTACAGGATGGGAGAGTAGAGAGCGAAAGCACACGATTAGTATAAGTTATAAATAACTAAGTTTAAAATAATGGAGTTTAACACATAAACGAATGTAGCAGGCTTAGACAATAGATTAGTCTTTACATGCATGATACATGCATGATAAGTTGGCTGATATCCCCTGTATGGGAGACAACTTATTTGGGGATAAATTTGCAGAAACTGTGGCACATCTCAAAGACCAAAAGACTGCTGTGCAGGCGCTCACTACACCCACAGATTCTCAGTCGTCATATAAAAAATATTTTCCTAATTTTCATTGGAGATCATACCAGAGGTCTGCTTTCAGACCCTACCAGACATATCGTACACAGAGTTACTCTCAACAACGATATCAATTTCCATCTCAACAGTTACGTGGCCGCCTTTGCCAACAGTGTCCACAGAACAAAGTAACTCCTGCACCTCAAAAGCAGACACCGGCTTTTTGAGCAGCCCCGAGCCACCTCCACCACTATTAATCGGTGGTCGCCTACTACATTTTTATACCAGTTGGACAGCAATCACGAAAGATTGTTGGGTATTGGATATCATCAAGGAAGGTTATCGTCTAAATTTCATTGTCCTTCCAAGTCTACCTTACGTTCCTCGTCTACGAGAAATATCATCCCAAGCTACATATCTCCAAACAGAAATAAACAATCTCTGCCTCCAAAAATCCATTCACAAACTACTTCTGTCGCAGAGGAATAAAGGATTTTATTCCCATTATTTTCTCATTCCAAAGAAATCTGGAGGCCTTCTCCCAATCCTGGGTCTCAGGAACCTCAACAAATACATTCAAAAAGAAAAATTCAAAATGACCTCCCTAAAGAACATCCTACCTCTCCTACAACCCAACGACTGGCTGTGTTCCATAGACCTGAAGGATGCATACTCCCATATACCCATGCGCTCTTTGTCATGGAGATACCTCTGCTTCACAGCTCTCAGAGCACTACCAATACAGAGTTCTCCCCTTTGGCCTGTCTTCAGCCCCGAGAGTTTTCACAAAATGTTTAGCGGTGGTGGTGGCTCACCTCAGGAAGTTATCAATCCAAATCTTTCCCTACCTAGACGATTGGCTATTGGTAGCTTCGGATCCTGCTACTCTTCATGCTCACACGACCCAGACTATAACGTGTCTTCAGTCATTGGGTTCCTGATAAATTACGAGAAATCAAATCTGCAACCGACCCAGACGCTATAATTTATGGGAGCACTCCTCAACACATTGGAGGTGAGCACCTACCTTCCACAAGGCAGGCTTCACACTCTATCTTCCCTGGCTCAGATGTTACACAAACAAATGCGAACCTCTGTGCGCCGAGTCCTTCAACTCCTCGGCCATATGGCAGCGGCTATCTATGTTCCCTAAATGCGACGTCTGCAATGGGGCCTAAAAACTCAATGGTCGCAGTTTCTGCAGCCTCTCTCTTACACAGTACAAATCTCATAACACATGGATACCGACATCCAATGGTGGATGTCACCTGTCCACTTATCCTCAGGATTCGCCTTTTCGTCTACCCCCGCATCAACTGACCCTTATGACGGATGCATCCCAAAAGGGGTGGGGAGTCTACCTTCTGGACTTAATTCAAGGTTGTTGGTCTCCACGGGAGAGTAGTCTTCAAATCAATTTCCTAGAACTTCGTGCGATCTGGAAGGCATTACGAACCTTCTCTCCACAAATCAAAGGAAAGAGCCTCATGATATACACAGACAACCACGTCGCAATGTTCTACATAAAAAAAAGGGTCAGGTTCTTGGACACATTGTCAGGAAGCACTTCGAATACTTCATTGGGCGAACGCAAGGAACATAACGCGTCAAGCTACTTACCTACCTGGCCTAGACAATGTCAAGGCGGATCGCCTAAGCAGAATATTCCATCCACACGAATGGACCCTAAATCGAGAAATAGCGCTGTCGATATTTCAGTGCTGGGGCTTCCCGACAATCGACCTCTTTGCCACACAGACCAATCGGCAAACAGAGACATTTTGCTCAATCTACCCAAGCAACCTTCGTCACGCTCCAGATGCCTTCCTCATTCCATGGACAACAGGCCTTCTTTATGCCTATCCACCCATTCCTCTGATCTCCAGGATGATCCAAAAATGCATCCAGGACACAGTAGACTTGATCCTTATAGCTCCAGCATTGCCAAGACAACCATGGTATGTGTGTCGCATGAGACTCTCCATACGCCCGCCAATTCCACTAGGAGATCACCCACGCTTTTTGACTTAGGGAAGGGGGGGGCACCCTCCTCCACCCAATGCACCAATCCCCTCCATCTGACAGCATGGAGATTGAAAGGACTGTACTAACTCCCTTAGGCCTTCCTTCGTATCTTGAGGACTTACTAATCGCCTCAAGAAAACCTTCTACTAGGCATAGCTATGCAGGCAAATGGCATCGCTATTCCGAATGGTGTGCACCTCGACTTCTAGAATCTTTCTCTTCAACAGCAGCCCGACTGCTGGAATACCTCCATACACTCTACCTTTCTGGGTTGGCATATGCTTCCATACGAGTAATCATCAGCGCCATTGCAGCGTTTCATCACTGTCATCAAAGTCTCCCAATTTCTAATCATCCTCTCATTTCCAGATTTATGCGAGACATGCTACATTTAAAACCACCAATGACACAACTGCCGGTACCATGTGATTTAAATGTTGTTCTAGAACAAATCATGGTTCCTCCCTTCGAGCCTTTGGATTCCTGCCATCTTAAATACCTCACATGGAAAATGATATTCCTTGTTGCAGTTACATCTGTGCACAGAGTTAGTGAACTGCAAGCCCTGGTTCACTACTCTCCTTACTTGGAATTCTACCATGACAAGGTCACTTTGCGTCCCTACCCATCCTTTCTTCCAAAGGTGGTTATGCCTTTTCATCTTAATCAAACTATTACATTACCAATCTTCAAACCAAAGCCGCATCTAAATGGCTGGGACAAACTCTTACACTCAGACTGCAAGAGGGCTTTGGCCTATTACAAACGGAGAACACATTCTCCATCCAGACCATCTCAGTTGTTCCTTTCCTTCAATCCAAACAACCCAGGTAAACCGGTTTCTAAAAGCCATAGCGAACTGGTTGTGCTATTGCATAGAATTCTGTTATAATAAACGTTCTGCCAAGCTTGATAGCAAACCAAAAGCGCATCAGATACGTGCCACAGCAACCTCAATTGCTGATTTGCGAAAGGTACCTCTGATAGACATTTGCAAGGCAGCAACCTGGTCTTCTCTTCATACCTTCACATCGCACTATTGTATTGACAAGCAAGCTTTTACAGATGCTTCCCTGGGTGCAGCAGTCTTGTCAAATATTACCATCTCTTAGGACTGTCTACTATACCACAGGTTGTTGTCCTGAACATCACACATATCCTATGAGGCCGCAATCCGGGAACTTGGGACTTCCAGACAGCATGGCTAATTTAGCTCTGCTATCGACGGGGGAAAAAAGCAAGTTTGCTTACCATAAACGATGTTTCCGTAGATAGCAGGATGAATTAGCCATGTGATCCCTCCCACCTCCCTAGGCAGTCCAGATCTACTCTACACCTTTTTTCTTGCCATACACCTCGCTTGGTTACAAGAAACTGAGAAGTGAAACGGATTCGCTTGGGAAGACGACCACACAGATGCACAGAGTTAAAACTCCGTCACTATCTGAGAGAAACTCCGCCTACTCCGGTTGCGTTGACACTGCCAGACAGCATGGCTAATTCATCCTGCTATCTACGGAAACACCATTTACGGTAAGCAAACTTGCTTTTTTTTTCACTCACTTTATTTGATTTATATTCCACTTTTTGGTTCTTCAAGGCAGATTACATTCAGGTACTGTAGATATTTCCCTATTCCCAGTGGGCTTGCAATCTAAGTTTGTACCTGAGGCAATGGGGAGGGTAAAGTTATTTGCCTATGGTCAGAAGGAACAGCAGTGGAATTTAAACCCTGGTTCATAGCCCTCTGCTCTACTTCAGCGCGCAATTAAACTATGGGATTTGTTTCCATGGAATGTGGTGAAAACAGTTTATTTAGCTTATATTCTGCCTTTATCACATCTAGGTTTAAAAATGGGTTTGGACAAGTTCTTGGAGGAAAAGTCCAAAAACCATTATTAACCATGAGAAAGCCACTGCTTATTCCTGGCTGAGAGAGAAGGATTAGATCTATTCTTTGGGATCTTCCCAGGTATTTGTGACCCATATTGGCAACTGTTGGAGACAGAATGTTAAGCCCGATGTACACTATACCGACGTTCAGGGCGAGAGTCTTATCACACCGATTTACATCAAACCAAAAACTGGTACAACTTACGTATAACAAATGAGTAGTCAAGATAACAGAATAAACTAGTATAATGATAACTTAGAACTTAACTCCAAACTTAACTGAGTTCTTAAGGAAGGACAGGGCTGTCCGCGTAGAGTTATGGAAACACCTAAGGGGGGGGGGGGAGGGGGAAAAAGATGGGGGCAGGGGATAGGTGCAAGGATAGGAATAGTGGAAGAGATTGCAGCCTAATTATAGCATGAATACATCATAGTTGCAGCATAGTTGCAGCATGTTTCTGAACCGGTAACTGGATCGAGAGTCGTAGCAGATTAGGGAAAGGCTTGTTTGATTAGCCAAGTCTTCAATTTCTTCCTGAAAGTAAGCGGACATTGTTCCTGGCGTAATTCTGGGGGTAAAGCGTTCCACTGAGAAGGTCCGGCTGTAGAGAAGGCGTGTTTCCTTATGGAGGGGTGGAGCATGGACGGTGGGGGGAGCATGGAGGGTCCCTTTGTTAGGTGGCTCTGATTGGTCTCATGGAGGAGTGTAGTTGGAGCGGATTTTGCAGCTCGAGAGAGGAATGGTTGTGAATGGTCTTGTGTATGATGGTGAGGGATTTATGAAGAATTCTAAAGCTGATAGGAAGCCAATGTAAATTCTTGAGAATGGGCATGATATGCTCTCTTTGACTAGAGTTGGTTAGTATCCTTGCGGCAGCATTCTGGAGCATCTGCAATGGTCTGGTAGAAGTTGCAGGGAGGACAAGAAGTAGTGAATTACTGTAGTCTATTTTTGAGAAAAGGATGACTTAGATAACCGTGCGGAAATCGTGAAACTGCAGGAGTGGTCTGAGCCTTTTCAGGATATGTAGCTTATAGAAGCATTCTTTTGTGGTATTGTTGATGAATTTTTTGACGTTCAGTCAGTTGTCCAATATACCGCTCAGATCTCTCACTTGGGTTGTTGTGGCTGTAGTGAAATTGTTGATGGGTGAAATGAGGAGTTCAGTTTTAGTGGTGTGGTTGAGGCTAGAGAGGAGAAGGTTGATGGAGTTTAGGCTGCTGTTCCAGAAGTTGAGGGTTTTGGAGATGGATTCTTTTATGGGGATCAGAATCTGCACATCGTCTGCGTAAATGAAGTGTGTTAGATTTAGATTTGCAAGGAGTTGGCAGAGGGGTAGGAGATATATGTTAAAGAGAGTGGGCGAGAGTGATGATCCTTGAACTCCATGTGAGGAGCTAATGAGGTGGGATTCTTTGTTGCTTATTCTGACCTTGTAGTTTCTGTTGCTGAGGAAGGATGTGAACTAGCTGAGGGCTGTGCCTGAGATGCCAATGTCCGCAAGTCGGTTAATGGGAATGGAGTGGTTCACGGTGTCAAACGCAGCCGAAATGTCCAGTAGTGCCAGTAAGTAAGATTGTCCTTTGTCTAGGCCCATGAGGATATTGTCTGTAAGAGAGATTAGTAGAGATTCTGTGTTTAGGGATTTGCGGAATCCGAACTGAGCCGGGTAGAGAATCTTATGATTGTCTAGAGAGCTGGGTGTTGACCAGTTTCTCCATAAGTTTGGCGATGAAAGGACCCATTATGTCATTTCTTATATTCTAATTCCAAAGTACAATCTCAACAAGAGACCACTTTATAAAATCACGTATCAGTAGTCAAAAATGGATCCGTCACCAACTAAGGAGATTTATACTAAGGATATATTTATACATGGCTACTGTGGTGCCCCAATATAATAATTTATCTCCTTGTCCTGTTGTCTTTTTTCAAAGGACTTTTGATCATGCTAATAATACAACCTGGGGAATTCCACACAAAAAAAAAAAAATTTTAAATCTGCAACATTCTGCATACTTTATATTGGTCAAAATAATAAAATGACAGTCTTTAAGTATTTGATTTAAAATGAAATACAGAAAAAAGTTATTACTTAAAGATGCAGAGCTTTAAATATTGTGAGCAGAATTCATCTAGAAGTTCTCTGTGTCCCTTCCACCCTACTCTCTTGGTCAGTCTCCTTTTGCTTTGCCCTTTCAGGCCCCCAACTCCTCCACCTGCTACTATCTCTCCCCTCCCTTTCTAGGCTCAATCCCTCCCACTCAGAGTTGGACCCCTCTTAGTACTCACCCTGACAAAGGCTTGCGCTCCCTCGCGTGCCCCCCTCCCCCCCTTTAGTGCACATACACGCTCCCTCATTTAGGCTCTCTCGCTCACGCACACACAAACAGTTAAGCTTTGGTATTCATTGCCAGAGGATGTGGTTATAGCAGTTAATTTAACTGGGTTTAAAAAATGTTTGGATAAATTCCTAGAGGATAAAACCATAAACTGCTATGACAGTAATTAGTAAGCAATAGTAGCTTGTGATCTATCTAATGTTTGGGTACTTGCCAGGAACCTTGTGACTTGGATTGGCCGCTGTTGGAAACAGGATACACAAACATACCCTCACTTAGATTCTCTCTCTCACAAACAAACAAACACCCTCCCTCAAATACACATGCCTTCATAATCTCCTCGCATAGGATCTCTCTCTTTCTCTCTCTCTCTCTCCCACTCACACACACTTATACAAGCTTCCTTTCCATCTTGCAAACACACCCACACCCTTTCTCTCATGCATACACCCTCACAGGCTACTTATGGCTCACACACTCCTGCACACTGGCTCCCTCGCTCTCTCACATACACACCCCCTACACAAAGGCTCCCTCTCTCACACACATTCCTTTACATAGGCTCTCTTTCTCACATAATCACATACCCTCATACAGGCTTCCTCTCAGAAAAAAAATGTACCTTTACTCCCTTACACACATACAGTCAGTTTTTCTCACACACTAGCTCTCAATTTCTCTCACATACACAAACTCCTTCATAGTCTCTTCATGTAGGCTCCCTCTCTCTGACATCAACACCCTCTCACACATGTTCTCTAACCACCCCCCCCCCCCCCCAACAGGCTCCAGTCTTACACACACACACACACACACACACCCCGACTCATTCTCACTGGGGCCTGGTCCATCTTCGCCATGAGCAGGACGGGCTCTGCTCGCCGGGACCTGCTCCATCTTTGCTGCGAGCGAGATGGGCTCCGGTCATGGCTCACCAGGCCTGCTTCATTTTCACAAAATTCTGTGCAGAAAATGGAAATTCTGCACAAATTTTATGCTCCGCAGAAGCGCAAATCCCCCCAGGTTTAAAAATTACTTATCTATATTATGTCATTATTCTGTTGATGATTCCAATATACGATGCTGTCCCATGTTCGAGAAATTCAGCTGCAGGGGTAATCTGCCATCATGGGTCTTCATTATTGCATAATCTGCACAGGAAGTAAACAATGTTTTTATATCCACTTACATGATATGCTGATGAAATCAATCAAATTGGGTGAAATCACATATCTTACCAGCCTACACAGATATGAAAAAAAAGTAACCTATTATTTCTATTTAAATGATCTTGTTCCATTCGAATTCTTCATTCCCACTATTAGGGAAAGCTGTCTGAAATGTAAATATTCAATACTGTTACTTGTGGTTAAGTGGAGCCTCTTGATCACCTCCTCTTGGAGGTATGGTGACTGAGCAAGTCACCGTCCATTTCAACAGTGAAAAAGTATGTTGTTTAAGCAATGTTGTATCATAGACTCCTTTTTTTTGTTTGCTTTTAAATAACTGCAATATTCAATTAGGCATGTTCTAATGGCTCGTTTAGAACATCCATCAAACACCTTCAAACAAGGACATATAACTGCTTAAACCTCAACCTTAGAAGCAGTCTGTAAATGATTTACACATCACTTTATAGTGAGTGCCAGGATTATCCATTCTTATCCAGAAAAAGTGGTACTACAAAAATCACACTCTTGACAAGTTGTCTTAGTTCTTAATGTGTCACTGCTGTCTGGCAATACAGAATGTACCACTTGGTCTTAGATATTGGGCCCTCTTGATCAGGCAATTAATGGAGCTTCTGTGATTATATTGAGGTACAGATAACAGCTGTGATTATTGCTGCTGTTCTTTTGGAAGCCCACCTTAATTGTAAATCTCCTTAATCTATGTAGATTAGTTTTGAATATTGATACATGATTTTATAAAGTGGTCTCTTGTTGAGATTGTTCTTTGATCCACTTTATATGTGGTAACTTTAGCAGAACTAATTCCAAAACAGTCAGGTTTATTAGCCGTTGGAAGGAACAGAGCTCCAGCACAGTCGATAGTCTGATTTAGTCATGGCCATAGAGCAAGTTTTTGTTTTCCCTCCTTGGCCTCTCATAGGCAGAATGCTGAAGAGAATATACATTCACCTTTTAGTTGTACTCGTGGCTCCAGACTGGCCAAGAAGATCATGGTACTTGAATCTGTTGAGGTTGTCGGTTGGTGCTTCTATCGAGTTTTCTAGGATTTGTGGCCTCCTACCCCATGGACTGGTTCTCATGGAGGATCCATCCCCATTTTATCTTATTGTATGGCCCTTAAGAAAAGTGGTGCTTGTACAGAAAGGGAACTCCCCCCTCTCCCTCCCCCCCAACACACATTTTCACCCTTTTGAAGGCCTGTAAGAATTTCATTTCCCTGGCTTATTTTCAGCTTTGGTATGTATTTGGAGATTTCAGTAAGGATTTGTTGTCACCTTGGCAAGTATTGTGGCCATTTTAACATTCCAGAAGAGCTTGGACAAGGGTCCTTAATGACTAAAGGTTCAGCTAACAGCTGTCTCTTCTTATAGAGGTTGGATTCAGGAAATATTGCTGGTGTCCCACCTATATTTCTTGCTTCTTTACAAGGTTAAGCACGTTAAAGTTTCGTTTAGGGCCTTGGTTCCCTATTGTGCTCAGGTTACTGGTGGAACTTCCATTTGAGTAAATTAAGCTTGTTTCCTTGAAGGATCTCTCTATGGTTTATTTCTAGTGGTCATTTTTTCCATCAGACTTTTCAGAGTTGCAGGCCTATTCTTGAAGAGATCCTTACCCTGGGTTTTCAGCAGAATCTGTCTCTTTGGCTAGTACCGTCCTTTTTTTGTAAGGGTGTATTGTCTTTTCTCTTTGTTTTCTACATTTGTCAAATTCTTTTCAGATATTTTAAGGTCATTAATTCCTTCAGAAAGACTAGTAAGCTGTTTTGTAATTTTCGGTGGACCTTGTAAAGGTCAGACAACTTCCAGATTATCTTTGGCCAGATGGATTAAGTAAATGATTTCTTTGGCCTATTTATTGAAAGGTCAGCAAGTTCCCGAGGACCTTCTTGCTTGTTCTTTGAGAGCTAAGACTTTTTTATGGGCAGAGGCTACTTTCATTGTTCTGGAAGTCATTTGTAAGGCAGCTATGTTGTCTTCCTTACATTCCTTCACTAAGCATCACAGATTCGATTTTTATTCCAAGACAGATGCAGCCTTTGAGGCAGGCGTTTTTAGGGCAGCACTGCCTTCTTGCCACCCATATTAGGAGTTTAGGTGCTTCTGTATCTGGAATGGTCTAGCAGTTTGCCTGAATTTCAAGAAGGGGGATTATGAAAGAATGAGGAAGAAACTAAAGGAATCCAACAGAAGGGTTCAAGGTGTGCATAAGGCATGGGATAATTTTGAAAAATATCATATTGGAAGTCCCTTTGAGGTGCATCCCACGCATCAAAAAGGGAAGAAGATAACCAGGTGGTTATCAGAATGGCTAAATAAGTGAGGTGCACGAGGCTATCAGAGCTAAGAAAGATTCCTTATAAAAATTGAAAAGGGACCCAAGCAATGAAAACAGAAGGGAGTACAAATGATGATCCATATAAGGCAGGCCAAAACAGGTTATGAGAAGAAGCTTTCCAAGGAGGGAAGATGGTAATAAGTTTTTCTAGTATATAAAAAGTAACAATCCAGTGAGGAAAGCAGTCGACCCTCTGAATGACTTAAGGGGTTTAGAGGGTTATCAAAGATAAAGCCATAGCAGATAAGCTAAATAGTAACAAATTAACCAAGGCTAGATGGAATCCAATTCAGAATTCTATAATAGAAGTTGCAGGCAGACTTACATTGTTTTGCAATGTCACTAACAGCTGCTACTGTACCAGAGGACTGGAAGGTGACTATTTTAATTTTTAAGAAGGGCTTTGGAGGGAGCCAGGAAACTATAGACCTGTAGGCTTGACATCAATACTGGGTAAGATGTGGAGAATATCAAGAACAAAATCATTAAACACACAGAAGAAAATTAAATAGACAACATGGATTTTGGAAAGGCAAGTCATGTCTCATCAGTTTAAAAAAAAAAAAATTGGCTAATGGGGAGACATTCTTTGAAACATCTAGGATGACAACTTCTAAAAGGTAAAAATGTGTTTATCTAAAGGTTTGCATAAATCACAAATACAAACTTCTTGTTGACAATTGAAATGTTAATATCTTACAAAAAAATTGCAATAGAATGAGTGCTGGCTATATAGATAACTTTCAGGTTGGGGATCACATTGATTTCATCTCATGAACACCTTTAGAGTACTTTGAAACTGTAACTATGTACATGGATACTGGTGAACCGGTCGACATTGTGTATTTGGACTTAAAGGCATTTGACAAAGTGCCGCACAATAATTTACCCTAGAAACTGAGACTGTGGTATGGGGTCAACTTGCATTCATGGATCACTAACTAGTTAAAGGGAAGGTGGAAATGAGTGGGATTGAATGGCAAGTTCTCAAACTGGAGTGGGGTACACAGGGGAGTGCCCCAAGAATCAGTGCTAGGCCCAATTCTATTCATTATGTTTATAACTGATCTTGAAGATGGAGTAACGAGTGTGGTTGCTAAATTTGCAGATGATACCAAACTATGTAGGGTAGGTAAAACACAGTGACTGTGTAAAACTGCAGCAAGATGTAGAAAAAATGGGAACGTGGACATCCAAATGGCATTTAATATAGACGATAGCAAAGTGATGCACATTGGGAGAAAAAATCCAAACTATCAGTATATGCTGCTGGGGGTCCACTTTGGAAGACTGTTGTCAAGAGAGGGATCTTGAAATTACTGTGGACTACATACTGAAACAATCTGCATGGTGTGCAGAGGAGCAACCAAAAATTCTAACTGAATGTTAGGAATAATTTGAAAAAGTGTCAGTAACAAATCCGAAGATGATCATATGCCTTTGTACAGAGCTGTAATGCAACCACAGCTATCGTAGAAAAAGACCAAATGATTCATCTAGTCTGCCCAGCAATTTATTTATGGTAGCAACTGCCGCTCTGTATAGATTACCCCATGCAGAAATGTTATACCATCGCTTTCTTTGTCTTCAGGGATCTGCAGTGTTGGTCCCATGCTATTTTGAATTCATTAACTGTTCTCATCTTCACCACCTCTTCTGGGAGGGCATTCTAGGCATCCACCACCCTCTCTGTGAAGAAATATTTCCTGATATTGGTTCTTAGTCGTTCCCCCTGGAGTTTCAGATCTTGACCCCTAGTTCTACTCTCTCTTTTCCAGCGGAAAAGGTTTCACGTTTGCGCATTGTTGATACCTGTCAGGTATCTGAAGGTCTGTATCAAATCTCCCCTGCACCTCATCTACTCCAGGGTATACATATTTAGATCCTTCAGTTTCTCCTTATAGGTCTTCTGAAACAGACCCCATACCATTTTGGTTGCCTTCCTCTGGACAGTTTCCATTCTGTCTCTATCCTTTGTGAGCTAGTCTCTAGATCTGAACACGGTATTCCAGGTGAAGCCTCAACAAGGATCTATACAAGGGCATTATCACTTCCCTTATCCTGCTAGTTATACCTCACTCTTTGCAACCCAATGTCTTTCGGGCTTCAGCTACTACTTTGTCACATTGCTTCGCTATCTTCTGATCACCAGACAAACATCCCAAGATCTCTCTCCTGGTCCATGCACAATAGCCTTTTACCACCCATCACGTACAGCTTTTTTAGATTTAGGCACCTCAGGTACTTGACTGAACTTCTTGGAATTGAATTGCAGCTGCCAGATCTTTGACCACTCTTCAATTTTTCTTTAATCACTTTTTATTCTCTGTTCTCCTTCAGGCCACTCTAGTATCATCTGCAAAAAGGCAAACCTTTTTCCTAATCCCTCCACAATGTTGCTCACAAAGATATTGAAGAGAACCGGTCCCAAAACCGATTCCTGAGACACTCTACTTAACATCATTCTCTCATCAGAGCAGGTTACATTTCATGCTGTCTCCTGTCAATCAAGCAGTTAGTAATCTACTCCACCACCTTATTTATTTTTATTTAAAAGTGTTTATATACCGCTTTTACAAAGATAATTTAATCAAAACTGTTCACAATATAAAAACATACATAATAAAACCTAGTTCAACCATAAAAATAAGTTTAAAAGATAAATCCAACATAAATGCGAAAAAAAAACGTACAATAAGTAAATTAAAAATAAAATAACTCAAGTGCCATAGAACTGCAGTGGAGATCTTAATTGGGGAGGGGAGGCAGGGAAAGGGGGTACGGGAGGGGGAGGGAAGCAGGCGGGGAACCGAATGAATAAGGAATATGAGAATAGCTATGTGTGATCTGTGATTAGAATTTTGAATGCTAGTTGAAATAGATTTTTAATGATTTCTTTATTTAGGGTTTTTTTATACCGGCATTTGTAGGTACATCATGTCGGTTTACATGGAACTGAATTAACAGGAAAAGAGAGGTACATGAAACTGTAACATTGTTGAGGGTTCGATATTAGATGGAGAAAATTAGGTAACGAATTCCAGAGAGATGGGCCAGCGACAGAAAAAGCTCTTTTACGTCGAACTGATGGAATATCAAGGTTTTTTGACAGAGATCGTAGGTGTCTTGAGGGTTTGTAAATACTTAGAGTAGTATATAGACAGGTTGAAGAAGGATTGCATATGAGTGAATGGATTTTGGTCAGAATTTTGTATTGAATTCTGAATTTTATTGGAAGCCAGTGAAAAGAATAGAGAATGGGTGTTATATGATTTCTGTAAGAAGTACCTAACAATATGCGTACAGCAGCATTTTGAACCAGTTGTAATGGGTGAATAGTGGAATCAGGTAAGATCACACCCAAGCTTTTTATTTTATTCATGAGCCTCCCATGTAGAACAGTATCAAAAGCTTTGCTGAAATCCAAGTAAATCACATTCAGGCCGATACAGTAAAAATTGTGGGAGAGCGGGTGTGTGCACAGGCTGCTCTCCCGGCGCACGCACGGTCACTCTCCTGTGTGTGCGATTCAGTAAATAAAATTATTCAAATTAGGGCCTGCGGTAAAAAGAGGCACTAGGGACACTAGCGCGTCCCTAGCGCCTCTTTTTTGACAGCGGCGGCTGTCAGCGAGTTTGACAGCCGACGCTCAATTTTGCCGGTGTCTATTCTCAAACCCGCTGACTGCCATGGGTTTGGAAACCGGACGCCGTCAAAATTGAGCGTCCGGTTTTCAAGCCGCGGGCTGACTTTAAATTTTTTTTTTTTAAATTATTTTTAACTTTTGGGGCCTCCGACTTAATATCGCCATAATATTAAGTCAGAGGGTGCACAGAAAAGCAGTTTTTACTGCTTTTCTGTGCATTTTCTCGGTGCCGGCAGAAATTAATGCCTACCTTTGGGTAGGCACTAATTTCTGAAAGTAAAATGTGCGGCTTGGCTGTACATTTTACTTAGTGAATCGTGTGGGAATATTATCTGCGCGATTATTACTGAATAAGGGGTAAAGCTAGCGCGTCCAAATGTAGGATAACAGTGTGCTCTGCCGGAGCGCACTGTACTGTATCGGCCTGATTGAGTGCTTTTCTTTGATCCAATTCTCTAGTCACCCTCTCAAAGAAATCAGATTCGTCTAATAGGACCTTCCCCTGGTGAATCCTTGCTGTCTCGGACCAACTGTCCTTCAGCTCAGTTGAGCAGTTATGTCTGCTTTACTTCCTAATCTTTAGACCTGCCACTGGGAAAAGGCCAGCACAGAGATCATACTCTGGGCAATTAGATATGAAATGTTTCAATACAAGTCTTTTTTTTTTTTTTTTTTTTCTTCCCCCTGTGTTAGTGAAAACATTTCTAATCTCAAGTCCCAAAATTCATTAAAGAATGCTCATGGATTGAAAAAAATGTTATACTTCGCTTAAACAAAATGCCCCATGTTTTGAGTAACTACTTCAGGAGTGCCTATCTGCTGTCATTGTAATCCGATCCAACAGCAGCTGAAGATAAATGTCAGTATGCTCTGCTGAAACAACGAAAAATCATCATGCTTTAAAGTAGTGTGATGTGGCCTGCTAGCCAGTCAGCATTGTATCTGCTTGCACATAGACTCATCTCCAGATTCAGATAAGAGTCTTTATTTAACCCAAAGGGGGGATCCTCCTGTTTCAATTTGAAAATCCAAAAATGCTCTCTGTAGTTAAGAGCAGTCAAAGTATTTGGAGGATTTTTGGTGCTAGTTCATAAGTTGTGGCCTATCGGAGTTATAGTGGGGTTTTTTAACTTGTGGTTTTATTTGAGCTACAGAGACTTCTGAATCAGGATCGAGACTAATGGCATCAACAGAGTTTTGAACTTCTGAGATCTTTGGAACTATAGCATCTTTTGAATCAGGATTGGATTTTTGATGGCGGTTGGATCAACTGCTTTCTCACAGGACAAGCAGGATGGTAGTCCTCACATATGGGTGACAATCAGGATGGAGCCAATCACGGAATACTTTTGTCAAAGTTTCCAGAACTGGCCCCTACTGGGCATGCCCAGAATGGCACTAACCCTGCATCCAGCAGGGGTCTCCCTTCAGTCTCTTTTTTTTTTTCCACGCAGCTCTAGCTACGTGGGGGATTGACTTTGCTCTCTACACCTGAAAGATGCGTACATGCACATCGTGATTACCCCGTCTCACAGAAAGTATCTCCGCTTCCTTGTCTGAGACCAACATTTCCAGTACAGAGTACTTCCCTTTGGCCTTGCATTGGCCCTTGGTGTCTTCACGAAATGCCTAGCAGTCGTAACTGCATATTTAAGAAGACTAGGCACTCGCGTCTATCCTTACCTGGATGACTGGTTACTGAGAGCTCAGTCATCGGAAGGAGTTCTTCAATCCTTCCATCTTACAGTGCAGCTACTACTATCACTGGGATTTCTAATCATCAGAAATCTCACCTGATTCTGTCTCAATTCCTCTCCTTTATCGGAGCGGATCTCGACACAATCCAAGCAAGGACTTTTCTACCCAGGGACTGAGCTCACATGTTAGTGTTGCCGGCGTGTGCTATACAGTCTCGCCGAACCATGACGGCTGCTCATCTACTCATCTTACTGGGACATATGGCATCCTCTGTCCATGTTACCCCTATGGCTCGTCTGGCCATGTGGGTAATGCAGTGAACATTAAAGTCCCGGTGGTCACAGGCACATCATCCAATGTCCAACATTGTCCACATCACCAGGCAGCTTCGCCTCTCACTGGCATGGTGGATCCTGTAGTCCCACCTACTTCAAGGTCTACCATTTTAAGCTTCAAAACCTCACAAAATCTTAATGACCGATGCTTCCACTCTAGGTTGGGGAGCGCATGTCAACCACCTGCAGACTCAGGGAACCTGATCGGCAGAGGAGTCGCAACAACAAATAAATGTTTTGGAGCTCCGAGCAGTCAGATATGCTTTCTCTGCTTTTCGGGATTGTTTGTCCAACAAAACAGTCCTGATCCAAATGGACAAACCAGGTAGCGATGTGGTACATCAACAAGCAGGGAGGCACTGGGTCCTACCTTCTCTGTCAAGAGGTGGCACAGATTTGGGCTTTTGCTCTGTCTCAAGCCATGCTTCTGAGAGCAACCTATCTGGCGGGTGTGGACAATGTTCTAGCAGACTATCTCAGTTGAGAGATTCAGCCCCACGAGTGGTCTCTCAACCCTCTAGTAACAGACTGGATATTTTGGAAATGGGGATATCCGTGCATCGACCTCTTTGCGTTGTCTCACAATCACAAGGTGGACAACTTCTGCTCCTTGCATAGCAGTCGCCAAGTTCTGCCTCTGGATGCGTGCTCCCTATCCTGGAAGAAGGGCCTCCTCTATGCCTACCCACCACTTCCTCTCATCAGCAAGACTCTCGTGAAGCTACGCACAGACAAGGGTTTGATGATTCTCATTGCCCCCTACTGGCCGCGACAGGCATGGTTCCTCATCCTTCGGGATCTCTCAGTACGTCCGCAGATTCCTCTAGGCACGGATCTGTCCCTGATATCTCAGAGGAACGGTCAGCTGCGCCATCCCAACCTTCAGGCCTTGTCACTGACAGCTTGGATGGTGAAAGGTTGATTTTACAACTGCTCAATCTGTCGGACTCTGTTTCCCAGGTTCTAGTAGCTTCACGAAAGCCTTCTACTAGAAGATCTTATCATTCTAAATGGAAACGATTTTCATTGTGGTGCACTTCAAAGGAGTTAGATCCTTTTACCTGCCCCACAAATCAGTTTTTAGACTACCTCTGGCATCTCTCGGAGTCAGGTTACAAACCTCCATCAGAGTGCATGTCAGTGCGGTGGCCGCCTTCCATAGGGGTACAGGTGATGTCTCTTATCTCAACACAGCCCCTGGTGGTGCGCTTTATGAAGGGCTTGCTTTACCTGAAGCCTCCTCTCTGTCCACCGGCCCCATCTTGGGACCTTAATGTATTTTTAGCGCAGCTTATGAAGCCTCTGTTTGAGCCTCTGCGTTCCTGCAATTGCGGCATATCACTTAGAAGGCCTTTTTCCTTCTGACATTAACGTCTGCTCGCAGGATCAGTGAGCTACAGGCGCTATTTACATACCCCCCCCCCCCCCCCCCTTACACGAAATTTCTTCATGATAGGGTGGTCCTTCATACTCATCCTAAATTTCTACTGAAGGTGGTATCTGAGTTTCATTTAATCAGACCATAGTGCTGCCTACTTTCTTTCCAAAGCCCCACTCACTTCCTGCTGAGCGTGCTCTCCATTCCTTGGACTACAAATGTGTGCTTGCCTTTTATTTGGAACGCACTGCAGGCCATAGGAAATCCACCCAGCTCTTTGTTTCCTTTGATAAGCTTAAGCTGGGAATCCCGGTTGGAAAGCAGACCCTGTCCTCCTGGTTGGCGGACTGTATTTCCTTCTGCTATCAACGAGCAGGCCTTCCGCTCCAGGGATGCGTTAAGGTGCACTCCATTAGAGCAGTGGCAATGTCGGTTGCACACCTTTGCTCTGTTCCTCTTATTGATATCTGCAAAGCTGCAACCTGGAGTTCTCAGTGTAATATCCAACTTCCTTCTACACCCACTGGGATATTCAGGCTGCCCGTTATCCAAAGAATCACCCCGTTGTTGTGCCTGTTGCACGTCTTTGGGTGTTTTGGTACATGCGCGGGCATCCTCAGCTTGTTATTCACCCATATGTGAGGACCACCATCCTGCTTGTCCTGTGAGAAAGCAGAGTTGCTTACCTGTAACAGGTGTTCTTACAGGACAGCAGGATGTTAGTCCTCACGAAACCCACCCGCCACCCCACGGAGTTGGGTACGCTTGCAGTTTATTATTTTATTTTTCGCACGCACTTTTTGCTATACATAAGACTGAAGGGAGACCCCTGCTGGATGCGGGGTTAGTGCCATGATGGGCATGCCCAGAATTCCGTGATTGGCTCCATCCTGATGATGTCACCCATATGTGAGGACTAACATCCTGCTGTCCTATGAGAACACCTGTTACAGGTAAGCAACTCTGCTTTCTCCTTATCAGTTTGAATTAGGTATATTGAAGAATATGTACATAAGTATTTGTGGATATTTATATTCATAAGTGCAAATCATGTGTCCACAGTATAGCTCTAAAGGCTCTGGGATCCTTGCAGAAATAGAATCAAAACTGTCAATGAAGGTATTGCCATGCAATTCCAACTTTTATTCAAAAGTGCAGACATAAGGTTTTTTTGTTTTGTTTTTTTTTACCAGTATGTATACTGCTCATCTTCTCCACCTTATTCGCTGTTTTCATAGGTGCGACCTTAAGGCTCTGTAAGCTGTATAATTATAATTTATGGTGCTGAGTCCCTTGACGTTGGTGACTGCTGTGAGCCTTTCAGATTTTTTATATGGCATTTTCTATTGATTGATTCATTAATCTTTTTTGTGAGTTATTTTTTGATGCCCTACTGTTAATTGTTTGGTTAACTTGTAGGTGTATTTTGCACATTCTTTGTTCTATTGTACACAGAGTTAAAGATGATATCTTTGCAGTTTTTAATGCAAAATTACTATTTATTTTCTGAATTAAGATTTGAAAAAATAAATAAATGCTGCATATACAGAAGTTTGGACATATTTCAGTCTGTACTCTTTTTCAATCTTAGCATTAGTTGTGACCAATTTGCACAGCTTTATTTTTCCGAGAAAAAATTTCTGAGATAGGTCTTTTCCCCAATGACACTCTATTGCCTCACCTAAGCCATAGAGTACGGTCAGATGGAGAGAATTTTCATCAGTAACCTCTAAAGAGGTATTTCAGGTCACTTCCTATTTAAATAACACTTATTATTTGGGCTCCTGTTTTACAGTACTGTTGAAAAATCTATGGGAAGATATTGCTGATTCATTTGCAAATCTGCTAAATTTGTCTCTTAGGGAGGGTCATCTTTTGTCATAACCAAAACAAACCTCAGTGTGTCTTATGTTAGACAAGCCGTTAAGCGCTACATTAAATTTTTTTTTTCAGTCCATTTTCGAACACAGCACCCTTCTACACTTTTTCTCCCTCACTCCCCCTTCCCCTCCTTCATCACTCACCCCCTTCCCTCCACTCAAGTCGTACTACACCACTCTGTCTTCCCACTGCTCTTCCCACTGCCTCCCTCCCCTCCCCTCACTCTCACCGCCCAGCCCCGGCCCTCAGGCAACCTACCCACCCTCTTCTCAATCCCATCCCTCTCTTCCCGCAGCCCGCCGCCACTTCCCTTTTTCTCCGGCTCCACAACTTCTGACCCTGTACCACGTACTCACAGCCCTCATTCTCCCTATCCCCTCAACTCCTGCCCCACCGTTCACCTCCCTGCGCCCAGACTCGCCACCGCGCAACGCCAGACCACCTCCGGCTCCTGCCCTCCTTCCCACCCACCCGTCTCCTCCCTGCCCAACCCACCTCGGTCCTAACTACCTCCCTCCCACCCACTCTCTCCTCCCTCCCTCCCCCCCACCCTCTCTCCTCCCTCCCTCCCACCCACTCTCCTCCCACTCCTCCCTCCCACCCACCCTCTCCTCCTTCCCTCACTCACTCGCCTCTCTCCTCCCTCCCTCTCACTCTCACTCTCTCCTTCCTCGCTACTGGCCGCCGCTCCTCGCTGCTGCTCGCCGCCGCCATGTTGATATCCATCTGACGCTCGCTGAGACCAACGTGCTTGCCCGCACATGCGCAGTAGAGCTGCTCTCTACTGCGCATTTGCGGCACGTCGGTCAAGCTTCGTTTATTAGGTTGATACCCAATCTGAATCCATCAGTAGTTGCCAACTACCAGCTAGTGTCCTTGCTACCATTTTTAGCGAAGGTGTGTTGGTCAGGGGGGGCATTCATTCTGTTGCTTGATGTATTTGCAGAATTCCATACATTAAATCATTCAATATTGCTGTCTTGCTTGAATAGTTTCTGGGTTTCATCAGTAATGCTGAAGTGATTTGGCTAATCGTAGTCAACATAGAGGGCCCAATGAAAAATATTATCATTGGTGCCAGTATCAACTTTATTCAGTCTCCGGATATGGTCATTATGTGGGTGTATTGATGAATTTGGTTTATATGCAAACACTATCCAGTTTCTGTATATTTGTTTTGTTTTTTTTAAACTGTTCCGCATCTTCCAAATAAAACACTTGTCTGATTACAGCAACACATACATAATAAAACAGGCTCATTGAGTGATGCTTTGGATTCGGTGGCCAGTTGTTTAACATTTGTCCAGAGCTAGATGACTGCAAATAAGCTTGCTTTTAACATTTGGAATGCTGAGCAGAGTAATCCCTTTTGTTGTCCCATTGATTTTCAGTTATGAGGACCAAGTCATTCCATCTCCACTAGGGCTCTCAATTTAAAAGTAGAATTTTTTGTGATGCTTCAAAGTGGACCACATTCAGGTACTGGTTACCAAAAGCACATTTTTTTAAAATTACGTTTATTGGCCAGATTGAAGCTGTACTTGCAGCTGACGATTTTGGTATGGTATTGCAAGCATTAGTTTTATGGATATTAGACTTTTACCGAATAACACTGTTTGAGCTTTGCAGGCGGTTCACAATGTAGCAATGTGGATTTTGATGGATTTCATTATAACATGCATGTATTGAGTTCATTGCATTGGCTCTCAATAGAATGGAGAAGAAAATATAAAGCTATGGTGTTGATGCACAAGGATTGTTAGGTGGTGCACCATTGTGTTTCTCTACAATATTAAAGATCAGATGGAAACAGTTATTTAGTTTTTCCTTTTGTGAGAGAATTTCCATTAACTGAAACTCAGGAAAGGGCTTTCATGGTAGCAGGTCTTTGGTTATGGAACTCTTCCCAGTTATGAGGGCTGAAATTTCACTGTTCACTTTAAAGAAGTGTTACACTCACAAAATCATTCTTTAAAAGCCACAGCTGCTCATTCTGAACTATGTATTAAGTATAAATTAAGTGTTGGAACTTTGTTCCACTGTTTTGGTGTTATCAATATATTTGCCATTTTTGGGGATTATAGATAATACTTTCCATCCTCTGCAGATGATGAAAGATTTCACATTTTTGAGACCTGAAGATATTTAAAATGTTTTTAAGAAAAGCTTTCTTAATTGTGATAAATCTTAATCTAATATGTTGGTATGAGGAAGGTGCCCCCTTACACAATGAAAAATAATGGTGTACAATCAGATTTTAGTGAATTTGTGTGAAAGCTACAGGAGCTTTTCAACAAATGCAATTTATAAACATACAGAAGGGAAGGCCTGCATCTTTTCTTTGTCACATAAGATAGGTATAAAGTGATCAGTGAGTGATCAGTCACATATTTTCTTGGAACTATAAAGTTAATGTTCTTTGACCCTGCTACAGTATTTGTAATTTCATATTTAACTGGATTTATACTTTTGTTTGTGCTGATACTTCTAGCCTATTCCAATATTAACAATGCTGCCACTGAGATGACTGAAGCAAATATGAAGCATGGTTTTAATTTTGGGTGGTGGGAATTTTGCTTTGTAATATATGTATGTTTCTGCAATGTTTGTTCTCTTTTCATGAAGTATTTATTAACTTTTTTATACTGTTATTCGAATGGACATCATAACGGTTTACATAAAACTGTTGAGAAATACAATGAACAGGGGTAGGGGACAAGGGGAAAAAGAGAACTGAGAGGGAGGGAGGAAAAAAAGATAGAGATAACATGAGAACAATGGTGCAAGCGCTAACAAAAAGGGCATTATTTACAAATTTACAGTAGACATCAATCGGAGTACAAAGTAGGCAGTTGAATAATGTAGCAATTTACAGGAAGTTAGCAATTTACAAAGTAGGCCGTTGAAGGTTGTAGTAATTTATAAGAGGCTAGGGGGGGGTTCAGGTCTGGGTAGGCTTGATTAAAGAGCCAGGTTTTCAAGCCTTTTTTGAATTTTTTTGTGCAGACTTCCAATCTGAGCTCGAGGGGCATAGAATTCCAGAGGGATGGGCCCGCTATGGAGATGGCTCGTTCCCTAGTGGAAGAGAGGTGTGCGGTTTTAAGTGAGGGGGTGGAGAGGGTTCCTTGATGAACTGATCTAGATGGCCGGTTGGATGAGCGGAAACAGGGAGCATCATCGAGCCAGGAGAGATTATGGTTGTAGAGGGTATGTAAAATAATTATGATTGTAGAGGTATGTAAAATAATCCTTTATATACTGTCATTTTGTCTGTATAAAGATTTAACCCTTAATACTAAAAAATATAGAGCCAGGCATTTAAGATTCTGAAATCTGTGTGAGCAGTATTTGATGAAGGGTTTGATATTTCTGGAAGACCATTTTTATAGTAGTCACATCTCATGGCCCTCAGGTAGCAAAGGGGTGACAACGTAGTGTGAAAACTGGAAGAATGCTGGAATACATGCTGTATTGCCAATACAAAAAAGTGGTAGTGCCTCTATATAGGTCATTGGTTGAGTCAACATGGTATATTCTTTTCTGGAAATCATATCTTCCAAAGGACATAGACAGACTAGAGGCAATCCAGTGAAAGGTTATCAGAATGATGCAGATTCTGCATTATATGTTCTATAAAATTAAATTTAGAAGGGAGAAGATGGTGAGGGAGGGAAAATGACAGATGTTTATCTATTTCATAGTTATTACTGATGAATTATTTTTTCACCTCTTGTGGTGGCCCATGACTTTTATGTCTGGACAGTAGTGGGTGGGGAGGGAAGGGGGTTGAAGTTTTGCCATCAAAGAAAAAAAACTGAAATAGGTTTAGAACATTTCCCTGGTCTCAGTAGAATTTGTTTAAAATTTGAAAACTGAGCTACGTTCTTCTAGAATTAACATAAAAATCACCTTCCCTTAAGCATGATAGTTGTCCCATTAAAATAACTTTTTATTGCTGGAGAATTTTGCAGGCAACATAATAAAATAAGATATACTTGATCAGACCAAATGTCCATAAAGCCCAGTATCCTGTTTCCGACAGTGGCCAATCCAGGTCACATTTATCTGGCAGGATCCCATAAGGTAGATAGATTCCATGCTGCTTATCCCAGAGATAAGCAGTGGATACCCCCAAGTCCACCTTAATAATGGTTTATGGACTTTTCTTCTAGGAACTTGTCCAAATCTTTTTTTTTTAAACCCATCTATGCTAACAGCTTTTACCATTTCCTCTGGCAACAAATTCCAGAATTTAATTATACATTGAGTAAAAAAAAAAGTCTTATTTGTCTGAAATGTATTACCTAGTAACTTCATTGCATGTCCTCTGGTCTTTGTACTTTTTGTAAGAATAAACAACTGATTTGTGTCTACCCATTCTACTGCATTCTTTATTTTATAGACCTCTATTGTATTTCTCCTTAGCCGTCTCTTCTTTAAGCTGAAGAGCCCTAACCTTTTTTAGCCTTTCCTCTTAGGGGAATTGTTCTATCCTCTTTATCTAGCTTTATTACCTTTTCCAAGAAAGACTAGAACTCTTCTAAATTAATGTAAGACATCAATGAGGAAATGTTAAAATGTGTTTGAACCTAATGAGATGTCTCTAAATCTCCAATGTAAAGATTCTGTTAGAGGTAGTGGAGAAACATTCACTTGAACATCTTTGTTTCTTTCTTTTATTGATTGAGGGAGAGTGGTTGGGTTGTTGAGAGCTGAGAAAGCAAGTCTGAGGGAATGTAGATATTTTGCTTTTGCTCAATTTTAATATTCATTATAAATGTCCATGAAGCATTAGTTGTAATCTGTTTCTCCTATTTTGTTTTCAGTCAGTTGCTGAGTGATGGCACAAATTCTGGTAACGTTGGAACCCTCAGCACTATGCCTACAGCTGCACCACCTTCCAGCACTGGAGTAAGGAAAGCATGGCATGAGCACGTCACTCAGGATCTGCGCAATCACTTGGTGCATAAACTGTATGTGGATTTAATATTTTATTAAGACTCCTGATCTCTTGCAAGCAGTACTAAAATTACTGTGAGCTGAATCCAAACTTAAAATTTTGACTGTATGGCATATGTTGTGTAGTTAATCCATAGATTACCCAAGTCTAGATTTACATGTGGTTAATACATGTGTGACTCAGAATGTGTTTGTCAGGAATCTCTTTCCATATTAGGTTCACAGAGACACACACACACATCTCCCCTACCTATATTTCATATAAAAACAATTCTGTGGGTTTTGACAAAACTAAGTACTGTAAGAGAATATGATTTTGCTCAATCTATAAACAAGCGGTTTGTAAAAATCAATGGGAGGGACCATAGATTGAAGTGAATCTGAAAGCAGTGGTCTGAAACAAGTCTCATTTATTTTGTGTAGTGGAATGACCTATTACCTTTCTGGCTAATATCAAACAGTGAAGGGAGCAGTACCTCTCTGACAGCATGCAAATGTACATAAAGAGAGGAACTATATGTTTAAAATACAGTTTAAATATTTAATTGTTTTCAATAAACTTTTTTTTTTTAGAGATGAATAGTATCAATAGCAAATAGTAGTGTCATTACAAACATGATTTGTTTTAATTGCATAACAATTAGATATTGTTTAGATCATTTCGCATATTTTAACTTATAACTTAAATCACATAACGTATATATCCTGTATTATCTAATGAATTAAATCGCCAGACTGCCATCTAAAATTTATAACAGCTTCATACATCATAACCCAAAATTATGCGATCACTCAAAAACAATCACAAACATCCCAACACATACTATATCTTAACACATCCATACATATGATGTATGATCCACTCAAAATTAACTTAATAACCCCAGTAAAATTCAAGGAAAACACAATATTGTCAGAATGCCATCGATGCAGAATTTCTTGACAACTGCTTCAGAAAGTAGCTTCTCAGTAACTTCTAAATGTTGCGCAGTCGGTCTCAGAAGGCGTCGACCTCTGTGCATCACCTTTCTTCCTTCTCAAGCCTTGGGAAGATGGCTGCAGCCGTGTCTTCATGCCGCTCTCTCCGGCATCCCCGGAACGGCAATGGCGACGGTGTTCACCATGATTTTCTTGAGGGCCTCCTAGGGTGCACGTGCGCACGCCATCCACGTCTTTATCCACGTCATGGCGGGAACCTTAGGGGCATCCCCTCCGAGTGATGTCATCACATCCTGGTATTTAGCCTGCCCTTCATTTGCTAACAAGCTGACAGGCCGATACAGTAAGGAGCGGTAGGAGGAAGTGCGTTAGTGCCGGGCGCACCTGCGTTTGCTGCACGCACAGTCCGGATCATCTACCGCTCGATACTGTATTAAAATTGCATGCAAATACTAGCCGCTTCCAAAGCGCGTCCATGAAGTGCAATCCATTTTACTGTATAGGCGCTTATACGGCGCCTATACAGTATCCTGGGTGCGCTGGTACCTGTCATTTCAAATGACATTTGAAATGACAGGTACCAGGAAGTGGATACAGGAGAAGGGCTGACTGACCCCCTAACTGACCCCCTAACTTTTCCTCCTCCAGGACTCCTTCCTCTCAACAGGCCAGGCCATCCTCCCCCCAAACTTTCCGCCAGCCCCTGCTCACCTGCCCTGGCCGCGTCCATCTCCCAGGCTGACAGCTCCGGAGCAGGCTCAGTCCTCTCTCCCCTCCTCCCGGGGGCAGCCGGTGGCAGCGAGAGCGGCTTCGGCAGCCCGGAACGGATCGGGCGCTCCCCATGGCTCCCTATTCTCTAAAAGGTAATGCGTGCACGCCGTGACCTCGGACGTCCAGCCGACGATGAGTTAGGGGGTCAGTCAGCCCCTGGGGCTGCTCAGGAGCTGTCAGCGCGGGAGATCGGCATCCATGGACGCGGCCAGGGCAGGTGAGCGGGAGCTGGTGGAAAGTTTGCTTGGTCTTGTCCCGGGGAGTTAGGGGGTCAGGCAGTGAAGTGGGGCTGGCTGGGGCTGCTCTGTGGCCCGTGAAATTTCATCTCGGCTTGCCTGACGCTCTACACTAATGCAGGGGTAGGGGGTAAATTAGCAGGTTAAACGCGCGGCAAAACTGCAGGTTTAAAACGATAATCGGGGCGCTCGTTACTGTATGGGAGGGAATAGCTAATCCGATCGTTTACATCTCATATACATGCCGCGGGCGGAAAGGGTTACCCGTTGATTTAAAGAGGCGGTAAGGATGGGTTAAAGGGGATAGTGAATCGCGGGTTGGACTAACGCGGCCAAATTGTGAGTAGAAAGCGGGTTAGAAGCAGGGTAACTGCGGCCACACTTTACTGTATTGTCCTGTGAGTTAGCAAGGATTGGATTGAAATGCAATGCCTCCGGTCTAGCTGCTCTGCCGCTTCCTTGCTGTCGCAGGAAGTCCTCTCTCTACCCTTCGAGGTAATTAATCGCTAACCTTGGTACCCGCTTCTTGGGGGCCCTTATGCTCTCTTTCAGGTACCTATCTGGGATATCGGGTACTTGCTCCTTGAGGGCCTGCTCTCCCTACTCTGGTGCCTACTACTGAACTACTTCTACCTGCCAGGATCTTCATCAATACAAACCCTGTCACTCTCTCAGCTTAAGCGCTCAGAGTCTTCATCCTTGA
This sequence comes from Rhinatrema bivittatum, assembly GCF_901001135.1. Lineage (NCBI taxonomy): Eukaryota > Metazoa > Chordata > Amphibia > Gymnophiona > Rhinatrematidae > Rhinatrema > Rhinatrema bivittatum. The sequence goes on along the minus strand of NC_042628.1, from coordinate 44,494,964 downwards.
CTTTCCTCTGCTACCCTGGGCTGCCTATCATCTACTCGAGTGTGGGACTGTTCTCCTCTGCTGAGGACCCCTGGACGACTTCTTCTGGGTTATCTCACTGCTGTCCGCTCCCCGGGCAGTACCATCATGCTGTATAATAAATACAAACTCTCTGTGACTGCATGTATAGAGTCTAGCCTAGTACTGCGGTTCCTCTCGGGGCTTCTCCCCATGGGAGTGGCCATCAGTGCAGTACCCAAGAATCCACTCCAACACCTCAAAACCATAACACTAAATATCTTCAACCAATCAAAAATTGATACATTTTTATAGAAAAGCAGTGTACTCCACATTTTTGTACAATAGTCGTTTCTGACAATAGGCAGGCTGAATTAGCCATGCTATTTGGGTGAGATCACAGATGGCGCTCTTGGGGGCTTTATGTTCTCACAGGACAAACAGGATGGTAGTCCTCACATATGGGTGATGTCAGTTGATGGAGCCCTGCTACGGAAAACTTTTCTGTCAAAGTTTCTATAAAGCTTTGACTGACGTTGGCACACTGAGTGCACTGAGCATGCTCAGTCTGCAGTTATCCCTGTGACCACAGGTGTCTCCTCTCGGTCTTCTTTTTTCCACTCTGCAGTAAGCATAGCGGTTAGGAGCTCTGTGAGAAATTCTCACAACTTTTCACACGGAAACACTTAAACTTTTACTTCACAAATGCTTTCCCTTGTGCGGGTCTCCTCTCGTGTATGTTTAATCGACGCTCGGTGAGTACTATGCCCTGTTTTTTGGTTGGTTCCTGTCACCTGAATACGGTTTCCCTGGCCTACCAACCGAATTGCGGCCTTCCCTCTCCCTATGTTTTCACAGTTAGCCCCACATAGCCTGCGAGTGTCCTCCTATGTCTCTCTGCCTGGTTATTAGCGCTAGTGGGATAGGGACTTCCACGGTTACCGTTGCCGCCAGGGCCCCCTGTCTAATTCATACCTCGGTACCTTCGTGCAGTCGATGCCCCCATCGCTACCATCTGTACCCCCTTCCAGGCCGTCCTGTCTTTTGACACCTCTCCCTGGCGGTCCATCGATGCCATCGTTCCCCGCATCGATTCTTTCGGTGCCATCGATGTTTTCATCCATGGCGCTGATTTTTCCATCGATGTCATCTATTCCTGGGCGGATGCCATCGATGCACACCTCGGTGTCGTTGGTGCCATCGATGCCTGGGTCAGTTCCATCGGTGCCGTCGACGCCCTCATCATTCCTGTCGATACCGGTATCAATTTCCCAATGTCATCGGTGCCTCCGTCATTGTTATCGTTGCTCTGCCCGGGCCATCGACATTTTTTCATATATATTTTTGATGATACCCTTGAGGCCGCTCCATGCTGCCATCGATACCGTCAATACTGACATAGCACCTACATACAATGCCCTCGCATAACAGTGCTCCATGCTTGGAGTTTTTTTTTTACTAAAGCCCCGTATCAGCCTATGACACTACATAGTGCCAGGAGCAGTGCAGGCATGCTGACAGTCCGTCATCATTTGCCATCCAGGACAGCGAGGGCGTCCACCTCTGCACTGGGGAAAGACCGGGCCGGGCACCGTGGCACTCATTGTCACCGGCACAGTGACCGTCCTCCACCGATGCCATCCAGTACATCGCTGCTATCCTATTCGGTGCTGGAGAATGCCCGGGCCGAGCAGCATCGCTACTGCCACCGTCACTGTTCCACACAACGCTGGCAGTCCTCCGTGCTCCAGAATGACTGGACCGAGTTCCGTGGAATTCTGCACTGGCGTCACGATACATTGAGTCGCTGCAAAGAGGGCTGGGTTCATGAGTCATAATGGTTCCCCTGTACCCGAGCAGGTTCATGAGTCATAATGGCTCCCCTGTACCTGAGGCGTTCCCCACCGACACCGGTGCGGGGTTCTGACCCTCCACAAATTACTGTGGTAGCGCCAGACACGCTTAGCGTGTCTCCTCTGTACCTGCGCTACCATACTAGGTTACGGAGTTGTCGGGCGTATACGTCCTTCAGGCTATCCCTCGATGACTCCTGAAATCCACGGAGCCATCAGTCTTCGCCGGCTCATCCTTTTGCGATCCACGACGGATAGTAAGTACTCCATTCTAATCCAGCTTCAGCGACAATCCTATTGAGACCTGTTCTCTAAATCGGGCCATATGGTTCGAAAGGTTTTAGGTTGTCTGGCCTTCCAAGAACCGTATTAGTGTCAGATATCGCTATTGCCAGCTATGTCAGACACAATACCAAGAGAACCTCTCTACCAATCATTTGGGATTACATCAGGACATCCTCCCGTTGTTAGCAACGGGACTCTGTACTGATTAATACTCTGGTGTCTGGTTCCTAATTAAGGACCGAAATTCCAGATGCATTCGCTGATCTGCTAAATACGAGATTCAGCAAACACTGTCTCAATTGCAAGTACATCTCGAGACCTAGTAACAGGTCTCTACGTTTTCTTGTATAGCACACAAATGTGGGTACGACTTTTACCGCTCATGCTCCCGTGGGAGTTTACATGATATCCTGATTACGTCAGCTCTGCTAGTTGGACACCTCCTGGTCTCTCAACTTGCCAGATATCAGAGCGGCCACCCCATTTTATTCCAAGGTTCAGGGTACAGTCCCCCAGATGCTACAAAGCGCAGAGGGGGGGGGGGTGGGGGAGGCCCATCCTGGACCTCAGAAATATCAACTTTCTTCAGAAGGTGCAGGTAAAATGGTATCTCTCGTCACCATGCTTCCATACCGCAGAAAGTAGGTTGCCTCTCTCCTCTATTCTTTGTGTGCTTCTTGGTGAGTCAACAATATTACAATCCCAAGCTCTGCCGGTTGCACCAACTTGGATATTTCATTTAATCACTAGCAGTGACTGCTGTTTCTCTACGGAGTAAAACATCATTCACACTTGTCCTTGCATGGACAGCTGAATAACAACAACCCAAGGAAGGAGCTCTACCTTCTTCATGACTCACTATAAATCTACTACCTAGGTTTGCTGTTCTCTACCATAAATCCCATATTGCACACTTCTGGACACCACAGTCACAACGAACTTCCTGTCCAAAAACCGCACAGACAATCTGACAAATTCCTATATCTCTCTGCGCGCATACACCATAACCTCAGCCCCTCAATTCTTTCATTGTTGGGCCACGGCATTTTTTCACCGTGCATTTACTCATAGGTCCCAAAAAATTTGCTATGAGTAAGATTCAGTGAAATTCAATTATCAGTGGACCTAAGCTGTTCAACCGCTATCGTACCTGATCAATATTGCAGATCTAGAGCCAAAACCTAGACTGGTCCTGCTCATACTCGCATTTACTCAGGGTTGCAGAGTTCGAACTAACGTCTCGAATACACGTACAACCCAAAAGCCCTTTTTCTCTTATGTTTCCGACCTAAGTCATCTCACTCCCCTATCCCAGACAACGAAGCTTCCTCCAGATGTGAAAAAATCGCACAATACTTCCATAATAAAATCGCCAACATCCTGCTAAGATTCCAACAACCGGCTTCCTCTTCTGTCCCTCTTTCTCCCATTCATTCTGATCCTACACACTCCACCCTTGAAACACTGGAACTTACTTTGGCTAAAAAAGTCGAAACGATCCTCAAAAGAATCAAACCTGCCTGTCACCCCTCTGACACCATCCCCACAAAAACCCTCCTTTCCATTCCGAATACCATTGCCAAACCCATAGCAGACAATATTAATTCCTCCCTCGCTTCAGGCGCTGTCCCAGACATGCTCAAACAAGCAGTTGTCAAACCCCTTCTTAAAAAACCCTCTCTTGACCCCAGAGATCCATCTAACTTCCGTCCCGTTTCAAATCTTCCTTTTATTTCAAAGATAATGGAAAGGTTAGTTAATTCCCAATTCTCTGAGTACCTTGAAAACAATAAGATCCTATATCCAGCCCAGTTTGGCTTTCACAAGCCCCTTATCACTGAAACCCTCATACCCTCTCTGACCACATCATCAGAGGCATGGATCAAGGCAACTGCTACCTACTAGCACTATTGGACATCTCTGCTGCCTCTGACACGATTAACCATACCTTCCTCCTATACCGGCTGTCTCAAATAGGCATATCTGGTCTAGCTCTCCTATAGTTCAAATCTTATTTATCCAACCGAAAATTCGCTGTCAAAATAGGTAACTCAGAATCCGCACTCTACTCCCTATCCCAAGGCGTACCACAAGGTTCCTCTCTATCCTCCACCTTATTCAATATTTACCTCACGTCCCTCTGCCAACTCTTAACGAGCCTCGGACTTAAATTCTATCTTTATGCGGACGATGTTCAAATCATCATCCCTATTCACGACTCATCTGATGCCCTGAAGCACTGGGAAAAGTGCCTCACCTCTATAAACAATTTCCTCTCAAACCTTCACCTAGCCTTAAACACAACCAAAACTGAACTCCTCCTTATAACCCAACACCAAACCTCTAAACTCTTGATATCTAATGACCCGGCCTTCAACACCCTATCCTCCCAGCTATACGTTAGAGATCTCGGAGTCCTCCTCGACCAGCAGCTTAACCTAAAAAAATACATCAACTCTATTCTCAAAGAGGGCTTCTACAAGCTTAATGTTCTAAAAAAACTTAGACCTCTTCTCCACTATCATGACTTCCGGACCGTCATCCAGACCACACTCTCCTCCAAATTTGATTACTATAATGCACTTTTACTTGGCCTCCCCTACTCCACTATAAAACCCCTACAAATGCTCCAAAATTCAGTAACTAGGGTCATCACTAATACATGAAAATCCGCTCATATCACCCCCATACTCAAAGACCTTCATTGGCTCCCCATCCCGTCATGCATTATCTTTAAAACACTATCTATAATTCACAAATCCATATTCTGCCATAACTCCAACTGGCTTGATGAACCGCTCCACTTTACACACTCGGACCGACATACCAGGGACATCAATAAAGGCACCCTCCAAATACCCTCAATTAAAAAGGCCCATCTCACCAATACTAGAGAACGTGCCTTCTCCATCGCTGGTCCTAAGCACTGGAACTCCCTCCCTACAGTGCTCCGACTGGAACCTTGCTCTTCCAAATTTAGAAAGAAACTAAAAACTTGGCTTTTTAGACAAGCCTTCCCTGACTAGTCTCCTTGTACTTGTCCACCTGCAACCCTAGTCCCACAGCCTCACCTCCTTTATGAGCCTCTGTTTTTTCTCTACTTACATACCGTTACACCTCCTTCTTTCTACCCCTTGGAATTTTTCCCACAGCACATATGTTAATACTTATCCCTTTACCCTGTACTCCCCTTGTATATACATTACCACCAAGCCCTCTTGGTATTTTGCCTACATTTTTTGCAAAGTTGAGCTATTTTCTCTTACACCCTTTCTGTCGTTTGCATTATTATCACTCCTGTTTCCCCCATCCCTGTTCAATGTATTTTCCATCTATCAGTTGCTAATGTAAACCAGCATGTTGTTGCATACTAATGTCGGTATATAAAAGTTTCAAATAAATAAATAAATCTCAACCCAATATGCATCTCTTCCGCTCCATGCAGAGTTTCACATTAACTTCCTGGAGCTTTGAGCCATGAGTTATGCCTTTATGCCTTACAATACTGACTATGCAGCAAACCTTTGTTCATACAGACAGACAGCATAGTGACATTGTGGTATTTCCAACACACAAGCACTCACAACCTCTTAGCTGCTCTGCAGCTCTGCTCTTGGCCCTTGCTCACTCCTTGCATCCCCAGGCCACTTATCTAACAGACTTACTGAACGCACTAGCAGACCTTCTCCATAAGTTTCCATCCTCTCGGATGGTCTTGGATTATATGTGTAGTGAGGAATATCTTCTAGCGCTGAGGTCAACCAAACTTGCCCTCTGCGTCTGAATCAAACCATACGGTGGACAGATTCTACTCCCTACACATGTCTCCAATGCGTTCCCATGAACGCCTTTGCTGCAACAAAGGCCTCTTATATGTGTCTCTTTCAATGCCTCTCATAGCCAGCACTCTTATTATGCTGCACCGGGATGGGGTTCACTGTTCTCAGACCCACGTCCTGGCCGAGACCAATATGCTTTTCCATACTTCTCAATCTGTCACACCAGTAATCCATTCGCCTTCTCACAGGTCAGTCTCATATCATGAACTCACTGATATTATCAGGTACTGGTAGCGTCTCAAAAACCTTCTACACATAAATCTTAACATTCAAAATGGCATGATTTACCATGTCGTAAAAAAAAAAAAAAGGGTTTTTACCCCCTTTATTTTTACACCACTCTTTTCTCTTACTCCCTCGGATTCTGCTCCCCAGACATCCTCTACATGGGTATGCCTCTATTCCAATTGGCTACCACTTGGGAGTGGGGATACCCGATTAACGGTTCAACCCCTTCCGAGCCAGCTTACCATGGGTTATCCACTGATTTAGCCGCCTCTATTTTTACTAGTTACAGAATGGGGCCTATATATTAGTGCTTACAAGACTCAAGCGTTCCCCGTTTGAGCCTTGCCATTCCTCTCACTTAACAGTCTACAATGTGAAATTCTTTCCCTCATAGTCATCACTTCTGCCAACAGGGTCAGTGAGTTCCACACCTTGTTACATACTCACCCGACCCTCCGTTCCTCTGTGACCGAGTGGTTTTACGTACTCAACTTCATATCCTTCTTAAGGTAGATGCAGCACCTCATCTTACTCAGAATATACTCTGCCCACTTTTTCCCCAACACCTCTCTCTCACCAGAGCGAGAGGGTTTTCCACTCCTTGGACTGTAAAAATGCACTTGCATTCTATCCAGACCGCATTACACTCCGTAGGAATTACACCTAACTCTTTCCTCCTGTGGCAAAAGCCAAGCTGTGAGTTCCAGTGGGCAAACAGACCTATTCCTCCTAATTGCCGGTCTGTATCTTTTTCCTACTAACAAGCAGGCATTTCACTACAACACCATGTGTAACTACACTCTGTTAGGGCCGTACCAGCCTCAATAGTTCACCTTCGGCCGGTGCCGCTTGTACATATTTGTAAAGCTGTGACCTGGAGCTCTCTCCATACCTTCGCAGCCCATTATGGCTTAGATAAGACTGGTCGGCATACTTCCATGTTTGGCCAGTCTGTCTACTCCTCTTCTGTTCGATTTAACTACCCAACATCCTCCCACCAACCCGTTAAGGGTTTCAGGATGGCTTTCCAAATTCCACCCCCGACGTTGCACCTTTTGCACGTCTTGGGTGCATTGGGTACACTCTCGGGCATCCTCAGCTCTGTACTCACCCATATGTGAGGACTACCATCCTTCTTGTCCTGTGAGAAAGCAAGTGTTGCTTACCTGTAACAGGTGTCTCACAGGACAGCAGGATGTTAGTCCTCACGAAACCCACCCGCCACCCCGCGGAGTTGGGTCTACATACGTTTTATTATTTCAGTTTCGCTTGCGCTTTTTGCTATTAGACGAGACTGAGGGGAGACACCTGTGGTCACAGAGATAATTGCAGGCTGAGCATGCTCAGTGCACTCAGTGTGCCAGCGCCAGTGAAAGCTTTATAGAAACTTTGACAGAAAAGTTTTCCGTAGCAGGGCTCCGTCCACTGACGTCACCCATATGTGAGGACTGACATCCTGCTGTCCTGTGAGAACACCTGTTACAGGTAAGCAACACTTGCTTTATCTGAGTCAAAAGTTTTGATTTTGCTGCGCCTGCACAGCTCTTCCCACATGATGCGTGAACCGGTCTCTCAGTTTATTTTCCGTGCTCAAACACGGATGTGTTTTCATTTCTCTGCGTGTCTCTTCAGACTTGTTTTTCTTATATTTTTGCACTAGTGAACCCCAAACAGCACTTTTCAGTGTTACTATGTCTGAAAAAAACCCCCAACAGGGTTAAATATTGTCGGTGCGGTCACATAATGTCAGTCACTGACAATCAAAATTACTGTTATATCTGACTCTGTCCTGACCAAGATCAGGTGACGTATAAGGTTTGCGACTGCATGTCTCCTAGAGTGAGGAGACAAATGGCGGCAAAGATAGTGGGCCTTCAGGACCGGGAGGGTGCCTCGTCAGTTTCAGGTAACTGTGCACCCTCCCCGGTGTGCTTCATTCCTCCCTGGGACCAAAATCTGTTCCTCATGATGTCTCAAGAAAAGCTTCTTCCGTGGAGGCGAGGTGTAAAACACACCCCGCTTCGTCAGGACCTGAGCTTGCTGTGGCACCTAAGAAGCCCAAATCAGGATCGACTGATTACCACAGGAAAAGCTGTGAATCAACTACTTCAGCGTCTTTGAAAGATCAGAGTTGGGATGTGTCACAAATGAATGAAACAATATTGGAGAAAAAAATAGGTGATGCATAAGACACATGATAGACCCATGCACACTGATGCATCGGTGCTGACCTAAGCACATGAAACTCCACCACATGCTTTGAAGCACGGCGCAAGATCATGTGACTTGTTGCACAAGCCAAAGGACGAATCCTCGGAGCTGCATCGTGCTATGCAGTCTACATCTGTACAAACACGAGTACTAAACTTGCATCGATGCAAACATTATGAGAAAAGAGACAGGAGTGGGAATCCTGATTCGAGACCTGCCCTAACTTCACATGGTCGAAAGCACAGTTCTCCGGCAAGGCCTGCAGAAACCTTCCAGGATATATTTTCTCAGCCACCCTGGGTCTCTCCTCCAAAACCTGTTTCCATAAGTTCTCAATCAACCTCATCACAGGACAACCTTTCTGTATATTCAGGCTTATCTTCACAGTCTCATCTACAAAGTCTCATAATCCAGGAGAATATCTCACCCAGATGTCCATCTCCTGACCAGGAAATGGGATCCTGTAAGCTTCAACTATCCTCAGATATTTTATCTGTGAGAGTGAATCCATGTAAAAGCCATTCTCACAGGACAGGCAGGATGGTAGTCCTCACATATGGGTGACATCACAGGATGGAGCCCAATCACGGAACACTTTTGTCAAAGTTTCTAGAACTTTGGCACCTACTGGGCATACCCAGCATGGCACTAAACTTGCAGCCAGCAGGGGTCCCTCATCAGTCTTCTTTTTTCCACGCAGCAGTAGCCACGCGGGTTAAGGAGTTCCACAGGGATTCCTGACAGGAATTTTCCTCACGGAATTACTAAAAACTTTCATACCCCACAGGGGTCCCTCCTTTCAATGTTTTGACTGCAGCATTCCGGTAAGTTTTTACCAGTTTTCGGTCGATTCCCGTTGAGTTAGGCCCTCGCAGCCTACTGGCCGTCAACCGTACCGCGGATACATTTTTTTCAAAGGCCATGGCGTCGGTGGTTCCATCGGTGCCCAGACTGTACTTGCACCATGTCCATTACAGACCCGCATAAAGACTGTGTAAAGTGTCTCTGGTGCGAGCATGATGTCCTGACTTGCACCAAATGTGCCTTAATGACACCAAAAGGTCGCAAGGCCAGAATGGAGAAAATGGAACTTCTCTTCCGTTCTCAAAGAGTCTGTCGCTGTCTATTGCATCTACGTCATCTGAACAGGCACCGTCCACTTTGCACCAGTATCGGCCACCGGCCGGTGACCGTCCGGTGTCGACGACTTCAGGACCAAGGGGATCGTAGAGAGAAACATCGGCATCGACACCGGAAGTCTCGGACCACCGATGAAGGAAAATCATCGACCTCGCCATCGTCTTAGCCGCCATCGAAGAAACCCCGTCCAGAAAAGGCACTGACTCTTTCTGCTACCGGGTCACTGAGGCAACCCTCACCCGGACGGGTATCGGGAGCTGCAACTCTGCCTTTAGCGGTAGTCCCTCCGGCTACGCCTCTGCCTCCTTCTTCCCTTCCAGAGCCGGGGCTGCTTGTTCCAGGTCTCCGTGAAGAACTGGACCAGATGGTTCAGGAGGCCATTGATAAGGCGATGCACAGACTCCAAGGTCCCCTGGCACCGAAATCGGCGCCGGTCATGGAACCGACCATCGATCCCATTCCGGCAGCATTGGCACCGATACTCTCGAAGATGGAAGCGCTCATAGCCGCTTTTCCACCGATGGATCCTGGGTTATCGATGGCTCCGGTGCCTTCCCCGCTTACCCTGTCATCGGGAGGGGAAACACGGTTCTGCATTCCTCCTTTGGGAGTCCTGCCGATGCCTCAACCATCGATGCTGATGCGCCCATCGGCGCCACCGGTCCATCCATCGACGCCCTCGATGCCTTCAGATCCTAGACCAGGACCTTCAGGAATACCATCGTCCCGTCCTTCTCAGGGTCCTACAGGGACAGGTGCTGATCCCTATGACACCTGGACTGACGATTCATCTCAAGACACCGATGATTTGCCATTGCCACCTTCTCCTACTGAAAGTAGGAAGTGTTCTCCTCCAGAGGACTTGTCCTTCATAAATTCTGTGAAGGAAATGTCTGAATTGGTTCCAATTACAGACTGAGCAAGATGATAGGCATCAAATGATGGAGCTGTTACAATTCCTGGATGCTCCCAAGCAAATAACCTCCATCCCTATTCACCAGGTTCTTTTGGATCTCTTCAAAAAGAACTGGGAACACCCTGGTTCTGTTGCTCCATTCAACAGGAAAGCTGATACCACTTATTTGGTCCAGTCAGCCCCAGGATTCCAGAAACCTCAGCTGGATCACCAATCTGTCGTAGAATCGGCCCAAAAGAGGGCAAAAAGATCAAAACCCCACGCTTCCTTTCCCCCATGTAAGGAACAGAAATTGCTGGATGCCATTGGCCGGTGTGTCTTCCAGGAATCAATGATTATCTCCTGGATCGCCTCTTACCAGCTGTATATGACCCAGTACAACATGGTCTTATTCAAGCAGATACAGGACTTTGCAGAGTCCCTGCCTCAGCAATTCCAGGAACAGCTTCAAGCCCTGGTACACAAGGGCTTCGAGGCAGGGAAGTATGAAATCAGATCCTCTTATGATATCTTCGACACTGCGATTTCGGCAAGAAGATGGGCCTGGCTTAAGTCGTCGTACTTGCACCCTGAAGTACAAGACAGATTATCTGATCTGCTGTGCATAGGCGACAATCTGTTTGGCGAACAGATTCAGCGGATGGTGGCGGAACTCAAGGACCATCATGAGACCCTTCGCCAGCTCTCTCTGATGCCCTCTGAGTATTCCTCCAAATAGCCTTTCAGGAAGGATACTAAAAAGTCATTCTTCCGTCCAAAGAAGTCCTATCCACCACAGTCTAGGACTCGTTCCACGAGACCTTTCCAAAAGGCCCAGTCTTGTCAACCGCGAAAACAAAAGCCGCAGGTAGCTCCTCAACCGGGCCCTGCTTCCGGTTTTTGACTTCTGCATAGAGAGCAGCAGCCAGTTTCCACTGCCTTAGATACCAGTGGGAGGTCGATTGTGCCATTTCAACAAGAGGTGGCACACAATCACCTCAGACCAGTGGGTCCTTGCCATAATCTCTCAAGGTTATCACCTGAACTTTCTCTCCATCCCACCAGACTCCCCACCTCTACCGACGTGGAGAACATCCGACCACTCACTTCTCCTGGAGCAGGAGTTCTCCCTCCTCCTCCAGTCCAGAGCAATAGAGCCAGTGCCCTACTCCCAACAAGGCCTAGGATTCTATTCCTGGTACTTTCTAATCCCCAAAAAATCAGGCGGTGTTCGTCCAATTCTGGACCTACGTGCCCTCAACAAGTACCTCCACCGAGAAAAGTTCAAGATGGTAACCTTGGGTTCCCTCCTTCCTCTTCTGCAAAAAGGAGACTGGTTCTGCTCTCTCGATAACCTAGACGCGTATACACACATTGTGATAACTCCATCTCATCGCAAGTTCCTGAGATTTCTGGTAGGCCCCAAGCACTATCAGTACCGAGTGCTACCATTCGGCCTGGCATCTGCACCACGAGTCTTCACCAAGTGCCTCATAGTAGTAGCAGCCTTCTTCAGGACTCAAGGTGTTCACGTCTACCCCTATCTAGTCGATTGGTTGATCAGGGCTCCCACTCAGGCTGCTCCGTCGTGCCTACGTCTTTCTTTACACACTCTGACTTCGCTAGGATTTCTCGTCAATTATGCAAAATCCTGCTTAGTCCCATCTCAAACTTTATCATTCATTGGGGCAGACTTGGACACCTTGCAGGCAAAGACATTTCTGTATCGCTCCATGGTGAGACCGCACCTTGAATACTGTGTACAATTCTGGTCGCCGCATCTCAAAAAAGATATAATTGCGATGGAGAAGGTACAGAGAAGGGCTACCAAACTGATAAGGGGAATGGAACAACTCCCGTATGAGGAAAGACTAAAGAGGTTAGGACTTTTCAGCTTGGAGAAGAGACGACTGAGGGGGGATATGATAGAGGTGTTTAAAATCATGAGAGGTCTAGAACGGGTAGATGTGAATCGGTTATTTACTCTTTCGGATAGTAGAAAGACTAGGGGACACTCCATGAAGTTAGCATGGGGCACATTTAAAACTAATCGGAGAAAGTTCTTTTTTACTCAACGCACAATTAAACTCTGGAATTTGTTGCCAGAGAATGTGGTTCGTGCAGTTAGTATAGCTGTGTTTAAAAAAGGATTGGATAAGTTCTTGGAGGAGAAGTCCATTACCTGCTATTAAGTTCACTTAGAGAATAGCCACTGCCATTAGCAATGGTTACATGGAATAGACTTGGTTTTTGGGTACTTGCCAGGTTCTTATGGCCTGGATTGGCCACTGTTGGAAACAGGATGCTGGGCTTGATGGACCCTTGGTCTGACCCAGTATGGCATTTTCTTATGTTCTTATGCCTCGACAGCGAGCTCTCATTCTCATCTCTCTCGCACACCAGCTACAGTCTCAGCAACGCATGACTGCACGCCACTTCCTCATCCTGCTAGGACACATGGCGTACTCAGTACAGGTTACCCCAATGGCCTGCTTGGCCATGAGAGTCATGCAGTGGACTCTAAGATCACAATGGACTCAGTCTGTCCAACCTCTATCGACCGCTGTCCACATTACCGACTCACTTCATCAGTCTCTAGCCTGGTGGCAATATCAGATCAATCTCCTTTGAGGCCTGCCCTTCCAGGCTCCAGACCCTCAAATAATTCTCACCACCGATGTTTCCAACCTCGGCTGGGAAGCCCATGTCGCCGATTTGCAGACACAAGGGACTTGGTCTCCAGAGGAAGCCAAACACCAAATCAATTTCCTGGAGCTTCGAGCAATCAGATATGCTCTCAGGGTATTTCAGGATCACCTTTCCAATCAGGTCATCCTCATTCAGACGGACATCCAAGTGGCCATGTGGTAAATCAACAAACAGGGAGGGACAGGCTCTTACCTACTGTGTCAGGAGGCTGCGCAGATGTGGGCGGAGGCCCTCTCCCACTCAATGTACCTCAGGGTCACCTACTTCCTGGGAGTGGACAATGTTTTGGCGGACAAGCTGAGTCACGCCTTTCAACCGCATGAGTGGTCCCTCAACCCACTGTAGCAGACTCAATATTCGAACGTTGGGGTTACCCCCACATAGACCTCTTTGCGTCACCTCAGAACCGCAAAGTAGAGAACTTTTGCGCTCTCACTCGCAGCCAACACTCTCAGCCAAGAGATGCGTTCTCCCTCTTATGGGCAACCGGTCTTCTATATGCATTCCCTCCACTTCCACCTCTCTCGAAGACTCTGGTGAAGTTACGTCAGGGCAAGGGACGCATGATCCTGATAGCACCTCACTGGCCTTGCCAGGTGTGGTTTCCAAATCTTCAGGACCTCTCCATTCGCAGGCACATTCCCTTGGGAAAGGACCTACTTCTGATCACTCAGAATGACAGCTGCCTACGCCACCCCAATCTTCAGGCCTTGTCTCTGACGGCCTGGATGTTGAAAGGTTAATTCTTCAGCCACTTAACCTTTCGGAGCCAGTTTCTCGTGTCCTAATTGCTTCACGGAAGCTTTCCACGAGAAAATCTTATCTTTACAAATGGAACAAGTTTACATCATGCTGTTCTTCTCAATCCCTTGATCTCTTTACCTGTTCCACCATGAAGTTTCTAGACTATCTCTGGCACTTGTCAGAATCAGGTCTAAAAACCTCCTCCATCAGAATGCATGTCAGTGAGGTGTCGTGGATGTTCCTCTTTCAGTAGTACCCCTCGTAACACGTTTTCTGAAGGGCTTACTTCACCTCAAGCCTCCACAGCGCCCTCCAGCCCCTCCTTGGGGCCTCAATCTGGTTTTAGGAAAGCTCATGAAACCACTATTCGAGCCTCTCCAATCCTGTGATCTTCGCTATCTCACATGGAAAGTGATCTTTCTTTTGGCAATAACATCTGCTCGCACAGTTAGTGAGATATAGGCCCTAGTTACCTATCTGCCTTACACTAAACTTCTGCAGGACTGGACAGTACTCCGCACTCACCCTAAGTTCTTACCTAAGGTAGTATCGGATTTTCACATTAATCAATCCATTATACTATCTACCTTCTTTCCCAGGCCTCACTCCAATCTGGGAGAACAGGCTCTGCATACCCTTGATTGTAAACGCGCTCTAGCATTCTATCTAGACCATACAGCTGCCCACAGGAAAAGCACTCAATTGTTTGTCTCTTTCTATTCCACCAAATTGGGGCAGCCTGTGGGTAAGCAGACTCTCTCCTCCTGGTTAGCGGACTGCATATCCTTTTGCTATCAGCAAGCAGGCATTCCACTTCAAGACCGTGTTAAAGCACACTCTGTGAGGGCCATGGCGACTTCAGTAGCACACCTACGCTTGGTGCCACTTCCTGACCTTTGCAGGGCTGCTACCTGGAGTTCTCTCCATACCTTTACAGCCCATTATTGCTTAGACAAGGCCGGAAGACAAGATTCCATCTTCGGCCAGTCTGTCTTGCGCAACCTTTTTACAACTTGATTTACCAACACCCTTCCGTCTGCCCGTTAGGGTTCAGGATGCCCTCTACCAAATTCCTCCCCAATACTTGTGCCTATTGCACATCTTGGGTACATTTGGTGCATTTCTCGGACATCCCTAGCTCGGTACTCACCCATATGTGAGGACTACCATCCTGCTTGTCCTGTGAGAAAGCAAATGTTGCTTACCTGTAACAGGTGTTCTCACAGGACAGCAGGATGTTAGTCTTACGAAACCTGCCCGCCACCCCGCGGTGTTGGGTTCGTTTTCTTATTTTATTTTTCGGCACTTCCTGTAGCTTTAAACAAGACTGAAGGGGTACCCCTGCTGGCTGCAGGTTTAGTGCCATGCTGGGCATGCCCAGTAGGTGCCAGTCAAAGTTCTAGAAACTTTGCAAAAGTGTTCAGTAATTTGGCTCCTTCCTGTGTGTCATAGGACTAACATTCTGCTGTCCAATGAGAACACCTGTTACAGGTAAGCAACATTTGCTTTCCTGTTCTCCTTAGAGCGACAGGCACCACATGACATTGACCTGATCTCCTCTGTTGTTAAAGGTTTATTCTTGACTCTACAACCACAGTCCTCTTCTCTGCATCTCCCAGGTCCAACAGGAGATGCAGATCCATCACATACTCCTTCCTCCCCACCAGTATAACCGCCATTGGATTTGGAGGAACAACCTGACATAGCACAGCATACTCCATTAACCAGTCCCCAACACTCTCCACCTTACCATTCTCTGGACAGTTCAGTGGGGATCCCATCTGACCTGCAGGAGGAGTTCCCTGACTACTTGTCTCCTCCCGAAGGTCTTACTTATTCAAAATTTGTAGAGAAACGGGGCAATGATCTGGGAATTGAGGTCCATGAAATTCCTGACCCTCGAGAGGAGATTTTTGGAATACTGGATATTCCAAAAATCCTGCTGGATACTTTACTGTCCAAAATGTGGGAGTCCCCTCAATCAATACTTCCTGTTTCCAGAAAACTGGACTTAAAGTTCAGATTTCAAAAGTCTGCTGTATATAAAGTTGTTTTACTTCCCCATCATCAGTGGTAGTTGAATCTGTGATGAGGCAAGAAAAGAAATCTAACCCTGATGTTGCCACTCCTCCTCTTCCGAGTACAGGATTTTGGATGAATATGCTAAGAAGACATTCCAAAGTGCTATGTTACCTTCACGTATACAGCAGCACCAATTCTATATGGTGCAGTATTTGTATGAAACCTTGCAATTGCTAAAACCGTTTCTAAGATCGAAATCGGGAGAGGATAAAACTGCAGCCGTCCTATGACATGCAAGAAGGTCTAAGAAATTTACTTAGTGATATATGAGTCTTTTGAGACATCTTCAAGAACCTTGGCAAATGTTATAGCTGCTCGTCGGGTAGCCTGGCTCCACACTAGTTCTGTCAGAGAAGTAGTACATGAGAAACTAGCTAATCTTCCTTGTTTGGGCGACAACCTTTTCAGCGAGAAGCTGAAAGATACAGTAACCCAGCTAAAAGAAAATATGCAGTTCAATCTCTGTCAGCAGTCTCAGATCCCTAACAGACATCAAGATATACCTGTCAACAGTATTTTATAA
Source organism: Rhinatrema bivittatum (assembly GCF_901001135.1). Lineage (NCBI taxonomy): Eukaryota > Metazoa > Chordata > Amphibia > Gymnophiona > Rhinatrematidae > Rhinatrema > Rhinatrema bivittatum. The sequence goes on along the minus strand of NC_042628.1, from coordinate 44,478,458 downwards.
CCAAAGAAAACCATATAAATATTTTCCACCTTATAGACCTCAGCAGTTCCAGTCTTTTCAGCAACTACATTCACAGACTCAACAGGTTCTATCTAGGGGACGCCAAAGAGACAGGAAATAACAAAAGCCCTCCCAATCATCTCTACAGAAGACCCCACCATGTCGAGCCACCATGTCGAGCCACAGCATCATCTCCCGTTAGGGGGCAGGATAAAGACCTTTGCCTCACAATGGAACAAAATCACTTCGGATCAGTGGGTGCTTCAAATTGTCCACAAGGGTTATCATTTGAATTTCCTATCTCAACCTCCGCTTCCACTTCACACGGCCCAATTGAAGGATACTTCTCAATTGCCTCCTCTGGAACAGGAGATCCGTGCCCTAATCCAACAGTGGGCCATTCAATTGGTGCCCAAGCACCAGATCAACATGGGATACTACTCCCAATACTTATCCCCAAATGCTCAGAAGGTCTTCGTCCTATTCTGGTCTTGCACTTCCTAAACAAATACCTTCGGAAAGAGAAATTCAAAATGACATCGCTCAAACTAGTCCTACCATTCATCCAAGAGAATGATTAGATGTGTTCGTTGGACTTCAAAGATGCCTGCACGTGCATTCCAATACACCCATCTTTTGGCATTTCCAATGCTTCCAAGTGAATTCCCCACACCACCAATATAAGGTTCTCCCCTTCAGTCTGTCCTCTGCTCCCAGAGTATTTACCAAATTTCTGGATGTTTCTGTGGCTCACCTCAAGCATCAGGGGATCCTCCTGTTTCCCTATCTGGACGATTGGCTGATAGTCTCCCCAACCACATATCCCTACGTCTACATTTAGAATCCACGATAACTTGTCTCGAATCCCTAGGGTTCCTCATCAATTACGAGAAGTCTGTACTCAAACCAACACAAATTCTACAGTTCATAGGGGCCAGAATAGATTCAATCCAGTTTTAAGCATTCCTTCCTCAAGAAAGGATCTAATTGATTCATCAGTTATGTACAGAATTACTCCTCAAATCAAGTCACTGCCTGCCAAATCCTGATACTATTAGGACATATGGCGGCAGCCATCCATGTGGTACCTCACACTCTCCTACACATGCAATGGCTCCAATGGGGCTTGAAGGCACAGTGGACACTATCTTCAACCAATGTTTACCACTCTAATTCTATCAAATTCCATGCAGAGGGATATCAATTGGTGGTTGAATCCAAAGGCGCACTTTTTTGGGTCCCAACCCACTCCCTATTTCTTACTACAGTTGCCTCCACCTAGGGCTAGGGGGGCTCATCTACTCCATTTCAAAACTCAAGGTCAATGATCACCAAACGAACTTCATTACCAGATAAATCTCCTAAAACTTAGGCCCATGAGGTATGCCATAATGTCTTTCACACATCTGTTACGGGGTCACACCCTCATGATTCATATGGAAAATCAAATAGCTATGTTTTATGTGAACAAACAGGGTGGATCAGGATCCTGGCTCCTCTGCAGAGAAGCTGTTTGGATTTGGGAATGGACCCTTGACAACGTGATCACCTTGGGAACCACATACTTACTGTGGATAGCAAATACACTAGCCGACCGTCTCAGCAGAGTATTTCATCTTCACAAATGGTCGTTCAACCAGGCTACAGCGAACCAAATATCCCAGCATTGGAGTCAACCTTGGACAGACCTATTTGCTATGGGGAAGAAACCAGAAAGTACCTCAGTTTTGCTCCGTTCACCTAAGCACATACAGAAGAGCACAGGATGCCTTCCTAATGTCATGGACCCAAGGTCTCCTTTGTGTTTCCCCCGATTCCTCTCACCTTAAGAACAGTTCAAAACATAATTCGGGACAAAGCTTGCATGATTCTCATAGCTCTTGTGTGGCTGAGACAGCCATAGCATGTTTATCTGGTTCAATACTCCAAAAGGAAACCAATAGATCTCAGTCAAGACCTGGATCTCTTGACCCAGGAGGACAGTTATCTTCCCCATCCTTTACGCTCCTCCCTACACCTGACAGCTTGGATGCTGAACACGAGATCTTACAGAGCTTATTTCTTTATTGGATATTCAAAGGATTATCATAGCGGCTATAAAACCATCAACCAGACGAAACTATTCCTTCAAATGGAAAAGGTATGCCGAGTGGTGCCGACTTCGCCACTTTAGTGCCTTCTCCTTGGCATCTAAAGATATATTCTCAATTACATATTACATCTCTCCAAAGCGGGCTTAGCAACATCAGTCAGAGTACATCTGAGTGCGATAGCTGCTTATCACAAAAGGGAAAAAGATTTCTGAGTAGCCTCTAATCCCTTAATTTCTTGTTTCATGAAAGGACTTCTTAATCTTCATCCCCCAATCTGCAAACCTCCAGTGTCTTGGGATTTGAACATTGTATTATCAGCTCTTATGAATTCTCCTTTTGAATCTTTACAAAGCGCACATTTAAAATATCTCACCTGGAAAGTGCTTTTTCTAGTAGCAATCACTTCGGCCCGAAGAGTAAGTGAGCTACAAGCCTTGGTTCACTTATAGAAACATAGAAACATAGAAATGACGGCAGAAGAAGACCAAACGGCCCATCTAGTCTGCCCAGCAAGCTACGCACTTTATACATTTTTTTCCCCTTTTTTTCTCTCCCACCTGTTACTATTGGCTTCCAGTACCCTCCAGCCCTAATTCCCCTCCACCCCACCACCAATTTAGAGAGCAGCGCCGTATCTGCATCCAAGTGAACGTCCAGCTCAATTAGGGGTAGCAACTGCTGTAACAAGCAGGCCACACCCTTACCCCATACTCTTACCCACACCTGTTTTTATTTATTTATTTATTTATTTGTGTTTTTTTTTTTTTGGAGATAGCAGCCCTCCATCCTTCCGCTCCATGAAGGTGGAACACCAACTACTGGCCACTGGCATCCCGCTCCGTGAATGCCTCTGTGGCTACTGCCGCTCCGTGCAGTGTTTGAATGCCTCTGTGGCTACTGCCGCTCCGTGCAGTGTTTTGCTGCCTCCTCTTTATTCACGCCCTCTAGACTTGATGGATCCACAGTGTTTATCCCACGCCCCTTTGAAGTCGTTCACAGTTTTAGACTTTACCACTTCCTCCGGAAGGGCATTCCAGGCATCCACCACCCTTTCCCAGAAGAAATACTTCCTGACATTGGTTCTTAGTCTTCCTCCCTGGAGCCTCAGCTCGTGACCTCTGGTTCTGCTGATTTTTTTCTGACGGAAAAGGTTTGTTGTTGTCTTTGGATCATTAAAGTTTTTCAAGTATCTGAAAGTCTGAATCATATCACCCCTGCTCCTCCTTTCCTCCAGGGAGTACATATTTAGATTGTTCAATCTCTCCTCGTATGTCATCCGATGAAGACCCTCCACCTTCCTGGTCGCCCTTCTCTGTACCGCTTCCATCTTGTCCTTGTCTCTTTGTAGATACGGTCTCCAGAACTGAACACAGTACTCCAGGTGAGGCCTCACCAAGGACCTGTACAAGGGGATAATCACTTCCCTTTTCTTACTCTATATTCCTCTCTCTATGCAGCCCAGCATTCTTCTGGCTTTTGCTATCGCCTTGTCGCATTGTTTCGCAGACTTCATATCGTTAGACACTATCACCCCAAGGTCTCTCTCCTGCTCCGTGCACATCAGCCTTTCTCCCCCCATTGAATACAGTTCATTCGGATTTCCACTCCCCATATGCATGACTCTGCACTTCTTGGCATTGAATCTCAGCTGCCATATCTTCGACCACTCTTCCAGCTTCCTTAAATTCCGTCTCATTCTCTCCACTCCTTTCGGCCGTGTCCACTCTGTTGCAGATCTTAGTGTCGTCTGCAAAAAGACAAACCTTACCTTCTATCCCGTCTGCAATGTCGCTCACAAATATATTGAACAGGACAGGTCCCAACACCGATCCTTGTGGTACACCACTTAAAACCTCCCTCTCTTCAGAGAGAGCTCCATTTACCATCACACGTTGTCTTCTGTCCATCAACCAGTTTGCAATCCAGGTCACCACCTCGGCACTCACTCCTAAGCTTCTCATTTTATTCACCAGTCTCCTGTGTGGGACTGTATCAAAAGCTTTGCTGAAATCCAAGTGGATGACATCGAGTGCTCTTCCTTGATCCAATTCCTTGGTTACTCAGTCAAAAAAGTCAATCAGATTTGTCTGACAGGATCTTCCCCTGGTGAATCCATGCTGCCTCTGGTCCAGCAATTCTCCCGACTGTAGATAGTTCACTATTCTCTCTTTCAACAGTGACTCCATTACTTTTCCCACCACCGAAGTGAGGCTAACCGGTCTGTAGTTAACAGCCTCCTCTCTGTTCCCACTCTTGTGAAGTGGAACCACCACAGCTCGTCTCCAGTCATTCGGCACCACTCCCGTTTCTAGGGATCTATTGAACAGGTCACACAGCGGACCCACCAGCACATCTCTGAGCTCCCTCAGTATCCTGGGATGAACCTCATCAGGTCCCATGGCTTTGTCTACTTTCAGTTTCCCCAGCTCTTCCCATACATTTTCTACTGTAAATGGAGTTATATCTACTCCACTCCCCTCCAGTATCTTGTTAACTAGGGACGGTCCTTCTCCAGGGTCCTCCTTAGTGAACAGAACAGAAGTATTCGTTTAATATTTCTGCCATTTCTTCGTCTCTCTCCACACATTGATCCTTTTCACCTTTCAATTTCACTATACTACTTTGAACTTTTCTCTTTTCACTGATGTATCTGAAAAATGTTTTGTCACCTCTCTTTACTTCCTTGGCAATCCTCTCTTCTGCTTGACTTTTTGCTCTCTTGATTACTTTCTTAGTCTCCCTCAGTACTACCAGATATTCTTCTTTGTGCTCCTCTCTTTGGGATCTTTTGTATTTCTTGAACGCTGTTCTTTTAGCCTTTATTTTGTCAGCCACCTCCTTTGAGAACTAGATAGGTTTCATTTTTCCTTTGCTTTTCTTTACTTTTCTAACATATAGATTAGTTGACTTGGCAATTGCTCCTTTTAGATTGGTCCACTGTTGATCCACATCTCTCATATTCTCCCAGCCTTTTAGTTCTTCCTCCAGGTACTTCCCCATTTCATCAAAGTTTGTGTTTTTGAACTGCAGAACTCGGGCTTTTGTGCTTCTTTTCCCTCCCTGCTTGCAGTTTTTTCACAACAGTGGTACTTAGGACTCATCCCAAATTCCTTCCTAAAGTGGTTTCAACTTTCCACATCAATCAGGACATTTCACTCCCAACCTTCTTTCCTAAACCACACAATAAGAAGAGAGACGCTCTACTTCATACCTTGGATTGTAAACAAGCTTTAGCCTATTATAAGCAGAGGACTCTGCCTCATCTGCAATCATCCCAATTTATCTCATTAAACCCTAACTCACTGGGAATATAAGTCTCCAAAAGAACAATATCCAATTAGATCATGGATTGTTTTCAGTTCTGTCATGATTCAGCACGTGTGCCCTTCTCTGGCTCAGTTTCTGCTCAAGTGCGAGCGACAGCGTCCTCTTGCAGATCTTCAAAATCTACCCATGGAAGACATCTATAAAGCTGCTACTTTGGTCAACAGTCCACACCTTTACTGTGCATTACTGCCTGGATCAGCTAACTACTTCAGATAGTGGGTGGGACGAGCAGTTTTATCAAGTGTACTTAACTGGAAAACCATGTCCATGGTGGAGCACTGGGAAAAAAATAAATAAACTTTCTGATAACTTGCTAGAATGATGAGGTAATTTACCTCTGCCTATACTCATTCTCTTTCCCTAAAGCTTGGGACTCTCAAATAGCTTGGCTAATTCAGCCCTCTTATCGACGGAAAAGAGCACGTTTGCTTACCGTAAACGGTGTTTTTTGTAGATAGCAGTATGACTTAGCCATGCGTACCCTCCCTCCTCCCTGGACATGGATTTTTCTCTAGATCTCCTTAAATTAATTACGGCGCTGCCTTCTAGCTTTATAAATATCTGAAGAAGCTGGTACGCGCTTTGCACGGGAAAAGCCACACAGGCACAACAAAATCAGAACTTTGACTCAGAACAGAACGTCTGCGAGAGCGCCATCGGTGACGTCATCCAAATAGTATTCATCCTGCTATCTATGGAAAACACCGTTTATGGTAAGCAAACATGCTCATCTTAACCCTGGCAGTCAGTCCGGTGGTTTAATTCATTAGATAATACATGATATGCATGTTATGTGATTTAAGTTATGCGTTAAAATATGTGAAATGATCTAAACAATGTCTGTTACCTTTCTGTGCACGAAATGGCATTCCCTTTCTTTTAGAAAGTGGGTTTGTGAACATCCAAATAGTCTTTATAAATATTTCAGAGTAGGAGGAGCATCATCTTTTGTTTCATCAAGCACATTGTGAATTGGTTTACGACCTGTCTTAATGATTTTCAAGCTTTCCATTTTGAAAAGGTTTATTTTGAAAAGAGATATTGAAAGTATTGTGGTGGAATTTTATTTAATTCTTTGGGTAGCCAGATATATTTCTTCATAATTATGGACATCTTAGTGTACTTAGAAGCCACTACATTTTTGTGAGAAATTTCAATTCATCAAATTAATAAACCATGAAAACTAATTCAATTCGGGCAAAAGGTTTAGAAAAAAGTCATAGGACATGTTTATTAAAAAAAAAAAAAAAAAAAAAAAAGGTATGTGATGTGTTAATCTTAACAAATAATTTTTAAAAAATGCACTCTGTCCATTAATAGGGCTTGGAATTTCTTTCTTCAAGATGCTAGTTGATGCACTTTTACATGATGCAGTAACTGTTTCTCTTTGTTCTACATAACATTTTGATATGCAAGACTGATTCAATGTCAGTAGTCAGCTTGGTTTCAGAATGACTTTTGTAACACTTAATTGACACTTAATACACCCATCAAAATCCCTGATTAAGTCTGCAACCTTGACATTGTTTTAGATTCAAAATTAAATTTATCCAATCTTATCAAATTCATTACTAAATCCTCTTTCTATAAACTCCGATTATTAAAACATATCAAACCACCGATTGACTCATCTCTGTTTCGTACAGTACTTCAGTCACTGATCCTAACAGACCTGGCTTACTGTAACTCTATTTAGGACTACCACAAATTGCCTTATGTCCTTTGCAACTCATCCAAAATGATGCAGCTAGACTTCTTTCCAACCACAAGCTACATGAACATATTTCCCCAGTTCTTTTTTCACCTTCACTGGCTTCCCATCAAATGGCGAATTCAATATAAAACCCTAACAATAATACACAACCTTGTTCACAATAATCACAACTCATGGTTATCAGTAACTCTACACTTATTCGCTCCCTGCAGAAATTTAAAATAAAAAATCAATTGTTACAAACTCAATCACCAGAATCGACCAGATTGAACATAACATGTGAACGCACCTTTTCAATTGCAGGTCCAATTCTATGGAACACTTTACCTCCTAGCCTTAGATTAATTTCCAATTCAAAAAATTTAAGAAAGCACTAAAACATCTTTTCAAACTAGCCTTTCCAGAATTTTGCGATTCATATTCCTCCCAAAATTAGATTTACTTTTATTCTGTGACCTTTTCCTCCAAGACATTGGTTTTATTTTGATGTCATTTAATTCTTCATTTTATTATGATCTCTTAAGTTTTATTTTCTAATTCAACATTAACGACTTGTTTTTAATTTGTGTCCATGATTGTAATGTTAACATTATTTTAATTTATTTTTCTCTGTTTTGATTCAATATTATGTGTTTATTGTAACCTGCCCTGAACTTTGGAGGGCACGGGATATAAATACTTTAAAATAAAGAATTATAGTTAAAAAAAAAAAAAAAGAGAGAGGTTTTCAGCACAAGTATTATTTTTAACATGGTGATGGAGAAATTACTTACCTGATGATTTCGTTTTCCTTAGTGTAGACAGATGGACTCAGGACCAATGGGTATTGTGGTCTCCTGATAGCAGATGGGAGACTGAGTCAGATTTCAAAGCGGATGTCAGCCTACTTATACCCGTGCAGCATGCTTAGCTCTTCAGTATTCTCTTCGAAAAACCAGTGTAGATATGTTACTTAATACTTGATTACACTTGATTAAACTTGAACTGGTTCAACTGATTATGTATATCTATAAAAAGTTTGGACTGGAGACCACCAGTGCACTCAAACAATAAACGCCGACACCTGGGTAACTGCTGGTGTCCTGAACTAGAGGTAGGCCGTGGCTTACCCGCACTTGCTCAGTCTCGAGATTTGATATGTGAGGTTCACGGTTTCTGGAGCAACCGTGGGCGGGATGCTGAATCCATCTGTCTACACTAAGGAAAACGAAATTATCAGGTAAGTAATTTCTCCATTTCCTAGCGTGTAGCCAGATGGACTCGGGATCAATGGGATGTACAAAGTTACTCCCCTACCGGGTGGGAGGCTTCCCGTGGCCCACTTAGTGCTGCCCTTGCAAAGGCTGTATCCTTCCTGGCCTGAACATCCAGGCGGTAAAACCTGGAGAAGATGTGTAGAGAGGACCATGTCGCTGCCCGAGAGATCTCTGCTGGCGACAGCATCTTGGTTTCAGACCAGGAGACTGCCTGGGCCCTTGTAGAATGCGCCTTGACCTGTAGAGGTAGTGGTTTTCCTGCCTCTATGTGCCCGTCCCCCTTTAAAACTGGCCTCTGGCGCATTCCATTCCAGGTCAATCAGTTCCTTGATGGGCTCCAACATAGGAAAATAGCATGAGGCTTCACGGAGGTACACCAACATGAGATTCTTTTTCGGTTCCGATGTAGGTTCTGTGCCTGGGAGACCCAGTGTCTTCATAGTTTGGGACACGAGGGTTGGTAATTTATCCTTGTGGAAGAATCGGAGCATGGTTAGAAAAAAACTGAAAGGTGCAGCTGCAAAGGTTAAGTGTTCAACAGGCATGGACATTGTTTAAAAATACAATCCTAGAAGCGCAGTCCATATGTATTCTGCGCATTAAGAAAGGTGGAAGGAAGGCAAAACGATTACCGTCATGGTTAAAAGGTGAGGTGAAAGAGGCTATTTTAGCCAAAAGAAATCCTTCAAAAATTGGAAGAAGGATCCATCTGAAGAAAATAGGATAAAACATAAGCATTGTCAAGCTAAGTGTAAAACATTTATAAGACAGGCGAAGAGAGAATTTGAAATGAAGTTGGCCATAGAGGCAAAACTCATAATAAAAACTTTTTAAAATATATCCAAAGCAAGAAACATGTGAGGGAGTCGGTTGGACCATTAGATGACAGAGGGGTTAAAGGGGCTCTTAGGGAAGATAAGGCCATTGCAGAAAGACTAAATGAATTCTTTGCCTCTTGTGTTTACTAATGAGGATGTTAGGGAGATACCAGTTCCGGAGATGGTTTTCAGGGGTGATGAGTCAGATGAACTGAATGAAATCACTGTGAACCTGGAAGATGTAGTAGGCCAGATTGACAAACTAAAGAGTAGCAAGTCACCTGGACCGGATGGTATGCATCCTAGGGTTCTGAAGGAACTCAAAAATGAAATTTCTGATCTATTAGTTAAAATTTGTAACCTATCATTAAAATCATCCATTGTACCTGAAGACTGGAGGGTGGCCAATGTAACCCCAATATTTAAAAAAGGCTCAAGGGGCGATCCGGGTAACTATAGACCAGTGAGCCTGACTTCAGTGCCGGGAAAAATAGTGGAAACTATTCTCAAGAACAAAATTGTAAAGCATATAGAAAGAAATGATTTAATGGAACATAGTCAACATGGATTTACCCAAGGGAAGTCTTGCCTAACAAATCTGCTTCATTTTTTTGAAGGGGTTATAAACATGTGGATAAAGGGGAACCGGTAGATGTAGTGTATTTGGATTTCAGAAGGCGTTTGACAAAGTCCCTCATGAGAGGATTCTACGAAAACTAAAAAGTCATGGGATAGGAGGTGATGTCCTTTCGTGGATTACAAGCTGGTTAAAAGACAGGAAACAGAGAGTAGGATTAAATGGTCAATTTTCTCAGTGGAAAAGGGTAAACAGTGGAGTACCTCAGGGATCTGTACTTGGACCGGTGCTTTTCAATATATATATAAATGATATGGAAAGGAATACAACGAGTGAGGTTATCAAATTTGCAGATGATACAAAATTTTTCAGAGTAGTTAAATCACAAGCAGACTGTGATACATTGCAGGAGGACCTTGCAAGACTTGAAGATTGGGCATCCAAATGGCAGATGAAATTTAATGTGGATAAGTGCAAGGTGTTGCATATAGGGAAAAATAACCGTTGCTGTAGTTATACGATGTTAGGTTCCATATTAGGAGCTACCACCCAGGAAAAAGATCTAGGCATCATAGTGGATAATACTTTAAAATCGTCAGCTCAGTGTGCTGCAGCAGTCAAAAAAGCAAATAGAATGTTAGGAATTATTAGGAAGGGAATGGTTAATAGAACGGAAAATGTCATAATGCCTCTATATTGCTCCATGGTGAGACCACACTTTGAATACTGTGTACAATTCTGGTCGCCGCATCTCAAAGATATAGTTGCGATGGAGAAGGTACAGAGAAGGGCAACCAAAATGGGATGGAACAGCTTCCCTATGAGGAAAGGCTGAAGAGGTTAGGGCTGTTCAGCTTGGAGAAGAGACGGCTGAGGGGGGATATGATAGAGGTCTTTAAGATCATGAGAGGTCTTGAACGAGTAGACGTGACTCGGTTATTTTCACTTTCGAATAATAGAAGGACTAGGGGGCATTCCATGAAGTTAGCAAGTAGCACACTTAAGACTAATCGGAGAAAATTCTTTTTCACTCAACGCACAATAATGCTCTGGAATTTGTTGCCAGAGGATGTGGTTAGTGCAGCTAGTGTAGCTGGGTTCAAAAGGGGTTTGGATGGGTTATTGGAGGAGAAGTCCATTGATGGCTATTAATCAATTATACTTGGGGAATGGCCACTGCTATTAATTGTATCAGCAGCATGGGTTCTTCTTGGTGTTTGGGTAATTGCCAGGTTCTTGTGGCCTGGTTTTAGCCTCTGTTGGAGGCGGGATGCTGGGCTTGATGGACCCTTGGTCTGACCCAGCATGGCAATTTCTTATGTTCTTATGTTCTTATGTCTGGTATGGCTCCATCCCTGGGGGGATTTCCCCTTCTTCCAAGGAGTCTGTTTCCTCATCTGAGGTGTCTGGATCCCCATCTGGGATGCTCTTGGTTAGGAGCGGCATGTCTCGAGAGCCTCGGGAAGTGCTGGGAAGGGCTTGTGCTTCTGGCAGAGTTTGAGACAAGTGGACAGCCGGGGCTGGTTGTGCCTGGACAAAGGTTTGCAGCCCTTTGAAAATCTACACCCAGGAGAAGGTTCCTTGGTCCATTTTGATACCAGGAGGGATTGTAGTGGAAGCCCCGGAGGAATTTTCCTGTGGGGGTGCAGAGTTGGACATAGTTAGGTCTGAGGCGCCATCATCAGTGGTTCTGGATCCCTCTCCTGGCTGTGGGAGGTCTTGATTTTGTTTTCCCTGATTCTGTTCGCACTGTTGGCACAGGAGGGATTCTAATTCAGGCTGCGCAGCTCTCAAGGGGGAGGCTGGGCAAAAGAAGGTTCCCTTGGCCTTCTTGGATGGAGGTGCCATTGTTTGTTGCCATTGTTTGTGCGCATGTAGGGTTTAAAAACTCGTCCGTGTGAGAGAGGTGCGCATGGATGCTCTTAGTTGTGCACGTCGAGAGCGTAGAAGTTATGTGCAGGACGTGCGCCCAAGTTGTGCTTGCAGGCGGCCAGTTTTGTGCGCATGGCACACTTATGCGCGCAGTTGTGCGTGTGGCCTAGTTGTGCGCGCTGCTGTGCGTGTGGCCTAGTTGTGCGTGCCGCTGTGCGTGCGGCCTAGTTGTGCGCGCTTTAAGCGTGTATCCCTATGGACACGCTCAAATTAGGTGCCCCGGTGTTCTGGCCTGCTCCGCGTGTAGCGATGGAAAGGGGGGAAGATGGCGACACTTCTCCCCCCCCCCCCCCCCCCCCCAGGATCTCCACGTGTGTGGACCCTCGCACCAGATCGGGGCCTAGCCAGAGGAATGCTGCTCAACCCGATTTTAACCTCGTCGGAGGAAGGTTGGGACGGTTGCTCGAGCCTTGGAGACCAGGAGATTTAGAAGTAAAAGTTTCTACCCTTACCTGGTCTCTTGCGCTTACTGGTCACGTTGCCTGGCAGTCTCAGCTGCGGAGAGGGAGGGAAATACCTTCACCGACCGTGCTCGATCTGCAACCCGCTGCCTTTCAGCCACCCTGGGGGCTACCTCCACGCCGGGAATCGGCCAGTGGACTAAGACTCACCTCTGAGGGATATCGAATCGACCTCAGGAAAGTCTCCACTGGGGGAGGGACCGATAGGTTTCACCGCAGGAGAAGTATGGCTCTCTTCTTAAAGGTAAATTTTCTTTCTTCTTTCTGGTAAATTTTACACTATTCTTTTGGATAGTGTCCGCATCTGCTATGGGAGAAGGAGAAATACTGAAGAGCTAAGCATGCTGCACGGGTATATGTAGGCTGACGTCAGCTTTGAAATCTGACTCTCTCCCATCTGCTATCAGGAGAGCACAATACCCATTGGTCCTGAGTCCATCTGGCTACACGCTAGGAAATGTGTGTGAGCAGAGAACACTCGAGAGAGGGTGAATATATTTCCCAAGTTCATTTGGATTCCTGCTTTAACCTTGTCACTTTTGTTTCTTTCTATGATTTGGATGTCAGATTTCCTTAGATATAATTTCAGAAATTTACACGAAAGGTTACAGGGCAAGGCGAACTTGGTAATTAATATTTGAAGACTCAAGATATTTGGACTAATGCAGTTACTATGCAGATTCCAAATATTGGTATTTCTCAGTTGTTTTTCAAGTAGAGAATGAAATGACAGATGGAGAGACTGTATCATGTTTTTTGTTTTACTATTATATTGTAAACTATAGGTGTTGATGAGCTTTCCTGCTTTTAAGAATTTAGATGTTTTAAATATCATGAATTATCCATTATATAACAGCAAAGGAAGTATTAGCATGTCTCATGCTTTGATTTTGTTACACAGGCCCCCAACTCAGCTGGTAGTATGAACTGAACAGTATGTGTAATGACTTCCAACAAAATTGATTTGGTGATCCTGTTTCTCCTTTTGATGGCATCTCCATAAGTACTCTTCCATCCGGCTTAATAGAAAACATTTGTACCAGTCTATGGACCTAAATATGTGTACATCCTAAGGGAAACAGGGTGATGTGATATAATAGAATTGTTAAAATACTTCAAAGATATAAATGTACAAGGAACACATCTTTTGTAGAGGAAAAAATCTCTAGAGCAAGAGATCGATACTCCTTGGAGTAGACTCAGGAGCAACATCAGAAAATATTTCTTCACAGAAAGGGTGATAGATACATAGCACAGCATCTCATTGGAGGTGGTTCAGACAAAAACAGTAACATAATTTAAGAAGGCCTGGGATAAACACAAGGAATCCTCAGTTGTGAAGGGAAAGCCAGACATAAATACTGTACACATCTAGTAGTGCTATGGAAGTGATAAACAGTAGTAGTAGTAGATGGGTCTTTGGCATTGCACCAGAAATTAAATTGGACAGGCTTGATTGGCCTTATGATTCTTATCTGCCTTCATATTCTGTGATTCTGTTATTTGTCGATGGTGGTTATTGCCCTAATTGCAAGAACTTCATGGGACTCATGAGGTTGCTTAGGATAAAGCTCCCTATGGACTGTTTTATAGTTTCAGCAGGTATTTTGCTAAAATCAGTGTGTCTTAGTCTTTGATTGCTCTTGTACTTTTTTCAGTAGGAATCCTAGCTTTCTTAGGAGTGAGGAGATGAAATTGAGTACCAGAGTGGATCTCATTTGAAAGTGTTGACCCATAGTCTGTCCACATAATCCAGGAAGGATTATTTTATTCTATTGTTTTGTAGCATGCAGAACTGACCTGTATACTCGTTGGTTGTTCATACTGCTTTTTTTGCAATTACTGTTTTTGTGCAGTGTCCAAGCTATCTTTCCCACTCCTGACCCTGCCGCACTGAAGGATCGTCGTATGGAAAACTTGGTGGCCTATGCTAGGAAAGTGGAAGGAGACATGTATGAGTCTGCAAACAGTAGGGTAGGTTTATTGCAATCAGAGAATGTTAAAATTTCAAATTACAGTGAGATAAAATTGAGGAGGCGTTGGAACCTTGCATTCCCAGAAACTTGTGCCATTAACCATTTTTCCTTTCCTCTAAATAATAGTTCAGCACCACGCATATGTGCTAGATAATGTCATGTAGCATAGTGAAATATATTCAGGTGTAGAAATGAAATAGTTACAATAGTGGACAGGACAAATGTGAAAAATCATTCATTATTTTTGTTTGGCAGTACATTACTATTCTAAACTTTTGAGCCTTAGAGGTGACTTTTAAGACCTGTGCACGTGTGCGTGCTTATGCAAGCTCGTGCACATGGATGCGGCGATTTTATAACATACGCGTACGTGTGTGCAAATGTTATAAAAGTGGCTGTATTCGCATACATGTGCGCTTAATTTTATATAGACATGCGCATGTGCGTGCAAATGCCGAGTCTACCACTAAAGTGGGGGGAATTTTATAAGGGGTGTGCACCGAGGCTACTTACCGTTTTCTCAGTTCGTTCCCAGTTTGCTCAGTATAGGGATAGGGCTTCCTAACCCCCCCCCTAGTTTTAAAGGCTGCCTTCTCCCCTGTTAGACCTAACCCGTAAAACCTCACTGACTAGCTGTGATTTTTTTAAAATGTTTTTGATTTACATGCCAACAATAGCCGTGGGGAACCCCAGCATGCGCTTGTGCATGTATGTAGTTATGCACACATCTCTTGGTTCCCCCTGACATGACCCACCCATGCCACACCTATTTTTCAGACTTTTGGATTTTTGCGTGTACCAGGGGAGGTACACGCGTACATGGGCGCTTCTTAAAATCCGTGTGGCATGCGCTGGCCCAAGATACAGTCATATCTCCCAGCTTTGGCGCATGTAGGACTTTTAAAATCCACTAGTTAATGTTTAAGCTTGTGCAGTAAGCGATATTCAAAACTTAACACTAAAGATCGTTTTTGGTTTTTTCTTTAACTGTTTTTTGCCTTCTGTTCCCCCTGCACTTTTCCAATCTATGTTTTGATTTTGTTAAGTTGGCCTCTATGGTATTGTTGTTTGGTAACTCGCTTTGAGCTCACTCGGAAGAGCATGGAATAAATAAACGACAACAAGGATGTATTTGTTCCATATTAACATGAGAATCAAATTATTCTGTGACTAAAATATCCAAACAGAATTGGTCAGTTTCCACCTATCAACACGTTTTCCTGAGAAATGCCATTTAAAAAATATTTTGGATTTCTATATCCCATGATCAGGAGATGGAATGCGCCATTATTGTCCTATCTCATGTGGCTCATACATTGTTTAAAGTGAGTGATAGAATGTTCAGTCAGTTGCTTGATTAATGTAAAGCTTGACCGACTGCAAGGTGATCCCATGACTGGCATCATTCACACTGATGCTGCTTCTGGATGCCGCCATGCTCCTGCTCCTCCTGGGGCCTCCTTATGCGTGTACAATATGCACAGTTCTTAAAGGGCCCACAGCGGGAAAGCTCAGTGGCACCTTTGGATGACATCATCAATCCCTTGCCTATTTAAAGCCCTGACAGACTACCAGCAGTTGCCTCAGCAACAGGTCATTCTGCTTTGCAGTGCATGTTGCTAGTTGTCTAATTACCTTTGCCTCATCTTGCTTCCTTATTGCCCTGCCTTGCCATGGTACCCCTTTGCCTTGAATTCTCCGCCCTGCATGTGTCTTAGTCTCCTGTGCCTTGTCTTGTCCGTCCGCCTGATTCTTGACTTTTGCTCTGGATCCGGACTACTTTTCTGGACTGCCACAGCCCTGACCACAGCTTGGGCCTCGACCTGCCTTCTCGCCTACCCAAACCTTGGCCTGGACCTGGATGCCATTGTTCACTGTCAGCCCTGACCACTGCCTGAGACTTGAGTTTCTGACCACTCCTTATGAGACTTTTGCCTAAACCCTGCTGGCCCCTGGAACCCAAGGGCTCAACCTGTGGACAACGGGACTGGTATAGGTGAAGCTCCAACTCCAGTCTTTGTAAGACTGTGTCCAACAGCTGTCAGCTTGGGCCTAGTGGGCTTGCCTGCTAGGCTGAATCAACCATGCCACAGCCCAAGGGCTCGCATCCTTGACAGTTTGCTGAGGCCATGAGCTTGGTGCACTCATCCCCAGCTCAGGCTATCTCTGGATTGGCTCTCCAGGCCCAGCACCAGCAGCAAGACCAGCTCAACAATGTCTGGCATTTTCAAGGCCTGGCAACCCAAATGGAATTCATGCAGGTCCACACAACTGCACCCCCTCCAGCTGCTCCTGCCCGGCAACTGGGACCCATGCATCTTCCACTGCCACACATGTATGATGGGAATCCTAGAACCTGCTGAGGTTTCATCAGTCAGTGCAGAATGCACCTTGATCTGCCGGCCACCAGCTTTCCCTCAGACAGAGCAAAAGTGATTTTATGCTGTCTCTCCTGGCAGAGTCTGCCCTTGCCTGGACATCTCCCCTTTGGGAATGGAACAACACGCTGGTGGAGAATGTGGACACCTTCCTCCGACAATTTCAATAGGAATTAAGTTAACCTGGTTGGGCCTTATCCATGGCTATGGAGCTACTTTCTATCAGACAGGGCACTCGCACCATCTGTGACTGCACTATCCAATTTTGTACGCTGGCCTCATAACAGTTGGTGCAAAGATAGTTTCACTTCCATCTTTTGGCAGGGCCTGGCAGAGCGCATCAAAGATAACCTTGCGAGCCAGGACCTGCCACCTTCCCTAAAAGACCTCATCATCCGGTCCATACAAAAGTGCATCTTCGCTTTCTAGAATGGGCCTAAGAGATGGAGGCCTCTCATAGTCACTTCAGGCTGGCGCCACGGTTCTAGTGACCTCTGGTCCTTCCTACATATGTATCATCACCGTTCCCCTCAGAAGAACCTATGCAACTCAGCAGGTCCCGCCTCACTGAAGAAGAAAAGCAGCTCAACTCTGCCTCTTTTGCATGGCTCAGGGGCATTTCGCTAGCCACTGTCCTGAGAAGACAGGAAACTTTCAAGCCTAAGGTTGGTCGGAGAGACAATCCTAGGCTGGCCCT
The DNA here is from genome assembly GCF_901001135.1 of Rhinatrema bivittatum. Lineage (NCBI taxonomy): Eukaryota > Metazoa > Chordata > Amphibia > Gymnophiona > Rhinatrematidae > Rhinatrema > Rhinatrema bivittatum. The sequence continues at coordinate 44,461,229 of NC_042628.1, read as the reverse complement.
CATCCTCTCCTCATTTGCTCATGCCAGTTTCTCACTTCTTATGGTACCGAGGTGCACTCCGAGGCCTTTTTGGACTCAGTTGTGGTGGCAACTTTATTGTTGAGGCCCTGGTTCACCAGTATGACCTTTCCACAGTGACTTGGGATAAGTCAGTTACCATATCTTAAGTTTATGGCTAATCCTTCTATTGCCAGCTGTCCATGCTTACCTTACCTATCATGCTTCAAACTGGGTTCCTGCACAAGGAGAGAAAGTATCTCCTTCTATGGTCTATTCAAGGCACTCAATCCCATCATCCTGGTCTTGCCTTGGCTGATGCTCCATAATCCGTCTATAGATTGGCAGGCAGTGCAGATTGTCTGTTGGGGAGGGGCCCACCTGCCAGCAATGATGTTTCTCCCATGTCGTTCCACTGGTGCCTCTAATGCAGATTCAGATCATGGACTTCCTGGGCCTTCCTTCTCCCTATGCAGCGTCTGCTGTTCTTTTTAGTAAGAAGCATGTGAGACATTGCCACCCCACAGGTCTTACATTGCTTGATTGACCTGCTTCCAGGTAAGATGCTTCTAGGGGTGGGTCTATCCACTTTGTGCTCCCTAAACGGCAGCCATGTTCAGCTCCATCCAGGAAAACTTGGAGTGGGGTTTTATCTGCCCTTTGTCATCACCTGCAGAGGCAGATTTCCTATTTGTCGGCAAGAAGGATGTCTCCCTTAGGCCATGCATTGACTATAGGGTCCTCAAGAAAAGAGATCCACTGCCCCTAATTGAACTTGATGACTGCCTACGTGGGGAACAAATCTTTATAAAACTAGATCTAAGGGGAGCCTACAACCTGATACGGAAAGGGGAATGAGTGGAAGATTGCATTCAACACCTGTGACGGGCGTTATGAATACTTAGTCATGCCCTTTAACCTTCGCAACATGTCTGATGTCTTCCAACACATAGTCAATGAGATTTTCAGAGATTTCCTTTATTCACACGCCATATTGTATCTGGATGATATCCTTATTTTCTCATCTCCCAGGCCCAACACCATTAGTGTGTGAAACAAGTGCTGCAGGGGCCCTGAGAGAATTACTTATATGCCAGACTTGAAAAGTGTACTTTGAGCAGGATGAGCTAACTTTCTTGGACTACTTATCTCCTATCATGGTTACGCATGGACTCAGAGAATCTGAGGGCCATTCGTTTGGCCCCAGCCAGTGGGATTCAAGGCCTTGCAAAGATTTCTTGGCTTTGCCAATTACTACCAGCAGTTCATGGATATTCCACACTGGCTTCTCCTCTCATGTCTCTTACTAAGAAGTAGAGATGTGAATCGGAACCAGAATCGGTTCGGATTTCAGTTCCGATTCACATCTCTACTAAGAAGGGCATCTCTACCAGGAACTGGTCCAAAGACGCTAGCCAAGCTTTCCGTTGCATCAAGCAAACATTTGTCAAGGATCCTAGTCTTCATCACTCACACCCATCTAGACACTTTATCGTGGAGGTAAATGCCTCTGCCACTAGGGTAGGAGCCGTCCTTGCACAGCGTTAAATGAACTTTCTTGCCTTTCTTTCTCTTTTCTTCAAAAAAAAAAAAATCACACCTATGGAAAGAAATTATACCATCAGAGACAGAGAACTCCTAGCAGTGGACATGGCCCTGAAGGAGGGGTGCCATCTGCTGGAGGGGGGCTGGACATCCATTTATTTATTTATTTATTTATTTATTTATTTATTTAAACACTTTTATGTACCGCTTGATACAATGGAGTCATGATCTTTACTGATAATAAAAACCTGCAGAACCTTCTGTAAGTCCAGCAGCTAAGCCCACATGAAGCCCTATGGTTTTTATTATTTAACTGCTTTAACTTTGAGCTCCGGTTCCATCCAGTGGAAACAAACCAGCAGGCTGAAACCCTTTTGCGTTCCTTTACTACAGAGAATGTTACTGAATCGCCTTGGCACATGGTTGATCCTGCAAGGATCTTTTTAGCCACAGCAATCCTGTACCTCCAGGAAAGATGTTTCTCACAAGCCTGTGGGGGAGAGAGTGCTCAAGTGGGCCCAAGATTCCCACCTGGCAGGTTATCCAGGATAGGCAAAACTATGAAACTCCTTCACCACAACTATTGGCGATCTCACATGAGCACACATGTAGGCACTATGTGGAGTCCTGTCCCAATTGTGCGATAAACAAGAGCTCTCAAGCTTGCCTTGGGGGTTGTTACAGTTGTTGCCAGCTCCTGAGAAACAATGGAGCCATGTGGCCATGGACTTTCATCACTGACCTAACTTTCTCTAATGGTTGTACTTCCATTTGGGTTGTGGTGGACCGCTTCTCTAAGATGGCTCATTTCATACCACTCCCTGGACTTTTGTCTGCACCAGAATTTGCTCGTTTTTTTTTCAACATATCGTCTGACTCCAGGACTTACCTGAACACATTCTCTGATTGAGGAGTGCAATTCACAGCTCATTTCTGGAAAAGCCTGTGCAAACATTTTGGTATTTCTTTAGACTTCTCTGCATACTACCCACAAAGTAATGGACAGACAGAGAACTGACCAAATCCTTAAGAGGTTCCTGAGAGCCTATGTAAATGGGTGGCAGAATGATTGGGCATCTCTCCTCCCCTGGGTAGAATTCGGCCATTACATCCCGTGGAGATAACATGGGTTGTTGCCCTTTCTAGATCTTATGTAGCAGACATCCACCGGTGCTGCTCCCTATACCGGTAATAGTTCCATGTCACACAGCCAATGGGTCATGAGCCAAGATCTTAAGGAGCTGTGGGAAAAGACCCTCCAACTCCTTAGCTGCTGAGAAATGTAAAGAGGCAGAGGCTCTGGCTGGCATTGCATCCTCAAACCTGGAGAGTGGTATGGCTGAATACCCACAACCTACGGCTCAAGCAATCCTTCCACCAAGTGGAACCAGTGGCTTATCAGTTAAGAATGCCATCTACCCTTAAGGTTCACAACATTTTTCATGTCTCACTCTTCAAACTTCTACTCCTGTCATGGCCTTCAAGATCTCCTCCCAACCAATGAAGGTAATTTCAGAGGAGGAAACAATAGCATGAAGTCCAGGAGATCCTGGACTCTAGACGAATCTGAAATAAACTATACTATCTCATTTCGGTGAAGGGGTTCAGCTCCAAAGAAAACACTTGGAAACCTGCATCCAATGTTACAGTCTCTTGACTCACTAAGCATTCCATCGACATTCTCCCCAGATGCCTAAGCCCAGAGGACTAATGAAGGGGTTTAGAAATAGTGGTACTGTAACATTTGGCTAGACATGGGGTGGTCCTGCGACCAGCCTCACTCGCCCCGACACTGCCAACACCACTCCTGGATGCTGGCCATTCTCCCAGGCCTCCTTAGACCTCGCGTGCTGATTTTTAAAGGGCCTATGGCGGGAAAGCTCCACAGTGCCTGTTGATGACATTGTCATCCCCTGCCTTTTTAAAGCCCTGTCAGACTGCCAGGAATACCATCAGCAAACAGGTCCTCCTGCTTTGCAGTGTGTATTGCTAGTTGTCTGTTTTCCCTTGTTTTGCCTCCTTGTTGCCCTGCCTTGCCTTGTTGTTCCTTGCTTGTCTTGCTTTCATTGTTTCCTTCCTGCCTTGCCTTGTTGCTACCTTGCCTTGCTCTCTTTTTCCTTGCCCTTTTTGCCCAGCTTGTCTTGGGTCTCCTGTGCTTATCTTGTCTTTGTCCATCTGTTTCTGCCTGATTCCTGGTTCTGGCCTCTGCTAAGGATACTGACTACTCTTCTGGGCTGCTGCCTGCCCTGACCCCAGCTTCAACCTTGACCTGCCTTCTAGCTCCCTGCTGCCCCAACCTTGACCTAGACCTGAATACCATTGCACGCTACTTGCCCTGACCACTGCCCAAGGCTTGGTTTCATCTGACTGCTCCTTATGGGACTTTTGCCTGAACCCTATTGGCCCCTGGAACCAAAGGGCTCCACCTGCAAGGAACATGGCTGGTATAGATGAGCTCCAGCTCCAGTCCTAGTAAGAGCGTGTCCACCAGCTGTCTGAGTGGACATAGTGAGTTCACCTGCTAGGCTGAGTCAACCAGGTCACAGCCCAAGGGCTCACATTTGTCAATTAAAGATTCAATGCTGAGAAAAACTTTGTGAATCCCAAGTATAATGAGAATTTAATTGAAAGCAATCTTTTCATATGCTATAAAAAGGGTATAAATTAAACAATTTACATGTTTCTTGAGACATAATGTACAACATAGGAACAACTAATGATTAATTTAAATTAGTGTGTTTGAAATAATATGTAAATGCATTGTTTTGGTTAACACAATTGACTAATTAGAATCAGCTGCTAAATCAAATAACAAGTAAATCACTCTGAAGAGTAAATCTGCACAAGTGAGTTGGGCATCCTGTCCTATATAAAGGTGCAAAAGGTTTTGAGTTTGGTCTCACCATAAACGGTTACTGGAAAACTAATGCCACAATCAAAAATTGTAGTACTGAAAAAGAGTAGCTGATGCTCATCTGCAAGGATAGCATTACAAGACCATTTCTAAACATCTGGGGTGCCATCTATCCACTGTCTGTTTACAGATGGAAAAAGTTGAAGATTACAATGACTTCTATCTAGGAGTGGCTGTCCTGCCATGATTACCCTAAGAGCAAACTATAAAATCATCCACATTGTTATAAAAAAAAACAAAACCCAGTCTAGTATCTAAAGATCTGCAGGCTTCTCTCACTGCAGCTGATATGAGGGTTTCCATTGCGTCCACCATCAGAAAAATTTGAATGAGAGTGGTGTTTATGGGAGGATAGCTAGTAAGAAACCACTGCTTTCTAAAAAAAACATTGCAGCCAGCCTCAGGTTTGCCAAAGAGCATCTGGTGACCCACGAAACTATATTCTGGATAGTTAATCAAAAATCAACTTTTTGGCTTCAATAATTGGCAAAAACCAAGCACTGTCTTCCAAAGTAAGAATTTAATCCTGACTGTGGCACATTGTGATGGAGGTATCATGATGTGAGGCTGCTTTGCTGTGTCAGGGAACTGGACTTCTTGCCATCATTGATGGTAGGATTGTGCAGGTCATTTTAAGATCTATAGGGTTTTCGAGATATAAAAAATCAAAAGATCCAACTTGGATCAATTGCGTGACTGTGTGTCGCACACATAATACTGACAGTTAATCTCAAAACACAACGAGCACAATTCTCACTATAAAGACGTTATGCAACTCTAATTTTTTCTTAAATCATGTGCTGTATGCAAGAATACATGACTTCAATATTTTTATTTTTGTCTATAGGACCATCATAACACCTGCGGGCATACAAGCAGTTATTTGCTTAAGGTTTTGCTTCACACCAGGGTCGTCATGGTCCGAGTCCTTTATTTCTCTTATTATTTTTCTATTTTTTTGCTTTTTAGTATTTTGTAAAAATAAATTTCGGAGTGATACCTTCCCTTTTGCGTGACTCAATCTTTCAGAAGACCGTTGTTATTCAAAGTCCATTCCGACTCTCGGTTTCGCATTGCTGCTTCAGGGACTGTAACAAATCACATAGCTTCTGTATTAATCACTGACAGGTAAGTTCATCACTACCGCATTTGCTTTTTTTTAGAAATTTCTGCAAAGGACAAATACCGTTGTAATTCAACATTATTTGCAGCACATTTAGATTTTATTTGGCACATATTTTGGTCCTATAGACAAAATAAAATATTTGAAGTCATGTATTCTGCATACAGCAAATTGATTAAGAAAAATTAGAGTTGTATAACGTCTTTATAGTGTGACTGTGTGTCCCCAATCATTGGTCTCTCAGGTGGCACCCTCCAGGTACTCAGGTTGGTTGCTGTCACTTGGCAATAGAATTGGTATACATGTGAAACAGTACTGAGTCAGGATGGCAAAAAAACTTGGATTTTTCAAGTCTACTCAGAAGCGGAAAGTTCATTCTGTATTAGTATTTTATTTTAATGTAATGTTTGTTTTAATCTGTGTTTTTTATATTGTGACTGTAACTGTGTAAACTGCTATGAACATTCTTTGGAGAGAGTGGAATATAAAACTTTTTTAAATAAAAATAACTCCATGGGGTTCTGGCTTAGGCCATGGCTCCCAGACTTATTGGCTAAGAGTGCAGACTCTTTCCTGCAACAAATGCCATGAGCCTCATGCCACTAGCCCATTGGGAACCAGACTTCTTGGCCTGCCAGAGGTGCGCCTCACTTCCAGAGCATCCAAAGGGTTAACTGCTAAAAGCCACTGAACCTCACTCCTGCCAGGGCAAAAAAATTGGAGTCTACCACCCACATGTGACTTGTTGCAATCGGCTGTCAGATTTGTGGACACTGAGATCTAACTCAGACCTTGGTCAGTACCTTTTTGAGAAATCTCATTGTAAAACTTATAATCAATGGCCAAAGGTTTGTCTGAAAGTCTGAATGAGGCCAGACTAGTTTTCCATTACCTGACCGGCAGTTCCATGAACCTGGGTATGTTTTCGGCAGGTGTCCCTGAATTGCTGTGTTAACTTCTTAACACACCCGGCAGGTGGGCTCCACATATTGGCAGTATGGGTCCTTTCCAAGTTCACAGGGACTGATCTGAAAATGTATGCCAGGCGCTTGAGCTATGTCTAGGCATGAAGGGATTGGACTTTACAAGTATGGTTACAGGTCCATGGCTGGTCACTACAGAGTCCAAGGCCAAGCCCAACCTGTTTGAGACAGACCACTGCTGGCCGTGTGGTAGTGCTCTTCCAGATCTTTGTACCTGACAGGCAGCGAGAGTTTTGGAGATCTGCAATAGTCTAATGTATAACTGGAACAAGTCAATGAATAGGAAACTGCAATAATCCAACCTGAAAATTAGTGATTGTAAATTTAAAAAATCAGAATTATCGAGGAGGAATCTTAGATGTCGTAGAAATCGGAATTTGGCAATGAGGTTCAAACTATGGTTTTGATATGAAATTTTATGGATAATACTAGATCAAGATGACACCTAGATTATATACTTTGGTAAATATAGGGAGTAAGGTGATCCTCAAATGCCAATGTAGATAGAATTTTATAGTCAGCAAACATGAGAGAATGATGATTGGGACTTCTCATTATTTATGGGTTAATTTGTTTTGCCAAAGCCAATAGAAGAGAGACAGAGAAACTTCTTGGTTAAGTCCCATGAGGCTTTCAGTTGGAAAGAAATTATATATCAGCATACTTTTGTTGTGAACCTCAAGGTCAGCTAACAGCAATAAGGCTGAGCATTGGGGTACACCAGAAGTGACGGGTACCAGGAGGAAAGTTCAGAGTTTATCTTAACCTGCTGGATATAATGTAAGAGAAAAGAGAACCAGGAAAAGACCACAGTCATGGTCTCACGAGGGGAATGAGGAAAGGGTTCAGGAACTCCTGTTCCTGGTGCGTCTGTCAACTGGGCTGGACTGTCCCTTGGTGCTTCCTGACTGTGTCGCACCACTGGGCGAGAAGCCAACACTGGACGCGCAAGGGGTCCATTGTGAATATTGGTGACCTACCTGACCTGCCTTGAAACATGGACCAAGGAGTCCTAAACATATGCTAGTTGAAATGGCCTACCAAAACCTTGTGACATAATGAAGGCGAGGGCCGATGCACACCATCTGAGGTGGGATCCTTCCACATCTGGCAATGGGTGCACAGGAGATGGAGCAGCAGCATCTGAGTACCTGAAAGATGGTGAAATGTGCCTGGGCAGGGCGAAGCCAGAGCAAAACTGGTGGAGATCTGTAGTGGTCCTGTGCAAATCAGTCATTCGACCTAGGTATGGGGCAAAATAAGTGAACCATCTAATAGCTTTTTCCCTCTTGAGTTTTCCCTCAGAATAGCTGGTGCTCAGGCTGTCCCCAGTTTTATCTGGTAAAAAGAATGATTAGAGTTCTTTGGGGCAGAAACAATCTCAACCTGTTCTCAAACTTTAAATGGGTAAGACGCCAGGGCCACTTTCTGTAAGCAGAACTGGCACGCTGCAGGTGAAACCAAACACTTTGTTAAGGTGTGTAATGCTGACACTTATCAGACCCTTAAAAAAGGTGTTAGTTGATATAGACAGCAGGGCACTGGCCATGGAAATAATAATCTGCAAAGGCATGTATAACAGCTCACCTGCTGAATCAACTAGCTCTGAAAATGGATGGCGCTGCATGATTGGTCCCATAATCTGCCATCGCTAGCCATGGGGGCCTAACCATGATGTGTAGGAGGGCCGCTGTGTGGACTTGGAAGCCTATGGCATGGGCTTGGGTGAGGCAGCCACGGTGCAGATATTTGTGGTAGTAGCAAATACACAAAAGAAACTTTGATGGCCAAAGTGGTGAAGATTTCTGTGCCAGCAGTGTTTGAATATGGTTCAGTCAGTCCTAAGAGATAGCGAGTGCCATTTAGAAGGGACTTGCAATGGGCCTCTCCATTGTTCTCGGTGATCGAAAAGGAGTTGGGTTCTTATCCCTGAACCTGAAGTGGCGGAGAAGTTGTGGCTACAAGGCATCCAGTGCGGTAACGCAACTGATTCCAGAGAAGCCAGTAGGAGCCCTGGGGAGAATTCTCTTTTCTTTGTGAAAGGTAAGGTGCCCTGGAATGGGTGCGTTCCGAGAGAGGAACCCAAGCATTATATTTCTCTTATGGTTTAGATTTATTCACATTTTGAGTATAAATTGTTCTAAAATTACATCTAGAGTTACATCCCAGTTCTCCTTTTCCCTGTTCTATGTAAGACTCACATTTAGTCATTTCAATTGTATGTAAAACCGAAGTGCTTAGTAACTCTGTCACTAGAACCTCCGTATATAAAAAATGTTAAATAAATAAATAAAATACAGACCGTCCTTGAGAGTTCACAAACTTTTTCTCAGCACAATATATGAATGTAGCATAATGAGTTGTGCCAAGTGATTATCAAGACCAAACAGAACTGTAACACTACAAAATTTGTGTATGTAGTTTTCACACAATTGTCTGCTTCTATGTTTGGAAGTAATTAGCATTTTCACATTGCTTTTTCATCAGACAACAGCTGGCAATCTTTCAGCAGTCCTATTTTCAAAGATCATGTATGGTAAAGTTAATATACAAGATAAAAACTTTTGAAATAGACCTGATGGACAGATGGTTTGTAATGCAGATTCTCTTATTACTACTTCTGTAAAACTGCTTTTTTCTACGTTTGAGGAAGAGTGAAAACCTGTCTCACTAGACCAATTTTAGATCAAGTGCTGTAGCTTTTATGCAACGTAACCATTTATCTTAGACACATTGTATTTGTTACAAGAAAAATCAACTTAAATCATTTTGGTTTCTGCATTAAAATTTTGTGCATATTTTATTGTTAATATTAGTAAAAATGGTGGTCCATGCTGTATTTTTTTGCCTTATTTCAGGATGAATATTATCATTTACTAGCAGAGAAAATCTACAAAATACAGAAAGAACTGGAAGAGAAACGCAGATCTCGTTTACAGAGACAAGGGATATTAACTAACCAACCAAACTTACAGACCCCTGGGGCACAGTCCCAGGGCCTTCCTCAGGCAGCTGCTGCTGGTATGGGTCAGCCACAGTCTGTGAGACCACCCAGTAAGTACTATTAGAGGAGGTCAGAGTTTTGGGAGAGTGGAGAGAAGGCAGGGCGATTTTAGCAAATCCTGTATCATGTGGAAATGGCACCAATGTGTTGGCTTCATCACCTAATGCAAAATGCCAGAATTGTACCAGAAATAAGGAAGTGGTGTGTCAAGCTGTCTGGTTGAATACTCCTGTTGATATATAACCTGTTTAAATCAAGTCCTTTTACAAATATTGTAATGGATGTCAGCTTTCTTTAAAAAAAAAAAAAATCTATTTTGCATTCACAGTAATATTTCAGAAGTACACAAAAACAGTAACATCTTTGCATTTGTTAAAAATTTGTATTAAACTATAAATTTATAATTCTTTAAATTTCTTCCCCATAATTTCCTTGAACCTCTGGGCACAGCCCTGTTATGTACTTTCATGTACATGTTGTCATGTACTTTCTCACATCTACTGAATCTGATTATTCTCTGAAGAACTGGTAAGGCTCACTGAATCACATGTAGATCACATCACTGCTTGGCACAGAAAAGGTGAACATTTCCTGTGCTGCAGCGGCATCCCCCCTTCCCCCTCCCCCTCCCAAAATTCCTTTTTGTCCACCAAGACTGTTGGATATATTTATTTTCCATGGCCCCACAGAATTTGAGAAACTATTCTTTCCTTTCTTCTTCTTTCTGACAAATCCTAGAAATTGTCAGGCTTTTTGGCACTTAACTTTTATTTTGACATCTGTTGTGCAGCGCTAGTCTGCTCTTTGCCACCTGTTCATATTTTTAAATTATTTTTTAGACCATCCCCTAGCAAGAGGAAAACTTTCATCTCTAGTCACCTTGTCTATTTTCTTCACAGTCCAAGAAGCAGGCCAGCAAATTCAAATTTTGTCCCAACTAGAAATAGAAGATAACCAAAAACAGCCATTACAAACTTTGTTACAGATAATTGGGGCAAGGTCACTCAGTTGCTGGCTGTGATATGTGCACTAATATGTCATCTAGAGGAGTTTGAACCTAATAGTTTAAGCTTCAAGCATTCTTTACCAGCAAAATTAAGTCCAGCTCCTTGAAACAGGCTTAGAAGGCCTGACAAAAAGACCACAGAGCCAGTGAAACCACTGGTTATCAGATCATTCTCGAGAATTCCTTAGCCTCTTCAGCCTGAGGATAGTTTCAGAGAGGAATTTCTCTTCCTCTGTTGGAGCCAAGTTTAGAACTCTAAATGCTTGAGTAAAGAGCCAAAAAGAATATGTACAGAGTATTCAATGGGAGGCCATGACATAGCAGCAAGTTCTTTGATGTATGACACCAAGAGCCTAGATGTTTAGAAGGTTATACATTATTCAAAGAAGCTCTGTCTAAGTGTGACCTTTACCTTCCAGTCTCCAGAGGTTCAGCTGAGACTTCAAGAATGTAATATTCAGGGGTTGGTCTCTGCATGTTGCTATGTAGAGGACCTGTGTATTATTTGTGGGCCAGGTTTTCTAATCATTGGGACAGCCAATGCTAGAGTTGCAGATGAGTGTTCACAGCCTCAGAATAGAAGGGAGTTACAGTCATTATAAAGTGAGACTTAGTGGTCAGGTTTAGGACCAGAGTTCCAGAATGAGTCCTGCTGCATGGCCCCTGGCCGAGACCTGTTACTGTGGGCTAATTGAGCTGCGAGGAGATATTACATAGGGGATATGAGCCTTTGCTCCAATTGAGCTGGAAGCCCAAAGGATTAGAAGGAAAGGCCATACTCTCTTAAAGAAGTAGCACACTGGAGAACATCCATTCTCTCAGAAACCTGCCCTGTTTCTGTTATCAGGACACTTTCAGGCCAAATGAGAGAGAGGGATTGCCAAATTGTTCACTAGATATAATCAGTCATATAAAAGGTGCTGGTATCCTGCATCCTTGACCCAGCTTGGTGGGTATTTTAAAGCACAATGTTAACTTCTAGAATAGTGGCACACTAGCTCTATATGATGCAATACATACACCAGTGCCCAAATAAGTTGAAGCCTTTTGCTGATTCCCTAATCCAGGAGGAAAAGCTTACTTTCAATACTTGCCTTGGCTGATACAGAAGAGTGTCTGGACAACTCTAATTAGATAGGCTTATGAAGCATTTATCTCTGCTTATTCTTCATCCATAGTGATTATATCCAGAAGGACGACTTGGTTTAAGTGATCCAGCCTAAGAGAGGATGTACATAATAAATAAATTGGCAGATGTCTCTTGCAATGGGGAAAATTACTTTGATGACAAGATCCAAGAACTGAGCCTCCTTTAAAGGCCTTTGCTCCACTCTCCAGACTTTTTCTTTGGCCACAGTTATGTTGTCCATAATTCATCATGAATATCGTCTCCATTTGGCAGAGATTCCATCAGAATATCCCAATTCCATCAGAATATCCCAATTCAGGAAACATCTAGCTTTCTACAAACAACTGATCCTTAATACTGAAAAAGAATACTATTCCAATAAAATAGAAAAGTTTGCCAATAACCCAAGAACCTTATTCTCTATAGTAACGAATCTCACAAATGACAAACAAGAATCACCTCAAAGTCTTCCTGAATCAAAATGCAATGAATTAGCTAAATTTTTTAGTGACAAAATATTAAACCTAAGAAACAAACTCCCAAAAAACAGCAAACAAGCAATCGTAATGCAAAAAAGAGATGTTAACATATGATCCTCATTTATAGAAATATCAGAACAAGAAGTTGAATCAATGATAAAAAAAATATAAACCCTGCTCCACACAAAATCGATACAATACCAACAACTGAGATAAAAAAGATTACCAGTGTAGTAACCCCAACACTAACTAATATCATAAACCTATCCCTAACTGAAGGATTAATGCCAGATACACTAAAAGGGGCAATCATTAAGCCAATCATCAAAAAGAAAAACAGTGACCCATTAATCCTCATTAACTACCGCCCAGTCTCAAACCTCCCATTATTAGCTAAATTAATAGAGAAAACAGTAGAGAAACAGCTAGCTGAACACCTAGACAATAATAACACACTGTACCCTTCACAACACGACTTCCGAAAACACTACAGCACTGAGACATTACTTCTCTCACTAACAGACAACATACCAAGAGGTTTTGATAACAGTAAACATTACATCCTTATAATGCTCGACTTATCTGCGGCCTTTGATACAGTAAACCACAAAATACCACTAAAAAGACTTGAAGAAATTGGATTATGTGACAAAACAATAAACTGGTTCAGATCCTACCTAAACAACAGGTTCTTTCAAGTCCAGATAAAAAACACATTATCAGAAAAATTTAAACTTGAAACAGGAGTACCTCAGGGTTCAGCGCTGTCTGCTACCCCCTTTAACATATATATGCTACCCTTATGTCATCTGCTGGCAGGCCTAGGGATAATACATTACATTTACGCAGACGACATTCAATTAATTCTACCAATAGACAACACAATTGAAAAAAAATTAAGTCTAGCTAACATGTACCTAGACATAATTAAACTACTACTAAACCAGATGGAACTGGTTATCAACATTGACAAAACTGAATTCCTTCTCCTTGAGAGAAAACATACTAAAATCATTCAAACACCGATAACCCTAAGAAATAACCAAAAAATTGAGCTAGCCGAAAAAGTAAGGAATCTGGGAGTAATAATGGACCCAGAAATCAACCTGAAGCAACACATATCTATAAAAGTAAGAGAAGGCTACGCAAAACTTATGGTCCTCAGAAGATTGAAACCATTACTCACACCCGCCCACTTCAGAACAGTATTGCAAACACTTATCTTTTCTAGCACTGACTGCTGCAACACACTTACTAGGACTCCCAAGCACATCGATAAGACCACTCCAGATACTTCAAAATACTGCAGCCAGAATACTAACGGGAAAAAAGAGGAGGGACCATATAACCGAAACTATAGCAGACTTACATTGGTTACCCATCGAATACAGGATAAAATACAAAGCCTTATGTACCATACACAAACTAATATATGATAAAGAAGCAGACTGGCTAAACACAGCCTTATGAGTACACGTTCCACAAAGAAACCTCCGCTCAGCAAACAAAGCACTACTAACAATCCCTTCAGTAAAGTCAGCAAATTAACCCAAGTGAGAGAAAGAGCTTTATCATTGGCTGGGCCCATACTATGGAACACGATGCCCCCCGAACTCAGATTACAGAATAATCTCAAAACTTTTAAGAAAAATCTAAAAACATGGCTCTTTAAAAAAGCCTTCACTAAAGAGTGTGGAGGGTAGAGAATGAAAGTAACAGGGTAATGCAGATGAGAATGAATTTACTCAATCCTACATTTAAGAAGTAATATTTCAAAGCGCTAGTAACTCAATAATATACCTGGACTTGACCAACATTACTCAAATAATGATTTTATTTATGAAATTGTAACCGAACTTTATTGGCATCTGTTAGAATGTACGATATCCTACATTTACTTACCTTAGTCTATGTGCCTATTTGTAAACCGTTGCGATGGTATATAACTTAGCGACGGCATAGAAAAGTTTTTAAATAAATAAATCTCAAATTCGTCTCCTAATGTCAGTCATAGCTCTCTTACATTAAAAAGTTATGTCTTTGCTTCAGGCAGAATCAGTAGAACTGATAACAGAACAGAAGAAAACAGGAGTTTCTATTCCAGATATTTCTTAATTCTGAAAAAGTCAAGAGGCTTATCTGAGACCTTGGAAATATGAACACATTCTTGATCTGGGAGAAATTAAAAATAAATTCACTGGCCACAATGCTCCCCTAACTAGATGAAGACTGGTTAAGATCTCAAAGATATGTACACTTATACACCCATCCATCATGTACACAGAAAATTCTGTTTTGTTGCCGGGTTGGGGGTGGGAGATCACATTCCAGTTCTTACCACGTGGACTTCAGCAGTGCCCATATTGTTTACCAAGTGCCTTGCGGTAGTAGCCGTCCACTTACAGAAGCAGGGAATTTTCATTTTCCCATATCTGGCCAATTGGTTGCTAAAACCAAGACCAGAGTAGGATAACCTATCCCTTCAAAAAGCAATAAAGTTGCTAAAATCTCTAGGATTTATAATAAATTACAAGAAGTCCAGCTTACAGCATTCCAACAGCTCCAGTTCTTCATTGCTGGACATGGCAATGAGCAATGCTTTCTTACCTGTCCAAAGAACAAACACCCTTATATATGTTACCAAGACTCTGAAGGTCAGGACTTTGCTTGATTCATCATGGTTCTCCTTCATCACATGGCATCTACAGTATGTATAACTAACTCCCTTTGCTTGTCTTCACATGTGTAAACTTTAGTGAATGCTCAAGTCTCAATGGAACCAACTAGTTTCAAGTAAGGATTGCCAGGTTAACTAGTCTTTCTTTAACTTAGTGGGGAAAATCACCCAAATCTCATTCAGGATCTACTATTTTACTAGCTTCAGCACTAAATAGTTCTAACCATGGATTTATTAAATATGGGCTGGAGAGTACGTGCACACTCACTCTGCATGCAGAGCTCATGATCAGTATATATATATGTATATATATATATATGTATGTGTATGTATATCCCTCAGCCTCCTAGAGCTGACGGCTACATATAATGCCCTGAAAGCATTCACCCATGTCCTCTCTTAATAGAGGGTGCAAATTCAAATGGACAGTGAAATGGCCATGTATTTCATAATTATACAAGGTCCCACCCACCTCCTGTGTAGAGAAAGCCTGAAGATCTGGAAATGAGCAATACTTATTTACCGGTCATGTAAAACTATCTTGCAGAGAAATTGAGTCGTTATCCAGAGCCTTACAAATGGTTTTTGAACAGCGATTTTCTTCAGAGCATTTTTCACCAGTGGGATCTACCGGACATAGATCTTTTTGCAGCAGAACACAACCAAATTGAGAAATTTTGCTCCATGATACCATATATAATAACATAGTATTGACAGCAGAAAAACGACCAGATGGTCCATCCAGTCTGCCCAAAAAAGTTTCTTATGGTAGTAACTGCCTCTATGTGCAGTTTACACCCATGTCTCTTTGTGCAAGTTACCCCCATGCCTTATGTTAAGGATAATAATATTTACAATTAAAACCAAGCAACTGTCTCCCATAACAAATTACTGCTAGCAACATTTTTATGCAGTGAGCAGCCTTCTTGATAATTCAGATGCTGCTGCTTGAACATGCTTTGCTTTTGGACTTGGCTTTAGAAGCCGACTTGTGCTTTATCCCTAATGTCAGTGTATCAGTAGTGCAGGCCGTAAAAGTCGTGGCCCAGCGTTGGCTGTCATAATCCAGTACCCCTAACCCTCCTCGTGTCTCCTTCCCCCCCCTCCCCCCTCCAAGCGTCAAAGCAGAGAGTGATGATGCAGTTGTGTCAATAGCATCAAGGCTAATTAGTTAAGGTTAATAATCCCCTCTGCCTTCTATTAAAGGTACTAACTGCCACTCTGTGCAGGTTACCCCTGTGAACCTTTTTCTTCATTACAAGCGTTTAGGAATCCACAATGTTTATCCCATGCCCTTTTGAATTTGTTTACTGTTTTCATCCTCACCACATCTTCCAAGAAGGGCATTCCAGACATCCACCATCCTCTCTGAGAGAGAATATTTCCTCCTTCCACCTTGGAGTTTCATTTCGTGACTCCTAGTTCTGTTTCCTTTCCAAGCATGGGACTTCTGTATGCCTTGCCCATTATTCCATTGATATCAAAGATGCTTCAGAAGTTTATCCATGACCAAAGCATTAATAATCCTCATAGCTTCATCCTGGCCCCAGCAAATATATTTGTCTCTTGCATCTCACCATCGTCCCTCCAGTATAATTACCACTCTCTAATAATGCAGAATGACGGAAGGATCCTCCATCTGAGACTCTATTCCCTAGCTCTCACTGACCTCCTGTTAATTAGTTCATTAGGTTTGCTCACTGAAGTGGAAGATATATTAATACTATCTAGAAAGGAATCCATGAGAAAGATGTAATCACAAACTGAAAAGATTTTCCATCTGGTGTATATGAAAAGAAGCGAATCCATTTGCTTACAACCCCATCTTCTTCACTACTTCTTTCACTCCTCTTTGTTGGGACTCATCCCCTCTTTGATCAAGGTGCATCTAAGTTCTGTAGCAGTATATCATACACTCTCTGATGATATGGCTTTAGAGCATCGCTGATATCTAAGTTCATGAAGGGTCTATGGCAAGAAAAGCCTCCACCGATGAAACCACTGTGGGATCTCAGTGGTTCTTTTACAACTTATGAAACTGCTTTTTGAGTCCTTAGAATCTGTGCACTTCAGATATCACAGTTAGGAAATTCTCTTCTTAGTAGAAGTAATTCTCACAGGACAAGCAGGATGGTAGTCCTCACATATGGGTGACATCATCAGAATGGAGACATCATCAGAATGGAGTCACGGTACGGTCGACGGCCTACTGGCCGTCGACCGTACCGTGGCTCAATTTTTTTCTGTGGCCATGGCATCGGGGTTCCGTCGGTGCCCGGACTGTACTCGCACCATGTCTATCACAGACCCCCATGGAGTCTGTGTAATGTGTTTAGGCCGTGAGCATGATGTCCTGACTTGCACCAAATGTGCCCTCATGACACCAAAAGGTCGCAAAGCCGGAATGGAGAAGATGGAACTCCTCTTTTGTGCTCAGACCCCGACGCCGTCCATCGCATCGTCATCGGAACCAGCACCATCGACGTCGCACCAGCATCGTCCACCGTCCGGTGACCGTCCGCCATCAACGTTTTCACGGCCATTGAGGCCTGCTACTCCCCCTCGAAATCGAGGGGATCGTAGGGAGAAACATTGCCATAGACATCGTAGGACTCGGACCGTCGAGGGAGTGAAATCATCGACCTTGCCACCGTCCGAGCCACCGTCGAAGAAGCCCCGTCCAGGAAAGGCACCAACCGTTCCTGCGACTAGGTCACCGAGGCCACCCTCATCCAATCGGGGTTTGGGAGTCGTGATTCCGCCTGAAAAGGTGGTCCCTCCGACTGTGCCTCTGCCTCCCTCTTCTGTTTCGGAGCCAGGGCTTGCTTGCTCCAGGTCTCAGAGAAGAACTCGACCGACTGGTTCAGGAGGCCATCGACAAGGCGATGCAACGGATCCAGGTCCCTCTGGCACAGACACCGGCACAGAGGGTGGAACCAGTTACTGACCTGATTGCAGCAGCGCTGGCACCGCTGCTATCCCAGATATAGGCGCTCATGTCCGCCCTTCCACTGGTGGTTCCCGGGTCTCCGATGGCTCTGGTGCCCTCCCCGTTGACAACCATCGGGAGGAGAAACACCATTCCGCATTCCTCCATCGGGAATTCTGCCTCAGCCATTGATGCCAATTTGTCCCTCGCCACCGATTAATCCATTGGTGCCGATACGACCATCGGCGCCGTTGATGCGGGCACAGATACCTTCCGAGCCATCTTCGGTGCCCCCGGTGATTCCTCCGATTTTCTTGGAGCCTCGACCGGGTCCTTCAGATATCCAACCCCCTTCTCGTCCTACAGGTCAGTCTGCTGATCCTTATGACACCTGGGGTGATGATACTTCCACAGACACAGATGACTTACCTTCACCACCTCCTCCTACTGAAAGTAGAAAGTGTACTCCTCCAGAGGAACTTTCTTTCATTAATTTTGTGAAGGAAATGTCTGAGTTGGTCCCTTTTCAACTTCAGACGGAACAGGATGATAGGCACCAGATAATGGAGTTGCTCCAATTCCTGTTTGCCCCCAAAGTGATCACTTCTATTCCCATTCATCAAGTTCTTCTTGACCTCCTCAAATAGAACTGGGAGAACCCTGGATCCATTGCTCCAGTACACAGAAAGGCTGACACTACCTATTTAGTACAGTCAGCCCCTGGCTTTCAAAAATCTCAGCTCGACCACCAGTCAGTTGTGGTAGAGTCGGCTCAAAAGAAGGCAAAAAGGTCGAAGCCTCACTCATCTACCCCATCTGTTAAGGAACAGAAGTTCCTAGACAATATTGGTCGATGAGTGTTCCAAGGCACCATGCTCATCTCCCGAATTGCGGCTTACCAACTTTATATGACCCAATATAATAGGGTCATCTTCAAGCAGATACAGGACTTCTCTGAAACCCTGCCTGAACAATTTCAGGACCAGCTTCAAAGCCTTGTAAACAAGGGTTTTGAGGCAGGAAAACATGAGATTAGGACATCTTATATCTTCGACACCTCTACTAGAGTGTCTGCAACTGCTATTTCGGCAAGACAATGGGCCTGGCTCAAATCTTCTGACCTTCGCCCAGAAGTACAAGACTGGCTATCTGACCTACCATGTGTAGGAGACAATCTGTTCGGTGAACAGATCCAGCGAATGGTTGCTGAATTAAAGGACCATCATGAGACCCTTAAACAGCTTTCATCGATGCCTTTCGACTTCTCCTTAAGACAGCCCTTCAGGAAGGACTCTAAGAAGTCATTCTACCGTCCGAGGAAGACTTATCTTCCACCAGCAAGGTCCCGAACTACGAGACCTTATCAAAAGCCTCAGCCTCGCCAAGCCCGGAAGCAAAAACCACAAGCAGCTCCCCAGCCGGGGCCTACTTCAGGTTTTTGACTTCCACTTGGAGAGCAGCAACCTTATTCCTCTGCCAAACATACCAGTGGGAGGTCGATTATGCCACTTTCACAACATGTGGCAATCAATCACAACTGACCAATGGATGCTAGCAATCATTGCTCAGGGTTACCACCTGAACTTTCTCGCTCTACCACCGGACTCACCACCTCTGCGGACGTGGGGGACATCCGACCACTCTATCCTTCTGGATCAGGAGGTTTCCCTCCTCCAGTTAAAAGCAATAGAACCGGTCCCACTCTCGTAGCAAGGCCTAGGGTTCTATTCCTGGTACTTTCTGATCCCCAAAAAATCCGGCGGAGTTCATCCAATTCTGGACCTACGTGCTCTCAACAAGTACCTCCAGTGGGAAAAGTTCAAGATGGTAACCTTGGGCTCGCTTCTACCTCTTCTACAAAGAGGAGACTGGCTCTGCTCTCTGGACCTCCAGGATGCATACACACACATTGCGATAACTCCAACTTGTTACCTTGGGCAATGGCGTCGGGGTTTCGCCCCCGAGATCGATGCTCCGCTTCCGCGCGATTCCGGGCATGCCCGTTCTGAAGGGCTCCAGGCTCCTCCCCCCGTCGGCAACGTCAGGACGTCTCAGAAACGAATCTTGCCTCGAGTGACGTCGAGGGATCCGCCCCCCCGACGCGTGCAACCAATCTCCGCGCGATCGGGGGTTGGGACACGCCCCCTGACGTCAGACGCCGATCGGGCTCACTTTGCGCGGGAGATTTGGCTTCTTAAGCAGAGCCTTCTCCCACGCTGACTGCTTCGGCCACTTCAGTTTTCCTGCTGTTGTTGCTGCTGTGTTTCTCTTAGATTCCTGATGGTTGCCTGATGTGGACCGGACTTTGGATTACTTTGCTGTGCTGCCTGCCCTGATCTTGGACCGTACGTTGGATTACCCTGGTGACTACCTGCCTGGACCTGGGACGGTCTGAGGTCCAGTCTCGCTCCGCTCTAGAGCCTTCTCAGCACAAGGTAAGCGCAAATCGATCTGGTTCCACGTATCCTGGTAACAGTTGGCCGAAGCCATGGATCCAGTCGATTTATCTGCGCTACAGGCCATTCCTGGAATGGCTACCAGAATTCAACAACAGTGGGTCCTTGATCAAGTAACAGGGGTTTTGGACCGTCTGGTTGCTCGTATGGATGCGTTGGCCCATACTCCCGTAGTACCCCAAATTGGCACCATGACATCTCCTACCCCCGTCAGGGTACCTCCTCCGCCTCGATTCAACGGGACTGCTACACTGTGTAGAGGCTTTATTAATCAATGCCGAATGCATTTTTATTTATTTATTTATTTATTTAACGTTTCTTTTATACCGATGACCGTTCGCACATCGCATCGGTTTACAGTGAACACAAAACCATTGGGCGGGGCCCTTACATAAAACAGATAATATACTGAACTAGGAAACATATAATTGAAATTAGGGGGGAGCCCTTTTTCTCTTCAACCAGCTTCTTTTCCGGACGATAAAACAAAGACTACCTTTATTCTGTCCTTATTGGAGGGATCAGCCTTAGCTTGGGCATCTCCTTTGTGGGAGAAAGATGACCCTATTCTCACTAATCTGGAACATTTCTTAAAAGAATTTCGGCTTATTTTTGATGAACCTGGACGTTCTACCTCCGCTGCTAAGGATTTACTCCAGATCAAACAAGGGGTCACGATCTGTAGGAGAGTATGCCATCCAATTCCGGACTTTGGCAGCAGAACTTGCCTGGGGAGAGGATAGCTTGTTGGCTGTCTTTCGACAAGGTCTGGCAGAAAATATCAAGGATGAACTTGCCGGCAGAGACCCTCCTGAGACCTTAGAAGGATTGATTCGGCTCGCCATCCGTTTGGATCTTCGTTTTCAGGAGAGGACACGGGAAAGAGCCTCCTCCCGAAGGACTTTTCGTCTGGCCCCTACTTTTCAACAACCTCTATCTGTTCCACAGGCGGCAGAAGCATCAGGGAGCACCGAGGAACCTATGCAAATTGATAGGTTTCGTCTAACTCCAGAGGAACGACATCGGAGGCGAGTTAAGAACCTCTGTCTGTATTGTGCTGGCCCTGGTCATTTCGTGGATAAATGCCCCAACAAGTCGGGAAACTTCCGGACCTAGGACGGGTAGGAGAGGCCTCCCTGGGTCCCGGCATTCCCTCTCCTCAATTATTACTTCCGGTAACCATCTGGCTAAAGGAGGATGCCTTTCCATTTCAGGCATTCATAGACTCAGGGGCGGCAGGCAACTTCATTCAAGAAGATTTGGTTAAAAGATTCCAGATTCCGGTAGAACCATTAACCACTCCTCTATCAGTAATGTCAGTTTCTGGACATGCTGTTGGAATGCGTATTTGCTATGTCACCAAGCCCATACTTTTTCAGACCGGGATTCTTCATCAAGAATGCATTCAGCTGTATGTTCTACCTGTTTCAGTTAATCAGGTAATCCTCGGCTTACCCTGGCTAAGGATTCATCAGCCTCACTTTGACTGGGCCTCTTTACAACTCACTGCATGGAGTTCCACCTGTTTTCAGAATTGCTTACAATTGGTTCCTAAGCTCGGTATCCAGATCACCCGACTCTCCTCTAGCATCCCAGCAGCCTATCGAGACTTTGAGGATGTCTTCAGTAAACAACAAGCAGAGTCGCTGCCTCCTCATCGATCATACGATTGCGCCATTGATCTTCTTCCTGGGAAGACTCCACCCAGAGGGAGGATTTATACATTGTCCGAACCCGAGTCCTCAGCTTTACAGCAATATATCAAAGAAAACTTGGCACGGGGGTTTATTCGACCTTCAACATCTCCCGCAGGAGCGGGTTTCTTTTTTGTCAAAAAAAAAGGACGGGTCTTTGAGACCTTGTATCGATTACCGGGGACTTAACAGCATCACTAAGAAGAATAGGTATCCCATTCCCCTTATTTCAGAATTATTCGATCGAATCAAAGGAGCCCAAATTTTTTCAAAATTGGACCTTAGAGGAGCCTACAATCTGATACGAATTCGACAGGGGGATGAATGGAAAACGGCCTTTAATACACATGATGGACACTATGAATATCAGGTCATGCCGTTTGGCCTGTGCAATGCTCCTGCAGTCTTTCAGGATATGGTCAATGACATTTTTCGCGATCTTCTTTATTCTCATGTCATTGTTTATCTGGATGATATTTTGATTTTTTCAGATTCCTTGCAACAGCATCAGGTTCACGTTCATCAAGTCCTCCAACGTCTCCGTGATTATAAATTATTCGCTAAATTGGAGAAATGCGTTTTTCACCAACCTCAGTTATCCTTTCTCGGGTATATCATTTCCAAAAGAGGGTTATCCATGGATCCCACCAAGCTCAAAGCCATCCTGCAGTGGCCCCAACCTGTGGGCTTGAAGGCTTTACAGAGGTTTCTGGGTTTTGCTAATTATTACAGGCAGTTTATTCCCCATTTTTCCTCCCTCGTTGCCCCCCTTACGGCACTTACCAGAAAAGGGGCTCCTATACGGGAATGGCCGGAGGAGGCTCTCACGGCTTTTTTTTCATTAAAGGAGGAATTCACCATGGATTTATGTCTCAGACGCCCTGATTCCTCTAAACCTTTTATTCTCGAGGTCGACGCCTCCGCTGTGGGTGTGGAGGCGGTGGTTCTTCAGGTGGATGAGGAGGGCCACTTGGCGACCTGTGCTTTCTTTTCTAAAAAATTTTCCCCGGCGGAGAAGAATTACACGATTGGTGATCGGGAACTCTTAGCGGTCAAGCTGGACCTGGAAGAATGGCGTCATCTGTTAGAAGGCACGCGTCGCACAATTACCATTTACACAGATCATAAAAACTTGGAATACCTGGCCACGGCCCAGCGTTTAAATCCTCGTCAAGCGCGGTGGGCGCTTTTTTTTTTAGTCGCTTTAATTTTTTGCTGCATTTCCGACCTGCGCAGAAGAATGTTCGGGCTGACGCTCTTTCAAGAAGTTTTGATTCAGATGACACCCCGGATCCCCCCCGATATATAATTGATCCGGCTCGCATTCAGCTGGCCGCTACATTTACGGTTCCGATTGGGAAGACGGTTGTTCCCAAACGCTTACGTTTAAAAGTTCTCCGTTGGTCCCATGATGCGCAGGTAGCAGGACACGCTGGAGTTTCCCATACCAATGAATTAGTTTCCCGACACTACTGGTGGCCTCACTGGGAGACGGATGTTAAGAAGTATGTGGAGTCATGTCCAGTTTGTGCAGCGCAAAAGACCCCTCGCCGGAAACCCTTGGGGCTCCTACAACCCCTCCCTATTCCCAGGTCTCCCTGGACTCATATCGCCACCGATTTTGTCACGGATCTGCCGCCCTCGGACGGCAATACGGTTATTTGGGTGGTTGTGGATCGCTTTTCCAGGATGGCACATTTCTTTCCTTTACCTGGTTTGCCTTCTGCTTCCGAATTAGCCCATCTCTTCCTGCATCACATTTTTCGCCTACATGGTCTCCCTCTCAGTATCGTGTCCGATAGAGGGGTTCAGTTTACAGCCCAATTCTGGACGGAGTTCTGCAAGCTTCTACACATTAAGCTCGACTTCTCTTCGGCGTATCACCCTCAGTCCAGTGGACTCACCGAAAGAACGAATCAATCTTTAAAGACCTTTTTACGAGCTTGTGTCAATCAGCGACAAGACGATTGGGCGTCCCTCTTGGTCTAGGCTGAATTTTGTCACAATAATCATGTGAGTCACGCTACCAGGAAGTCTCCTTTTTTTGTAGTTTTTGGGAGACATCCTCATCTTCCCCTGCCCCTTACCGGCACTTCAAATTGTCCTGCGGTGAATTCCACCTTGGCCTCTATGAACCGATTGTGGACGGAGACACGGGCTTTACTGGTGAACAACGCTCTCCGAATGAAAACTCAGGCCGATAAGGGTAGGTGTCCGGCTCCCCTTATCCGACAGGGTGATCTGGTTTGGTTGAGTACGCGCCATCTCAGTCTCCGTTTGTCCTCTGCTAAATTTGCTCCTCGTTTTGTTGGTCCTTTCGCCATCCGGAAACGAATCAATGCAGTTACTTATAGCCTACACTTACCTCCTTCCTTGCGGATTCACAATGCTTTCCATATCTCCTTACTTAAGCCTGCCATTTTGACTTGGCCCAGCAGAAGACGAAAGCCTAAGACTCACTTCATTCAGGACGATGATCAATTTGAGGTGGAAGAGATCTTGGACTCTAGACGAGTGAAGGGGCAACTTCAATATCTTATCTCCTGGAAAAATTTTGGTCCAGAGGACAGCACCTGGGAACCCTCTTAACGTCCTGGCTCCTCGTTTACTGAAGAGGCTCCATCGCCAATTTCCTCATAAACCTAGACCCAAAGGAAGGAGGGCCGGACCTTGCAGGGGGGGTACTGTTACCTTGGGCAATGGCGTCGGGGTTTCGCCCCCGAGATCGATGCTCCGCTTCCGCGAGATTCCGGGCATGCCCGTTCTGAAGGGCTCCAGGCTCCTCCCCCCGTCGGCAACGTCAGGACGTCTCAGAAACGAATCTTGCCTCGAGTGACGTCGAGGGATCCGCCCCCCGACGCGTGCAACCAATCTCCGCGCGATCGGGGGTTGGGACACGCCCCCTGACGTCAGACGCTGATCGGGCTCACTTTGTGCGGGAGATTTGGCTTCTTAAGCAGAGCCTTCTCCCACGCTGACTGCTTCGGCCACTTCAGTTTTCCTGCTGCTGTTGCTGCTGTGTTTCTCCTAGATTCCTGCTGGTTGCCTGATCTCGGACCGGACTTTGGATTACTTTGCTGTGCTGCCTGCCCTGATCTTGGACCGTACGTTGGATTACCCCGGTGACTACCTGCCTGGACCTGGGACGGTCTGAGGTCCAGTCTCGCTCCGCTCTAGAGCCTTCTCAGCACAAGGTAAGCGCAAATCGATCTGGTTCCACGTATCCTGGTAACAGAACTCATCGCAAATACCTCAGGTTTTTAGTAGGCCCCAAGCACTATCAATACAGAGTGCTTCCGTTCGGCCTAGCGTCTGCACCATGAGTCTTCACCAGTGCCTCGTAGTTGTCGCAGCTTTCCTCAGGAAAGAAGGTGTTCACGTCTACCCCTATCTGGACGACTGGTTAATCAGGGCTCCAACCCAGCAAGCCGCTCGGTCATCCCTCGATTTCACCCTACACACTAATTTTGCTAGGATTTCTCGTCAATTACGGAAAATCCTATTTAATACCATCTCAAACCTTGTCGTTCATTGGAGCAGACTTGGACACCTTGCAGGTAAAAGCCTTTCTACCTCAACAGCGAGCGCTAACACTAGTGTCTCTCGCTCACCAGTTGCAGTCTCAACATACAGCAAAAGCTCGCCAATTCCTCGTCCTTCTGGGACACATGGCATCCTCAGTCCATGTCACACCAATGGCCCACTTGGCCATGAGACCTCATGCATTGAACTCTGAGGTCACAATGGATTCAAGCTGTTCAGCCTCTGTCGACCATTGTCCACATCACTGACTCACTCCGTCTGTCTCTTGCCTGGTGGAAAGATCAGAACAATCTCCTCCAGGGACTGCCATTTCAAGTGCCAGATCCTCAACTCATTCTCACCACAGACGCTTCCATCCTCGGGTGGGGAGCCCACGTGGACAATCTACAGACACAAGGGTCTTGGTCTCCAGGGGAAGCCAAACATCAAATAAACTTCCTAGAACTTCGAGCAATGCGATATGCTCTCAGGGCTTTTCAGGAACGCCTGTCAAATCACGTCATCCTAATTCAGACGGACAACCAGGTGGCCATGTGGTACATCAACAAGCAGGGAGGCACAGGCTCCTTCCTCCTGTGTCAGGAAGCTGCGCAGATTTGGGCGGAAGTGCTCTCCCACTCGATGTACCTCAGGGCTACCTACTTGCCGGGAGTGGACAATGTCTTGGCAGACAAACTGAGTCGTGTCTTCCAACCACACGAGTAGTCTCTCAACCCCTCGGTAGCGACCTCAATCTTGCGACAATGGGGAATACGCCCAGACAGACCTCTTTGCGTCCCCTCAGAACCACAAAGTCGACAATTTTTGCTCCCTCATTCGGAGCGAGCGCTCTCAGCCCAGAGATGCATTCTCCCTCTCTTGGGCAATCGGTCTGCTCTATGCATTCCCTCCACTTCCTCTTCTCTCGAAGACTCTCGTGAAGCTACATCAGGACAAGGGAACCATGATCCTGATAGCACCTCACTGGCCACGCCAAGTGTGGTTTCCCATACTTCAGGATCTCTCCATCCGCAGGCACATTCCCTTGGGAACGCACCCGCATCTGATCACTCAAAACAATGGATGCCTACGCCATCCCAATCTTCAAGCCTTGTCTCTGACGGCATGGATGTTGAAAGGTTAATCCTTCAACCTCTTAACCTTTCAGATTCGGGTTCTCGTGTCCTGATTGCTTCACGAAAGCCTTCCACAAGAAAATCTTATTCCTATAAATGGAAAAGGTACACATCATGGTGCACCTCGCAGTCCCTTGATCCCTTTTCCTGTCCAATTCCAAGGGTTTTGGACTATCTCTGGTATTTGTCAGAATCAGGTCTAAAGACCTCTTCCATCAGAATGCATGTCAGTGCGATAGCCGCCTTCCATAAAGGTGTCGGGGATGTTCCTTTATCGGTACAACCCCTCAAAGCATGCATTTTGAAGGGCTTGCTCCATATCAAGCCACCTTTACGTCCTCCGGACCCCTTCTTGGGACCTTAATCTGGTTCTCGGTCGGCTCATAAAACCACCATTCGAGCCTCTCCATTCCTGTGATCTACATTATCTCACCTGGAAAGTGATTTTCCTTTTGGCTATCACTTCAGCTCGCAGGGTTAGTGAGTTACAGGTCCTAGTTACCTATCCGCCTTACCTTAAACTCCTGCAGGACAGGGTGGTACTCCGCACTCACCCTAAATTTTTACCTAAGGTAGTTTCGGAGTTTCACATTAACCAATCCATCATACTACCTACCTTCTTTCCCAGGCCCCATTCCAATCCAGGGGAACAGGCTCTGCATACCCTTGACTGTAAACAGGCTCTAGCTTTCTATCTAGACCGCACAGTTGCCCACAGGAAGAGCACTCAGTTGTTCGTCTCTTTCCATCCCAACAAATTAGGGCAACCTGTGGGTAAGCAGACTCTCTCCTCCTGGTTGGCGTACTGCATATCTTTTTGCTATCAGCAAGCAGGCATTCCTTTTCAAGACCGTGTTAAAGCACACTCTGTGAGGGCATTGGCGACTTCAGTAGTACACCTACGATCGGTGCCACTTCCTGAATTTGCAGGGCTGCCACCTGGAGTTCTCTCCATACTTTCGCAGCCCACTATTGCTTGGACAAAGCCGGAAGACAAGATTCCATCTTCGGCCAGTCTGTCCTGCGAAACCTGTTTCCAACGTGACGTGCCTACACCCTTCCACCTGCCCGGTGGGGTTCAGGATGCCTTCTACCAAATTCCACCCCAGTTGTTGTGCCTGTTGCACGCTGTTGGGTACAATTGGTGCATGTTTGGACATCCTCAGCTCGGTACTCACCCATATGTGAGGACTACCATCCTGCTTGTCCTGTGAGAAAGCAAATGTTGCTTACCTGTAACAGGTGTTCTCACAGGACAGCAGGATGTTAGTCCTCACGAAACCCGCCCGCCGCCCCACGGTGTTGGGTTCATAACATTTTGTTTTATTTTTTCGGCACTGCCTGTAGCTATCAGATAAGACTGAAGGGGAACCCCTGCTGGCTGCAGGGTTAGTGCCATGCTGGTCATGCCCAGTAGTGGCCAGTCAAAGTTCTGGAAACTTTGATAGAAGTTTTCTGTGATTGGGCTCCATCCTGATGATGTCACCCATATGTGAGGACTAACATCCTGCTATCCTGTGAGAACACCTGTTACAGGTAAGCAACATTTGCTTTTCTCCCAGGTGTTTCATACTCTCTCTAATTGTAGTTCTTCAAAAATAGGGTACTTCTGATGACATACCCAAAATTTCGACATAAAGTTGTTTCAGCTTTTCACATTAATTCATTGTTCTCCCTATATTCCTTCCAATACATCAAGCCTATAAAGAAGAAAAGGATCTCCATACACTGGGTTAGCATAAATGGTACTCAGCCTTATTGTCAATTGAGGCAGTTTATCATCTTTGATCCTAAAAAGTGAGGAGTTGCAGGATTGAAGAGAACTGTACCCGACTAGTTTCACTGATTGCATATTCTTTTGCTATGATTTAGCAACTCAAAATAAGATCCATTTGAAGTACATCAGGTCAGGGCCATGACCACATCAGGTGCACCCCACTGCTCTCTTCCTATGCAAGAAATATGTAAAATGGCAAGGTGGTCCTCCCTGCATACTTTCGCAGCTCACTCCTGCCTAGACAGCATGTCTTAAAAAAAAAAAGAAAAAAAAAAAGCCCAGTGCTTTTAGCCAAACAGTTCTATTAAGTTCATAATCAACTATCTCATTACTAAGTTCCAGGGTTGCAAAAAAAAGGAAAATATGGAAACTTTTGCACAGTAACTTATGCAACCCTCAGCTGTTGGATTTCCTACTCATGTGGCTTGTTGCTTACCTGGAGCTGGGATTCTCCATAGACAGCAGGACATGAGTTGCCTTTTAAGCTAGGGACTAGATTGAGGGAGTTTGTAAGGAGTCAGTGATGCAGGAGTTCCTTCACATGTTCAAAAAAACCCAACAACCTGATGGAGAGTAAATCTTGAAACCTAAAAGGTTTTTCTGAGCTCTGAGAGATCTGTCCTTCTTGGCACTGTATCTAATTTATCCTGCTGTCTTTGGAAGAACCCCCATTACAGATAAGCAATTTGTGTCTGTCTTTTGCTTTATGATTCTATTATATGATCTCACATGTAATTTTCAATCAAAAAACTCATGCAGGTTCATGTTGATCAGTATATCTGAGATTTGGGTACATGCTAGTTTAGAATTTGCACTTCTTAGAAGCTTACCAGACATTTCCTGCCCTTATGATTAGTTTGTGCAGTATAGTAGTCTGTGATAACTATTGCTCTCTGT
Source organism: Rhinatrema bivittatum (assembly GCF_901001135.1). NCBI lineage: Eukaryota > Metazoa > Chordata > Amphibia > Gymnophiona > Rhinatrematidae > Rhinatrema > Rhinatrema bivittatum. The sequence continues at coordinate 44,431,961 of NC_042628.1, read as the reverse complement.
TAATAATCATATTTTAAGAAAAGAATTTTACTAATAGTCTTTTCTGTGGCTTGTGTTTCAGATGGGCCATTGTCCATGCCAAATGTGCCTAGTATAAACCGTATGCAGGTCTCTCCAGGTACTAAACAGGACTTATCATAATTATCTTTTTTTCCTGTCTTTTCTCTTTTGTGTTATTTAGGTGATACCTTTTTATTTTACTAATACATTTTTGACTAGCTTTCAAAATGATTTTGGCAGAATATATATAGCATAAATGATGGTTTGGTTTAGATCAAGGTGGCCAGTTCCGGTCCTTAAGAACCACAAATGAGTCTGGTTTTCAGAATATCCACAGTGAATATGCATGAGATATATTTGCATATATGCATGCATTTGCATATATGCAAATATCTCATGTACATTTTTTGTGAATATCCTCAAAACCAGATCTATCATGTCTAGTTTTGAAGATATCTAGACCTATTTTGTGGCTCTTGAGGACTAGTTTGACCATTCCTGGGTTAGATCATTGGTGGTTATTTGTAAATGCACCTTAGAAGGGGCAGTGTGCTAGCTCACAATGCTCTGTAATGTCTTGTATGGCTGCTGGTTTGTAGTTGTATCATCAGAGAGGCTTCTCTTTCCCTCCTGCCCTTTGGGTGCTGGTTAGCCTGGCAACAGGCCTGGAGGAGTAGTTGTCATAATGGTCATTAAGGGTGACACCATATGACCAAACTTAGAATCCATGGTGTAGGTTTTTCGAAGGGGCACTAGTTCATGGCTCAGGATTGTTTCTGCAGTGAACAAACTAGGAATTGTAAGCATGGGTATGTCTGTTGTTCAAAATAGGGGGAAATTTCCCATGTAGTTGTGAATAAAGGCTCATGTTCCAAAGACTCAACATTGATTCTTATTGCGCTGGAAGAAAAAAGGTAGAAAGGAGAGGGAGGGAATAATATTAGAGGGGACAATAGATTGTGGAGGGGGCCATATAGAGGGAGGATATGGGACCGGGACGTGAAGGGAAAGTGAAGGAGATTGGAGGAAGGAAGGATGGAGGAGGGTTACCTTCTCTTTCATACTCTTTCCCCACCTGGTGCAGGTCCTCTCTCTCATATCCATAAATCCCTGTTTATAGATCCCTTTTTATACATAGACACACCTGCACATATTTTCCCCCATACTTGCCTCCTCTTTCTTGCATCACCTCTTTTTTACTTGCCTTCCCTGTGTCAATTTCCTCTCATTCACTCTCCCCAACAGATAGTCTCCACAATTCTCAGCTGGTCCTTTCAGTCTTACATCCCTTTCAGCCCTCCTCTCAATCCTCCAATGATCCACTCTTTCTCATGCTCCCCTGCCAATTTTAATCTCACTCAACCTCCTCCCCACCACCTCTGCTGATTACCTTGTGCCTGATCTTCACTCTTTCCTTCTCCTGCAAGCCCAGATTGCTATTAGGAAGAGAGTAATGGTGCCTCTGGGCCACTTCTCCTTTTTTGCCACCTGGGACTTGACTTGTGCTTTGAACCATATGGGACACCATTGTGGTATATATTTTAAAAATGCACATTGGTCTCAGGCAGTTTAGAAGGATATGGCCATAGGCACCACTGTTTCCCAAGAACAAGCAGGATGGGAGGCCTCCCACATGTAGGTGACATCATATAATGGAACCTGTCTCGGAACTATTATGTCAAAGTTTATAGAACTTTAACTGTGGTTTTTTTTGGCATACCCAACATGTTGTCATACCACACATCCTTGTGGAAGACTCTTTCTGACTCCTCTATTCTGTGGAGCCCGTTGGTCACAGTTCTCTCCTGCTTGGGCTATTTCTTACCTTCAGCTAAAGTTGGTAGATTTCATTTGTCACAGGGTCCCACATTTGTCTTTTCCCCTCAGTCATTGATAGGTTTTTTGGTAATTTTTCTTTTTTATATTATTTCCTTACATACAAAGAATTAACTTTGCATAGAAATACATGGGCAAAAATAAGAATATTAATACACAATAACAAAACTATATCATATCTTCATAAATACAAATGTCAATGAGAAAGGAGTCAGAAAAAATGAGAATATACAATAGAACATACAGAAACTAGCATAGCATGTCTGTAGACTTTAAATATCTCAATGCCCAATATACTCTAAGTTAACACTGGCAAAGAATTGAGACCTCTTAGAATCCAAAAATGCCTTTAATTGCTCTGGAGCAAAACGAACTGAAACAATCATTATACTTAATAAAGCATTTACAAGGGTAACAAAGGGAGAAGGAGCATTCTAATGAAATAGCCTCTTGGCTAAATGCAAGAAAAACATTATTTTCTTGATTTACATGGGCAAGATCAGAGAATTCTTGAACTGATTGACCATAAATTAGAGCAGATAAATTCCTGCAATACTTACACACAAAATTACAGATATCAAGTTATACAAAAGTACCAAATAAAATGGAATGTTCAAGAATTTCAAATGAACTCTCAAGAAAATTGGTCAGATTAGGAAGATCAGATTCAAATTGAGTGTTAGTATTTCCAGAAGAAGCTGAAGGAAGAAAAAACAGTTGATGGCATTTGGTCTGTCTTAAATTTTAGTACTTCCAAGAAGTACCCTTTCAAGGTAGTATCAGGAATTTCCCGTAAGACCTTAGAAAAATTTAAGAAGCGCAAATTCAGATGTCTAGTAAAATTCTCTAGTTGCTCAATCCTCCTAGACATCATGTTACGATCCTTCACCCTTACAGATGGAAAAACTGGGATATCCTTTGTCATCTTTGATTTTTGAGACTTTCTTATTAAATGTTCTAATTGACCATGTTGGCCCCCCATCCCCTCAAGTTTGGTGAACAAAGTATCTATCTTAGAGGAACCAGGCATTTAAGGATTTCCCAAAGACTGCCATCAGTTCCCAGAGTGTGTCTAGTGTAACAGCTGCTGGACGAACAGGACCTGCAAGAGTCTTGCTGCTTAATGGCAGCAATGCTTCACGAAGCAATTCCACAAGGGGCAAAGCTACAGTTATCCCCAACCCTTCCGGGATTGGGGAATTTAAGGAAGAAGCCAAAGAAGAGACGAAAATCTCACCCTGCAGAACTGTTGCTGATGTCTCACAAGCCCTCTTTGACATGGTCGCATCTACAGTATCGCTGCTCAGTGCCGAGATGCTGCGCTGGCTGTAAACACTGATCAAGTGGACTCAAGGAAGCCTCCTCCACAGATGCACGCCGTACTCCTTCACCTTGGGTTTCTCAGCATTTTGTTGGACAATCGGAGAAGCGATGAAGGTAGTAATCATTTGTTGGCCTGAAGGATAAGGGATTTCGGAGGGGGATAAACCCTCACTCTTCCCTTTCTTTTGAAAGGCTTTTCAAAAGGAAATGGAATAGGAAAACCATGGCAGGGCAGAGCAGCTGATCACAGCTTCTAGAATCTCGGTGTCTGTTTTGGTTCACCATGCCTGATGGATGCACTTGCTGGTGCTCTGATGGGCATCAGCTGTCTCTCTGTCTTCAAGTTTGATTTAGCTTCCTTCGTGTTCTGGCTGGCTATGTATAAAATCAACACCTTCCAGCAGTGCTCCTGGTGTCTCAGAAATATGTCTATAATGGACCCCCATGATAGATGTACCCTGTACCTGGGGGATCACATGACATCCAGGGTATGTCCCTTCTGCAGGACCATGACCCCAAAGGACTGATTGTCTCATCTGGAGTTGGTGTTGAAGCACTTTGGACACTAAAAGACTGGCCCATTGGCTTCGAAGGACATCAACATTGAGGAATGCTGGTCATGCACGAAAAGGCATTGGACTCCCTCGAAATCAAGCATCGAGAGAGACCAGGGAGATGGGCCATTGCCTGCTTGCCTCCCACTTGAAGAAGTTGTTGAGTTTCACAGACTGAAGTCCAGTATCGAAAAATTCTGGTGTCCGGAATCCAAGTGAAGGTGAAGCACCTGCATCTGCCTCCATTGGTGCATGTTACCCACAGCGGGGACATTCTGACTGTGGCCTTGAATTCCCTGAAGCAGTCCGGTGAGGGAAAACTGCTTGTTCAAGCAAACCTGGGAATTGCACTAGTCTCCAGAGATCCATGTATTAGTTTCTGATACACCTCAGATTACCCAGGAAGATGGGGGCTATTCCTCCTGCCTACAAGTTTGTTGGCATCAGCTATCTTTGAGGAGAAACTGCACAGGAAGATGCCGCAAGCCTTGAACAAGGTGATGCAGAGCTTGCAAGCTTCAGTGTCGAAGGCATGGGGGCAGATGCAGACCAAAGTCCAGCTGCTGCTATATTCCCTCCAATGGCCTCGTAGCCTGATGATAGTTCCCAGAGGAGAATGAGTCTATGGTGACTACTCTGGTGATTTCCCATCCATCAGGGAGGATGTTTCCCCAAGAGACAGGAGTTCCTTTGGTTCTAGTCCTCAGCAGACAAGCACTCCCTTCTTTGAGGCCTTGGCTTCAGGACTGGCACCATTGGTGTCTTCACCATCTGCTTACTCCTCGGGGTCTGACTGAGTATTCTTGGGGGTATGGCCACAAACCTGGCAATATCTTCACCACCAGAAAGGAGGACCTCTCTTTCACAGGTTTTATTAGGATAAAGGGCAAGTCCATTCCCTTTACTTTGCTGCAACAGATGAGGAACAAAATGCTAGACATTCTCCAGTTCATGGAGCTCCCTAAAGAGGTCATGGTAGTCCCAATTTATGAAATCTGTGAGGAGGTACAGATGAGGATATATGAGAACCCTATCTCCGTGACTCCTGTTTAAAAAAAAAAAAAGCATGATATATCTTGTCCAGAAGGCCCCCATATTCGACAGGAAGCAGCTTCAACCTCAATCTGTGGTAGTCAAATTCTCTCTCAAGAAAGCCAAGAGGACTTAGAACTCATTCCTCAGTACCTCCGAAGAAGAATTCTGTTGGACAAAATGTTTTCCAGGGGGCCGTGCTGAATGCCTGCATAACTTGCTACTAGCTCTTTATGGTGTGGGATAATATTGGCAGAACATCTTGAAATGGGCAGCTTCCTCAGAAGCAGCATGCTGACCTCCAGTTACCGGTGGAAAACAGATGGTCAACTCAACTTTAAATATTTTCAAAATGACATTGAGAATCTCTGCCATGGGGATTAGCGCCTGTGGACTTATCTGGCTGTAGGCCTCAAACATCTGACTTGAGGTCCAGAAACAACTTGCTGGCATGCTGTTGATTTAGGAATCTTCGGTTACTTCAGGTGGGAATGAGGGGCCTGTTATGTACAGAGCCAAGTGAGCGAAGGACAATGCCTCCTCTGTTTGAAAAAGTTTTTCCTTAGTCCCATACTCAGGTACTCTTGAATGAGGGGGGGGGGGGGGGGGGGAGGTCTGGAGTGGCTATGGAGAGCTGCTGAAGCATTGCACATTGTTGAGGATCTCTGCAACCGCTTCCTTGACCCTATCTCTGAAAAGATTCTCTGAGGGAGATGTCCATCAGGGAACTGATCAGTGTGGGGGTTCCCCAGATCGCATCACTTGGAATCAGGGCAGATTGTGCTATCCCAACATCAGGTCTCTGGCTCTCACTGCCTGGATGTTAACCTATCTTTCAACCTATCTGAAGATGTATGTCATATTCTTTTGTCTTAAAAAAAAAAAAAAAAAGATTCCATTAGGAGGTCATGTGGATTCAAATTGAGGTTTGCCTTGCGGTGTGAGCAGAAGGCTATAGATCCTTTCTCCTGCACAACACAAAAATGTTTGATTATCTTCTACATCTGTTGAGTCTGGTCTTACTCAATCCATCTTCATATCAAGCATTATGGGGATTGAACCTGTGGCCCTGGTTGTTTAAGGTCAGGGGATCTTGCAGTGTAGCCTCAGGGTCTCTGGCTTAGCAAGGATCCTGTAGGAGCTATAAAACTAAATAGTGTTAGGTAACTCACCTCCAGAGACTCCCTGATGGACCAACATGAGATACTGTATGTACCAAATTGAAGGCTGGATATAAGGAGCTCTAGCCTTACACACATTAACAGTCCTTATAGAATTTGCTCTGTGATCCTGCTGTTGCCTGGCCTTTTTTCCTACTTTTTCCTGGTTCCTGCTGAATCCTATTCCTGGCTCTGATCCTGGTTTTCAGCTCTGCTCCTGGGTCCCGCTCTATTTCCAATTTTCAGCCTTTTCCTGGTAAGTTCTGGCAGCTGCCTCACCCAAGGGCCCAACCCGTGAGGAACAGTGGCTGCTTTCAGGTCTCACTAAGAAAATATAATAGGGCAGATTGACTAACTAAAAAGTAGCAAATCTCCAGGTCCAGATAGTATACACCCCAGAATTTTGAAAGAACTAAAAAATGAAATTGTAGATCAATTACTGGTAATTTGTAACCTATCGTCAAAATCATCCATTGTACCTGAAGAGTGGCGGGTGGCCAATATAAATCTGATCAAAAAGGCTGCAAGGGTTATCTGGGAAACTATACACTGGTGAGTCTGACTTCAGTGCTGGGAAAAATCTTGAAAATTATTCTAAAGAACAAACTCATAAAACACATGGAAAGACATGGTTTAATAGGACACAACCTGCATGGATTTACACAAGGAAAGTTTTGCCTCGCCAATCTGCTACTTTTTTTTTTTTTTTAAGGGGTTAATAAATGTGAAAATGGTGAGTCGGTGGATATATAGTGTAGTTGGATTTTAAGAAGGCATTTGACAAAATGTCCCATTAGATTCCTAAGAAAATTAAAAAGTCACAGGATAAGAGGCAAAGTCCTAGTGTGGATTGCAAACTGTTTAGAAGGTAGGAAACAAGAGTAGGGTAAATGGTTATTTTTCTCAGTGGAGAAAGGTCAACAGTGGATTGCCTCAGGGATCTGAATGGTACCAGTGCTTTTTTATATTTATAAATAATGGAAAGGGGAATGACGAGCGAGGTGATCAAATTTGCAGACACAAAATTATTTCAACTTTTTAAATCGTAAGTGAACTGTGAGAAATTGCAGGAGGACCTTGTGAGACTGGAAGACTGGGCATCCAAATGACAGATTAAATTTAATGTGGACAAGTGCATAGGAAAAAGTAAAACCACACTGCAGTTACACAATGTGTTAGGTTCTACATTAGGAGTTACCACCACGGAAAAGGATCTGGGAGTCATTGTGGATAATACTTTAAAATTCTCTGCTCAGAGTGTGGTGGTGGTCAAAAAGGTGAGCAGAATGTTAGGAATTAGGAAAGGAATGAAAAATAAAACAGTGTGTGATAATACCGCTGTATCACTCCATGATACATCCATGGTGTTTAAAATCATGAGAGGTCTAGAACGGGAAAATGTGAATTGATTATTTACTCTTTCGGATAATAGAAGGACTAGGGGGCACTCCATGAAGTTAGCATGTGGCACATTTAAAACTAATTGGAGAAAGTTCTTTTTCACTCAACGCACAATTAAACTCTAGAATTTGTTGCCAGGGTATGTGGTTAGTGCAGTTAGTGTAGCTGGGTTTAAAAAAGGATTGGATAAGTTCTTGGAGGAGAAGTCCATTACCTGCTATTAATTAAGTTGACTTAGAAAATAGCCACTGCTATCCCTAGCAGCAATAACATGGTTAAGACTTAGTTTTTGAGAACTTGCCAGGTTCTTATGGCCTGGATTGGCCACTGTTGGAAACAGGATGCTGGGCTTGATGGACCCTTGGTCTGACCTAGTTTGGCAGGTTCTTATGGTAAGACCGCACCCAAAGTACTGTATGCAATTCTGGTTGCCACATCTGAAAAAGGATATAGCTGAATTGGAAAAGTTGCAGATAATGTCTTCCAAAATAATGAGAGAGAGAGGTTTCTCTGTGTGGAAAGGCTAAAGAGATCAGGGCTGTTCATCTTGGAGAAGAAATAGTTGAGGTGGGCACTTCCAGAAGTGCCCTGCTTTACCCAGCTTGTCCCAGGCTTAACTGTTAACTCCCACCCACCCTACCCCTCTACCCACCCACCCCTGGGGCTTGTTTTCTAATAAAGACTGCCTAACTTGCCATTGGCAGCGACATAAATTAGTACATTGGTAACAGTCAAGGACATACAAATCATAAATTACCAGGATGAGGACTATCCAATGTAACTGCTGTGGAGCCTTTATTTTGAGGGAAAGCATCTGGAAACTTAGAGCTTGCCCAATTTGTGCACAACTCTCTTCCCTGAAAAAGGAGTTGACTGACATTAAAAAACAATTAGCTTCAATTAAAAATAATACACCCACATTGCATTACTCAGAATATAATTCCCCAATATCGCAGAAAAACCAGGAGTCAAGAAAAGGAAATTCATTAGGCTCAGGAAGGACCCACAGTCACCCATTCTTGACAGAAGAGCAGTCAACAGGTATACCCCCCCACTCAAACAGGTCATTAAGAAACTCTTTAAAATCCAGGAATACAGTGGGCTCTGGTAGAATTAGACCTGTGATGAGGAGACACACCATGTACCAAATGCAAGAAGAACAAGCCTTCTCTATATTAAAAACTGAAGAAGTTCATGAGAAAAACATTGAAGTGTTACCAGAAAAGAGGGAAAAAACACAATGCATGCAGTATTTCAGGATCCATAACCAAAAGAAAAATCTAATTGAGAGGAATAACTCTGTCAACAGTGGCACAACTACAAAAAGAAAGAGTGAAGTGAATAACAAATCTCAACTAATATCTTACAAGGAGTCCAGGAAATGCAATAACCTTAAAGAGAGTACCTGGAAGGTAATGACCACAAATGCTCATAGTTTGGGAAATAAAATCCCAGATCTGCAGGCCCTAATGGCTGAGGCAGAATTAGACATTGTTGCTATAACAGAAACATGGTTCACAGAATCTCATGAATGGGATACAACAATACCAGGCTACAACTTGTTAAGGAAGGACAGAAAGGATAGAAAAGGGGGAGGTGTGGCTCTTTATGTCAGACAAAACATCCAAGCAACTGAGCTACAAGGAAGTTGGGGTAAGGAAGAAGCTCTATGGCTCGACCTAAAAAAAGATGACGGAGCATCCATTTATATTGGAGTGGTTTACAGGCCTCCAAACCAAAAGGAAGAGCTGGACAGAGAGCTGGTTGAAGACATCCAGAAGATAGGTAAGAAGGGAGAAGTGGTGATCGTAGGTGACTTTAATATGCCAGATGTAGACTGGAAAATCCCATCTGCAGAAACTAAAAATAGTAGAGCAATAGTGGATGCCATGCAAGTATCTTTGTTCAAACAAATGGTGTTGGAACCCACGAGAGAAGGAGCTATACTCGACTTAGTGCTCACTAATGCAGATAATGTCTCAGATGTCCAGGTGGGAGCCCACCTCAGCAGCAGTGACCATCAAACGGTATGGTTTAATATCAATAAAAGAATAGGGAAAAGAACCACAAAGACCCGAGTTTTACAGTTCAAAAACACAGACTTTGAGGAAATGGGTAAGTACCTGGAGGAAGAACTAAAAGGATGGGAGAACGAGAGAGATGTGGATCAGCAGTGGACCAATCTAAAAGGAGCAATCACCAAGGCAACTGCTCTATATGTTAGAAATGTAAAGAAAAGCAAAGGAAACTGAAACCTATCTGGTTCTCAAAGGAGGTGGCTGACAAAATTAAAGCTAAAAGAACAGCATTCAAGATATATAAAAGATCCCAAAGGGAGGAGCACAAAGAAGCATATTTGAATCAACTGAGGGAGACAAAGAAATTAATCAAGTTGGCAAAAAGTCAAGCGGAAGAGAGGATTGCCAAGGAGATAAAAATGGTGACAAAACATTTTTCAGATACATCAGCGAAAAGAGAAAGGTCCAAAGTGGTATAGCAAAATTGAAAGGTGGTAATGATCAATGTGTGGAGAGTGACGAAGAAATGGCAGAAATATTAAACGAATACTTCAGCTCTGTGTTCACTAAAGAAGACCCTGGAGAAGGACCATCTCTACACAACAAGAAACTGGAGGGAAGTGGAATAGATGAAAATCCTTTCACAGTAGAAAATGTGTGGGAAGAGCTAAAGAACCTGAAAGTGGACAAAGCCATGGGGCCTGATGGTATTCATCCAAGGATATTGAGGGAGCTCAGAGATGTTCTGGCGGCTCCACTGTGTGACCTGTTCAATAGATCCCTAGAAACGGGAGTGGTGCCGAGTGATTGGAGAAGAGCGGTGGTGGTCCCGCTTCACAAGAGTGGCAACAGGGAGGAGGCTGGAAACTACAGACCAGTTAGCCTCACTTCGGTGGTGGGAAAAGTAATGGAGTCACTGCTGAAAGAGAGAATAGTGAACAATCTACAGTCCGGAGAATCGATGGACCAGAGGCAACATGGATTCACCAGGGGAAGATCCTGTCAGACAAATCTGATTGACTTTTTTGACTGGGTAACCAAGGAATTGGATCAAGGAAGAGCACTCGATATCATATACTTGGATTTCAGCAAAGCTTTTGATACGGTTCCGCACAGGAGACTGGTGAATAAAACGAGAAGCTTGGGAGTGAGTGCCGATGTGGTGACCTGGATTGCAAATTGGTTGACGGACAGAAGACAATGTGTGATGGTAAATGGAACCTTCTCTGAGGAGAGAGCGGTTATAAGTGGTGTACCGCAAGGATCGGTGTTGGGACCGGTCCTGTTCAATATCTTTGTGAGCGACATTGCGGATGGGATTGAAGGTAAGGTTTGTCTTTTTGCGGATGACACTAAGATCTGCAACAGAGTGGACACGCCGGAAGGAGTGGAGAGAATGAGACGGGATCTAAGGAAACTGGAAGAGTGGTCGAAGACATGGCAGCTGAGATTCAATGCAAAGAAATGCAAAGTCATGCATATGGGGAGTGGAAATCCGAATGAAATGTATTCGATGGGGGGGGGGAAGGCTGATGTGCACGGAGCAGGAGAGGGACCTTGGGGTGATAGTATCTAATGATATGAAGTCTGCGAAACAATGCGACAAGGCGATAGCAAAAGCCAGAAGAATGCTGGGCTGCATAGAGAGAGGAATATCGAGTAAGAAAAGGGAAGTGATTATTCCCCTGTACAGGTCCTTGGTGAGGCCTCACCTGGAGTACTGTGTTCAGTTCTGGAGACCGTATCTTCAAAAAGACAAAGACAAGATGGAAGCGGTACAGAGAAGGGCGACCAGGAAGGTGGAGGATCTTCATCGGATGACGTACGAGGAGAGATTGAAGAATCTAAATATGTACACCCTGGAGGAGAGGAGGAGCAGAGGTGATATGATACAGACTTTCAGATACTTGAAAGGTTTTAATGATCCAAAGACAACGACAAACCTTTTCCGTAGGAAGAAAATCAGCAGAACCAGGGGTCACGATTTGAAGCTCCAGGGAGGAAGATTCAGAACCAATGTCAGGAAGTATTTCTTCACGGAGAGGGTGGTGGATGCCTGGAATGCCCTTCCGGAGGAAGTGGTGAAGACCAGAACTGTGAGGGACTTCAAAGGGGCGTGGGATAAACACTGTGGATCCATAAAGTCAAGAGACCGCCAATGTAGAGTGCGTGGCTCACCAGAAAGATGGCTACTGCCCGGAGACAATACCCTTATTAAATAAACATACAGATGCTTACTGTGACTCCAACATCGCTCTAAGCTTCAACGGCAAGAGGAAATGTGGAAAAAAGGATTTGCTATCACAAAGAGGGGAGTAGCTGGCTTGTTACGGCGGTTACTACCCCAAACCAAATAAGCCTAATACTTCACTTTCCAAGCATATACAGCATAGTTCTCTGCTTCAACGGCAGGGGAGAAGTAAAGAGGGTTCGCACTCACAAAGCGGGGAGTAGCTGGCTTATTACGGCGGTTACTACCCCAAACCAAATGTGCCTGATACTTCACTTTCAATGCATATCCAGCATGGCTCTCTGCTTCATGGCATGGGAGAGGCTGATACATCAAACATTTCCAGCATAGCTCTCTGCTTCAACAGCAGGGGAATAAGAAAAGCTGAGGCTTCACGCATATCCAGAATAGCTTCAACTGCAGGGGAGAAGAAAAAAAAAAAAAAAAAAGGATTCGCACTCACAAAGCAGGGAGTAGCTGGCTTGTTACGGCGGTTACTACCCTAAACCAAAAGGGCCTGATACTTCACTTTCAATGCATAACCAGCATGGCTCTCCGCTTCAACGGCAGGAGAGAAGAAAAACAACCAATAGGGGCTGTATGACATAGTCTGGGTAAAGGGAATAAACATGGGTGTAGCTTGCTTATTGCAGCAGTTACTACCCCTACTACCCCTAACTAATCAAGCTAGGTATTTCACTTGGATGCAGCTCCATCACTGCTCTCTACATTAATGGTGGGGGTGGAAGGGAAATAGAACCAAGAGTTAAGTGAAAATGATAAGTATGAGAAAAAAAAATGTGTGAAGCTTGCTGGGCAGACTGGATGGGCCGTTTGGTCTTCTTCTGCCGTCATTTCTATGTTTCTATGTTTCTATAAGGTCTATAAAATCCACTTAGGATTAGAATCACTTATTTACTTTTTCAAAACAATACAATGACTGGAGGACACTAAATGAAGTTAACAAGTAGCACATTTAAAAGAAATAGAACATTCTTTCACTCAATGCAACATTAAGCTCTGGAATTCATTGCTGGAGGATGTGATTAAGGCAGTTAGCATAGCAGGGTTTAAAAATGGTCTGGACAAGTTCCTGGAGGAAAAGTCCATCAACTGTATTGACCTGGTGGATTTGGAGAAAACCACCACTTATTGCTGAGTGTTAGCAATATGGGCTCTATTTACTGTTTGTGATTAGGTACTTGTGAACTGGGTTGGCCATTATTGGATACAGAATACTGAGCTTGATGGACCCTTGGTTTGGCAACTTTATGTCCCTGCCCAGGTCAGTACCTTCTGTTCATCCTCACTGGAATGATCTGTGACACTTAACCAGTCAATCGTCCTTCCAGCATTTTGTTTTTCCCAGGCCACATGTCCAGCAAGGTTAACAAGCACTGCACAGTCTGGACCACAAAAGGGCCTTGGTGTTCTACCTGGAAACCCATAGAAAGTCCTCCTGAGCTTTGTTTCTTTTGATGCCAACAAGCTGGGGATTTCCATTGCCTACAGACTTCATCTAGTTGGCTAGAAAATTGCATTTCCTTCTGTGATGCCCGGGTGGGCCTGAGTCTGGGGATCATGTCAGGGCTCACTCTGACCGAGCTATGGCAGCATTGGAAGCTCACCTGCAGTCAGACCCCATGGATGGGATCTGTGACTTGGAGTTCTTCACACATTCAGATTGCATTACTGCTTGGACAGGAACTCCTGTCCTGAGGAATATCTTTGAATTATGGATCCCAATGCCACTCTCTCCTAGGGCTGTCCCTCAATGAAGAATAAAATGAAAAAAAAATGGCCCCTATGCCAACAAAATCGTTGTGTTTATTGGTACTGTTTTACCCATTCCCCCCCTTGTTTTTTAGGGGCGGTCTGTAGCTGGGGATTCCCCACATGTGAAGTCTGCCATACTGCTTGTCCTCAGAGAGAAAGTAAATGTTCTTCAAGGATGGCAGAATCTGCCCACCTCCCTTTGGAGTCGGCTGATTATTGTAATGCTAAGAAACCAAATTGAAGGAACCTCTGGATGGAACGCATGATATGATGGCATGCTGGGCATACTCAGGCACAATCAAAGTTCTAGAAACTTTGATATAAAAGTTCAGAGACTGACTCCATTGGATGATATTGTCCAAATGTGAGGATTGACATCCTGCTGTCATTATCGGACACCTGTTACAGGCAAGCAACTCTGTTCCCTTCTGCTGGCTCAATGCTGGAGGAAAGGGAGATACACACTTGCATACATATGCTTGCCTATATGTCTCATGCATATTCATATCCTGAAAACCTGGCCTGTTTTTGGCTCTTGAGGACTGGAGTTGGCGACCCCTGCTCAATTTTGTAATCTCCCCATCCTTTTATTTGCAGCTCTTTAAAACTCTGAAACAAATACTGTTGCGGTCCTTTACTTGTATATTTGGCAGTATCACCCTTAGCTCATTTTGTCCTACACTGACCTGATGAAAGGCATATAACGCTTGAAAGCTAGTCAGAAATGTGGTGTTAGTCCAATGAAAAGTATTACCTATAGCTTGTTTGTTTATTACAGCAACACTTTGATAATTAGTTGGTATTTTTTCTGCCTTTCTTGCTACTTGTTCTAGAGAATGTGTATAGTATGCTGTTAATTCATGTATTTGTCATATAATGCTTCATTAATTTGAGCTAGTTTTGTATTGAATATATTTTTGCCTCTACTTTATGCCATTTGGTTTGTTTTGAGCAAACCAAATTACTCCATTTGTAAATATTCCTTGTATCCTGTGGGATTGGTGAAGCTCTTACCAGTTTCTGAGTCATGGCTTCACAACACAACAGCTCAGAATTTATTTGGAGAAGACCAAAAAATCCCAAATATATCTTTGGTTATGGACATAAAATGGCCACAACAAAGAACTGGGGATGGAAATACTAAGAATGGAGGCTTATTGGGGCTGGTTCATTGGTTTAATGGCAGTGCCATGTGAACAGACTTGGGTCTAATTTCCAGCTAAGGTCTTCCACTCTTCAGGTGAACTGGGACTGGGTATGCTGTGAAGGCATCATTCACAGCCCCGGGAAGAGGCAAGCCCATTCATCTTGCAGTGTCAGCATCTAGTTGGCTAGATTTAGGACACAGGGTTGCAGAAGAAGCCATTGTGCATGGACCCTGGCAAGAACTGTTGCTACAGTGATTGAGCTAGGTAAGTTGGGAGGGTATATAAAGTGGTAGAATAATCCTCTTGCAAATAAAGGCTCATGGTAAAAGATCCTAGCCTTGATTTTGTTTGAATTACAAGCTCATAGAAGCAGCTGGAAAGTGCTGGGTCAAAAAAAAAATATTTACAATTTCATCCCTATCCTAAAGATTAAAAGTAACAGCTTAAAAATATATAATAATATCTATTCTACCAACTTGTGCTTATCTTAGAGTGGAACCTCATCTACTTGCTTTTCTTCATTCTTCCTCCTCTCTCCCCACCCCTATTCTAAGTGACCAAAATTGGCCATAGGCACATTTTTCTCCTTCAGTGCTAAAGTTGATTGCTTTCTGATATCTCTCTAAGAATGTTTAAAAACAAACAAAAAAAAAAACCCAAACTTATTCTCTGAAGGCAAGTACCTCACAGAAGTCACGCAAGTGATCATATGACTATTCAGTGCCAGACATGTGTTCCAGAGCTTTCTGGAAAGAACAAAAGACCTTTACCACGCTTGTGCAGGAGTTTCCTTGCTGCTGCTATACCCTGTTCCTTCTCATTTTCCATTCAAATGTGTGGGTTTTGCAGCTGCATTGCTTCACTTTTCTGAAAAAAAAAAAAACAAACCCCTTTTTTTTTACACGTTTTTGGCACTTTAATTCTTTTTCATATTAGCTGGCATGAGGGATGTTTTTTCTTTTTTCTGTTGTAAGAATTAACAGGCTTTGAGAGCTGTTTTTCTTTGTTTCTTTAGTTGTTTAATTTCTTAAATTTTGCTGCATCAATTATTCTCTTTATCAGAGTAAGTAGTCAAATTCTGTTGCAAGTTTATCAACAGAAGATGTCCATCACTATGGTTTCACAAAGTTTTAAGTGTTTGGGATAAGACCATGATGCCTCAAACTGCAGTATTTGTACACAGATGTCCAGGCAAATGGTTGACCCAAGAAAGTGTAGATGCTCGCCAAAAAAGAAAGGTTCACAAAACTGGTGCTGAAAGCTTGATGCATAGTCTAAGGCAGCGATTCTCAACTGGTGTGTTGCCAAGCACCGGCAGGTGTATTGCGTGCTACCTGCAACCAGCGGGGCGAAGACTGGAGTGCTGGCCGCTGCTGGAGACCAAGCCAGCAGGGCCCAAAGACTGCAGCACTGGCCACCGCTGCCGTAGACCAGGCCGCCTGGGCCAAAAGATCGGAGAGCTGTCGTCGCTGGAGCTCAGGCCGGCGAGGGACAAAGATCAGAGCGCTGCCGCCGCCAGAAACCAGGCTGGTGTTATGAATTCGCCGCCCGCGGGGTCCCCCCCCCCCCCCGCGAGCAAGCTGACTCACCGCTGTTTTCTTCGCCGAGGCAGCAGGACGCTGCCCTCGGCCTGCCCACGTGGCCCGGAGGCCGCCCACCGCCATCCCTGGCTCCGCGGTTGGAGCCACGGCCTCCCACGGGGCAGGGAGTGCCCCCGACATCATCCGGATCTTCGTGGCGTTTAGGCCGCTGCCTCGGGCTCGATTAGCGGCAGGAGACGCCCCCGAGGCCTCCCGCAGCGGCTGGAGCCGCTGCCGACGCTGGAGCCTGCGTTCAGGCTCTCCCCTGCCTTCTCTGCAGCGTCTGATGCTGCTGACGTGAAGATGCTGTGCAGGCCGCTGTCTAGGGTCCTGCACAGTCCTGCTCTGCCTGCCTTAGATGCGCGGCCGCGTCTCTCTGCAGGATTTAAAGGGCCAGACACAGGAAGTGTCTGAGCCCTACCTAATGACTGTTTCCTGGCTCAGCCCTATAAAGGGCTGCTCCGTTCTTCATGCCTGGCCTTGCATCGTGTTCAGTCTTCACCCTGGAGGCTCCTGCCTGCCAGGGCCCATGTAAGGTCTTCTTCCGGAGCTCCGCACCTTGATCTCTTCGTTCCATGTTCCATGTCTTCGCCTGAGGTCCATGTCCAGGTTTCTTCGCCTTCGTCCTGATGTTCCTGCCTTCACTCCGCCTCGTCCTCGCTCTGGAGCCTTCTGGTACCAGTAGGCCGGGGGTTCCCCAGATGTAGTTCCTGGGTGGACTAGGCTACCGGTGGACGGTTGTCCTGAGCTCCTGAGCCATGAAGCCTGATGTGTCTTCCTGCGCTGTCCCGCTCCCGTCGTGGTCCGCGACCAGCCTTGGGGCTGTGTAGGGTGCGTAACGGACAGGGTGGTCTGCGACTCAGTCCCGCGGGTGGCCTGAGTAGGGCGCCCTGAGAGACAGTGCCAATGTCCATGCCTTGTGTCTTGCCTTGATGCCAAGTGTCTTCGTCCGCCTTATCCAGCCATGTGTCTTGCCTCGGATGCCGTCTGCATCATCCCAGCCATGAATCCTCGTCTTGGATGCCGTCTGCATCATCCTTGTCAAGTGTCTCGTCTGCGATGCCGTCCGCTTCGATCCTGGTGTCTTGTATCCACATCCCTGATGTCACGTCTTCTGCCAAGTGTCTTCGTGCCATGTGATGCCGTTGCATCAAATCTAGTGTCTTCGTGCCAAGGCCTGTCTGCCCTCAACCTCAGGCCAGGCCTGCTGCTCCATGCTGCTCGCAGCAGGTCTGAAAGGGCCCGGAATGGTCGGAGGACCATTCACCTTCCAACATCCTCGGATGTTTGGCCATGGGAGCTTGCCGGCCTGGCAGAGGGTAAAGTGTCCAGCCATGCGGAGCCACCGTCAACCCTTGGTTCGGCCCAGGATGGCCTGGGTCGGGCTAAGGCCCATGGGCACACCAAAACCACCGTTCTCAACAGCTGGTAGAGGTCGAAAACTAAGCTGTTCAGCTAGGGCCACTGTGTGTGTGTATTTGAAACAGGGATGGTGCTTGTGTGGTGTGTGAGAGTGCTTCAGTCTGTGTGTGTGTGTGTGTGTGTGTATGTATGAGAGTGAGCATGCATGTGATGTGTGAGAAAGGAAAAACTGGTTGAGGGTGTGACTGGTATGTGTGTGTGAGAGCGAGGCAGAGACTGGTTGTGCTCCCTAAGGAAGAAGAGGACTATGAGGACAGCTTCAACAGCTACTGCTGCTTCTGGTGTGGCCTGCCAGAGACAGGAGTAGGAGAACTTCTGGAGATGGTAAGTAAAGGTGGCTTTTTAAGTTCATTTTTCTTGATTGACTTTCATTTTAGTTATTGGGTGTTATGTGATGTCTGCTGTTTTGATGTATTTTATTGGTGTTCGGAGAATTTTTAATATTTTTTAATTGTTTTTAATTGTTAGATGTTCTGTTCAGCTCTTTTGAAACATTTATTCATATAGTTTTATAGTTGTAAAACTATGTGGGGATCTATAGAAGCTTGGCTTTTTCTGTTTCCAGAATTGGAGGTGTATTTGTGTTTAGGGCTTGGTTTAATATTTCTGGTGTTGCCTTTTTATAGGCAGGGTTATTCCATTTGAATGCATTCCATAATGTAAGTGTAAGTTTGTGTGGATTAGTTTGTGTGCATTATTGCAGATCCTGTTTCGACATGTTTCCATTTCTCCGGTTTTGTGCGGCATATAGAGTGGCTTTTTTGGGTTTCCATTCCAGTTTCTGTCTCCATTCTTTTTAATTTGTGGTCTTTCTGTACTTGGTGAAAGTCGTGTGTATGATAGAGGTGAGGTATTTAAATAGCCATGTAGGTTAGTAAAAAACCTCACCTTATTTGTTGTGCTTTCTCAATAGGTGTACTTATTGGTGATGAACTGCTGTCTTTTTATAAGCAGGTCTATTGCGTCTGGTAGTAGAGGGAGTTTGTGTTGCTGCTGTTGAGATAACACCAGAATATCTTTTTTGTATGGTGAGTTGTATGGGGATTGTTCTAGTTCTGTTTCATACCCACTGCTGAGGG
Organism: Rhinatrema bivittatum; assembly: GCF_901001135.1. Classification (NCBI taxonomy): domain Eukaryota; kingdom Metazoa; phylum Chordata; class Amphibia; order Gymnophiona; family Rhinatrematidae; genus Rhinatrema; species Rhinatrema bivittatum. The sequence continues at coordinate 44,413,402 of NC_042628.1, read as the reverse complement.
GTGGAGTTCCTGTGATGCAAAGTGTACATTTACATTTAGCCTTGTGACAGTCATGTCTTCAATGTGACACGCATTTAGCTCTATCTATCAGGTGTGTCCTGACAGAAAAAAGGTTGAGAACCACTGGTCTAAGGAACCTCAATGAGCACGGATATTCTTGCCATGCTGAAGGGGCAGATCCTCAGTATGAGGATAATCTTAGGAGCCAAGTTAAACCTGACTTCTCCCACTCAAGTCATGATGATGGATCTGGACACTGGCACGCATGGAGCCTGAGCAAGCCAACAAAGAGCAGAGGTTCCAAGGCTTTGGTGTGCCTCTTTGGCACATGGCTTAGATAGCATGAGGTTCAGGAGGCACTCTGTTGTCCAAAGATGTAAAGCTTAGAGGCAAATGCAGCTTTCCAAGCCAAGGGTGAGTGTTGCATCATTCTTCAGAAGTCCAATCAAAGTTCTTTGGCACTGATCTCCAGCAAGTCATGGAAGAGAGCATCCATTCCTTTACTAATCCAAACATGCCACTATCTGCAGGTTTTGAAGTGGGGGTGGACTGGAAGATTAAATGCGATGAAGTTCACACCTTGGTAAGGTTAATGCTTCTTGATGTGTTGCAGTCCACTCCTTGGAGTTACATTCTTGGTGCTGAGTATGGCTGCACCAATCCAGTTTGACTCTCAGAACTTCTTTCAGTGCCTTCCACACCAAGGTGAAGCTGGGAGGGCTTCTGCTCCGTGGCACCAGCCTGGCCCCAGAAGACAACTTTAGGTTTCAGAGATTTTTGGCTTGTTTGCACCCTCTCAGATTTCTGTTCTACATCCTATCTAAGTGACTACTAATGTTATTATTTATTATTTCTAAATTGCTACCAGATATACACAGCAGTTTACAATGTAGGCAATTAGAATTTAAATGTAGCTTCAAAAAAGGTGACTTTTAAGAACATAAGAAATTGCCATGCTGGGTCAGACCAAGGTTCTAGCATCCTGTTTCCCACAGAGGCCAAACCAGGCCACAAGAACCTGGCAATTACCCAGACACTAAGAAGATCCCATGCTACTGATGCTAACTTCATGGAATGCCCCCTAGTCCTATTATTCGGAAGTGTAAATAACCGATTCACATCTACTCATTCAAGACCTCTCATGATCTTAAAGACCTCTATCATATCCCCCCCTCAGCCGTCTCTTCTCCAAGCTGAACAGCCCTAATCTCTTTGTGGCCAGAATGGAAGCATGGTACACCGACTCAGGAAGTATATTCTAGGCATGTGACACAGCAGAGTGGAAAGAGTGAAATTGGAAGTTGGTGGAGGAGGGCACACATAAGAGCAGCTTGACTGATGAATGAAGTTCATGAGGAAGGGTGTAGGCAGAGAGAAAAGTAGGTAATGAGAAGCTGCAGAGTTAATGTATTTATAAGTGAGTAATAGAAGCTTGAATTGTACATAACATAATTTGCCATACTGGGTTAGACTTGAGGGTCCATCAAGCCCAGCATCCTGGTTAATTTTCTCAATGGAGAAATCTGATCTGTTCTGGGATCACTGAACAAGTTAAAATGTAAGAAATTGATAAGACCGGCTAAGAGAGAATTTGAAAAGAAGTTAGTCATAGAGGCAAAAACTCACAGTAAAAACTTTAAAATATATATATATATTCGAAGCAGCCTGCAAGGGAGTCAGTTGGGCTGTTAGATGATCGAGTGGTTAAAGGGGCACTTAGGGAAGATAAGGCCATAATGGAAAGATTAAATGATTTCTTTGATTCGATGTTTACTGAAGAGGATGTTGGGGAGATACCCATTCTGGAGAAAGTTTTCATGGGTATTGATTCAGATGGACTGAACCAAATCATGGTTAACCTAGAAGATGTGGTAGTCCTGATTGACAATCTGAAGAGTAGTAAATCACCTGGACCAGATGGTATACATCCCAGGGTTCTGAAGCAACTAAAAAATGAAATTTCAGATCTCTTAGTAAAAATTTATAACCTATCATTAAAATCATCCATTGCACCTGAAGACTGGAGGGTGGCTAATGTAACCCCAATATTTAAAAAGGGCTCCAGGGGCAATCAGAGAAATTACAGACCGGTTAGCCTGACTTCAGTGCCAGGGAAAATAGTGGAAAGTGTTCTATTTTTTATTTATTTATTTAAGTTTTTTTATATACCAACATTCAAGACAGTAGTCCCATCATGCTGGTTCACAAGAAACAGGGGTGCAGTTATAATAAAACTTTACAATTTGAACAATAGTGCAGAAAAGCAGTTACATATAACAAGGAAATCAATAACTTGGAGTGAGAAGGAAAACTTGGAGTGAGAAGGAAAACTTGGAGTGAGAAGGAAAACTTGGAGTGAGAAGGAAAACTTGGAGTGAGAAGGAAAACTTGGAGTGAGAAGGAAAACTTGGAAAATCACAGAACGTATAGAAAGACATGGTTTAATGGTACAAAGTCAGCATGGCTTTACCCAAGGCAATTCTTGGCTCACAAATCTGCTTCATTTTTTTGAAGGAGTTAATAAACATGTGGATAAAGGTGAACTGGTAGATGTAGTGTACTTGGATTTTCAGAAGGCATTTGATAAAGTTCCTCATTAGAGGCTTCTAGGAAAAGTAAAAAGTCATGGGATAGGTGGCGATCTCCTTTTGTGGATTACAAACTGGTTAAAAGACAGGAAACAGAGAAGGATTAAATGGACATTTCCTAGCGTGTAGCAGATGGACTCAGGATCAATGGGTATAGTGTACTCCTGATAGCAGTTGGAGACGGATCAGATTTCAATCTGACGTCAGCCCCTAGTACATATACCACTGCAGGAAGTGCAGCTCTTCAGTATTTTCCGTCTCCATAGCAGTTAGGGACTATCTGCATGCTCTCACAGCGTTAGAACCAACTCAAAGTAGAAAACCCAAAATTTGAAGAAAACCTACCTCTGAAGACGAGCCCCGCTCTCCTGCGGTGATACCCTCGGGTCCCTCCCCCAGTTGAGATTTCCCGAGGTGATTTCTGTGGTCCCTCGGAGGTAAGCCTCGGTCCGAAGGCCGAATTGCGGCGAGGACCTAGCCCCCGATCCCGGGCGCGGCTGAGAGGCCACGGGTGCACCCTCGAGCACGGCGATGATGGTATTTCCCTCTCCCCCCCCCGCAGCCGGAGACTGCCTGGAACGAAACCGGGAAGCTCCGAAGACAAGGTAAGGTAGAGATCCTCAGCGTTGACTCCGGTCTCCGAGGAGTTGCACAGGTCGCCGGCCGGGACCAGTGCCGCCGGGTTGATCTGCCCTAGCAGGGCCAGGCCCCGGTTAGTTTCAAGTGTCTACCCACGTGGAAGACCCTCCGAGGTGGTTGCCATATTGCCTGCGTGGTCGCCGTCGCCATCTTGGCCCTATTCGCTGCTCCGTTCGGCTCATCCTGAGCGCCCAAGTCTAGCTAGGCGCACAAATTACATGTGCGCATAAAGTTACACGCACATAATCCTTGTGCGCATAAGGTTACACACACAAGGGCCGTGCGCATAAGTTATATGCGTGCCGCACACCTACCGGGCTGAGCGCATAACCACGACTTGGGCGCACAACCCGCACACATATCTTAGACACGCCGGAGCGCATAAGGAGTTACGCGCCAATAACCATGGCACCACTGGAAATAGAGATAAAGGCTCAAGGCCTCTGCCCAGCATACCATATCAGAGCCGCACAAAGCGAGGAGGACAACGCCCTGTGCGCTCAGTGCGAGGAGGCCCTGGAATATCCAGCCCAGGGCCAGTCCCACCCAGGGCCGAGTAATAGCTCCTCGGTGGGTACCTTGGACCTAGCAAATCCCAGCAGGACACCCCTGCAGACGGGGACCCCCAGGGAACCAGAGCCGCTTGGCTTGGATCCAGCATCTATCTCATGGGTGGAGTTCTTCAAAGGGCTACATACCTTTGTTCACATGCAAACGGAACCTCTGGCTGATCAGCCACATTTGCCGCCAGAAGACCTGTATGCCCCAGGCCCTTGAGCCTAGACAAAGGTTTCCTCTGCCCAGAAGCCACCACCTATGGGGACACGGACTACTCTGAAGAGGAAGCAGAGCCCCTAGAAGACGGGGAACTTTCCCCGGGAACAGAGCCTCACCGAACCATGAGACGCTTCATCATCAAGGACGAGCTCCCCGACCTGGTCACTCACAGCCTGAGGGAGCTTGATATCCCGGGCCCAGGTGCTTCGGGGGAGCCTAAGCTGAATCCCCTGCTACAGGGCCTCCGCCAGACCTCTCGCCATTTCCCTCTGTTACAAGCCGTCCAGCAGCTAATTGACCTGGAATGGAGTGCTCCAAAGGGGGACGAGCTATGGCAGCCATGTACCCCCTGGAGCCGGCGGCCAAAGACCTCCTGACATGCCCAAACGTTGATGCACACTACTATCCCTGGGAGGGAGGAGCAGCGCTCAAAGACGCACATGACCGGCGCCTGGAATTCATCCTTTAAACAGTCCTTTGACGTTGCCTCTATGTCCCTACAAATAGCGGCCTGCTGCACCGTAGTGACGCGTGCCTGCTTATCTCAGACCAGGAGCAACATCCCTGGAGAAGTCATGGAACCAGCAGTATCATTCCTTACGGATGCTGCTTCCGATCTGGTGCGTACTGCGGCCAGAGGAGTGTCATCTGTGGTGGCTGCCAGGAGACAACTCTGGCTCCGAAGCTGGTTAGCCGACACATCTTCCAAAACTCACCTCACAAGGATGCCCTTCAAAGGATCCCTCCTCTTCAGCAGCGAGCTAGAGAAACTGGCCGACAAATGGGGCGAGTCCCCATTGCTGCGCCTACCGGAGGACAGGACTAAGAGAAACCAGCAACACTTCCCCCGATCTTCCAGGGGCAGAAGCTCTCAGCGCTTCAATCCATACAGAAACAACTATCAAGCGCCCCGACCTACGGGCAGGAACCAGTCCTTTCGGAACAAGCACAACAAGAGGGGAACCAGCTCGGGTGCAGGCCCCAGCCGTACCCCACAATGAGATTCAGCCATAGGGGGCAGACTAGCCCTATTCTACCACAGATGGGTTGAGATAACTTCAGACAAGTGGGTCCTAGCCATCATTCGGGAGGGGTACTACCTGGATTTCCTGCGAACCCCTCCGGACAAGTTCGTGGAATCCCCCTGCCACGACCTCTCCAAGAGGGCGGCAGTGGAAGCTACACTGACCAGGCTACTGGCCCTCGAGGCCATCACCCCAGTGCCTCCACAAGAAATGAATACTGGGCATTATTCAATTAATTTTATCGTCCCCAAGAAAGAGGGGATGTTCAGGCTCTTCCTGGACCTCAAGTCAGTCAACCGCCACCTAAGGATTCCCCGCTTCCGCATGGAAACCCTACACTCCGTAATAAGGTCGATACAACCGGGAGAGTTTCTCACATCCCTGGATCTTTTGGAGGCCTACCACACATCCCAATTCATCAGGTACACCAGTGCTATCTACGCTTCAAAATCCTGGACCATCACTACCAGTTCCGGGCACTACCCTTCGAGTTAGCCACAGCACCCCGGACGTTCACCAAGATCATAGTGGTGGTGGCGGCAACACTGGGGAAGGAAGGAGTCCTCGTACATCCTTACCTAGACGACTGGCTGATCAGGGCAAAATCCCCAGAGGAAAGCCGCCAAGCAACCAGCAGAGTCAAAACTCTACTGGAGAGCCTAGGTTGGGTGGTAAACACAAACAAAAGTTGTCTACAGCCCTCACAGACTCTAGAATACCTAGGAGTCCAATTCGACACCAAAGACGACAAGGTCAGCCTGACTCCCACAAGGAGATCAAAACTGTGGAACCGGTTACAATTCCTACTGAGCGAACCTCGGCCCACAGCATGGGATTACCTGCAAGTCCTCTGTCTAATGGCATCCACACTGGAATTAGTGCCATGGGCGTGAGCTCACATGAGACCCCTGCAGCACTCACTTCTATCACGATGAAATCCACTGTCTCAGAATTACGCCGTACATCTATCACTCCCGGGCAGAGTCCGGACCCAGATAAGGTCCGGACTCTGGGACTGTGGTGGCTGCAAGTCAGCCACCTGAGCTGGGGATCAAGACTATCCTCCCCAACCTGGACACTGCTCACCACAGATGCCAGCCTACGAGGGTGGGGAGCACACTGCGAGGAGTTAAACGCCCAAGGGCAGTGGAATGCAGAAGAGGCGGGATGGAACATCAACCACCTAGAAGCGCAGGCAGTCAGACTAGCCTGTCTACGATTCGCTCACAGACTCCGAGACAAAGCAATCAGAGTAATGTCGGACAACGCCACAACAGTGGCCTACATCAACCGGCAGGGAGGAACCAGAAGCCAACAGGTGTCTCTGGAAATAGACCCCCTAATGACGTGGGCGGAAGTAAACCTCCAACAGATCTCGGCCATCCACATCGCCGGGAAAGACAACATCACGGCGGACTACCTCAGCAGGGAAAGTCTAGACCCAGGAGAATGGAAGCTGTCGTCCGCAGCGTTCCAAATGATAGTGAACCGGTGGTGGACACCAGACATGGACCTTCTGGCAAACTGGTCCAACGCCCAAGTACCCAGGTACTTCAGCCGCAGGCGGGAACCTCAGTCCCAGGGGATCGATGCCCTGGTACAGACCTGGCCACAGGGGACCCTATTATACACATTCCCGCCGTGGCCCCTATTGGGCGCAATCATTCACAAGATACAACTACACAGGGGACTAGTTCTTCTAGTGGCCCCAGACTGGCCAAGAAGACCATGGTATGCAGACATGAGAAGACTACTGGCAGGGAACCCTCTACCACTGCCTCCACACAGAGACCTGCTCCAACAAGGACTGATCCTCCACGAGGATCCAGCTCAATTCTCTCTTATGGCCTGGTCATTGAGAGCGCTCGCCTGTGAAAGAGCGGATACTCGGGGGCTGTAATTGACACCCTACTCCGAGCACGCAAGTTCTCCACATCCCTAACGTACATAAGGATTTGGAGAGTATTTGAAGCCTGGTGCGAAGACCATGACATCAAGCTATGTTCAAGTAAAATTCCCATGATCCTAGAAATCTTACAGAACGAGCTACAGAAAGGGCTGTCCCTCAACTCCATCAAGGTACAGGTGGCTGCATTGGCATGCTACGGCTCCAAGAACGAGGGCGACAGCATAGCTTCTCACCCGGACGTGTCACGCTTCCTGAAAGGAGTCAAGCACATATGCCCACCACTAAAGTGGCCGGTACCTCTTTGGAATCTCAACTTGTTCCTGGATTTCCTAGCAGGAACCTCTTTCAGGCCCCTCCGAGGGCTGTCCCTCTGCCTGTTAACGTTAAAGACTGCATTCCTGCTGGTGGTTTGTTCTGCCCGCCACATTTCAGAACTACAAGCACTGTGCTGCTGTGAACCGTTCCTCAGGCTCGAAGTCTACGTCACCTCAACATTGGCAGCCCTCCATCTAGATACCTGGAAATGTCGGAACCCATATGAAAAATGGACCACCTTTTCGTCCTTCACAGCGGGAAGAGACAAGGGGAAGCGGCCGCGCGGGCAACCATAGCCGCTGGATCAAGGAAGTCATCAAGGCGGCCTATGTAGAAGCAGGCAAAGCACCACCTCTACAGGTCAAGGCCCATTCTACCAGAGCCCAGGCAGTATCTTGGGCAGAAACCAGAATGCTGTCACCCACCGAGATTTGCAAGGCGGCGACATGGTCCTCCATCCACACCTTCTCCAGATTTTACCTCCTGGATGTTCAGGCTTGGGAGGACACGGCATTTGCAAGGGCTGTACTAAGTGGGTCACGGGCAGCCTCCCACCCGGTTCGGGAGTAGCTTTTATACATCCCATTGGTCCTGAGTCCATCTGCTGCACGCTAGGAAATGCAGAAATTACTTACCTGATAATTTCGTGTTCCTTAGTGTTCCTTGGCTGCCGTTACACATGGAATTCAAATGATCAAGAGTAAGCCATGTTTTCAGTCACTGAGGATTACCACCCTGCCGGGTGTCGACGCTTCCAGTTAAGTACACTGGCGGTCTCCAGTTATAATCCATGCAACCAGTTCAAGTTAATCAAGTTAACCAAGTTATAAAGTTTAACTAGTTATGAAGTTTTCAAAGTTATTCAAATTAGTCAGTCACACATATCCACAATGCTTTTCGAGGAGAATACTGAAGAACTGCACTTCCTGCAGGGGTATATGTATTAGGGGCTGACGTCAGATTGAAATCTGATCCGTCTCCAACTGCTATCAGGAGTACACTATACCCATTGGTCATAAGTCCATCTGTCTACACTAAGGAAAACGAAATTATCAGGTAAGTAATTTCTGCAGTTTTCTCAGTGGGAGGGAGTGGACAGTGGAGTGCCTCAGGGATCTGTACTGGGACCTCCTACTTTTCAATATATTTATAAATGATCTGGAAAGCAATACGACGAGTGAGGTAATCAGATTTGCAGATGATACAAAATTATTCAGAGTAGTTAAATCACAAGCAGATTGTGATAAATTGCAGGAGGACCTTGTGAGACTGAAAAATTGGGCATCCAAATGGCAGATTAAATTTAATGTGGATAAGTGCAAGGTGATGCATATAGGGAAAAATAACCCAAGCTATAGTTACACAATGTTAGGTTCAATATTAGGAGCTATCACTCAGGAAAGAGATCTAGGTGTCATAGTGGATAATACATTGAAATCATCAGCTCATTGTGCTGCGGTAGTCAGAAAGGCAATCAATGTTAAGAATTATTAGGAAGGGAATGGTGAATAAAACGGAAAATGCCATCAAGCCTCTGTATCGCTTCATGGTGAGACTGCACCTTGAACACTGTGTACAATTCTGTTCGCCGCATCTCAAAAAAGATATAGTTGCGATGGAAAAGGTACAGAGAAGCGCGACCAAAATGATAAAGGGGATGGAACAACTCCCCTATGAGGAAAGTCTAAAAAGGTTAGTACTGTTCAGCTTGGAGAAGAGACAGCTCGGGGGGATATGATAGAGCTGTTTAAAATCATGTGAATCTGTTATTTACTGTTTCGGATAATAGTCTGTCTAGGGTGCAATCTATGAAGTTAGCATGTAGCACATTTAAAACTAATTGGAGAAAGTTCTTTTTCACTCAACGCACAATTAAACTCTGAAATTTGTTGCCAGGGGATGTGGTTAGTACAGTTAGTGTAGCTGGGTTTAAAAAAGATTTGGATATGTTCTTGGAGGAGAAGTCTATTACCTGCTATTAAGTTGACTTAGAATATAGCCCTGCTATTACTAGCATCAGTAGAATAGGATAGATTTAGTTTTTGGGTACTTGCCAGGTACTTATAGCCTGGATTGGCTACTGTTGGAAACAGGATGCTGGGCTTGATGGACCCTTGGTCTGACCCAGTATGGTATGTTCTTATATTCTTAATCTGGAAATGTGACCAATGAGTGAGGTGATCAAATTTCCCGATGACACAAAATTATTTAAAGTTGTTAAACCACAAGAGGATTGTGAGAAATTGCAAGAGGACCGTGCCAAACTGGGCATGCAAATTAAATTTAATGTGGACAAGTGCAATGTGATGCACTTGGGGAAGAGTAACTTAAATTATACCGTCGGAATGCAGGGTTCTACACCATTCAGTGAAAGGATCTAGGCATCATCTTTGAAATCTTCTGCTCAGTGTGTAGCAGCAGCCAAGAAAGCAAATAGAATACTAGGAATTATTAGGAAAGGAATGGAGAATAAAACAAAAGAATATTATAGTACCTCTGTATCGCTCCATAGTGCTTCCTAGAATATTGTGTGCCCGTATTGGTTACCATATCTCAAACAAGATATAGCAGAATTAGAAAAGTTACAGAGAAGGGCAACCAAGGGGATAGAACAATTCTCCTATGAGGAAAGGCTAAGAGATTAGGACTCTTCAAAATGGAGAAGAGACTGCTGAGGGGAGATATGTTAGAGGTTTATAAATTGAATAGAATGAAATGAGTAAATGTAAATGGTTTACTCTTTCAAAAAGTATGAAGTTAGGGGGTCACAAAGTGAAGTTTCTAGGTAAAATGTTTAAAACTAATAAGAGATTTTTTAACTCCATGCATAATTAAGCTCTGGAATTCATTGCCACAGGGATACAGTGAAGGCTATTAGTATAGCTCCGTTTTAAAAAAGGTTTGCACAAGTTCCTGGAGGAAAAGTCCTTAAATCTTTAAGGTGGAGTTGCAGAAATACATTGCTTATCCCTGGGATAAGCAGCTTGGAATTTATCTACTATTTGATATGCTGCCAGATACTCGTAACCTGGATTGGTCACTGTTGGAAACAGGATGCTGGGCTCGATTGGGTCTTTGGTCTGACCTAATGTGGCAAATTTTGTGTTTATATTCTTAAATAACTACGACTTCAACATTTTTCAAAACTTTAATAACCTTCCTATCACAAATCCAGTGGTACTTTTTTCCACTGAAATATATTTTTAATTTTTATTTATTTGTTTTATAGTCTGCTTTTAAAGGACTTCAAAGATTTACAATCTAACTGAAGATGCATCAACAGTTAGTGGCCTTTCTCATCAGTAATCTAATTTCAGATTGTAAATCCTGTGGGGATAGGAATATACATTCAGGTATTATAGGTAATCTGTTATGAAGTGTCACAAAGCAGAATATATACAAAAAAAAATCATTTATAAAAAAAATTATAAAAGGTGGTGGAATCTTTAGTAACTCCTGATTCTGGGACCTAAATCTCCTCCCAGGAACATAGGGAACTAACAAAATGCTAAACACTCTATGCCCTTATGTAAACAGTTACACCCTAAAGAAAGCACTATAAATTTTACCCTTTGAACAACCAGCAACCACTGAAGACTATAAAATACCGGAGAAACTTGATCTCTGCTTTTCAGTCTTAATATCAGCTGTGTGGCTATATTTTAGATTTGTAGTTTTAATGCTAAACCCAGTAAGCCTTGATCAGGATATTACAATAATCTATGCAAATAAGAATCAGCGCCTGGATGATAGATTTTAAACAGTCGAGTCCCAAAAAGCTTTTATTTTGCAAATTATTTTCAAAGCAAAAAATGACACACATACTACCTGGGATATTTAGGTATTCATTGAGAGTGAAGAATCTAAAACAGAGAAATGATAGCAGAAAAGGACCAAATGATCCACCCACTTTGCCCAGCAAGCTTATACTAGTATCTGCTAGACTGTGCAGGTTACCCCCAGGTTTATCAATTTCCCAGACTGTAAAAGTCAGGACCCTTGTTGTATTTGAATCCATTTTCCCTTTAGCCTTGCCGTGGAAGCAGAGAGCAGTGTTGGAATTGCATCAGAAGTATCAGGCTTATTGGTTAAGTATAGTAAAAGCCTCATCCGCAAGTCATCCCCATGATTATTTTGTTCCTCAAACTGCAAAAGTTGGGCCCTCGGTTGCTGTCTGAATCCATTTTTCCTTTTCCCATGGCCATTGAAACAGAGTAATGATGGAGTTGCATTAACAGTTTCAAGGCTTATTGTTAAGGGTAGCAACCATCACACCAGCAAGTTACCTCTGCCCTTTTGAGTTTCTTCACTGTTTTCATCAGTAAAGATGCTCCAGGGAAGATTTGAACTCAACCTCAAACCATATCTGGTTAAAGTGAGTTTGAACTTTTTTCATAGCTGCTTGTTGCTGTGCAACTTATTTGTACCCTTACATAGACAGAGTACCTAATTTCACACCACCTGTTTATGGTCTAGCTCTGTCCCTGAAATAATAGGGAAGTGGGTAATGTCCCCTTAGATCTGTTCAGCCATAACATCTCAGGCTTATCTGGTTTCACTTTCAAATTATGGTCCAAAAGCCAAGTTGGTATCATCAAAAGAAGATTGGTCTCTCCATGTGCTCTAATGGATATTTGCAAATATAAAACATTGGATATTTGCAAATATAAAACATTGGTCTCCAGTCTTTTCAATAAGACTAGTCAGTTGTACAGTGTACAATTTGAAAAGTTTTAGGGTACCAAATACTATGGTACTGCATCCAAAATCTATCTTAATGGATGATATGGTTAACCTAGGGCCAGTGCTTCCATTAGGAAAACTGATTGCCGGGGGGTGGCAAAATCCCACCAACATGAGGCTCAGAGTGGTGCTGTACCAGAACCTTTATTGCCAAAAAAGGGAGTGCTATTCTAGAGCTACTGCTGCTGATAGGAGGGCGCATTGTCCTGGAGGTAAGTTGGGGGAGGTGGATGCATGACTGAAGGTTCACCTATGGCACCAAATAGTCTTGCACTGACACTCAGATAACCCCCAAATAACCTGCTGAGTATGCTAATTGAGAAAAGACCTCAGCCTTTTCAGAGCCATGCCTTTAATACCCAGTGCTGTTAACTGTTCCAACAATTTATTTATTCAAAATTATTTATTTCCTGCACCCTCCAAAGTTTGGGGGGGGGGGAGGTTACAAATAAAACATACATAATATAATTTGTGACATAAAATTAAGATAATTTGGACAACATAAATATAAAATACAATACAATAATATTCTTCAGAAAAGAAAATATAGATTAAGAAAAGAATAATTCAGTGTGGAAGATTAAAAAAGAGAAGACAAAAGTTAATAATGACGTGCGAAGGCCTGTAGATAAAGATGGTGCTTGAGAACTTTTTTGAAAACTTTTATGTCAGCAGTTAATCTTATGTTGGAAGGCAGTATGTTCCAAAGAATGGGACAGGTGATTGAAAATGCTAACTCTCTAGTTATGGTTAATCTTGTAGTTCTAGGGGAAGGAATTTGTAGAAGGAGCTTGATTTTTGAACTAAGGTTCTTGCAAGGGGTGTATATATGTAATGTTGTGGATAACTAGGTGGAATTGTTATTTTAGATCAAGTTGTGAATAATAGTCAAAGTTTTGTACTGGATGCGCCATTTAATAGGAAGCCAATGCAATCTATGAAGTACTGGTGAGATATGATCATGGTGCCTTCTATTGGAAAGGAGTCTAGCTACTGAGATTTGTAAATGTTGGAGTGGTTGAATGGTAGATTGAGGACGGCCTAGATATACCATGTTGCAATAATCTAGGCCAGGAAGAATTAGTGAACTATTGTACGAAAGAGGTTTGAGTCGAGTAGTAGTTTTATATGTTTGAAAAGATGAAGTTTGTAGAAAGATGTTTAAGTAATGCTTTGATATGTGTGGTTGTCAAATTTTGGATCAAGTGTGATACCGAGGTTACGGACTTGTTTCACGATGTTGATGGTAGAGTTGTCTATGTAAATGGATGCCGGGATGTTGTCAAATCAGGGGTTTCCTAAAATCAGTTTTTCAGTTTTTGATAAGTTTAGACTGAGTTTGTTGTGTAGAAACCATTTCTTAACTGTGGTTAGGGAGAGTTCTAGAAATGTAACTGTTGTTCCAGATATGTTTGGTTGGAAAATAGAATTGAATATCATTGGTGTATATTCTGTGAGCCATATTATCATTTGCAGCAGACAGGTCTAACATAATTGCTAATGAAACACATCCCCTCTCTGCATGCACTCAAATACTGTCGGTCAAGGCCAACAGCAATGTCTCTGTACTTTACTATGTCTAACACCAAATTGCAAAGGATAAAATCTCTCAGTAATGGTAACAGATTCCAGGAGTTACTCAAAACTTGCCTTCTCCTAGACTGTGAAGCTTAAGTTGTGGTCTAGAGTCTGACAGCTATGATTTAATGCTAAAAAAAAAAAAATAATGCAGTCATGCATTTGAGATGTAAAGAAGGTGGTGCAGTATATGGGGTGAAATTCTTCTGTGCACAAATCAAGTACAAGATCTGAGGGGTGATAGTATCTGGTCTTTTGGTGGCCAATCAGGTGAATATGGCAAAAGCCAGAAAGAAGCTTGGGTGCATAAGGAGAGGAATTGTTAGAGGAAAAAGGGAGGTGGTATTGCCTGCATATATTGCTGGTGAGACCTCGTTTGGAATACTGTATCCTGTTTTGGATACTGCACCTTCAATAGAATATAAACAGGATGGAGTTGGTCCAGTTGGTTCTTACTAAAACAGTCAATGGTCTTTGTTGTAAAGCGTATGAGGACATTTAAATATTCAAACATGTCTAGCCTAGAAGAAAGGTGAAACAGGGAAGATATGATAGTTATTTAAATACCTGCAAGGTTTCAATGCTCAGGCGGGTCTCTTTCAGTGGAAAGGAGTCTCTAGAAAGAGGGTTCAAGGAATGAGGATGAAACAGGATAGGTTGAAGAGTAACACTGGAGAACAATTTTTAACACAATTCCTGTAGAGTTCGATTTTTCAGCTGTTTTAGACTTAAATAGGCATGCTGATTTCAAAACTGCAGTTTTCTTCTATCACGTTTTTTCTCTACAGCCTATCTTAGGCCTGGATTTATCAAAATACCCTAAATATCGCATGCGATAGGAAAAGAGGCGTGTTTTATGGTAATAGGGGAGACAGAGCATAGCCTACCACCAGTGGGGGGGGGGGGGGGAAGAGAGAGAGAGACACACACACTAGCTATAAGGCCCTCATACTAGTATTTAGGTATTTATACCTCTATAGGAGGCCCACCTAGTTACATGAGGTGAGGTTTAGGTATTAGTGTAGGGGTTAGGGGCCACTTTGACATTCAGAGTGTGATTATACGAACAGAACAGTGCATTGTTGTGAAGATCTGATGACCTTCGGAGTGAGGAAATTCACCCAAAGATGAGATTTGTGCAATGTTCTCTCAACCTAGCTTGATGTTACCCAGGTAGAGAGTCCATCAAGCTAGGTTGTATGTTTGGTAGCAGAACTTTACTAAATGTACACAATTTGACTTACAGTAGCAATATATATAGCCTTTGTATGAATAAAATAACTCTAAACAGTATATTCAGGTAATTTTTTCTTTCATTTCCTTTGTATGTACATTTTGAATGATTTTTGGGACAAAGGGAGGGTATCCTGTAGTTTAAAAAGTTGACATGATAGAGAAAAACTGGGGTCATTTTTGGATTCAGATGTCAAAAGTTAGTCAAAAACATGTCAGATGTAACTCAACAAAAACTGTTCCCCTATGTAATTGATTGGCAGCCAGTGTAGCTCTTTTAAGATCGGAGTTATATGTTCATTTTTCCTGGTGTTAGTTAAAATTCTGGCTGCTGCTGACTTCTGCAGAAGTTGGAGTGGTCTAGTTGAAGAGGCAGGTAAACATAGTAGTAAGGCAATACAATAGTCAGTTTTTGAAAAGATGAGCGCTTGCAGGACTGTTCTAAAATCTTGTTTATGTAAAAGGGGTCTTAATCTTTTTAGAACATTTAGTTTGAAATAACCATCTTTAATTTTAGTATTGATCCACCGCTTTAAATTCATTTCGCTGTCAAGCATGACTCCAAGGACTTTTACTTCGTGTGTAATAGGGTATCTTTTGGAGTTATTCAATTCTTCAACCTCTATTTGCTTGTTCATTTTATGGCAGATAATGAGAAGTTCTGTTTTATTTGAATTGAGAGAGAAGCTCATTTGTGTTAATAGTTGGTTTATTGCGGAAAGATAGATATCCCAGAGTTTTAATGTGGAATCAATGGACTTTGTAATCGGAATTAAAAATCTGTACATCATCTGCATAAATAAAATGAGTTAATCCGAGACCTGCTAAAAGCTTGCATAAAGGAAGCATATAAATATTAAAAGGGTAGAGGATAACGAAGACCCTTGGGGGACACCATGTCTTAAATTAATTTGTTCAGATTCTTTGTCATTTATTTTAACCTCTTATGATAGTTGGTAATCCTCATGTCTTGAAACAGTAAGCCCAGCCCTGCAAAGTTAAAGTATGAAATTTCCCTCCATTTCTCACTTTCCAGACAAAGAGAAATTCTGAATCTTCAGTCCCTTGACTAATTACTTCCTGTACTCCCACCACTTTCAAATCTCTTTAGGTTTAAAATTGATATGTTTTTGCTTGAAGCTTTTTTTAAACATTAATTGAGGAATCTTGTTTATACAATTGTGATCATGTTTACATACACCTGACAGAATTTGTAAGATGTGTAGCATTTTAAGAAAACATGAGTGATCAGACAAAATACGTCTGTTATTTTTATTGTTTCAAATTAAACTATTATGCATCACAGAATAGCACAATCATCAAACAAACCATAGCAATAAAGGAAATAATGAAATGGTCCTGTTCAAAAGTTTGCCTATCCTTGAATGTTTAAGCTGATAGTATACACTGAAATTGATACCCAGATTGAGATGGCAGTGAAGGGTAGGTATCCACACCTGTGCCTTGTTTGATTGTAATTAGTGTCTTTGTATAAATAGTCAATTAGTTTCTTAGCTCTTGAGAAACCCTTGTGCATTTCATCCAAGGCTGCACTGACATTAGTGTTTATTGAAGCATGGGGAAATTAAAAAAAAAAAACAAAAACCTGTTAAAGGATCTGTGAGCAAAAGTAGTTCAACTTTATAAATCAGGAAAAGGATATAAAAAGATAGCCAAAGGTTTGAAAATGCCAGTCAAACTCTGATCAAGAAGTAGAAAATTATGAATTCTGTTAATATCAAGCCACAGTCAGGTAGACCAAGAAAATTTCAGACAAAACTGCCAGGAAAATTTTTCAGGATGCAAAGAAAAATCTACAAGTAACTTCTACTGAAAATACAAGCTTCTCTGGAACAAAGTGGTGTGGGTGTTTCAGCATGCACAATAAGGAGATATTTGAACAAGAATGGGTTGTATTGTAGAGTTGCCAGAAAAAAGCGATTGCTGCACCAGTGTCACAAAACAGCCTACTTACTATACGCTAAACAGCACCTAGAGAAGCTTCAAAACTTCTGAAACAAAATAATTTGGAATGATGAGACCAAAATTGAAATTAATGGTCACGACCATAAAAGCTATGTTTAAAGAGGAGTCAACACGACCTGTGAAGAGAAGCGCACCATCCCTACCTTGTAGCATGAAAGTGTTTCTTTGCTATTTTGGGAGTGTGTATTTACTGCAGCGACATAGGGAATTTAGTCAAAATTGATGGCAGAATGATTGGCAGCATATTATCAGAAAATATTGGAGGAGAATTTGCATTCATCTGCCAGGAAGCTGCGCATAAGGCGCAGTTAGACTTTCCCTCATGACAATGATCCAAACACAAGGCCAAGTTGAGCCTTCAGTGGCTGCAGCAGAAGAAAGTAAAGGTTCTGGAGTGGCCATCACAGTTTCCTGACTTCAATATTATTGAGCCACTTTGGGGAGAACTCAGACATGCAGTTCATGCTAGACAATCAAAGAATTTATAGGTTCTGGAGGCTTTTTTCCAAGAGGAATGGACAGCTGACCACATGAGAAAATAAAGGGCCTAAAAGACTGCAAGTCATCAGTAATGCAAAAAGGGTCAATACATGATATTAAGAACTAAGGGTATACAAACTTTTGAACAGGACCATTTTATTATTTTTTATTACTATGGTTTGTTTAAAGATTTTACTATTGTGATGAATGAATCACATTAAAAGTAACACATGTTTTGTCTGATCATTCATGTTTTCTTAAAATGCTACACACCTTACAAATTCTTCCAGGGGATGTAAACTTAGGTGCACAACTGTATATAAATATAAATTGTAAATGTTTATAAATATATTATAGAAAGGCATTCCAAGGAGTATTAGGGAGTTTTGCCTATCTCCAGGTAAAGAAGCAGCCTGATCATTGTTAGAACATAAGAAATGCTATACTGGGTCAGATGAAAGGTCTATCAATCCCAGCATTTGATGTCACTGATGGTGACCGATCCAGATCACAAGTACTTAATAGGATTCCATAGAATAAATCCTAATTCTTTTTGCTCATAACCATGGTAAGCGATGACCTTTTTTTTTTTTTTTTTTTTTTTTTGGTAAATATTTTAACAACCATCATATACAGTATGCAAACTTCAACTAGTACAGTATATAACAGTTGGTAAACCATATTAATTAGTATACATCAAACCTGAAACTGCTTTGTTAAAGCAATGACTTTTCTAAGTCTACATGGCTAATAATGTTATGGACATTTCCTCAAGGAACTTGTCCAAACCCTTTTTAAACCCAGTGTACTAACTGCTTTTACCACATTCACTTTCACTGTAGAAAGGCATATATATTTCAAGAATATTCTGAACTACAGTAGTATTTTTCTGAAACTGTACAATGCCTTCATACTCTTGCACATCAGTGCATTGAGGTAGGAGTTTTCCACTGATCTATACAATATACTTTACATTTTCATCGTGAAAGAACATTAATTTTCCAGAAGTAATTAATAGAAATCCAAAAAATCTTGAGTGCATAAGTTTTTTCTTGATTTAATACTTGC
This sequence comes from Rhinatrema bivittatum, assembly GCF_901001135.1. Classification (NCBI taxonomy): domain Eukaryota; kingdom Metazoa; phylum Chordata; class Amphibia; order Gymnophiona; family Rhinatrematidae; genus Rhinatrema; species Rhinatrema bivittatum. The sequence continues at coordinate 44,395,061 of NC_042628.1, read as the reverse complement.
TGGAAGCCTGCTTTTGCAGCAGTAACGGCCATGTGTTGTTTAAGCTAAGTGTCTACCAACTGTGCACAGTGGGCTGGTACAGTTTTTGCTCATTCTTTTTGCCAGAAGAGCTCAAGTTCTTTTAAATTGGCAGGGGATTATCATGTTTTCTATTGGATTCAGGTCTGGGCTTTGACTGAGGAACTTGAAAGCATTCACTTTCCTCTTGCTGACCCATTCCAATGTTGCTTTTCTATTGTGCTTAGGATCATTGTCTTAGTGAAAGGTGAATCTTTTCTCTACTCTTAGATCTGTGGCAGATTGGAACAGGTTTTCTTACAGGATCTGCCTGTACTTTGCACCATCTATCTTTTGGCTTTTAGCCGAGAATCCACCAGAAGATCTTATGGTTTTAAATGAAGGTAGTTTGCTGTCTGGTGTGAGGGCAAGGCTCTGGATCCTTTCTTTTGTCTGAAACAAAATCTGCTTTAATACCTCTTACATCGTTTAGTTAGTCCTTTAAACCAACTAAGGGGTCACCTTAATCATTTGGCACTTACAACCTGTATGTAAAAGGGAACACCATCTCTATACAGCCTTTAATTGTCAGATTTATGCAGGACTTGCTTCAACTGATATCTTCCCTCAAGTCACCTACAGTGTCTTTGGACATCATTGTGGTTTTTACTCAGGTGTTGAAATCCCCTTTGAGCCTCTGAATTCTTGTGAGCTCAAGTATCTAACTTGGAAGGTTGCATTTTTGGTGACAGTCACTTTGGCTAGTGATTTATCCACTTTATACCTAATTTCATAACAGGATGGTACTTCTATGTGCATCCCAAATGTTTTCCTAGTGTTGGATTTCCATCTTACTTTGCCATCCTTCCAACATTTTCCTTCACTCTTTGGACTGCAGGAGAGCAGTCATCTTTTACCTAAAGTAGACTAAAGCCCATAGAAAGTCCATTCAACTTTTAAGCAGTTTTTTTTTTTAAACTTTATTTTTATTCCACCTTTCAGATACCTCAAAACTGATTATATTGAGGTACTGTTACAAAATGCATCCATTCTTATTTGATAAATTACATCGCGTTCTGTTATGTGAAGGCCCAGCATCTTAGGACCATGGTGAAATTAGTTGTCATTCTAAAGTTCATCTCTTGTAGGCTGTGATGAGGAATTCATCCACATGCATACATCCCTGTACTGCTTAGACATGACTTCTTGGTGAGATAGTCATGTCATGGAGAACAGACATCTGGAATGTCTGTTCTCCATGTCACTTTGGAAGGGAAGAGCCCATCCTATCCCCTCTAGATCTCTTATTTTGGGGTATCATTCTTGTTATGAAAAGTGAGAAGATAGGTAAAAACAAGAGTTTCTACCCAATAGAGGCATGTTTGCCTGACAGTTTTATTGTTTTATGAAAGACTAGCGTTCACTAAGGAGTCCACTTGTGTGATATCAGTGAACTGCAGGTCTTCAATAAAAGCAAAGTTGCTTACCTGTAACAGGTGTTCTCTGAAAACAGCAGTTCCATCTCATCTTTGATGTTGTTCTCCAGTTAAAGGTGCATTATCTGTACTGAGGGGAGCAATGGGGCTGCCACTCTGCAGGAACTCCCATGCATGTATGGTAAAGGCCTGAAGGTGTTTCCAGAAAGTTCTGGAACAGATGTCAGTGTGTTACTGAATGTGTTCATGAGACCCACTTGTTTGACTAGTGAATTGCTGTCTTTAGAATACATTTATTGCATGTAAGCAAATTTGTATTGCTTGCAAAATATGTGCAGTATTCTTTCCTTCACTTTGGTACTAGTCTCACCTGTGTTGTAACAGTTGGTTGCAGCATAAGAAAGTTCATTTATTTGCTTTTGTACATTTGCAAAGGCATATTTTTTTTTTTACGTTTGTTGTATCAAAGCTGCTTATCCCTAACCCAAGTCATCTTTTTTTAGTGGAGACTTTTAGTTCTTGTTCACAAAGTTGATTTCTTCTTCTAGGAAAAGTTGCTGCATTATCAACAGCCTTTAGCATAACTGTAATAAATAATTGCATATATAATTAACCAACTTGCTTATTCTCTGTGTTTATTGTGGCTCCTCCCACCACTCCCCATGGTCTGAATTGAGATACCCTAGACAGGTGATGGTATATTAAATTATTGCCTGGTAACTTGCTAATAAATTATTTTGGGGTACATTTTGCAGGAATGAATCAATTTAACCCCATGTCCATAGGGAATGTACAGATGCCACAGGCACCCATGGGGCCCCGCACAGCTGCTCCAATGAATCATCCTGCACAAATGAACAACATGGGCTCTGTTCCAGCGGTATGTACTTCTTTTCTGCTGTCTAATTGTGAGACATTATGCTCATAGGGTATGAAGGTATGGTCCTTCTTTGGAGATTGTACTTTGCTCTCCTTGGATAAGCAGGACTAATTCAGTCTCATGTGGGTGATGTCGGCAAAAGGTGCTGATACAGAAAGTGCTCTCCCAGAGCCCAGAAAGACCCAGAAATCTTTGAGTATGCATGGGTATTTCCGCTCAGCCACTGCTATGTGGGTCTCCTCAGTTTTTCTTCCTCTGAAGTGAAAAGCTTTTGTTCTCTACAGCCACTCACAGTATCTTTTAAATATTTTCTTGATTTATCATTTTTTTTCTGTTGTTTTGTGGTTTCCTCAGTCTTTTTGAGCATCTCCTTTAAAAAAAAGAAAAAAAGGTAGTTCAATTTAGTTTTTCTTCTGCCTTTTTCTTAATCATGTCAGGAAGAAATCCTTTCAAACTCTGTGCCAAATGTAAGCATAAAAGGTCTATTTTTGACCACCATGAGCTCTCGCCACAGCTTGGGTCCTTCGCATGACGTGAGTAACTGCACAGTGTGTGAAAGAATATTCCTTAGAGTGCTCTCATACAGAGAGTTCAAGCTGAAAATTCAATTGTCCTCTCCTTCAGATGGCAAGGAAAGTAGAAGTTCTGAGAGGTGAGAACTTAAAAATAAAAGGTCAGTGTCTCTTAGGCACTGTATTTTGATTCTCCTGTCTTGTACCCTGAACACAGAAATGAGAGGAAACTATCTCCATCGGTGCCAAAGAGCTCCAAGGGAAAAAAGCAACATGCCGAGAATCCATTAGCACAAAAGACATCTGCACCATTATCATTCAGCACCAACATCACAACATCAAGTGCTGAAACTTTTGGGTACCAAAGCTATATCAACTTGATACAGAAATCTTATTAAAAAAATAAACAAAAACACCCTTCTACGGCTAAAAGTATTCCTCCCATTTAGGTGCCATAATTGGACACCTCTTCAGTAATACTTCTATTTATTTATTTTTATTTTATTTATTAACTTTTATTTACCGACATTCGTGAAACACATCATGCCGGTTTACAAAGAACTCAAGCGGGAGATACAGTAAAACAAAATGACATTAAAACAATATAAAAAAAATATTAACAAATACAAAAAATACAAAAACAGAAACAAAAACAAAAACAAAAAAAATACTTCTATCTCCTACATCCGGAGTACCACCGATTAATGCAGCAATTATGATTAAAATTTGTCCATAATTATACCAACATTATCCCTTCTTCTCCATCCCATTCCTTGAACTCATTTTAGAGAAGATCCTGAACCAGTTGGAATCACAATCTTCCATGCCTCCATACCAAAAGGTTCCACAGGTGCTTCAAGAAACTTCCCACAACTCCATTTATTGAGAGACATACTTCAAGAGAATATTCACTACTAATCTGTGACTCTGACAATGACCCTTGTCTGATGGCCCTAGTTCCTGCCATTCTTTTTTTTTTTCACATTCACAATTGTTATTATGATTTGATAGCAAATACAACAGCATATTTTCCAGGAACAGAACAAATCCATATACATGGCCATAATAACATCCATGTTTACTCACTTCCCCATTTACCTGCTAAAACCCCAAACTACTCTTCCTTCCTAAGAGGCAGGAACTGCAAGTACTGCAAGTAGATTGTTTGAAAAGAGTTAAGGATAAAAAGGAAAAAATTAAATATACAGAGATCTAAAGAAAATATAAGCAGATTCAATAAAAGCCACAAATTAAACAAACCCAGCCTTCTCTGTGTTGCTTTTGGAAATACTAATTTTATTAATGCTGGACAGTATACCAGGTCACATAAGGAGACCAAATCTTATCAAATGTGGAAACATTCCTCTACAGGGCCGAAATCCTAGATAATCGATACATTGACTTGCCTGCATAAGATTTATCAGCCAAAGTTGGGACCTCTTTGACTCCAAAACAGAGCTATCACAGAATGTGCTGCTAAGAAGATCTGGGAGAGCAATTTTTGAAGCAGGTCCTCCACATTTGGGACTGGCAAAGTCAATAAAGTATATCTAGGATTGAGAATATCTTCATCGATCCAAGCGGCCAGTAACTGCCAATAGACAAATATTACCCCACATATCCACTGTATATGATAAAGAGCCGACTTCATCGCAGCCCCTCCAGTATCTATTGTCCACTTTGAATATACATCTCATGTAGTCTTTCTGGGATATAGCACTTTATATAGCCATTCTCTATCAAAGTGGCTGAAGTGGAGGCCTTGCTCATATTACGAAAAGAGTTCCCATTCAGATTCTGTCAAAGATCATCCCAAATCTCTTTCCCAGCTCTGATAAATGTTGGAGGGCCCTTCAACTATACTATATCATTTAGAAGTGATGCCTTTTAAGACAGCCTTATTATAATAGGATTCAAGATAATGAGTCTTTAGCATTCCTCAAAGAGATAAAATGACTGAGTTGTGCATATTCTAGAAACTCCTGAGTAGCGGGGCCATATTTCTGAGCCAAATAAGTAAAATTCAAAAGTTTTCTCTCAGTCATCAGATCACCTATACAAGAAATCCCCTTTTCTTTCCAAGTAAGAAAAGCCGCCACTGGTAGGCCCGATGGAAACTCAAAGCTGTGGAATAAGTAAGTACTGAAGAAATAAGACCTCTCGCCCACCAATTTGGTACACCAAAATGACCAAATCCTAAGTGTTTCTCAGAGATGGAGGTAAGTTAGACAGAGGTCTCCAGGATTTTTCTCGCTGCCATATCAAGGCTTGTATAGGCATAGAACCAATCAGGTGTTACTCTAAACTGCTTCTGAGAGATCTTCGTATTCCAATCTACAACTGTTCTTAGTTCAGATACAACATGCCATGTTAAATTAGGGACACTTAGACCCCCTCTGTGTTTAGGCTGAAACATAACTAACTTAAGCACCCTCGGAGGTCTGCATCTCCAGTTAGTCAAGTACCTTTTTTGCCAGGATTTCAGCATCGCAGAAGATATCGCAATGGGGAGTGTTAAGAATAAGTCATTGAATCTAGGCAAGATATTCTTTTTAATAATTGCAATTTTCCCCAACAATGAAAAATTCCCCCCTCTCATTTCTTCAAATACAAAAATCGACTACTGCAATTCGCTCCTTCTAGGACTCCTAGCAAACACAATCAGACCCCTTCAGATGGTACAGAACTCCGCCACTAGGATCCTGACCAATACTAACAGAAGACAGCACATCACGCCCATACTTCAGAGCCTACATTGGTTACCCATCAAATTCAGAATTCTCTACAAAGTCCTTACGATAATCCATAAAGCCACTCACAACCTAACTCCTCTTGATCTTAATTTTCCTCTTCGTCCCCATGATTCTTCCAGACCAGTCAGATCTGCCTACAAAGGCACTCTTTACGCCCCCCCAGTAAAGACTACCTTAAGGAAACGTGCCCTATCCACCGCTGGTCCCTCGCAATGGAATGCTCTCCCCCCTGATCTCAGGCAAGAGCCATGCCATCTAACTTTCAAAAAAAAAAACTCAAAACTTGGCTATTCAGTCAGGCGTTTCCTTAACCGGATGAACCTTTCCCTAAATCAGGAATGCTCTCCTCTCCTGTATGTTTTGAACTCTACCTGGGCTAGAGGGGACTGTTCTTAATAGCATACTATCGGACATAAGCTCAATTATATATGTATTCACATTTAGTGCATCATGTTAATTTTTGTTCATTTGACAGTTTTTCTAATTAGCTTAGTTCTACCCCCGTTTTCCTAGTTCTATGTAACCCCTGTTCTATGTAATGCTTTTTGCAATGTTTCTGTTCCACTGTAAACCGATATGATATGTAACTCTCCACATGAATGTCTGTATATAAAAGTTCAAAATAAAATAAATAAATAATGGTAAATAGTTCAATTGAAATAAATCTTTGACATAGCTATTAAGAAAGATACCTAGATATTTCATCTTTCTCGCTGCCCATTTGAAGGGGTATTTTTGTTTAAGTATTCCCAACTGATGTTCTGGAACTGTTAAATTCAAAATTTCAGATTTATCCAAGATTACCTTTAAAACCTGATACATTACTGGCCGCATTTCCTCAACCACACCCGCAAGAGACGCATCAGGATTTGTCAATATGAATAAAATGGCATCCGCAAACAAGAATAACTTGTATTGTAACTCCCCAAGATAACGCCACTAATACATTTATTTATTTATTTATTTATTGTTTTTGTTATACCGAGTTTCATGATAGGCATCACATCAACCCGGTTTACAAATAACAAGGAGTGTAAGCATAACGTAACGTAAAAAACAATATTTTCAATAAGAACCTTGAACTTTAAATACAGTGAATCAGAAAAAGGGAGAGGGAAAGTTACAAAAAACAAGGAAAATAAACTTGGGATGGAAGGGGAGAAATTGAACAGCACAATATTTACATTTCAGCCTATTGATACATTAGAATAGCAAGTGAAAAAATAAGACTATGAAACGGTACATAGGTAATCAAATGAATAAATATGACACAGTTGTGAATGGTAATAGTATGATAAATATTCAGCAGGAATTAGTGAGAGAGGGTTTGAGGTTGGTTGATTCGTGTTTACATTCCATTATTGCATACGAGTTAGTGCTAGTGAGAGGAGGTTTTATTCAAGGCTTGGAAATGCTTTTTTGAAAAGCCAAGTTTTTAGTCTTTTCCTAAATGTTAAAGAGCATGGCTCTTGTCTCAAATCAGGTGGGATCGAGTTCCAGAGAGCTGGACCTGCTGATGAGAAGGCTCTGAGACTCAAGGATTTATGTTGGTAGGTTTTGGCCTTTGGCCTTTGGAATTTGGAGTGACTCTTTGTAGTGTTCCCTGATAGGCCTGGCGGAGGTGAATTTTTTAAGTGGTATTTGTAGGTCGAGTTGCGTGTGTTGGTTGATGGTTTTGTACATGATGTTAATGGTTTTGTACATGATTCTATAGTGGATCGGAAGCCAATGGAGGTTTTTGAGAATAGGTGAAATGTGGTCAATTTTCCTGGAATTTGTAAGGACTCTGGCTGCAGAGTTCTGAACCATTTGTAAAGGTTTGGTGTAAGAAGCTGGGAGGCCTAATAGTAATGAGTTGCAATAATCTAGTTTGGAAAAGATTATTGCTTGCAAGATTGTTCTGAAGTCCTGAGTGTGAAACAGCGGTTTTATTCTTTTCAGGATATGTAATTTGTAGAAGCAATCTTTGGTGGTTTGGTTAATGAATGTTTTGAGGTTGAGACTATTGTCTAGGATGGCTCCTAAGTCTCTTACGTGGGTTGTTTGAAGGAGTGTGGGTGGTTTAGGAAGTGTGTTATTGTTTTCCGGTGATATGAGCAGGAATTCTGTTTTCGAAGCATTGAGTACAAGGTTTAGACTGTTGAGGAGAAGTTTAATTTCTAATAGGCAACTGTCCCAGTATTCCATTGTTTTTGAGATTGATTCTTTTATAGGGATTACGATCTGTACGTCGTCTGCAAAAAGGAAATGTTTCAGGCTTAATTTTGTAAGTAGTTGGCAGAGTGGTAGCAGGTAGACATTGAAAAGGGTGGGTGAAAGTGATGATCCTTGCGGCACTCCTCTATTAGAAGGGTGGTATTGGGATTCTTTATTATGAATTTTGACTCTGTATCCTCTGTTTTCTAGAAATGTTTTGAACCAGTTTAGTGTGGCACCTGTTAAACCAATGTTTGCCAGCTGTTTTAGAAGAAGGGCGTGGTTGACGGTGTCAAAGGCCGCCGAGAAGTCAAGGAGGATTAGTAAATATGCTTGGCCTTTATCAATACCAGAGAGTAGGTAGTCCATGAGTGAAATTAGTAGCGTTTCGGTGCTTGCGGCTTTGCGAAAACCATATTGGTTTGGGGACAGAATACTGTGGTCCTCTAGGTAGTTGGATAGTTGGGTGTTTACCAGTTTTTCCATGATTTTAGCTATAAATGGTAGGTTGGAAATAGGGCGGAAGTTGTTGGGATCACATGCATTTAGATTTGGTTTTTTTAGCAGTGGCTTGATTGAGGCAGTTTTTAGGTCATCTGGGTAGATGCCATGTGATAAGGAGCAGTTTATAATATCTGCTAGGGTTTTTGCTATTGTGTCCGGGATAAGAAGAAGCATTTTGGTAGGGATTTGATCAAATGGGTGTGATGACGGTTTCATTCTTTTTAATACATTTTGTATCTCTGTGATTGTGATGGGTTCAAAGGCATTAAGCTGGATGTCTTTATTTTGGGGAAGATATGTGTTATCTGGAGACGTAGTGTTTGGAATCAGCTGATTAAGGAGATCCGATATTTTTTTGTTAAAATGAAGAGCCAATTCGTCTGCTTTAGTCTGGGCTTGTTCGGGTGGTATATCTGGAGTGATAGGTTTAGTGAGGCTGGAAACGAAGGCGAATAGAGCTTTTGAGTCAAAGCTGAGATGATGAACCTTTCGGGCATAGTAGTCTCTTTTGATTTTCAACGTGGTACTTTTGTAAAGATGGAGTGATCGTTTGTAATCAGAGAGTGAGGCTGGTGAAGGGGCTTTGCGCCATTTTCTTTCTTTTTGCCGAAGTAATTGTTTGAGTTTTCGTAGTTCATCATTATACCAGGGATGTCGTTTGGATGTATTAGCAGACCTTGTTTTGGTTGTCAGTGGGCAGAGAGTGTTTGCTATAGATTTTGTTATTTTGGACCAGGATTGGAGGGCAGCGTTAGGGGTAGATACTTCAATGAGTGGTAGATCCGAGGTTAGAGCTTTACTTAGATGTTCCGAGTTGCAAGGTTTTCTGTATAGGAAAGAGGGTCTTGAGTTGAGTTTGGAGTCTGATCGAGGTAAGGAAAAGCTGGTGGAGATTAGAGAGTGATCTGACCATGGGACTTTTTTGCAATTTGGTTGTTTTGTAAGAGAAATACCAGTGTTTGTAAAGAGTAGATCGAGCGTGTGGCCTGCTTTGTGGGTGGGTTTATTGATTTGTTGTCTGAATCCCATCGCTGACAGTGCGGTGAGGAGGGCTTCACAGTTTGTTGCAGTCCCCCGAATTTTGATGGTAAAAGCCTCCAAAAACAAAGCAAAATGTAGTGGAGACAAAGGACAACCTTGCCTGGTTCGTAGGCCAGTCAAATTATCCCCATAACCCCCATTAATCTTAAAGCATGCCTGGGGGTCATCGTATAGCTTCTCAATCCATCCCATAAAGAACTTTCCAAGGTGCATATTCACCAAGGTTTTGAATAGAAAGGGCCAGTGCACCATGTCAAACGCCTTTTCAATGTCGAGAGATAGTAAGAGAGATGGAATATTTTCATGCTTAACCCACCAAATGAGCTCTACAATCTTGGGACATTATCAGCTGCGGAATAAAGCCAACCTGATCATTGTGGACTAATGTTGAAATGACTGTTCATTCGAAATCTTAGGTAAGGAAATTGAAGCCAAATATGTATCTATATCCATTTCTGATATATTACTATTGCACGGTATAAGTTAGCATCAAATTGAAAGTAGCAAGTTCTGATATCAGCAGTCCCTGTAACAATGATGCCTTCTGCCTTTTTAACTTGTACTATGTGACTTCAGACCATTGAAGATTTCAGAGATCTACCTAGCAAGATATCTACTAGCCTTGTTTCCTACCTCAAAATAAACTTGAGACAATTATAACTGGTGTACTATGGAATCATCATCAAGTGCATTTAATTGGTCTCTGATCACATTTAGGTTCTGTAGTACCAAAGGATCTAAAGATTCTTTGTGAATGTTAGCCAAAGTGTTGATCTCTTTAAGATCCTTTCTAGCTTTTTCTTTTTATTTATGTCTAAACGAAACATAAGATATCAGCGCTCCTCGTATAACAACTTTGGAACATTATCATACAACAGCCGGAGAAACAGAACCTTGATTGTTAATATGAAAATATTCCTGTCTGTTTGTAATAAAATGAGTGCAAAAAGATTTATCTGTTAATAAAGTTTCATTCAGACGCCAATATCTTTTACCAATGTCATAATTTGTGAATTGTGGGTCAATCCACACAGATACATGGTCCGACCAGGTAATATTACCTATGTTGCACCAACCACCCTATTCATTATTCCCTTTTCTACCAAAAAAAATCTATATGGGAGTAGGAATTGTGAGGTTTAAAAAAAAAAATATATATAATTTCGAGATCTAAGATGGTGCTCTAGCCGCTGCACGCTGAGCATCTCTTTCCTTACCCTGCTTAGAGGAGACTAATGCCGCATTCTAGCCGAAAACGGAAGGCCCGGGAGAGGACTGTCTCGGAATCCTCCCCAGCTGGCCCCCTAATCGGACGATGGACGCCCACAAGCATCATAGATTTGGACGTCCGAGTCAGCAGTTGCCGGAGTCGGGTCGAGAAGACGGAACGACAGCAGACCCTCTCATGACTCTCTAATATCTTTATCGCTGGCTGAAAAGGTGGCCCCTGAGAATCCAGCAGAATCCAGATCCATCACACAGCGTCTGCCCTCATCGCGTGCAGATGACGCGGATCTCGAGGGCCATCCCGAGATCGCTATGTCTGTATACACTGTTGTGTAGCCTGATATTTTCGGTGTCTGAGGGGATCCCTTCCAGAGGATCTTTACAGCATCACGAAGATTTAACACAGGGTGTAGCGGCTTCTGATGGAATTCCCCAAGTAAAGGTCCTGGCTATGTTAAGACCTGAAGTATTTTCCCTAGAAACAATTTGGGATGCTATTGTTTTAAATGCCAAGGTAACACTTTAGCTCAACCCTGTGGTTAAGAAAGTTAGTGAGATTGGGTCTCAAGTTAGATTATTGCAAGAAGAAAATGTTAAAAATGTTCGGACTCTTGATTCAGTAAAACAAAATCTAGGGAATTTAAATGCTCAACAGCAAGCCTTAATGAAAGAAAATCAATTCCTCTTAAATAAGATTGAAAATCTAGATAACCAAATTCGTGGAAGAAATTTAAGGTTCGTAAATTTCCCTAAAGTCCCTCTTGTATTGGCATAGGATATGTGGACTAGATATGCTTTGGAGATCTTAAAGTTGCCAGAACAAACATTGCCTCCAACTACAAAAATGTACTATTTACCACCATTCAAGAAAAAAATCTATAGAGGATCAGAAGACTCAAGTATAGTCACCTTAATGTTTGAGATTTTAGAAACATCTGATACTGATTCGGCCCAACCAGTAACTTTAATTGTATCCTTCCTACTTGATTCGGACAGAGAATGGATCTTGAGAATGTATTTTAGGCATCGTACAGAATTGTTTCTTCAGTTGAAACTTCATGTTTCCAGATTTGGCAAAAAAAAAATTACTCAAAAGAGGAGGAAACAGTTTCTTATGAGACCAAGAGTATTACAGATGAGTGCTGCTTTACTCAAAGTTCCCATGTAAATGTCTCATTAAATATTGTCAAGCTACATATATTTTTTTTCACCCATCTCAACTTTCTAAATTTTTCTGATAGAATCTCTTCTTCAACTGATATATCTTTATCTGATGCTATATAACCTCATATGGCAGGGATTTTTCTTTAACATCCAGTTATTCCATATTAGCTAGTATTTCCTGCTTAGTTTTTCCTTAAAATTAATAGTCTTCAATGTGTGTGGGTCTCTCCAGTGTTGAGGGCTTGGAAGTTTGGCATTATTATTTTCTAATCTTTTTTTCTTTTTTTTTTTTTTTTAATTATTTATTTATTGATTTTTTAAAAAAAATATACAGAACAAACGTTCAAGAATTTCACATCTGGTTACAAAGTAAATGATTATATTTTACCGGAATTAATATCCAAAACAAAACAATTTCACCCTATGTGTAGTTATAGGAAATTTGTGGATCCAAGATGTAGAACAAGCAGTGTTACTAGGCAATATAAAACATAACTTACAAAATGTTTCAAAAATTAACCAGTGCCTTTCCAATAATACCTTCCCATCCCCTGGAATTATACAGAGTGGGAGTCAAGGTATATCCGTAGTTGTTCCGGTTCTCTGAATATATATCGAGAATTCTGATGGATGATCAAACAGTAGCATGGATATCTGAGGATATACTTTGCACCTCTGGCAATAACTTCTTCCCTCATAGCTATGAATTTTTTCCTTTTGATTTGAGTGTTTTTGGTTATATCCGGGAAAATTTTTAATGGATATCCATAGAATTTTAAATGCTGATTACAGAAAAAAGTTCTCAGAATTAAGTCTCTACCAGATGGTGTTGCGAATTGTATGAAGAGAGTAGCTCTTTCTTCAACTATTAAATCATGAGATTTTTCTAGTATGTCTGTTAATTCATATGAGGAAGTTTCCTTACAATTTTGTTCGGAACTTTTCCCTCTATCCCTCTGAGGCAGGTAATAAATTTTAAGAATTGTTGAAATCTCTTGCTCAGGAATTTTAAGAAGATTTAAATAGTTCTTGAAAAGTTCACGATGGGATAATAACCTGAGGTTTGGAAAATTCAATATTCTAATATTATTTCTTCTTAAGGAATTTTCAAAATTTTCCATTTTTACCATCTGCATATTTTCAGATTTAATTAGATTTCCTTGAATTTGCTCCAGTTCTGCTATTTTCTGTTCAGCTCCCTTAACAGAATTTTCCAAGTTTTCTACTCTCCTTTCTGTATCTTTGTGCTTCTCAATGCTTTCTTTCACCATTATAGTCAGAGACACAATCGATTTTTCCATAGATGTTATAGCTTGCATTATCTCTGTTAAAGTTACTTTATTTGAATTAAATTCAGAAACACCGCATACAACATGGATTCCCTCGTCACCCTTCCTCTCTTCCAAGGGCTCACCTTTCTCCTCGGCTCGCTGCTGTGCTGGGTCTAGTCAGTCTCTGGAGCCGGCTGTACTCAGGCTCTCCGAAGGAAGTGAAAGTGAAACTCCGTCACTTCTTCTCTGGACAACGGCTTCCCCAGCAGTACTTTCCTGTAGCAGGGCAGTAAAAATCTGCTCAGAACTCATCTTTCTGAGCGGATGGTCTGGTGTGGAAGGTGCACCCGGGCTCAACGATGTCTTGATAGCCAAGGGGCTCGACGACTGCTCCCCGCCGAAACCTCCAGCGGCTCCTCCCTCAGGGTGTACTTGCACTAGTCCGGCAAAGACCTCCTCGATTCGGGGCTGTCTAGCAGAGGAAATCGGAGTAGAGGTTTTTTCTCTAATTTTTGCTTTTCGTTTTGTGTGGGGCATCTTGCCAACCCAGCTAGAGGTGAAAATGAAATATTTCAGGAAATATTAAAGCAAAAATTAAGAAGTTTCGCTCCGGAGCTCGGCGTCAGCCATTCATTTATCCGCGGCCATCTTGGCATCTTTTTTTCTTTAAACTGTTAAACATTTCTTATTGATAATGTCATTGTAATTTACCACTTTCAAGAATTTTCTTGAATGTATATCATTAAAAATGCACTAAATAAAATTTTTTTTTTTAAAAAGTATAATCACTTGCAGAAGGAAAACACTGCCGCTAAATATCTACTAAGTTCCAACTTTCAAGCAAATGAGTTAATGCAGTACGTGCACCTCGCACACCACTTACTGTTATAGAAGAATTATCCATACCAGGGGTTCTAGTTAAATTGAAATCACCTCTATTCATTAGGTTGCCTTCAACATGAGCTAGCAATAATTTTTCAAGAGAAACAAAAAAGATCTCTTGATCTGTATTAGGGATATATATGCAAACTATAGTATACCCCCCCCCCCCCACACCACCACCACCACCTTAATTTGTAGCAATAGATAATTCCCTTTGGGGGTTAGCAAATTGGAATTTTATCTCATACACAAAATGCTGTGAAAACATTATACCAAGTCCAGTGCATTTCCCTTCCTTGTGGCTGGATGCAAAATACCTATCAGGGAAATCCATGGATTGCTTTAGATGCTCATAACACTTTCTTAAATGAGTGTTTTGAAGCATCACTATAGAAACCCTAGATGGCAAAAGGTCTCCATAGAGCAGCTTTCTTTTCCTTTATGAATGCAATCCTTTAAACATTAAGGGAAAATAATCGAAAAATAGCCATAATCAAAGTGAACGGTTAGTGCATAGCCAACATAGTTACTGAGTCAATATTTTCGAACATTTCTCCTATGAAATAACACTAAATATATCTTGTTCCTTGCAACTCAAGGAATCATTTACTAACCGACCCACTTCTCTCACCCACATCCCCCATAAACCTAAAATATGATCTGCTAAACCCCACCATGCAGATCCCACTTTCTGAGAGGAGGTATAAGCATCAGTGCAAAACAGTCCAGCACCCAGCTCCCACATAGCATATGAAAACCATATACCAGCATTAAGTCATAAGCATCAGAAAAGAAATAATCATCAGCGAGATATTTAGCATTTAAATAAAGCAGCTAAACTCTGCACAAGTCAACAAAAAAAACCTGACAATTTCAAAGCTATGAAGTCCCAAGAAATTCAACGAGGGACCAATGGAGTAGCTTGCAAATCTCCTGATTGCCGCTGAAATCTCTTTCCTCCTTTGTCTACTTGTTGCCATCGAGGGTACTGTTCTTTTTGAACAACTGAAGGCTTCAGTGTAGCCACTGAGAAAGTAGCCGCAATTCCCGCTTTTTCAAAGATTTCCGCTGCCTCACACAGCTCTTACCTGATGCGATGTTCCTCTGCTTGAGAAAAGCAGGCCAAAAGAAAATGTCTAGCAATATTTAATGTTTTCGGACCTTAACAGTGCCGTGACTTCTTTAAGTTTCAAACACTTTTTCAGTGTAATAGGAGCCAGATCAGTGAAGATACTGATTTTTATTCCCTTCCCAGGCCCAATCAGGTTGTGCTTTGTATACAGTGTTGAGAATTTGCCTCTTAACTGGGAAGCTGTGAGCATGCGATGATGTCTCTAGGTCTGTTCCTCCACCTTTGGGCCAAGAGTTCTATGTGATCTTTCTAATTTGATTTCCACCAAAGATTGCCCAGCCGGAGGTAGAGGAGAAGTGAGCAGCTCTATGCAAATAGCGATGATAACAGACTTACAGTCCTCATATGCGGAGTTCTTGGTACCCCTCAAAACCACAGATAACACCTATGGGACCTGTTCTCCAGGTCCTCAGGGTTGTTCAGAATAGAATTCTGTTCCATCTGCATTTTTTTATATTGACTCTGAAGATGATCTAGGGCGGTGGCTTGCCTTCAGTTCATGTGTCAAGCTCATCAACGCGCCGCCCCAAATCCGTGAACTCTTCTTGTAGATCTTCCATCATAGCTAATATTTCCTGTTCGTGTGCTTTCATGTCACATTGAAAACTGCTAAATCATTCCCGGAATTCTCTGGAAGTTAAGTTGCCCTTTGCTGTCGCTGAGGCCGACTCCGATGTAGATGGATCTGCATTATCCTTGCTGCGACTTACATCATCAGTTTGTGGTGTTCTCGCCCAGCTCTACCACATGTTTGCTAAATGCAAACTGCTTTAGATTGGCCAGTTTTTTCTTAGGTATTATGGTTTGGTCAATGACGTCCATAGCGGATTTAAAAGCTTGACTCCAATGGCTAACTTAATAGTAGGATTATAAAACTGAGAAATAGGAGCTCTGTTCTAGGTATCCATGCTGCCCAATGATGTCACTTCCGCCCCCTTCTTCCATTCAAAGTAAACTTATAAATGTATGCAGTAGGAAATGTTAATCTTTACTCTGCAAACTCCAAGGACCCTCTCCCACTCAACTCATTGGCCTTCTGAATGGTGTCAAAGTTCCAATGGGGCCCTTATTCTGAAAATTTTGGGGATCCTTGCAACTCAAGGAACCGTTTACTAACCGACCCACTCCCCTCACCCATATCCCCCTGAAACCCGAAATATGATCTGCTAAACCCCCCCCCCCCCCCCCCCCCCCCCAATGCAGATCTCACTTTCTGAGAGGAGGTATAAGCATCAGTGCAAAACAGTCCCGCACCCAGCTCCCACATAGCATATTTTTGACTTCCCCCCTGTGCTTGCTACCAAGGGTGATGGCCCACCTATGACATTTTGGCACCTTTTCTGGCCTCAAAATAAATTTAGACAAATCTGAGACCTTAGATGTAACGAGTGCCCTAAAATGCAGGTGCCCTGACACCTTCCCACTCTGGTGGGTAGACAGAGATGAGATTTTTGGGCATTAAGATCCCTACTAACATTACTAATTTATATATAAATGCAATATAATGCCTCTGCTTCACAAGACGAAAGAAAGACTGGAACACTGGAGAGCACTCCCTCTATCCATCAGTGGCAGAATTCAACTATGTAAAATGATGGAGCTCCCACGTTGGCTTTCCACCCTCCAAATGCTACTGGTGTGGCTTTTAAGGAAACACAGCAGAGCCCTTGAGCGGAGTTTAGGAGCATTCCTTTGGAAGGGCAAACTAGAACGGATTGCGCTGTCTACATTGCAAACTCCCTTGGAGAAGCGGGGTATGGACTGCCCGAACATACAGGATTACAATTTAGCATGCCTTCTTCGGCATATCTTGGACTGTCTCTGGGGATCCGACAAATATACACCTACAGGGTTTCTACAGGCCTGTTGTGGCTCCACGAGACTTCAGAACCTCTTGCATATCCCCAGCAAGGCTCTCTCCAGGGAGATCTCTCGAAACCCTTTCCTGTCCAGCTGCAGGTTCGTGTGGCGTGGACTATGTCGCAGACTTAGTGTCATGGGAAATCTCACCTTTCCTTTTGATCCGCGGTCATCCCGGCTTCTTTCCGGGATTGGGACACTCGGTACTTGCCGCGTGGGAAGCCCAAGGACTGGAATTTCTATACCAATTTCTGCATAAAGATACGGGAGAGGTACTCATCTTCACCGCTTTCAAACAAGAATATGGCTTTTCTAACGAGGAATTCTGTATGTACTTACAGGTTCGACATGTCATTGAACATGATTTATTACCGAGATCGGCCGCGCTAAATGGGCCGGCTTTTGCTAAATTCTTTTCAACTCTGCAAGGGAAACCGGCAACCTGCACTACCTTGAAAAGGGCACTAGCAGGCCTGGTGGCACCAGGGACATTAGTGGAGCTTGCAGAGTATTGGACTAAGGAGATGAGCTGTAATGTTGCCCCGGACACTTTGGAGCGCTGTGTTGCCAGTCTCAAACAAATCTCCGACAATGTGGTATTGAGGGAAACACAGTACAAGTTCTTGAGACGAATCTTTATCTCCCGCCTATGGGCAGACAAAATTAAACTGACAACTAGTGCCACCTGCATCAAATGCCAAGCCGCTGATGGCACCTTATTTCATTTATTTTGGAGCTGTGATAAAGTACTTGCATACTGGTACGGCATCTTGAGTTTTTTTAATGGCATCTTGGACACATCTCTACTGATGGACCCACACCTGTGCCTCATTGAAGGACACCCAGCCAGACTCTCTTTCCACTAAACAGAGGGTGTTTCTGCAGCAAGCCTTTTGGCTGGCGAAGCAAGCGACACTGGACGTGTGGCTAAAGGAGGACCCACCCTCTGTGACGTCCTGGAAGGTGAAACTGCATCGCACTGCAATATATGAGCATATCACAGCAAAACAGTTGACCTCTGCCAAATACAAGGAATTCATGGATAAATGGTCAGCGTTCCTTCTATCTTTAAGTGTCAGAGCCCGGAGTAGACTCTTTGAGATATCGTAATCACTGCCATGGGACCCCAGACCAGTGCCGGGACCACAATGCCTACAATTACATACGACAACAATCCTAACAATTCCATCAACACTATTGTACTTATACCACTAAGAAAGGCATGGCGGAAGCTATGATTGTGTCTTCCACTATAGCAAATGAGGGAAGGGGGGGTGACCAAGTTGTACTTTTTCCTGTTGTGTTATGACTGCGATATGGTTATTAATCTGTAAAATTGAAAAATTAAGGATTAAAAAAAAAAAAAAAAAGTACTAAGTGTGGGACAACCCATGAAACTAACTAGTAGCAGATTTAAAATTATTTCGAGGGAGTATTTTTCAGTCCATGCATAATTGAACTATGGAATTTGCTGCCAGAGAATGTGGTGAAGGTTAGTACTTTAGCCAAGATAAAAATTAAAAAAAAAAAAAATTATCCATATATTTAACATTCTTATCCAAATAATAAGCCCATAGTGGAGTACAAAATTAACAAGATAGTACATTTAACTAACATTTCTACATATTGAAAAATCAAAAACATTAGCCATGTGATATAATTATTTCAATCATGCAATAATATTCATATAGTACTTAAAAAAAAAAAAAAAAAAAAAAGTAATAAAATGAATATAATCTGCAGCCTGATTTTAATAGCCAGTGCTATCCTACAGGCCGATACAGTACAGTGCGCTCCAGCGGAGTGCACTGTTGACCCGCGATTGGAAGCGCGTTTTCGACACGCTAGCTTTACCCCTTATTTAGTAAGGGGTAATAGTGCGTCGAAAACTCGCGTCCAAACCCCCCCCCCCCCCCCCCCCCCCCCCGAACCTACTAGCGCCCGCAACATGCAAATGCATGTTGATGGCCCTATTAGGTATTCCAGCGTGATACAGTAAGTAAAATGTGCAGCCAAGCCGTACATTTTATTTTAAGAAATTAGCACCTACCCAAAGGTAGGCGTTAATTTCTGCCGGCGCCGGGGAAGTGCACAGAAAAGCAGTAAAAACTGCTTTTCTGTGCACCCTCCGACTTAATATCATGGCGATATTAAGTCTGAGGCCCCCAAAGTTTAAAAAAAAAAAGTTAAAAATTAAAAAAAAAATTTGAAATGGGCTCGTGGGTTGAAAACTGGATGCTCAGTTTTGCCGGCGTCCGGTTTCCGAACCCATGGCTGTCAGCAGGCTCGAGAATCGACGCCGGCAAAATTGAGCATCGGCTGTCAAACCCGCTGACAGCTGCCGCTCCTGTCCAAAAAGAGGCGCTAGGGAAGTGCTAGTGTCCCTAGCGCCTCTTTTTGCCGTGGGCCCTAATTTAAATAAATTAATTTAGTGATTCGCGCGCACAGGAGAGTGGCCTGTGCGCGCGCCGGGAGATTTCCCGCGACTTTTACTGTATCTGCACGCTAGTTAACTACATTTAAAAGGCCTGATTAAAAGGAAATGCTTTAAATTTATTACGAAAACGTAGAATATCTGTTGTTCTTTCAGAGGTCCAATGGGAGGGCATTCCATAGCACAATTCCCATTTAAGAAAAGGACCTATTATGTGTCTGCACTCAAAGTATAGCTATTTCTGATGATCTGTAATCTTGAGAGGGCTCATTGAGTGAAAGAATGGATTGCAGATAGGTTGCAGCATTGCCTCTGATTGCTTTAAAAGTTAACATAATCACTTTAAATTTAATGTAATAGCTAATGTAGTTTCTTGAAAACTGAAGAAATATGGTCTTGATGTGCACCGTCAGATAATTCAGGCCATTGTGTTGTAAGTAATCTGCAGGACTTGGGTCAAATAGGAGGCTAGGATATACTGAATTAGAGTAATCCAATGTCTGATAGTACCAAAGACTGCATAATTTCTACAGTAATTCAGTAGGAGTTTAAAACGGTTTTAATTTGTGGACGGGTCTAAATTTAAAGAAGGCTACTCTAGCTACAGCTCTAACCTTTGCTTTCATGGACAATATTGGATCAGCAAGCTTTAGGTGGTTCTGCCTCTTGCTTCTGGGAGTGAGCAACATGGAATTGGCTTTCCTATTTGGGATCTGACCAGTATTTCAAAGTGATCTAGACACTGGAAACAGGATTCAGGGCTCAATGCATCATTGATTTGATTCATCTTGGCACCAAGTATGTTCTTAACATTTTTCCCTTGGATATGTATGCATAAGAAAGAAGCTGTACTTCATGCATTGGCTTGCAGAAGAGCCTTTGCCTTCTCTCTAGAGCAGAATAAAGCCCTTAGAAAGTCCATGCAACTCTTTATTTTTCTATGTCAATAAAATGGATCTCTTGTTGACATAGAACACTATTTCTAATTGAGTAGCAGTTTGCATTTCTCATTATATTGCCATGGCAGATTTGACCTGAGGTATGTGAAGGCCATATGGCCAGGGCCATGGAACATCAGCTAGCAATCTATGACCTATCTCCTTAAGTGAGATTTGTAGAGCAGCAAGGTGAAAATTCAGGCTAACATGTTCATTAGTCATTACTGTATAGATAACTGCTTTCCAATCTGAATTCTAGGTCATACAGGTTATAATGGAGCACAACTCGTATCATTGAAAGGGCCCAGTTTTGGTCATTTTTGGGTTATCTCATCTTTTATGATATATATTGCATTGTAAAAATGTGTAATGCCTCTTAAGAGTAGAGGCATTGGAGCATCTAAGATGGTGTCTGGCATCTCACTGCAGAGGGTTTTTTGTTTTTTTTTAAATTCTCCTACGTATGACTGTAATACTTCATGGGGAAAATGAAGGGTAAATCTTGAGTTTACCCTTCATTAGACACTTCATTTCATGTTGTTCATAGTTCAATCAACAATTGTGTGATTTCAGTGATTGGTGATACTGTTTTGGCAGGCTGGAAGCCAGAGGGATGGTGCCATTATCTTTTGGCGTTGTATCTTTAAGCCAGCGCATATGTCGGATGAGCAAATTTCTTCACAGTTTTCCAGCTTTCAACCTGTGATGCCGCCACTACTTCCAGAGTGTTCTGCAAAGACAAAATTGGTGCTCACCAACCTGGGGAACGATCAGATCCTGGGAGACCTACTGATGCAGATGGAAGTTACGGCTTCAGGAAAATCTTAACTCAACATCTGATTAAGCAATATGACAGGGTTGTTACAGGTCCTTGGTTCCACTCAAATATATTTTTGATCTCTAACTCATATTGTATTATAAACATGGATCAATCTTAGAAACTGAAAACTTTCTGGCAATGTTAAGACTTTAGAAGAACAAATTGTGACTGTGAGATCAGTTAACTCTTTATTTAAATAAAAAAAAAAAAATCAGGCCCTGAATTGCAGGAAGGGAAATTTAATATCTTGCAACTCTGTTAATCTGAGACAATTTTGAAATAGTAATGAATGTTCTGCCTATGGATTTTTATTTAAAAGATATTTACCTAGTAACATAGTAATAATGGCAGAAAGACTGGTCCTTTCAGTCTGCCCAACAAATTGCATATGGTAGTAATCACTGCTTTATGAGGTTACTCCTTTGTCTATTTAGGGTAGTAACTGCTGCTCTGTGCTGGTTACCCCAAGCCTTATGTTAAGGGTAATAATATTTACAGATCAAGAAGATACTAGAAAAATCCCTGACAAAATACAATCCTAAAAATTGCAAAAGGAAACCCTAATAATATTTAACAATACTTTTATTACAGATTTTACAAAATTCAAATATACATTTTTAAAGACATTTTAATACATATTTTGTAGTTGAACCCTGAAACAAGCTCCAAATCACTTTTCAACCATATACATGGAAGGTGTTTGTTACAACTATATGATAGTTGTAACATAAAAACATTACTCAATCACATAAACACAAAAACATTACTCAATCACATAAACTACCCTACATCAATCATATATCCACACCACTCACAACCACAGTCACACTAATTTAAGATCACAGCTCAATTTTGACCAATACGTTACAATAGGTATTACACTCTAAGATTATACATCAAACATTTTTTTAAATCCTCACACAAGTATTGAATTTTCTGTAAAGATATCAATTATAAAACACAGATTCCGGTCTTTAACCCCCACAAAGTCCCCTGTTTTGCTAGGATTCAACTTCTTTAGTGGGATGTTTTAACAAATACTGTGAGGGTGTTTGGAAGACGCTTTCTACTGTGAGTAATATTTTCAGTGGCACATTATTGAAACATCTCAGCTTCAAAAGATGTCTGATGATCAAGGGGTAAAAGGAGCACTTAGTGTTGCACCGGAGGTGGACCCTTGGGCCGAGGTGGGGTTAATGCAACCCGTAGGAAGGATCCTTCAGGACGCCACCGTTGGCAAGTGAAGTGGGCTGATGATGGACGGAGGCCAGCTGGTGCTTCACCAATACCAGCCCTCGATCCCCGCGGGTTGAGCCTTTGGGTACTGGGGCCGGCTGGACTTAGGTGGGCCTCCGTATGTTGTCATCGATGGAAGGATCAAGGTCAGCCCAGAGACAGCAACAGAGGAAAGATACAGTCTGTACTGGACAAGGTAGAGTCCTGGAGACCCAGGCGCCAAAGGAACAAAGTCTGACAGAGGGCGCCGAAGCCTGAATAGGCCAAGTCCAGGACGTAGACTGAAGAGGCATCGAGAGGCAAGCTTGAGTCAGGGCTGGCGGCGATCTGGAAGCGGTGGCAAGCAAGGCTGAGATCTGAGCAAGGAGAGACAGACGTAGTCAGGCACTGCAAAGGTCTGGGTCTGGAGATAGGCAACAGAGTAGTCAGGCAATGCAGAATTCCGGTTCTGGAGAGAGGTAACGGTGTGGTCCGGCAAAGCAGAGTCAAAGTCTGTGAAGGCAATCCAAGGAAGGGTTGAAGAATAGAAACACAGGAATGAGGAGAATCCCTCAGGAGGCAATGAGTACTCGACCAGCGAGGAGATCTGTTGCAAAGGCAAAGCTAGGGAGCAGAGCCCGGGCTTATATACCAGTGCTCAGCAGACGTCATCTTCCGGGGCTGTGGCTCGGTTACTGCCAAGAGCCCTATTTATGTCACAGTGATGCACGCGAGCGCCTAGGGAGGGACACGGCGCAGGGTAGCAGCGTCTCTCGGCAGGCCACGCGGAGGGGCCCGACGAGGAGCACCAGGGTCTGTAGCTGAGCCGTAGACACCAGGGGTGGCCTGAGGACGGAGCAGACAGCCTACCGCCGCCAGAGGTGAGGGACCAGGCACTGAAGTCACTTGAGAGAGGTGAGGGGGCCAAGCCGCAGGTCTGCCATGGACGGCACGCGTAACACTTAGGGATGACAAAGCCATAGCATGGAGACTAAATTAATTCTTTGCTTCAGTATTCACTGAGGAAGATGTAAAATATATACCCATGCCAGAAATGATATTAAAAGGTGATGATTCGGAGGAACTGAAGCAAATCTTAGTGAATCTGGAAGGTGTACTAGGGCAAATTGACAAAATAAAAAGTAGACCAGATGATATACATCCCAGAATGCTGGAAAAAGATGAAGAGTGGAGTGCCCCAGGGATCTATTCTGGGACTGTTGCTTTTTAATATATTTATAAATGACCTGGAAATTGGAACAAGTGATATGATTAGATTTGCTGATGACACAAAATTATTCAAGGTTGTCAAATCACAACAGTATTATGAGAAATTGCAAGAGGACATTGTAAAACTGGGAAACTGGGTATGCAAGTGGCAAATGAAATTGAATGTGAACAACTGCAGATTGATGCACTTAGGAAAGAGTAACTCAAATTATAGTTGCACAATGCAAGGTTCCACTTTAGGAATTACCATTCAGGAAAAGGATCTAGGTGTCATTGTTGAAAACAAAGTTTAAATTTTCTGCTCAGTGCGCAGCAGCAGCAGCCAAGTAAGGAAATATTATGCTAGGGGTTATTAGGAAAGGAATGGAGAATAAAACAGAGAATATCATAATGCCTCTATCACTCCATGATGTGACCTCATCTTGAATATTGTGTTCAGTTCTGATCTCCACATCTCAAGAAAGATTTAGCAGAATTAGAAAAGGTACAGAGAAGGGTGACCAAGATGGTGAAGGGGATGGAACAATTCCCCTATGAAGAAAGGCTAAAGAGGTTTAGGATTCTTCAGCTTGGAGAAGAAACTGCTGATGGGGAGATACAATAGAGGTCTATAAAATGAGTGGAATGGAACGAGTAAATGTTAATCAGTTGTTTATTCTTTCGAAAAGTACAAAGACAAGGGGTCCCAATGAAGTTACTGGGTAATACATTTAAAACTAATAAGATAAAATAGTTTTTTTACTCAACACATAATTAAGCTCTGGAATTTGTTGCCAGAGGATGTTGTGAAAGCTGTTAGTATAGCTGCATTTAAAAAAAAGGTTTGGACAAGTTCCTGGAGAAAAAGCCCATTAACAATTATTAAGGGAGAGTTGCAGAAATCCACTGCTTATTCTTTGCATAGGCAGCTTGGAATCTGTCTACCCCTTGGGATCCTGCAGGTACTTGTGACCTGACTTGGCCATTGTTGGAAACAGGGTACTGGGCTTGATGGACCCTTGGTCTGACCCATTATGGCAAGCCTTATGTTCTCATGTTTAATCAATGGCTTCTGACAGGTATGTTTCATCAATTCGACTTTCAAAACTTCACCATATGTATCTTGTCAAACTCTCATGTGCTATGAATAAATAAAATAAAAAATATATAGGCAACTTATGACTTAGAAGTTTATTTTATTTTTCAAACACTTGGGCTCTTATTTGGCAGTGAGTTGGAGAAGATGGCAAATAGATGAGGGGAAGCCCAGGTCCCTTGTTTGCTGGAAGATAAGCCAGCTTCACATCCTTTTTGGGCAAGTGACTGCTCTCAAGACTACAGGTTATTTTGTCTTTATTGGGGGGGGGGGGGGGGGCTTCCTCTCAAAGAACTTGTCCCTTTGGTTGGTCTCAGTCTTTTCGTACCAGAAGGCCTCTGAAGGATGCAGGCTCTGGGAGTGAAGCCTCTCAATCTTCTCAATTTAGGTTTGTGGACTCACCTGCTGAGAGAGGAGATATGCAGATGCCTATCTTTCTTTTATCACAGGTTGGTTATGAACTAAATTTCCTTTGCATTCCTCTGGATACCTTTGATTTCTCTATGCAACAACACTCAGAAGAGGGTGGCAGGGGAGACTACTTTAAAGAGGCTGTTGGACTTAATAGCTGTAATTCCTGTTCCCAAATTGCAAGAAAATACAGGCTGCTATTCCATCTATTTTGTTGTACCCAAGAGGAGGGGTCGTCCTGACCCATTCTGAATCTCAAAGGAGTCAGTCGTCTTTTGAGGGTGACTCATTTCCAAATGGAGACTGTGGACTCTGTAATAATGGCAGTACAATCAGAGGATACCTCAAAAACCTGGGCAGGGTCTGAACACAGGAGCTGTTGAAATAGATACTGTAATTTAGCGAAAACATTTTGTGCAAACTAATCCTTCCCTCCTAAGAAACTGATAGTTGTTCCCAGCAACCAAATCCTGCTTTATTTTACTTAAAATAGGCCTATAATTCTTAGTATACAAGCTTTTAAAATTCTTAGTAACAGATCCCAAAGTATTTAAAACTATTTCTACTTGTCAAAAAATAGACAAACAATCCGGAAGGGGCATTCAGTCATGGAGAATGATAAATCTGAGATGTTCTTTTATTTTATATCCTGTCAGCCTCCCAAGCTTAATAAAAAGGTCAAGCAACGTGGGAGTAGACACACGAGGTTTGGTCAGGTATAACAGAACATGATCCGCATATAAAGAGATAATGTGTTTGGAAAACATTTTTGTTCAGCCTCTAAATTCTGTGCATTTCCTCCAGGACTTCAGTGCTAGCAATTGGACCTAAAAGGCTCTTTGG
This sequence comes from Rhinatrema bivittatum, assembly GCF_901001135.1. NCBI lineage: Eukaryota > Metazoa > Chordata > Amphibia > Gymnophiona > Rhinatrematidae > Rhinatrema > Rhinatrema bivittatum. Next base: position 44,369,240 of record NC_042628.1, on the reverse strand, counting down.
TTTCAAGTATCTTGCTTTTATGAAGAAAACCATGAAAAGTTTGGGGATGCTCCATGTACAGGAGACAGTTCTTTGGCAACTAAGTCAAAGAAACAGTAGATCTCAAAAGACCACAGCTTCACTGAACCTGTCAGCATATACATCGGAGGAACCATCTACAAGTAGGAAAACTCAGCCTCAGCATTGTAGAGGGCAGTATTTCTATTTCTGTAGCCTATCCCCCTTCCAAAGGCCTCGTCATTAACAGATCAAGCCTTGTTCCAGGAAAATAGCACAGCTCAAGGCCATTTAAGCATCGTAATCAAAGCCCAATCCCAGTTTTTGACTGTAAAATTTTTTTAAAATGTACAGAATTGGCTTTGAGGAGTCTTCCAGTTGGAGGGAAGTCTTCAATATTTCAACCAACAATGGCTTCTAATAATGACAAATCAGGCACTTAATTATAAATTAGGATTACCAATTAAATTTCAAAAGTGTACCTCAAATCTTTCCTCCAGGGAATCATTTCACCAATGTGTTACTTTTTTAGCAGCAACTGTCAGCTTTTCCTGCAACAAATGTAGTGGAGCCAGTCCCAGTGTTGGAAAAGAATACAGGCTTCTACTTCAGTTACTTTCTCATAATAAAAAAAAGAATGGAAGGGTCCTTTGCATTTTGAATCTAGAGATCTCAACAAACGTACAAAGAAAGAGAAGTTTAGGATGAATTCTCTAGGTGCAGTTATTCCTCATTTAGATCATAGAGGATGTCAAGGATGCTTGCTTACGCATGCATTTCAGTTCACAAAGATCAAAGGAAATCCCTACGGTTTCATTATAGCAACTGGATATTCAGTATAGTATCCTCCCATTTGGATTCCAAGATAGTCACAAAATACCTTGCAGTAGTAACGGCCCATTTAAGGAAATCCAACATTTTTGTATTTCCCTACTTAAACATCTGATTCATATCCAGCAATACCCTTCAGGGAGCGCATGCATTCACTTTTGCTGCAATACAGATTTCTCAAACCAATGGGATTCATCATTAATTTCCCGAAATCTAACCTGCATCCTACACACATGCTGGATTTCATAGGGGTTTATGTGCACTTTACACATAGAATGGCATTCCTCTCTCAGCAGAGACTGTAATATCTAACCAAAATAATATAAACCCTGTCAAACAAGCCAAGGTTTTGGCATGCTACTTCATGAATGCTAAACCACATGGCAGCAGCATTTTATGTTTTAGTTGCAGCTCAGTGGCATCTAAAATTCCAGTGGAACAAACACGGACAGCCACTTTTGTACAAAATTGGCCTAATTTATTCTCTGACCTGCCACATAAGTCCTTCAAATCTATTGAGGAGCTGTCCTTTCACCAATGTCTTTTTTTCAAATGACAGTCCCCACAGATGCCGCTAAACAAGAATGAGAAGTACATTTCAACATCTTGCATTCTCAAGGAAACTGATCTCCACAAGTAAGATTGCGCCACATAAATCAGTTGCAGCTGAGAGCAATCTTCAATGCTTTACAAGTATTCAGTCCCTGGATAAATGGGAAGGTAGTCTTAGTTCAGACAGACAGTCAAGCAATGATGTACCTAGTTATCAAGCAAGGAGGAACAGGCTCTCTTAGTCTGACACCTGAAAGATATGTAAATGAACAATTTCCCAGAGCATGGATCTTATAGCTGTCTTTCCTGGAAACCAAAATCAGATAGATTATAGTTTGCCCTTGACTGCAGCTATCCAATTGGTCCTTGAATCAATTTTTTCAATTTTGGGGAATTCCAAAATTAGATTTTATTGCAGCTCCATTCTACAAGCTTCAATTTCCTATTTACTGTTCAGAAAGACAGCAAAGGGCAATCAGTATCAGCTTCCATTTCAGTCTGATAGAATCAAGGGATTCTCTGTGTCTCCTCTCAATTCATCTCATAGCCAAAACAATTCAAGAGTTAAGAGATTTTGCTAGCCCTTTTTTTGCCACATCAGATTTTGTTTTCATGGCTTCAGTGCCTAGCTGTTCAACAAGCCAATAAGATTGAAAGTATTTCTAACCCTAATAACTCTGTACAATGGAAATCTTCTTTATCTCAACCTTCGTTGTTTGGATTTGATGGCCTGGATGCTAAAAATGACTTAATCTCTTCTATGCAATTGTCTAAGAAGGTTATTGTGGTGTCCAGAAAATGCTCCATGAGAAAATCTTAAAAGTTTAAATGGAAAAGATTCTTTATGTGGTGAGCAAGACTAAATCAGGACCCCTTTAAGTATCCTATTCCCCTCCTGCCACAGTACTACTTCTAAATCGTGATTAAAAATTATTTCTTGAGGGTTTCTATGAGTGCTATAGGAGCATACCACCATGCTTCAGAAGTAATTCATATTTCTTAGCAACATTCAGTTGCCAGATTTATGAAAATATAGTTTTCGCTCAACTTCTGAAACACATTTTGAGCCTCTGGCCTCAGCAGAACTAAAATTTCTCTTCTGCTTGAGAGTAAGTGAATTACAATCCCTAGTTCTATACTCGCTGTATAAATGAATCTTCAATAATAGAGTAGTTCTAAAAACTCATTCAAAATTTGTACCAAAAGTAATCTTTCAGTTTCATTTAAATCGGACCATTGTATGTCCAACATTTTCCCCGAGAGCGAACACCAGTAAAAGTGAACTTGCTCCTTCAGGCTTTTATACTATAGGAGAGCTTTATTGTTTAGATAGAAAAAAAGTCTAACAGGAAAAATCAGGTAGTCATCTCATTCAGTCAAATAATGAGTTTAGATTAAAAAAAGAAAATCTAACTTTTTTTGCTCAAGCAGGGCGGCAGCTTAAAGTGTAAAAGCACATTTAAGTCAGGTCTACTGTAACATCTGCAGCTCATCTTCGTTCTGCTTCTGTAGAAGAAATCTGCAAAGCTGCTCCCTGGACATTTAGCCATTCCTTCACTGCTTATTATTTCTTAGAACAAGTTTCATGTCAAAACAGAAGTTTTGGCCAAGCGGTACTGAAAAGCATATTTAATGAATTCCTTCCACTTGCCCAATAGGGTCTTCAAAATCTAGGTTGCAAATTCTTCTGATATGATAACATAATAAATAGTTGCAATACTTAACTTTGAAGTTTCCACTTGCATGGCTGATTGTCTTGCTTCTCCATGGAGCAAGCAAAGCTGTTTACTTGTAACTAGTGTTTTAGGTAGACAACAGGACAAATCAGCTTCATGTTTCTACCACCCTCCCTTAGTAGAATTTGAAAGAGCAGCTACAAAGGTAAAGAAAAGTGTGCAAGAGGTGTGGTCATTTTTTCTTTTTTAAAAAAACAACCATCCTAGAAACACAGTCCAGATGTATTCCACACATTAAGAAAGGTGGAAGGAAGATAAAACGATTACCGGCATAGAAAAAACTGAAGTGAAAGAAGCTATTTTATCCAAAAGATCTTCATTCAAAAATTGGAAGAAGGATCCAACAGAAGAAAATAGGATAAAGCATAAGCGTTGGCAAGTTAAATGTAAGAGATTGATAAGACAGGCTAAGAGAGAATTTGAAAAGAAGTTGGTCGTAGAGGCAAAAACACAGTAAAAACTTTTAAAAATATATCCGAAGCAGAAAGCCTGTGAGGGGAGTCATTTGGACCATTAGATGATCGAGGGATTAAAGGGGAAATTAGAGAAGATAAGGCCATCGCGGAAAGATTAAATGATTTCTTTGCTTCAGTGTTTACTGAAGAGGATGTTGGGGAGGTACCCGTACCAGAGAAGGTTTTCATGGGTAATGATTCAGATGGACAGAACCAAATCACTGTGAACCTAGAAGATGTAGTAGGCCTGATTGACAAACTGAAGAGTAGTATTACCTGGAGTGGGTGGTATACACCCCAGGGTTCTGAAGGAACTCAAAAATGAAATTTCAGACCTATTAGTAAAAATTTGTAACCTATCATTAAAATCATCCATTGTACCTGAAGACTGGAGGGTGGCTAATGTAACCCCAATATTTAAAAAGGGCTCCAGCGGCGATCCAAGAAACTACAGACCAGTTATCCTGACTTCAATGACAGGAAAAATAGTGGGAAGTGTTCTAAATATCAAAATCACAGAACATATAGAAAGGCATGGTTTAATTGAACAAAGTCAGCATGGCTTTTCCCAAGGCAAGTCTTGCCTCACAAATCTGCTTCACTTTTTTGAAGGCGTTAATAAATATGTAAATAAAGGTGAACCGGTAGATGTAGTGTATTTGGATTTTCAGAAGGCGTTTGACAAAGTTCCTCATGAGAGGCTTCTAGGAAAAGTAAAAAGTCATGGGATAGGTGGCAATGTCCTTTCGTGGATTGCAAACTGGCTAAAAGACAGGAAACAGAGTAGGATTAAATGGACAATTTTCTCAGTGGAAGGGAGTGGACAGTGGAGTGCCTCAGGGATCTGTATTGGGACCCTTACTTTTCAATATATTTATAAATGATCTGGAAAGAAATATTTCATTTTTCATTTATTAAAATTTATTAATCGCCTAACACTTAGAAGGCCTAGGCGATGCACAAAAATACATACATAATAAAAGCAAAAATAAAAATACAGACAGTAAACTTTAGCTTCACAGAAACCAAAAAGCAAAATACCAAGTGTTGATGGTACATAAAGGTTAATGTTTTAGACATCAGGGCATAATTCCAAAAAGGAATCTCAATTATTGGATCATCAAATAAAGCAGATTGAGAACATTCATACCGCTTTATTAATCATTAAACGCACGATGAAGCAGATATTCCTTAAATGACGTTTTGAACTTTTTAACGTCTTCCAGAGATCTGAGGTCAAAAGGAAGAAGGTTCCATTGAATGGGTGCCGCTATAGAGAAAGAGGTCTCCCTGGTACTAAATAATCATGCATGACTGATTGAGGGAATTTCTAGCAGATTAAGTTGTGAAGATCTCAAGCATCTAACTGGATTATTATTATTCGTAACAAAGCATTGAACCAAAAAGTGGAGTCTGACGCACGAAGCTTATAAACTAACATGCCTATCTTAAACACTATACGTTCATTCACTGGTAGCCAATTAAGTCTGCATAGGATCGGCGAGATCTTTTCAAAACGCTTTGTGTGGGGAAACCAGCCTTGCGGCTGAATTTAACAAAAGTTGTAATGATTGAGTTAAACACTTCGGTAAATCTATATATAACCCATTACAGTAGTCAATGTGCGGAAAAATAATAGCACGGACAACCATCAGAAAATCTTTTGTCATACAACAAGTGACGTAGACCTACCAACAACCGAAGTTTAAAGAAACCTGTTTTAACAAGCGATCAAATTTGAGGTTTAAAAGACAACGTAGAATCAATCATGATGCCTAGGCTCTTAATAGGTTTGATAAGCGAGAATGAAAGATGGTCTATTGAAATGGTGTCATGTGTAGGCACAGAATGAGGTCGATGAATTAGTAACATTGTGGTCTTGCTAGTATTTAGCAACAGCTTGTTATGTTTCAACCATCGCTTAATGGTATCCAAGCAAAAAGAAAGAGAATTCACTGAGTGAGGTAATCAAATTTGCAGATGATACAAAATTGTTCAGAGTAGTTAAATCACAAGCAGATTGTGATAAATTGCAGGAAGACCTTGTGAGACTGGAAAATTGGGCATCAAAATGGCAGATGAAATTTAATGTGGATAAGTGCAAGGTAATGCACATAGGGAAAAATAACCCATGCTATAGTTTCACAATGTTAGGTTCCATATTAGGAGCTACCACCCAAGAAAGAGATCTAGGCGTCATAGTGGATAACACATTGAAATCATCGGTTCAGTGTGCTGCGGCAGTCAAAAAAGCAAACAGAATGTTGGGAATTATTAGGGAATGGTGAATAAAATGGAAAATGTCATAATGTCTCTGTATTCGCTCTATGGTGAAGACCACACCTTGAACACTGTGTACAATTCTGGTCGCCGCATCTCAAAAAAGATATAGTTGTGATGCAGAAGGTACAGAGAAGGTGACCAAAATGATAAAGGGAATGGAACAGCTCCCCTATGAGGTTAGGACTTTTCAGCTTGGAGAAGACGGCTGAGGGGGGATATGATAGAGGTGTTTAAAATCATGAGATGTCTAGAATGGGTTAACGTGAATCAGTTATTTTACTCTTTCGGATAATAGAAAGACTAGGGGGCACTCAATGAAATTAGTATGTGGCACATTTAAAACTAATCGGAAAAAGTTCTTTTTCACTCAGTGCACGATTAAACTCTGGAATTTGTTGCCAGAGGGATATGGTTAGTGCAGTTAGTGTAGCTGTGTTTAAAAAATGATTGGATAAGTTCTTAGAAGTCCATTACCTGCTATTAATTAAGTTGACTTAGAAAATAGCCACTGCTATTACTAGCAACAGTAACATGGGATAGACTTAGTTTTTGGGTACTTGCCAGGTTCTTATGGCCTGGATTGGCCACTGTTGGAAACAGGATGCTGGGCTTGATGGGACCCTTGGTCTGACTCAGTATGGCATGTTCTTATGAAGGTTAGCTTCCTATGAGATTTGTGTGCTGGCTGCAGTGCTGGAACATTTGCACATGCTTAGAAAGACCATTTTGGTGTTTCCGAGCTCTGAGAACTTTTTCTGTCTCGGCACCATCATATTACATCACTTATTTGTGTGGCTGATTTATCCTGCTGTCTATGGGAGAATACCTGTTTCTGGTAAACATCTTCGCTTTATCTAAGACATCCAAGTAAATATATTAAGGCTTTGTATTTCAGGTTTTTGATCCTTTCAGGTTTTCCTTAAGAAAAAAGTTAAACTTTCTATAGAAAATTCCTTTATAGGTTCTATTGGTTTAACCAGTCTAGATACATAAAATTCTGAAATTTAAATGTTTGAGAGTGTCACAGCTATCTTGCCGAGCACTGTATAGTTTTCTCTCCCCCTGCCCCCCCCCTCCCCCACAAAGTGAATGTGGCTCTTGGAATTTCTCCTATAATTGTGGACATTAAGCATGAAGATTATTTTAATTAGGTTTTAGCAGGAGTATATTCTGTGTGTTTATACCTTTTCCTAGGTATTTATCTTGATGTGATAATAGAATAGTAAACAAAAAAAAAGGAAAAACATGTTTAAATATTCTTGGACATCCATTCCTTTTAATTCATCATTTTAATGTATCAATGCTGTTTTTCAATGTTCAGTGTTTAATGCATAAATAGTAAGGCTACTCATCATCAAATTATTTTGGCTATATACTATAATGTTCTAACTATAAGGCTCCCTAGCCCACATTTTCCAACCTATAGTGGATCAATGGTCAATGTTAAAATGTATTAATTAGTTTTCAACGGTTATATTTATATTGCCTCCTAGCCTTTAGTTCTAATTTCTAATATATCAATGTTTCAGTGTTTAATGTATAAATAGTAAGACCCTCCTCTTACTATTACATAGTTATAATGTGAACAGATATGAGATACCCCAATGAATGTCGGTATATAAAAACAATTAAATAGACAACTGTAAGCTAGGGAGTACTGTAACTAATTTTTAACAGTTGTCTGATCTGTATGTTTGTCTTGATTAGATTGTAAACTCTGAGCTGGGAATGTTTCTTGTGTTTGTACAGTGCTGTGTACATTGAGTAGCACTACAGAAATATTAAGTAATAGTATGACTTACTGTACCTGGTTATCATCAGAGATTGAAAAATTACTTGTGTAATACATGTTTTGTAATGACAGCAAACCAAACAACCTACCTATCTTTCTCTTTAGCTAAACAGTACATTGCTATTCGATAACTCATAAGCCTAGGTATAAACTGAACTGCTAGAAAGCTCTAGAAAATGTGTTACATAATGGCATGAGATGGAGTCACATGACCTATTCATACAGCTCGTTGCACTACTTTCTTCAGAGAGTATTTATTACAGATAAATTTCTTTTCTTTAGCTAAGCAATTTGCTGAATTTTAAATATTTATTTATTTAGTGTTTTTCTATGCCGGCATTCAAGATAGGAATCACATCATGCTGGTTTACATTTAACAGGGGGTGTAAAATGAAAATAAAATAAAACAGTAACTGGTGAAGAGAAACTATGAAGTTACAATAAAACAAGGATGTTCAAAACTGGGTGAAGAAGGAAAGGCTAAAGGAATTTAACAGAGCAATTATTTACAATGTTATAGGAATGTCTGACTATGGTTGTCATTGAATTGAGATTCAGTTGGGATCTGGAAAGGCTTGATTAAACAACTATTAAAAAAAAAGACTATTAAAAATAGTCTTTCTTACTGTTAATTTTATGTTTTGGACCGTTATTTATTTTAATTTTTCTAATTTTCTCTTTGTAGATGGCATTGTCTCCATCTCGAACCTCTCAGCCACAGAGCATGATGGGAACTCATTCTAATAACATGATGGGGCAGTCACCAACCCAGAATCAGTTCCTGCAGCAAAATCCATTCCCAGCATCCAGTGGGACTATGAATGTAAACACTGTGGGCATTAGTCAAACACCTCAATCTGGAGTGCCACAGGTACATCTGCAATTTGGGCTGTCAATAAATGTTTCTTAATTTTGATTACGTAGTATGGTAGAATATCACGGGTATGAATTTGTGGGAAAAGGATTGATTATATAGGTACTCTTGATGTCTATTTCATGTGTTAATTTAGTTTTTGATGAAGATCTTTAGATAGCCAATACACTTGGTTTTTTGAAATTGCATTTGTAAGAAGATCTCACATTTCAGGCCTGAAATTTTAATTAACCACAAAACATATATCAAAATCATCCTTGTATTTAATATTTCTTTCTTGCCTTCTTCCTCCCATCAGTAATGTATTGATGGAAATTTGTAAAGACCCTCCCCTTACTTACTTTTGATGTCAGGAGCATGAATCCTCACTTTTTTTTTTTGCTCTGTCTAAAGAGTGTTAATGAAATTATCCTTGTGACTATGGCAACAAACATAATAAAGGCATTTCTCCAAGGACAAGCAGGATATGTAGTCTTCACAGGTGTGTGGCATCATTTGGAGTTCGGCCAGAGAAGATTACCCCAAAGCTTCTAGAAACTTTAGCATATTGATATTGCTTAGGCCCCTTCATTTTGTTTTTCCCTGCAGCCTATTAGTGATGTCTCTAGTTGTGTGACAATTTTTGTAATTTATTCTACTGGTTTTAGACAAGAATGACTGTAGAGGGGAAAGGAAAGGTCTAAAATTCTTATGTTAAATGCTGTCTTCAAAAATATGTAGAGGTAACATGTCTGTTTCATAAGTCAGAGAGATTGTGTTATTTGGAAGTAAATGCAAGGGTGAAAGCCTCTAAAGCAACTATTGCAAGATGGATTAAAGAGGCTATACGTTTAGCCTATTTGTAGCAGGGATGACAAGCGCTGTAAATAATTAACCAAAGCTCAATCAACAAGAGCGCAGACCGCTTCTTGGGCAGAGATGAATGCAGTAAATCATATTGATATTTCTAAAGCAGCAATTTGGGCGACTTAAGTTTGTGTGAAAAACATAGATTGGATGTTGCTTGCAAGGCAGGTGTTTTTGGGGGCAGCTGTCTTGAAAGCAGGATTGACTTCCACCCCATCCTAAATAAATGGGCTTTGGTACTTCTCATATATTCCTGACCTGTTGGAGCAGAAGGAAAAGGAAGGAGAAATTATGACTTGCCTATTAATTTCCTTTACTTCTGTTACACCAGTCAGGAAACCCACCTGGGAAGTGTGTTTGTTAGTTTTGTATTTGAAAAGAATTATTATTGTTACTCTAAGCAGTTAAATATAAAGTTGTTTTTTGCCATGGTATTTAAGCAGTTTGTTTATAGAAGGTGAGTATTTTCTTCTTAAGGATATATTCTTGTTGGGGGAATAAACCAAAAACTAATTTACATATTTCAAGCAATTTAATACATGATTACTTTTAAGATTATATTTTAACATTATGTTGGCATAGTTTATATTTTAGCATTGGCAATAGTACATTGGCTATACTGGTTCTGTGCATCACATACATGCCAGTAATGTCTTTAGGGGGGGAGCTCTGACTCCAGCTGCTGGATGGGGAACTTGACCTATATATTCCTGATTGGTGTAGCAGAAATAAAGGAAAGGAAATTAAAAGGTTAATCATTTCTCCTTAACCAGGTGAATTGGCCTATCTGTAAACCACACCCTTTGCCTGGCTAAAACTATACAGGGGCCTCCATAACAAGTGTGCATTTAGTCAGGTGTTCCTGAGGGGATGTTCAGGCTGAGGGTATGTTTTTCTTTTGAGTAATAGCCCTGGAAAAATTCGCCAGAGATTTGCACCTGTTTTTTTCAGTGGGTACTTTTTCCTGGCTAAAAAAAAACATGTAATTTTTGCTTTTTCCTGTGGAAATAACTTTGCAAATTACCTTTTCTATAAATAATTATACAAAATAATCATGTGTTTTTATTATATTGCATATAGATTGTATTCCACTCAAAATTGCAGATAGGTGGATTATAAAGTTTTAAACAATTTTTCATGTATTTTCTTCATAGGGCTTCTCAGCTCACTGTATTGTACCCTTTTTAGATTCTCTAGTTTCATTCTTTTTCTTAAATTTTCAGTCAGCCACTGTGTGCATTGGTGCATCAAGAGGTATTTGTGGGTTTTTCTAAAAATCATGTTTGACTTTGCTTTATTAGTTTTTTGGCCAGTGTCCCAAAAGAAGTAGGACAGTGGCTTCAATAAGTGCCATTGGAGCAGATACATCATATCTATCACATATCCCCATAACAGATGTGTGCTCTGTCTGGGGGACTACCACAACTTCTGAGTGTTCCATATATAGGAAGACAACTCCCAGAGATGTCATTCCTGCCTAGAGATAATGGAGAAGCTCTTTAGCAACCTAAGTCCAACCCATTGACACTAGATGCATTGAAGGGTCCAAGAGCTGTACTGGATGCTGGTGGTGCATCAGCATCGAGGATGCATCAGTCTTTCTCAACACCAAGTGCTCTCAGAGGCCGGGGAGACAGATGATTGTCTAGCTCCCCACATCTGAAGAAAACAAAGGAGTTTACTTCATCGGACCAGCATTGAGGAGTATTTTTCTCATCTCATCAGTACACAATGCCGTGAGCAGGTATTTTCTGGCTGTGGTCTCACATTAATATTAGACCCTAGATGCCAACCACCAAGCTTCCTCAAATGTCCCAGGAAAATGTGATAATTTGTTTTGTTTCCCATCTGGTATTGACATCAGCAATTTTTGAAGAGGAATTAGAAAAAAGGATCCAAGCGGTATGGAATCCAAAGGTTGCATACACCAGTGCATAGGCATCAAAATCATTGGTTGCCTTGCAGAGTTCCACCCCCTACTGGAAACCGTTATGGCATCTGTTGGAATGACCCTTATTCTAGTTCCTGGAGAGGAATCAGCATAGAGCATCAAGTTTTAGGGGGAGAAATCTCCTTCAAGGCAGAAAAGTTCATTAGGATCTTGACACCAGCAGGCAAGGGGCACACTCACAGAAGCATTGTCTTTTTTAGCAAATGCAGATTCAAACTGAACCAACATGTTCGAATTCTGAGTATTCCAGCAGTATGTCTATGGATCTTAGGACTGCTCAGATTAGGAGGAGGAGTCAGGTCTCCTATTAGACCCTTCTCCTCCACAGAAAAGAAGGCGCTAAATTTTACAGTCTGGGATACTAATATGCAGACATAAGGGAAAAAGCACAGGACTGCTTCTACAGCCAAGTCCAAAAGCAAAGCATGATCAAGCAGCATTGTCTGAATTACCAAGAACACTGTTTACCCTTTAAAAATGTTGCTAGCATTTTAATATGAATTTGACAGTTGCTTGGCTTTTGAATGTAAATATTACTACTCTTAACATAAGGTTTCAGAGTAGCTGGTCGGAGTGGCAATTACTACCCTTAACAGAAACATGGGGGTAACCTGCACAGCGTGGCATTTACTACCTTAAGAAACTTACTGGACAGACTGAATGACCATTTGGTCTTTTTCTACCATCATTACTATGTTAAGTCTGATATGGAGTGACCTCTCCGCTGATTTTGAAAAGAAAGTGGCAAGATCTTTTCCTTTTGGTTTACAAGAGGAGGAGGAGGAGTCCAGAGCAAAAATGTTTGACATCCTCCAATTTGTGGAACTCCATAGAAGATTGTAGCAATGCCCGTCCATAACATCCTATTGGAGAAATACGAGAATGTGAGAAACCCCCAAGCTTTGTCACCAGTAGATAAGGCAGATGTAGAGTTTCATGACCAGAAGATTCCTGGATTCAAGAAGCAACAGCTGCCTTATCAGTTAGTTATGGTCAAAATTCGCTCTCTGAGACCAAAAGGTCTAGAATCCACTCAGTGCATTCCCCTGGGAAGGGTTATTGTACTCTTGACCTGATTTGAGAGAGATTTATCAGGATTTTGTGCTGAATGCCTGCCTCAGTAACGATCCATTACAGAATCATATACAAATCTATCACCACCATCTACAAAGTCATTCACCAACAAGCCCGGATCAACTTACAAATTCCCTTCAAAAAACACACATCCATCAGACCCATCAGAGAATCCTACAAAGAATCTCTTCAGGTGCGTCACGCAAAAACCATTCATCATAAATCTCTCAGTGCCAGAGCATTCTCAACCGCAGGTCCACCATTATGGAACTCCATCCCAGCGGACCTGAGACAAGAACCCTGCCTTCCAACATTTAGAAAAAGGCTGAAAACTTGGCTTTTTAACAAAAGCCTTTCCGATCCCTGACTGAGACCTACACCAGACATCTTAACCACACTATCCAAGCTCCGACTGAGACCTACACCTGACATCTCAACCACACTATTAAAAATTGTTTAAATAAACTGTCATTCGCTGCCAGCACCTTCACATTATTAACACTATCATTTACTATACAAATCACATTTAATCGGACTCAATCTTGTAACCTTGTAAATAAGTTGCTGTAAGTTTAATCCCCCTCTTCTCACCTCCAAGTCCCAGTTATTTATTTCCCTTTTTTATTGTAACTGTCACTCTCCTTTCAATGCTCTTGTTACAGTTGTTTGGGTTATCTCTTATCTTGCACACTTTGTTAAATGTAAACCGGTTTGATGTGATCCATGTCATGAAAGCTGGTATAGTAAAAATAATAAACAAATAAATAAATAAATCTTATCAGCTCTTTATTGTCCAGGATATGTTTGGTCAGGGGTACGGAATGTGAGAAACACATGGTCTGATCAACCTATGATGTTTTTGAGACAGAATCAAGAATTTCTGTGATAGAGATTTGTGTCCACAAACTCTCGTGGCTGTTGGCTTTAGTCTTCAGACAAGATGTCCAGAGAAAACTCAGACATATATCATGCAGTAAGGTCAAGGATGGCTCAAATGTGTGCTATGCTTCAGACCTTCTCCATTGTGACTGTTATGTTCTGGTATGGTTGTGGTCCCTGGATCGTAGTGAGAGCTGACTCCACCCACAGAGAGGAGCCCTGTGGGGAATCACTATGATAGGCATGGCCTCAGCTGAGATTGACACAAATAGTAGTGAGACTTTATTAGACTGGAATGTAGGTGAAGTACCCACCAAGTGGGAAGAAAGACACAGTCCAGAGTAGTAAGGTTGCTCAATGATGATGATATCCCTGGTAGTGGCCTGCAGAGCGGGGTACGCCGGGGAACTCCTCCTCCAGATGATTCACTTTTCAGGATAGATCCAGTAGTGGCCCACAGTGCGGGGTATGCTGAGAATCACACTGTCGTTGGTAAGAAGTGCAGGAGGTCAGTAGATCTGGGTAGATGAGGGTACTCACTCCGAAGTGATTTGTGGTCTGTTGAGGCTAGCACGGTAGTGGCCCGAGGCATGGGGTACACCGGAGGTTCCATCAGCAAGATGGTAGTAAATGATGAGCGTACTCACAAGACTGATCGAGGCAGAGTCCCAATCAAGAGTAGATGTTCTCTCCAGGCAGGAAGTCCTCCGAGGAGCGGATAGCTGGAACGCGACAAGGTCCCCGAGGAGCGGGTACCTAAGGCGTTCAAGTCCCAGAGTTCAGAAACCAGTTCAGAGTAGCAATAACTAAGCATCTCCAAGTGGAGTGGAATTCAGCAGGAAGGAAGTCCTTTCTAACTCATAGGATGCATAGGCCGGATAGCTTAAATACACTGGTGGGTGATGTCATGCGGACGGGGACGCCCCTGAGGTTCCCGCCATGATGTGTATCAGAGAGGGCCTGGCGCATGCGTGCCCTAGATAATCCCCGATTCAAGATGGCGACGGGATCACCCACGCCTTCCCGATGATGCCGGGGAAAGTGGCATTTGCAAGCGGAGGCCTCCATTTTTCAGAGAATTGTTGGTGTAGGGAAAAAGGAGGTGAGCAACAGAGGTCGCAGCTGTCACTCCAGACCCACCCTCCTCATCAATTAGGTATTTGATTGCTGCACTGAAGAGACCTTTATATCCTCTGAGGAAGACGGTACCATTGGCCCCCCTCACCATCATCAGTAACATGGACCTTGCATTTGTCCCAGGCAGCAGAGGGCCCAAAAGCCACAGTCTGCTTGTTAACTGTAACCTTGGAGTAATCTGTACAGAGTGGCAATTACTACCTTAAGCTTGTTGGGCAGACTGGATGAATCATTTGGCCTTTTTCTGCCGTCATTTCTATGGTTTTGTGTTTCCAGAAGGACATATCCATAAGCTCAGTATCTATGCTAGAGAATTTCTCTGTCGGGGGAAGGCAAAGACTTTAAACAGTTGGCCTAATATTATCTCAAACACTTGGATTCTTGGCATAATCATGAATAGATACAGATTATATCTATTGTAATCTGTGTCTATTCCTGATTATGCCAAGTATCTGAGGTAATATTGGGCTAACAGTTTAAAATACCACCAAGTTGCCCATTGAAGAGCGCTTAGTCTGCTTTTCAGTATTGGGAACTGCTGAAAAAGAAACTCTCCTCCCTCTTAGAGGCCAATATGGTAAAACCCATTCTGCCAGGGGAAAGATGGTGGGGACATTATTCCAAGTTCTTCCTGATTATAAAGAAAACAGGGGGATTCTGTCTGATCCTAGATCTAAGGGTTTTTAACAGATTAATGGTAAAAAAAAAAAAAAAAAAAAAGTTCAGGCTGGTTTTCCTTTGCATCTTGATTCCTTTCATGGAAAAAGGATGTTGGCTATGCTCCTTCAATCTAAAGGATTCTTAAACCCATTAAAAGATATTGCCAAGTCATAGGAAATATCTATGATCTGTGGTGGGGAAAGACCACATCCATTATCGTGTATTGCTGATTG
Organism: Rhinatrema bivittatum; assembly: GCF_901001135.1. Taxonomy (NCBI): domain Eukaryota; kingdom Metazoa; phylum Chordata; class Amphibia; order Gymnophiona; family Rhinatrematidae; genus Rhinatrema; species Rhinatrema bivittatum. The sequence goes on along the minus strand of NC_042628.1, from coordinate 44,353,940 downwards.
CCCTAGCATCAGTGCAACATGTGTTGTGATGGTGGCTGCATATCTATGCAAATTGGGGTAGCATATATTTCCCTACCTGGGCAATTGGCTAGTTAAGAGCACATTTGAAGCAGGTGCTATACAATTAATAAGCAAAACTACCCAGGTGTTAAAGTTGCTAGGGTTTGTCGTAAATTATCCCAAATGCCATTTGTGCCCATCATCTCTGTTAGAATTTATAAGAATTCTCTTAGATATAATTCAAGTGAAAGACTTTCTTCCACAGCCAATTATCATCATGCTGATGTTTGTAATGGAAGAAATGAAAAAGAGTGGTTAGATATCAGCATGGGACAAGTTGAGGATGTTGGATCATATGGCATCAGCAGTACATGTAATACCCTTGGCATGTCTCCACTTGACCCACAGGAACAAATGTTTAAATTAAATCAGCTGGTATCATACAATATATTAAAGCACCATAGAATTGGCTATGCAGCATGAAATAATCATATACTAGGGTTCCACCTCAGCACGACTGAAGTCCATGTGCAAATGATGTGCCAAAAGTATTTTTTTTAGAATATTTTTTTGCATATAGAAGATTAAATTACAGCGTGCTGATTGAGAACATGTTGCATAAGCCTGAGGAAAGAAAGGCATAAATGTTGATTGATAAATTTGCACCCTCCTTGGTAGTTGCTCTGTATGCTTTGGCTGTTCCAATCTGTTTTATTCTCTGTTCACGCATTCTTTTTCACTAATTATTCTTCAGACTCCCTGGCTTTACATTGATACTTTTTTGCTTTTTATCATTCTTCAGATGTCCGACACTGCAGTGTTTTGGCAAGATGTACAGTTGCCTGTGTCGGGGGCTTTATATCAGATTATATCACACCCTACACCTATACCGACAAGCAACACTCCACGCCAAACGTGACTTCTATGCAGCAAAAATTCACAGCTACAAATTCAACCCTACCGCCCTATTCTCCTATGTAGCAGAACTCACAAAGTCCACCACTCCTTCCCCCCAGGAAGATAATAGCATAGAGAAATGCAATAAACTAGCAGATCACTTTAAAAACAAAATCACCAACATTCTCAATCGTCTCCCCCCCCCAAACCCACTCACATCGACCTCCCACCCACCACCAACAACATTAACCTCACATCCCTTGATCTCACCACTACGATGGAAGTCAACGCCATCCTAAAAAAGATGCGGCCAGCCACCCACATCGCCGACAACATCCCATCTAAACTCCTCCTCACTATCCCTTCCGTCATAGCAAGACCGTTAGCGGATATCATAAACTGCTCCCTTACCTTCGGGACGGTTCCCGACCCGCTTAAACTCGCCATCGTAAAGCCCCTACTAAAAAAGCCCACCCTCGACCAAAATGATCCAGCAAACTACAGGCCCATCTCCAACCTACCTTTTATTTCTAAAATTCTGGAGAAAGTGGTCAACACACAACTTACCGACTTCCTAGAAGATAACAATATCCTCCACCCCGCCCAGTACGGCTTTCGCAAAAACCGAAGCACGGAAAAGCTCCTACTTGCAATAACAGACACCATCCTAAAAGGCATGGACCACGGCCAATCATACATTCTAGCCCTCTTAGATATCTCAGCAGCTTTTGATACGGTGAACCACAAAATCTTAATATCACGCTTAGCAGAGATAGGCATCTCTAACACAGCGCCACAGTTATTAAATGAGATTACATGTGGTTAACCAGGTTGGACATTAATTATATACAAGTGGCGACAGAGTGGGGGGTAGCGCGGGGTGGGGGATGAAGCACTTAATCAATTCAAAAAAGGAATCAAGACCTGGTTATTTAAACAGGCCTATCCCAACGCCTCTCAACCCTAGCATTTGACTTCTCCTCAACACTCATTATTTCCCTCTCCATAGTACAGTGTCCCCCCGCCCCCCTACACACCCTCCCTCCCTCACCACCCCATCCATTTTATGGCTTCCTGATATTCAGTCACCACCTCTCCTTCCCATCGCCACCACCTGCCCCCTTGTACAGTTCCTACCCCACCCCACTCTGTCGCCACTTGTATATAATTAATTTATGTCCAACCTGGTTAACCACATGTAATCTCATTTAATAACTGTGGCGCCCGTTGGCTCTACAGTAAAGTTGTCACCTTTTAACTTCCTATCCTTCCTCCATCTATCATTGTAATTTCCTTTCTCAGTTGTCTGTAAACCGACATGATGTTTTTTTTTACGAATGCCGGTATATAAAAGTTATAAATAAATAAATAAATTATCACATTTGAGTTCAGATCTAGCATCTCACATATCAGATTGACAGGCCTGTGGGTCTTGTATGTTAGAGTGTGGAACAGGTATAGCTTCCCTGGATGGATAAATAGTTATCTCCACTTCAGGCAAGTTCAATGGACCCCACAATCATGATCTTCGAGACCACATCTGAATCACCCAGCAGCTCAAGGACTAGTGGCTGATACAATCAAGCCTGGCCAGAGGAATCTGCTTCCAATTCAATTCTGCCAATTCAAATTTTACTAACCTTGGATGCAGCCAACCTGGGCTGGGGAGCTCCTCTTTGGTCTGCTTAGGAAAACTTCATCAGATAAATTTCCTAGAGCTAGGAGCACATGGTATGCTCTAAAGGTGAGATTGATTGGCCATTAAAATTCAGATAGTTAGCAATGTTATGTATGAAGAAGCAAGGGGGGGGGGGGGGCAGAGGCTCATCCCTCCTGTCTGGAAGCTGTCCAGATTTGGAATTGGGCCATGTCTCAATGTGTGTATGCTAAGAGCCTCACAAATGGTCACTGGACAGGGAGTAGCAAATCAGATTTTCTGCAAGTGGTTAATCTGTTGGTGTTTTCTCTGAACAGAAAGGTTCTGGTTTTCTACTCCAGGAGAAGGACTGAAGGCAAACTAACCTTTGATGTCTTCTCCCTAGATTGGGACGTGGCTCTTCTGTTTGCTCATCTTTAGTTCCTCTAGTGGAAAAACCTTGCTAAAGCTCAGAAGTGATTGGGGAACCATGATCCTCATAGCTCCCTATTGGCCAAGACAGGTCTGATTTCTACTCCGGGAGTGATTTGTCAGGAAATCAGTCAGGAAATCCCCAACTCTCATCACTCTAAAACAGGGATTGCTGCATCATCCCAAAACTAATTCTGTAGCCCTCACAGCCTGCATGTTGAGTGGATAACATCAAATTCCCTTAATCTATCAGAGGATGTGTCTTGAAATCGTCTAGCTTCTAGAAAGGATTTCGCAAAGAAATCTTATGGTTTTAAATGAAGGAGATTTATCTTCAAGTTGGAGGGAAAGGCCTTAGAACCTTTATTTTCCACACAAAAGCCACTTGATAACTTTCTACATCTTTGAGTCTGGTCTGAAGACTAACTCCATTAAGATTCAATTCAGTGCAGTTGGTTCATGCTACCATGTAGAAGGTTAAGCCTTCCTTATATAGTCTTTGGTTGTCAGATTTATGCAGGGCTTGCTTCAGGTGAAACCTTCCATTATGCTTCTCAATATGGTACTCGCCCAGTTGATGAAAGCTCCATTAGATTCCTGTGAGCTGAAGTACCTGACCTCATTTTTGGTGGCAGTCATTTGGGCACTCAGAGTCAATAAACTTTAGGTCTAGTGACTTGTTTATTTTAAACACAATCCACAGGTTTGAATTTCTTGCTCCCTGTGGAATTCATATCAGTATCCATAACTCAATTGAACTTTTAACATTCATTTATTACCATTGTAAATAATAAACAGCTCATATCATAAGTATCCTAGAGCCTTCTTTCCATTGAAACATTGGAGGTATTTCAATGTGTCTGGAGGAAAAGTAGGATAAGGGAGATATAATAGAGACTTTTAACTACCTCCAAGGTTTCCATGCACGGCAGGCAGCCATGTTTTAATGGAGTGGAGTCTATAGAAAGAGAGGAGAAGAGTATGTGTGAGAGCATGGATATGTGTATGAGATAGGGAGTGAGAGAATGAACATGTGTGAGTGAGAGGGAGTGAAGAGCCTGTATGTGTTTGTGTTAAGTAGAAAGAGAAAGTGTATGAGAAATCAGGGGCATGTGTGTAAGAGAATGAATGTATTTGTGTACATGAGAGCGAGAAGATAACATTTGTTCCCTACCTTCCCTAAACCACGACAGACTCAGAGTGACTGCAAATCAAAAGATTCCAGGTATGGAGAGAAGAAGATTTTTAATCCTTTATTTCCTAGCATGTAGCAGATGGGCTCAGGCCATTGGGTATAGTGTACTCCTGATAGCAGATGGGAGACGGAGTCAGATTTCAAAGCTGATGTCAGCCTACTTATACCCATGCAGCATGCTTAGCTCTTCAGTAATTCTCCGTCTCCTAAAATAGATGGGGACACTTCCACACACTAAAATAGTGTTAGCAATTTTAAAACAAAGAAAATTTACCTCAAGAAGACAAGCCCCGCTCTCCTATACCCATACCTAAGGGTCCCTCCCCCAGTCGAGAATTCCTGAGGTGATTTCCGAGATCCTTCAGAGGTAAGCCTCGATCTGGTAGCCAGCTCCTGGCGTGGACTTAGCCCCCAGAGTGGCTGAGAGGCAGTGGGTGCAGAATCAAGCAGAATTCCCTCTCCCCCCACAGCCGGAGACCACCCGGCATGAGACCGGGAAACGCCAAGACCAAGTAAGGTAGAAACCTCTTCTAAGTCTTCGGTCTCCGAGGCTCGAATAGCCGCACAGATCGTCCCTTCTGGCATCTGTTAAATCGGGTTGAGCAGCTCCGTCCGAGCTAGACCCTGATCCGGTGCGAGGGTCCACACACGTGGAGACCCTCCCGGGGGGGGGGGATGGTCCTCGGCGCCATTTCTCCCCCCTTGACCGCCATATTGTCTGCACAACTGTGCCATGTGCACAGCGACGCATTTAATGGTGCCAGGGGCATAGCGGCCCACACAAACTGCCCAAGTGCACAAATACAGCGGCGCGCACATCTCAGCCAGGCACACAAAGTTGTTGACTGCGCGCCCACATCTTGCGCATCCTGCACGCACATCGTTGGTGTACCCGAAGCACACAATTAAGCCTCCTGGTGCGCATACCATCGCGCACAGACGAGTTTTGAGTCTCTCCACGGCACAAATCATGGCACTGCCGGACAAGAAGGTTAAGGGACAAGCCCTGTGCCCAGCTGGCACCTGAGAGCTGTGCAACCTGAAGTGGCCTCCACCCTATGCCAGCAGTGCGAAGAGGCTCAGGGGGAACCTAAGCAAGGCCCTCCACAGCCAATAGAGGGATCTGGTTCCAGTAACGATAGCACCCCGGACCTCTGCATATCCGACTCAGCGCCTACACAGGAAAGCACCTTGGGGACCTCCACCATAACCCCACCTAGATTCAATATGGACCCAGGGACCTTTTCCTGGGTGGAATTTTTCAAAGGGCTGCAAACCTTTGTCCAAGCGCAATCGGTACCTCCTGCGACACAGCCCCAGTCTCCAGCAGAAGCACAAGACCTTTCAAGCACCTCTCAGACCTCTCGAGACGTGACCCACCTAGGCAAGAGCCTCTCTACAGATGATACAGACACCTCGGGGGACGAGACTGACTCCCTGGAGGAAGGGGAAATCCCTCAGGGATGGAACCATACCGAACCATGCTGCGATTCTTCTCCAAAGACGAGTTACCAGCCCTTGTGGCTCTGACCCTGAAGACGCTGGCCATTCCAGGCCACGGGTACCTCAGCGGAACTAAAGACGAACCCTGTCTTGGTGTCCCTCCATCAGGCCTCATGCTATTTCCCAATGTTGCAGGCCGTACAACAACTGATTGACCTGGAGTGGAATGCCCCAGAGGCCAGCTTCAAAGGAGGATGAGCCTTAGAAGCCCTATACCCCCTGGAACCCACGGCCAAGGAACTCCTATGGTTCCCAAAAGTGGATGCCATGGTCTTTGCAGTCTCTAAGCGCACAACCATCCCGGTCGAAGGAGGAGCGGCACTCAAGGATGCCCAGGACAGACGCCGGGAACCCATCCTTAAACAGTCCTTTGTAGCAGCAATAACCCTGCAAATCGCTTCCTGCTGTGCTGAAGTAACACGTGCCTGCTTGCTTCTCTCCAGAGAAGCAAGCAGGCACATGTTACTACGTCCGCTGAAACATTAGAACCAGCGATATCCTTCCTCACAGATGCAACATCAGACCTAGTGCGCACCTCAGCCAGGGGAGTCTCCTCCATAGTGGCAGCCAGAATACAACTATGGCTCTGAAATTGGTCAGCTGACGCTACCTCCAAAGTGAACCTCACGAGAATGCCCTTTAAAGGATCCCTCTTGTTAGGAAGCGAACTGGAGAAGTTAGTCAACAAATGGGGCGAATCTCCAGTACCGTGTCTACCGGAGGACAGGAACAAAAGAAACAAGTGCTCTTCCCCCCGAAGAATAAAGGGCAGAGAAACCCAGTGCTTCAGACCGTACAAGAACACATACTACTAAGCACCTCGCCCCACAGGCAGGGCCCAGTCCTTTCGGAACAGACACAACAAGAGGGAGCAGGCCTCAGGCACAGGCTTCGGCCGCACCCCACGATCAGAATCAGCAGACCCATCCACAGGAAGAAGTCATAGGGGGCAGACTTACCCTCTTCTACCAAAGATGGGTCGAAATAACGTAGGACAAGTGGGTCCTAACCATCATTCGAGAGGGATACTATCTGGACTTCCACAGCATCCCTCCAGACAAATTTGGGAGATCAACATGCCACTCCTTCTCCAAGAGGACGGCAGTGGTGATAACCCCGGTGCCCATGCACCAACAAAATACTGGTCACTATTCCATCTATTTTATTGTTCCCAAGAAGGAAAAACGTTCCGGCCCATCCTGGACCTCAAGACAGTCAGTCGATACCTGAGGGTACCACACTACTGTATGGAAACCCTACGCTCGGTCATTAGGGCAGTACAGCCAGGAGAATTCCTGACTTCACTGGATCTATCCGAAGCCTATCTCCACATTCCGGTCCATCACGACCATCAGCGCTTCCTACGCTTTGTAATACTGGACCACTATTATCAGTTTTGGGCGCTACCCTTCAGACTAGTTACCGCCCCTCGGACCTTCACCACAATCATGGTGGTAGTGGCGGCAGCACTGAGGAAAGAAGAAATCCTCTTTCACCCTTACCTAGACGATTGGCTGATAAGGGCAAAATCTCCAGAGGAAAGTCACCGGGTGACCACCAGAGTCAAGAATCTACTGCAGAATCTCAGGTGGGTCGTCAACACAGCCAAGAGCTGCCTGCAGCCCTCTCAATCGCTAGAATACCTGGGAGTCCGGTTCGACACCAAAGAAGATAAGGTTGTCCTTCCCCCTCCAAGGAGAAGAGAACTGATGCGCCAGCTACGAAAACAGTTGAACTATGCTCTCCCGGGACTTACCTCCAAGTTCTCTGTCTCGTGACATCAACCCTGGAAGTTGTTCCATGGGCAAGGGCCGACATGCGCCCACTACAACGTTCCCTACTATCAATATGGAATCAGACATCCCAGAACTACTCCATTCAACTCCAGCTACCAGCAGAGGTTCGGACCCAGCTCCAATGGTGGCTACAGGAGGACCAGCTGAGCAAGGGAATAAAACTATCCCCATCGAACTGGATCTTGCTCACCACGGATGTGAGCCTGCATGGGTGGGGAGCCACTGTCAGGAACTGACAGCCCAGGGACAATGAGACAAAGAAGAAACGGGGGTGGAACATACACGGCTGGAAGCCCGAGCAGTCAGACTAGCCTGTCTACGATTCAGCCATAGACTCCAGGGCGAGTCTGTCAGAGTCATGTCAGACAACGCCACTACAGTTGCCTACATCAACCGCCAGGGAGGAACCAGAAGCCAACAGGTGTCCCTGGAGATAGACCCCCTCAGGGCATGGGCGGAAACAAATCTGCAAGGCATCTTCAGCCTCCCACATCGCAGGAAAAGACAACGTCTCTGCGGACTACCTCAGCAGAAAGAGTCTAGACCCAGGGGAATGGACGCTGTCGACCACAGTTGATAGTAAACCGCTGGGGAACCCCAGCCATGGATCTCCTGGCAACCTGGTCCAATGCCCAAGTTCCCAAATTCTTCAGCCAACGACAAGAACCGCAATCCCAGGGAATCGATGCCCTCGTCCAGACCTGGCCACGGGAAGCCCTGCTGTATGCCTTTCCCCCATGGCCACTACTGTGCAGGATCATCCGCAAGATAGAACACCACAGGGGACTAGTACTTCTAGTGACCCCGGACTGGCCAAGAAGGCCAAGGTATGTAGACATGCGAAGACTTCTTACGGGAAACCCTCTGTGCCTACCTCCACACAGGGACTTTCTCAGGCTAGGACCGATCCTCCACAAAGACCCGACTCAATTCTCTCTTATGGTCTGGTGAGTACTTGAGAGTACTCCCCAGACCATACTTTTCTTCAGGTGAGTACTTGAGAGTACTCACCTGAAGAAAAGCGGATACTCTAAGGCAGGGATTGACACCTTACTTCGAGCACGCAAGTTCTCCACATCACTAGCTTACATAAGAATATGGAGAGTATTTGAAGCCTGGTGTGAGGACCGTGAGATCCTTCCGTGGACAGTCAAAATTCCAAAGATCATGGAATTTCTGCAGGACAGCTTGAACAAGGGGTTGTCCCCCCAACTCCCTCAAGGTTAGGTGGCTGCGCTGACTTGCTTCAGAGCTAAGGTGGACGACATCAGCCTATCAACCCATTCAGATGTTTCTCACTTCATGTTAAGCGCCATGCCATTTATTATGACGCTTATATATCCAGGGATACAAGAACACTTAGATTTTTTTTTTAATAAAGTATAATAGTTTATTGTTCAGTATAAGTATTCTTGGGAGATGCTGATGCCATGTCTCTGACAAACTGACTACCAGCATCTCATCGTATACAGGAAGTGATCCTTCTTTTATAGATAACATACAATATTGTACTGGATCAGAAGATTCTAGAGTGCGTGACTGCCTTCGAGAATAATTTACGTAGGGTTGTCATGTCTACAGCATAAGATCCCCTAAGTATTTCTCCAAGGCGGGGCCCAGTTACCATCACTCTAGATAGTCCTTTGTTCTGTTAGAATCTTGCTGGTCAGGGCAATTAACACATCTGAAGTTGTGTTTACAGATACTGCTGAGAATAGAGCCCCTTATTGTGACAGGATAGCCTGAAGTTCCCTCCTTCGGCTTCTGCTTTGTGTGACCCTATGATTAGGCATCACCTTAAGGAGCCAGCTTGACTGCCTGTCCAGATGTCCTAGGAATTCTGCAAGTCATTCTCAATAAGTCACTTACAGGCAGATACAGTAAACAGCGCGGAGAGCAGACGAGCGCCCGCTGTCCCGGCGCGCGCACAGGCCACTCTCCTGTGCACGCGATTCAGAAAAATTATTTATTGAAGCGCTAGTGCTAGGGACACTAGTGCTAGGGACACTAGCGCTAGGGACACTAGCGCGTCCCTAGCACCTCTTTTTGGACAGGAGCGGCGGCTGTCACCGGGTTTGACAGCAGACGCTCAATTTTGCCAGAATCTGTTCTCAAACCCGCTGACAGCCACGGGTTCGGAAACCGGATGCCAGCAAAATTGAGTGTCCGGTTTTCAAGCCACGGGCCGATTTTAAATTTATTTTTTTTAAATTTTTGATTATTTTAAACCATGATATTAAGTCGGAGGGTGTACAGAAAAGCAGTTTTTACTGCTTTTCTGTACACTTTCCCGGTGCCGAGAGAAATTAACGCCTACCTTTGGGTAGGCGCTGATTTCTGAAAGTAAAATGTGCGGCTTGGCTGCGGGCGCTATTAGTTTTGGGGGGGTTGGACGCGCGTTTTCGACGCACTAGCTTTACCCCTTATTCAGTAAGGGGTAAAAGCGCGTCGAAAACACGCGTCCAAACGTGGGTTAACAGTGCGCTCCGTCGGAGCTGTACTGTATCGGCCTGTTAGAGTTCTTACAGTCAAGGCAGGCTAAGAAAAAACAAAGGATTCTTTGTCAGTTTCCTTTCTCCATGTTGGGTTTCTGTTCTGGCACATTCCTCATTCCTGGGAGGGGGTCAAACAAACCCAACCACCCTTAAAGTGGCCGGTGCCCCTATGGAATCTCAATCTAGTACTAGACTTCATAACGGGAACTTCCTTCAGACCAACGCGTGGTCTGTCACTACAGCTCCTGACCCTGAAGACTGCATTCCTAGTGGCAATATGTTCAGCCCGTCGTATCTCTGAGCTTCATGCGCTATCCTGTCGGGAACCGTTCCTCAGGTTCACTCCGGGATCCATACAGCTGTGCACTGTCCCCTCCTTTCTACCGAAAGTGGTTTCTCAGTTTTCATCTAAACCAAACAATCTCTCTACCATCTCCAGACGAACACAAGGATTTGGAAGACTCACACTGTCTTCGCCATCTAAACATCGGCAGACTCCTAGTCCGATACCTGGAAAGATCGGAATCTGTGGGAAAGACGGACCACCTATTTGGCATTCACAGAGGAAAGAAACGGGTAAGCGGCCTGGCGGGAACTATAGCCTGCTGGATCAAAGTAGTAACCAAGACGGCCTACGTAGAGGCAGGGAAGCCTCCACCTCTACAAGTCAAGGCCCATTCTACAAAGGCCCAGGCAGTGTCCTGGGCGGAAACCAAGATGCTGTCGTCTGCTGAGATCTGTCCTCCATACACACCTTCTCGGGGTTCTACCGCCTGGATGTCCAGGCCTGGGAGGACACAACCTTTGCAAGGGCAGTACTAAGTGGGCCAAGGGCATCCTCCCGCCCTATTCAGGAGTAACTTTTGTACATCCCATTGGTCCTGAGTCCATCTGGTACACGGTAGGAAATGGAGAAATTACTTACCTGATAATTTCATTTTCCTTAGTGTAGACATCCCGGACTCACCATCCCGCCCACGGCTGCCCCAGAATCCGGAAACCTCGGGTGAAAAACCCCGATAACAAGACAAGCACGGGTAAGTCAGTTCAAGACACCCATAGTTGCCAGGTGTCAATGTTATCCGGTTGAGTGCACTGGCGGTCTCCAGTTTGGAAATCAGTTGAACCAGTCCTAGTTAAAGTTAATCAATTTAACCTCAAGTTATTAAAACACACATATATCCACAATTGCTTTTCGAGGAGAATATTGAAGAGCTAAGCATACTGCACGGGTATATGTAGTCTGATGTCAGCTTTGAAATCTGACTCAGTCTCCCATCTGCTATCAGGAGTACACTATACCCATTGGTCCTGAGTCCATCTGTCTACACTAAGGAAAACGAAATTATCAGGTAAGTAATTTCTCCAGTTTTAATTATTGGTTGGTGTTTGTTTTGCTGTGTTTAAATATTTTATTGGTGTTTTGGGAAATTAATTTATTGGATGTGTTATTCATCAAATATTTTGAAAATGTTTTTATTAATCTGGTTTTATTATTCATGATTTATATTTTTTGAACTTATTTGATATTTTATCATACATCTGGTTTGTTGTGATTTCCAGTTCTCTTTTCGTCTGTGCATTTCTATTTATGCTTTATGGTATTTTTATTTTGTGTTTGTCTCCAACAGTTGTGAGTATATGAGGAGTTAAATATCATCTGAATAACATCTTGTGTCTATTTTTTTTAATGGTTGATACATTGCTGTCAAATGATTTTAAAAATAGTTTTGCTGGGTTGCTGAAACTGGCCGATGTTTTCTTTATTGCCTATAGGGACTTTAGGAGCTTTTCTTGTAAAGTCTTATAGCCAAGGTGCCAGATAAAGTTAATGGCAGGCATAGTCTAGGGGTGTGCTCTATTTCTTGGTTATTTAGATAAAATTTTAAACTTGTGTTGGAGATTTTTTGCTTAATTCTGCTGGTAATGTGTAATCCATGGATTTGATTGATAGAAATTGAAAAAATCTCATTATTCAATAGATGCAATATTTCTGTATCTAGAGAATGCGTATTTCTATATTTCTAAGGCCAGCAGTGGAGTGAGGGGGTTGAGGAGATAGTGTCTGCCCCCATTAATCCATGTCAATCTGTTGGGGGATATTAGCCCTTCTCCCTCATCCTTCCAGTCTAATTTCCTTACTCTTTGGCCCTGAGGAGCCAGGGTTCAGTTGGTGGGTGGTAGGCGGTGCCATCAACAATTTTTGCACAGGGTACTGTGGCCCAAAGAGAAGGAGGCCTGGCAGGGGCACAGCAGACACACCATCCTTCTGTGGCCCGAATAGCTCACAGGGTAATGTAACCAAAAATATTTGTTACAAAAATCCAATCCTTAGAAGGGAACATTGCTTGGAAGATTTTGTTCATCATTGCAATTACATTAAGCCAGTGCACAAACCTAAGAACATGCCATACTGGGTCAGACCAAGGTCCATCAAGCTCAGCATCCTGTTTCCAACAGTGGCCAATCCAGGCCATAAGAACCTGGCAAGTACCCAAAAACTAAGTCTATTCCATGTTGCCATTGCTAGTAATAGCGGTGGTTATTATCTAAGTCAACTTAATTAATAATCCTTTTTTAAACACAGCTATACTAACTGCACTAACTACATCTTCTGGCAACAAATTCCAGAGTTTAATTGTGCGTTGAGGGAAGAAGAATTTTCTCCGATTAGTTTTAAATGTGCCCCATGCTAACTTCATGGAGTGCCCCCTAGTCTTTCTACTATCCGAAAGTAAATAACAGATTCACATCTACCCATTCTAGACCTCTCATGATTTTAAACACCTCTATCATATCCCCCCTCAGTCGTCTCTTCTCCAAGCTGAAAAGTCCTAACCTCTTTAGTCTTTACTCATAGGGGAGCTGTTCCATTTCCTTTATCATTTTGGTCGCCCTTCTCTGTACCTTCTCCATCGCAATTATATCTTTTTTGAGATGCGGCGACCAGAATTGTACACAGTATTCAAGGTGCGGTCTCACCTTGGAGCGATACAGAGGCATTATGACATTTTCCATTTTATTCACCATTCCCTTTCTAATAATTCCCAACATTGTTTGCTTTTTTGACTGCCGCAGCACACTGAACCGATGATTTCAATGTGTTATCCACTATGACGCCTAGATCACTTTCTTGGGTAGTAGCACCTATTATGGAACCTAACATTGTGTAACTATAGCATGGGTTATTTTTCCCTATATGCATCACCTTGCACTTATCCACATTAAATTTCATCTGCCATTTTGATGCCCAATTTTCCAGCCTCACAAGGTCTTCCTGCAATTTATCACAATCTGCTTGTGATTTAACTACTCTGAACAATTTTGTATCATCTGCAAATTTGATTACCTCACTTGTATTTCTTTCCAGATCATTTATAAATATATTGAAAAATAAGGGTCCCAATACAGTTCTCTGAGGCACTCCACTGCCCACACCCTTCCACTGAAAAAATCCACGAAAGGACATCGCCACAGATCCCATGACTTTTTTTATTTTTCCTAGAAGCCTCTCATGAGGAACTTTGTCAAACGCCTTCTGAAAATCCAAGTATACTACATCTACAGGTTCACCTTGATCCACATGTTTATTAACTCCTTCAAAAAAGTGAAGTAGATTTGTGAGGCAAGACTTGCCTTGGGTAATGCCATGCCGACTTTGTTCCATTAAACCATGTCTTTCTATATGTTCTGTGATTTTGATGTTTAGAATACATTCCACTATTTTTCCTGGCACTGAAGTCAGACTAACTGGTCTGTAGTGTCCCGGATCGCCCCTGGAGCCCTTTTTAAATATGGGGGTTCATTAGCTATCCTCCAGTCTTCAGGTACAATGGATGATTTTAATGACAGGTTACAAATTTTTACTAATAGGTCTGAAATTTCATTTTTTAGTTCCTTCAGAATTCTGCGGTGTATACCATCCGGTCCAGGTGATTTACTACTCTTAAGTTTGTCCGTCAGGTCTACCACATCTTCTAGGTTCACGGTGATTTGGTTCAGTCCATCTGAATCATTACTCATGAAAACCTTCTCCAGTACGGGTACCTCCCTAACATCCTCTTCAGTAAACACTGAAGAAAAGAAATCATTTAATCTTTCCGCGATGGCCTTATGTTCTCTAAGTGCCCCTTTAACCCCTCGATCATCTAACGTCCAAGTGACTCACAGGCTTTCTGCTTCGGATATATTTTAAAAAGTTTTTACTGAGTTTTTGCCTCTACGGGCTGGATTTCAGTGCCCAGTTTTAATGTACATGTACATTTTTTTTATGCCTATTGTTGTAATCTTATGATATGCTAATGTATTGTGATTAAAAATGTGCAGATACTGAGTTAAAATATGTGGTCACACTGGAAACTTTATCTCTTACCAGACAAAGTTTACAGTGTTAATACCCATGTCCCTTCAGACAGGAAGAGGACAGCCAAGGCTGGGGGTCCTTCAATGTTTCTACATTACCTGATTTCCTGCAGCAAGAATGAGCTTGCCTGTGAGAACTGCTGCTGTTCCCCGTATCCCATCAGGCGGGAGGACGACAGCCAAGGCCTGGGGATCCTATGATGATTCTTCATTTCTTGGTGTCCTGCAACACACCAAAGCCGCGTACCCTTTAGGGAGAATTTTGGCTAGAGAAATGGGTAAGCAAAGAAAAGGGAAGATCTTACCTTCCCCAGCTGTCCAGGTTTTGGTGAGAGGGCCAATAGAAAGCCATCTGATCCGCCTTGTTGGAAAATCTGAAGTTACATCTAAGGATTCTTCAGGTGAGATCTTTCTGAGCTTTTTAGCTCTTTCCCCTCCACCTTGCCCTACTTCCTTATCCAATGGCCAAGGTCCCACTGCACTGAGATCTGTGCATTCATTAAAAACATCTTTGTTAGTGTTTGAGCTATCATCTGAATAACTGTTACATGGATTGTGATATGATTCAGCCTTCCACTATTGCCCCGGCTTTATTGGATCCCCCTTCAGAAGTGTGGTGTGGAGATTAGTTCTATACCAGTAGAGGAGGAGTGCTTAACATTTATGCCTATTCCTGCTCCTATAAGGGTGCCTTTAGGAAAAATTGGTAAAGCGGACAATGAAGTGGTGATTGAATCAGTTGAAATCACTTTAAAAGACATATGGAGTGTAGTCACTAGAACAGAAGCTAATTTGAGTAAATCAGTCACTCAATTATGTTTTTTGAGAAGGAGCAGCTTCTAAATTAAGAGTTGAATAGAGTATCAAATATTGAGAAACAAAACACCATATTTTCTGAATCCATATTTAATATTTAGGCATCAACTGCTAATATGAAAGATTGTCTGTATATCCACTCTAGAATTGAATCCTTTGAAAATACAGTAAGGGCAAAAAATCTTTGTATAATGAACTTTCCAAAGACTAGGCTGATGTCTCCCTTGAAATTGTTTAAGAAATAATGTTAAAGTTTGCAAATTGTACAGGATAAAGAAATCCCTTTATCTAGATGTTTTTATATTCCTGAAGCAAAGAAACATGTCTCTGAGGAAGGGGGTTTAGATGTAATTATATCCTTTAATAGTACTAATGTGTCAGCTGTTTTATGACTCCCAAGGTACAATTAGAACTAGAGGCACATTAATTGTCACCTTTGTGGCTGAATTACATAGAGAACTTGTATTATGGCAATATTTCAGATTTAAAATGGAGAAATTTTATGGTGCAGTGATTAAAATTCTTCTATTTATTTATTTAATTCTTTTTTATGCCAACGTTCATGACAAGTCATATCACATCGGTTTACATCTAACATGGGTGAAATACACCGAACAGCTAAGCACATTGACTTTATTTTCCTACGTGTAAATGTGTTCAGTTCTGGAGACCGTATCTCCAAAGAGACAGAGACAAGATGGAAGTGGTCCAGAGAAGGGTGACCAGAAAAGTGGAGGGTCTTCATCGAATGACTTATGAGGAGAGATTGAAGAATCTAAATATATACACCCTGGAAGAAAGGAGGAGCAGGGGTGATATGATTCAAACTTTCAGATACTTGAAAGGTTTTAACAATCCAAAGACAACGACAAACCTTTTCCATCGGAAAAAAATCAGCAGAACCAGGGGTCACGAGTTGAAGCTCCAAGGAGGAAGACTCAGAACCAATGTCAGGAAGTATTTCTTCACGGAGAGGGTAGTGGATGCCTGGAATGCCCTTCCAGAGGAAGTGGTGAAGACCAGAACTGTGAAGGACTTCAAAGGGGCGTGGGATAAACACTGTGGATCCATCAAGTCTAGAGGACGTGAATGAAGAGTGGGTGGCTCACGGGAATGACGGCTACTGCCTGGAGATTATACCCTTATTCAATAAACATACACACGGTTAATGCGACTCCAACATTGCTCTAAGCTTCAACGGCAAGAGGAAGTGTGGAAAAAAAGGATTTGCATTTACAAAAAGCAGGGAGTAGCTTGCTTGTTACGGCGGTTACTACCCCAAACTAAATAAGCCAGATACTTTACTTTCAATGCATATGCAGCATAGCTCTCTGCTTCAACGGCAGGGGAGAAAGTCTGATACTTCACGCATATCCAACATAGCTCTCTGCTTCAACGGCAGGGGAGAGAGTCTGATACTTAACTTTCAACACACAGCCAGCATAGCTCTCTGCTTCAACGGCAGGGGGAACGTAGAAAGGTGGATCTGTATACAAACAATAACCAACAAGGACTGAGTTACATAGTCTGGGTAAACAAAGGCATGGGTGTAGCTTGCTTATTGCGGCGGTTACTGCCCCTATCAGGCCAATACAGTAAAGTGCGGCCGCGGTTACCCTGCTTCTAACCCGCTCTCTACTCACAATTTGTCCGCATTAGTCCAACTTGCGATTCACTATCCTTTTTAACCCATCCTTATCGCCTCTTTAAATCAACAGGTAACCTTTTCCGCCCGCGGCATGTATATGAGATGTAAACGATCGGATTAGCTATTCCCTCCCATACAGTAACGCGCGCCCCGATTATCGCTTTTTAAACCTGCAGTTTTGCCGCGCGTTTACCCTGCTAATTTACCCCCTACCCCTACCCCTGCGTTAAATGTGGAGCGTCAGGCAAGCCGAGACGAAATTTCACGGGCCACGGACAGCTCCGGAGCAGCCCCAGCCAGCCTCGCTTCACTGCCTGACCCCCTAACTCCCCGGGACAAGACCGAAGTGAATCGGGCAAACTTTCCGCCAGCCCCCGCTCACCTGCCCTCCCCCCGGGGACAGCCGGCGGTGACAGCGGGCGCTCCGCATGGCTCCCTATTCTCTAAAAGGTAATGTGCACGCCTTGACCTCGGACGTCGCACGCCGTGACCTCTGACGTCCAGCCAGGTGCTCGGGTCACGGCGTGCGACGTCCGAGGTCATGGGGAGCCATGGGGAGCGCCTGCTCTCGTCGCCGGCTGTCCCCGGGAGGAGGGGAGAGAGGACTGGGGCTGCTCTGGAGCTGTCAGCGCGGGAGATGGACGCAGCCAGGGCAGGTGAGCAGGGGCTGGCGGAAATTTTGCCCGATTCACTTCGGTCTTGTCCCAGGGAGTTAGGGGTCAGGCAGTGAAGCGGGGCTGGCTGGGGCTGCTCCGGAGCTGTCAGCGCGGGAGATGGACGCGGCCAGGGCAGGTGAGTGGGGGCTGGTGGAAAGATTGGGGGGAGTTAAGGGGGTCAGTTAGGGATCAGTCAGCCCTTCTCCTGTATCCACTTCCTGGTACCTGTCATTTCAAATGTCATTTGAAATGACAGGTACCAGCGCACCCAGGATACTGTATAGGTGCTGTAAAATGGATTGCACTTCATGGACGCACGTTGGACGCGGCTTGCATTTGCATGCCATTTAAATACAGTATCGAGCGGTATGTGATCCAGAGTGTGCGTGTGGCAAACGAGGGTGCGCCCGGCACTAACGCACCTCTTTCTACCGCACCTTACTGTATCGGCCCGTATGGTAGATATTCACTTGGATGCAGTTCCAACACTGCTCCCTACATTAATTGTGCGGTGGAAGGGAAATAGAACCAAAAGGTTACTAGGAGCCAAGAGTAACAGAAGAATGAGAGAAATAATAAAAAAAAAAAAAAAAGAAAAAAGTGCATGGCTTGCTGGGCAGACTGCATGGCCGTTTGGTCTTCTTCTGCCGCCATCATTTCTATGTTTCTATGTAACCATATAGGCTCCTATATTGTGCACTTGGAGGGTATAGAGTAAATGTTATATTTTGCCTTGTAAATTCCTTGCTCAATACCTTTGACCTGTATGGTTAAATGCAATGTTTTGCTTTAAAAAAAAAAACAATAAAGAATAAATTGGGGGAAAAAAAAGTTCACAGTATTAACCCCCCCCCCAAAAAAAAGGTGAATTCAGCCAACACACCTCTCTGCTTTGGGGTGTAATCTTTAATGCTCTCATTAGCATGGAATTTCTATGCAAGGGCGCTAAATTGACCTCACATTTTTAAAGCACATTTTGTGAGTGTAAAACTCCTTGCTGCATCATCAGTAAGGGTTATGCTTGCAAAATGTGCATTCTGCTGGTAAAACTGCATTTTGCTGAATGCACACCTCTCTGCATCGGCCTGAGTGTGAGTGAGCCCCAAGCTTTAGTGATTCGCTCTCCGTACTTGCAAATTTTCAAAAACATGAGCATCCACATTTCTTCCCAAAATAGTATCTCATTTCCACTCAAACAGTCCATTTTGCCAGTATTCTTTCTAAAGTCTCACACTATGAAAGATGGAACAAACACTTCATTTCTTGGATTACAGAAGAGTCTACTTTTTTATGTAGCCTTTATGTAGCCCTCAATCTGTTCTGGTCCTGAACATAGGGGCACATGGGGAGGGCCACAGACCACCCAAGGCCCCATCACTTCCTAGGGTTCCCACACAGGGGGAAAAGCAGAGTCTTTTTAAGGTCCTTAGGGTTTTGTTTACATGGGGGCTCTTTCTGCTCCAATACAGTTGCATCAAAAAAATCGTGCTGCACTTCTAGGCTGCTGTTCAAAGCAAAAACCTTTATTGTAATTGATGGCAGGTGTAATGGTCATTAGATGGTTCCCTTGCTCTTTGCAATGAACACACACACGCAATATGAATAAGATATGTGTATTATAGTATTCAAGTAAAATGCAGAAATACACAAAGATATAAATGAAAAGATAGGCTAACAAAACTATTTACAGAGTTTTAAATCTGTAACTTCCCTGGATTGGTCCCCTGCAATTCAGCTGTGACAGCCTATATTGGTATTCTCTGGGAACACAGTGCTGGGGTAAGAGATCAGTGAGGCTTCAAGTTCCATCTGTTCCAGCATGTTGATTTTTCAGCCTTGCTTATATATGTTTTCCTTCCCTTTTTTTATTTTTTATTTTTAAAACTAAGAGCTCTCTCCCCCTTTCACCCACAAATCAATCATACTGTTTAGAACAGCTATATTTTCTTTCCCATTCATTCCAGGCCTATGTAGGGTACACATGTTGTGCCAGGTCTCTGCTAATGCAGCAGATATTAATCTCACTACTTCTCTTCCCTGTATATACCCTTTATCCTATCCCTGACCCCTAGTATATTTACGCAAATTATACAGTGATACAGTTCTCCTTGGGAGACTTCCAGAGCCAAACACCATACATCGAGATTTCTTCATATTTGCTCTCCCTTATCCTAATTAAAGCAGGGTAAACAAAATCCAAAAATTTCTGGCGCACCACAACACAGTGCACCAGTTCTGCATCTCATTTACAAAAGTGTTCAACAGATTAAACACAGTCTCTTCAGTACTGCTTTCCATACTCCTTCTCCCAACTCAGATCATCTGTTTTGATCATACATAGTAATGTCAGAAAAATTCTGTCTGGCAAGTTTCTTATGGTAGTAACTGCTACGCCATGCTAGTTACCCCCAAGCATTTTAAGGGTAGTAATATGTACAATCAAAACCACATAAATGCCAAATCGATAATAAAATTACTGCTAGCAGCATTTTTATGGGTAAACAGCCTTCTTGGTAATTCAGACAATGCTGCTTGAACATGCTTTGCTTTTGGACTTGGCCATAGAACTGTCCCATGTTTTTCTTTAATGTCTGCTTATTAATATCCCAGACTGTAAAAGTTGGGGCACAGTGTTGGTGGTCATTTGAATCTAATTCCTCTTTTTCTCTCTGCCATTGAAGCGAAGAGCGATGTTGCAGTTGTCAAAAGCATCAAGGCTAATTGGTTATGGGTAATAATGCCAATGGCTTCTGTTATGGGTATTAACTGCCACTCTGTGCAGGTTATCCCCATGCACCCTTTTCTTCATTTCCATCTTCTAGTCTTTAGGGATCCACAGTGTTTATCTCATGCCCTTTTGAATTAATTTACTGTTTTTGTCCTCAGCACCTCTTATGGAAGGGCATTCCAGGCATCCACCACCCTCTCCATGAAGAAATATTTCCTGATGGTTCTGAATTGTCCTTCCTGGAGTTTCATATTGTGACCCCTACTGGTACAGTTTCCTTTCCAATGGAAAAGGTTTGAAGTTTATGCATCATTAAAACCTTTCAGGTATCTGAAGATCTGTATCATATCTCCCCTGCATCTTCTCTCTTCCAAGGTATACATATTTAGATCCTTCAGTTTCATTATAAGTCTTCCAATACAAACCCCATATCATTTTGGTCACCCTTCTCTGGATCACCTCCTGTCTTTATCCTTTTTGAGATAATAGGCTCCAGAACCGAACACAGTACTCAAGGTGAGACCTCACCAAGGATCTGTACAAGGGCATATCTTCCTTTTTCTTACTGGTTATTCTTCTCTCTATGCAGTCCAGCATTCTTCTGGCTTTAGCTGTCACCTTGTCACTTTGCTTCGCTGCCTTTAGATTTCCAGAAACTATTACCCCAAGGTCCGTCTCCCAATCCATGCATATTAGTTGTTCACCCCCCCCCCCCCCCCCCTTCCCCTTCACATACAGCTCTTTGGGAATACTGCAACCCAGATGTATGACTCTGCACTTCTTGGCATTGAATTCCAGCTGCCAAATATGCAACCATTCCTCAAGGTTTCTTAAATCACTTTTCTTTCTGTCTGCTCCTTCAAGTTTGTCTACTCTGTTGCAGATCTTAATATCATCTACAAGTAGACAAACTTTACCTTCTATCTCTTCCATGATGTTGCTCACAAAGATATTGAACAGAACTGGTCCCAAAACTGATCCTTGTGGTACTCCATTTAACACTATTATCTCTTTAGATTTTCTATTTACCATTACATGCAGTCTTCTGTCAATCAACCAGGTTGCTCTCCACTCGATCACATTGGTGCTCACTCCCAAGTTTCTCATTTTATTTGTGAGCCTCCCAATCAGGACTTTATTTATTTATTTAAATTTCTTATATACCGGCATTCGCGATGGGAGTCGCATCATGCCGGTTTACAAATAACAAGGTGTGACAAAAGAATAAATACTTAATAACTTAAAACATTAACATGTGATAGAAGAATAAGGTAGCAGTTACAATAAAACAGGGATAAAATGCAACTTGAAATGTAGAGAAGGCAAAAGAGAGATTAACGATGAGATAACAAAAGAATAACCAAGGTAAATAAAACCTGCAAAATTAAAAAAGAAAGAACATTATTGAAAGAACATTATTATTATATCAAAAGCTTTGCTAAAATTCAAGTAAATCACATCAAGCACTCTTCCTTGATCTAATTCTCTAGTCACCCAATAAAAAAATCATTCAAATTTGTCTGACTGGACCTTCCCTGGTGAATCTGTGTTGCTTTGTGTCCAGCAAACCTCTGGATTGTCGATAGCCAGCAAATCGCTGAGCTACCTTAGTATCCTGGAATGTACTTCATCCAACCCCCTGGCCTCATCCATTTTGTTTTCCTAGTTCATCCTATACATTCTCTTCTATAAATGGAATTGTTTACCCCACTCCCATCTATGGTCTTGTCAACTAGCAGCGGTGCATCACAGGGTGGTCTTTAGTGAACAGTGAACTGAAGTATTTGTTTAATAATTCTGCCATTTCTTTGTTTCTTTCTGCACATTGCTCCTTGTCACCTTTCATTTTCTCTTTACCGCTTTGGGCCATCATTTTTTGATATATCTGAAAAATGTTTTTTACCTTGCTTTACCTCTTTGGCAATCCTTGCTTCCACTTCACTTTTTGCTTTCCTGATTTATTTCTTTGACTCCCTCAGTTTCACCAGGTATTCTTCCCTGTGTTCCTCTTTTTGGGATCCTTTATACTGTTCTCTCTCTCTCCTTGCTTAACAAGTTATAGCTAGGATGTCCATATCCCAGTCATGAAAATCAGTGAATCCTTATACCCTGGGCCCTCTCCTCAGTACCTGGTTGGTATCTGAAAGCCTTTCCTTATGGGCTCTTTTTCTTGTTCTCTTTCTCTTTAGTCTCTGGATGATTGTAGTTGAATCAGATTTTGACTCGAGTAGACTTATCACAGGCAGGTTGCGTCTCCTCTGGCACTTCCCAGTACACTTGTCACCTTTATTTCAGCCACCTCCTTTGAGAACCAAATGTTTCTTTTTCCTCTTACTTTTGTTTACTTTTCTAACATATAGATTTGTTGCTGTTGTAATGGCGCCTTTTAATTTGGCCCACTGTTGTTCCACTTCACCCATTTTCTCCCATTCTTTAAGTTCTTCCTTCAGATACATCCTCATTTTGACAGTCTTTATTTTTTAAATTCAAAACTTGAGTCTGTGTACTTTTTGTATTCTACTTGTATTATCAAACCATACCATCTGATCACTGGTGCTCAGGTAGGCACCTACCCGGATATTGGAGATGTCCCCATTTGTGAGCACTAGGTCGAGTATTTCACCCTTCCTTGTGGGTTCCATTACAATTTGAGCAGATTGCCTTGAATGAAGATTGATATAGTACACTATCACACCTACAGTATACTGACATAGCACTATTGGCAGGGTCTGAGACCTCTGACATTGCTGCTGGTAAAATGATCTGTTGAGGCCACAAATACCAACCAGGGTCAACCACTGCTAGTAAGGGGCAGATTTTGGGGACCCTGGCGTCTGTTTGCGTTACACTGTGAACCGATGTGATATCCTTGATGAATGTCGGTATATAAAAATTTTAAATAAATAAATAAATAAAGAACAGAGACATTTGAAAATCATCTCCATTTGTTTCACATGGTATGCCAACCCAGGGTTTGCCAACAAACTTTACTTGACTCTCAAATTACAAATCACATTGCTGCAGGACATCCCTTCCAGGATAAGGGCACATCATATATGAGAAACTTCAGCTCATGTCTGTTCAGATTGAGTAATGGATATCTGCAAAGCAGCAACTTGGTCTTTCATTCATACTTTTACAAAGCACTATTTAGAGGAGAAATCTCATAGAAGCAGTATTTAAAAAAAACAAACAAAAAAACCACCATTTTAAATAATGCTCATCTGTCCCTTGAACTTCCATTTTCGGGTTGGAGTCACTCTGTAACTAAAGGAAAAAGAATTTCATTGTAACCTTAAGTTTGGGAGTCCTTACTTATATGGCTGGATTTGTTCACAGAGAAAACAGTTGTTTATCTGTAACAGATGTTCTCCATGGGCAGTAGGATGAACTAGTCATATGATAGCACCCTCCTCCCCTTAGAGAATTTTTAGCTAGATATTGGCCTATGAGGGCTTGTGCGGCGCCGACAGTGTGACAACTCCTGTGCATGCTCAAAGACTTGTCATCTTTCAGGTTTCTGAGAGAGCATTCTTCAAGTTGGTATGATGTCAGCCACTTGTGTGGCTGGTTTGTCCTACTGTCCATGGAGAATACCTGCTATGGGTTAACAGCTTAGCCCAATTTGCCAAATAGCACCTTTACTATACCCAGCTAGGCTTCCTCCTCTCGCCTAATCAGCTGATCTCCCATTTTGGTCAAAAAGTCAAGATCAGAGGATGCCTCGACTTTTTACACAATGGGATCACTATATATCAATAGTTGCGCACACCAAATTGCTGAGGGCTAGGGTTCTTCGTCTTTCGTTATCCAGATATGTGAGGGCACTCCTACCTGGCCTGACTCTCTTCTTTGCTCAGTTCTGTTACCTTTTTGTAGATGCAACAATTTTCTCATGGTGCATGTAGCCGGGGGTAGAGAGACAATTCAGTGCAATTATGGCCTTGTTTAGTGTAGTCTAACGTAGAACATAGTATTTCTCAATGTAGCAGTCTCTGTCAGCAAATATCCCCTCTTTGGCAGGAGCAGTCTTTGGCATAGAATGAGAGCTGATTTCTTTTTTTTTTTTTTTACACTTTGAGTTTTATAAATTGATACAAAACAAGAAAAAACATCCTCAAAATAATATACCATTAGATATTATTAAAGTAGTACATATGCACAAGCCCACATTATCCAGGGGAACAAATTAAGGCATAAGCGAGAGGAAAAATAATGGTCCTACCGGGACGACCCATATGCCACCTTCACCTTGAATATTTATTTATTTATTATTTTTATATGCCAACATTTGATCTCAATTGAGATATCACACTGGTTTACATTCATGTACTGTAGGTATTCCTCTATCCCCAGAGGGCTTACAATCTAAGTTTTTTTGTACCTGAGGCAATGGATGGTAAAGTGACTTGCCCAAGGTCACAAGGAGCAACAGCAAGTCCTGCAATCCAGCAGGACTTGAACCCTGGTCTCCTGGTTCATAGTCCACTGCTCTAACCACTAGGCTATTCCTCCTCCCCCTAGGTCTTATCAACTAAAAAACCTTCCAGATGTGCAGAATCCAAGAAAATTAACTTTCCTAGCATGTAGCCAGATGGACTCAGGACCAATGGGTTATGTACTCCCCTGCTAGCAGACGAGATGGAGTCAGGTTTCAAAGCTGTCACCCTAGATATATACCCTTCAATGACCTCAGCCATTCAGTATCTCTGTCTCCTAGCAGATGTGGATGTGCTATCCCTACACCAGCATTGGTGTTTAGTGAGATTGCAGAACTCGTTAGGAGAGAAAAAATATACCTTTAAATTGGAGAAAGCTCAAGCCCTGTGATGATACCTAAAGGTCCCACCCCCAGTTGAGAATTCCTGAGGCAATTTCCAAGATCCCTCAGAGGTGTGCCTAGGTCCAGTTGCTGGTTCCTGTCATGGACTTTGCTGCTGAAGCAGCTGAAAGACGACAGGTGCAGGAAGCCGAGCGTGGCGGTGATGGCCAAAGCCCGCTCCTCCCGCGGCCAGAGACAGTCTCTGTACTCAGCTGGTAAGCACTGAGCGCAAGTAAGTAAAAGAAGGACTCCTCTGATTCAGAGATGTGGAAGGACTTCTGTAAGTCTTTCCTCCGGTCTCCTTGCTCAGCGTGCTGTACCGACAATATTCCGGATCCTGTTGGGGCAAGGGAAGGGGGTTTCCAAGCAGGTTGAGTGGCCCAGGCCCTGCTTCAGGCTCTGTTGGCACTCCACGTGGCAGGCTGTGGCGGTGCCATCTTGCGTGCGATTTCGTGTAGCGCCTGTGCGAAGGGAGGCATAGGGGACTCTCCAGAAGCCTCTGCATGTCTGCATACCATGGGCCTCTGGACTATCCTCTGTGGTGTTCGATCTTGTGAATGACCTTGCCCAGCAGAGGCCATGGAGGGAAGGCGTACAGTAAGTCTTCCTCTGGCCAGGTCTAGACAAGGGCATCGATCCCTTGGGAGCACTGATCTCTTCTGTGACAGAAGAATCGCGAGACCTTCACATTGTGAGATGCGGCCAGCAGGTCGATGGATGGGAGGCACTAGCAATCTACCAGGAGCTGGAAGGCTCTGGTCGACAACACCCATTCTCCTCGATCCAGACTCTCCCTGTTGAGAAAGTCTGCTCTGATGTTGTCTTTTACTGTGATGTGGGAGGCCAAGATCCCCTGTAGATTTAACTCCACCCATTCCATAAGGGGATCTATTTCCAGAGACACTTGGTGGCTTTTGGTTCCTCCCTGGCAGTTGATGTAGGCTCTCATTGTTGGGTTGTCTAAAATCACGCGGACTGCCTGGTCCTGGAAATAGCAAGAGGCTTTCCATAGAGACACCAGGATGGGATGATTCTTTGGTTCCATCATAGGGTCCATGCTGGGAACTTCCAGAATTTTCAGGGTCTGGGAAACCAGGGCCAGCATAAGATAGGCAATGCAAACATAGTGGTCTAAGGGCTCACTCCCCTCTGATGTGACAGATTGTGAAGGCCATGAGCTCTGCCGACTCGGCGGCGCTTCAGCTTTTGAAAGGTTTGGCCTTGCAAGTCAGCAGCTCACTGCTTCAGTGTAAACCCTATCTCAGCACATGGACTCCCATCGCAGAGGCCAGCTGTTCAGCCTCCAGTTCCGGCTCTTCCAGTTCTGCAACTTCCCTCAGGGACACCAGCTATACAACAGGAGTCACAAGGCCTGTAAGGGATTCTTGAATCAATGCCAGATAGTTTTTGAATTATAAGCTGCCTTTTCCCTTCAGAGACACCAGCTATTTGCCTTGTGCCTCCCCTCATCTACAACAGGAGTCACAAGGCCTGTAGGGGATTCTTGAATCAATGCCAGATAGTTTTTGAATTACAAGCTGCCTTTTCCCTTCAGACCATTCTAAAGTGTCCTCACTGGACAGACCTTGGCTTGGACTTTCCTGCTATGGGATCCCAACAACTCATCGCTTAACAACCTGATTTCTTGGCACATTTCCGAAGAGTTTTTGAGGAGCCAGGCCAATCCTCCTCCGCTGCGGCTCGCAAACAGTGGGTCAGTATATTATTCAGTTGTGGACCCTGGTGGCGGAACTTTGCTGGAATGATGAAAGACTGACTGTGGGATTTTGGCAAGTCTTAGCCTCACAAATCAAGGGTGAACTTTGGTCAAGAGATTCCCATATTTCTGGAAGTGTTGATTATCATCTGCACCTAAATTGACATATGCTTTCAGGAGAGGTCTTTGGAGCAAGGCCAAACTTACATGGCACTGTTGTTGGTACCTAGGTTCCAGCATTTGCTAGTGGCGCCAACCAAAGAGGTTAATCCTTGGGCTTCCCAGGGGGAGAGCACATGCAAATGGGCTATTACCGTCTTGACAGAGGACAAGAGACGTCAGTGACGACTTCAGTACCTGTGCCTCTATTGTGCCACTTGCTCCTTGAGACTGGGACATTCCAGTGCCTAGGGCTGGCTGGGGAAGGCAGCTCTAGGTCCTTCAACTAACACTCCCTTTTTGCAGATAATCCTGCTGTTCTACCTCTAGACTGATACTCAGAATATTCTAACCAAAGCCTTCCTTGACTCCAATGTGGGCAATTTCATTAAGGAAACTCTTGTCCACTGTCATGACATTCCTGTGGACCTACTGCCTTGTCTGCTTCCAATCTCCTTCATTTATGGAGAGCTGCTACCCAGGAGTATTATGGCTGTGATCCAACCCATGACCCTCAGGATGGGCCTCCTTATACCATGATTGATCTCATTTTACATCTTCAGGTGCTCTGTCAACCCCCTAGTCCTGGATTTACCCTGGCTCCAGAGACATGGCCCTATCATGGACTGGTCTAGATGGGGCATCCAGTTGTGGAGCCCACACTACCTACAGTATTGCCTTGATCCAGTTGTCCTTTCTACTGTCATCGCAGTCTCAGATCTTGCAATACTACCTGGACTCCCTTGAGCCTATGCTTCCTTCCCCAGCATATTCAGCAAAATATAACCTGAGATCCTTCCTCCCCTAATCTTCTATATGACTGCTCTATTGACCTCCAGCCAGAGAAGGTGTATTGCCTTGTGGTAGAGTGTACCCTATGTTAGTGCCGGGGATCCAGGTAATGATTGAATACATTTAAGAAAACTGCAAGGTTTTATCTGTCCCTCCATGTCATCTTCAGGAGCAGGCTTTTACTTCCTTGCCAAGAAGGATGGATCTCCGAGGTCCTGCATTATCTCATCCTAAATTCTATCACTGTTAAGAACAAATATCCATTACCCCTTATTTCTGAACTCTTTGATCATCTCCAGAGTGCCAAGATTCAAACTAAACTGGATATTTGAGTTTCCAATAATCTCATCAGAATCAGACAAGGAAATTAATGGAAGACTGTGTTTAATACAAGAAGTGGGCATTTTGAATATCTTGTTTTGCCCTTTAGCTTAGCCAATGCTCCTGCCATATTATAAAACTTTTTAGACACATCCTGCAGAGATGTGTTCTAATATACTTGGACAATATTCTGATCT
Source organism: Rhinatrema bivittatum (assembly GCF_901001135.1). Lineage (NCBI taxonomy): Eukaryota > Metazoa > Chordata > Amphibia > Gymnophiona > Rhinatrematidae > Rhinatrema > Rhinatrema bivittatum. The sequence goes on along the minus strand of NC_042628.1, from coordinate 44,325,768 downwards.
TTTCACATTGTCTCGCATAACATTGTTCCCAAGTAAGAACTGTCCTCCAATAACTCCATGAAAACAGAATATATGCAAAGCTGGAGAAATGCTCCTTTGAGCAGTCTGAAATATCCTTTTTGGGTTACGTTATCTCTGCTCAAGGTCTGAAGATGGATCCTGTCAAACTATTGGCCATCAGAGAATGGCCCCATCATTGGAATTCAAGGCCTTACAACACTTCTTAGAATTCTCGAACTATTACCACCAATTCATTATTCTTCACTCACAGCACCTCAGAGACGTCTTACATGCAGAAGTCACATAAGTGATTATTTCCAATTTTAGTCACTTGTCTACTGTTTTCTCCAAGAGGTCACAACTGTAGGTCCTGACTTTTGTAGGAGTTAATGGAACAGAAGTTGACAGGATAATCCACATATTTCTATAACAAAAAATTGCTAAACTCCAAGAAAAGGTAGCACAGGCAATTTTTCTGTGGCAGTGAGTATGGCGTCTATTTTTCCATTTCTTTATTGATCTTGTTATATTACAGTTTACAGATGTTATGATCAGATGCACTGCACAATTCTACTATTTTGGACTGATTTTACCTCTAATCTGACAAAAGACTCCTCCTAGCCCTTCTTATTTCTTGGACTTATGTTTAAACCTGTTAAAAATGTAATCTCTCTCTTTGAAGAATTGAGTGCTGAATTAAATGCAGAAATAAAAGCTTCTCTAAAGTTAGTTCAAATCACACATGAACTCTCAGGTTATCTTTTTTCATATAGAAAATGAAATTTTAGGGGGATGATGATGAATTTTCCCTAGAGAAGACTGTTTCCTCTAGTCTAGTTCATGGGAAGACCAAAAGGAAAGGAGGTCTTGAAAGTGTTAGAAACCAGGGACACACCAGATTTTCATCCGAAATCCTTAATTGTTTTTTTGTTGGTTTTTTTTAGGAAAAATTAGAACATTACAGCAGATAAAGACTATCTACATCTCCTGCTTAGTATTATAGTCCCTTTCTCTCAAAGATTGTTTGTACTTGCCCTATATGTACTTAAATTTTGATACTGTCCTTGTCTCCACCACCTCCACAAGTAGGCTTGTGGAGGTGGTGATCAACCGCCCAACAAACACCACACTCAACTGCTCAACAACCACCACTCCCAACAGATCAACAACCATCACACCCAAATGTCAAACAACCCAACACTTCACTACCAGTGCTCAACACTTTTGAACTCACATCCTCTTTAGAAATAGAGAATATTCTCAAAAAGATAAAACCATCCTCCCATCCATCAGACCATATTCCATCCAACAAATTGAGTCTGATCACCAACACCATAGCCAAACCTTTAGCAGACATCATTAACTGCTCCTTCACCCAAGGACATGTCCCGAACCAACTCAAGTTAGCCATGCTCAAGCCGATCCTCAAAAAACCTAACTTACCTACCACAGACCCAGCTAACTTTAGACCCATAGCAAACCTCCCTTTCATTGCCAAAGTCATGGAGAAAGTTGTAAACAAACAACTTACTGAATACCTTAACGAAAACAATATCCTCGCCTCAAACCAGTTTGGCTTTCGTAAGACTATGAACACCGAATCATTATTAACATCATTATCCGACACTATTATTTTCAACCTAGAAAAGGGCCAACCTTGCCTCCTCGCTCTCTTGGATCTCTCATCAGCGTTTGATACCGTAAACCACTCATGCCTCCTGCAACGCCTAATAGACATCGGCATTACAGGAGTAGCTTTTAACTGGTTCAAATCGTTTTTGGAGAACAGATCATACAAGGTCAAGATAAATAACAAAGAGTCCCATACCATCGAATCCAAGAGGGGGGTACCACAAAGATCATCCCTCTCCCCGACTCTTTTCAACATTTATCTGCTCCCGCTCTGTCAACTTCTCACCAACCTTAAGCTAAGACATTACCTATACGCGGATGATATTCAAATCCTCATCCCTATAGAAGATTCCCTACACAAAGCTATATCATACTGGAATAAATGTCTGTCAGCTATCAACAATCAGCATCAACTTGGTTCTAAACAAAAACAAAACTGAAATCCTCATTATAGCACCGGAAAACTATACCCCCTCCTCACATTCTAACACTAATCAACATCCGGACACTGCAGGGCTCTCCACCACGCAACAAGTTAGAGACCTGGGAGTCATCATAGACAGCAGACTCAATCTCAACAAATTCGTCAACAACACAACAAAAGAATGTTTCTTTAAACTTCAAACATTAAAGAAACTCAAACCACTCCTCCTATACAGAGACTTCCGCATGGTTCTACAAGCCATCATTCTCACTAAGCTGGATTACTGTAATTCTCTCCTCCTAGGCCTACCAGCACGCACCATCAAACCACTTCAGATGGTCCTGAACGCCTCTGCAAGAATTCTATCAAATGCCAAAAAAAGAGATCATATCACCCCAATCCTCCACCATCTCCACTGGCTTCCGATTAAATTCAGGATCCAGTTCAAGTCTTTAATGATGATACATAAGGCCTTACACAACATCGCACCTCTCAACCTAACATTTCAAATTCAACTACACACATCCGTGAAACCAACCAGAAGCGCCTATCAGAACAGACTAATCACACAACCGGCGAAATCCGTTCTGAGGAAACGTGCATTATCCACAGCCGGCCCTTCACTTTGGAACTCGCTCCCTCCAGACCTTCGTCTGGAACCATGCCACCCTACATTTAAAAAGAAACTTAAGACTTGGCTGTTCAAACAAGCTTTCCCCTAGAGCCAAGAACACGAAGAAAAGTAACCTACTTCGATTAATTTGTACAATGTTAAAACTTGTTTACTTAATTTTCAATGTTCAATGTAAAAACTCCTGTTTTATTCTTATTCTGTTCTATGTAAACCGCTAAATGTAGCGACAGTTATTGTTCCTTGTGAACCGGGGTGATATGTATATTATACAGGAACCTCCGGTATATAAATCATTTAAATAAATAAATAAATAAATAAATAAATAGGCTCTTCCAATTAATTATTCTTTCAGTAAAGAAATATTTCCTTAGATTATTCTTGAGTTCTATATGTTTTCACCCTCATCCCCATAACCTATTATAGAGCCTCCTTTCTTTTGAAAGAGGCTTTCTAATAAGAATATGTAGACTTTCCAAAAGTTACAGCTTTTCCTTTTCCATCTCTTTGGTAGTTGCTCAGTGGATGACATTAATACATAAGCTTTCATGCCAGTGTCTGGTCAATCAATCATGCATGACCCCACAAAAAAAGAACTAAAATGACTAAAGAAAGCCTTGTGACATTTATTTATTTATTTAACAATTTTAATATACCGACATTCGTAGAGCACATCACGCCGGTTTACAATTAACTAAAAGAGAGGAAAAATTACATTGAACGAGGAGGGGGGAGGGGGGAGCAGGCAAGAAAAGGGGGAGAAGAGCGGGCAGGGGGCGAGTAAAGACTAAGAAGAGATATAGGAAAGAAGGTAAGAAAAGAGAGTGGAGAGTAACCATAAAAACCATAATAACTTAATGCAATATCACATTGTGGGGAAGGAATACATATACTGAGACTGGGTTAGCCGTGCACAAATATACTGGGTTCTGGGGGGGCTGGGGGAGACACTGTCTAGGTTTGATTAGCATCCGGGTAGGCTTGCTTGAAAAGCCATGTCTTGATACCTTTTTTGAATTTGTAAAGGAAGGTTCAAGACGGAGATCAGTGGGTAGGGAGTTCCAGAGGGTAGGGCTGGCAATGGAGAAGGCTCTTTCTCCAGTGAGGGAAAGGTGTGCAGTTTTAAGGGATGGGATGGGATGTGAAGGGTACCTGCTAGGGAAGTTCTGGTTGGACGGTTAGAGGAACGGAAACGAGGCATTTCCTCGAGCCAGGCTGGACTATTATTGTAAAGCATGTTGTGTAGGATGGTACGTGTTTTGTATTGAATGCGGAAGGGGATGGGTAGCCAGTGTAGATCCTTTAGTATGGGGGTGACATGGTCCCTTTTACGGGTGCTGGATATGATTCTTGCCGTGGCGTTCTGCAGGATTTGAAGGAATTAATGGTGGAACACGGGAGGCCTAGGAAGAGGGAGTTGCAGTAGTCCAGTTTCGATAAAATGGTCGTCTGCAGAACTAAGCGGAAATCCTGGGTGTGGAGGAGTGGCTTAAGTTTTTTAAGGATGTGGAGTTTGTAGAAGCCTCCTTTTAGTAGGGACTTAATGTGAGGTTTGAAGTTTAGGAGTTGATCTAGTAAGACGCCTAGGTCTCTTACAGAATGCAGGGGGGTATGGGCTAAGGTAGAGTTGTGAGAGGTGGACTGTGATGTATGTGCTTGTTGATTAGAGATGATGAGGATTTCAGTTTTTGATGCATTTAGTGCTAGGTGGAGGTTGGATAGTAGGGAATTGATAGATACAAGACAAGATTCCCAAAATTGCAGGGATTCTTGGAGGGTTTTTTGAATGGGGATAAGGATATAACTTAATGGGGTTTTTTGAATGGGGATAAAAAACTTAATGGGGTTTTTTGAATGGGGATAAGGATATCACTTAAAGCAGCCATTTATTTGGCATATGCTCTGATTAAATAGAAAATAGAAATTGTTTAACCTTGAAAGATCCTAATTAAATCTTTCTGCTTGTTGGCAGCTGACCTGAGTGAAGCACCATATTATACTATAGGACCTTTTTGAGCAGTATAACATCTCCTTCCTAATTCCCATAGACCTATGGTTGAAACACTGGCAAAATACTTCTCTCTCCCCCCCCCCCCCCCCCCCCCCCCCCCCCCCCCCCCCCCCCCCCCCCGTTGACCATTTAAGAGTGCTTTAGGCCTGAACTCAGTCATGTAAATGATATTTATTATTTTTTATTTAAATACTTTTGGTATACCGATACTCAAGACTAGTGTCTTATCGTACCGGTTTACAATGAAACAAGGGGTAACCGATTAACTATGAAGATAAAGTTACAATGAACAGGGGGTTTACATATATAAACCATAGATATAAAACCATTTCCGCCATGTGTTGCCAAAACAAAGGAAGAGTGAAAGAATTTTATCTGGGTCGACAAAAAGAAGATTAAGAGCATAAGATATGCCATACTGGGTCAAGCCCAGTATCCTGTCTCTAACAGCGGCCAATCCAAGTCACAAGAACCTGGCAAGAACCCAAGCATTAAATAGATACCATGCTACTAATGCTGGCAACGAGCAGTGGCTATTCCCTATTTCTTAATAACAGTTTATGGACTTCTTCTCCAGGAATGTATCCAAACCTTCTTTTCTAAACCCGTCTACACTAATTGCCTTAACCACGTCCTCTGGCAATAAATTCCAGAGCTTAATTGTTTGTTGAGTGAAAAAGAATTATCTCAGATTCGTTTTAAATGTGCTGCTTGCTAACTTCATGGAGTTCCCTCTAGTCCTTGTATTATCCGAAAGAGTAAATAACTGTTTTACGATTACCCATTCAAGTCCTTTCATGATTTTGTAAATCTCTATCATATGCCCCCTCAGCTGTCTCTTTTCCAAGCTGAACATCCTTATTTTCATTTCCTAATTGAAAATTCCAACTAAAGCCCTATCTTCAACTTCCAAAGTATACTTTTTGCTTCCTTTGGGAAAAAGTGGATAGTGAGGAGGGGTGTTCTGAGCTCTCCCAAGTTTCTTTGGACAGTCTAAACTATTCAGCGGTACTGGAGAAAACATGAGCAACTTGTGACCAAGGCAGTCTTCTTGATTGTGAATTTTATTTTAGAACCTGACAAGGATTGGATTCTGAAATTGTACTCCTGTAATATGTAGGTTTTGTTTTTAACTATGTTAATTTGTTTTTTCCATGAGATATCTCACACTACATATAAGATAAAAGGAAGGTTTTTCTTAAAGCCAAGAGATTTACAGATTGGAGCTTGTTTACATAGCAAGGAACTCGCATTATTTTTTTGCTTAATCAACTTGTGATTTTTTTTTTTCTGAGAACAGCCAATATGGAAATTGGCTTTTATAAGCTCCTTCCATTCTTAAAATGTATTTTGCATGTTGAATTGAATGTCTCTTGATATCTAGTCTTTAACCTGAATTTTTTTTTTTACTTTTTTTTAAATCTTACACCTTTTGGACTTTATCCCCACTATTGGCTGTGATAGCTATATGTCATTTCCAGTTGGGTTGTTATATCATCGCATACCATATATACTATTTGTATTCAATAAAATATTTCTTGATGTATTTAAAAATAGTTAAGTTTAAATTAGTAGACTTTTTAGATGGGACTGTTTGCATTGAACACCAATCTATTAGTCTGTAACAGGGGTAGTCAACTCCAACTCTTAAGAGCCGTAAGCTGGTCGGTTTTTCAGATATCCACAGTGAATATGTATGAGATGCATTTGTTTGCGAGGGAGGTAGTGCATGCAGATACATGTTATGAATACTCTGTGCTGGTATCTTGCCACCCTCAAAGACCAAGCTATAAGATGCCACCAGCTGCTGTGGTATATTTGCTGCTACATGCTAACATAATTAGCCCAGTGGAAATTAGTGTGACAAGGCAAATTTTATCATGAAAATACTGTATTCTTAATATATTAGGGATTTTGCATGGAGGTTAGATCTTTAATTGTCCTAGAGTTCATTAAAAGTTCAGACTGTTGTCTTTGAGTATATTCAAAGGTAAAATAGGCCTTTCTTTAATTTTCTCCATAATGCCATTTTAATTCTTACGTCAACTTTTGTCCAAGAGTAAGGCCTTTATTTCTACCAGGGAACTTGAAAATTGAAAACTAGCTTCTCTTAGGGGATGAATGGATCTAAATATTTTTTATTGGTTGAGAAGAATGAATGATCGATGCTATATTGAGCTTATTCAAACCTGCATCTTGTTCTGCAAAACAGCAAATATCCAAACCTTGATTGTTACTTTTGGAAGAAGAATTTACAGGCTCTAGTAATACAGAATCTTCCTGTATATTTGTTTGGGGACTGCTTATTAGCTTGATTAGACTGATGGTCAGAAGAGCCACCTATAGTGTAGGAATCGGTAGCAATTTCTTTTTGACAATAGCTCAGAATCCAAGCTCTTCAAAGACAATTCTGTGCTATTGATGTGAAGGTATAATAATCCTTACACTAGGATTTGTTCTGGTAGGAAAGTCGCCAGCTCTCATCCGGTATAAATACAGACCATTTGTAATGCAGTGAAAGAAAAGTTGAAAAAAATGAAATAAAAAACTTTTCCACCCCAAAAGAAAAGTCCTTAATAGACAAAGCAAGTAGATATGAACAAAGTGGCATAAATGAAGGGTTCCTTTTCTCTTAATCTGTCGTTTAGAATTCTATATATTATCTGGTACAGCTGTAATTAAGAGGTGATAAGTACAGTTTAATATCACATAATTTCATCTTTTAGCAATTGGAAGCAAAAAAGGTGAATAAAGAATGAATTGTTATGGTTATGAACAGTGAAAGACCAGTTTTCAAGAAATCTGAATTGCAGAAACATTAAAAAATATATATTTTTTTTTGTTGTGTTTTAGCAGGGTCAGGTTCCAAGTGCCTCTCTTCCTATCAGTAACTCCATGAATATGCTTGGGCCACAGAGCGGACAGTTGCCACATCCACCAGTGTCCCAGTCGCCTCTCCATCAGACTCCAACTTCTGTTTCTAATGCAGCTGTAATGCCGCAAATCCAGCTCCCAATTCCACCAGGAAAGACGCCACCACAGCCTGCAGCTCCCACGCAACCATCCGCTCCAGTGTCCTCTTCAGGACAGACTCCAACACCAACCCCTGGCTCTGTACCAAATGGGGCACAGACACAAAGCACGCCTACTGTCCAAGCAGCAGTACAGGCTCAAGTTACACCCCAGCCACAGACCCCAGTTCAGACTCAATCTGTGCCAACTCCTCAATCAAGTCAACAGCAACCAACATCTGTGCAGACGCTACCTCCTAGCACTCCAGTGAGTAACATTCAGAAAATTCAAATTCCATTTATTAAGATAACCCTAATTATAGTTCTAATGGCATATCTGTGTGTTAAATGTTTTTCCAAAATGTTTCAATCTTTGCTGAAATTTCAAAGCCATGGCCAGAATCTTATTGCCCATCAGTCTGCTCAGCTCTATAAAGAAATGTGTTCAATTGTTTGAGCTAGAGGGCAACAATAACCTTGATTTATGCAATTATGTAATAATAATTTTAAGACATCTTTCATACTGAGTAGCTCTGTGCTAAGCAGAAAATCACATCCTTTTGGAGATAAATGAAAAGCATGCACTATCCCATTAAATATTTTACAATGTTAAGGTATGTTTAAGTTTGGTTTAACTTTTTTCTTCAGTTTATGCAACTTAAAAAAAAAAAATCAGGTTAAACATTTTTGTTTTTGAATTTGTGTATCACCAAATTACCAAGCAGCATATTGTCACAAGTGTGTGTGTGCGTGATGGCCATGGATACATTTCTATAGCACAACATCTGCTTTAAATTAGATGGATGGATGGAAGTTTACTTATTAATATTCTTGGTATAAATATCCCACTATGCCATTTGTTGAAGTCCATTTCTGGAATTGTTTCTACAAGTAGATATGTCAGTGCATTGTTTTTTTTCCCCATATGTATTAAGATCTATCTATCTATATATCTCTCTCTATCTCTCTGTCTCCAAGAGAGCACAGTCTTGTATATTTATTTATTTATTTATTTATTTATTTATTTAGCATTTTTCTATACCGACTTTCCAATAACAGAATTATTGATCAATTCGGTTTACATTCTAAACAATAACAGTGACAAGTAAATGTCTTACAATGAACAGGTCGAATTAACTTGGATTAAGATATATGGGGTTAATGTGATATGCGATATGTATATGTGATATGGTATAGGTATTAGTAAAGGAAAATGCCCGAAAACTTAGTTGGTTGTTGTTACTAGCTAGAAATTGAAAAACAAAATGCAGTGTAAAAATTGCAAGGCTAACATTTTATATAGTATTGAAAGTACTATATAGTTGTGAGATATTTTCACTATATACATTAGTCATTGATAAAAAAGAATAGGTTAAAAAAATGTAACTAGATGTATGGAAATTGCATGATGGCTCAGCTGCAGAACTATATCCAGCCACGAGAGAAGCCTGAGTTTTTGACACTTTGTCTGGCTTCTGCTGTTTGGGCTGGCTGGGATTGTGATGCTGGATGGTAATGTTTATAGTTCTTCAGGGGAGGGAATCCCAGCTATCATTTAATTCATCTGGCTGGCTAACTATGTACTTGTATGGAAATGTAGAACAATAGTTTGTGCCTCTCAGCCACTAGGACAGAGCTTTCCAAACTTTTCATGTTGGTGACACATTTTTTAGACAAACATAATTTCGTAACACAGTAATTCAGTCTACTAGCAAACCAGAGGTTAAAGGTTAAACGAATGAAATGTATTTTGACAATTTATGTATGTTTCCTTAAATATATACATAATAAAATGTTTCACAACACAACCTATCTTGTGAAAACCTTTCATTTATATTAAAAATATATAATATTCCAAGATTAATGTTATAATTTATGAGTAACAGTAATAAAACAAAGTTATTGTATTATTCAATTTACCTCTTTAATGAGATATATGAGCTTGATGGGATGAACACAGCTTTTGAATATTTGGTGTTAATAAAAAAAAAGTCCAAAGGGTATTCTGTGTAATTTTAAAAAGCTGGCCGGTTTCACGCTATAAAATTATTTGATAGCCTCATTCAACTAATTCTATATGGCTATGAGCGAAGTCTGTAATTTATAGGAAGGGATAGAATGTCAATATAAATCCTGCACCTCCGGTTCTATAATTCTGTGCATCCACTGAAATTCCCCCAAACAATAGAGCTTGGATGTTTCCCTTGCAGCTCATCATACTAAAAGATATTTTCAAATTCTGGTGTCACCTCACAGTAACAGCAGCACAAACACCTTCCACTGCCAGGCACATTGTGAACTAACACAAAACCCTGCAAAAAAGACACTCAAAAAATCTATACTGCAATCCCATTGTAACATAACAGTAATAACACTAAGGACTCAAATAACAATAACCCTATCTGTGAAAAAGTAAAGGTAAATACTACACTGGGTCCTAGAATACCAATACACCACCTACTGAGGAAACAAAACAAACCAGATTGCTATAGATCCCTATGCTAGCAGAATCTCTCATCATGGTCACACACACACAGCAGAGACAGATCCTCACCAAATACAGAATACAAAATAAAGGAGCACAAATTAGACAAAAACTGAAATGGAAACCCCAAGAAGCCAGACTCTGTGTATTAACAATGGAAAAACAGAACCACCATTCCTCATAAAACAAATAAAATCAAGAAACATAAAGCATCAGTTATAATAGTAAAACCATACTAATAAAAGAATATTTTAAAACTACTGATAAATAGATTTTCTATTAATTAAAATCATATACATTTTTTACAATTTCCCAAACACCAATAAAATATTTCAAAACAGCACATATATCAAATAACACCCAATAATTAAAACTAATAAGGATTTTAAAAAGCCCCTGCTGTCCATACGTGGAAATCTTGATTTCCAGTCACCCTGATATTGTCAAGGATTAAGAGGTTATCCTCTCTCTCTCTCTCACACATACTCACATGTCCATTCTCTCTCACACATACACTATCACATACATACACATTCATGCTCTTATACCCACCATAACCTCTCGCTCTCACAGACACTGACACACTCTCAAGCTCTAAGACACTTTCTCCCCCTCCACCCCCCAACCCCCACCACACACACAAACTCTTACTCCCCTGGATTTTCTCATACACACTCATGCTCTAACTCTCTCTGGCTCCCTCACATACACACAAACACACACACCCAGGCAAGCCTCCCAGTCATTCTCACACACTGAAACTGACCCCCAGGCAGGCTCCCATTCATTTTCAAACCACTCCCTCACCATCCCCCAGGCATGCACACATTCATTCTCACACACACATACACACACAGGCAGGCACCTATTTTCACACATACAAACCCCAGGAAGATACCCATTCATTCTCATACATAGACACACCCTCAGGCAGACTCCCATGCATTCACACACATATACCCCCAGGCAGACTCCCATGCATTCACACACAAACACCCCCAGGCAGACTCCCATTCATACACATGCACACACTAAAGGCAGACCCCCTCTCTTTCTTTTGCCAGCAACCTCTGAGCCTCTCATTCCTCTGCTGCCACTGTCACTGATGCCGCATGGCTATTGGGGAGGCGCTGATTGCTGCTACTGGCACTGAAGCCCATTCTGCTGCCTCCTCTGTGCAGGCCCCGTGGGTTTCCACTTCCTCCATGTTGATCTCGTACATTTTGAGATCCGCATAGAGAAAGTGCTACTCTTGTACATTACCAAAGATTACATGTGCCAATCAGTAAGAAGTAACTTTTTTTTTTTTTTTTACCTTTGCTGTCTGATCTTAGTTTTCTAATCGGTTGGTCACAGGCTTTTTTGTTCCACCTTCCCTTTCTTATTTTTTTGCCAATTCCTTTCATATTGTCTTTTTTTTTTCTATTTCTTTTCTCTCCATCTATCTTCTTCCCTCAAACACACAGTCAGGTTCTCATTCTCACATGCTTTCTCTCTCTCACACACACACACAGGCTCTCACTCTCACATGCTCTCTCTCACACAATCATTCATACACAGTCTCTCTCTTGCACATGCTGTCTGACTCTCACACACCCAGGCTCTCTCTCACTCCCATATGCTGTCTTGCTCAAACACAGGCTCTCACTGTCACATGCTCTGTCTCTCACACACACATAGGCTCTCACATGCTGTCTCTGCAAACATTCAGGTCCTCACTCCCACACACAGTCTCTCAACTCATCTCATACACGCACACAGTCTCTCAACTCATCTCATACAGACACTCTACGGGCCCTCAGCCTCTCTCTTACCTCTGGGCCTCCTCTTCACGGGTCATTGCAAGATAGGCTCTGCAGCAGCCCTGATCTTCTCGGGCTAATCCACGGCGGCCCTGATCTTTTCGGGCCGATCCGAAGTGGTGGCCCTGCTACCGGGCCGCCGCCTCCTCCTTTTCAGCCCGCTGCAACAAAGCTGCTCCTCTTCTGCACATGGCTGATGCTCCTCCTCCTTCCTGCCCACGCGGCTCCGGCAACATTTTTCTTCCGGGGCCGTGCGGGCAGGAAGGAGGAGGAGCACCTGCACGTTTAGACGTGACCTTGTTCTTCGGGCCGTGGTGACGTGAGCTCCACCACGGCCCTGCCGATCTTCCTGCTGTGTGTCTCCATCACAGCACAGCGATACTTCACTACTCAGCCGCCAGTGGGATGAGGTCCACCAGCGGCCGCATTGGCTCCCCCTGACCTCTCCTCGGTATACCACTTGCTCCGCCCCTTCACGTGCACCAGGCTTGCGTGACCCACCAGCACACTGCAGGCGACACACTAAAGTGTCGCGACACACACTTTGGAAAGCTCTGCACTAGGACTATTGATAATACTAAAAGGATAAAGTGAGGTGACAGGAATTTAGGTATGTCAGTGAAAAGAGAGAGAGTGAGGTGGGCTTGCAAGATTAAGAGGAGACTAGAAGAAATATATGAAATAAGCAGAAATGTTAAATACTTCACTATTTACTGAAGGAAGGGATTGGAGGAGGACTACTGATTATTGGAAATTGGTGTGAATGATGGGGTAGAGGCCATACCATTTACAGAGGAGAGTATTTGTATGGAACTAGGAAAACTGAAAGTGGACTAAGCCATGTGGCTGGACAGGATTCATTCTGGAATATTAAGATAAATCCATGTGCTGGTCCAATAGATCTTTAGAGATGGGGAGTGATCTGACTTTGGTGGGAAAATTAACATAGACACCGATGAAGGCATTGTCTTCCAGTTGAAATGATTTAAGTGGGTTGTGGGATCGAAAACAGCCTGAATTTACTAGGGGAAGGTAATGTCAGATGAATCTGATAAACGTCTTCAATTGAGTGACAATAGAAATAGATTTGGGACAAGTACTAGATGTGCTGCTATACATGGATTTCAGCAAAGCTTTTAATAATGTCCTACATAGCCTCATAAATAAACTGAGCAGTCTATGTGTGAGACATAAAGTGATAGACTGAATTAGAAACTGGTTGATTAATAGATGAAAGAGCAAAGGGTAAATGGAGTTCAGTCGGAAGAAACAAAGGTAATGAGTGGAATGCCTCAGGAATCAGTCTTAGGGTCAGTTCTGTTCATTAACTTTGTGAGTGGTATTGCAGAGGGATTGAGAGAAAATGTCTTTTTGCTCTAAAATCTGCAACAGAGTGGACATACTTAAGGGAGTAGATGGTATGATAAGCAGTTTTCGCAATGTAAGGAGTGGGCGACTATTTGACAGCTGAGTTTTAATACAAAAAAATGTATTTTCAGTACAGAAGTCCAAGGAAGCGTTACGCGATTTGGGGGGCATATGTGTTTTTGTGTTGGGGGAGTTTGAGTCACAGAAAAGGAAAGAGACCTCGGGGTGATTACATCTTATGATTCCAATATAACTAAAAAATGCAACAAGATGTGGCAAGAAGACAGATGCATGATGAAGTGCATAGGGAGAGGCTTGACAAGCAGAAAAAAAGAAGTTGCACAGGTCATTGATGGAGTTTGTACCTTTGGAAATATTTCAGCTGAATGGAAGTGGCCCAATGAAGGGCTACTGAAATGGTGTGGGGTTTGTACCAGTAGCCCTATGAGATGACTCAGAGATCTAAATATATCCTAGAAGAGAGGTAAGACAGGGAGATATGATAAACATTCAAATACCTGAATGGTATTAATAGCGCGCAAGAAGCAAACTTTTTTCCAATGGAAAGGAAGTTCTAGTACAAGACATCTTGATATGAAACTCTGAGAGGGGGGACTTAAGAGCAACAGCAGGAAATATTTGTTCACGGATGCATGGAATGCTCTCTTGGAGCAGATGGTGGAGGCTAATACAGCCAATGGACTTCAAGAAGGCCTGGAATAATCGTAGAAAATCCTGAGTTGAAGTGGAGAAAGATTTATTTATTTAAAAATGATTTATACCTACTCTATACAACGATCAGAGTGGATTACATAAAATGCATTATCGTTGTATACATAACAATAAATAAGACACATCCTGGACAAAAACTGTATCTGTCTGAGACAGCATAGATTGAAAAATAACTTGACTGTCTACAGTTCAAAAGCCTGCCTAAATAGATGCACCTTCAACTGGCAGCTAATCGACTGCATGCATGTGATTAACCAGAGAAATGCAGGTACAGTATTCCAAACAGCTGGACACACCACTGCGAATGCATTCTCATGTATTTCAAATAAATGAGCTGAGTAGATGATAGAACTTTGAGGAATCCACAGAACTTAAAGCTAGCATAGGATTATACATCCATTGCTAAGTCCAAGGAGAAGTATTATTCAAAAGCTTATGAATCAAAGAAAAGTTTATATTGCACTAATCACTGCACTGGTAACCAGTGTAGCTAGTGCAATGCTGGAGTAATATGTTCTCTCAAGCCAATATTCGGTAACATTCATGCTGCTGAATTCTGCATCACCTGTAAAGGGTCTAATATGAGAGATGAGGGCACCAATATAGAGAAAATTCCAATAATCTAATGGTACAGGTACCAAACCCTGGAGCACAGATCAAAAATCAAACAATGGCAACAATGGCTTGTCGACATAACTTTAAAAAGGCACTATTTGCTATATACATAGGACATTTTCAAAGGAAAATGTAAATGTAACATACTGTTGAAACAGTTTTGAAAAGCACATACAAAACAAGCCCCAATACCTCAGTAATCTGGGGAAAATAGCAAATATCCAAAATACACCACTGTATTCCCCAGTACAGATTTTTTTTAGTACTTGCAATCAAGACCACTGTTACATTTGTTGAACCTTCATGGATACAACTTGATAAAATGAACAAGCTGTGTTTGTCCCTTTTGGTCCACTTTTAATTTTTTATTTATATATATATTAGTATGCTCAAATCTTAATTTTTTTGATTTTTATAATTTCTTTAAAAATTAAGTCCCATCACCATGAAGGTCCCATATCGGGCTGTTACCACAAAACCTTGATTTCAAACAACATCAAGAGAGCAAGAAAACTTCTATAACTTATCTCAAGTGTCCATGTTGATCAAGACCCCGACATGGCCATGTTTCGATCACCACTCTGCTTCAGGGGGTTCTCCATACACTTTCAACACGCTCTCAAACCCAGATAACGTTAGCTTCCCGAACACGTCCTTTTGCTAATATCTCTTTGATAGACCTGGGGAATACCTCTTTGATAGACCTGGGGAATACTGTGGTGTGTTTTGGACAGTTTTGAAAAGCCCATTTCTCACAGGACAAGCAGGATGGTAGTCCTCACATATGGGTGACATCACAGGATGGAGACCAATCATGGAACACTTTTGCCAGTTTCTAGAACTTTGACTTGCACCTACTGGGCATGCCCAGCATGGATGGCACTAAACCTGCAGCCAGCAGGGGTCCCCCTTCAGTCTTCTTTTTTCCACGCAGCAGTAGCCACGCGGGTTAAGGAGCTCCACAGAGATTCCTGACAGGAATTATCCTCACGGAATTACTAAAAATGTTCATACCCCACAGGGGTCCCTCCTTCAAATTTTTGATTCTGCGGTACTCCAGTAAGTTTTTACCTGGTTTCGATCGATTCCCGTCGAGTTTGGCCCTCGCAGCCTATTGGCCGTCAACCGTACCGCGGCTAAACTTTTCAAAGGCCATGGCGTCGGGGTTCCGTCGGAGCCCGGACTGTACTCACACCATGTCCATTACAGACCCGCATAAAGTCTGTGTAATGTGTCTCGGGTGCGAGCATGATGTCCTGACTTGCACCAAATGTGCCTTAATGATACCAAAAGGTTGCAAGGCCAGAATGGAGAAAATGGAACTTCTCTTCCGTTCTCAAACTCCGACACCGTCGATTGCATCGACGTCGTCTGAACCGGCACAGTCCACTTCGCGCCAGTATCTGCCACCGGCCGGTGACCGTCCAGCGTTGATGACTTCTCAGCCTTCGACTACCTCTACTCCCCCTCAGGACCAAGGGGATCGTAGAGAGAAACATTGGCATCGACACCACAAGTCTCGGACCATCGAGGAAGGGAAATCTTTGACCTCGCCATCGTCCAAGCCGCCATCGAAGAAACCCCGTCCAGAAAAGGCACCGACCCTTTCTGCGACCGGGTCACCGAGGCAACCCTCACCGGACGGGTATCGGGAATTGCGACTCCGCCTTTAACAGTGGTTCCTTTGGCTATGCCTCTGCCTCCTTCTTCCCTTCTGGAGCCGGGGCTGCTTGCTCCAGGTCTCCGTGAAAAACTGGACCGCATGGTTCAGGAGGCCATCGATAAGATCATAGCCGCTTTTCCACCGATGGATCCTGGGTCACCAATGGCTCCGGTGCCCTCCCCGCTTACCCTGTCATCGGGAGGGGAAACACTGTTCCACATTCCTCCATCGGGAATTCTTCCGATGCCTCAACCATTGATGCCGATGCGCCCATCAGCGCCACCGATCCATCCCTTGATGCCTGCACCGGTGCCCTCGATGCCTTCATCGTTGCCTCCAGCACTTCCCTCAATGCCATCGGAACCTAGACCGGGACCTTCAGGAATACCATTGTCCCGTCCTTCTCAGGCTTCTAGAGGGGCAGATCCTGATCCCTATGACACCTGGACCGATGATTCTTCTCAAGACGCCGATGATTTGCCATCGCCACCTTCTCCTACTGAAAGCAGGAAGCGTTCTCCTCCAGAGGACTTATCCTTGATAAATTTTGTGAAGGAAATGTCTGAATTGGTTCCCTTCCAATTGCAGACTGAACAAGATGACAGGCATCAAATGATGGAGCTGTTACAATTCCTGGATGCTCCCAAGGAAATAACCTCCATCCCTATTCACCAGGTTCTTTTGGATCTCCTCAAAAAGAACTGGGAACACCCTGGTTCTGTTCCAGTTAACAGAAAAGCTGATACCACTTATTTGGTCCAGTCAGCCCCAGGATTCCAGAAACCTCAGCTGGATCACCAATCTGTGGATGTAGAATCTGCTCAAAAAAGGGCAAAAAGATCAAAACCCCACTCTTCCTTTCCCCCAGGTAAGGAACAGAAATTCCTGGATGCCATTGGCCCGGCGTATCTTCCAGGGATCGATGCTTATCTCTTGGATCGTCTCCTACCAGCTGTATATGACCCAGTACAACAGGGTCTTATTCAAGCAGATACAGGACTTTGCAGAGTCCCTGCCTCAGCAATTCTAGGAACAGCTTCTAACCCTAGTATTTATTTATTTAAAATCTTTTCTATACTGTCGTTAAGCTACTTCCCGTCACAACGGTTCACAATAAGGCACATAATTTCAAACTTAAATGTGTTGAATTATATTAACTAAACAGGTGCCATCAAATACTGTAACATAGTTTCATATTAAATATTACTTATTGGTTGTGATAAAGTCATGTCTACTTTAAGTATATCGGCTATAAGATAAATTAACACTTAAGTCTGGTCCTCTGTTGTTGCAATCTAATAGAGGTAAAGTAAAATAAAATATATACACACACACACACACCATTCGAGTAAGCTGATGTGTGTGTGGGAGTTCTTCGGACTGCATCATACAATTCCCTGGATTCTACTCTTCATTCCCTTTGTGGTATGCTTGCTTAAATAGCCATGTTTTTAAACTTTTTTTGAATGCTTTGATGTCTCTTTGTGTTTTGATTTCTACACAAGGGTTTTGAGGCAGGGAAGCATGAAATAAGATCATCTTATGATACCCTGGAAGCGGTGTCAAAGATATCTGCAACTGCTATTTCGGCAAGAAGATGGGCCTGGCTTAAGTCTTCGGACTTGCGCCCTGAAGTACAAGACAGATTATCTGATCTGCCCTGCATAGAAGACAATCTGTTTGGGGAACAGATTTAGTGGACGGTGGCGGAACTCAAGGACCATCATGAGACTCTTCACCAGCTCTCTCTGATGCCCTCTGAGTACTCCTCCAAACAGCCTTTCAGGAAGGATACTAAAAAGTCATTCTTCCGTCCAAAGAAGTCCTATCCACCACAGTCTAGGACTCCTTCCAAGAGACCTTTCCAAAAGGCCCAGTCTCATCAACCTCGTAAACAAAAGCCGCAAGCAGCTCCTCAGCCGGGCCCTGCTTCCGGTTTTTGACTCCTGCATAGAGAGCAGCAGCCAGTTTCCACTGCATCAGATACCAGTGGGAGGTCGATTATGCCATTTCAACAAGAGGTGGCACACAATCACCTCAGACCAGTCGGTCCTTGCCATAATTTCTCAAGGTTATCGCCCAAACTTTCTCTCCATTCCACTGGACTTTCCACCTCTACCGGTGTGGAGACCATCCGACCACGCACTACTCCTGGAGCAGGAGGTTTCCCTCCTCCTCCAGTCCAAAGCAATAGAACCAGTACCTTACTCTCAACAAGGCCTAGGATTCTATTCCCGGTACTTTCTAATCCCAAAAAAATTGGGAGGCGTTCATCCAATTTTGAACCTACTTGCCCTCAACAAGTACCTCCAACGAGAAAAGTTCAAGATGGTAACCTTGGGTTCCCTCCTTCCTCTTCTGCAAAGAGGAGACTGGCTCTGCTCTCTCGATCTCCAAGATGCATACACCACATTGCGATAAATCCATCTCATCACAGGTTCCTGAGATTTCTAGTAGGCCCTAAGCACTATCAATACAGAGTGCTACCATTCGGCCTGGCATCTGCACCATGAGTCTTCACCAAGTGCCTCGTAGTAGTAGCAGCCTTCCTCAGGACTCAAGGTGTTCACGTCTACCCCTATCTAGACGATTGGTTGATCAGGGCTCCCACTCAGCAAGCTGCTCTGTTGTTCCTACGTCTTACTTTATTCACTCTGATTTCGCTAGGATTTCCCGTCAACTATGCAAAATCCTGCTTAGTCCCATCTCAAACTTTATCATTCATAGGGGCAGACTTGGACACCTTGCAGGCAAAGGCATTTCTGCCTCCACAGCGAACTCTCACGCTCATCTCTCTCGCACACCAGCTACAGTCTCAGCGCCACACCACTGCACGCCATTTCCTCATCCTACTGGGACACATGGCGTTCTCAGTACAGGTTACCCCAATGGCCCGCTTGGCCATGAGTCATGCAGAGGACTCTAAGATCACAATGGACTCAGTCCGTCCAACCTCTATCTACCACTGTTCACATTACTGACTCACTCCGTCAGTCTCTAGCCTGGTGGAAAAATCAGATCAATCTCCTCCAAGGCCTGCCCTTCCAGGCTCCAGACCCTCAAATAATTCTCACCACCGATGCTTCCAACCTCGGCTGGGGAGCCCATGTGGCCGATTTGCAAACACAAGGAACTTGGTCTCCAGAGGAATCCAAACAACCAAATCAATTTCCTGGAGTTTCGAGCAATCAGAAATGCTCTCGGGGTATTTCAGGATCGCCTTTCCAATCAGGTCATCCTGATTCAGATGGACAACCAGGTGGCCATGTGGTACATCAACAAACAGGGAGGGACGGGCTCCTACCTACTGTGTCAGGAAGCTGAGCAGATACGAGCGGAGGCCCTCTCCCACTCGATGTACCTCAGGGCCACCTATTTGCCGGGAGTGGACAATGTGTTGGCGGACAACCTAAGTTGTCCGCCAACTTTCCATCCGCACGAGTGGTCCCTCAACCCCACAGTAGCGGACGCAATATTCCAACGTTGGGGTCATCCTCACATAGACCTCTTTGCGTCACCTCAAATCCACAAGGTAGAGAACCTTTGCTCTCTCACTCGCAGCCAACACAGCCAAGAGATGCGTTCTCCCTCTCATGGGCAACAGGTCTCCTATATGCATTCCCTCCACTTCCACTTCTCTCGAAGACTCTCGTGAAGTTATGTCAGGACAAGGGATGCATGATCCTGATAGCACCTCACTGGCCTCGCCAAGTGTGGTATCCAATACTTCAGGATCTCTCCATACGCAGGCAAATTCCCTTGGGAAAGGACCCGCTTCTGATCGCTCAGTACGGCGGGTGCCTACGCCACCCAAATCTTCAAGCTTTGTCCCTGATGGCCTGGATGTTGAAAGGTTGATTCTTCAACCACTTAACCTTTCAGAGCCAGTTTCCCGTGTCCTGATTGCTTCACGGAAGCCTTCCATGAGAAAGTCTTAACCTATACAAATGGAACAGGTTTAAGTCATGGTGTTCTTCTCAATCCCTTGATCCCTTTACCTGTTCCACCACGAAGTTTCTAGACTATCTCTGGCACTTGTCAAAATCAGGTCTAAAAACTTCCTCCATCAGAATGCATGTCAGTGCGGTGGCCGCCTTCCATAAATGTGTCGGGGATGTTCCTATTTCAGTACAACCCCTCGTGACATGTTTTCTGAAAGGCTTGCTTCACCTCAAGCCTCCACTATGCCCTCCGGCCCCTTCTTGGGACCTCAATCTGGTTTTGGGGTGGCTCATGAAACCACCATTCGAGCCTCTCAAATCCTGTAATCTTCGCTATCTCACATGGAAAGTGATTTTACTTTTGGCAATCACATCTGCTCGCAGTGTTAGTGAGTTACAGGCCCTAGTTACCTATCCGCCTTACACTAAACTTCTGCAGGACCAGGCAGTACTCCGCACTCACCCCAAGTTTTTACCTAAGGTAGTATAGGAGTTTCACATTAATCAATCCATTATACTACCTACCTTCTTTCCCAGGCCCCACTCCAATCCAGGAGAACAGGCTCTGCATACCCTTGACTGCAAACAGGCTCTAGCATTCTATCTAGACCGTACAGCTGCCCACAGGAAAACCACTCAATTGTTTGTCTCTTTCCATTCCATCAAATTGGGGCAGCCTGTGGGTAAGCAGACTCTCTCCTCCTGGTTAGCGGACTGCATATCCTTTTGCTATCAGCAAGCAGGCATTCCACTTCAAGCCCGTGTTAAAGCACGCCGTGTGAGGGCCATAGGGACTTCAGTAGCACACCTACGCTCGGTGCCACTTCCTGACATTTACAGGGCTGCTACCTGGAGTTCTCTTCATATCTTTACAGCCCATTATTGCTTAGACAAGGCTGGAAGACAAGATTCCATCTTCGACCAGTCTGTCTTGCGCAATCTTTTTACAACTTGATGTACCAACACCCTTCCGCCTGCCGTTAGGGTTCAGGATGCCCTCTACCAAATTCCTCCCCAATACTTGTGCCTATTGCACATCTTGGGTACATTTGGTGCATTTCTCAGAAATCCTCAGCTTGGTGCTCACCCATATGTGAGGACTACCATCCTGCTTGTCCTGTGAGTAAGCAAATGTTGCTTACCTATAACAGGTGTTCTCACAGGACAGCAGGATGTTAGTCCTCACGAAACCCACCCGCCGCCCCGCGGTGTTGGGTTCGTTAGTTTTCTTATTTTATTTTCGGCACTCCTGTAGCTTTAAACAAGACTGAAGGGGGACCCCTGCTGGCTGCAGGTTTAGTGCCATGCTGGGTATGCCCAGTAGGTGCCAGTCAAAGTTCTAGAAACTTTGACAAAAGTGTTCCGTGATTGGGCTCTATTCTGTGATGTCGCCCATATGTGAGGACTAACATCCTGCTGTCATGTGAGAACTCCTGTTACTGGTAAGCAACATTTGCTTTTCCTGTGTTAAGTCTACTTATCGCAGGTAAAACCTATGGAGAATTTAGTAGCAATTTTCAAAATTGAAATTTGAATTGACCATATGTTTTATTTGCAATAAATAGACTTAATGCTGGTAAACAGGCTTTTGAAACTTGCTCCAATAGTATGTTATATTTACATTTTCCTTTGAAAATTATCCTGTTAATATAAGTTTGAAAAGAAAGATTAGAAACAATCCATAAACCAAGATTTTTTTATCCATGTTTCAATGGGTATGATGTGTCCTATGTGCTGCAGGTTGATGGTCATATCACCCAAAATGGAGCATCTAAGCAATATGAGCTCTGCCTTATCCAAGTTCAGTGCTAATTTATTATGGCTGAGCCATTGTTTAACAGTGGCCAGCTAAAGTCTGCTCCCATGGGCCTGGTCTTGGCACAAAAAACTGCACACCATCAGCATAAATTCAAAATCCTACCCCAAGCCCAATACAAATAGGTGTCATATAAATGTTAAAAAGAACGGTAGGACAGGATAGTACCTGCCATTCCTGTTTGCCTTAATCTGGAAATAAGTATTGCGTGATTCAGGGTATTGAATGCCACTGAGAGATCCAACAACATAATAATACATCCAAAATTGACAGCAGGTGATTGTCAGTTTTGAAAATCTTTCAAAAATTAAAATGGAATTGATTTCATGCTTATCCAATAAGTTGTGCAGCTGTTTCAATACAGTTTCTTCAGTCACCTTAGCAAGGAACAGTGAGTAAAAGATTGATCTGTAGCTTTTCAAATTAGATGACTCAAGAGATGTTTTTTAAAATAAAGTACAAACAGAAGCACTCTTCTTTTCATCTGATAAGGACAAGTTTACCAATTGTGTTACCAAGCCACAAATCTCAGGCCAGAGAATTTTTAATAGCTGTTTTGCAGGGGTTCAGCTGACATGAGGCTGACTTCATTCCAGGAATATTATACCTAATATCGCTAGTCACAGATTCTAAATACTCCCAAGGTGTAACTTGGATAGAATCAGCAAAACTGGTGAAGAACGTTTTTCCTCTTTTTCAGAAAAGTATGCAGCAATTTGCTTAGAACAAGCTGCTCAATAGAATTACCCTAAGATGGATCAGTGCCCCCAAGAAATGTTAATTTCTTTACTGTTCTAAAGAGAGTGCTAGAACTAGAACATAAAAACATGCCATTCTGGGTTAGACCAAGGGTCCATCAATCACAGCATCCTGTCTCCAACAGTGGCCAATCCAGGCTACAAGTACCTGGCAAGTACCCAAACACTAAGTAGAACCCATGCTACTGATGCTAGTAATAGCAGTGGCTATTTTCTAAGTCAACTTGATTAATAGCAGGTAATGGACTTCTCTTCCAAGAACTTATTCAAACCTTTTTTAAACCCAGCTACACTAACTGCACTAACTACATCCCCTGACAATAAATTCCAGAGTTTAATTATGCATTAAGTGAAAAAGAACTTTCTCAGATTAGTTTTATTCTCTGCTCTCTGAATTTTAGTTTTGACTTTTTTTTTTTTTGCTTCAGTAGTCTTAACTCTATCCTAGGAAAAGGCTTCTATTGTTGAAAGTTTTGAGGAATCCACCATTTACATCATTCTTGCTGCTCTGCCTGCCTTAAAAATCTACTCATCTCTCTGAGAAATGGAGAGTACCAAGGAACAGAACTTGAATAATGCAACAAAACATGTCGAACAGGTGCAGTCTTACTAACTTCTTCCTGTAAAGCATGATGCCAGGAAGGTATATCATCCAATAAATGTGTACTCCACTATGTCCAGAGTTGATCCCAATTTAGACCTCAACAAATCTGGATCAAGATGCCCATGTTTTGTAATGCACTTTAACCAGCAAGGGTTGTTCATCAAATGGCTTGACGTTTAATTTCAGCCCTAACTGATCAGATTGTGTTAATACACAGAGCACCCTTGTTGAAAAAGTTATCATTAGCAAAACTAAATTCAGATTATGATTGTATTCATGCATAGGTCTATTCACTATTTGTTGAAAAGCTAGTGCTGATATAGAACAGTGATACAGCTCACACAGAGTAGGGAAGAGGTTGTTTGTCAATATTTAAATTAAAGTTGCCTAATATAATCAGCTTGTCAATGTTAATATGTAGGTTAGACAGAAAGGCGAATGTGTGCTGTGGGAGGTAGTAGATTGGTCTAATGAACTCCAGTAGCAACTAAGTATTATTCTTGAAATATAACTTTATTTTTAAAGTTTAATGAATTTAATCCAAATCACATTAAATGCACATCACATTCAAAATGAAAATTTGAATGCAGCTCTGTCCCCTGACACAGGACTGTTTCACCGAAGCTGCATCAGGAGGAACAATTGAGCAATTTATCTAGGAAAAGGATCAAAATATAAATTAAGATATAGACCAAAGAACAATGACTACAGCAGAGGTATCTTAAAGAAATTACATACCCTGGTTAAATATTCATACAGTATAGTGGTTTAAATCAAACAAATTCTGTGGATGAAATGAAAAATGTTTACATTATAAAAGAAAACCAGCACATTGTATAAATGTATGAACCTTATTAAAGAAATATATTTACCTAGAGTAGTATTCTTGAGTAAAATGAAGCTGAAAGGTAGAGGTCAGAAATTAAATGCGTGCGAAAAAGGAACCAATGAATGAACAGGAGAATGGGACCAAAATTATGATGGAATCTAAATTATGAGGAAATCTAAATATTAATTTAATTAGAAGAAAATTTTAAGAAAGAGTTTGAATGTAGAGAAAAGCAGATCACTCGATTTCTCTGTTTAAGCCGAAAAGGATTAAAGAATTCAGCTCATAAATCTAACATTGCTCGCGTTGAACAGAGTCCAGAGAAGTCACCATTGCAAGGAGAAGGAGAAATAACCTGTAGAGTAAAAACAAAATGCAAATCTGTTAGACTGGTTCCTTTGAAATCAATGGGATACTAAGGGAGCTTCCAAATTAGAGTTTCTGATGCAAGAGCAGTGTTCAAAAATTATAGTTTTTAACTGGTGGGTTGGTTGTCTTGTCAATGTATAGAAAATTACATGAGCAGAAAACAACATAAATAGCTCCCATAGTGCACAGTGAGAAGTATGATTCACAATATATTGTTTTTTAGAATGTGGGCCTATGAATATAGATGATATACAGGACAATTGGACAGGCTGAGCAATGGGCACAGAGGGAGTGGTTTTTAGTTTGGTCATAAGTAGGTGTTGGATGATTGAGCAGAGAAGAAACCAAAGTATCCTGGAGGTTTTTGCCAATTTTAAAAGCGAATCTTGGTTGATCTGAAAAGAGAGAATGGAGAAAGCACATGCCAATATTTGTTTATAATCTAGCAGATTTCATTAATGTGGCTATAAAAAAGGAGGATACAGGTGATACAGATATCTGAATTGACAGTGGGGGGGTAGAAAGAATCATTCTCGATGTTTCTTCTAATTAAATTAATATTTAGATTTTCTCAGATCCTTTACTTCATGCTTTTGGTCCCACTCTCCTGTTAATTGGTTCCTTTTTTGCGTTTCATCTCTGACCTTTATCTTTCAGTTTCATTTTATTCCTTGCTGTTAAACCACAAGAATACTATCCTATGTAAACATTTCTTTAATAAGGTTTGTACATTTATACAATGCTTCAGTTTACTTTAACAAGCTGTACCTTTTATTACAATGTAATTTTATAATGTAAAATTTTTTATTATTTCATCCACATAATTTGATTTAAACCGCTATACTGCATGAATATTTAAGCAGGGTATGAGGTTTCTTTAAGATACTTCTGCTGTAGTCATTGTTCTTTGGTCTGTATCTTAATTTATATTTTGATCCTTTTCCTAGATAAATTGTTCAACTGTTCCTCCTGATGCAATTTCGGTGAAACAGAGCTGCAGTCTAATCCTCATTTTGAATGTGATGTGCGTTTAATGTGATTTGGATTAAACTCATTAGACTTAAAAAATAGTTATATTTCAAGAATAATACTTAGTCACTATTGGAGTTCATTACACAACACTACACTCAATACACAACACTCTGGATGACACCTACAAAAAACCAGCCACATACCTCACCAAAATAAAGCTACTAACCAATATGAAACTCATCCTAAACTTCGATAAGACAGAAATAATCAGACTCGATAGAAAGAACAACGCTCCTCAACTGCCACCACTCAACCTAATAAACCAAAAAGCTGCAATCTCCCCTGTCACTCATGCCCGCAACCTAGGAGTCATAATTGACAATGAACTATCCTTCAAGAACCACATCACTACTATTATCACAAACTCCTAACACAACGTCATCTAAAACTTTTCCTTTCCCTCAACGACTTCAGAACAGTCCTTCAACTACTCATCTTCTCCAACCTGGACTACTGCAACTCCCTGCTATTCAACTTACCTCTCACCACCATCCGACCACTCCAAATCCTCCAAAATACAGCCGCCAGAATACTCATTGAAACTAAAAAACATGATCACATTACTCATACACTTATATCACTACACTGGCTCCCAATAAAATTCAGGATAGAATACAAAATACTATCCATATTACACAAAATAATATACGAAAAACAAACAAACTGGCTAAGTACATCCATAAAACTGTACTCTCCAAACAGAAACCTCCGCTCAGCTAACAAAGGTCTATTAAAGACTCCACCTGCTTGCTCCAAACAACTTACCTCAACTCGGAAGAGAGCCCTATCCCTAGGAAGTCCCAAACTCTGGAACTCCCTCCCAATCGAACTTAGAACACAACAAAATTTAAAAACCTTCAAAAAAGAAATAAAAACCTGGATGTTTACCAAAGCCTACCACAACACCCAATGACTCTCGGATATTACTTACCTCCTACTGGCCCTATGCAAACATGGGGAACCAATACAAGCAAGTAATACAACACGTAACTGAAACTGTATAGTCTTGACATCCGAACTACGCTTATAAAGCCTACAATATTTGTTATGTTACCTATGTTAACAACCACAGGGACCTTTGAAAACTCTGTTAAACATCGAAACTTTGTAAACCGTTGTGATGGCGAAACCGAACGACGGTATATAAAACTTGATAAATAAAAATAAATTAGACTAATCTACTACCTCCTGCAGCACACATTCGCCTTTCTGTTCGACATTTAAGTATGCCTTGCTCGTCACTGCACAATTAGTGTGGTAATATGTAAGTTAGACCCTGCCTCCAAGAGTGGAGAACAAGTTGAATACAGTAAGCTGGGCTTGAGACTTGGAAATTCTTTGAACCTAACAAAATAAATTTTTCTTTTTTGGAACCAACAAATTCAGTGGATGGAGTTTCTTTGATCAATTTCCCCTTGGGCCTCCCATAAGTTGTTTTTTCTGGTCCCCATTGGCGATCTGTGAATGACTTAGATGGTTCCCAGGGTTGCAGTCATGTTATTTACTACCTCTGCAGCATCTAAAGGTGACTACTGAGAAAAGGGGGATTATACAACTATAATGTTACCCTAATAATTTTTTAATTTTCAAATTGAATTTATTTTCATATGACAACAGAATTGATAGTGTATTTATTGCTGGTAAATCTTTTCCTTTTTTATCCTATATCTCTGTTTCATAGTTGGAAAACTTGTTCTGCTGCCTCCTTTCCTCTTATGAGTGGTATAACATAAGAATTTGAAGGCAAATGTGTGTTTTAATTCAGATTTTATGAAAGAATAATTACCATAATTTATAAACTTAGTCTTGTTTCCCATCTCAACAGTTTGCCATTTTACTTTTCCCCAGACAGCACAGAAAACCCCCACCAGTCCAAGGACTGGAGGTGTGCTGCCCTCAAGATGCACCCTCAGTGCCACTCTTCAGTTATAGATGCTGCCTCAGTAGCAGTAGTAATCAACCCTCTCTCTCCAGACCTGGGTTTACCACTTCTCCAGTACACTCAGGCCAAGTGGGTCCAAAGGATAGGGAATTGAAACCTAGATCCCCTATGCTGCAGCACATGGTGCAACAGCCTGAGCCAGAGAGCTGGCTGCTTGTATTTTGTTTAAAGTCCAACTTGTTTTTAAATAAAAGGAAATACTTCCTAGTTTGACAGTGCTTTAGATTTTATGACACGGGCCTTACTAGTTAAAGCTGACAGGATGTGACAGATAATGCCTATTTAAACTTGACAAGTATAACAGAGCTTGTTGCAATATGGAAACTCTGTGCACCTATAATGTATTAATTTTGCTAGGCATGACAAAATTCTCACACCAATAATACAGATGGGGGAGAAGAAGGATTATGGCACTTGCATTTTAAACATGCACAGTTTTGTGCCAGTCTAATGGTTCAGTGGCAGTCCTATGTACTGCCGTTGAGGGACCTGAGTGTGTTTCCTGGATCAAGATTTTGCTTCGTTGGGATAGTGGAGGATGAGAATGCTGTCCCTGGTGTAGGAGGGAGCCTCAGTCATCGCTCAATGATCAGACTTAGGATCTGTGATTGCAGGGTTCCAAAAGGAGCCATAGTATAAGGACACTGACTGAGGAATATATATGTTCCTTTGTACGTCACCTAGTCCTCTTTTGTGTTAGGCGATTCATAAATTAATAAAATCTAAATCTGTATTGACTGGACTCAGTTTCCCTCTCTCTCCCACCCACCCCTAGCTCATCCTTTGATTTTTAGGCTCTTATCTAAATCATACTATTGCACTAGAGTTTAATTATCCCCTTGTAGGTCAGTACCAGATTAATGGTGAATACAAAAAGATGGGGCAAAGAAGAGGGAATCAGTTTTGCAAGGAACTGGGCAACCTTTTGGGGAAGGAGTCTTTTCCAAAAGGACAAGCTTCACCTTAACCAGGATGGAACTAGGCTGCTGGCACTCTCCTTTAAAAAGGAGATAGAACAGCTTTTAAACTAGAGAAAGTGGGGGAAACTGTCAGTCACTCAACGGTGCATAGTTTGGAGGGAGGTATCTTTAAAGGATACTAATGAAACTGGAGAGTTAGTGTAGCCCAGCAGAGAGCTTCCAATAAAAACAAAAGTAATCCATGTGCCTATAAGTAAAGAAACACCTAAGCTAAAGAATTCCAAATTATCCCTGTCAACTGAAAAGCAGGTTGTTAATACAAACAAAAAACAAACTGAAATATCTGTATGCCAGTCCCCGAAATCCAAGAAGCAAGATGGGAGAGTTAGTTTCTAGCAGTGAATGATGACATAGACATAATTGACATCTCAGAGAAGGGTGATAACCAGGGAACAAATTATATTCTCCTAGGACAAGCAGGTAGTTCTCATGTGAGTGACATGATCTGATGGAGCCCAGCACAGAAAACTTTTGTCAAAGTTTCTAGAAGCTTTGATCAGCAGACTGAGCATGCCCAGCCTGCTACTATCCACGCGTCCACGTGAGGTCCCCCTTCAGTCTTTTCTTTTTCACGGCGCAGTTGCCTCGAGGTCGTAGAGCTCCAACATTTTTCATCTTTTTCCTTGATTCCTCAAGTTGTTTCTGAATCCTCACAGGTCCCCCTTCGCGGTCGGTGCCCCCTCGGTACAGTAGGTCCGTTGTTGGCCATTTTTTCCAAATGCGGTTGATTCCCGACTTCCCACCTCATGGTGTCCATCAGTCATCAACTGCACGCCAGGTGTTTTTTCATGGCGTCAACCTGTTTTGTCAGTGCCCCCAGTGCCCATGGACCCATGTCCATTATGGATCCGCATGAGGTTTGCATCCTCTGCCTGGGGCCTCACACAATATCCAGGGGTGCATCTGTGCGACCTGATGACACCCAACAGGTGTGGGCGTGCCTCGATAAAATGGAGAAATGTTTTGGGACTTTGAAGTCCTCCATGCCCGCATCAGTCCCTTCGATGCCCAGAGATTTCAGGGAGCCATCTGGCCCACTTCCCCTCACAGTCCCTCTAGCCTGGTACCTCCAAGGATCAGGGAGAGGGGGATCGATCCTCTATGATCTCCCCACTCTCCTGGATCTCGGGGTCATCGGCTTCCTTGGTGCCGGAGAAAGACCGAGCCGCACACCGGAAACTATCCCGCAAGCATAGACACCAGTCACCGTCTGCACATGGTTCCAGTTCCGGAGCAGCATCGGCGGCTGCCAATCTGCCATCGAAGTGGCACCGGCCATTGAAGGCCCCATCATCTGGTGTGCCCGGTAGCCCATGGCGTTCCCCACCGACACAGTTGCAGGGCACCGTGCCACCTCTGAAACCCGAGGAAGAACCAGTGACTCCTCATCCCCCTCCATCAATTCTGATCGCCATGTCCAGGATGGCATAGAGTCCAACAGGATAAAGGTCATACAAGAGAGTAAATGCACTGTAGAATCTTTATGGGTAGAAATCACATGTGTTGGGAAAGAGTATACCGATAGTACACTACCGTCCACCTGGTCAGTGATGAGACAAACAATGAAATGCTAAGAGAAATCAGGGAAGCTAACCAATTTGGCAGTGCAGGAATAATGGCAGATTTCAAATACACCAATACTGAATGGGTAAATGTACCATCAGGACATGCTAGAGAGGTAAAATTCCTGGATAGAATAAATGACTGCTTCAAAGAGCGAGTAGTTCAGGACCTGACGAGAGAGGGAGCTATTTTAAATCTAATTCTTAGTGGAGCGCAGGATTTGGTGAGAGAGGTAACTGTGGTGGAACTACTTGGCAATAGTGATCATAAAATGATCAGATTTGAGCTAATGACTGGAAGGGGACAATGCGTAAATCTGCAATTCTAATGCTAAACTTTCAAAATGGATACTTTGATAAAATGAGGAAAATAGAAAAAAACACAAACGTGCAACTGCAAAGGTTAAGAGTGTACAACAGGCATGTTTAAAAATACCATCTTAGCAGTGCAGTCCAGATGTATTCCACGCATTAAAGGCTGGAAGGAAGGCCAAACGATTACCGGCATGGTTACAAGGTGAGGTGACAGAGTCTATTTTAGCCCAAAAAACTTCCATCAAAAATTAGGAGGATCCATTTGAAGAAAATAGGAAAAAGCATAAGCATTATTAATTTAAATGTAAAACATTGATAAGACCGGCTAAGAGAATTTGAAATGAAGTTTGCTGTAGAAGCAAAAACTCATAATAAAAACTTTAAAAAATATATCTGAAGCAGGAAAACGGCAAGGGACTCTGTTGGACAATTAGATGATCGAGGGTTTAAAGGGACACGTAGGGAAGATAAGGCCATTGCAGAAAAACTAAATTAATTCTTTGCTTCTGGGTTTACTAATGAGGATGAAGAGGAGATACTGGTTCCAGAGATGGTTTCAAGGGTGATAATTCGAAATAACTAAATCAAATCACATGGAAGATGATGTAGACCAGAATGACAAACTGAAGAGTAGCAAATCACGTGGACCAGATGGTATACACCCCAGGGTTCTGAAAGAACTAAAACATGAAATTGCAGACCTATTAGTACAAATCTGTAACCTATCATTAAAATCATCCATTGTACCTGAAGACTGGAGGGAGACCAGTGTAGTAACCCTGATATTTAAGAAGAGCTTCAGGGGTGATCCAGGAAACTATAGACCAGGGAGCGTGACATCAGTGTTGGGAAATATAGTGGAAACTATTCTAAAGAACAAAATCACAGAGCATATAGATAGCCATGGTTTAATGGGACACAGCCAGCATGGATTTATCCAAAGGAAATCTTGCCTCACAAATCTGCTACATATTTATGAAGGGGTTAATAAACGTGGGTAAAAGTGAACATTAGATGTAGTGTATGTGGATTTTCAGAAGGCATTTGACAAAGTCCTTCATGAGAGGCTTCCAAGAAAACTAAAATGTCATGGGATAAGAGGCAATGTCCTTTCATGGACTGCAGACTGGTTAAGACAGGAAACAGGGAGAACGATTAAATGGTCAGTTTTCTCAGAGGAAAAAGGTAAACAGTGATATGTACTTGGACCTGTACTTTTCAATATATTTATAAATGATCTTTAAAAGGATACATCGAGTGACAAATTGTGATAAATTGCAGGAGGACCTTACAAGACCGGAAGATTGGGAGTCCAAATGGCAGATGAAATGTAATGTGGACAAGTGCAAGGTGATGCATATAGGGAAAATTAACCCATGTTGTAGTTACACGATGTTAGGTTCCACATTAGGAATTACCACCCAGGAATAAGATCTATGCCTCAAAGTGGATAATACATTGAAATTGTCTGCTCAGTGTGCTATGGTGCTCATAAAAGCAAAGCGAATGTCAGGAATTATTAGGAGGGGAATGATGAATAAAACTGAGAATGTCATAATGCCTCTTCTATCACTCCATGGTAAGACTATACCCTGAGTACTATGTGCAATTCTGATGATCACATCTCAAAAAAGATATAGTTGCACTGGAGAAGGCACAGAGAAGGGCGACCAAAATAATAATGGGTATGGAATTTGAAACTAAATGCACATAGGGGGTGGAATAGCTCCTCTATGAGGAAAGGCTAAAGAGATTAGGGCTCTTCACTTGGAGAAGAGATGGCTGAGGAGGAATATGATAGAGGTAGATAAAATTATGAGGACTAGAATAAGTAAATATGAATTGGTTTATTTACTCTTTCAGATAATAGAAGAACTAGGGGGGCACTCCATGAAGTTAGCAATTAGCACATTTAAAACAAATTGGAGAAATTTATTTCACTCAACACACAATTAAGCTCTGGAATTTGTTGTTGGAGGTTGTGGTTAGTGCAGTTAGTGTAGCTGGGATTTAAAAAGGTTTGGATAAGTTCCTGGAGAAGTCCATAAACTGCTATTCATCTTGTTCACTTAGGGAGTAACCACTGCTATTACTGGCATTGATAGCATGGGATCTATTTAATGTTTGGGTACTTGCTAGATACTTGCAACCTGGATTTGCCTCTGTTGGAAACAGGCTGCTAAGCGTGATGGACCTTTGGTCAGACTCAGTATGGCAACTTCTTATGTTCTTAGTGGAAAAATTCCCAGGTTGTTGCAGATGACGGTTAATAGAATGAATTGAACTGGGGTAGGAGGAAACTTCTGGGTCAAATAAAAGCCTCATTGTATGGATTCAGCTGAGAAGAAAATGACTGAGAGCTCTAAATATAATACTTCAAGTTACTGTATTATGTAGTGATTGGAGCTCTCAAGATGTGGGGAATGTTTATGGATAGCACCGTGCTTTGTTGTGGGTTTGCCATTACAAAATGTTATAGTCAAACAATGTTATGCCAATAATGATAGATACTTGTGCAATTTCTATAGCGTTCTCTGTTTTCACAGCATACTAAGCTGAATTGTGACTTATATGTGATTCTTGTTATATCTTGACAGGAAAATGTAATAATTTATGGTTATTTTCTTTCTTTTAATGATGTCTTTGTATATTAGCTTTCCCAGGCAGCAGCTAGCAATGATAACAGGATACCAACTCCAGCCTCGGTTGCTAGTACAGATACCAACTCCCAACAGCAAGTAACTGATGCTCCAATGCGAGAAATTAAATCTGAAGTTAAATTTGAGGAAACAGAACCAGAACCCAGTGAGCCTCTAGTGGAATCCAAACCTGAGGTAAGGGGGAAAACTGTTTTTGTCATTGATTGTAGTTTTAAGATAGCTTGAGAGGAGAGTGATGGATATTGGCTCCATGGCACATTGCTTTTTGGCCTCTTTCTGGCTAAAATCAAATGCAAGTTCTGAATCCTGAGTTGAGAATGGTCCTTTCTTGGTTGAAATTTAAACTTTGTTTTAATGAGGGTTTACATCCTGCCACCTGACCCCCACTAGGAATATGATACTATGGACCTTGGACAAACTGAGTTTCCTCTTCATCCAGTCAGATCAGACCAGCAGCAGATTGAGACACATCAACAGGCTCGCAGTCATTTCTTATATATGTCTGTGCTGACACCGGCCTGCCAATATTCTCTGTCTCCAGCAGATGGTTGACAAGCATTCTGTGCTGTGCCTTTGGCTTGACTGGCTGAACAGAAGAACTCTTGCTTGCTTCTGAGATGATAGACAAGTTCTCCCTCTCTCAGTTGAGCAAAAGTTGTTGCCTCTATCAGCAAGAAGAGAGGTTTCAGTGATAATAGCCATTGTTCATGGCCTCTATGGAACTCATGAGTGCCAGGGGGCTTCCAAGGGGAATTTTCTTCTCTGTTCTGCCCTCTTCTTCTCTCTCTCTCTCTCCCCCCCCCCCCCCCCCCCCACACACACACACTTTTCCCATCTAATTTCTTCATTCTCCTTCGTTGCTGGCTGCCTATTTGATAAAGTTTAGTTGGGGGGAGGAAGCGCAGCAAACAGCCCGAGTCTAAACTTGCTCACCTGTGGTTAACTGCAGAAGGAGATGTGCAGGATTACTATTTGGGGCAAAGTTAGGAGTCTCTGCTGATAAGAGAGAACATTTTATGCAGAGTGCTTGTACTGCAACATCCTTGGTCTGGAGGGGGGGGGGGGGGGGGGGAGGAATAAAAGATGTTTCCAACAGGGGAGCACCATAGGCGTGTGTTCCGGTGATAGGGAACATTTTATGCAGAGTGTTTGCACCTCAGCCACGTTTAGTCTTTGGTCCGAGGGGAACAAAATGGTGCCAGTGGGGAGCACGGAAAAAGGGCTGTGCTGTGCATAGTGTGTCATTTAAGGAAGGTGCAGGTCGGGACTGCACACATTCCATTTGCTGCAAATGTTACGTGGCCCAGGAGGAACTTCAACACAGTAATTTTGAAGCGGAGGTGGGGGTGGGTCTACCTTCCTATGGGAGCCCAGTATTGAGCTTCCAGGGCATGTCTGTCTATTCCGACGGCCATTTAACAGCAGTGAATAGAGGTACCCCCCCCCCCCCCCCCCCGATCACTCCTGAGAATGCCTCAGAATATTGCTTCTATTCCATGGGCATTGATTTCTCAAGAGATTTTGAAGGGCTTCCAGGCTTTTTACTACAGTCCAGATGCAGCTCCAGGGGCAGCCTCCACCCTGCTTGTGCATTCTGTGGCTGATTGTCTTGCGACCTCTCCCTCTATCCTTAGTTGCAGAGGCCCAGAATAAGAAGAGGGCTAGGCCACTTGTGTGGTGGAGAGTGCCTGGTGTTGATATTCCTCGCTCAGATGAGTCCTTGATTGTTTTAAATATTGTTCATGGTGAGGTAGTGAAGCAGAACTGGAGGAAGGTGAGGTTCCTCCGGAGTAGAAGGAACATGTATCCATACTACGTCTTTCATAGGGACAGAAACATAGATACTTGATGGCAGAAAAAGACGATATGGACCAACTAGACTGCCTGTCCATCCAATTTATATAGCGCTTACAATTCCTATCACTTTATCAGAGATCCCCTGTATTTATCCCATGCTTTCTTGAATTTGGATACCGTTTTTGTTTCCACCATCTCCACTGGGAGACCTTTTATGCATCCACTATTTTCTCTGATAAATATTTTCTAAGATTGCTCCTGAGTCCCACTTCCTTTCACCCTCATCGCATGACCCCTTATTCTAAAGCCTCCTTTCTATTCAAAGAAGCTAGCTGCCTTGCATGGAAACCTTTGAGATATTTAAATGTCTCTATCCTATTCCCTTGCTTGCCTTTCCTCTAAGGTATACATGTTTATATCTTTAAGCCTATCTCCAGAGACTACTGATCATTTTAGTAGCCACCTTCTGGACAGACTTCAGCCGGTTTATATCATTTTGAAGGTGTGGTCTCCAAAACTGTACACACTATTCCAAATGAGGTCTCATCAGGGAACAATACAGGAGTAATATCACCTTTATTTTTCTGCTATTTCTCTCCCTGTGCAGCCAAACATCTTCCTGGTTTTGCGATCCCTTTATCCACCTGTTTGGCCATCTTAGATCATCAAATAACAGTCACTCCCAGATCCTGCTCTTCTTTTGAGTTTAGAAAGGTTTCACCTCCAGTACTATACCTATCTCTTGTTTTTTTTGCAGCCTAAATGCATTATTCTTCATTTTGTAGCATTAAATTAAATTTTAGCTGCCAGTCTCTAGATCATTCCTCGAGCTTTGCTTTGTCCCTCGACATGTTTTACACACCACTTTCTGTCTACCTTGTTGGAGATTTTGGTATCGTTGGCAAAAAGTCAAACCTATAACAATCCTTCCTCTGTCATAAAAATGTTGAAAAGAACCGGTCCCAGGAGTGATCCCTGAGGCATACCACTAGTAATGCCCCCCTCCTCAGAGTAAACTCCATTTACTACTACCCTTTGTTGCGTCCCGCTCAGCTATTTTCTAACCTACGGGCGCACAATTCAGTATCGGCCAGCATGCAAATGAGAGCCCGCGGTAAAAGGCGCTAGGGACACTAGCGCATCCCTAGCACCTCCTTTTTGACAGAAGCAGCGGCTGTCAGTGGGTTTGACAGCCGATGCTCAATTTTACCGGCGTCTGTTCTCGAACCTGCTGACAGCCATGGGTTTGGAAAACGGATGCCGGCAAAATTGAGCATCAGTCTTCCAACCCGTGGGCAAATTTTTGAAAATTTTTTTTTTTTAATTTTTGATCTTTTTTAATTTTTGGGGCCTCTGACTTAATATAGCTATGATATTAAGTCGGAGGGTGTACAGAAAAGCATTTTTTTCTGCTTTCCTATACACTTTCCTGGTGCTGGCCGAAATTAAAATGTGCAGCTTTGCTGCACATTTTGCTTTCTGTATCATGCAGGAATGACTTATAGGCCCATCAACATGCATTTGCATGTTTGTTTATTTTATTTGCAGCTTTTATATACCGACATTCGTTTAGTAACATCATATCGGTTTACAATTAAAATAACGAGTAGCAACAGTGCTTTACAATTGAATAATTGAATTAGAGTAATAACAAAGCAAAAACGAGGCTAATTACAACTACAGAAAAGTTGAAAGCATAAAGTACAAGCTAGTTAAGTCAGAGATTAAGCAGCAGCGCAAACGCATTTAAGAAAGGTGGTAAAAGAAAGGTCATAGTACAGAGAAAAATAATATATGTTACAAAGATGAGCAGATGATTGCTGCTATAGTGGTTAGGAGGAAGATTATTAAGACCTTGCTAAAGAAAAGAAGGCTGAGAGGAAGGACAGGGGGGAAATGTCCATTGCTGTTGTGAGGTTGCAAGAACATTTGCGGGCGCTATTAGTTTCGGGGGGTTGGCCGCGCATTTTCGATGTGCTATTACCCCTTACTGTATAAGGGGTAAAAATAGTGCGTCGAAAACGCGTGGCCAAACGCAGGCTAACAGTGCGCTCCGCCGGAGCGCACTTTACTGTATCGGCCCGACAGTCACTCTAGGTTCTATACCAAAGACTCTCAATTTATTTATAAGTCTCCTGAGCAGAACCATATCAAAGGCCTCACTGAAATCCAAGTACACTACCTCTAGCGTTCACCATTGATCCAACTCTCTGGCCATCCAATCAAAGAAATTGGTCAGAATCATCTGTCAAGATTTACCTCTGGTGAAATCATGCTGCCTCAG
Organism: Rhinatrema bivittatum; assembly: GCF_901001135.1. Taxonomy (NCBI): domain Eukaryota; kingdom Metazoa; phylum Chordata; class Amphibia; order Gymnophiona; family Rhinatrematidae; genus Rhinatrema; species Rhinatrema bivittatum. Next base: position 44,288,505 of record NC_042628.1, on the reverse strand, counting down.
ATCATTCAATCTTATTGGATTCCAGAAACTCTGCTATCCTCTGTTTTAGCAGCAATTCCATTAATTTTCTTACCACAGAGATCAGACTAACTGGTCTGTAGTTCCCAGCTTCTTCCTCACTTCTAATTTTATGAATAGGAACCACATCTGTGCACTTCAGTCTTCTGTAACTACTCCCAACTATAAAAAAGCATTGAAAAGGCCAGCCAGCTGAGCTGCCAGGACCTCTCAAGTTCCCTCAATATGCAGCCGATACAGAGCTGACATCTCTCATTTTACAGCCCTTGTGCACCTTGCAGGTTTTGGATGATAAGGAGGAGGCTCCTGTGCCCATGGAGGATCTCATTATGGTCAGGTTGTGAAAATACTAGATTTTTTCCCCTTTACACCAAGTGGTGCAAAATCTTCACTTGGAATGATGGTATATAAAATGGCTAAATAAATCAAATCATATAGATTTGGAATGGGCGGTTTTGTAGGCTAATTTCAAAGAAAGCAGTTCTCTGGCCAGGTTGTATCCATTGGATCTTCAGATGAGAGAGAAGTTCCATTTGCCAGAGGTAAATGCTTTGGTATGCCCAGTGACCAAGAAGACCACCATCCCAGTGAAAGGTGGGGTAGCTCTGAAGGACGCGCAGGACCGTAAGATAGAATCCCTCCTTCAACAGGCCTTTGAGGCTATGAGCATGTCTCTTCAAATGGTGATGTGTTGCTGTATCATGGTAGGATCTGGGCTCCATCTGGCTCAGAATGCCCAAGAATTGCTGGGAGAGGAGTGTCTGCCAGAGCCTATTTATTGGAAACTGGCTATGGTTTAGCACATTTCCCGGAGGCCAATTGATCGAACACCTCCAAGCCACCCCTAATATCCAACTACACCATGGTTAATTAATTTCCAACATGGTTAACTATTCTCCAACTACTCCATGGTTAACCTTATCTTCTATCGTTTACCTGTGTGAATTATAACCTGTCCTTTCTCTTCCTTCTCAGCCAAGTTCTTATCACCCTGTTATATGTAACTGCCTTTTCCGCACCATTGTTATAATTATGTTTACTATGCACCCCTGTTTTATGTGAACCAGCACGATGTGACTGCTGTCTCGAATGCCGGTATATAAAAATCTGAAATAAATAAATAAATAAATAAATAAATTCCTCTGTGCAATTTGTTTGCACAGGGCAACAAAAATGCTTGCACTGGCCCTGCCTACAGGATATTTCGTGCCACCAGTGCTGATAAGATAACCATTCACCTGCGCTTTTTCCCTTTCTTTCAAAGCCTTCTCTAGATTTATAGGTTTATCCCAATCAAAAGTTCCCTCAAGATGAAATTGTAACTGCACATAATCTTTAGTACAAGAATGCCATTTTTTCAAATAAGACATATCATTGGGCTTGTAGTTATACCACGTCCAATTGGTTGGTGTTCCAGCAGATGGTTTGGGCACCAGCATGGAAGCACTGTGCCCCATGACAAAAATAAAAATCTAAATCACCAGGCACTCCCTCTATTGTATCTGTCATTCTCACTCACACACCACAGTCCTCTATAATCACCAAATGGCAAAGGAATACTAGGAGTTTATTTATTTATTTATTTATTTATTTATTTATTTATTTAAAATCTTTTCTATACCGTCATTCAGTATATTACCGTCACAACGGTTTACATAGAGGCACATATAGTAAATTGTACATGTTTCTGTTCCTAATATTAGGGTGGTGCCTTATAAGTTCGGTAATATAGTTTCATAATAAAGTCTATATGTTCAGTGTTGTTTAATCTGTCCTGTGATTACAATAAAATACTTATTTATACATTTCTATTAAGGGTGTAGTAAACAAACCATGACGTACATACATATACTGTGCTAGTGCTGTATAAAGGTTTTGTGTGTACAGCTTTCAGCGTTTCTCTCTTTCTCGCTCTCCTTGTAAAAAGGCTTCTCTAAAGAGCCATGTTTTTAAGCTCTTTTTGAAAGTCTTGAAGTCTCTCTGTAATCTTACCTCTGTGGGCATGGTGTTCCATAGTATCGGCCCGGCCAATGATAGTGCTCTTTCTCTGATTTGTGTTAGTTTTGCAGTTTTTACTGAGGGGATAGTTAGGAGGGCTTTGTTGGCAGATCTGAGGTTCCTGTGTGGTACATGGACTTGGAGAGCTGTGTTTAACCATTCTGCTTTCTCGTCGTGGATTAGCTTATGTATAGTGCAAAGGGTTTTATATTTTATCCTGTGTTCAATTGGCAGCCAGTGTAGTTCAGCCAGTGTTGCAGTGATGTGATCTCTTTTTCTTTTTCCTGTTAAAATTCGTGCGGCTGAGTTTTGTAGAATTTGGAGTGGTCTTATTGTCGTGTATGGTAATCCTAATAGTAGGGCATTACAGTAGTCTGTGCTGGCAAATATTAGCGCTTGTAGGACAGTTCGGAAGTTAGTTTGATTTAGTAACGGTTTAAGTTTTCTGAGGACCATTAGTTTGGCATATCCTTCTTTGACTTTTAATGATATGTGTTTGAGGTTGAGTTCAGTATTATTACCCCGAGGTTCCGTACTTTCTCGGCTATTTCAATTTTCTGATTGTTCTTTAGTAGTATTGGAGATTGGATGACTGTTATGTTTTTTCGTTCAAGATGGAGGAATTCAGTTTTTTCTATGTTAATGACTAGTTCCATTTGATTTAGTAGTTGTTTAATGATGTCAAGGTACATTATTGCTAAGTTTAGTGTTTTTTCCAGTGAGTCTTCGATTGGTAGTAATATTTGTATATCATCAGCGTAAATGTAGTATATGATACCCATGCCTGCTAGCAGATGGCACAGTGGGAGAAGGTAGATATTAAAGAGTGTGGCGGAGAGTGCTGATCCTTGTGGTACTCCAGTGACTAGATTTATTTTTTCTGACAGTGTGTTTTTTATTTGAACTTGATAATATCTGTTACTTAGGTATGATCTGAACCGGGCTTTAGTTTTTTCCATTAATCCAATTTCGTCAAGTCTTTTTAGCAATATGTCATGATTTACTGTATCAAAGGCAGAGGATAGGTCAAGCATTAGAAGGATGTAGTGTTTACCATTGTCAAAGCCTCTCATTATGCTGTCAGTCAATGAGAGAAGTAAGGTTTTGGTGCTGTAATGTTTGCGAAATCCGTGCTGTGATGGGTACAGTATATTATTATTGTCTAAGTGTTCTGCTAATTGTTTCTGAACGATTTTTTCTATTAATTTTGCTATTAGTGGCAGATTTGGTACTGGTCTGTAGTTACTCAGTATAAGTGGGTCACTGTTCTTTTTCTTTATTATTGGTTTAATTATTGCTCCTTTCAGGTTATCTGGAAGGGATCCCTCCTCTAAAGAGAGGTTTATAATTTTTGTTAATGTAGGGGAGACTATGTTAGTTAATTTTTTGATGTCGATTGTTGGTATGTGTCGATTATATGTGGGGCTGGGTTTATCTTTTTTAGTATGGTTTCAGCTTCAGTTTCTGTAGTTTCCTCAAATGTGGCCCAATGTGTACTGTCTCTTGTGTGCATTTTGATTTCTTGTTTTGATGTGTTTGGGATTTTATTTTTCAGGTTTCTAATTTTGTCATCGAAGTAATGAGCTATTTCGTTACATTTGTTTTCAGGTAGTTCTGTGGGAGCTTCTGTTATGTCGTTGGTAAGGTTTTTGACTATGGTGAATAGCGTTCTGGGATTGTTTGAGAATTTTTGTCCTATAGTACTGTTTTTTGGCATCAAGGATTGTTTGTTTGTAGTAGGCTAGATGTTTTCTATATCTAGATAGGTTTTCATTGGTTTTGTGCTTCTTCCAGTCTTTTTCTTTTTTTCTCAGATTTTGCTTGATTTCTTTTATTTTTTGGTTGTACCATGGGTTTGTTTGCTTTGGTTCTTTGATGAGGGTGTGTTTCATCGGGTTGATTTCGTCTGCTAGTTTATTCATTGTTTCTGTCCATGTTTTTGTTACTGAATGGGCATCTTTGAACTCAAATTCTTTTAGTTTTTCGTCTAGTTCGTTTCCTAATGTTTCAATGTTGAATGGCGGTCGGTATTTAAATTCAATTGGTGCTATTCTATGTTTTGGTTGGGGCTTTGTAAATTTGATGGTAGACTGTATTAAGAAGTGGTCAGACCATGGAATTTGTGAGTAGTTTGTTGTAATGTGATCAAAGAAGGTATTATTTATGAATGTGAGGTCAAGGGAGTGTCCTGCTTTGTGTGTTGGGTTGTCTGTAATTAATGTGAACCCTAGGGGTGTCATAATGTCCATTAATGTTCGGCAGGTGTTTGATAAAGGGTGTACGTCCATGTGTAAATTAAAATCACCTAACACTATCGTGGGTTTTGTTGTATTTAAGTGTGTTGTGAAGTATTTTATTAGTGGTGATATATTTAATTCAAGGAGGCTTGGAGGGCAGTAAATAAGACAAATTTGTATGTTGAGGGTTTCAAACATAGCAATTTCATGGTTTGTTGGGGGTATTATGGGTAACAATTTACATTTAAGTTTTTTTTCAGTTATAAGTAGGAGTCCGCCTCCTCTTTTGTTTGCTCTGGGAATTGAGAATACATCATAGTTCTTGTGGGCTATTTGGTTTTTTAAAACAGTGTCGGATTTTTTTAACCAGGATTCAGTTACTGCAATGAAGTTGGGTTTGATGTCATAGAGTAAGTCCGTGATGATTGGGAGTTTTTTGGTTATGGCTTGTGCATTAACTAGTAGGAAGGTGATCATTAGTAGGTTTAAATCTCCACTGTTTATGTTTTTTGTCCTATTTATTTGTATTAGGTTGTTGTTTGTATTTGTTTGTGTAGTGTTTGTAGCTTTGTATTTTATTTTGTCTTTATAGTTTATTAGATTTTTTATACCGCCGTATTGGCGTTAGCCTTCACAGTGGTTTACAATATACACATTTGAAATACAGTAAAACAGTTCAATAAAAGATGACAGCTAAAATTAGTTAAAAGCACATAAAAGTATTTTAGCTGTACAAGTAAAGATAAAATTATAGATGGCTATTCCTCAATATGGTATTCAAGGGTAAAGTTAAGACAAATTAAAACAAAATAATAAACATGCATAAAATATCACACTCATAAAACATAAAAGTTAGTTCTGCCTTTAAAATTGAAGTTTTGGAGCGTTTGTTTTAGTACCTGTAACTAGCCATGAGAGGTTTGATTATTTTCCGAATATGCGCATTTAAAAAGCCAAGTTTTTAAATCAGCCTTAAATTTTTTTTTTATCGATCGTTAGTCTCAGATCTGTTGGTAACTCGTTCCACAGTTTGGATCCTGCGATAGACAATGCGCGTTCCTTTCCTCCCTGACTGACTCTCCCTCGCCTTTTTTGCACACTACAAATACTAAACACAGTAAGATACGTCAAGAAATAATCACAACACAATTTTCCTTACACACTGTGCCGAGCGTCTACACTTCACCCCCTCCCCAGGCGGGACTACAACCCCCCTGTATCCACTGCTGGAGGAGATATCAGTTACTGGGTGCACCCAGATGGAGTTGGCACCTTCTCACCTTTTCCCACAGCAAATAGCCAGCCCTTATCAAAAGATGGGGATCCAGCCCATGCCTATTTCCAAAACCCTAATCCTACCCCATTGGCTGCAGTGGAGGGCAGAGATATCATGCCGGAGCCAAGAGGAAAGACCTCCCAAAAGACATAAATACCTTTAATGACCCAAGGAAAGGAAAAAGTAACGTAAGGAATGCCACACTTACCAGAAAACTACTGGGGGGGGGGAGCAGGTGGAACACCAAAACCCGAACCACATAGCCAAAAAAGATAAGGTGTAGAATGTAGGCAACCAGGAGAACAGAGTCGCCGGGAACACACAACTGCTCAGAACCCTGGAAATCCTCAGTTGTAGGTGAATCAGGTGAATTGTCAGCCATGAGGAAAAAGACAGAATATATGAAGTAAAATTGCCACAAAGCCAGAGAGATTCAGGGGAGAACCACCTGTTCTAAAACTTCTCCCCCCCCCCCCCCCCAACATAATTGTGGAAAATCCCTTTTTGGGACTTACCCAAGAGCTCTCATGGTACAGTAATATTTCACACCTTATATTTGATCATAGGATAGTGATAAGCTTTGGAAAAATCAATGGTCAGTTTATTATAGTCTACATGCATATTTATGGCTTTTCATCAAAATGCATTCAATTTCAAGAATTTTATGCCCATTTCTGTGTAACTAATACCTATACATTAACTTACGTTTTTCCTAAGAAATAAGTTACCTTTTGGAGTAAACAACTTTATCTGCCTCCATATATGGTTAAGCTTTTGCTACTAAAGATTTTATAAATAATTCCAAGCATGCAGTGGTTACATCATCTTCAGTACTTCTGCCTTGTAGCTGTTACTAGCTAGGCCTAAAACACAGTCTCAGCTTATGACAGCAGTTAGCATAACCTAACTGTGATTTCAAGTCTGAAATTCCAAAATTCACCACAGTTGCAGGCGGTTTTCTTATGGAGAGCATTTCTTATTGATTACTGAGAAAAGGGTCCAGACTTGTAGATTTCCCTCCTTCCTCTTGAAAGTTTCATTTTGAATCAGTTGATTTCCTTGCCTAACTTTAGTAGGTAGGAAGATTTTGAAGACTATGCTGTCCTTCACCCACTGGATGTGAGGAGGCACCTTTTGTGATACTTGAAGATCACACTAGTGCCTTTAGATGCTCTGATCATCTTTTTGTTCTGCATGTGAAGCACGGAAAGGTAAGGTGGACTCTTAGGCTATGGTAGTGCACTGGATTGAAGAGGTGATTTTGGCAGTTTATGTGGATGCTGGTGTTCCTTTGCCAAAACAAGTGTATGGGCTTATTCCATTAGAATGCAAGCTGTTTCTTGGGCAGAGTTGCAATTGGTATCTGCTTTGGAGATCTGTAGGGTGGTGACATGGTCCTTTTATAGGTGGCATTGTCTGGATGTCTTGGCTCAGAAAGAGACCTCCTTTGCATCATTGATGTTGAGCTGCTGCTGCAGGATCCCGCCCTTTAAGGGTACATCCCACTGGTCTGACCAGGCCCGACTGGATGAGAGGAAAGTGAAATTACTACTTAGCTGATAATTTCCTTTCCTTTCATACCATCAGACCAGGCTAGGACCCTCCCTTTGCTGCTGATGTTTACTATGCTTTATGCCTTCGTGGTCACTTTGTAGGAAGGTGCAGTTGTAAATTAGGAGAAATGTGTTAACTTTGATGCATCTGAGGGTTTCTCGTTTATTTTGAGCATTCTCTTTCAACTCCGTTTCCTTGTTCTTCTGGAAGTCCACTAGTTTACTGGTTAAAAAAAAGGGGGGGGGGGGGGGGGGGGGATAATTTTAATCCATTACTTTTGGTACCAAGTGATATTGAGCTTCTCCACAGTTAGCTTGTTACAGAAATATGGGCAGGCTGGTAGTGGCACAGAAGTATGTAAGGACTGATAGTGAGTCTGTTGATCTGTCTCCATCTGCTGATTGGCAGGCATAACCCATTGGTCTGGCCTAGTCTGACTGTGGCGACACTTAATGCATCTAGATGTGGGTTGATGCATAATAATATATTCCCAGTCATTTGCTATATAATAACTAGTGCATGAATATTGAGGGTAGGTAGACATCCTAAATGGAATAGGAATAACAGGATGATGAATCGCAGCATTTAGTAATCATTTGTCAGCAATAGAAGTACTGTGAAGAAGGGGGTTGATTACGCTGGTGTGACAGTAGTTAAAGCACTATTAGCTTTTGACCTCTACAGAAACTATAGACATGCTGGACAGGATGCCTAATCTCTCTTCACACTGGGACAAAATATCTCCATTGCTGGATGGTTTTAGAAAGTTGTGACCATTCTGAATTGTACCTGTATGTTGCAATTTATTTACACAAAAAATGTACATTTCATAAGTCCGTTTTCCTATTCCTTGAGCAGGAAGAGGATTCATCATCCTTATCTTCATCTTCACAAGTAAAAGAAGAGATTGATGGAGCAGAGCCAAAGCAGGAGTTCATGGAGGTTGAAGAGAAGAAACCAGAAGTGAAGGTGGAGACAAAAGAGGAAGAGGAGTGTGGAGCAAATGGCACAGTGTTGCAGTCCACATCACCATCTCAGCCACGGAAAAAAAGTTTGTGTAGTAATAAAAATTTGCAGGATATTAGATCCAGAATTTTGTAACATTTGTGATGAATACAAAAATAATTTGACTGAATCATACCATGATTACTACTGATAGGAAAACTCATGTAGTTACTTTTCAGAAGTATTTTAAAATTCTTTTTAATAGTTTTGGGGTTTTTTAATGCTGTATTTACAAGAAAACTGTGTACTTTTGGTAGCTTAAGTATATTTGGTCAGTTGTCAATCTTGATCATTAACTGGAAATGTTACTTTTATATCTTTTAAAATGTTATGCTGTTCTGCATTTACCCTTGAAGATGCTAGGATTAACCAAGATTGGAAGACTCAAGAAATTATTTCACATATACTTGTATTCGATTAGCTAATCATGATTTTCTTAGCGTACAGACAGGAGAATCCAAAACCAGTGGGCTATGCACCTCTACCAGCAGATGGAGATGGAGCAAGGCTGATATCACAGTACATATACCCCTGCAGTGACATCAGCCCGCCAGTATTCTCAGCCTCCAGAGGATGGTAGATGTGCATCTCCCTACTGGGGATTGCTTTAAAGGTTTGAAGAAGAAAAGAGGAGGAAATTTAATTTGCCCTGCTCTCCTGTGGTGATACCATATGGTCCCTCTCACAGTTGAGAATTCCTGAGGTGACTTCCATTGTCCCTCAGATGAGCGCCTTGGTCCAGTAGCTGGTTTTTCAAGTGGCATGGACTTAACTGTAAAAAAAAACCAAACAAACCCTGAAAGGCAAGCCAGTGCAGAAAGCCAAGCGTGGTGGTGAAGGTTTATGCCCTCTCCCCCCGCAGCTGGAGACTGACCTTATACTCAGCCAGGATGGGCTCTGTGCTTAGCATGCAATTCGATGGTCGTTCCTGCCTCCAGTGGAGTTCTGGGGATGGGGCAGCCTGGCGGGTTGAGCAGCCCTTGCGGCTAGGCCCCGCTCCAAAGCTCTGCTGGTTGGTCACATGGTAGGACCGCGGCAGTGTGTTCACGCATTTTTTGTTCAACGCAGGCTGCCCTGTTCAGTTCCATCGGATTGTTCTTGTACGCCCGATTGTACGGCCGTTCTGTATTTGCTTGAACGCCTAGCTGGGTGCCTAATTAGGTACATAAGAGGGCCTACCAGAGCACCCATTTGTGTGCACACGCGCCTTTTTTGCACGCATTTGAGCATCCTGAGGGACCTGAGATTGGGCACTTTCATAGGCACAGTGTTGTGAGATGCCTGTTAGGCATATTGGCTGACTATGACGCCCTTAGGGAAGAAACCTAAGCGCCTTGCCCTATGTGTTGCTTGTCATATTTGGGCATCTCCACCTGGCATTCCCTCAAATTTGCATCAGTGCTGTTTGGAAGCGCAGGGAGATTTACCTCCTCCTGATTTTACTAAGCCTGGCTCTTCCCAGCCTAGTGTGGGAATGGAAAAAGAGCTGCCTGAAGGGTCACCTGATTTTGGAGCTCCCCTAACTGGTTCCTCAACGGGGGAAGGTAGTTAACTGGGCGCAGGTCAGTTGACCCCTGGTTTTGGCATGGATCCTTCTGCCTTTTCTTGGGTAAAATGTTTTCAAGGACTGCACTTCTTCCTTCAGGCACAGTCCCCGGCCAGTCTTAACTCAGAATTGCAAGTCCAGTCTTGTGTTATTATACTCCTTATCTGAGCTCAGTGTTTTCCTGTTTGCTGAGTTCTGTTAATAATCAGATTTTGCTAGTTTGTCCACATTTGCCTTTTGCAGAGAATAGTGGCAGGCTGATGACACTGCAAGGGTTTGTGTACTGTGATGTTAGCTTTGCTTCATCTCCATCTACTTGTAGAGGTGCATAACCCACTGATTTTGGATTCACCTATCTGTACTAAGGAAAAGGAAATTATCAAGTAATGCAGAAATTGCTTACTGATAATTTCGTTTTCTTTAGTGTAGACAGATGGACTCAGGACAGTCAGGTTTCAAAGCTGACGTCATCCTAGATTCACCCCTGCAGTGACCTCAGCCCTTCAGTATGCTCTTCAAAAGCCACTGTGGGCATACTGTTGAAAAAACTTGATTTAAAAACTTGATAACTGTATTCAACCAAACATAAACACTGAACCGCAGTAAGATTATAGATGCCCTGATCTAAGGACTGGATGATGACTTACCTGTAATCTTTTGGAATCTATATCCACTCCATGGGCGAATCTTTGACACCGTTCTTGGGCAGCCGTGGGCAGGCTGCTGAGTCCATCTGTCTACACTAAGGAAAACAAAATTATCAGGTAAGTAATTTCTCCATTTCCTAGCATGTAGCCAGATGGACTCAGAACCAATGGTATGTACAAAAACTACTCCCAATCGGGGCGGTAGGCTGCCTGTGGTCGGCTTAACACTGCCCTTGCAAAAGCTGCGTGCTCCTGGGCCTGAATGTCCAGGCGAAAGAACCTGGAGAAGGTGTGCAAGGAGGACCATGTCGTCACTCAGCAGATGTCGACGGAAGACCGCAGTCTAGCTTCTGCCCAGAAGGACTGCCTGAGCCCTAGTGGAAAGAGCTTTAACCTGAATGGGTAATGGCTTTCCTGTCTCCACATAGGCTTCTCTGACCACCTCCTTAATTCAGCGAACTATGGTAGCCTACGAAGCTGATTCGCCCTGCTTCCTTCCACCATGAAGGACAAACTGGTGGTCCGTCTTTCAGACGAGTTCTGAAATTTCTCGATACCATACCCAAAGCCAATTGGACATTCAAATGGAGGAGGCAGTATTCTTCTGCATCCTTGTGCTTATCTAGAGATGGCAACGAAAAGGACTGAGTCAAATGAAACTCCGCGATTACCTTGGGCAAGAATATTGGAAGTCGAAGCTGTAACACTCCTGGAGTCATCCAGAGGAATGGTTCCTGACACAACAATGCCTGTAGTTCAGAGATGAGATGTGCCGAGCACATATTTATTTATTTATTTAATTAATTTATTTATTTATTTTATTTACTTATTTATTTAGAGTTTTTATATACCGGCAATCATGAAAACATATCTTGCTGGTTTACATAGAATGGGGGTGCAATAAAATACTTAAGAACTTAAGAACATAGAACTAGAACTGTGGTGACAGAAGGTACAGTTACATTTAACAAAGGTGGCCAAACTTGGAGTAGGAAAAATAGAAAAGAGGATAGAAATGGTTAAACAATATACAATTTAAATGTAGTATACAAAATAAATGTTATAAACCTGAATTTGCAAGTTTCTTATATTTGAAAGTTTCTTATATATTTGAAAGTTTCTTATATACCGCTTATGCATAGATGGTCTAAGCGGTTTATAATTTGGATAGCACATACATAATTTAGAAGATAAAAGTATAGGCATTGAAAATAAAATACATTTAAATAAAATAAAATAGAGTACAATGTGTTAAGGCAAATAAAAACACGACGTAATACAGAGGAAAAATAGCATAGGTGGGATGATGATATTAGTCTGTATATGTTAAATTGAAAGCAGTGCAATAGAGATATGTTTTCAGTTTTTTCTTAAATTCCTTCGGATTACATATGGTTCTAAGAGAGGATGGGAGGGAATTCCAAAGAAGAGGACCTGCCACTGAGAGAGCATGTTTTCTTGTCACTTCTAGTCTCGCGATTTTAACTGTTGGAAACTCGAGGAGGTTTTTGTCTGACCACCAAGAACACCATTTTCAGGGTTAATAAATGCAAGGAAAAACGGCATGGCAGCCGAAAGGAGAGGGGCCTGCCAAAAATTCCAATACCAGATTAAGATTCCACAAGGGAACCAGCCACCATAGGGGTTGGCCGGAGGTGCTTCACCACTTTCAGAAAACAGGCCATGTCCGGATGAGCCGACAGGCGGGTTCCTTTCACCTCACCCCTGAAACAGGAGAGAGCCGCTACCTGGACCTTCAAGGAGTTAAGGATCAAACATTTATTCAAGCCGTCCTGAAAAAATTCCAGAATTAGTGGGATTTTGACCATCTGAGGGGAAACACTGCATTCCTCACACCAGGCCTCAAATACTCTCCAGACCCGTACATACACTAGGGACGTAGAGAAATTCCGCACACAGTGTAAAGTGGCAATTACTGCCACCGAATATCCTCGCTTCATTAGACGAGCCCTCTCGGGCCAGACCAAAAGACAGAATAGAGTCGGATTCTCGTGAAGGACTGGTCCCTGCTGTAGCAGGTCCCTGTGTGGTGGGAAGCACAGGGGGGTCTCTGCATGTCCGCATATGACAGAAGCCAGGGCCATTCTGGAGCTACTAGTAGGACTCATCCCCTTGTCACTCGATTCTGCGAATGACCCTTCCCAGGAGGTGCCATGGAGGGAAGGCATATAGCAGCTCCTCTTCTGGCTAGGTCTGAATGAGAGCATCGATCCCCATGGTCAACTGATCTTTTCTGCGATTGAAGAATCGGGGAACCTTCACATTGTGAGATGCGGCCAGTAAGTCAATGGATGGGAGACCCCAGCGATCTACTACCAGCTGAAAGGCTTTGGCCGACAATGCTCACTCTCCTGGATCCAGACTCTCCCTGCTTAGAAAGTCTGCTCTGACTTCTTTTCCTGCAATGTAGGAGGCTGAGATCATCTTTAGATAGATCTACTTATGGAATGGGCAGAAATACATCTCCTGTGACACTTGCTGGCTTTTGGTTCCACCCAGGCGGTTGATGTAGGCTACCGTTGTTGCATTGTCTGACATTACGCGGACCGCTTGACCCTGGAGTATGTGGCTGAATTGTAGACACGCCAATTGACTGCCCAGGCTTCCAGGCAATTTGTTCCAGAGGGCGTCTTCCTTGGTCCAACAACACTAGTCCGTCAGTTCCTGACAGTGTGCTTCCCAGCCCCAGAGGCTCACGTCTGTCATGAGGATCAGCCAATTTGGAGGGGACGGGGGTACAGCCCTGCCCACATGAGCATACTTCCATCGGTAAGTGGAGGAGAATTAAATAGTCTTGAGACAGTGGGTTCCAACATGACAGCAGGGAGCGTTGAAGTGGTCGCATGTGTGCCCTCACCCACAGCATTACAAGGTTTCCGCCATCAAACAGAGGTCTTGAAGATTGCTCCACCCTCGTTGTGCGTATCTTGTTCATCAACAGACACATTTAGAATATCAAGTTCCTTATCCACGTGGTCGGGAGGAAGACTTTGCCCTGCTTGTTATTGAACTGGACTTCCAGATATTCCAAGGAGTAGGAGGATTTGAGACTGCTTTTGTCTAGGTTTATGACCCGAGTTCCTGAAGCAAGGAGGTCACCCTGTTGGTCACCTGGAGACTCTCTTCCATGGACTTTGCCAGGATCAACCAGTCATCCAAGTTGTCCCTTTTTTTCAACGCTGTCGCTATGACCACCATAATTTTGGAAAATGTTCTGGGGCTATTGGCCAGGCCAAAGGGCAGTGCCCGGAACTGATAATAGCGACTCAGTCCTGCATAGTGTAGAAAATGTTGATGTTGCCAGATTGAAATATGTAGGTAGGCCTCTGATAGGTCCAGGAAGGTTAAGAGCTCTCCTGATTGTACTGCCATTATCATGGCAGTACAATCAGGGAAACTTTGATAAAATGAGAAAAATAGTTAGAAAAAAACTGAAAGGTGCAGCTGCAAAGGTTAAAAGTGTTCAACAGGCATGGACATTGTTTAAAAATACAATCCTAGAGGCGCAGTCCATATGTATTCCGCGCATTAAGAAAGGTGGAAGGAAGGCAAAATGATTACCGTCATGGTTAAAAGGTTAGGTGAAAGAGGCTATTTTAGCCAAAAAAAATCCTTCAAAAATTGGAAGAAGGATCCATCTGAAGAAAATAGCATAAAACATTAGGGATGTGAATCGTTTTAGGACGATTAAAATTATCGTCCGATAATTTTAATATCGTCTTAAACCGTTATGGAACACAATACAATAGAGATTCTAACGATTTATCGTTATAAATCGTTAGAATCGTGAGCCGGCACACTAAAACCCCCTAAAACCCACCCCCGACCCTTTAAATTAAATCCCCCACCCTCCCGAACCCCCCCCAAATGAGTTAAATAACCTGCGGGTCCAGCGGCGGTCCGGAACGGCAGCGGTCCGGAACGGGCTCCTGCTCCTGAATCTTGTTGTCTTCAGCCGGCGCCATTTTCCAAAATGGCGCCGAAAAATGGCGGCGGCCATAGACGAACACGATTGGACGGCAGGAGGTCCTTCCGGACCCCCGCTGGACTTTTGGCAAGTCTCGTGGGGGTCAGGAGGCCCCCCACAAGCTGGCCAAAAGTTCCTGGAGGTCCAGCGGGGGTCAGGGAGCGATTTCCCGCCGCGAATCGTTTTCGTACGGAAAATGGCGCCGGCAGGAGATCGACTGCAGGAGGTCGTTGAACGACCTCCTGCAGTCGATCTCCTGCCGGCGCCATTTTCCGTACGAAAACGATTCGCGGCGGGAAATCGCTCCCTGACCCCCGCTGGACCTCCAGGAACTTTTGGCCAGCTTGTGGGGGGCCTCCTGACCCCCACGAGACTTGCCAAAAGTCCAGCGGGGGTCCGGAAGGACCTCCTGCCGTCCAATCGTGTTCGTCTATGGCCGCCGCCATTTTTCGGCGCCATTTTGGAAAATGGCGCCGGCTGAAGACAACAAGATTCAGGAGCAGGAGCCGTTCCGGACCGCTGCCGTTCCGGACCGCCGCTGGACCCGCAGGTTATTTAACTCATTTGGGGGGGGTTCGGGAGGGTGGGGGATTTAATTTAAAGGGTCGGGGGTGGGTTTTAGGGGGTTTTAATGTGCCGGTTTTGCGATTTTTAGATTTTTCACGATTTTTCACGATATTTTACCCCCCCAAACGGCAACAATACGATTCCCTCCCCCTCCCAGCCGAAATCGATCGTTAAGACGATCGAGGACACGATTCACATCCCTATAAAACATAACCATTATCAAGCTAAGTGTAAAACATTGATAAGACAGGCGAAGAGAGAATTTGAAATGAAATTGGCCTTAGAGGCAAAAACTCATAATAAAAACATTTTAAAATATATCCAAAGCAAGAAACCTGTGAGGGAGTCGGTTGGACCATTAGATGACAGAGGGGTTAAAGGGGCTCTTAGGGAAGATAAGGTCATTGCAGAAAGACTAAATGAATTCTTTGCCTCCGTGTTTACTAATGAGGATGTTGGGGAGATACCAGTTCCGGAGATGGTTTTCAGGAGTGATGAGTCAGACGAACTGAACGAAATCACTGTGAACCTGGAAGATGTAGTGGGCCAGATTGACAAACTAAAGAGTAGCAAATCACCTGGACCGGATGGTATGCATCCTAGGGTTCTGAAGGAACTAAAAAATTAAATTTCTGATTTATTAGTTAAAATTTGTAACCTATCATTAAAATCATCCATTGTACCTGAAGACTGGAGGGTGGCCAATGTAACCCCAATATTAAAAAAAGGCTCCAGGGGCGATCCGGGTAACTATAGACCAGTGAGTCTGACTTCAGTGCCGGGAAAAATAGTGGAAACTATTCTCAAGAACAAAATTGTAAAGCATATAGAAAGACATGATTTAATGGAACATAGTCAACATGGATTTACCCAAGGGAAGTCTTGCCTAACAAATCTGCTTCATTTTTTTGAAGGTGTTAATAAACATGTGGATAAAGGTGAACCGGTAGATGTAGTGTATTTGGATTTTCAGAAGGTGTTTGACAAAGTCCCTCATTAGAGGCTTCCACGAAAACTAAAAAGTCATGGGATAGGAGGCGATGTCCTTTCGTGGATTACAAGCTGGTTAAAAGACAGGAAACAGAGAGTAGGATTAAATGGTCAATTTTCTCAGTGGAAAAGGGTAAACAGT
This sequence comes from Rhinatrema bivittatum, assembly GCF_901001135.1. Classification (NCBI taxonomy): domain Eukaryota; kingdom Metazoa; phylum Chordata; class Amphibia; order Gymnophiona; family Rhinatrematidae; genus Rhinatrema; species Rhinatrema bivittatum. The sequence continues at coordinate 44,272,537 of NC_042628.1, read as the reverse complement.
GGAGTGCCTCAGGGATCTGTACTTGGATGGGTGCTTTTCAATATATATATAAATGATCTGGAAAGGAATTCGACGAGTGAGGTTATCAAATTTGCAGATGATACAAAATTATTCAGAGTAGTTAAATCACAAGCAGATTGTGATACACTGCAGGAGGACCTTGCAAGACTTGAAGATTGGGCATCCAAATGGCAGATGAAATTTTTTTTTTTTTATTTTATTTTTATTGAATTTTCAACAAATGATTACATTTATTCAATGTCTCCAGAAAATACAGAAAGGAGAAAAGAAGAAATAGAAAAACAATATTATGACTTAACTATTGGTGTTTCTACACACCAAAGAAATTAAATATACCTTTACCCTTTCAAATATCATAGGCAACATGGGGAGATCCAGGATGTTTAAGAAGCAGATAACAAGAAATAAACAATATCATAAGTCATGACATAATACCCCCGTTTCTATATTACTTTTATCACTTAACCTCTCCTGGAGACAAAACTTAAGAGTGGGTATCCAGATATTCCCGTAGATGTGATGGATCTGTGAAAATATATTTACTATTCTGAAAAAGAAGTATGCATTTACAGGGAAAACGTAAATTAAACTTTGCCCCTTTATTAACCACTTCATTTCTCATAGAAAGAAATTTTTTTCTCTTCTCCTGGGTTGTTCTCACAATATCCGGGAAAACTCGGACTTGCTGACCATGAAATAACTGATCCAAATTACGAAAAAAAAGTCTCAATACGGAATCTCTATCTGAAATATGTAAAAACGTCACTACTAAAGTTGCTCTGGATATAATAGGGGTTTCAGTGGATTTTTCCAACAACTCCGTTAAATTCAAGGACGAAGTTTCCCTTGTTGCTTGTAGCCCATTATTATCTTTTCCTTCCTGATCTTTAGAGGCTGGTAGATAAAATACTCTTGAAACTGGTGGTATATCAGTCTCTTGAAACTTCAAGATCTTTAAGAAATAGTTCTTCAACATTTCTTTAGGTGGTATAATTCGAGATTTAGGGAAATTCACGAATCTCAAGTTTGATCTTCTGATTATATTCTCTAGTACCTCCATTTTGTTCGATTGTATACTTTCGGACTTAATCAGATTAATTTGAATCTCTTTAATCTTCACAATTTCTTGTTCCATGTGACTTGTCTTATTTTCAATAATTTGTACTTTATTTGTCTGTTCTTTTAACATTATAGAAATAGATTTGATAGTTTTATCCATTCCTAATAACAACTTCCACACCTCCGCTAAAGTTGAGGGGATCCAAGATGGCGCCGACATAAGCACACGCAGAAACTTCAGCTCTGTGGATAAAGCCTTTCAGAACTCTTTTCAACCTTTTCCTTTATTTAATTTCCTGCTGCGATGCCACACACCAAAAGAAAGGCACGTATTCGAGAAAATCTTACCTCCACGCCGACTTCTAATGATCGGCAGCCGCGGATTGAGGAGGTTTTTGCTAGACCCGTTTCTCAGAGACCGGAGGGAGGAGCCGCTGGCGGCAACGACGAGAAGCAGACGTCGACCGCTAAGGCAGAGGAAATATCCCTCAGCCCGGGAGCACCTAGCACTCCTACTCCGCCGCAAGGACCTCCTAAAAGATCGGAGGGAATGTTTGGGAGTCCAGCTGACCCAATCACTCCGCAGACTCTGCCGACCCAGAGAGCCGGTGATAAATTGTACGCCGACTCGGAGAGCCCAGAGCAGGGCTCCAGGGGTATAGGAGCAGAGGATCAGCCGGAGATGAGAGCAGAAGCGGGTGAAGGAGACTCCCTGGAGGTAGGAGTGGTAATACCAGATATGAGCGAGATGATGAATGTGTCTGGCAGATGAAATTTAATGTGGGCAAGTGCAAGGTGTTGCATATAGGGAAAAATAACCGTTGCTGTAGTTACACGATGTTAGGTTCCATATTAGGAGCTACCACCCAGGAAAAAGATCTAGGCATCATAGTGGATAATACTTTAAAATCGTCAGCTCGGTGTGCTGCAGCAGTCAAAAAGCAAATAGAATGTTAGGAATTATTAGGAAGGGAATGGTTAATAGAACGGAAAATGTCATAATGCCTCTATATCGCTCCATGGTGAGACCACACCTTGAATACTGTGTACAATTCTGGTCGCCGCATCTCAAAAAAGATTATAGTTGCGATGGAGAAGGTACAGAGAAGGGCAACCAAAATGATAAAGGGGATGGAACAGCTTCCCTATGAGGAAAGGCTGAAGAGGTTAGGGCTGTTCAGCTTGGAGAAGAGACGGCTGAGGGGGGATATGATAGAGGTCTTTAAGATCATGAGAGATCTTGAATGAGTAGATGTGACTCGATTATTTTCACTTTCGAATAATAGAAGGACTAGGGGGCATTCCATAAAGTTAGCAAGTAGCACATTTAAGACTAATCGGAGAAAATTCTTTTTTACTCAATGCACAATAAAGCTCTGGAATTTGTTGCCAGAGGATGTGGTTAGTGCAGTTAATGTAGCTGGGTTCAAAAAAGGTTTGGATAAGTTCTTGGAGGAGAAGTCCATTAATGGCTATTAATTTTACTTAGGGAATAGCCACTGCTATTAATTGCATCAGTAGCATGGGATCTTCTTAGTGTTTGGGTAATTGCCAGGTTCTTGTGGCCTGGGTTTGGCCTCTGTTGGAAACAGGATGCTGGGCTTGATGGATCCTTGGTCTGACCCAGCATGGCAATTTCTTATGTTCTTATGGAGCGTAGGGTTTCCATGTGGAAATGAATCACTCATAGATGTTGGTTGATGGTCTTGAGGTCTAGGATGGGGTGAAAGGGATTCTTCCTTCTTGGTTACAATGAAATAGATGGAATAACGCCCTGTATTTTCCTGGGCACAAGTACTGGGATTATAGCTCTCATCCTGAGGAACCTTAACAGGGTAGCCTCTGCGGCCTGCTTCTTGTGCTGGGAGTGGCAAGGAGATGATATGAATATGTCCTGAGGAGTACTGCAAAATTCCAGCACACATGCTTTTTGTATGACCTCTAGTACCCATTTGTCTGAAGTGATCTCGACTTACAGTTGGTAGAAGAGGGACAGTTGACCCCCTATCTCTTCGTTCCAAGGGTGGGTCAGCAAAACTTCATTGGGGGGTTTGGGATGAACCTGAACCCAAGCCTAACCCTCTCTTGGGCTGCCAACTCCCAAAGGACTGAGATCTCTGAAATGTCAAGCTTCTGTAGGGGAGAAAACATTGGAAGCCCCTGGATCGACCCCTCATGTGCGAGGCATGCTGTAACTGCTTTCTCTTATCTTCTGGTAGCCGCGATACTGGAGATTCGCCCCATTTTCTGGCCAGCTTTTCCAGTTTACTTCCAAAGAGGAGTGATCCTTTAAAAGGCATCTTTGTGAGATTTGCCTTGGAGGTTGCATCTGCTGGCCAATTCCGTAGCTATAGCTGTCTTCTGGCTGCTACCACTGAGGCCACTCCTCTAGCCAAGGTACAGACCAGGTCCAAGCCCACGACAGCTAAAAAGGTAGTGGCGGGTTCCAAAACCACTCTGGAATTCGCCCCGGAGTTATCTACCTCCCGAGAGCAGGCACGAATGCGCTACCAGTGCACAAAAGGTCATTGCTATTGCATCAAAGAACTGTTTAAGGATGGACTCCATCCGCCTATCGTGCACATCTTTAAGACCGTACCTCCCGTCACTGGGATAGTTGTTCACTTAGAGACGGTACACACCAGCGCATCCACTTTAGGGAAATGCAAACTTTCTCTCGCTGTCTGATCCAGTGGGTATAGACCTGCTAATGCTCGTCCACCTTGCTTCTGGGGCATCCTATTCCAAGTCTGTCAACTCCTGGATGGTTTCCAGTACTGGAAAGTAGCAAGAGGCTTTCCGTAGGGAAATCAGAATGGGATTCTTCTTTGGTTGTGTCATAGAGTCTACCCTAGGAACTCTCAGGGTCTGGGAAACCAGGGCTGATGATTCATCTCTATGGAAAATCTGTAATATGAACCGATGCAGTTCTAAACCAAGGGGATTTCCCCATCTTCCAAGGAATCTGGATCCTCTTCTTTGCCCGTGCCATCTAGGTCCCTGCCAGGGATACCCTTAGTGAGTTGAGGTATGCCTCGAGGTCTGCTGATAGGACTGCATAGTCAAAGCGCTCGTGCTTAAAATTTTGTGCACACGTTTCCGGCGCCTCTGCGGGCCACAGCAAGGTGTTCATACAGCCCATGCATCCAGCTGTACTTATATTCTGCGCCTAGTAAGTTGTGCGCTTATGTGCACGCACGACGTTATGCGCACAGCCTGTATGCAGTGTTGTGCTCACAGCGCATGCGCAGAGTCAACACGCACTGTGCATACCGAACCTCTGTGGTGGGCAATAGAGGCACAAAAACACACGCAAGATGGCGTCGCCTTGGCCTACCATGTGGTGTGCTGACCAAGCCTAAAGCGGGGCCTAGGCCACTGGGGGGCCACTTGGGAGCCCACTTCCCCTTACCCCAACAGGATTGGGAACAACAGTATGGCGTGCTGAGCAAGGAGACTGGAGGAAGTCTTACCGAAACCCCTCCAAAATGTATCTGAATCGGGAGACAAATCCTCATCTCTCTTTTTTTTTTTAAACACTTTCCTGGGCTCAGCGCTTATCACCTGAGTACAGAGACGGTCTCTGGCTGCAGGGAAGGGGAGAGAGCTTTGGACATCAGTGCTGTGCTCAGCTTCCTGCACCTACTGCCTTTCAGCTGTTTCAGCAGCAAAGTCCTCGCCAGGAACCAGCTACCTGACCAAGGCACACCTCTGTGGGATCTCAGAAATCACATCAGGAATTTTCAACTGGGAGAGGACCTATAGGTATCACTGTAGAAGAGCAGGGCTCAAACCTTTCTCAAATTAAAAGTAGAATTTCTTCTTCCAAAAGGTACAGTGATCCCCTTAGGGAAAGCATGTCCACATCTGCTGGAGACAGAGAAATACTGAAGGGCTGAGGTCACTGCAGGGGGTGTATCTAGGATGACGTCCGCTTTGAAACCTGATTCCTCCATCTGCTGGCAGGGGAGCATAAACCCACTGGTCCTGAGTCCATCTGGCTACACACTAGCAGGCCGATACAGTAAAGCGCTGCCGCGGTTACCCTGTTTTTAACCCGCTTTGTACGCACATTTTGAACACATATGTCTAACCCGCGATTCGGTATCCAGTTTTACGCGTCCTTACCGCTTACTGAAATCGCGTATCCCTTTCCGCCCGCCGCATGTATATGATATGTTAATGATCGGATTAGCTGTTCCCTCCGATACAGTAATGTGCGCCCAGATTATTGCCTTTTTAACCAGCTATTTTGCCGCGTCTTTAACCTGCAAATTTACCGCCTACCCTGACCCTGGTGTTAGTGTGGCATTAGTGTGGTGAACTTAGCCCCCAGTCCCAAAATAACCCAATCCACAGGAAAAAATGCTTCTCACACAAGGGGGAAAAAAGTAACCCAACCGGGCACCACCACGCTTAACCTCAGAGTACTTCGGTTCCGTAGGGAAGAACGGACACCGTTTCCGGGGGTTCCTCTGGCCTTCTCGTGGGTCTGGGCTCCTTGTCGCCGCTGACTTGCAGTGGGCACGAGCTCCTGTATCAGGCCCTATCCCTACACACCCTACGGCGTGACCTCGGACATCCAGCCGGACGCTCAGGTCGCGGCGTGCGTTCATGCACCTTCCCGCTGCCTTGAGCGCCCAACTTGGACGTCCAGGCGGGCGCTCAAGGCAGCGGGAAGGTGCATGAACGCACGTCGCGACCTGAGCACCCGGCTGGACATCCGAGGTCACGGCGTGCGTTCATGCACCTTCCCGCTGTCTTGAGCGCCCGACTTGGACGTCCAGGCGGGCGCTCAAGGCAGCGGGAAGATGCATGAATGCACGCTGCGCCCTGACCGGCTACGACAGTGGCAGCAAGCCCGTATAGAAAGGCGCACCCCAGCGCTACAAACTGAGACGGAGTCCTCGAAGCTGGAAGCGTCAAATCCGTGAGCCCCAGCCCGGATTGTCCCGCTCAGCCAAGGGAATAAAAGCTGGGATTGGGAGCTGTCCTGGCCCGGACGCCATGTGCAGCTGCCACATTAGCACGAACCCTACTGGAGATCGGGCTGGTCGGAGCAAGTCAGGAATTTGCAGCTTACCTGATGTAGAGGAAAAAGGGACGCTCCTGCCGAGTTGGACTGTGGATCTGGGCAGAAGCAGCCCTGCAGGCAGCGGGAAGGTGCATGAACGCACGTCGCGCCCTGACCGGCTACGACAGCGGCAGCAAGCCCAGCAGCAACCGGTGCATCGGCATGGGCTTCGACCAGCGGCAAGTCGGCCCTCGCTCCAGCAACTCGGACTCGCATTACAGGGCCCCGGGCGACCCTGAGGCTGACAGCTCCGGCCCGCCGCAGGCCAGTCCACGCTCCAGCCTGTGTGGTCAGTCCCTGGAACTGGAGAAGGAGCTGGTGCTGCACATGAAGAAAGAGTATTTTGGTGAGTAACTAGTGTGTGGTACTTGCTTCAATGCCGACAGACGTTCATGGGCCTTCCCCCTGCCTTGAGCGCCCAGGCTGGACGTCCAAGCTGCGACCTTGGACTTCCGGCTTGGACGTCCAGCCGGGCGCTCAAAGCAGCGGGGTCTGTAGGAGAACCATCCACTTTCCTGGTGGAATGACATTTCAAATGACATTTGAAATGACAGATACCAGCGCACCCAGGATACTGTATAGGTGCTGTATACCGCTCTATACAGTAAAATGGATTGCGCACGCCTACCGCTTCATGGACGCACTTTGGTCGCTGCTTGCATTTGAGTCTCCTTTGAATAATGTATCGGGTGGTATGTGAACCAAATTGTGCGCGCGGCAAACGAGGGTGCGCCCGGTACTGCCACATTCTTTCTTACGCGTCCTTACTGTATCGGCCTGTAGGAAAGTAGTAATTTCTCCTTATATAAACTGAGCAAGTAGGAGTTTCTCCTGCTTTTAGCTGCTCTTCTAGATCCCAGTGAATATACATATTAGTCACAAATTGCCTCACCTACACTGATCCCACTGTGGGTGAGGAAAAACCATTTTACAAAAAATAATGCTTCAACATTGTGTTAATTCAAGATGACTATTACTATTGATATTATGTACATTTAGAATATCACCACAGGGATTGGCCCAGTAATCCAATTGGGTCTTCTGCTCCCCTGATGGGCTTAAGTATACAGCGAAGGCAGTGTTCACAGCCCCCAGCAGGGGAGGAGGGATTCATAGTCATTGCTCAAGGGTGATACCTAGTGGCCAGATTCAGGGCCCATGAAGTTACTGTATTTCCCTGGCTGAAAGACTGCCTTTGAAATAACCACATATGCTGGGAGATGGGTGTTACAAAATAAGGGAAAAATCCTGAGTAGTTGTGACTGAAAGCTCATGGTACTCAGTTCCTAGACCTGGTTCTGATTGAACTAGAGGCCATAGGAGGAGGAAACCGCTGGTTTAAAACAAAATATATTGTACATGTAGTCTCGTTATAAATGATGTAGCATTCTTGTAACTTTTTAGATATAATTTTGAAATAGTCTGTGCAGTTGCAGAGTATGCAGGTACTTCACCACATGAACATCGTAACAGCTTTTCAAAGAGGAGGTTAGTTAGTGGTAAAGTATGTATGCTAAAAACACCCACATACTTGGCAGCTGCTACTTGTGCAGGTGCACTATATATGTAAAAGAGTATACATACTTTTGTAAATCTCGCAGATTTGTGCTGTTTTGCTCCCCAGATCTAAACACAACCCCAGGAACACCTCTTTTTAACCAGACTAGAAGTATATGAACTTTGTAAGCCTGCAAATGCTTTTATTTGGACAGAAGTCAATTTTCAGACAGGCCATTTTATCCAGGTAAATTGATATTTGCCAAGATAAATGGCTGTGAGTATTGCCCTCCACGTATTAATTTCTAAGCATATACTGTATGCACATGCCTGTAAATGGGTACCTCCTGCTGAACAAATATATCATTATACATTCCTTATTATTTTACCAGTCCAGTCCTTATGCATGGGATTTTCTCCCCTACCAGAAGATGGGAGACAGAGAACAACTGTTTTGCTCATCTCACCTTATGTAGGGCACTATGTCACCCCCAGCTCTTCAGTATTCTCTGTCTGTTGGAGATGATAGGGGTGCTAAATCTGCAGCTGGAAGCAATGGAGACAAATTGCTCTTGGAGGTGGTGGTGATGGCTTTGTTCTTAGGGATATGTGCCCAATTGTGAGTAAAGACAAGCAATGGAATCGGTGGCCCTTTTCTGTCTTAATCTGTGAGTAGTTTTGAAAGGAGTTCTGGTTCCCTTTCCTCATCACATCTCCCCCCCTACCTCCCCCATCCTCTCTTTAGCTTGGAGCATAAAGGGAGATAGGGGGCCAGCAAGATGCAGAAGTAGGAACACTAAGCCAGGGAAGTTAATTTTATTTTGTTTGCTAGTTTTTTTGTTTCAATAAAGTTTAAATAAAAATAAAAGGAGGCACCTTTTTATTTGGTTGGGACTGTCCCTCAGTTTCAGCAGCGGCCTGAATAGTTGGCAGTGATTTTCTTGACAGGAGGAACTTGTAGTGAGTTTCTGATTTGGGGCCAGTTCTTGAAGATTTGGATGATGGTGGCTCCTGCTGAGCATGTGAGGTGTGCTGCTCCTCCCTCCTCCCCCTACTGCAAGTGAAGCAGTTGGGATTGACTGTGAAGAACCCATCCCTGGAAGCTTTCTCGGGTAGAGGAACTGCCGAGCTGAGAGCTACTTTGAGAGCAGGGCCCGATGTAGGCCCCATGAGGAGAAACTTCAATTAGAGTGGGAACAGTGGCTATTTTAATCAGCAGCAGCCATGTCAGGGAGATGTTTCCTGGGCTCCTGTTTCTCTTTCCTGCACAGGAGTGGGGAAACATCTTAGACTGTGGGAGTAGAGGGATCTGGATTAAATGGCCAAGTATTGGTTGGCACAGTCCTCTTCCACACCATTCTCCCCAGAGTTTGTGGTGTTTATGCACCAGGCCTTCTTCCTAAAGCAGGGATCCACTCCACAGTAATCCATTCCTTGCCTAGATGCTCCTTCTGGTGACCTTGGTGTGAAGATGGATCTTGGGATCGAATTCACTGAGGGTGTGTCAGTAGGGCAGGGGAATGGTGACAGTGGCCCAAAAGGAGATTCCCTGGAAGAGGGCAAGAGCCCATTTGCTGAAGGGAATGATCCATAGGTGGTTTGCCTATTTAAGAGGATGGAACTGCCTGCGATGATCACCCAGGTTAGGGCAGAAGGAGGAGCCCACAAGGAGAGAGCATTCTATTTTGAAGGTCTCCAAGGACCATCTAAGGCTTTTACCTTTCATAGGGTGGTGAAAGCCTTGGCTATGAAGAAATGGAACACTCCAAATGCTGGTTTAAAGGTCAGATGCTTGATAGCCAATCTCTGGCCCCTGCCTACTAAGGCAGTGGGACAACTGGTTCCTTGGTTTTGGTGTCAAGAAGACCATTATTCCAGTAGAGGGGAGTGCAGCATTCAGGGATGTAAAGGATAGGAGAATGGAGGTCTTTCTGAGCTGATGGAGTGTAAAGGTGCTTTCAGGATTGGTCAACTGAGGAGCATTGGAATGCAACAGAACTAGTGTAATTCATCAATCATAAGAGCCATAAAAAAGGCCTTGCAGGAGACTTTGCTGAAAGTTGATGGGAGAGCAGTAAGAGTATTCTCAGACAATGATATAGCAGTAGCATATATGAACCGTCAAAGAGACACCAGGGTCCAAATATTCAAAGATAATCTGGTTATCTAAGTTATCCAGATGTTAATTATCTAGTTATCTTAGAATGGATATTCAGCAGTAAGGCTATGCTGCTGAATATAACCGGATAAATGCTAGTTAACCAGCTAAGTAATATCCAGATAACGTTAGACCTGCTATTGAGCTGGTTTAACTTAATCTGTTAACTTGACCAAATAAGGCTAAATATAGGCACTTATCCAGTTATGCTAACCTGATAAGTTGCCCCACCTTGATCTGCCCATTGCCTGTCCCCAAGATATCCAGCTTTCTATTCTACTTAACCGGATAAATACTTATCCAGCTAAATAGTGGCCGCTGAACATAGCTGGATATTCAGCGGCTGCTACTTAGCTGGATAAGTCCTATTTATCCAGCTAAGAAGCGTTTGAATATCTATCCCCAGAAGTCTTCCATTTTCCTGTGAAGTGAATTGTCCAAGTAGGTAAAGATTTGCAGGTTGTTTTGGCAGCTTATATTGCTGGGTGGAAAATATGCAAGTACATTTTTTTTAAATTTACAATCCTGGATCTCAGAGCGCGAGCTAGGGGACGCTGCCTTCTCGATGATCCTGACCTAGTGGGGAGAGCCAGTGATGGATCTCATGGCTACAAAAAGGAACACCAATCTGGAAAACCTGGATCCGCAGGACTGGATATTTTCACAGCTGTGGCCTCCCTTGGGTTTTCGTTATATTTCCCCTCTAGCTGATAATAGGCAGAATCATTCAAAGAAAAAATGCATTGGCAGCGGGTAGTATGAGTGGCACCAGATTGGTGTAGACATTCCTGGTATGTGAAACTCAAGAATAAAATCAAGTTGTAGAAACCTTTGAAGCTTGACCACACTACAGATTTCTGTGGCAGAGTCAGATTCTGATGGAAAATGTGGTTCTCTTGTGTCTTGCAGATTGCAGCTATCACCTTTTGTAGAGGGGAGGGTTCAGTTGTTTCTAGCAGCTCACCTGGGTGTTTCTCATTTTCACCAATTTAGAAGGCCATACCTTCCTGGTATTTCAATGTGCTTCTTTAAGCTTTGTGTAAGCCTCTGTTTGAGATTTTTTTTTAGGAACGCTGGTTAAGGATCTGATGCTTAAGACAATTTTTTAAAATGGAAATCAGTTTGGGTAGGCACATCTCAGAACTACAGATTTTATCTGAGGGATCAGTTTCTAGGGCTTTCTGAGGAAGGATTGTCTGTTAGTACAGTCCCTTTCTTTTGCCAAAAGTGATCTCGCCATTTCATTTGGAACAGTCTGTAGAACTGCCATCTTCAGGAAGTCAGTTTCAGGACAGAGGTTTGTTTGTTTGTTTATTTATTTATTTAACATTTTTCTATACCGAACTTCATGACAAGCTTCATATCAGGCCGGTTTACATCAACTTAGGGGTTAACTTAACAAAAAACATAAACAGGAAGGCCGAAGCGCAGATACAAATAATAGGGAGAATGAACTTGAGGGCTAGGGTAGCCAGGGAATAAAGGACAGAAGAAACTGGAGAAAGAAAAACGTATGACTATACAGTGGCTGTGTCGGTCATTTAGACTATTGGGCTAAATGAAAGAACTGTTGCGATGGAAGGCTTGGACGAAAAGCCAAGTCTTGAGTTTTTTTCGGAAGGTGTTCAGGCAGGGTTCCAGTCTTAGATCAGTCGGGAGGTTGTTCCAGATGATGGGGCCAGCTGTGGAGAATGCCCGTTCTTTCGTGGAGGTTAGACGAGTGGATTTAGTTGGGGGAACTTGAAGGGTTCCTTTGTGTGCTGCTCTGATGGGTCTTGCAGATGTGTGTAGTTTGAGTGGGAACTGAAGGTCTAAAGGTAGTTGGTTGTGTATGGATTTATGGATAATGGTGAGTGCTTTGTGCAGAATTCTGTATTTAATAGGTAGCCAGTGTAGGTTTCTAAGTATAGGAGTGATATGAGTTCTCCGGTTAGTGTTGGTTAATATCCTGGCTGCTGAGTTCTGGAGCATCTGTAGTGGTTTAGTGGCAGAGATCGGGAGTCCTAAGAGGGAGAGTGTTGCAGTAGTCTGTTTTGGAGAATATTGTTGACTGAAGGACAGTTCTGAAGTCCTGGGGATGGAGGAGGGGTTTGAGTCTTTTCATAACTTGTAGCTTAAAGAAACAATCCTTCGTAATATTGTTGATTGATTTATTTAGGTTCAAATGGTTGTCAATGGTCCTAAATCTCTAACATGAGTTAGAATGGAATTCCCAAGTTTAGGGAATTCCATTTCGCTTTGCTCACATACTTGAAGTTGACTAATGGTTTCAGAAGATCATATCATTTGTCCTCTTTAATGGATAGAGAAAAGGAGAGGCTGCTTCTAAAGTCATTATAACAAGGTGGCTTAATGAGGCAATTAGCTCAGCCTACATTTCAGTGGGCTTGGTGATGCCTGAAGACCATAGGGGCATATTCCACTAGGGCACAGGTGGCCTCTTGGGCATAGCTTAATTTGATATCATTGGAAGAGATTTGCAGGATGATGACTTGGGCTTCCTTGCATTCTTTCTCCAAGAATTGTAGATTGGAGGTTTGGGCCAGGGATGCTGCCTCTTTTTGGGACAAGCAGACTTAAGAGGCTCCCTCCCAAAGTAAGGCAGGCTTGGATGCATCCCATGTGTCTGGATTGATCTGGTGGGATGATAAGAGGAAAAATTTGACTTGTACCTGCTAATTTTCTTTCCTTGAGACCAAACCAAGCCAGGATCCTATCTATATTAGCTTACAACATACTTTACAGTGTATTGTTAGTTCTGCCAGATATTGCTTTGGTGTTTCTAATGTTTGTTTGTTTGTTTAAATCCCTCTGATGTTTGGGGGGGGGGGGGTCCAGATTCATTTGAGCCCATATGCATCCACCCCCTTGCTTGATTTTATTTATTTATTTATTTATTTATTTATTTATTTATTTCTTTTATATACCGATGTTCGATCGAGATATCACATCGGTTTCCAGATAACTAAAAGAATAGGGTAGTAACAGCCCTATTTTACATTATAACATTGTAATAAATATAATAAATTATAACATTGTAATAAATATAACAAATTATAACAGAAATAACAGGATTACATGGAACATTTGATTATAGTATATAACATATGTACATAAATGACTTGTTGATGAGGATAATTTATGGTTAAGGACAGCAGGGAGGGTTGAAAGGGGGGAGGAGGGGGGGGATAGGTGGGAGGAAGGTAGTGCAAGGGAGGGAAGATGGTGACGCGAGATGCTTGTGTAGGGGGCGTGGTGTGTTGCATTTGGGCAGGTTACGTGTCAGGTGGGAAAGCTTTTAAGAACAGCCATGTTTTGAGGTGTTTTTTGAAGACTTGCAATGAAGGTTCATTTCTGAGACAGGTGGGGAGGGAGTTCCATAAGGTGGGGCCCGCTATTGTTATGGCTCGTTTGCGGGTGACGTTGAGGTGTGCAGATTTGAGATTGGGGACGGCTAGGAGGCCAGTGTTGGTGGATCTGAGAGTTCTTTGTGTGGGGTAAGGATGTATTCTGTTGTTTAGCCAGTTCATATTGTTGTTGTTTATTTTTTTGTGCATGAGGGTGAGGGTTTTATACTGGATTCTTTGTGTAATGGGTAGCCAGTGGAGTTCTTTGAGAGTGGGTGTGATGTGGGAGGATTTTTTGTTGTTAGAGATGATTCTGGCGGCAGCGTTCTGTAGAACTTGGAGGGGTTTGATGTGGATTTCTGGTAGGCCGAGGAGGAGGGAGTTGCAGTAGTCAAGTTTTGAGAAGATAATTGATTGAAGGACTGTTCGGAAATCGTGCTCTTGGAGAAGGGGTTTGAGTTTTTTTAGTGTCTGAAGTTTGAAGAATCCATCCTTGATTGTATTGGAGATGTGTCGTTTAAAGTTGAGTTGGCTGTCGATTGTTACGCCTAGGTTTCTTGTGGACGGCGTGGGTGAGATTTGTGGCACTCCCGGGTTGGTTGAGCTTCCTGGGTGGTCAGAGGGGGGTGCACTTGAGTGGATGAGAGGGACGGTCATCGTGGATGTGAATGATTTCTGTTTTGGCTTGGTTGAGGCATAGTGATAATTGAGATAGTAAGTGGGATAGATTTGAGCTGAGTTTGTTCCATTTTTCCATGGTGAGTTGAATGGACTTGTTTATGGGGAGTAATATTTGTATGTCGTCTGCATAGATGAAGTAGGTGAGGTTTGCCTCAGAAAGGTATTTGCATAGTGGGATGAGGTAAATGTTAAAGAGGGTTGAGGATAGGGAAGAACCTTGTGGGACTCCATGAGTGAGGGGCACTTGAGAGGATTCAGATGAGTTCGTCTTGACGATGTAAGATCTGTTTGAGAGGTAGGAGTTGAACCATTTGATGTCGGTGTGGAGAGTTTATAGTGTGTTTTGCTTTGATACAGAAATATTAAAGAGCTGCGGGATGCGCAGTACCCTATATAGGGTGATGTCAGCAAAACTGTCTTTCTTTGTCTTCATCTGCTGGTAGGGGAGAAAAACACATGCATCTGGTCAAGGTCCGATAGGACTCAAGGAAAGATTAGCAGTCACCAAATTTTTCCAATTTAATGATTGAGGCACTGACTAGATAGGTGCTTTCCTTTCTTTACTAGAAATGAAACTTAGAAATGACAGCAGAAAAGGACCAAACAGTCCATCCAGTCTGCCAGCAAGCTTATGGTAGTATCTGCTGCGCCATACAAGTCACCCCCATACTTATCAGTTTCCCAGACCATCAAAGTCAGGGCCTTGTTGGTTGCTGTCCTAGTCCATTTCCCCGTTACCTCTTGCCATTGAAGCAGAGAGCAATGTTGGAGCTGCATCAAAAGTATCAGGCTTATTGGGTAAGGGTAGTAACTGCCAGAGCAGCAAGTCACTCCCATGCACTCTTTTCTTCATTTTCATCCTCTAGCCTTTAGGGATCCACAGTGTTTATCCCATGCGCCTTTGAAATCTTTCACTATTTTTGTCTTCACCACCTCCTCCGGAAGGGCATTCCAGGCATCCACCATCCTCTTCATGAAGGAATATTTCCTGATGTTGGTTCTGAGTCATCCTTCCTGGAGTTTCATTTCGTGACTCCTAGTTCTGCTGATTTCTTTCCAAAGGAAAAGGTTTGTTGTGTATCATTAAAACCTTTCAGGTATCTGAAGATCTATATCATATCTCCTCTGCACCTTTCTCCTCCAAGTCCTTTAACCTTTCCTCATAAGTCATTTGATGGAGACCACTCACCATTTTGGTCGCCCTTCTCTGGTCCACCTCCATCCTGTCTGTCCCTTTTGAGATACAGTCTCCAGAACTGAACACGGTACTCCAGGTGAGGCCTCACCATGGACCTGTACAAAGGATTATTACCACCTTTTTCTTAATGGTTATTCCTCTCTTTATGCAGCCCGGCATTCTTCTGGCTTTAGCTATCGCCTTGTCACATTGCTTTGCCATCTTCAGATCGCTAGACACTATCACCCCAAGTTCCCTCTCTTGCTCCGTGCACAACAGCCCTTCACCACCCATCACATAAGCTCTTTTGGATTACCACACCCCAGATGCATGACTCTGTACTTCTTGACATTGAATGCCAGCTGCCGTATCTTCAACCATGTTCAAGCTTCCTTAAATCATGTCTTTCTCTCTACTCCTTCTGGTATCCAATCTGTTGCAGATCTTAGCATCATCTGCAAATAGACATACTTTACCTTCTATCCCTTCCGCAGTGTCATTCACAAAGATACTGAACAGAACCTGTCGCAACACCGATCCTATTGGCACTCTGCTTAACACAGTTCTCTCTTCAGAGTAGGTTCCATTTACCATCGCAAGCTGTCTTCTGTCCATCAACCAGTATATAATCCACACCAGCACCTTGGCGCTCACTCCCAAGCTTCTCATTTTATTCACAAGCCTCCTATGTGGGACTGTATCAAAAGCTTTGCTGAAATCCAAGTATATCACATTGAGCCCTCTTCGATCCATTTCTTTAGTCACCCAATCAAAAGATTAATCAGATTTGTTTGACAGGACCTTCCCCTAGTGAATCGATGCTGCCTCGGGTCCAGCAATCCTAAGATACCAAGTTAGTGTAGAGTCTTATTATAAGCCCTTTAAGGTGAGACTTAATTATGAATATGTACACCCTAGAGGAAAGGTAAATATCAATTAGATATTGCATACCCCTCAGATATAAATAATTTGTAATCAGTGAAAGGAAGTTCTAAAACGGTCATGATATGAAATTGAGAACAAGATATACTTAGCAGTAACATAAGGAAATATTGCTTCTCAGGGTGGTAGGTACATCCTTCTGACAGAAGTCATAAGGACAAAAACATCTAGAATTCTATTTTAGGAAGTAAATGTTTACATGTTTTTTAATTATATATTGGCATTTAAGTCTGTATTTTATATTTTGATTTTATATTGTTTTCAAACTCTCTAGTACGATGTCCAGAGCCATGGGAAGGTCATGAAATAAATACAAATAAATGAAATTCAAGAAATCCTGGATTAAGCAGAAATAATGGGAGGGGTAAAACCAGAAATCAAATGGCATCTGCAGTATTGCAACAAGAGATGAATATGGACAGACCAAGATTATTTATTTAGTTATGCATTTTATATACCGTCATTCCAAAAGAAGATAGACAGTCATATCATAGAGTAACACAGTGTCTAAAATATCTAAACGTTAACTAAAGGGCTAGGAAAGTCATTTGTGATACATAATTTTAATTCAGTAGTCTTAATATATTAATTAGAGTTGTCATAGTGCACTTTACATCACTCAATTCTTGTTCATTCTTCTAATATTTACAGAGCTTATAATCTTGTAGTTTCTGCATATTGATATTTTGTTAGATCGTATGCATTTTTGAAGAACCAGGTTTTCAGTTCACGTTTGAAACTCTTTCTGTCTGTTATCAGATGTAACGTCTCTGGAAACAAATTCCATAACCTAGGGCCTGCTATGGAAAACATTCGGTCTCTTATTTACGTTAGATGAGTACTTTGCGCTGTTGGCATAGTTAATAGTCCTTTATTTTGCAATCTTAGTGTTCGCTGTGGTGTGTATGGATGGAGATTCACACCTATTAAGTAGGGGTTTCTTCTGTTGAAGATGTTAAAAATTGTTAGAGCTTTATAATGGACACTGGCAGCCAGTGCAGAGCTATCAGTGAGGGGGTAATTAGATCAAATTTCCTTTTTACTAATAAAAGTCTTGCTGAGGCATTTTGTAGTAATTGTAGTGGTTTTAAAAGTCCCGACGATAGGCCTAGTAATAGGGAGTTGCCAAAATCAGTGTTTGTAGAACAGTGCGGAAGTACTGGAACATTAGAAGAGGTTTCAGCTGATGTAATCACAGCTTGGAGTATCCTGTTTTAATTAATTTTTTAATGTGCTTTTTCATTGTGATGCTTTCATCGATCTGTATTCCAAGGTGGACCTGAGCGATGGAATAGTTAGAAGATCTTTATTTGCTGAACATAAGTTACGCTGTGGAGTATGAATACATAGAGATGCATTTAATCATTCTATTTTGTCAACATATAACGATTTGTGTATTAGACAAAGTACTTTTTTACTCTGTTCTAGAATATATTGTCTTTTAGTTGGTTTTCCAATTGGGATAACACTGCTTTTTCTAGAACTTTAATGATAAAAGGCATGTTGGATATAGGCCGGTAATTGTCCCAATCGTCAATACTGCCGTTTTTATTTTTTAGGATTGGTTTGATCACAACTTGTTTCGCCCGGAGGGGACCAGTCCTGAGAGCGAGAGGTTGATTATGGTTGGGATTGTTGGAGTGATTTCACTATGTACTATTTTAAGGTAACTCGCCGGGATCGGGTCTAGTGGGTGTATAGCTGGCTTAATTTTGGTAATGATTTGATTTATTTCAATTTTAGTTACTATGTTGAAAGTGCTCCAAGTGTTCCATTTAGGCTGGAGAATTGTTTTTAACCTATGTATTTTATCTAATAAGGAGGTGACCAGTTCATTGCAGGCATTCTTTGAGAAGTTGTAGTTACTTGAGATGGAGGAAAATAGGTCCTTGATTAAGTGTTTGATAGTTTTGAAGAGTAATTTGGAGTTAAATATTACTCCTTGAAACATTTTTGCATAGTAGTCTCTCTTTTTTTTTTTTTTTTTTTTTTTTTTTTTGCTTTATTGATTTGGGTACAGTATTTTGCTAGGAGGGATCTGTATTTTCTTAGGGATTCTGCAGATGTACATTTTTGCCATTGTTTTTCAGATTTTCTCAGTGTCTGTTTGATTCGTCTTAGTTCTTCATTGTACCATGATTTCTTTTGTTTAGAGTTATTCTGTTCTTTTTGGTATGTTTTCATCTGTATAGGCCTTAGATTATCTGCAATATCATTGAGTTTTTCCCAGTCGAAAGCTGAGGAGGCATTAGCTTGATTAAAATCAATTATTTTATTTTTAATTTTCTTCAAGTATATCTGGTTGTATCTTTCTTTCTGAAGATGAAGGTTTAGTTATTAATAAATTTTGTTTGCTTAGCATTGAGGAGGGTTATGTCCGCTTTTATTAGTTGGTGATCTGACCAGGGTAATACTTTGTGGGATGTGTTGATTAGACAGTTGCTGTGGTTGGCAAATATTAGATCTAGGATATGACTTGCTTTTTGAGTGGGGTTGGATACATATTGTGACCAACCCAATACTTCCTTTGTATCTAAAAAGTTTTCATATGCTGTGGATTTTGATGTTCTGTCTACATAAAGGTTAAAGTCTTCCACGATTAGTGTATTTTCAGGTGATGGAAATGCTTTGGTGAATAGTTCGAACAAAGGTGAGCAGTCATTTTGAAGTATTCCAGGGGGGGGCAATAAACCATTTCTATATTCAGTTGTGGTGATTTTAGTATAGATTTAGTATTGCCACCTCATAGGGTGGGTTAATCTGTATTTTGTAAGGCATAAGTTTAAGTTCTTTTTTACATATTAGTAGCCCTCCACCTTTACATTTTAGGTCTAAGGAAGTGAAAGACGACATAGTACATTGTCTTTGTTGTTCAACTAGGTTTCAGCAATGTAGAAGATAGTGGGCTTTAACTCCTCTAACAGATCATTTATTATTTGGATTTTTTTGGATAGTGACTGGATATTCAATAGTAGGAGTGTAAAGATTAAGCAGGACAAGATTATAGGAGAGTTAATGTTCATCATGGGAAAGATCAGCCTTATATTCCTTATTTGTTCTTTTTTTGTAATTTCCTTAGCTTGAAAGGTAAACTGTAAATGGGTAGAATTACATAAGAACATAAGAAAATGCCATACTGGGTCAGACCAAGGGTCTATCAAGCCCAGCATCCTGTTTCCAACAGTGGCCAATCCAGGTCATAAGAACCTGGCAAGTACCCAAAAGCTAAGTCCGTTCCATGTTACCATTGCTAATGGCAGTGGCTATTCTCTATGTGAACTTAATAGCAGGTAATGGACTTCTCTTCCAGAACTTACCCAATCCTTTTTTAAACACAGCTATACTAACTGCACTAACCACATCCTCTGGCAACAAATTCCAGCGTTTAATTGTGCACTGAGTAAAAAAGAACTTTCTCCGATTAGTTTTAAATGTGCCCCATGCTAACTTCATGGAGTGCCCCCTAGTCTTTCTATTATCCGAAAGAGTAAATAACCGATTCACATCTACCCGTTCTAGACCTCTCATAATTTTAAACATCTCCATCATATCCCCCCTCAGCCATCTCTTCTCCAAGCTGAAAAGTCCTAACCTCTTTAGTCTTTCCTCATAGGGCAGCTGTTCCATTCCATTACATATGACTCTCAAATATTATATCCCAAACAATAACATAAATGAGAGCCAATAATTTTATTGTATCATAATACAAAAAATACAAAGTAATTTAAATACCCAAAACTACATACATATCCCCCATTCACTCCACATACACACACCTGTCCCTCATAAAAACTTTAACAAACAATATATGTGTATAAAATATCAAAATACTAATAAAGATTCCAAAAGACAATATAGAAAGATCCTTTGCACTTAATTCACATTACACAAGATATAAAATATAAAATATTTATCAATGTGAATTGAATCTAAGCAACAATTTGTGCCAACCCAAACTTCAAAATAAGGGAGGGCTTTCAATAACTCCACAAAGATTTAACAGTTGCTTTAAATAACAAACATACCATATATATCTTATCTTTTATATGTATATGTCCCATTAGCTTTTTCATGTAAGACCTCTAACCTTACAATGCCCCTTGTATTGAGTTCAAATGGCTGCTGGCATATATTTCCACTTGTTCACCACCAACAATAACTGACAGCTTGTCTGTAATTCTTTTCCATGTTGCTTCAAATGATTGGCTTCTACTTTTTTATATATCCCATCAGTTCTTGCATTTATCCCAAGTATGTCCCATTGATTTTTTCATATATCCCTATAAGGGACCATTGTTTCGCCGTACCTTGGCTTCATCAGGGGAAATCAACTGAAAAAGTCAGCCACAACGACACATCAACCTATAAATATTTCTTTTTAAAAATGACTTCAAAAAAATGCATTTTAACAAAAATCAAAATCCGAGAAAGACCATGGTCGCTCACTAACTTGGCACCCCTCAATGAATGTCACCTAAATGAAACCATGCACACCGACACTGATGGGAACACGAAACTCCATCTGTGAAGGAATATATATGTAACCATATAAGAACCATACCATCACTTTCACACACAAAACGCACCCTCCTCCTGATATGCCTCCAACGTAACTGCTGCTTGTTTTAAAGCAACGCCCACTTCACAACTCACCGTTATACAAAGACAGCCCAACCTTCCATCGACTTCAAAAAAGATTTCTAATACGCTTTGTACATGGGATATAGGCGAGAACTGATGGGATATATAAAAAAGAAGCCAATCATTTGAAGCAACACGGAAAAGAATTACAGACAAGCTGTCAGTTATTGTTGGTGGTGAACAAGTGGAAATTTTCGTAGCGTGTAGCAGATGGACTCAGAACCAATGGGTATAGTGTACTCGTGCTAGCAGTTGGAGACGTCTCCAACTGCTAGCACGAGTACACTATACCCATTGGTTCTGAGTCCATCTGTCTACACTAAGGAAAACGAAATTATCAGATAAGTAATTTCTCCAATATGCCAGCAGATAGTTCAAATGGCCCAATGTGTACTCAATACAAGGGGCATTGCAAGGTTAAAGGTCTTACATGAAAAAGCTAATGGGACATATACATATAAAAGATATTATATATGGTATGTTTGTTATTTAAAGCAACTGTCATATCTTTGTGGGGTTATTGAAAGCCCTCCCTTATATTATTTAAGAACACTTTCCAATCTTAAACAATGTTCGTTATGTGAATCACATTTATTTATTTTTGTTCTCGGTTTGCTGCTGTGCCTTGATTCCATTTGTTTCAAATGTTCAATGGTTTTAAATGTTCAATGGCTATTTTCATTGTTTAATGTATCGCCTCATAGCGAAAGTTCAGTTCTTTTGTAAACCGGTGTGATCTATATTCTTTATAGGAATATCGGTATATTAAAAAAATCAAATAAATAAATAAATATTAAAGTTTGGGTTGGCACAAATTGTTTCTTAGATTCAATTCGCATTGACAAATATTTTATATTTTATATCTTGTATAATGTGAATTAAGTGCAAAGGATCTTTGTATATTGTCTTTTGGAATATTTATTAGTATTTTGGTATTTCGTACACATATATTTGTTAAAGTTTTATGAGGGACAGGTGTGTGTATGTGGAGTGAATGGGGGATATATATGTAGTTTTGGGTATTTAAATTACTTTGTATTTTTTGTATTATGATACAATAAATTTAGTGGCTCTCATTTATGTCGTTGTGTTCCTTCTTAGCTTACCATATATGCCCTGACCAAGTATGTGTTCAATAATTTGTATTTGCTCCATTGTTAGGTTGACTTTTGTCAAGAGTGAATGCTACTGTTCTATGTGCACCGTAGCCTTACACTTCAGGCGCGCCTTGTCGTCCTTATTGGTCATCATATTCGCCTTTTCCGTCACTTAGGAACATAAGAACATGCCATACTGAGTCAGACCAAGGGTCCATCAAGCCCAGCATCCTGTTTCCAACAGTGGCCAATCCAGGCTATAAGTACCTGGCAAGTACCCAAAAACTGTCTATCCCTTGCTACTGATGCTAGTAATAGCAGTGGCTATTTTTCTAAGTCAACTTTCCACTTATTGTTTCATGTAACTATGTAAACACACATCCTTGATTCATTTTTTTTTTTTAGCGTCTAGATCACGTTTTTCCCTTTTGAATGCTTAACGTCTATGAACAAGTATTCATAAGATTACAGCAATTGAAAGGAGAAAACCAATTCTAAATTATTTGACATTGGTTTGTTTAATTTTATATTGGTAATTTCTTAATGTCCAGTCAGATGAATCTAGAACCAAGTGGGTTATGTACCTCTACCAGCAGATGGAGACTGAGCAAACTGACATCACAGTGTGTGTGTATATATATATATATATATATATATATATATATATATATATATATATATATATATATATATATATATATATATCCCTGCAGTGACATCAGCCTGCCAGTATTCTCAGTCTCCAGCAAATGGTGGACATGCATCTCCCAACTGAAGTTTGCTTCATTTTGAGAAAGGGGAATTAAGGAAATAAATTCTCCCTGCTCTCCTGCGGTGATACCAAATGGTCCCTCCCCCAGCTGAGAATTCCTGAGGTGATTTCTGTGGTCCTTCAGATGAGTGCCTTGGTTCGGTAGCTGGTTTTCAGCTAGGTTGGACTTAACTGCTTAAGTAGCTGAAAGGCAGTGGGTGCAGGAAGCCAAGCACAGCAGTGAAGGCACATGCCCTCTCCCTATCCCCCCTCAGCCAGAGACGGTCTCTGTACTCAGCCAGGTAAGGCTGAGCTCCAATAAGTGAAATTTTTTTTTTTTTTTTAATATATAGAGAATTAGAAGGAGGCTTTTGTTGCATAGGGCTTCCTCCTTCCCCCTGTGTCTGTGCTCAGTGCGCCATTCTGACGGTTGTCCCTCTCTGTGGGAGGTCGAGGGATGTGGGTATCTTGGCAGGTTGAGCAGCCTCATTAGGCTAAGCCTCGCTCTAAGACTTTTTTGCTGCACACTGCATGGTAGACTGCAACGGCATATCGCGCTTTCTCAGGCTGTCCTCTACAGGATTGTCTGTTCAGTGTGTGTGTCTAGCTGTACATCCAGTTTTTGCCTGCACAGACCTGCATTATAGTCTGTGTGTCCAAGTTACGTGGCACCATAGTGGCTGCATGCTTACCTCTGTGCACAAGTTGTACTGTGTGCTTTTTTGGGTGCTTATCTTTGGGACGCCTAATTAGGTGCCTAAGAACATAAGAAATTGCCATGCTGGGTCAGACCAAGGGCCCATCAAGCCCAGCATCCTGTTTCCAACAGAGGCCAAACCAGGCCACAAGAATCTGGCAATTACCCAAACACTAAGAAGATCCCATGCCACTGATGCAATTAATAGCAGTGGCTATTCCCAAAGTCAACTTGATTAATAACAGTTAATGGACTTCTCCTCCAAGAACTTATCCAAACCTTTTTTGAACCCAGCTACACTAATTGCTCTAACCACAACCTCTGGTAACAAATTCCAGAGCTTTATTGATCGTTGAGTGAAAAAGAATTTTCTCTGATTAGTCTTAAATGTGCTACTTGCTAACTTCATGGAATGCCCCCATGTCCTCCTATTATTCGAAAGTGTAAATAACCGAGTCACATCTACTCATACAAGACCTCTCATGATCTTAAAGACCTCTATCATATCCCCCCTCAGCCGTCTCTTCTCCAAGCTGAACAGCCCTAACCTCCAGCCTTTCCTCATAGGGGAGCTGTTCCATCCCCTTTATCATTTTGGTTGCCCTTATCTGAACCTTCTCCATCGCAACTATATCTTTTTTTGAGATGCGGCGTCCAGAATTGTACACAGTATTCAAGGTGTGGTCTCACCATGGAGCGATATAGAGGCATTATGACATTTTCTGTTTTATTAACCATTCCCTTCCTAATAATTCCTAACATTCTGTTTGCTGCAGCACACTGAGCCGACGATTTTAAAGTTTTATCCACTATGATGCCTAGATCTTTTTCCTGGGTGGTAGCTCCTAATATGGAACCTAACATCATGTAACTACAGCAAGGGTTATTTTTCCCTATATGCAACACCTTGCACTTGTCCACATTAAATTTCATCTGCCATTTGGATGCCCAATCTTCCAGTCTTGCAAGGTCCTCCTGTAATGTATCACAGTCTGCTTTTGATTTAACTACTCTGAATAATTTTGTATCATCCGCAAATTTGATAAAGTCACTCGTATTCCTTTCCATATCATATATATATATATATATATATATATATATATATATATATATATATATATATTGAAAAGCACTGGTCCAAGTACAGATCCCTGAGGCACTCCACTGTTTACCCTTTTCCACTGAGAAAATTGACCATTTAATCCTACTCTCTGTTTCCTTTCTTTTAACCAGATTGTAATCCACGAAAGGACATCGCCTCCTATCCCATTTTTTTTTTAGTTTTCGTAGAAGCCTCTCATGAGAGACTTTGTCAAATGCCTTCTGAAAATCCAAATACACTACATCTACCGGTTCACCTTTATCCACATGTTTATTAACCCCTTCAAAAAAATGAAGCAAATTTGTTAGGCAAGTCTTCCCTTGGGTAAATCCATGTTGACTGTGTTCCATTAAACCATGTCTTTATATATGCTGTATGATTTTGATCTTGAGAATAGTTTCCACTATTTTTCCTGGCACTGAGGTCAGGCTCACTGGTCTATAGTTACCCGGATCGCCCCTGGAACCTTTTTTAAATATTGGGGTTACATTGGCCAGCCTCCAGTCTTCAGGTACAATGGATGATTTTAATGATAGGTTACAAATTTTAACTAATAGATCAGAAATTTCATTTTTGAGTTCCTTCAGTACTAGGATGCATACCATCCGGTCCAAGTGATTTGCTACTCTTTAGTTTATCAATCTGGCCTACTACATCTTCCAGGTTCACATTGATTTCGTTCAGTTCGTCTGACTCATCAACCATGAAAACCATCTCCGGAACTGGTATCTCCCCAACATCCTCATTAGTAAACACTGAAGCAAAGAATTCATTTAGTCTTTCTGCAATGGGCTTATCTTCTTCCCTAAGAGCCCCTTTAACCCCTCAGTCATCTAATGGTCGAACAGATTCCCTCACAGGTTTCTTGCTTCGGATATATTTTTTTAAAGTTTTTATTATGAGTTTTTCCCTCTATGGCCAACTTCATTTCAAATTCTCTCTTCGCCTGTCTTATCAATGTTTTACACTTAATTTGTCAATGCTTATGTTTTATCCTCTTTCACCTCACCTTTTAACCATGACTGTAATCGTTTTGCTTTCTTTCCACCTTTCTTAATGTGTGGAATACATATTTTATTTAATTATTTATGTATGTATTAGAAAGCTTTTCTATGCCGTCGTTTAGTGAAATACCATCACAACGGTTTACAGATAGGCACATAAATAAGATTGGATTGGTTTATAAATTATCTAGTAGGTGCCAATAAATGTTCGGTTACATGATTCAAATAATATTGCTATATGGAATGTAGATTGGAAATTTCATCAAACATATACTGTACTTTCTTAAATTAATACTTAAGTATGCGAAAAAAATAATAAAGCGCATGTTTGGTGACTTTTAACCGTGTTTAGGAGTTCTTTTTCTCGTTCATTAGTATTACTTACTCTCCACTCTCCTTTTGAAAAGTGTTTTTGAAGAGCCATGTTTTTAAAATTTTTTTGAAGAGTTTTAGGTCTCTCATTAATCTTATTTCGAGTGGCATTGTGGTCCATAATGTTGGACCGGCTAAGGATAGTGCTCTCTCTCTCACTTTGGTCAGTTTAGCTGTCTTTACAGAGGGTATGGTTAGTAGAGCTTTATTGGCTGATCTGAGATTTCTCCGGGGGACATGTAGTTATAGTGCAGTGTTTAGCCAATCGGTATTTTCTTCATTGATTAGTTTGTGAATTGTGCATAGTGTTTTAAATTGCACTCTTTGTTCAATTGGCAGCCAGTGTAATTCGGCGAGTGTTTGAGTGATGTGATCCCTTCTACTTTTTCCAGTTAGTATTCTGGCTGCAGAGTTCTGTAAGATTTGTAGTTGTCTTAATGTTGTATATGGTAATCCCAGGAAAAGTGTGTTACAATAGTCTGTGCTAGCGAATATAAGTGCTTGGAGAACGTTTCGAAAGTGAGCTTGGGTTAATAGGGGTTTTAGCCTTCTAAGGACCATTAGTTTGTCGTAGCCTTCTCTAACTTTCAATGATATGTGTTGCTTTAGGTTCAGTTCATTGTCAATTACTCCTAGGTTTCGAGCTTTTTCAGTTCCACTATCTGATCATTTTTAAGTTTGGGATTCTGGATTAATTCAATAGTTTTACGTTCAAGGTGTATGAATTCTGTTTTTTCAATATTGAATACCAGTTCCATTTGGCTTAATAGTTGTTTAATTATATCTAAGTACAACATTGCTAAGTTTAATGTTTTTTTTCAATTGTTTCCTCTACTGGTAGAATTAGCTGAATGTCATCAGCGTATATGTAATGTATGATACCTAGTCCTGCCAAGAGGTGGCATAGAGGCAGCATGTAAATATTAAATAGAGTCGCCGAAAGTGCTGAACCCTGGGGGA
Organism: Rhinatrema bivittatum; assembly: GCF_901001135.1. Taxonomy (NCBI): domain Eukaryota; kingdom Metazoa; phylum Chordata; class Amphibia; order Gymnophiona; family Rhinatrematidae; genus Rhinatrema; species Rhinatrema bivittatum. The sequence continues at coordinate 44,245,957 of NC_042628.1, read as the reverse complement.
CACCAGTCTTTAGTTTGATTTTGTCTGATTTTGTATTTTTTATCTGTACCTGAACAAATCTATGATTTAGGTAGGATCAGAACCAATCAATTGTTTTGTTTTGTAGTCCTATTTCTTCTAGCCTTTTTAGTAGTATATTATGGTTTACAGTGTCAAATGCCGCTGACAGGTCTAGTAATATCATAATGTAGTGTTTTCCACTGTCAAACCCACGTAGTACATTATCTGTTAGAGAGATTAGTAATGTTTCCGTGCTATAGTGTTTCCTGAAGCCGTGTTGTGAGGGGTAAAGTTTGCTGTTGTCTAGATGTTCAGCTAGTTGCTTTTGTACCGTTTTTTTCTATTAATTTAGCAAGCATGGGTAGGTTTGAAATAGGTCTATAGTTACTTAAGACATTTGGGGCACTGTTTTTTTTTCTTCAATATTGGTTTAATTATTGCACCTTTAAGAGAGTCTGGCATTAGGCCTTTACTCAGTGATAGGTTAATTATTTTTGCTATAGTGTAGGAGGTTATATCAGCTAGTTTTTTTATGTCCATGGTGGGAATGGTGTCTATTTTATGTGGGGCGGGGTTCAAATTTTTTATCATGGATTCTACTTCGATCTTGGGTACCTCATCAAATGTGGACCATGGTGTCACATCTCTTTTGTGCATCTTAATTTCCTGTTTTGTTTAAGGCTAGTGATTTTATCTGAGAAATAGTGTGCTATTTCATTGCATTTATTCTCTTGTATATGGACTGCGCCTCTAGGATTGTATTTTTAAATAATGTCCAAGCCTGTTGAGTCCAAGCCTGTTGAGTCGTCTAAGTGTTGGACACCTAATTTTTGGGCGCTTAAGGTGGAAGTATATATATAAAAACAAAAAGAAAACAGCTAGATGCACGCCTCCGGCTGCTACTCAGCGCATTGTCGGCCATAGTGGCACATATTTCTAAGAAGCCTAAGTGCCTCTTTCTTTGCACGGCCTGTCATATTAGGACATCTCAGCCAGGAGTGCCCGCTAACTTGTGCCAGCGCTGTTTGGAGGCACAGGGAGAATTATCTTCCTCTGGTTTCACTAAACCTGGTTCTTCCCAGCCAGATGTAGGTCTGGGTAAAGTCAACTCGGGTGGGGCACCTGAATTTGGACCTCCCCTAACTGGTTCCTCGGCAGGGGGACGGTAGCTCAGTGAATACGCCTCAGGTGCCTCCTAGTTTGCAGCCTCCTGGTTTGCAGGGGTTGCAGTCTTTTCTTCAGGCACTGTCTTCAACCCTGTTCTGTGCTCCCATAGCAGAGGTACAGGTAGGAAACTTGCCTTGACCTTCTGTTAAGCGCTGGAGTACTCCTAGTGCAGCAGCGGGACTTCATGAATAACCCAGATGATGGTAATGATGATGCTGCCAATCCTGACTCTCTTGAGGATGGTGAAATTCCTCCAGGATTAGAACCATATAGACCTATATTATGGTTCTTTCATAAAGGTCCAAATTAGATTGTGAGCCCTCTGGGGACAGGGAAATAACTACAGTACCTGAATGTAATCTGCTGAAAAGCAGAATATAAAAATCAAATCAAATAGAGATGAACTACCAGCTCTGATCTCTCAGACTTTGGAAATGCTCGGGGTCCCTGGGGCAGATTCCGGGTCTGAGCTGAAGAGCAATCCCATTTTGGTTTCCTTGCGTAAAGCCTTTTTTTTTTTCCCCAGTGATGGAGGCCATTCAAGAATTGTTTGATCTTGAATGGCCTCCATCTGGGGGCACCCAGAGGCTAATTTCAAACGGGATTGGGTTTTGGAAGGCTTGTACCCTCTGGATCCAGTGGTAAGAGAGCGCTTACATTTTCCGAAGGTAGATGCACTTGTGTGTGCACTCTCAAAGAGGACCACTATTCCCGAGGAAGGAGGAGCGGCCTTTAAGGATGCTCATGATAAAAAGATTGTCTATCCTTAAGCAAGTATTTGAAGCAGTAGCAGGGCTGGTATGGTTGTGTATTGTTCCTTTTTATCGAAGGTGGTATCTGAGTTTCACTTGAAATCAGTCCAACTCCTTGCCGTCTCTGGACAGAGAGAGAGATGTAGAGGACTATTGTCTGTTGTGACCCTTGCATGTCAAGAGACATTGTCAGGAATCTGGAGGTTATAGAACCTTTGCGGAAGTTGGATCACCTGTTTGTCCTTCATGGTGGTACTAGACTAGGAGAGCTGGCCTTGCGGGCTACAATAGCTCACTGGATTAAGGAGGTAGTCACGGCTCATACATGGATGCTGAGAAGCTGTTACCTAGTCAGATTAGGGCTCATTCCATTAGGGTTCAGCCAGTGTCATGGGCAGAAGTTAGACAGTCGTCTCCCGTCGACATTTGCCGAGCTACGATGTGGTCCTCCTTGCACGCCTTTTCTAGGTATTATCGTCTGGATGTTCAGCCCCGGGAGGACGTGGCCTTTGCACATGCAGTTTTGACCGGAACACAGGCAGCCTCCTGCCCTATTCGGGAATAGCTTATGTACATCCCAATTGTTCTGGATTCAGCTGACTGGACGCTAAGAAATGAGAAATTACTACTTACCTGATAATTTCCTTTTCTTTAGGACAGTAATATGAATCCATCTTCCCTCTCTTGGCTGCTGAGTGATTGCATAACGATTCTCTTGTGTGCCTACGTGTTACAGGGATTACCGGTAAGTGTTACTCCAGTCCCTAGACTAATGTTATTACATTCTTGTCTGAGCTCAATGATGCCTGTTGGCTGAGTATTGCAATAGTTATCTGTTTTTAATCAAGTTTTTTGCTAGTCTGTCCACAGTTGCTTTTGAAGAAAATACTGGCAGATGTCACTGTAGGGGGTATATATACTGTGATGTCAGTTTGCTCCATCTCCATCTGCTGGTAGAAGTGCATAACCCACTTGTTCTGGATTCATCTAACTGTCCTAAAGAAAAGGAAATTCAGGTAAGTAGTAATTTCCCATTTCAGGTTTGTGTGGTTTGTGTTTTTTTGTTATGGAGGAAGAGGGTATTCGGGGGCAGTTTCCTCCTGCTTCTTTAGGCTTTCATCTCGATTGGACCAGTGACTGAGATCTGGCTCTATGATCCTTTATTTGCAAGTACCTGTGGATGTTTTCCTTATTATATTTCACTCCCCAACTTACATAGCCCAGCCATTGCAGCAGTAGGTCTCACCAGAGCTCCTTCTGGACCTGGCTCTGCAGTATTCGTGCTAGTCCAAGGAGCAAATTGCAATAATGTAATCTTAAGAATTGTGATCCAACAAATCCTGACCAATAGAAAATATTTAGTTTATGGGTAGAGTTTTGGTTCACAGTTCAAGATCATTATTTGCCCCATTTGTAATAATATGCTTATAGTTTTAAAATATAAGACATAATTAAAACAAATTTTCTTTTAGGTCCTTGAAATGAACAAAGTATTTCAGAAAATAAGTAACATAAAATGGTTTTGGTAAAAGTAGCTCATTGGAAGTTTTTCTTTTAATTGCATATGTGTTAATTGTCATTTCTTTTCATTGAAGTTTTTAAACCTGAAGAGCTGCGCCAGTCTCTTATGCCTACTCTGGAAGCATTGTACCGGCAGGATCCGGAATCCTTACCTTTCAGACAACCTGTAGATCCCCAGCTCTTGGGAATTCCCGTAAGTAGTAATAGCAATAAAACAAAATCTGTATTTAAGAATTGCTACATCTTCTAGCAAGTTTTGTTAGGCACATTTGTTAAGCATATCTGTCTTTAAAAAAAAAAAAAAAAATACATTCCCTATAAAATTTGAACAAGTAGAGAGATTAACACTGCTCATATTAGTTATTCAGAGTACTTAAATCACATGCGGATTGTAATAAATTGCAGGAGGACCTTGTAAGACTGAAAGATTGGGTGTCCAAATGGCAGTTGAAATTTAATGTAGACAAGTGCAAGGTGATGCATATAGGGAGAAAAATAACCCATGCTGTAGTTACACGATGTTAGTTTCCATATTAGGAGTTACCACCCAGGATAAAGTTCTAGGCATCATAGTGGATAATACATTGAAATTGTCGGCTCAGTGTGCTGTGCAGTCAAAAAAAGCAAACAGAATGTTAGGAATTATTAGGAAGGGAATGGTGAATAAAACGGAGAATGTCATAATGCCTCTGTATCCTGGTAACAGTATCTCAAAAAAGATGTCGTTGCACTGGAGAAGGTACAGAGAAGAGCAACCAAAATGATAAAGGGGATGGAATGGCTCCCCTGTGAGGAAAGGCTAAAGAGGTTGAGACTGTTCAGCTTGGAGATGACTGAGGGGGAGATATGATAGAGGTCTATAAAATCATTCGAGGACTAGAACAGGTATGAAGTTAACAAGTAGTATACTTAAAACAAATCGGAGAAATTTCTTTTTCACTCAACGCACAATTAAGCTCTGGAATTTGTTGCCAGAGGATGTGGTTAGTGCAGTTAGTGTAGCTGGGTTTAAAAATAATTTGGATAAGTTCCTGAAGGAGAAGTCCATAAACTGCTATTAATCAAGGTGACTTAGGAAATAGCCACTGCTATTACTGGCATTAGTAGCATGGGATCTATTCAATGTTTGGGTACTTGTAACCTGGACTGGCCACTATTGGAAAAGGATGCTGGGCTTGATGGACCCTCAGTCTCGAAATGACTGCCTATTCTGCAGAGTCGCCAGGGAAAGGTCCGGAAATACTGCAATATTGTTGTTCCAGGACCATGTATTTTTCTCTCGCGCAGCATTGGCTATCTGCTCTTTAATTTTAAAGTCTGAAAAACAAACAATGATGTCACGCGGTCGAGATGGCTGTGGAGATCGCAAAGCCCTATGTGCTCTGTCGAAGTGAATTTCTGGAGGAACATACCCATCGGTTTTATGTGACTCCTAGAGCATAGGCAAAAAGTGCGGACCAGCTCGTGGCAGTCTTCTGGTGCCTGCGTCTCGGGAAACCCCCAAAAGCGAAGGTTGCTCCTACGAGCTCTATTTTCTAAATCAGCAAGTTTGGCAGTAAGTTGGGCAGTAAGTTGGGCATTTTCAGATCGGAGGGTATCGCATGTAATTCTGTTGGCAGTAATTTGTTCCGCCTGACCATCCAGACGCACGTCCACATCATCTACCCGATGCCCTATGTTTGTGAGGTCGCTCGATTTCCTCCACGTGCGCTAAAAGTTCCTGCCGATACGTTTTAATGTCTGCTCTTATACCGGCAAACCAGTCCCTGAATTCCTCCCGGGTCGGATGCTCTGAAAGGGGGGTGCATCAGAATGCACGGAGGACGGGATATAAGGCTCGGGAGTTTCAGCACGCGAATCGGCACCATCTTGCTCATCGCCTGTACTCAGTTATGCTGGCCTGATCTTTATGGCCTTCCTTCTGAAATGAGAAGCGCTGGAGGTCAAGGTTTTTCTTTTTGCTCGTCATGTCTTTGCGATAAAGCAAACCCTCCGTATCAAAATTTGCTTTGTTCGGGTGAATAGAACACGGATGGCTGCAGATTAGTTGGGAGTCAGTGGGAGCTCTCGGATTAAGCTGCCATCCCGCAACATGACGTCACGTCCCCCCCATGGACCCTCAGTCTGATCCAGTATGGCAATTTCTTATGTGCTGAAGACTCTCAATGGTAAAAAGAATTATTTTCAGTTAAAAAAAAAAAAAAAAGGTTTGTTTACACTAGATAGATATTATAACATTTAAAAAAGTGGTCCTTTTTTTTAGAAATGTTAGAATTTTTTGTATGTTGTGAACAGGCACTTCTATTTCACTTCCCAACAGTCAGTACTGATGGGAAGACGAGCAAAATCTGGAAGTCTTTAACTCTATGATATATTATGTAAGCCCCTCCTGTTTCCTGTTATGTATGAACCTTTCTCTTTTCTGGTAGTCTTAGATAGGGAAGAACCTTTAATAGTTCAGCTGTAGAGGTAGGAACTGTATTTAATAAAGCTTTAAAAAAATAGAAAATGATTGAAGCTTTCCAGTAAGTCCCTGCTGTGATGGAAATTCCTGCCCAACTGTGTAAGGCTATGAAGATGCACCAAGGATATATTTCTGTAGGTGTCCTTCCCTTCTTAGTAAATGACATTTTATTCAAGCATACTGCATGGTAAGGAGCTGCAGGTCCATCTTTATCTTCCTTCAAATCAATTTATAAACTGCAAAACTGCAAGTAAAGATCTTGTCTTCAAAAAATGGATCTTGTGCTTTTTTTTTTTTTTTTTGTATTCCTGGACTATAACCTGCATAAAGTATAACTAATGAAAACAGTAATAAATGTTTGTAGCATCTAGGGGACCTTCTGCAGTCAAGGAGATTGGGCTTGTGCTTGAATGATTTCCAGAGCTTAATTACTTGTTGAGGAAAAAAAATGTCTCTATTAGTTTTAAATGTATCACCTAGTAACTTCATTGTGTGTTCCCTAGTCTTTATACTCTTTGAAAGAGTATACCAATTTTTGTTTACCTGTTCTACTCCAATCATTATTTTATAGACCTCTATCATAGCTCCCCTCAGCTGTCTCTTCTCTAGGCTGAAGAGTACCAATGTCATTAGCCTTTCTTCATAAGGGAATCGTTCCATACCTGTTATCGTTTTGCTTGCCCTTCCCGAACCTTTTGTGATTCTGCTATATCTTTTTTAAGATATAGCAAGATATAGTAAGATATAGTACCTCATAAGGGCAACTCATCAATGCTATAAGCACATTGACTGGCATGAATGTTCTCTCTATTTAAACCCCTGCTTCTTTTCTATGATCCAAGTTATATTACTCCCTTGTTTTATTGTAACTGCATTCCTTAGCCTTCTCTTGTTTAATATGTTTTTTACTACTATTATTATTATTATTATTACTAAGATCAATGTTATTTTTTGCCTCTTGTTCCCTATCCACTTGTTAATTGTAAACCGACATGATGCGATATTTATCGCGAATGCTGGTATAGAAAAACTAAAAATAAATAAATAAATAAATAAGATGTGATGTCCAGAATTGCACACAATACTCAAGATGAGGGCACACCATGGAGCAATATAGAGGCATTATGATATTCTCTGTTTTATTATCCTTGCCATTCTTAATAATTCCTAGTATTCTATTTACTTTCTTGGCTTCTGCTGCTGCACATGGAGTAGAAGATTTCAACATATCAATGATGACACCTAGATCCTTTTCCTGAATGGTGACTCCTAAAGTGGAACAACCTTCTCCAACCAATGAGTCAGGCCTTCTGGCTTAGGGCCTCTCCCAGTCCTTCTATAGCTCCCCTTTGTATAACTATACTTATTTATTTTCCTAAGTATCTGCTCTTTTAATTTCCTCCTCCCTAAACCCTTGACACTTCTCCCCTGAAACCAGTCATCATGTCCCATTTTCTCTACACTGAAGAGTAGCCTTGTTTCCAGTGGAATGCCACCTCCTCCCCCTCCTAAGTATTCTGCTGTACTATTCTAATTTAGGCATCTTGTTAAACATGACCAACCAAACTTGAATCTGTTTTAGTGGGATGCGATGACATTCAAAGTAGGGGATTCAGTAAATGCACATCACCTTCCCTTCCTTTCCCCTTCCCACACCCAAAGCATTATCACATTCCTTTCCCGCTCCCCTGGACATAATCAGCTAACTTTCCTTCTCCCTCCTTACCACACTCCTTACCCAAGGAGTTGTATTTACTGTCCCAATAAGTGAGATTGAAAGTCAAAGAATGAAATTTTTCTGGTGGTGTGTTTGGGATAAATCTGGAAAGATTGTGTATATTGTATTGCTTTGCAAATGAAGAGTACCAAAATTGTTTAGCTTTCTTTGGTTTCATTTAAATTGTAGTTCTTTAGATCTACATAGAAAATCTTAGGTTCTTTTCTCCATCCTCCCCTTCCCGCAGCTCCATCCTAGGTCCTTTCTTACTAACAGACTTTACATGGAAAATGGGCAGAGGTGTAAAAGTATCACCACATGTATATTATACATACATTCACTGTTTCCTTTTTCTGTATGGCTTTCTGGTTGGCACCACAGCAATCACTTCGAATCCATATTGTAGTAGGCCTATTGTAATGTTGGGTGTGGGCTTGGCCCTTAGAAAGCCATGAGTAAACTGAATTGAAATTACAATATAATAAACCTCCCATACCAAAACAGCACCAACTGCCAGCAGTCAAACAGTACCATCCCTATCTATAAAAAGGCATTTTCCCAGGACAAGCAGGATGCTAGTCCTCACATATGGGTGACATCATTGATGGAGCCCTATTGCGGAAAACTTTCTGTCAAAGTTTCTAGAAACTTTTGACTGGCACTCTGAGCCCACTGAGCATGCCATGATATTCTCAGCCACAGGGGTCTCCCTTCAGTCTTCGTTTTTCCGTGCTGCTTTTGGCATCATGGAGTAGGAGCCTGTGTGAGTTTTCTCACATACTTTCTGACTAAAAATCAGATTTAAAAGTGATTATTTCTCTCCCATAACGGGGTCTCTCCTGTTACCACCGGCCGGTGAGTAAACTTTCTCTCATTCTCACCCTTTTGAGTAAAAATATTTTTCTTCTCATTTTCATCGACGGCTGTCGAGGAAAATATGGCAAAGGATTCAAAAAATGTCCCAATTGTAATCGGACTATGTCCATTACAGATCCACACCTTGAGTGTGTTCTTTGTTTAAGTCAAACACACGATGTAACTTCTTGTCCAAAGTGTGCTGAAATGACCATGAAGGGTCGAAAGGCTTGACAAGAAAAGATGGAACACTTATTCCATCTACAACTTTTGCTTCCCCATCGACGTCCACTCAATCATCTCCGGCCGGAGTTTCAAAACGTCTAATCCTAAAAAAAAAAACATTGTCCAGAAGGCTCGGGGGATCGTTCATCACCGACCCCATCCGTGACATCGACGAGGTCAGCGGCGGAATATCGACCGAAGCATAGTCATCGGCATCACCATCTATCCATCCCAGAGGCGCTTCTCTCCCCACAGAAATCGACCGCAAAATGGCCTCGCCTTCAGGAAATACCGAGGCCTTCGACGCGAGGCGTTCACCTCCTCTCGATGTGCCGACCATCGAACCTCCACAGGGCCCTGTGGAAGAACCACTAACACCTTCACCGCCACCATGTGTAGCTGTGATTCAAGATGGACGCTTAATCAAAAGCTCCCTTCCTTCAGCTCTTAAAATCATCACTTCAGCGTGTTTTTAAGCTGATTTAGTTGGTGCCATTGCTCCCTAAAAGTCTTTGTCTCTAGTGATGGCTACTAGGAGAAAAACGATTTGTCTCTAGTGATGGCTACTAGGAGAAAAACGATAGACCTGAAAAGCAAATGTTGCTTACCTGTAACAGGTGTTCTCACAGGACAGCAGGATGTTAGTCCTCACATATGGGTGACATCACAGGATGGAGCCCAATCACGGAACACTTCTGTCAAAAAGTTTCTAGAACTTTGACTGCCCCTACTGGGCATGCCCAGCATGGCACTAACCCTGCAGCCAGCAGGGGTCCCCCTTCAGTCTTGTTTGAAAGCTATAGGCAGTGCCGAAAAATAAAATAAGAAAACTTTACAAACCCAACACCGCAGGGCGGCGGGCGGGTTTCGTGAGGACTAACATCCTGCTGTCCTGTGAGAACACCTGTTACAGGTAAGCAACATTTGCTTTTTCACAGGACAAGCAGGATGGTAGTCCTCACATATGGGTGAGTACCGAGCTGAGGATGTCCGAATATGTACCAAATGTACCCAAAGGCGTGCAACAGGTATAACAACTGGGGTGGAATTTGGTAGAGGGCATCCTGAACCACACCGGGCAGGCGGAAGGGTGTTGGTACGTCACGTTGTAAACAGGTTATGAAGGACAGACTGGCCGAAGATGGTATCTTGTCTTCCGGCTTTGTCCAAGCAATAGTGGGCTACAAAGGTGTGGAGAAGAACTCCAGGTGGCAGCCCTGCAAATGTCAGGAAGCGGCACCGAGCGTAGGTGTGCTACTGAAGTCACCATAGCCCTCACAGAGTGTGCCTTAATATGGTCTTGAAATGGAATGCCTGCTTGCTGATAGCAAAAGGATATGGAGTCCGCCAACCAGGAGGAGAGAGTCTGCTTACCCACAGGCTGCCCTAATTTGTTAGGGTGGAAAGAGACGAACAATTGAGTTCTTTTCCTGTGGGCAGCTGTACGGTCTAGGTAGAATGCTAGAGCCCGTTTACAGTCAAGGGTATGCAGTGCCTGCTCTCCTGGATTGGAATGGGGACTGGGGAAAAAGGTAGGCAGTATGATGGATTGATTGAGATGAAAATCCGAAACTACATTAGGTAAGAATTTAGGGTGAGTGTGGAGTACTGCCTGGTCCTGCAGAAGTTTAGTGTAAGGCGGATAGGTAACTAGGGCCTGTAATTTACTAACTCTGCGAGCTGAAGTGATTGCCAAAAGGAAAATCACTTTCCATGTGAGATATTGAAGTTCACGAGAGTGAAGAGGCTTGAATGGTGGTTTCATGAGCCGACCCAAAACCAGGTTAAGGTCCCAAGAAGGGGCCCAGAGGATGCAGTGGGGGCTTGAGGTGAAGCAAGCCCTTCAAAAAACGTATTACAAGGGGTTGTACTGATATAGGAACATCCCCAATACCTTTATGGAAGGCGGCTACCGCACTGACATGCATTCTGATGGAAGAAGTCTTTAGACCTGACTCTGATAAATGCCAGAGATATTCCAAAAACTTCGTGATTGGACAGGAAAAGGGGTCAAGGGACTTAGAAGAGCACCATGACGTGAACCTTTTCCATTTGTAAGAGTAAGCTTTTCTCGTGGAAGGCTTCCGTGAAGCAATCAAGACACGGGAAACTGGTTCAGAAAGGTTAAGTGGATGAAGGATTAACCTTTCAACATCCATGCCATCAGGGACTAGGCTTGAAGATTGGGATGGTGGAGGCACCCGTTGTTTTGAGTGATCAGAAGCGGGTCCTTTCCTAAGGGAATGCGTCTGCGAATGGAGAGATCCTGCAGTATTGGAAACCACACTTGGCGTGGCCAGTGAGGTGCTATCAGGATCATGGTTCCCTTGTCCTGATGTAACTTCATGACAGTCTTCGAGAGAAGAGGAAGTGGAGGGAATGCATAGAGCAGACCGGTTGTCCATGAGAGGGAGAATGCATCCCTGGGCTGAGAGTGTTTGTTGCGAATGAGAGAGCAAAAGTTCTCTACTTTGCGGTTTTGAGGAGACGCAAAGAGGTCTATCTGAGGATATCCCCATTGTTGGAAGATGGAGTTCGCTACTGAGGGGTTGAGAGACCACTCGTGTGGTTGAAAGATGCGACTCAGCTTGTCTGCCAACACATTGTCCACTCCCGGCAACCAGGTGGCCCTGAGGAACATCGAATGGGAGAGAGCTTCCGCCCATATCTGTACAGCTTCCTGACACAGAAGGAAGGAGCCCGTGCCTCCCTGTTTGTTGATGTACCACATGGCCACCTAGTTGTCCTTCTGGATTAGGATAATTTGATTTGAGAGGCGATCCTGAAATGCCCTGAGAGCATATCTTATTGCTCGAATCGCCAGGAAATGTATTTGGTGATTGGCTTCCTCTAGAGACCAAGATCCTTGTGTCTGCAGATTGGTCACATGGGCTCCCCAGCCGAGGTTGGAGGCATTGGTGGTGAGAGTTATTTGAGGGTCTGGAGCCTGAAAGGGCAAGCCTTGGAGGAGATTGTTCTGATTTTTCCACCAGGCAACAGACTGACGGAATGAGTCTGTTACGTAGACAATGGTCGACAGGGGTTGAATGCTTTGAGTCTATTGAGACCTTAGAGTCCACTGCATGACTCTCATGGCCAAATAGGCCAATAGTGTGATGTGAACTGAGGATGCCATGTGTCCCAGGAGGATGAGAAAGTGGCGTGCAGTCGCGGAGTGCTGAGACTGCAGCTGCTGAGCAAGAGACATGAGAGTGAGAGCTCGCTGTCGAGGCAGAAAAGCCTTTGCCTGCAAGGTGTCCAAGTCTGCCCCAATGAACGACAAGGTTTGAGATGGGACTAAGTAGGATTTGTCGTAGTTGACGAGAAATCCTAATGAAATTAGAGTGTGTAAAGTTAGATTGAGGGACGACAGAGCAGCTTGCTGAGTGGGAGCCCTGATTAACCAGTCGTCTAGATAGGGGTAGACGTGAACACCTTGGGTCCTGAGGAAGGCTGCAACTACTATGAGGCATTTTGTGAAGACTCGTGGCGCAGTTGCTAGGCCGAATGGAAGCACTCGATATTGATAGTGCTTGGGGCCTACTAGAAACCTCAGGTATTTGCGATGAGATGGGGTTATCACAATATGAGTGTATGCGTCTTGGAGGTCCAGAGAGCAGAGCCAGTCTCCTCTTTGTAGAAGAGGAAGAAGCGAGCCTAAGGTTACCATCTTGAACTTCTCTCGCTGGAGGTACTTGTTGAGGGCCCGTAGGTCCAGGATAGGACGAACACCTCCCGATTTTTTGGGGATTAGAAAGTACTGGGAATAGAACCCTAGGCCGTGCTGAGAGTAGGGTACGGGTTCTATTACCTTGGACTGGAGAAGGAGGGAGACCTCTTGATCCAGAAGGATGGAGTGATCGGATGTTCTCCACGTCGGTAGAGGTGGAGAGTCTGGTGGCTTGGAGAGAAAGTTCAGATGGTAACCCTGAGCAATTATCGCCAGTACCATTGGTCTAAGGCAGCGGTTCTCAACCGGTGTGTCGCGACACACCAGTGTATCACCAAGCACCGGCTGGTGTGTCGCTTGCTCCCGGTCTCTCCCGCTGCTCTTTCTTCCCTGCTGCCGTTGCCGCCGGGCTATCAGCACATTCAAGGCCAGTGGGAACGGCAGCAGTGCTAAAAGAAGCTGTGGCACCCGCGGCTGGCCTTTTCTTCTTCCCGCGCCTGCACCCCCCCCCCCCCCGACACGGAACAGGAAGTGATACGCGGTGTGCGGGAAGAAGAAAGAGCCGTGCCGCGTGATAAAGTAGCAGCGGCCGCTGCAGCATCGGCCCCCGAGCAATCAAAGCAGCCGGTATTCGAGAAAGGAGACAGCAGCATGAGCCTCCCGCTGTCGATGGAATTCTTCCTTCTTGGCCTGTGGGGGCTGGAGGAGGAGGCTGCTGCAGCTACCATTTGTGCTGGGGGGTGGGGGAGAGAGAGAGGAAGTGAGTGAGAGAAAGAGAGAGAAGCAGCCAGCCAGCCAGTTTGTAAGTGAGAGAATGTGTGTGTGATTGAGAGCCTGTGTGTGATTGAGAGCCTGTGTGTGAGTGAGAGAATGTATTTGATTGAGAGTATGTGTGTGATTGAGAGAAACTGGTCAGAGAGCTGATGTATGTGTATATGTGAGAGACAATGAAAGTGACTGCTCAAGGAGATGACTGATGTGTATGTGAGAGTGTGAGACAGTCAGCGATGTGTGTGTGTGTGTGAGAGAGAGAGAAAAAGCATGGAAGTGAGAAATCTGGGTATGTGAGAAAGCATGGGAGTAAGAAGCCTGGTGTTGTGGGGGTGTATGTGAAAGAAAGCATGGGAGTGAGAAGCCTGATTATGTGAGAGAGAGCATGGGAGTGGGAAGCCTGTGTGTGTGTGCATGTATGAGAGAGAGACTGGTTGGTAAGGTGATGGTGTGACTGGTGTGAATGTGAGAGAGAGAGAATGTGATTCAGGGAATGAGAAGCCTGTGCACATGGAGAGCAAGCATGGAAATGAGAGAGAGACGTGTGTGTGTGTATGTGTGTAACAGAGAGAAAGTGATTATGGAAATGAGAAGCCTGTGAATGTGAAGAAAGTGAGCATGGGAGTGAGAACCTGGGTGTGTGTGAGACACAGCATGGGAGGGAGAAGCCTGTATATGTAAGATAGAACATGGAAGTGGGAAGCCTGTGTGTGTGTGTATACATGAGAGAGATCAGGTGACGTGTGTGTGTGTGTGTAACAGAGAGAAAGTGATTATGGAAATGAGAAGCCTGTGCATGTGAAGAGAGTGAGCATGGGAGTGAGAACCTGGGTGTGTGTGAGACACAGCATGGGAGGGAGAAGCCTGTATATGTAAGACAGAACATGGAAGTGGGAAGCCTGTGTGTGTATGCATGAGAGAGATCAGGTGACGTGTGTGTGTGTGTGTGTGTGAGAGAGAGAGAGAGAAAGTGATTATGGGAATGAGAAGCCTGTGCATGTGAAGAGTGATCATGGGAGTGAGAAACCTGGGTGTGTGGGAGACACAGCATGGGAGTGAGAAGCCTGTATATCTGAAAGAGAACATGAGAGTGGGAAGCCTGTGTGTGTGTGTGTGTATATGCATGAGAGAGATCAGGTGACTGGTGTGTGTTTGTGTGTATGTGAGAGAGAGAAAGAAAGTGATTATGGGAATGAGAAGCCTGTGCATGTGAAGAGTGAGCATGGGAGTGAGAAACATGTGTGTGTGTATGTGAGTGTGTGTGTGTGTGACACAGCATGGGAGTGAGAAGCCTGTATATCTGAAAGAGAACATGAGAGTGGGAAGCCTGTGTGTGTATATATATGCATGAGAGAGATCAGGTGACTGGTGTGTGTGTATGTGTGTGTGAGAGAGAAAGAGAAAGAAAGTATTATGGGAATGAGAAGCCTGTGCATATGAAGAGTGATCATGGGAGTGAGAAACCTGGGTGTGTGTGAGACACAGCATGGGAGTGAGAAGCTTGTATATCTGAAAGAGAACATGGGAGTGGGAAGCCTGTGTGTGTGTATGCATGAGAGAGATCAGGTGACTGGTGTGTGTGTGTGTGTGTGTGTGTGAAAGAGAAAGAAAGTATTATGGGAATGAGAAGCCTGTGCATATGAAGAGTGATCATGGGAGTGAGAAACCTGGGTGTGTGAGAGACACAGCATGGGAGTGAGAAGCTTGTATATCTGAAAGAGAACATAGGAGTGGGAAGTCTGTGTGTGTGTATGCATGAGAGAGATCAGGTGACTGGTGTGTGGGTTTGTGTATGTGTGTGAGAGAAAGAAAGTGATTATGGGAATGAGAAGCCTGTGCATGTGGAGAGAACAAGCATGGGAGTGAGAGACTGGTGAGTGTTTGTGAGAAAGAGAAAGTGATTATGAGAGTGAGAAGCCCATATATGTAAGTGGAACACGGGAGTGGGAAGCCTGTATGTGTATATCATGAGAGAAACTGTTCAGGAAGGTGACTGGTGTGTTTGTCAAAGACTGTTTGGGAGATGATTGGTGTTTGAGAGACAGAAACTGGCCATGGGGGCATGACTGGTATGGTGTGTGTGTGTGAGAGACATGGGCCCTAAGGAAGAGGACCATGAGTATAGAGCTTAGCCACTACTGCTGCTTCTGGTGTGTGCTATAGCCTACATGGAAGAAGAGTAGGAGAGCTGCTGGAGGAGGTAAGTAAAGGTGGCTTTTTAAGTTTATTTTTCTTGATTGACTGCCATTTTAATTATTTAATATTATGTGATGTCTGCTTTTTTTGAAATATTTTATTGGTGTTTGGAGAATTTTTAATAGTTTTTAATTGTTGGATGTTATTCTGTTCATAGTTGTTGTGAAACATTTATTCTGCTTATTAGTATAGTTTTACAATTATTTCTGTGTGGGGATCTATAGCTGCTTGCTAGTTCTGTTTTCCTAATAAGAGGTGTATTGGTTTTTAGGGCATGATTTAATATTTGTAGTGTTGCCTTTTCATAGATAGGGTTGCTTCTGTTTGAGTGTATTCCATAATACAGGTGTAACTGTGTGCGGATTAGTTTATGTGCATTACTACAGATCCTGGGAGTATGTTAGGTCGGTTCTGTGTCTGTTACCGAGATATTTTACTAGCATGTAAGCATTTTATCAGTCTTATTTGTTGTGTTTTCTCAAGAGGACATGCATTGGTGGTAAACTGCTGTCTTTTCATAAGTAGGGCTATTGAGCCTGGAAGTAGAAGGAGTTTGAGTTGCTGTTACTGAGATGACACCAGAATCAGAATATCTTTTTTGTAGGGTGAGTTGTATGGGGAATGTCATAATTCTGCTTTACATCCATTATTGTGGGTCAGGGGGGTTCCCGTGGATGCAAACTGTACTTTTACATCTAGCCCTGTGACGATCATGGGTCAGTGTGTCACGCATGTGAGAACCATCTGTCAGGTGTGTCCCGACAGAAAAAAGGTTGAGAACCACTGGTCTAAGGTGATTGAGTGCCATATGTTGTGGAAGTGGCACAATCGACCTCCCATTGGTATGTGAGACAGTGGAATCTGGCTGCTGCTCTCTAGGTGGAAGTCAAAAACCAGAAGCAGGGCCTGGCTGAAGAACTGCTTGCGGCTTTTGTTTCCATGTCTGACGAGACTGGGCTTTTTGAAAAGGTCTCGTGGCACGGGATCTTGCTGGTGGCGGGTAGGACTTCTTTGACCAGAAGAAGGACTTTTTAGAGTCCTTTCGGAAGGGCTGTTTTGAAGAGTAGTCAGGAGGAATCAAAGAGAGCTGTCTGAGAGTCTCATGATGGTCCTTAAGTTCCGCCACTGTCTGTTGAATCTGCTCTCTAAATAGGTTATCTCCCACACAGGGTAGGTCAGATAACCTGTCTTGTATCTCAGGGCGAAGATCAGAAGATTTGAACCAGGCCCATCTCCTTGCCGAAATAGCTGCTGCAGATACTCTGGTAGCAGTATCGAAGATATCATAGGATGACCTGATCATGCTTGCCTGACTCAAAACCCTTGTTTACTAGGGTTTGAAGCTGATCTTGGAATTGTTGAGGCAGGGTATCTCTGTCAAGTCTTGTATCTGCTTAAAAATGACCCTATTATATTGGGTCATATAGAGCTGATAAGCGGAAATCCGGGAGATGAGCATTGAGCCTTGGAATACTCAGCGTCCAATGGCATCTAGAAACTTCTGTTCCTTGCCAGGGTGGAAAGAAGTGTGAGGCTTTGATCTCTTTTGTGCAGATTCAACAACTACAGATTGGTTATCCAATTGAGTTTTCTGAAAGCCTGGAGCTGACTGCACCAAGTAGGTAGTGTCAGCCTTTCTATGGACTGGAGCAATGGATCCAGGATGTTCCCAGTTCTTCTTGAGGAGATCTAGAAGAACCTGGTGGATAGGGATGGAGGTTATTTCTTTATGAGCATCCAAGAATTGGAGCAACTCCATCATCTGATGTCTGTCATCCTGTTCAGTCTGCAACTGGAAGGGAACCAATTCAGACATTTCCTTCACAAAATTTATAAAGGAGAGGTCCTCTGGAGGAGAACGCTTCCTACTTTCAGTGGGTGAAGGTGGTGAAGGTTAATCATCGGTGTCTGGCGAGGAATCATCAGTCCCTCTAGGAACTAGAGGGGAACGGGATGGTGGGATACCTGAAGGTCCTGGCCTAGGCTCCGAAGGAATTTTAGGAATTATTGGAGGCACCGAAGGTACCGGTGCAGGCATAGAGGGCATCGATGGATGGCTCGGTGGCACCAGACGTATCGGCACCGATGGTTGGATCGGTGGTGAGGGACATATTGGCATCGATGGCTGAGGCAGAACTCCCGATGGAGGGATGCGAAACGGTGTTTCTCCTCCCGATGACAATGTAAGTGGGGAGGGCACCAGAGCCATCGGCGACCCGGGGTCCATTGGTGGAAAAGCGGCAATGAGCGCTTCCATCCTAGAGAGCAGCGGTGCCAATGCTGCCGGAATCGGGTCGATGGACGGTTTCGCAATCGGTACCGGTGTCTGTGTCGGAGGAACCTGGAGTTTTTGCATCGCCTTGTTGATGGCCTCCTGAACCATCCGGTCCAGTTCTTCTCAGAGACCTGGAGTAAGCAGCCCCGGCTCCGGAACAGAAGGAGGCAGAGGCATAGCCGGAGGGACCACCATTAAAGGCGGAGCTGCGGCTCCTGATCCCCCTGTCGGTTGAGGGTAGCCTCGGTGACCCGGTCGCCGAAAAGGTCGGTGCCTTTTCTGGACGGGGCTTCTTTGACGGCGGCTCGGACGATGGCGAGGTAGATGATTTCACTCCCTCGATGGTCCGAGACTTACAGTGTCGATGGCGATGTTTGTCTCTTCGATCCCCTCGGTCCTGAGGGGGAGTAGAGGGTGTTGAAGGCCGAGATGTTGTCTATGCTGGACGGTCACCGGTCGGTGCTGGCGCGAAGTTGACGGTGCCGGTTCTGACGAAGTCGATGCAATGGATGGAGTCGGGGTTTGTGCACGGAAGAGAAGTTCCATCTTCTCCATTCTGGTCTTGCAACATTTTGGTGTCATAAGGGCACATTTGGTGCAGGTCAAGACATCGTGCTCGCGTCCTAGACACATTACACAGACTTTATGGGGGTCTGTAATGGACATGGTGTGACTACAGTCCGAGCACCGACGGAACCCCGACGCCATGGCAAAAATCGAGCTGCGGTATGGTCGATGGCTAGTAGGCTGCGAGGGCCAAACTCAATGGTAATCGACGGAAAACGGGTAAAAACTTACTGGAGAACCGCGGACTGAAAAAAGTTAAAGGAGGGACCCCTGTGGGGCAAATGAACTTTCAGTAATTCCATGAGGAAAATTCCTATCAGGAATCTCTGCAGAGCTCCTTTACCGCGAGGCTACTGCTGCGTGGAAAAAAGAAGACTGAAGGGGACCCCTGCTGGCTGCAGGGTTAGTGCCATGCTGGGCATGCCCAGTAGGGGCCAGTCAAAGTTCTGGAAACTTTGACAAAAGTGTTCCGTGACTGGGCTCCATCCTGTGATGTCACCCATATGTGAGGACTACCATCCTGCTTGTCCTGTGAGAACAATTTTCTTTCAGTAACACACCTCGGACCTGCACAGAGAAGGAGCTGAGCAGGCCACGAAGTCAGGGGAGGACACCAAAGGAAAAGAATCTGAGATCTTTTTGATTTCCTCACAACTAGGTGCTGAATCGGTCAACCTACTGACCAGATCGGAGCTGAGGGAGTGGTTCCTTAAGCTTCGTGTTGCTATATGACAACATAAATCTGTCTTATTGGCCTTTATAATGGAGGCATGAGAGGATTTGGTGGCGGTGGGGCATCAAGTGGACGAGCTGGATTCCCGTGTTGAACATCATGGAGGGGCGCTCAGTAACCTAAGTACACAACAAAAATCTATGCTCAATGAACTCTCATCTAACGGATAAAAAAGATTTAGAGAACCACTCGAGACACTGCAACATTTGAATTCAGGGGATCCCTGAAATGGAGGAATTTATCGATTACAAAACTCCTGCAGCTGAGATTTGTGCCTTCACCCTTACTGGCAATGCTAGTTTGGCAGATGCTGCCCGAAGTGCTCTATCAAAACAGAATGTGTGCATAGGGCTCTGGGTTCTAAAGTGATAATCGGTCATGAGATATCCTCTGTCTGCATAGCTTTTCCCAAAAATTGAGTATCGTTGAAGCAGCCCAGAAAAAAAACAGACTGGTGTTTGTAAGGACATAAAATAGCCTTTTACAATAATCTAGCTGTCTTCGCTCCAAAAGCAATCTGAACTCCGGGAAGTTACCAATGTGCTACGTAAGCAAGGCATATGCTATCGTTGGGAATTTCTTTTCGCTCTCCAGTTCGTTTAAAGTGATTTCCTACTGGATAAGGTCCCTATCTGAAGTGGAGACAGTCTTCAAGCAAGTGGACTTGCCTGTCACCTTTTCCACATCACAAGAAGGACCTGTTGGACAACGATCGATTGATTTCCAAGATGGCGTTGAGTGGGACAAGGAGGAAAATGGTTGCAGCGCCACTCTGAAGAGTTGCGCTCCACACACTGACCTGGGCTGAGGACATTTTATTGACAAGATCTTTGCATTTATATTTCTCTTGATGTGTGCTGCTCTGCAAAGTTCTTTCTGTATTAAGCGTTTTGGGCTCTGGTGCTCGTGCTTTCATATATTCTTGGCACCTTTATTACATTTTATGGTGATGGTCAGATCTCTTACAGGAGACATATGCGAAAGGGATACAAGTATTTGTTGTATCCACACAGATTCTTGACAGCTAGTCCTAAAGCCTATCTTTCAGAAAGAAACTGAAAACATGGCTGTTCGCCCAAGCTTATAGTTGATAGAGCCTCTATCAACCAATTCTGTCTCTTTCACCTCACTACCTATTCCCTATCTCCTCCCCACCCCCCACCCCCCGCGCCCCATTCCCCGCCCTGCCACCCCACCCGCCTGCTTACCGCCCCTATTCCTCCCTCACAGCGTTAGAGCCCGCCCCCTCAAATTTTAATGTTTCTGCTGATCGCAGCTTCTCTGTGTATTTTTTTTTTAAGCGAGTTTGTTGCCATTGTCAATGCTTCTGGTTACTGAACAAACTTCAAAGTTATTTCTTGCAATTGGTCTGTTTTCTATACAATAAAACTGCCAAAATTTGTAAAGAGTAAATCAGGACCCATTTAAATGTCCTATTCCTCTCATATTGCAATATCAATTAATTTTGTTTAACTTTAGCTTAAAAATGAATTCCATCAGAATTCATCTAAGTGCCATAGCAGCTTAAAGGATTTATGCAGCTAAAACCTCCAATTACAGATCCTCTCTTATCTTGGGATCTAAACATAGCTTTTGCCCATTTGATAAAGTCACCATTCAAACCCATGGCATCCACACAATCGGGCCGAGACAGTAAAAATGCGGGAGAACGGGCACCTGTGCACGCGATTCAGTAAAAAGAGGCGCTAGGTTCATTAGCGCGTCCCTAGCATCTCTTTTTTGACAGCGGTGGCTGTCAGCGGGTCTGACAGCTGATGCTCAATTTTGCTGGTGTCTGTTCTCGAGCCTGCTGACAGCCACGGGTTCGGAAACCGGACGCCGGCAAAATTGAGCGTCCAGTTTTCGGCCCACGGGCCCGTTTTAATTTTTTTTTTTTTACTTTTTGTAACTTTTGGGGCCTCCGACTTAATATCGCCATGATATTAAGTCGGAGGGTGCACAGAAAAGTAGTTTTTACTGCTTTTCTGTGCACTTCCCTGGCGCAGGCGGAAATTAACGCCTACCTTTGGGTAGGCGCTAATTTCTTAAAGTAAAATGTGCAGCTTGGCTGCACATTTTACTTACTGTATCAAGCGGGAATACCTAATAGGGCCATCAACATGCATTTGCATGTTGCGGGCGCTATTAGTTCGGGGGGGTTGGACACGCGTTTTGGACGCGCTATTACCCCTTACTGAATAAGGGGTAAAGCTAGCGCGTCCAAAACGCGTGTCCAAATGCCGGCTAACAGTGCACACTGTACTGTATCGGCCCGAAGGAAAGCTCCTTTCTTGGAAAGCTCTTTTTTTTTTCTTTTTTTTTTTTAATAAGTCACCTCTGCTTGAAGGATTTTGTTGATCCTTTCTCAACAGGAGCAGAGATGGTTGCCGATGATTATATTGTCTCTTAGTGCTAGAGCTTGGGAGAAGCTCCTCAGACACTGCATATCACCTGTCTGCACCTTTGTTAGGATATTGTCATCAGAAAACAATTACATATATAAGTAATTAGTCTTTCTTGAGAAATAGTCTCAGATAAATAGAGAAAATAACAGTAACTGTGTAGCTGTTGTGCTGCACATGCTTTTGAAGGAACAAAAACAATGTTAGTATGTTACTGTATGTTTAAATGCCAAGAAGAAAGTGATCTAAGGGCAAAACTGTAATACAATTACATTTGTTTATCTCATATAGGATTACTTTGAAATTGTGAAGAATCCCATGGATCTTTCTACTATTAAACGAAAATTGGATACTGGGCAATACCAAGAGCCCTGGCAATATGTGGAGGATGTCTGGTTGATGTTCAACAATGCCTGGCTTTATAATCGCAAAACATCTCGAGTATATAAGTATTGTACTAAGCTTGCAGAAGTTTTTGAGCAAGAGATTGACCCTGTTATGCAGTCCCTTGGATATTGTTGTGGGCGTAAGGTAAGATGGTCTTTGTCATCTCAGTTTTAATCACAATAAAATTTTATGGATACTCCATGGAAGTAACATTAAGCAACCTATCAGTATGACATACTTTCTAAATGTTTTGTCATGTCCATGCACAAAGCAGTGGGTACTGTTGAGAGGGATCCAAGATGTAATTGGCATTCTTTTCAATCCTGGGAGTTAAAGGACTTTTTGACCAGTCTCTGCCCTACATTCTGCACCTTATCCAGATGGGAAGCCTCTGTAACCACTGTTGCCTGATATGAGATGAAAAGATACAGCAAGGCTCAACAAAATCAGCATTTTAATAATTTTTATTCAGATTCTTCAGACTTGTTTTTAAGCACAGGAAAAAATGATATTGTTTTTAATGGTCTGGAAAAAATAGTAGTTAAGCAAGAAAATTCCATGTTGTTGCTTCAAGGACCTTTATTATGTTCTTTAAATAGGTGCCTTAGTGTCCAGCTAGGCGAAAAAGTAGTCTTACTGGGTGCTAATTATAAAATAAAATTTTGTCCATAAACCATTGTAGAAATTAACTAGCTTACCTGTTAGATGCAACCATCTTTTGCTTAGGAGAGAATGGTAATTGGCTTATCCAGTGGATCAGTTTTGAATCAGTATCAGAGTGCTTTTGCTGCTGGACTTGAGAGGAATGTCACCAAAAGCTAATCAACATAGGTTTTTTTTTTTCCTTTCCCCAAAGCTACCATACAGCATTGAGATTCCCTCATCTCACTGTTCACAGGGCTAGATTTTAAAAGCCCTACGCGCACCAAATCAGGGAGATATGCGTGTCTCTCGGGCCGGCACACGTATTTTAAGAAGCATCCATGAATGCGTGTATCTCCCGGTATGCACACACAAGAAAATGTCCAAAAAGGGTCGGGATGTGGGCAGAGCATGAGCGTTCCGGGAATTAAATGTAAACTAGTGCACGTATTTACACGCACAAGTGCACACTGGGATCCCCTACTGCATAACTTTACTTCTGCTATAGATAGTGTGTAAGATATAAAACAAAAAAATTAGGCTAGTCGGTGGGGTTTTAAGGCTTGGAGCAGGAAGGCTTAAAGAGAAGTTAGCTAGGGGATTAGGAAGTCCTATCCTGTAACTGGACAAAGTGGGAACGAACCAGTTTAACTGGTAATTGCATCCACTTACGCAGTAGAAGCGGTACGTGCGTGCTTCCATATAAAAGGGTGCACACATTTTATGTGCGCCCAGCCCATCTTTTAAGATGCACGCATGTACGTGCGCATGTTATAAAATTGCCACATCCATGGGCACGAGCCAGCATGGATGTGCGTTCATGAATGCCCACACAGCTGTTTTAAAGTTACCGTCAGGTTTGCCAGTGGACTTAATGGTTTCTTTAAAAATTTCCAGTGTCTTATTCATTGGTCTATAAATGATAATTTTCGAAACAGGAACACCAAGGGATATAGGTTATAGGATTCTTTAAGGCTTGAGTAGAGATTGTAAGCCTTCTTGGAATAATCCATGAGACCTGCTCAATAAAATTGTGATATTCTGCTTAAAAGGAAATGGCATGTGTTTACCAGTGTTTTCTGATCTTTTAAATAAAGTATTGTGGTTGCATAGAAATAAAGGTCAATAAACAAGTCATAGATATCTTTTTTTTATTGTCTTAACTTAATACATTTGTGACTATCTTTTAAATGCACAGTACAATATAAAGGTTTTGTTTTGGTTTATTCAGCATAGTGTGTGCGCTGTAGAACAAGAGCACACACTATGCATTTAACAGTAGGCCTAATCAATTATATAAAGTCACACCATAAATCATCAATATGAAATACAATCACATAAAAATTATTCTCTCTCCTAACCTACATACAAAATA
Organism: Rhinatrema bivittatum; assembly: GCF_901001135.1. Classification (NCBI taxonomy): domain Eukaryota; kingdom Metazoa; phylum Chordata; class Amphibia; order Gymnophiona; family Rhinatrematidae; genus Rhinatrema; species Rhinatrema bivittatum. The sequence continues at coordinate 44,222,238 of NC_042628.1, read as the reverse complement.
TAAACCCCTATTCCTGAAAATACCCAGATCAGTCCAGAAAAGTGGGTTGTATATCCCTACCAGCAGGTGGAGTCAGAGAACAATTAGAACCTTGGGCACTGCCACATAACGAGAGTGCCACCTGCAGTCACTCAGTATCTCTCTTGACTCCAGCGGGTGGTACAGATGCACACCTGCAGTCTTCAGTTATATTTTTTATTTAATTAGTTTGAATTTAATTTTTTGGTTTACGGTCGCTCCCTGAGGTGTTAGCTCCTTTGTGGGCCATCCCTTAGTAGAAGCCGGGCATCCAGGGAATTGGATATTCCTGTCAGGGCTTCGCCCACCACAGTTCGGTGTCTGACGACCAGGGGCTCCTGGCTACTCACCACCGTCTCTGCTACAGCTGCTCCCTTGTCTCCTGTAACAGCTTTTCTCTGTGTCTTGGTAAAGTTTAATTAAAAAAAAAAAAAAAAGAGCTGTTTTCACTGCGGCTGACTGACAGACTTCAGTGCTGAGGTAAGGAGAGATGCAAGAGAGACCGGGTGGGTCTTTTAAGGCCGGCCGGGGAAGCTGTCAGCAGTGTTCCCCTCAGCTCCCGTGGCTCCGGGTCGTTTTCTGAGGGCAAGGGTGAGTTTTTCTCAGTGTGCCTCGTTTACTCACTGCTTCCCTGCTGGGGGCCTTGCGATTTCACTATAGACAGGCTCCTTTCCCTTGGCTGCGCACATTTTTTTCTCCTTAACCAGTAGTCTTAGCCCGCAGCACGAAAAGTTTGTTTTTCTGGTCCTACTTGACTGAAATTTTCTCCGCGTCACGGCTCCGAGCATTTCTTTTTTTTATTTGTGCCCTTTTCTATTTCACTTCAGACTATCCGCACGCTGCTGCAGATGGGACCAAAAACAGAATTGCAGGCCTGCCATGCGTGTGGGTCACGCAGGCAGGCCTTATGCGCAGCGTGTTCCCCAGGGTTAGAGGGCTCTTCAGAGCTTCTTGCCTCCTCCCTCGGGGAGGGAACGTCTGTCTTGCCTTCGGCTTCGTGGGAAGAGGATTCTCTGCCTGTTCTAGCCCCAGTGAGGGAAGATCTCACCGGTGGAACTGATGATATCACCCCAGCCGACTCTCCAGTGGGGGAGGGGGACCCCGAGGGGTTTTCCCCAGAAGTTGTCCTCCTTATGCACCAGGCTTTCCTGGCAAGGAAATGCTCTGTGGTAAAGCGGCCCGGTCTCCTGGGGGGGCATGTTCGGACCCGCCTGAAAAAAGAGGTCAGGGTACGGACCCTCGTCAGCGGCTCTCTGATCAGGCTCACCCCACAGGGGATTCTCCCCAGGGTACGCAAGAGCCGATCCCGGGGTCTGGGGCGACGCTGGCATCTGGGGTAGTAGGAGCGGCAGACCCAGATCCACAGCTGGATCCGGCTGATGTGGATACTGATGATCCGGATAAGCCCGATGACCCTCCTGCGGAGGGGGATGACCCCAGCGTGGTGCGTTTGTTCAAGCAGGATGAGTTAAGACCCCTTATTCCCCAGATCCTTGAAGTTCTGGGACTTAAGGTTTCTCAAGAAGAGTCTGACAACGAGGGCGTCAATCCAGTTCTCGACGGCATTAGGGGTCCCACAACATCTTTTCCTCTGCCTAAGAAGGTTCGCAAACTAGAGACCCGGGAGTGGGAGACTCCGGATTCTGGCTTGAAGGTGGGCAGAGCTATGGCGAAACTGTACCCGTTATCCTCTGATGTTTTGGATTTGCTAAAGATTCCAAAGGTGGATGCCACGGTCTTGGCAGTCACGAAGAAGACCACTATCCCGGTTGCTGGGGTGGCTGCCCTTAAGGATATGCAGGACCGCAAGCTGGAGATCCAGTTGAAGCGAGCATTCGAGGTTGCCGCACTAAGCCTTCGGGCGGCGGTTTGCGCTAGCCTCATGCAGAGGGCCTGTCTGTTGGGTCCAGGAGTCAGTTGCCGGGGCTCGTACGGGCGACAGTGGGGCTCTGCAGTCCGCCCGTCTAGAAGCAGGCATTGCTTATGTTGCAGATGCCTTGTATGATCTGGTGAGGACTTCGGCAAGAGGTATGGTGTCCTTGGTGTCATTGCGGTGTCTCCTCTGGTTGCGAAATTGGGCGGCGGATTTGTCCTCCAAGTCCCATCTTTGTAATCTACCCTTTAAGGGCAAGCTCCTGTTTGGGGAGGATCTGGATCAGCTAGTAAAGCTGCTTGCTGAATCCAAGGGCAATTGATTGCTGGAAGATAAAAGATCTTCTAAGAAAGTCTTCCCTCAAGCTAGATTTCGGGACCCTCGCCGCTTCAGAGCGGGTAGATATTCCGCACCTCCTGCTTCGGGGTGCCAGCAGTCCTTTCGAGGGGGTCGCTGGCCCGGAAGAGATTCGGGACATCTTGGTGCAGGAAGTAATAAAAAAAAAAACCCCAATGAAGCCACGAGCACCTATTCCATCGTCGAAGCTGTCAGAGGCTGATTATCCAACTTTTACACGGAATGGGCAAGAATTACATCAGACTGCTGGGTCTTAGAAGTGATCAAAGATGGGTATGAATTGGAGTCCTCGTGCTCTGTCCAGGAGGTTTTTGTGGAGTCCAATGTGGCCTCAAGTGTAAAGCGAGAGGTGGTCTGGGTGACTCTACAACGACTTCTCGAGCTCAAAGCTATTGTCCCAGTTCCGGAGGTTCAACAGGGACGAGGTCGGTACTCCGTGTACTTTGTGGTCCCCAAGAAGGAGGGCACGTTTCGGCCCATCTTCGATCTGCAGAAGGTGAATCGTTGCCTTCAGGTTCCTCGCTTTCTTATGGAAACCCTGAGGACAGTGATGGCCGCAGTTTGAAAAGGGGAGTTTCTCGCTTCTCTGGACCTCACGGAGGTATATTTACACATTCCGATCCAGCTGAATCACCAGAGGTTTCTGCGGTTCAAGGTCTTGGGACGACACTTCCAATTTTGAGCTCTCCCATTTGGTCTCGCAACAGCTCCTCGCGTGTTCACCAAGGTGATGGTGGTGGTGGCGGCCTTCCTTCATCAGGAGGGAATCTTGGTCCACCCGTACCTGGACGACTGGTTGATTCGCACGAAGTCTCGGGTGGACTGCGAGAGATCAGTGCACATGGTGATGGTCACATTGCGATCCCTAGGTTGGGTAATCAATGTGCAGAAGAGTCACTTGGAACCCACTCAGAAGTTGATTTATCTCGGAGCACAATTCGATACCTTGCTGGGCAAAGTGTTTCTAGTGGCGGACCGAATAGGGAAGTTGCAGGAACAAATACAGTCCCTTCTTCGAAGGAACAATTCCACAGTGTGGCAGCATCTTCAGGTCCTGGGCTCCATGGCTTCAACCTTGAACTTGGTTTCTTGGGCGGTCGCTCACGTAAGACCTTTACAGCATGTGCTTTTGTCTCGCTGGAGCCCCGTGTCGGAGCAATTCCATCTACCAATGCCTCTACTTCCATAATCCAGAGCCAGTCTGTCATGGTGGCTGTCACTGGACAATCTGGAACGGGGGGTGGATTTGGACACTCTGAATTGGCTGATAATCTCCACTGATGCCAGCCTCTCAGGTTGGGGGGCGGTGTGTGCAGACAGGTCCACCCAAGGGCTCTGGTTGGCGATGGAAAGATCCTGGTCCATAAACCGGCTCAAGTCCAGGGCTGTACGTCTGGCCCTGCGGGCGTTTCTTCCCTGGATCCAGGGCAGAATGGTGCGAGTCTTCTCGGACAATGCGACAACGGTGGCGTACATCAACCGGCAAGGCGGGACTCAAAGTCCTGCCGTAGCACTGGAGGCACGTCTTCTGTTCACCTGGGCGGAGCACCATCTCGAGGGCATTTCTGCATCCCATGTCACGGGAGTAGAGAATGTGCAAGCCGATTATCTCAGCCATCAGCAACTAGACCCAGGGGAATGGGAACTATCTCTCTAGGCATGGAATCTCATTTGCGCCAGATGGGGAACTCCTCAGCTAGATCTGATGGCAACGCAGGCGAACGCAAAAACAGTTTGATTTTTCAGCCGTTGCCGAGAACAGGGCTCGGTGGGCATAGACACTCTCGTATGTCCTTGGCCCACGGGGATTCTGCTGTATGCCTTCCCGCCCTGGCCCCTCATAGGTCGGCTTCTCTGTCACATAAAGCAGCACCCGGGAAGAGTGATTCTGGTGGCGCTGGAGAGGCCACTAGAGGATCCACTTCAGCTGGCTCATCTAATGCATCTGCTATGTCAGAGGCCCATATTTTTGGATCGGGAGGATCACTTCTCTCTCACGGCTTGGCTTTTGAGAGGCGACGTTTACGCTTGAGGGGTTATTAAGAACAAGTCATTTCCACCCTCCTACAGGCGAGACGTCCAGCCACCTCTATGGCCTACATGAGAGTTTGGAAGCTTTTTGAGACGTGGTGTCATCAGCATTCCTGCGACCCTTCAGCTGTGCATGTTCCTCAAGCGCTTGACTTTCTGCAACAAGGCCTTGCTAAGGGCTTGGCGTTCAATTCCTTTCGTGTACAAATTGCAGTTCTAGGTGCCTTGCAGGGAAACTTTGACAGCTGTTCGCTGGCAGCGCATCCGGATATTGCTCGGTTTCTTAAGGGGGTCAAACATTTGCGCCCTCCCATCCGTTTGGTGTGTCCGGATTGGAATTTGAATTTAGTCCTGCGAGTTCTATGTGGTGCTCCTTTCGAGCCTCTTCGTGGAGTTTTCCTGAAAGATCTGACTTTGAAAATGGTGTTTTTGGTGGCCATTTGCTCGGCCCGTCGGATCTGAATTGCAGGTGCTGTCTTGTCGGGATCCTTTTCTTCTGATTTTCGATGATCGGGTATCGTCGCATACGGTTCCGTCCTTTGTCCGTAAGGTAGTTTCAGCCTTTCATGTCAAACTGTTGAGCTTCCGGGGTTCCCTAACTGGTCCCGGGAGTCTTCTCAGAACAGAGACCTTCATCTTTTGGATGTGCGGCATGCCTTATTGCGTTATCTGAAGGTTACCAATGACTTCAGACGTTCTCATCATTTGTTTGTTCTTTTTGGTGGCCCAAAGAATGGGGACAAAGCGTCAAAGGCGACCATATCTCGGTGGATTAAGGAAGCCATTTGAGCGGCATACATAGCCAGAGGGCATCAGGTGCCTTTGGGTCTCAGAGCTCATTCCACTAGGGCTCAGGCTACCTCCTGGGCAGAGTGTCAATTACTGTCGCCTCAGGAGATCTGTAGGGCGGCGGTGTGGTAGTCTATTCACACTTTTACAAAACATTACCGATTGGACGTTAAGGCTTCTGATGAACCGTCCTTCGGGGAGAGTGTGCTTGGGGTGGGTCTTTTGGGTTCCCACCCAGTGTAGGGTGGCTTGGGTACATCCCACTTTTCTGGACTGATCTGGGTATGTTCAGGAAATGAAAATTGGTTCTTACCTACTAATTTCCATTCCTGTAATACCACAGATGAGTCCAGAGGCCCACCCCTTTCTTCAGATACCGAAAGACTGTCTTGGTCAGAACCTGCTTAAGTTTTTTTATTGTTGAAGCTCTTTTTTTTTTTTTTTTTTGCAGGAATGATTCATGGAGCAGTTTTTAGAAGTTGTTCGGTCTGGTTTTTTGCCAGCGACGAAGTGGTAGTCGGGAAATTTGGTTGGGTGCTACCCTTCATTATTTAGTTTTGTTAGCATGGGCTTGGGTACAGGTCAATACTGAGTGCAGGTGGCACTCTCGTTATGTAGCAGTGCCCAAAGTTCTAATTGTTCTCTGACTCCACCTGCTGGTAGGGATACACAACCCACTTTTCTGGACTGATCTGTGGTGTATGACAGGAACGAAAATTAGCAGGTAAGAACCAATTTTCATCTACTGTGTGACCCTCCCCTGCTTTCACTTGGAAGCTGGGACAGACTGCATTTACAGGTTAAAGCAATAAAAATAAAAAAAAAATATGCAGAAAAAGTTTAAAATGTCCTTTCAAATGAAGGTATTTATGCTTGTTGTTCAAACATTGTACTTAAATCTATTACCTACAACTAGTTTGATCTTTATTTGATTTTTTTTAATTAAACTTATAAGCTAAGAAACATTTAGTTTTATTTTAGGATTAAGTACTTTTATTTCCAATTAAAGATACTATAATCAAATACCAATCGCAAGACGTAGTCAGAGCAATACACAAAATCATAATTTGATTCTGCTCTGTTAAACAAAATTCTCCAATAAAATGAATTGTATTAAAATTCCCTTGTGATGGACTGACTTAGAAAACTAATTAGAAATTTTAATGAACATAAATATTGTACTTTTATATTTTTCACTCTGTTTTGCAGGTTGAATTTTCTCCACAGACCTTGTGCTGCTATGGTAAGCAGCTGTGTACAATCCCTCGTGATGTTGCCTACTACAGTTACCAGAACAGGTATGTTTCGATTAGCATTTCTTTATTTACAACTAGAAGGGAGAATTGGATATGAGCAGGGATTGGAGTGTAAAAATATATTAAAAAAAAAAAAAAAAAGTGGGGTATGCACTCGTTTCAGGCCCTCAGTTTTTCTCTTCATTCTCCTTATCTATCATCCTTCCATTGCCCTGACCACATCTATCAATCTTTTTCCACTTCTCCATATCAGATATCATTGTGTAGTTCTCAAACATGTACTCGGCCATAGGAGGAGGTCATTTCTTCACGTATTCCCTCTGGACTGGCAATACACACTCACCTGGCATTGAAACCATGAGTACTGCCATCATGGCTCTCAGAAAATCAGAAACACGTAAAGAGCAGCAGTGAGGGTCTTACCTGCTTTTACTGGCACCTGCTCTGCCCAGCTTTCTTTTCTCCCCTTGCCTTAACACCTCCACCTTCCATATGTCTCTTTCCTCTTTTAATCCTTTCTTCCCTCCATGTTTTTCTCTCATCTCCTCCCTGTATTTTTTTGTCTTTAAATTGTTTATTATAGAAGCACAATTACAGCTTGGTGTTTATTCTTTGTGTACACCAAGCCTCGAAAACACTTAATTTTTCATTTTCTTCCCCTTCTCATCTTCCTTTGTGTTAATGTTTTTCTCACAGGACAAGCAGGATGGTAGTCCTCACATATGGGTGACATCACAGGATGGAGCCCAATCACGGAACACTTTTGTCAGTTTCTAGAACTTTGACTGGCACCTACTGGGCATGCCCAGCATGGCACTAAACCTGCAGCCAGCAGGGGTCCCCCTTCAGTCTTCTTTTTTCTGCGCAGCAGTAGCCATGCGGCTTAAGGAGCTCCACAGAGATTCCTGACAGGAATTTTCCTCAGGATATTACTAAAAACTTTCAAACCCCACAGGGGTCCCTCCTTCAAATTTTTGACTCTGCGGTACTCTGTTAAGGTTTTACCCATTTTCGGTCGATTCCCGTTGAGTTTGGCCCTCGAGGCCTACTGGCTGTCGACTGTACCGCGGCTAAATTTTTCAAAGGCCATGGCGTCGGGGTTCCGTTGGTGCCCGGACTGTACTCGCACATGTCCATTACAGACCCGCATAAAGTCTGTGTAATGTGTCTCGGATGCGAGCATGATGTCCTGACTTGAACCAAATGTGCCTTAATGACACCAAAAGGTCACACGGCCAGAATGGAGAAAATGGAACTTCTCTTCCGTTCTCAAACGCCGACACCGTCCATTGCATCGACGTCGTCTGAACCGGCACCGTCCACTTCGCGCCAGTATCGGCCACCGGCCGGTGACTGTCCGGCATCGACGACTTCTCGACCTTCGACTACCTCTACTCCCCCTCAGGACCGAGGGGATCATAGAGAGAAACATCGGCATCGACACCGCAAGTCTCGAACCATTGAGGAAGGAAAATCTTCGACCTCGCCATTGTCCGAGCCGCCATTGAAAAAACCCCGTCCAGAAAAGGCACAAACCCTTACTGCGACCAGGTCACTGAGGCAACCCTCACCCGGACGGATATTGAGAGCCTCAACTTTGCCTTTAACAGTGGTCCCTCCGGCTATGCCTCTGCCTCCTTCTTCCCTTCCGGAGCCGGGGTTGCTTGCTCCACGTCTCCGTGAAGAACTGGACTGGATGGTTCAGGCGGCCATCGATAAGGCGATGTACAGACTTCAAGTTCCTCTGACAACGAAACCGGTGCCGATTGTGGAACCAATCCGATTCTGGAAGCACTGGCACCGCTGCTGCCGAAGATGGAAACGCTCATAGCCGCTTTTCCACCGATGGCTCCGGTGCCTTCCCCGCTTACTCTGTCATCAGGAGAAGAAACACCGTTCCACATTCCGCAATCGGGTGTCCTGTCAATGCCTCAACCACCGATGCCGATGCACCCATCGGTGCCATTGATCCATCCAGCGGTGCCCTCGATGCCTTCATCGGTGCCTTCAGTACTTCCCTCGATGCCTTCGGAGCAGACCTGGACCTTCAGGAATACCATCGTCCCGTCCTTCTCAGGTTCCTAGAGGGGCAGGTGCTGATCCCTATGACACCTGGACCGACGATTCTTCTCAAGACACCGATGACTTGCCATCGCCACCTTCTCTTACTGAAAGCAGGAAGCATTCTCCTCCAGAGGACCTAACCTTCATAAATTTTGTGAAGGAAATGTCTGAATTGGTTCCCTTCCAATTGCAGACTAAACAAGATGACAGACATCAAATGATGGAGCTGTTACAATTCCTGGATGCTCCCAAGGAAATAACCTCCATCCCTATTCACCAGGTTCTTTTGGATCTCCTCAAAAAGAACTGGGAACACCCTGGTTCTTTTGCTCCAGTCAACAGAAAAGCTGATACCACTTATTTTGTACAGTCAACCCCAGGATTCCAGAAACCTCAGCTGGAACACCAATCGGTGGTTGTAGAAACTGCCCAAAAAAGATCAAAACCCCACTCTTCCTTTCCCCCAGGTAAGGAACAGAAATTCCTGGATACCATTGGCCAGCGTGTCTTCCAGGGATCGATGCTTACCTCTCGTATTGCCTCCTACCAGCTGTTTATGACCCAGTACAACAGGGTCTTATTCAAGCAGATACAGGACTTTGCAGAGTCCCTGCCTCAACAATTCCAGGAACAGCTTCTAACCCTGGTACACAAGGGTTTTGAGGCAGGGAAGCATGAAATAAGATCCTCTTATGATACCTTTGACACCGCTTCCAGGGTATCTGCAACTGCTATTTCGGCAAGAAGATGGGCCTGGCTTAAGTCGTTGGACTTGTGCCCTGAAGTACAAGACAGATTATCTGATCTCCCCTGCATAGGAGACAATCTGTCTGGCGAACAGATTCAGCGGACAGTGGCGGAACTCAAGGACCATCATGAGACAATCTTGCTCCGATCATGTTAAGCACCCAACTCCAACCTCATACTTCATCCAGACCAATTAGAAGCGCATACAAAGGCACATTGCAAGCCCCACAGGTAAAATCATCACTGAGCAAAAGAGCACTATCTTCAGGAGGCCCCCACCAATGGAATGCGCTCCCCCCAGATCTAAGACTAGAACCAAGTCATCAGGAGTTCAAAAAAAAGCTAAAAACATGGCTTTTCCGTCAAGCCTTCCCAGACATCTAATGCTACCTAATCAAGTCTTTTAACCCAAATCATGGGTTATCTCACTGTTTTTCCTATTACGATTTTTTTCAACTGTACCTTAATTTTTGAGCTCTTTCATCTTTTGTATTTATACTGTACTCTCACTCCATTTACTCTATCTCTTTTATATTTATTTTCTATATAATATTTATTACTATATTACTATGTTTAATTGGTTATCTATTCTATTTGTTCCAGCATTATTGTTAGTTCTATTGTTACCTGTTTTATTGTTCAACTGTTCTATGTAAAGCCCACTACTCTTTTTGGGCATTTAAAAGTTGTATGTAAACCGGATTGATTTGTAGTTCCTACAAGAACTTCGGTCTATAAAAATTAAAAATAAATAAATAAATGAGACCCTTCGCCAGCTCTCTCTGATGCCCTCTGAGTATTCCTCCAAACAGATATTCAGGAAGGATACTAAAAAGTCATTCTTCCATCCAAAGAAATCCTTTACATCACCATCTAGAACTCGTTCCACGAGAACTTTCCAACAGGCCCAGTCTCGTCAACCTCGTAAACAAAAGCCACAAACAGCTCCTCAGCCGGGCCCTGCTTCCAGTTTTTGACTCCTGCATATTGAGCAGCAACCAGTTTCCACTACCTCAGATACCAGTGGGAGGTCAATTGTGCCATTTCAACAACAGGTGGCACACAATCACCTCAGACCAGTGGGTCCTTGCCATAATCTCTCAAGGTTATCGCCTGAACTTTCTCTCCATGCCACTGGACTCCCCACCTCTACCAACTTGGAGAACATCCAACCACTCACTACTCCTGGAGCAGGAGGTATCCCTCCTCCTCCAGTCCAGATCAATAGAACCAGTGCCATACTCACAACAAGGCCTAGGATTCTATTCCCCATACTTTGTAATCCGCAAAAAATCAGGTGGACCTACGTGCCCTCAACAAGTACCTCCACCGAGAAAAGTTCAAGATGGTAACCTTGGGTTCCCTCCTTCCTCTTCTGCAAAGAGGAGACTGGCTCTGCTCTCTCGATCTTCAAGATGCGTACACACACATTGCGATAAATCCATCTCATCGCAGGTTCCTGAGATTTCTAGTAGGCCCCAAGCACTATCAGTACTGAGTGCTCCCGTTCAGCCTGGCATCTGCACCACGAGTCTTCACCAAGTGCCTCGTAGTAGTAGCAGCAGCCTTTCTCAGGACTCAAGGTGTTCACGTCTACCGCTATCTAGACAATTGTTTGATCAGGGCTCCCACTCAGCAAGCTGCTCTGTCATCCCTACGTTTTACTTTACACACTCTGATTTCGCTAGGATTACTCGTCAACTACGCAAAATCCTGCTTAGTCCCATCTCAAACCTAATCATTCATAGGGGGAAGACTTGGACACCTTGTAAGCAAAGGCATTTCTGCCTCAACAGCAAGCTCTCACTCATCTCTCTCACACACCAGCTACAGTCTCAGCGCCACACGACTGCACGCCACTTCTTCATCCTACTGGGACACATGGCGTCCTCAGTACAGGTTACCCCAATGACCCGCTTGGCCATGAGTCATGCAGTAGACTCTAAGGTCACAATGGACTCAGTCCATCCAACCTCTATCGACCACTGTCCACATCACCGACTCACTCCGTTAGTCTCTAGCCTGGTGGAAAAATCAGATTTATCTACTCCAAGGCCTGCCCTTCCAGGCTTCAAACCCTCAAATAATTCTCACCACCATTGCTTCCAACCTCGGCTGGGGAGCCCATGTGGCTGATTTGCAAACACAAGGAACTTGGTCTCTAGAGGAAGCCAAACACCAAATCAATTTCCTGGAGCTGCGAGCAATCGGATATGCTCTCAGGGTATTTCAGGATCGCCTTTCCAATCAGGTCATCCTGATTCAGACGAACAACCAGGTGGCCATGTGGTACATCAACAAACAGGAAGGGACGGGCTCCTACCTACTGTGTCAGGAAGCTGCGCAGATATGGGCAGAGGCCCTCTCCCACTCGATGTACCTCAGGGCCACCTATTTGCCGGGAGTGGACAATGTGGTGGCGGACAACCTAAGTCGCGCTTTCCATCCGCACGAGTGGACCCTCAACCCCACAGCAGCGGATTCAATATTTCAACGTTGGGGGTCATCCTCGCATAGACCTCTTTGCGTCACCTCAAAACCACAATGTAGAGAACTTTTGCTCTCTCACTCGCAGCCAACACACTCAGCCAAGCGATGTGTTCTCCCTCTAATGGGCAACCGGTCTCCTATATGCATTCCCTCCACTTCCACATCTCTCGAAGACTCTCGTGAAGTTAAGTCAGGACAAGGGATGCATGATCCTGATAGCACCTCACTGGCCTCGCCAAGTTTGGTATCCAATACTTCAGGATCTCTCCATTCGCAGGCACATTCCCTTGGGAAAGGACCCGCTTCTGATCAATCAGAACGGCGGGTGCCTATGCCGCCCCAATCTTCAAGCTTTGTCCCTGACGGCCTGGATGTTGAAAGGTTAATTCTTCAGCCACTTAACCTTTCAGAGCCAGTTTCCCGTGTCCTGATTGCTTCACGGAAGCCTTCCACAAGAAAGTCTTACCTATACAAATGGAACAGGTTTGAGTCATGGTGTTCTTCTCAATCCCTTGATCCCTTTAACTGTTCCACCACAAAGTTTCTAGACTATCTCTGGCACTTGTCAGAATCAGGTCTAAAAACTTCCTCCGTTGGAATGCATGTCAGTGCAGTGGCTGCCTTCCATAAAGGTGTCGGGACATTCCTATTTCGGTACAACCCCTCGTGACATGTTTTCTGAAAGGCTTGCTTCACCTCAAGCCTCCACTGTGTCCTTCAGCCCCTTCTTGGGACCTCAACCTGATTTTAGGTCGGCTCATGAAACCACCATTCGAGCCTCTCCAATCCTGTAATCTTCGCTTTCTCACATGGAAAGTGATTTTTCTTCTGGCAATAACATCTGCTCGCAGAGTTAGTGAGTTACAGGCCCTAGTTACCTATCCGCCTTACACTAAACTTCTGCAGGACCACGCAGTACTCCGCACTCACCCCAAGTTCTTACCTAAGGTAGTATAGGAGTTTCACATGAATTCTTTGCCTCCGTGTTTACAAATGAGGATGTTGGGGAGATACCAGTTCCGGAGATGGTTTTCAGGGGTGATGAGTCAGACGAACTGAACGAAATCACTGTGAACCTGGAAGATGTAGTAGGCCAGATTGACAAACTAAAGAGTAGCAAATCACCTGGACCGGATGGTATGCATCCTAGGGTTCTGAAGGAACTCAAAAATGAAATTTCTGATCTATTAGTTAAAATTTGTAACCTATCATTAAAATCATCCATTGTACCTGAAGACTGGAGGGTGGCCAATGTAACCCCCATATTTAAAAAAGGCTCCAGGGGCGATCCGGGTAACTATAGACCAGTGAGCCTGACTTCAGTGCCGGGAAAAATAGTGGAAACTATTCTCAAGAACAAAATTGTAAAGCATATAGAAAGACATGATTTAATGGAACATAGTCAACATGGATTTACCCAAGGGAAGTCTTGCCTAACAAATCTGCTTCATTTTTTTGAAGGGGTTAATAAACATGTGGATAAAGGGGAACCGGTAGATATAGTGTATTTGGATTTTCAGAAGGCGTTTGACAAAGTCCCTCATTAGAGGCTTCTACAAAAACTAAAAAGTCATGGGATAGGAGGCAATGTCCTTTCGTGTATTACAAGCTGGTTAAAAGACAGGAAACAGAGAGTAGGATTAAATGGTCAATTTTCTCAGTGGAAAAGGGTAAACAGTGGAGTGCCTCAGGGATCTGTACTTGGACCGGTGGTTTTCAATATATATATAAATGATCTGGAAAGGAATACGACGAGTGAGGTTATCAAATTTGCAGATGATACAAAATTATTCAGAGTAGTTAAATCACAAGCAGATTGTGATACACTGCAGGAGGACCTTGCAAGACTTGAAGATTGGGCATCCAAATGGCAGATGAAATTTAATGTGGACAAGTGCAAGGTGTTGCATAAAGGGAAAAATAACCATTGCTGTAGTTACACGATGTTAGGTTCCATATTAGGAGCTACCACCCAGTAAAAAGATCTAGGCATCATAGTGGATAATACTTTAAAATCGTCAGCTCAGTGTGCTGCAGCAGTCAAAAAAGCAAACAGAATGTTAGGAATTATTAGGAAGGGAATGGTTAATAGAACGGAAAATGTCATAATGCCTCTATATCGCTCCATGGTGAGACCACACCTTGAATACTGTGTACAATTCTGGTCGCCGCATCTCAAAAAAGATATAGTTGCGATGGAGAAGGTACAGAGAAGGGCAACCAAAATGATAAAGGGAATGGAACAGCTTCCCTATGAGGAAAGGCTGAAGAGATTAGGAGAAGATTAGGAGAAGAGACGGCTGAGGGGGGATATGATAGAGGTCTTTAAGATCATGAGAGGTCTTGAACGAGTAGATGTGACTTGGTTATTTTCACTTTCGAATAATAGAAGGACTAGGGGGCACTCCATGAAGTTAGCAAGTAGCACATTTAAGACTAATCGGAGAAAATTCTTTTTCACTCAACGCACAATAAAGCTCTGGAATTTGTTGCCAGAGGATGTGGTTAGTGCAGTTAGTGTAGCTGGGTTCAAAAAAGGTTTGGATAAGTTCTTGGAGGAGAAGTCCATTAATGGCTATTAATCAAGTTTACTTAGGGAATAGCCACTGCTATTAATTGCATCAGTAGCATGGGATCTTCTTAGTGTTTGGGTAATTGCCAGGTTCTTGTGGCCTGATTTGGCCTCTGTTGGAAACAGGATGCTGGGCTTGATGGACCCTTGGTCTGACCCAGCATGGCAATTTCTTATGTTCTTATGTTCTTAATCCATTATACTACCTACCTTCTTTCCCAGGCCCCACTCCAATCCAGGAGAACAGGCTCTGCATACCCTTGACTGCAAACGGGCTCTAGCATTCTATCTAGACCGTACAGCTGCCCACAGGAAAACCACTCAATTGTTTGTCTCTTTCCATTTCATCAAATTGGGGCAGCCTGTGGGTAAGCAGACTCTCTCCTCCTGGTTAGTGGACTGCATATCCTTTTGCTATCAGCAAGTAGGCATTCCACTTCAAGACCGTGTTAAGGCACACTCTGTGAGGGCCATGGCGACTTCAGTAGCCCACCTCCGCTCGGTGCAGCTTCTGACATTTGCAGGGCTGCTACCTGGAGTTCTCTCCATATCTTTACAGCCCATTATTGCTTAGACAAGGCCGGCAGACAAGATTCCATCTTCGGCCAGTCTGTCTTGCGCAACCCTTTTAGAACTTGATGTACAAACACCCTTCCGCCTGCCCGTTAGGGTTCAGGATGCCCTCTACCAAATTCCACCCCAGACCTTGTGCCTATTGCACATCTTGGGTACATTTGGTGCATTCTTGGACATCCTCAGCTCGGTACTCACCCATATGTGAGGACTACTATCCTGCTTTTCCTGTGAGAAAGCAAATGTTGCTTACCTGTAACAGGTGTTCTCACAGGACAACAGGATGTTATAAACCCGCCCGCCGCCCCACGGTGTTGGGTTCATTACGTTTTCTTTTTTTATTTTTCGGCACTTCCTGTAGCTTTAAATAAGACTGAAGGGGGGGCCCCTGCTGGCTGCAGGGTTAGTGCCATGCTGGGCATGCCCAGTAGGGGCCAGTCAAAGTTCTGGAAACTGTGACACAAGTTTTCCGTGATTGGACTCCATCCTGTGATGTCACCCATATGTGAGGACTAACATCCTGCTGTCCTGTGAGAATACCTGTTACAGGTAAGCAACATTTGCTAACTCAGCTGATTGACAGAATAACAATTATATAATCCAATGTACAACAGTACACAAGTGTATCTTGAAATATACAGCCAAAGGCAAAACTACACAGATTCGGTGACAGGGAGTGCAGTGCCTTCTCTCTACCATCATCTCTTTTAACAGAAGAACCAAAGACAGCTTGCCCGTTCTGGGTCCATTTATCCTTCATCCTCCCTACCCCCACTTCTGAGAGAGATTCAACACAGCAGCCTTCATCTGGAGACTTGATATCAAAGAAATAAGAGGATAAAAGAAACTCATGCCCCATTCATTTGTTTAAAACGTAACTGCAAGCCCTTGGAGATGAGCTTTGAATAGAGCTGCCCCATGTTGTCAAGAAAGATCTTCTACTCTAGAAAGATGAACAGTTCGCCAGATTTTCCATTTGCATCAGGGAGTGAAACTGGTTCTGCCATAGCCAAAAGAAAGGTGGTTCTTATCTCGTCCACATGTACAAAATTGATTTCTTCCCCAACAATAAAGCTTTCCTAACAAATGCCTACAGTGAAACATCATCAAATAGAATAAGGTCACAGGGGACATCATAGCCTAATAAATTACTAAGAAAGCTGGTAATGCTTTTCCAAATTTTTGCATTAAGGGAACCAAAAAGCATGTGAGGGAGCCGGGAGTACTTTGGCACTTCAGGTACAGGTCTGAGTCTATCAAATGGGCCCTCTGCAACCCAGTAGAATTAAAATGTGCTCCTCAAGAATTATTGATGTTGAGACCTTTTATTCTCTTAATTCAAGAGTATGTTTTGTGATGGGGATGAGGATAAATCCCTGTACCACAAATCAGCTTGGGAGGCACAGGAATGTATCTGGTCTAATTCCCAAATGGCTTTATATACTTTAGAAATTGAAAGCTTTTAAACTTTTTCTGTCATTAAAAAAAAAAAACAACAAGCCTCCAGCTTTGCTTGTATAGGTGAAGTAAAGAAGCTTCCATTTAATGAATGAAGTCATTCATCATGCCTCAGCTGCAAAAAAGTGAAAAAAATCTTCATTTGGGTATCACATACAACTCTTTTCATTGTTGAAAAACATATCATCCTCAGAGCTTAAAACATTTTTAATTTGCAAGATCCCTAAAGCAGCCTATTGATGATAAGATCTCACCTGATCTGCTATTCCCTTGTATAGATAATAAGGATACCTCTGAGTGACAACGCAACACTTTAGAGCAGAGGTTCTCAACCCAGTCCTCAGGAGAAACCTAGCCGGTCAGGTTTTCAGGATATCCACAATGAACATGCATATGAGAGATTTGCATGCACTGCCTCCCTTGTATGCAAATCTATCGCGTGCATATTCATTGTTGGTATCTTTAAAACCTGACTGGCTAGGTGTGTCGCAAAGATTGGGTTCAGAGCCACTGCCTTAGAGGTCCCTTTCCAAGATTGATGCAATGGAGCAATTAAAATACTGTCTCTCAGCCAAGAAAGTTTACTATTCTTGTTATGAAGTACATATTGTAGGGACAAGGGAGTTGAAATTGCAGATTCCATGGAGATTTTTGCATAGATGGAAGTAACAAATGAGTCCTTAAGTATAACAATTAAGGATGCTTCATTATAAATTCTAAGATCTGGAAGAGCTAAGCTGCCATGTTCTCAGCCTTTTTTTAGCCATCACAGTGGTACCCTAGTTTAGACTCTTTCCGTAAAACCTCTTATAGCAAAGCATTATGATATTTTAAGTCTTTCTAAAGCAGGCGAATAGGGAGTTTGAAGAACGTATAACCACTTAGAAAAAAGAAACATCATAAAAAGATTCATTTGGCTTGTCAAGAAGGAGAGACCTAGTCACTTTCGAAGTTTGAGTGTAGTAAATATTTTTATATAAGAATCTCAAATCCTCAAGGATAAAAATTCCTAAATAACAGAGTACCTTGAGACTATTCAAAGGGAAAATATTAAGCCACCAAGTTTTAAAAGCTGTGGGGAATGCCATAGCCACTGATTTAGACATATTTAATTTGAATCCTGATAAAAGCCCAAATCTGTCCAAAATTTCCATCAAACCCATCAAACTGTATAGAGTTTGTAAGAAATAACAGCAGGTCATATGAGAAAAGCTGCAATTCTAAAACAACCAGGTCCCATTTTCATGCTTATAATTTGATCAGCTTCTTGGATTGTTCGCAAAAGTGGTTCCTTAGATGATAAAAACAAAAGTGTAGAGGGCAACTCTGTTGTGTGCCCCTTGATAAGGTAAACTGAGCCCTCTCCCAATTTGCCTTAACTGTAGCTTTAAGATACGCATACAATAGATGAATTGCTATCCTGTCTAAAACCTTAAATAAGTAGCTCCATTCTACACAGTTGAATGTTTTCTCTGCATCAAAGCAGATTATCAATGAGGGAATGCCAATTTGGTAGCTTGCTCTAAGGCTGCCAAAACATGATGCATATTAATGACAGTATCTGTGTATTTTATTTGTATTCTGCATTTTCAGTACTTCAGTTCAGATTACAGTCATAATGTAATTTAATTTAATTTAGATTTTTTAATATTCTGCTTTTCAGCACTTCAAAGTGTACATCAAGGTAGATAACATTCAGGTACCATAGGTATTTCCCTATCCCCTCAGGGCTTTCAATCTAATTTGGTAGATTAGCCAACGGAGGGTAAAGTGACTTGCCCAAGCTCACAAGGTTTCCCTGGGTTGTAGCCCGCAGCTCTAACCACTAGGCTGCTACTCCACTCCAGATATTCCACTGTAGATATTTTCCTATCCCCAGGGAGATTACAATCTAAGGCCTGGATTCACCATTCTATCACAGAATTGTGAATCCTGCAAACAAAAAAAAGGGGGGGGGGGGGGGGCTAGCAAAAGCTGGCAGCCTTTGCACCACCGCGGTGTCTTTGCTGCCGGCTTTCGCACTGAATAGCGCCACCATGAAAGGTGGTGCTATTCGGCACGCTACTGATGACGATAAGGTTACTAACCTTATCGCCGCCAGCGAAGACATTGTCAAGTCTGCCCCCTCACTTCCCCGACTCTTCCCCTCGCCGCCCCAACTCTGCTCCCAGCATGCCATCGCACGCAAGAAGCCTTTGAAAATGACCCACTAAGTCTGAACCCGAGGCAATGGAGTAAAATGACTTGCCTATGAAATTTAAGTACATCAATACCAATATGCCTGCAAAAATCTTTGCCAATAATTTAGTATCAAAATGCAATAAAGAAATGGGATGATAAGATACAGGGTAGGATGGGTTCTTACTTTGTTTTGGGATCATAAGGATTAAGGCGAAGTTAGAGGCCTTAGGGAAATGCTTTGTGCGGTATAAGGCTGAATAGTAAGATAGAGGATCTAATATTCTATCTAGCAGAGTATGGAAAAATTCTTCAATGAACTCTGGGCCCGGGGCTTTACAATAGACCAGCCTTTTGGATGCCAAATAATTTTTCCTTGTGTATAGGTGCATTCAGTTTTTCTAGTTGATCCACAGGTAGCCATGGCATTGACGGATATCTAAAAATTGCAGAGCTTGTTCTAAGCTACCCCTTGAGATGTATATAACTTCCTATAAAAAGTTTCTAATATTTTAAGAACATTTTGAGGTAGATTTTAAAAGCCTGGCACATGCCAAAATTGGGAGATATGCATGCATGAAGGACTTGCACGTGGCTACTAGATTTTACAAGCCACCTACATTTGCGCTTATCTCCAGCTGCACACACACATCACTCAGAAGCCAAAAGGGGTGTAGTGTAGGCATGGTGTGGACAGGGCATGGACGTTCTGGGGCAGGATCAAGCGATAGTACTTAAGCGCCTTTGGCGCACACCTAAGACTAGTGCCTCATAACTTTACTGCTGCTACAGAGGAGGTGTAAGTTTAAAAAAAAAAAGCGCCATTTCAGAGGGATTTAAAGAGTCTGGGGTAACTTGGGGGAGTGCAGGCTATTAACCCGTGGGGGGGGGGGGGGAATTGGTTGGAGAATCTAGTTCTACACTGGACAAACTGGTGAAATTGGTCTTGACATGGATGTGTGCTGGTTATAAAATTCCCTGACTTAGGAGACTAAAACCCTGTATGCACAGTTGGGCACACCTACATACAAAATTAAGTGCACAAATACACGTCTAGGTGATTTTATAACATATGCATGGATGTGCAAGTATGTTATAAAATCATCATGTCCCTGGGTGTGCATACCAACGCTCACATGTCAGTGTGTGCCCATGTGCTCCTTTGAAAGTTATTATCCTTGAGAATTGTTTACCAGAGCTGTCCTGTTACTCTTTAGAGCTGTTACATAATTAGATGTCCTACAGCTCCAAACTAGATTTTCAATAATTTACCTGATTTCTTGTGAAACTGGAATACTTTATATTTGAAATTGAGCAATAATCTCTTAGTTCTTTGATTATAGTAGAGAATTAATGTCTCTCTGCTTTGCCTATTAATTTTTCTTTCCTGTTGATTTCTTACTAAGTTACATTTATCATTCTCCATTGTTTTTCCAGTTTTAGCTCAGTATCCAAATCCTTTCATCTCTTAATTGACTCCCAAAATATGAATAGATTATCCAGTTATTCTCTATTGTGATACAAAAAGGCATCCCATTTATTCTTAAACTCTTAAAACATATGGTTATTGACTTACTATATAGGGAGCCTCTAGGTTTTTCAAATGAAAACTTCCTTTCCCTATTGTACTTAGAACCAGATGGAAGTGTGATCTGATATTTCTATAGACTCAATCCCAGCATACAGTGAGAAAAAACGTCCCTTGACATCAACCAGTAATCAGTTCTAGAAGGGATTGAATGTGCCCTTGAGTATAATCTCGTTCTACAGGATGTAGAAGTCTCCATGTGTCCACTGTTTTCAACTATTCAATCAAGAATAAAATTCCCTTCTGAAGATTAACTTTTTTCTGTGATTAACAAGGAGTTTGTGTAATTCGGGTTTGTGGACAATACTAAAATCTCACCCCACAAACACATGAGACTCATAACGAAGTAACATCATTAGAAGGCCAGAGAAAAAAAAAGATCATAGTTATTATGGGTTGCCCAAGCAACTCCGCTTCCACTATTAAGTACTGGCCTTGAGGGTCTCTAAGGGACTGATTAACCTCTCTAAGGGACTGATTAATCAAAATGGGCTAGATTTATGGACTAACACTGATAAACCAGCTATCTTTAATGTAGATGAAGCCCATCAAACATTGCCGTCCCACCATTTTTTCAATTTTAAATGTTCTGCATCTGAAAGGTGGGTTTTCCTACAAAAGAAAAATGTCAGCTTACTTCCTGTTTAAGGCTACTAAGATTTTTTGCTTTTCAACTAAATTTAGCCCACCTACATTCCAAGAAAATTACCTGAAGTGGATTTGTGCTCATCTTTCCTCAAGAGAAGCTTTGCCATTCAGCAGCGAAGGATGAATCCCTTTCACTGTACTTAGGTAAAAGACCCCTCAGCCTAGGCTCATACCACCAGTACAACCTCCAAAGGTAAGAAATATTATAGAACATTCCAGGCAAATATAAACCGAATAAAAATCCTCCTATCTACCCATTCCTCCCTATCCACCCCAAAGTAATGCCTCCCATCCTCCATAATACCTTCCCTACCTCTGTCCTAACCAGTATCCCTCTTCCTTTTCCCCTCTAGAAGAACAAGATCACAACCAACACTAAAAGGACTATCTTCTCACCCAAACCCCTTCAACTGCCAAATATCTAACCACTATAGTACTCTTTGGGCTACTGTCATTCAACCCCACCTACAAATATACATTCTCCAATGCCCAATAAATTATAGAGCCCAGAAAATGTAAATCCCAAATTGTGACACTAATGAATCCAGCCCCCACTGATCCCATAGCTATCATGTGTAATAATAAAGTTAAAAAAAAAACAGAACACCAAATACATATGGCCATCTTGCAATATCTTCCCCAACCCTCCACCTGCTGTTGTAAAAATGTCAATTAAGTTAAAAAAGTCACTGCAAAATCTGCCCACGGAGGAAGCCAAGCATACCTAAGTGGTTTAGCTGTTATAACATAAACTTAAAGGAACAGCATTTTACTGACCAGCCTTGGCTTCCAAACTTTGCATAGGCCTTCCTCAGCCCATTTTGAGGCAATCCTCACTAGCGATATCCATCTAGATACTTCATTTAGGTTATATCTGCCTGTCAAATGTGTCTGGTCTCATATGACCACTCTTGCCAAGATTCCACCAGCTGTAAAAATCAGCTAAGGAGTTATTTAACAAAATTCAGGTTAAGTCAGTGAGCACATCAGACCACAAAACCGCTTCAGGCCCACTGAGCTCACCACTCTCTCGAAAGCTATAAAATAAAAAGCCCAGCCTGGCTCTCAAGTTAAATCAGTTTGATCTCTGGAGACATGCAGGAAAACCTGCTGTTTCCTACAATCAGTACACAAGCTGAAGAGCATATGTTTTTTTGCAGAAAAGCACAACTCCAATTCTACCATCTGTTATGGATCCACATCAGATTCTCTGCTCACGTTCTGCAGACCACACAGAAAGTCCTTGGTGTCAGCATTTCATCTGAACCCTTTTATCTCCCCATTATAAGAAACTCGTAGTTTGGCAGGATATATCAAGCAACAACAGATCTTAAGGGCATACACGGCAGAACCCACAGGAACGAACTCATGCCATATAGCGGAAATTTATCCCCTCGTGGATTTGAAGGGCCTCGTAGACTTCAACAGTGAAGGAAAGCTGGAGGAAGAGGCGTACCCCCCAGGGGATGATGATGGGTCTGCTATGGTCTGTCTGTTTCACAAAGAGGAACTTTCTTCATTAATTTCTTTTGCTTTGCGAGTCCTAAATATTGCAAAGGAGATGAGGGTCCTAGTTCTACAGAGGACTCAATTATGATGAGTTTACATAAGCCTTTTAGGTCCTTTCTTTTATATAGATTGGTTAAGGACTTGATTTCTTTAGAATGAGATTTTCCTGAAGACTGAGACTGAAGCTATATCCCCTTGCCTTCTAGGATAGGGAGAAACGGAGGGTTCCAAAAGTATGTGCGCTAGTATGCGCAGAAGTGAAGAGGACTATTATCTGGTGGGGGGGGGGGCACATGCCCATGACTCTGAAGGATGCTCAGAACAGGAAGCTAGTCTGTTCCAAGGTTTCTAGCATGGTGCTGCAGGTGGCAGCATGTAGCTGTACAATAGAATACAGGAAGGTTCCTTGGAAGGCTTCTCAGATAGAACTAGGGGCAGCTGTCAGATGCTTACTTTGATTTGTGCACATGTTGGTCAGGAGCTTGGCCTCTATTATGGCCAGATGTTTGTTGTGGCTGAGATTCTGGTCAGCAGATTTCATTTCCAAGTCTAATTTGACTAAGCTTCTATTCAAGGGGATTCTGTTGAAGAACTTGAGAAGATGGTTAAAGCCTTGGGGGAGTCCATATATCCAGAGGATAAGCCAAGAGGGTTGCCCCATCAGGTATCTTCCCAGAATAGTTTTGTGACTCAAGGAAGAATAAGTCCAGTTGCCTGGTTAAAGAGCTGGGCCTTTTAGTAGATTTCAGAACTTTTGGTCCTCCAGGAAAGGAAGTGAGTGCAGGAACACCCTTCCCGGATCAGAAGATTGGTGACCACTTAACAGGCTTTTACCACATATGGGTCCTCATCACTTCAGACCAGTGGGTCTTAAGTATAATCTGAGTCAGATATGTCTTGGAGTTTTCCTGTCCTATTTCAGACACTTTTATGGTTTCCCCTTGTCATTCCACAGTAAAGAAGGAAGCAGTCAGGATAACACTGTCTGTTTCTTTATAATGGGAGGTGGATCCCTGGTATCACAGGGGGACCAAGTTCTGTATTCAATTTATTTTGTGGTTTCCAAAAAGGGAGGGGACCTTCTTTCAGATTCTCAACTTGAAGCAAGACATCAAGATCCTGAATGTGCCTCATTTTAGGATAGAGATCTTGAAATCTGTTATAATGGCAGTGAGAAGGGGAATTTCTAACATACTTGGATCTGACGGAGGTGTATCAGCACATTCCCACAAAGGAAAGTCATCAGAAGAATTTTCATTTGGCTATGCTAGAGGTCATTTTCAGTTTTGAGCCCTTCCTTTGGCGCTAGCCACAGCATCAAGGACCTTTTCCAAAGTGATGGTTATAGTAGTGCCAGCCCTGAACCGGGAAGGAATTTTGCTTCATCCTTATCTCAATGACTGGTTAAATGGGGCTCAGGAAATTGAGGCACCTACAGCCAGCGTGCCTCAGTTGCAGGAATTGGGCTGGGTGGTGAATTTTACGAAAAGCAAGTTGCTACTCTTTCAGTCTCTGGAGTGTTTGGGAGCATGTTTTGACATGAAGCTAGGTTGCATTCAGTTAATGGAACAAAGCATCTAAAAATTGCAGTCAAGTGTGGTCCTTGTTGAGGGTCAGGAAACTTTAATTATGAAATTATCTGCAAGCGTTGGGTTCCATATTAGCAACCTTAAATCTGTTTCCCTGGATAAGAGCCCATATGAGACCATTGTCAAATGGCCTTGCTGTCCAGATGGGATTCTCAGTCCACAGGATTATGAGACCAGTATAGGCAAGGTTGTGTTTGGGTTAGCGGCTCGTAACCAAGAATTTGGAGAAGGGAGTGGAACTCAAAACTTCCTCTTTGGTTACTGTGATGATGGATGCCAGCTTGCTTAGTTTGGGAGCCCTTCGTCAAGCTCTTCTAGCTCAAGAATCTTGGATGACACAAGGAGCCTAAGTGGTCCATCAATCACTTTGAAACCAGTGCCATAAGATTGGCACTTCTTCAGTTTGTACCTCTCCTTTGCGGTCAGGCTGTCAGGAGTTTGTCAGACAATGCGATAGCAGTTGCATATGTAAACCACCAAGGGGAGAACCAAAAATTCTCAGGTGTCAAAAGAAGCAGGATCTCTGTTGATGTGGATGGAAAAGAATGAAAAGGTAACTTCCACATCTCACATAGCGAAGAACATAATGTATGCCACACTGGGTCAGACCAAGGGTCTATCGAGCCCAGTTTCCTGTTTCCAACAGTGGCCAATCCAAGTCACAAGTACCTGGAAAGGACCCCAGACATTAGATAGATCACAAGCTACTATTGCTTATTAATTATCATCATATCAGTTTATGGATTTATCCTCTAGGAACTTATCCAAACCTTTTTTAAACCCAGTTGCACTAACTGCTGTAACCACATACACTGGCAATGAATTCCAGAGCTTAACTATGCGCTGAGTGAAAAAGAATTCAATTTTTTTAAATGAACTTCTTGCTAACTTCATGGAGTGCCCACTGGTCCTTCTATTATCTGAGAGAGTAAATAACCGATTTATATTAATTTGTTCAAATCCTTTCATGATTTTATAGACCTGTATCATATCCCGCCTCAGTAGTCTTTTCTCCAAACTGAACACCCCATTTTATCTTTTCTGCAAGAAGGCTTGGTCAATGGGCTGTCTCTGAGCTCGCTTAAGGTCCAGGTGGCAGCATTGGGTTGTCATTGGGGCAAAATGGAGGGCTCTACTTCATCCAGATGTGGTCCGGTTCTTTCGGGGACTGAAGAATTTATGTCCACTGATGCGGAAAGTTTGTCCATCTTGGAATTTTAATCTGGTCCTTAGAGGGTTGTATGAGGCTCCTTTTGAACCAATTAGAAGAGCAACCCTTGAGGACTTGACTCTTAAAGTGGTTTTTCTGGTGGCTATATGTTCGGCTCGAAGAATTTCTGAGTTGCAGGCCTTGTCTTGCTGTGATCAATTTCTTCAGATTTTGAACTCGGGGATGTCATTGCGGACAGTACCTTCCTTTTTACCTAAGGTGGTGTCCATGTTTCACACAGATAATGGAGCTTCCAGCTTTTCCTGAGGTGGACGCCTTCGCTTCTCATGTGAGGGAGCTCAGATTGTTAGATGTGAGGAGAGCATTGTTGAGGTATCTCAAGGTGACTAATGACTTCAGATGGATCATCTTTGTTCTATGGAGCAGGCCAAAAAGTGTTTTGAAGGCATCTAAGACTACTATTGCATGATGGCTTAAGGAGGCTATTGGATCTGCTTACATTACTAAGGGTCATCCAGATACTTAGGGCTTGTGTGCTCATTCTATGCATTCTCATTTGTGAAAAGTGTTCGGCGAGCAGGACTCTCCAGGTCCCACCCTGAGTTAGGGAGCTTTTGATCATCCCAGGAGTCGGGACTGATCTGGGTATGTACAGGGAAAGGAAAATTGGTTCTTACCTGCTAATTTTCATTCCTGTAGCACCACAGATAAGGCCAGAACCTGCCCATTTAAGCGGATGACTCCCTCACCACCAATCTGTTCGTATAATATGTTTAATATGTATAATTAGTTTAAGAGAGTTTTTGACGTTCTGGATAGATTTTTTGGTTGCTTGGGTTTTCTTTTGGCTTGGGTACAGACTAATATTGAGGAACTGCAAGTGGCACACGTGGTTAAGTAGAAGTATCAGTATAACTTTCTCTTCACCTTCTGCTGGAAGGGAGGCAAAACCCAGGATTCTGGACAGATCTGTGGTACTACAGGAACGAAAATTAGCAGGTAAGAACCAATTTTCCTGTCCTTTTCATGGGCAGTAACTCAATACTGAATCCAGCACTGTGCGCTTGTAGTTGGATTTATTTTCCCCTAAATGCATCACTTTGCAGTTTTCACATTACATTTCATCTGATGTTCAGATGCCCAGTTTTCTAGTCTCATAAGAAGGTTCTGCAGTTTCTTACAATCTTCTGTTTTAACAACTTTGAATAGTTGTCATATGCAGATTTGGTTAGCTCACTTATTCCCTTTTCCAGATTACTTATGAATTTTTTAAACAGCACACATCTCTGTACTAATCCCTGTGGTACTCCATTAATGACGTTTCTCATTTAGAAAACTGATATTTTAGGACTACCCTATGTTTCCTGTCTTTTTTTTTTTTTTAATCTGTTACCAATTCACAATAGAACATTGCTTCTTATCCTATGACTTTTTAATTTCCTGAGGAGTCTGTCATGGGGGACTTTGTCAATGCTTTCTGAAAATCGAAATACACTATATCAACTGGTTCACCTTTATCTACTTTTGTTTACACCTTAAAAAAGAAAATCTAAACAAATTGGTAAAGGAAGACATTTGTTTGCTAAATCCAAGTTGACTTTTCCCCATTAAGCTATATATGGCCAGTGATTTTATTTTTAAAAATAGCTTCTATCATTTTGCCCAGCACCAATGCCAGTCTCACCAGTCTATAGTTTATTGAATCACCCCAGTGCTTTTTTTTTTTTTTTTTTTTTTAAATTTGCATCACATTAGCTTTCTTCTTGGCTTTATGTATTTTGGCAGTTCTAAATGATAGGCAGAGATCTACAGTAGATTTGTCATGATTTACAAACCTACTCAGCAATTAAGATCATCACAACGTGGTTTACTAGATGTGCCTTCCATCCGTCATGCCCATCTTGCTTTTACACGGGAAACTGCTTTCTCTGTAGTTGCTCCCTCTATCTGGAACTCTTTACCTTTCAAGGTTTGAATGCAGGAAAATCTGAAGAAATTTAGACTTTTCCTAAAAACGTCCTCCTTCAGTGCTCTTGATGCAAGGTCTGAATTTCTAAATGCTGGTAGTTTCTGTGTTTTAGGATTCTGACTGCTTTTTCTGTCCACTCCTACTTCACCCTTCCCATCTTGTTTCCTTCAGACAAGTGAAGAGGGGAACAGGATGAAAGGGGCTGTATTAGGGAATAGAGTGCCTTTTCTTTCATCTGCTCCAACCTCAGAAATGCCTCTTCCCCTCCTGTTGTCTGTAGGCTGTTTGCAAGGAGAGGGGCTGGAGCAAGAGCAGAGAGATAGTTGATACTAAAGGCAGGAACTCTGTAGCTCTCTTCACTTGATTGAATTAAGGAAAGTTGATTGTGCAGCAGATTGTCTATTATTTAGTAGCAAGCTAATTATGCAGTTTCTCTGGTAGCTGCACAGTTGTGGGAACCTAAAGGCTCACATAATGACATTAAATTACTTGCAACAAGTTTGCAATTTCATGTTTGAGTTCTTCTAGGACTTGGGGGGGGGAGGGGGAGATGCCATCCAGTCCTGGTGATTTGTTACTCTTTAATTTGAGGGTTTGATCTGTTAATATTCTTCATTATCACAGAGATTTATTTATTTATTTATTTATTTATTTAATTAAGGGTTTTTATATACTGCAGTACGTAAAGAAATACATCACCGCGGTTTACATTTAACAATAACTTAGCAACAGGCTTTACATTGACATTATTAATAGGTATTAAATAAACTAAATTCCATATAACAGTTTTGACGGAAAACAGGCTGAACAGACTGTAGACCATCCAATAAAGTATAACATACAATTAAAATATTGATGTAACTATTAAACCTTAACAAACCAACACAAAAACTAAATAGTATCTAAAACAATACCGGTTCTGAGTGTGGATACAATTTCTATATTGCACCGAAGACTCTGAGCAACCAAAACATTTGTTTTGGTTGCTCAGAGTTATCACCATTAAAGATTGTTTCAGGTCTGGGTATATTCCCAAAATCCTCTTCAGTAAAGACTAAAGCAAATAATTCATTCTTCTCTCTGCTTTTTCATTGTCTTCCATGAGCATCCCTTTTAACCCTTGATTATCTAGCAGCCCAGCTGATTTCCCTCTCAGACATTTTGCTTCAAATCTACTTGAAAACATTTATTAACTTTTTCCTCTCTGGCAAGCTGCTTCTCATTCTCTCTTGGCTTGTCTTATTACTGTTTTACATCTAACTTGATAGTGCTTATGCTTTTACCTATTTTCTTCATTTGGGTCTGTTTTCTATTTTTTGAACAATGCCCTTTTGGCTGGAATTGCCTCTTTCACCTAATCATTAAATCACACTGGCATTCATTTGGTCTCCCTTGAACCTTTTTTGTAGCATGGAATACAGTTTTTGTGGGCAAGCAGGAACAAAGCAGCTATACAAGTGGGTTATGTCATCTGATGGCGCAGAGAGCCTTTGTTTTGATCAGCCTAACCACCCAGCTGTCCAAGCCGACAACACTGCAGACTACTTACTTTTCAGTGGCGCTATTATATTCAGCACCAAAGTACCAGTATGTCTACACCAATACTTCAACTAGACAAAGGGATGCATCTATTTCAATCCATAGAGCCTCCACACACACCCCCCATTTTGGTACCAGAGTCTCATACCTCTTTAATTAAATCTCAACCTGTTATTTCACCTGTACCAGAACGTTACTCCTTTCTCAAAGCTGTGGACGGGTTTTGTTAAAAATTATATGACTGACATGCCATCTGTCTTGTTTAGACTCTTCCTCTTAGCTGGCCACACAGTTTTAATCTCTATATTTTATTCCCCCATGGCAGAAACAGTTTCCAGAAAAATCTTTTTTTCTTCAATACAAAAATCTAAGCCTTAATTCCCCAATTATTATATCTACCGTATTTTTCGCTCCATAAGACGCACTTTTTTTCCCCCAAAAGTGGGGAGAAAATGTCTGTGCGTCTTATGGAGCGAATGTAGCGTCTCTCCTTCTCGCGCGCCATCCCCTTCCTCCTTCCCCCAACTCAGCTCAATCAGCATGGCGGCGCAGGTCAAATGCACACCGCCCCCATGACCCTCTGGTGCATCTGGACAGATGCGAGAGAGATTGCCCGCGCAGACCATGGGCCCCGATGCTGTGTGTCGTCCTCCGCCGGCGGAGCTCGAGCTCCCTGCCGGTCTGCTGCTCCTGCGGCGTACCCCGCCGCAAGGGCCGGTGCAACACAGGCCAGACATCAGCCACCCGGACCACGTGGGCTACGGAGGCCCCTCCAGTTCAGACGGCTGGCATTTGACCTGCGCTGCGCCGGCCTTCGCAGCAAGATGCACTCCTGGAACAGCAGACCGCAGGGTGCTGTTTGAACTGGAGGAGCCTCCGTAGCCCATGCGGTTCTAACAGCTGATGTCTGACCTGCGCCACGCTGACCTTTGCAGTGAGATGCACCCCCGGGAACGGCGGACCAGCGGGGAGCTCGGGCTCTGCTGGAGGAGGACGATACATGGCATCGGGGTTTGTGGTAGGTGCAGGCCATTTCCTTCTCATTTGCTTGGATTGATTGGAGGGTCATGGGGGTGGTTTACTGCCTGGGATGGAGAATACATAACACAGACCTTTGCTTTTTTGGTTCTTTGTGTGTTTCAGTGATTTCTAATAAAATGTTTCTTGCATATGAAGCAATGTGGCTTTTCAGAACTGATTAGCAGTTTGACAGCTGAAATTAATGAAAAGCAAATAGAATTACTGATTAAGTGGCTACCTGTTGAAATATTAGGAGCAAATTGCTCTCCTAATCAATGAAATATAGCCCTAACTATTTATTATTGAACTTTGGAGCAGTCATGAAAGTTTAAAATAACTGGTGTGAGAGAGCTGTGTGTATAAGGGAGAGTCTGAGGGTGTGATTGTCTGTGGGTATGTGTATATGTGAGGGAGAGCCAGTGAGTTGAGTGGAGGAGAGAGCTAGTGAGTGTGAAAGAGCCTATGTGTGTATGTGAGGGAGAGAAAACCAGCAAGTGTGAGTACCTGTGTGCATGTTCTCTGCCTTACTATAAAAAACAAAACCAAAAAAATATCCCATGGACAGCCACCAGGGGGGAGCTCTGTACAGAGCCCCTCATGGGGACAGAATTTTATTTTTTCTTATTTTCCTCCTCTAAATCCTAGGTGCGTCTTATGGTCAGGTGCGTCTTATAGTGCGAAAAATACGGTAATTGTCAGAATAGAGATTACTCTTGCCATTCATATTCTTTTCAGTCCACTGAATGTTCTTTGGGGTTACCTTCACATACTTCTCCAGAACCTAAAAGAAGTAACACCCCACCTGAAAAATTACTTTTCCAGCTTTTTTGAAGATGATGTCTGACAATATTCCTTTTCAGATAAAAGAAAATTCTCAACAGACAGAGGAATTTTAAGGCGTTCTAAAATTCATTCAACTTCCAAAACAATTCAGAGCAGTTTGTCCACAAAGCTTTAAAAGATTACAATCTGGAAAACTCCATATTCAAAGTTTCCATTTGCCAAAAATATAGACATAAAATATAATTTCCTCATGATTATTAGTGGTAGCTATAAAGACACTGAAGGAATCAAGAATGTATTCTTTGACTCTCCCAATAAAAGAGTTAATATTGAATAATGCTATAAGAAAACAGCTATGCTACAAGCCAGATTTGCAGCTTGCCAGTTCCAAATGGTACAGTATTTATTCAGTGCCTTGCAAAAGGTAAGGGAGACCTCACAGTCTTTACAACAAAAGTATCAGGGTATTGTTAAGTCAAATCAATACAGATCAATCCCCTATTTTAATAGGGACACCTTGTTTCTCATGGAACTGCATCAGGAGGAACAGAGCAGATAGAAGAAGATATCTTCTTACATGCTGAAAAGGAAACACAAACTTATTTAGAACCAGATCAAACAGGCTACAATCGGCAATAAGAAATCAGAGTAACCACATACCCTATGATTCTATATGCTCACATCGATGTGACGCGGATGTGACAGATTTAAAAAAAAAAAAAATCAAAGCTGCTAATAAGAGAACATGCCCATACATCAAAGGAAGCTGAAGGACCAATTAAAGTGAACCCCGGGACCCAGAAAGTTTATGAATAAGAACATGTAAAAATACACAACCACTTAAAGATTAAATGAGTACGTAACCTATGGAAATTTCAAATCATCAATACTAAAAGGCAAAAAGATAAGGCAAAATATGATTAGCCAAAAAATAATTGGGCAGAAAAAGGCTTAACCGCTTGACTTTCAGATTCAAGCCACTGTGGGGGGGGGGGGGGGGGGGTAGCAAGTCCAATTCAAAAATCCAGCATCAATGTATTAGAAGGGTGAAAAAATGTCGCTGTGAGTGCGGCTGGACATTACCTCAATAGCAAAAAATTCAATATCTGAGATGGTGTGGGTGTTATCAGTCCAATGTTGGGGGGGGGGGGGGGGCGCGTCACTTTTTGAAAGGTGTATACATGAGCAGTACTTTGAAATTCCTTGTTTTAAGCATTTGGGTTGTTTTGCCAATGTATAACGTGTAACAGAGCATGAACAACATAAGATATAAACACACACACACACACATAGATAGATAGATATTTATTTATTTATTTATTTATTTATTTATTTATGTATTTATTTATTTATTTTTATATCACCCAGTAGAAAGACAATCTTTTTCCAAAGGTGGAATAATTTCCTATTGCCAGGATGTTGAAAGATGGCTAGAGAGTCCAAAAGAGTTAACAGTGGTCACAGGGAAAATGGCCTTTGGATACTATTTTGTCAGAGGAGTTACAAAATAGTTCTTTGGGTACTAGGAGATAACTGAGATTTTTCCCCTGATAGAATGCAATATGGGAATTTTCAAGAAAACTGTGTGGGGTTAGTACCATCCAATGGTTTGTAATAATCTTACATATCTCCCCAACCTTACTCAAATATGGTAGAACAAAACGTAACACTTTCTGTGGCTCCAATAAGTTGAGGCACAAATTGTAAATCATGGTTTATATATAAAGCTTGTTTGTAGACCCTTTTAATTATCCATAAGAGATATCCTCTCGATAGCTGCATACTATCATCATTTACTTTTGTCCAAGGTGCATTATTATTATGCTAAACTTTTGAGCCTTAATGCTTAAGCTTGTGCAGTAAGCGATATCCAAAACTTAAGACTAAAGATCCTGTTTGCTTTTTAACTAATGTTTTTTTTATCTTCTGTTCCCCCTGCACTTTTGTAATCTGTGTTTTGGTTTTTATGTTGTATGTAAGTTGTTAAGTTAGCCTCTGTGATAATGTTGTGCTATAACTCGCTTTGAGCTCACTCAGAAGAGCATGTAATAAATAATGATGATGATTTAGAAGGTTTACTTATAAATCATCATCCCCTTATATCTTAAGTTTATCAAGGGATTGTATCCTTTGAAACTTCTTACCCAATGGGACTTTAATATAGTTCTGTCTCAAATGATGAAACAACCATTTGAACCCTTGGGTACTACTAACAATAAGTGACTCACTGTAAACTTCAGTTTTTCATACCAGTCACATCAGAACACAGAATTGGTAAACTTTTAAATTCTGGTAGTGTATCATCTGTATAATCAGATTTTTCTCAATAGAATTATTCAAACTTCTTGCCTAAAGTGGTTTCTCAGTTCATTTTGAACCTGTCTATTAATCTTCCAATATTTTTTCCAAAGCCTTGTTCTTCCTTGGCTGAATAATCTCTTCATATTCTGGACTGCAGAAGGATCTTCCTGTTTTATCTGGAGAGAACAAAGCCTTTCAGAAAGTCTTCCAAGTTATTTCTTTCATATGATACAAACAAGGTTGTCCTGTCAAGAAACACACACTTTCATCTTGGCTTTTCCAGTGTATTTTTTTTCAATATATCTTTGAGGAAAACATTAAAAGTCAATAAAATAATCACAACACATCTGGTTTTCCAATTCCTCCTTCCATATACCTTTCCCCCTACTCAAACCTGCCCATCCCAGCTCCAGTGTCCAAAAAAACATTAACCAGTTAATAAAATAAAGCTATTACTCAAGAGTAATGTCAGTAAGGCAAGGAATGCTGTAAATGAGAGAAATAGATGGGAGAGGGAAGATTCTAAAATTCTCCTTACACATTGAGTATCTTAACTGGTCCAATAGTACCTTCACTAAGCCAGTCCTCCACAGCTGCCTCAAGTGGGAAAGTTGTTTTCATATGATCAGGTAAAGTCTGAAAGAACTTATACCAGATCCCCGTGAAAGCTACTTCTTTCTTCTAGGGAAACTTTTGATATTGAGCCATACTCCATCTGAAATAATTCTTATCTGCAATCTTCGCATAGTCAAAGCAGGATGAGACTTCTCAATCTGCTAAAATACATTATTTCACTATTAAGCAGGATTTTAGTAAAAATATAACATTATTGGTGTTAACGCTTTAATCTGCAGATTTAGCCCTCAAGATGCAAAAAGGACCTAGACCATTGTATATCTGATTTAAGAATATTACATTATCCAAGGACAAGCAGGATGATAGTCCTCACATATGGGTGACATCATCAGATGGAGCCCTGATACGGAAAACTTCTGTCAAAAGTTTCTAGAAACCTTTGGCTGGCACACTGAGCCTACTGAGCATGCCTAGCATGCCATGATATTCTCAGCCACAGGGGTCTCCCTTCAGTCTCTTTTTTTCCTCCTTGCTGTAAGCATAGCATATTAAGAGCTCTGGGAATTTTCCCTCACTTTTTCCTCAAGGGAAAGAAAATATTTTCAGTCACAAAAAAATTGTCATCGGGTCTCCCTTCGACATGAGTGCATTTTTTTGAGTCATTTTCGGTCGATTCCGGTCACCCTCACTAATGGTATCCACTAGTCATCGACCGTCACTCGGCCTAACTTTCCAAACATGGCTTCCGGATTCAAAAAATGTTCAGATTGTAAACGCACTATGTTGATTACCGACCCGCACAATGTTTGTGTTTAGTGCCTGTGATCAGGCCACAATGTCCGGGCTTTTCAACTTGTGCCCAGATGACACGAAAGGGCAGGTGTGCCCGATTGGACAAGATGGAGGAGTTATTTAATAAAATCACCCCATCGTCAACATCGTCTCCAAGAAGAATATCTCCCTCTGTTGCAAAACATCAAGGAGAAAAGAGGACCGGTGACCGTCCGTCACCGACCCCATCGGTGTCCTCCATAGCGTCTTCCTCGGCCTCTAAGGAACATCTAGAAAAAAGACACCATCGACACCGTTCCACTGATCCATCGGATGGAACGGCACAGCCATCGGCATCGAAGGACATCGAGCCGATGCCCAAGCAAGTATGGGTACTGGAACCAACACGCCCTTCCGTACCCGAGGAACCGAGGCGCTCTCCACCAGGATCGGTGTTAGAAACTGTGCCACCACGCTCAGTAGTGGAAGTGCCAGTAGCGCCAGTCTTACCTTCTCCTGTGACAGTGGACCCAGTCCCAGTTTCCAGGGAAGAGGTGACTTCCATGGTCCAGCAGGCCATCGTCGAGGCTTTTCAAAAATTTCAGCCTCCTTCCATACCACCATCGGTACAGATACCAATTCCGGCATCAACAGCGGATCTGTCGTTTTTCAGCCTTTGCTGAACAAAATCGACGCCTTGATTGGTATATTTCCTACACCGGTGCCTCCGGTGCAACCATCGACTCCATCGATGCCTACACATCCACCGGTGATTCCTTCCATTCTGATTCCGGGTTCATCGGAGGATGATGACAGGGACTCTTCTGTCCCGGGGCCATTGGGCCTTCATCATCCTCTAATACCGGCAAGACCATCGATGCCAGTAAAGGATCCTTTGATGCCAATGCATCCAGGCCCATCAGGTGATACCCGGCATCGGTTCCCATCGATTCCCCATCGATGCCTTCATTACCTCCTATGCTGCCAAAGCAAATTCCATCAACATGTGCTTCTAAAACAAAACATCATCTACAACAACCAGATGATCCTGAATCACCTTACCATCCTCAGTATACTCCTTGGAAGGACGTGGATACTGATACTGATTCGGAAGAACTACAGTCTGAGCCTTCTCCACCAGAAGAAAGGAGGAAGTCCCCTCCTGAAGACTTGTCATTCACAAAATTCATTAAGGAAATGTCAGACACAATTCCTTTCGAATTACTGACTGAGGAGGACACAAGACACAAGGCTCTAGAAGTCCTTCAATTCGTTGATGCACCAAAGGAGGTAATGGCAATACCAATCCACGAAGTCCTGTTGGAACTCCAGCATAGGTTGTAGGAGCATCCTTGCTCGGTACAAGCTGTAAATAGAAAAACAGATGCCACATACCTGGTGCAACATACCCCAGGTTTCCAAAAGCCCCAATTGCCTCATCACTCTGTAGTCGTCGAATCGGCTCAGAAAAAAGCCAGGAAACAGAAGCCACACTCTTCTACCAGGAAAAGAACAGAAGTTCTTAGATACCTTAGGGAGAAAAGTTTTTCAGGGATCCATGCTGGTATCTCGTATTGCAGCGTACCAGCTTTATATGACACAGTACCAAAGAAACTTGTGGAAGCAAGTTCAAGGTATTGCCAATGATCTCCCTCAGCAACAACAACTGGCTCTAAATACACTAATTGCAAAGGGGCTTGAATCTGGCAAACACGAGGTACGGGCAGCTTATGACTCGTTTGAAACATCTGCCTGCCTATCAGTATCGGGCATTAATGCAAAGAGGTGGGCTTGGCTTAAGGCCTCGGACTTCAGACAGGAAGTCCAAGAGAGACTGGCAGATATCCCTTGTACTGGAGAGAATCTCTTCGGAGAAAAAATTCAGGCTACCGTCTCTGTTGAAAGGTCACCACGAGACACTCAGCCAGCTCTCCAGACTACCATTGGATCAG
The DNA here is from genome assembly GCF_901001135.1 of Rhinatrema bivittatum. Lineage (NCBI taxonomy): Eukaryota > Metazoa > Chordata > Amphibia > Gymnophiona > Rhinatrematidae > Rhinatrema > Rhinatrema bivittatum. The sequence goes on along the minus strand of NC_042628.1, from coordinate 44,186,416 downwards.
CCATCCTCATTAAGAAAATAGACTAGAAGGGAAACCAGGAGACCCTTCTATAGGCCTAGAAGATACTACCCACCGGCTTCTACAGCACGTTCATACCATCCACAACAACCAAAACAGCACGTTCATACCATCCACGCCAACCAAAACAGCACGTTCATACCATCCACGCCAACCAGAACAGCAAAAAACCCAACTATCACCACAAACTGGTCCAGCAGCGGGTTTTTGAAGTCAATCAAGAGAACAGAAGCCTTTCCATCAACCCTATGCCCCACTTATCAGTAGGAGATCAACTCCATCATTTCAAACACCAGTGGAGTCTTATCACAAAGGACGAGTGAGTGTTAGCCATTCTAAATCGGGGATACCGTCTAAAGTTCAAAACAATACCACCACATTCTCCACCCATTTCTCTTTGGACAAGCATGGTCATCTCACCTTAACTCCAAGTAGAACTCTCTACTTTGCTGACTGCCAGGGCTATCGAACCAGTTTCCCGGTCTCAACAAGGAAAAGGGTTCTATTCCCGCTATTTCCTAATTCCAAAGAAAACAGGCGGCCTTTGCCCTATCTTAGACCTCCGCAATCTCAACAAATTTCTTCACAAAGAAAAATTTCGGATGGTATCTCTGGGAACCATCCTTCCATTGCTTCAACGGGGAGATTGGCTGTTCTCTAGATCTTCAAGACGCTTATGCACACATACCAATTTCCACACAACATCGCAAGTATCTACGATTCGTCGTGGGAAGAAATCATTACCAGTATCGAATCCTACCATTCGGACTAGCCTCTGCTCCTCGAGTATTCACAAAATGTCTAGCAGTGGTTGCTGCACATCTAAGAAAAAACAGCATTCATGTTTTTCCATACCTAGACGATTGGCTAATCAGAAGTCCATCCAGGCAGGGAGCTCTGTCTGCCTTAAAAAGCACAATAATACTATTACACTCCCTGGGATTTCTCAACTATCAAAAATCCCACATCGAGCTGTCTCAACTCCTCACATTCATCGGAGCAGACATCGACACCCCAGTGGCGAAAGCTTTTCTTCCAAACGACCGTGCCAACAATCTAGCACGTTTAGTGAACTCTATAACCCAATACCAGTTTGCATCTGCCCATCAACTTCTAGTGCTACTAGGACACATGGCCTCGACAGTACATGTTACCCCTATGGTGAAGTAAGCCATGAGAAGAACTCAATGGACTTTGAAATCTCAATGGCTACAAGCTTTCCAACCACTGTCGTACACAGTTCAAATCACCCACCAATTACGCCTATCACTCCACTGGTGGACAAATCAAACAGCCTTGAAAGCTGGTCTCCCATTCCAACAGTCAACTCAGCAAGTCATCCTGACCACAGATGCCTCCAACTTGGGATGGGGAGCTCACGTCAACAACCTACAAACACTAGGGACGTGGACTACACTCGAAATGAAGCGTCAAATAAACTTCTTAGGACTTCGAGTGATGCAATATGCCCTTTATGCCTTCAAAGACTGCCTCTCAAACAAGAATGTGCTGATGCAGATGGACAAGACAGTAGCAATGTGGTACATAAACAGGGAGGCACAGGCTCTTATCTGCTCTGCCAGGAAGTGGTGCAGATTTGGGCTTGGGCTCTAGAGCACTCCATGCATCTCTGAGCAACTTATCTGGCAGGCATACAAAACTTCCTAGCAGACGATCTTGGTCGACATTTCCATCACCACGAATGGTCTCTGGATCCACGTGTAGCGAGCAAAGTTTTTCAGCGCTGGGGTCGCCTAACCATAGATCTCTTTGCGTCCAAACTGAACCACAAAGTGGAAAAGTTCTGCTCCCTCCACAGTCGTCGACAAGCATTCCCCAGGGACGCCTTTGCTCGCCCCTGGAACACAGGACTTCTATATGCGTATCCTCCAATTCCGCTCATAACCAAAACTCTCGTGAAGGTACAACAGGACAGAGGAACAATGATCCTTATAGGTCCATACTGGCCTCGACAAGTATGGTCTCTCATACTCCTCGACCTCTTGATCAGAGAGCCAATTCGCCTGGGCACAGTGCCCACTCTTGTAACTCAGAATCAGGGCGTTGCGTCATCCCAACCTGACAACTCCTTCCGTGACAGCTTGGATGATGAAAGCTTAATTGTGCAACCACTTAATCTTTCAACACAAGTCTCTAAAGTTCTCGTAGCTTCACGAAAGCCTTCCACACGTAAATCTTACCACTTTAAGTGGACTAGATTTACCAAGTGGTGCAAACAAAAAGGTTTTGACCCTTTCTCTTGCCCCACTCCTCCTTTATTAGATTACCTATGCCACCTTTTGGATTCTGGTCTCCAGACATCCTCTGTAAAGGGTACACCTAAGTGCCTTAGCGGCATACCACAAGGGCATAGGGGATGCGCCAATAACAGCACAACCCCTAGTAAGTCTGTTTATGAGAGGCTTACTTCATCTTAAGCCTCCCATTCGACCACCGGTCACTGAATGGGACCTAAATATAGTACTGACGAGACTCATGCGGTCACCGTTCGAGCCTCTACATTCCTGTGATGAAACATTTCTTACATAGAAAGTATTTTTCTTAGTAGCCATTACATCGGCTAGGAGGGTCAGTGAGTTGCTAGCTCTCATCACATACTCACCCTATACAAGGTTCCTTCATGACAGAGTAGTCCTTCGCACTCACCCCAAATTCCTACCAAAAGTAGTAACTGATTTTCACATCAATCAGTCAATAGTCTTGCCTACTTTCTTTCCAAGACCTCACTCTCACCAGGGAGAGAGAATCTTACACACCTTAGACTATAAATGTGCGCTAGCTTTTTACCTGAACCGCACGGCGGTCCACAGGAAATCCACCCAACTCTTTGTTTCTTTTGACAAAAATAAACCAGAAGTTGCGGTAGGAAAACACTCTCTCCAACTGGCTAGCAGACTGTATCGAATTCTGTTATGAAAAAGCAAAAATTCCTCTCAGGGGCGAGTAAAAGCACACTCAGTAAGGGCTATGTCTACATCAGTAGCACACTATCGTTCAGTACCCATTCTTGACATATGTAAAGATGCAACATGGAGTTCCGTTCACACTTTTGCAGCTCATTATTGTTTGGACAAAGGAGGTCGACAAGATTCAGCCTTTGGACAATCTGTCTTAAAGAACATATTTCCAGTATAACACCAACTCCTTCTACATCCATTCTACTGTGATTTCAGGCTGCCTCATTTTTCCAGCAGTACACCATTAGTTGTGCTTGTTGCACAAGTTTTATGCTGTTGGTATAATGTAAGAATGACTCAGCCTGTAGCTTGCTAATCACCCATATTGAGGACTTTCATCCTGCTTGTCCTGGTATAAAGCAAAATTGCTTACCTTGTAATAGGTGTTATCCCAGGACAGCAGGATGTAGTCCTCACGAATCCCACCCACCACCCCGCAGAGTTGGGTCAGATACGTTTTATTATTTTATTTTTTTAGCTCACGCATACCGCTACAAACGAGATTGAAGAGAGACCCCTGTGGCTGAGAATATCATGGCATGCTGGGCATGCTCAGTAGACTCAGTGTGCCAGCCAAAAGTTTCTAGAAACTTTTGACAGAAGTTTTCCGTATCAGGGCTCCATCTGATGATGTCACCCATGTGTGAGGACTACATCCTTCTGTCCTGGGATAACACCTATTACAAGGTAAGCAATTTTGCTTATTTCTTTTCTCACTTCTTCCCAAAGCCCACATATCTGTGGACATGTCCACAAGCTATGAAATAGCGTAGCTTGAACAAACCCACATTTCAGACATACATTGGACTCTATTAACTCCATTTTTTGTTCTCGTATAGGAGAAAAATCAATACAATGAAATATTCTTAACTGCATCTCCCTTAAATTTACATTAACAGGCATTTTATAAATCAAGTCATGGCAACCCTGGATCATATCTTCATCTGATTTGCCTCCCACATCTTATTTATTTGTCTGTTTTTGTATACTGTCATTCGGTGTAGCCATCACAACGGTTTAACAAATTGAAGTACAAATAAAACAAAGCATAATAAAAATAAAGTACAATAACGTTCAAGATAAAAATTAAAATCTAATTACATATTAAAAGAAAATAAATATTAAAAACATATACAAGAATAAAGTCTTGGGCTGTTAAAGTAGAAAGGGTAAGGGGTGGGACGGTTATTATGAATCTTGATATGCCTTTGTAAAAAGCATATGCACTTACCCATTCCACTTACCCATCAGACTTTCGAAAATCTTGTAATCTTCTTTCTGCTGCAAAACTTTATAAAGGTTAGAAAGTGACCCTTGTCGTAAAGTAAATAACCACAGTAGTGTATTAAAAGAGGGACTGATCATGTCCCCATCTGCTCTATCTGCATATTCTTGAAAATGTGCATGTATTTGACCATAAAAGAGAAAATGTACCGTATTTTTCGCTCCATAAGACGCACTTTTTTCCCCCAAAAGTGGGGGGAAAATGTATGTGCGTCTTATGGAGCGAATATAAAAAAAAAAAACCAAACAAAAATCTAACAACCCCCCCCCCCCCCCGACTCCCCCAAGACCTGCCGACAATTTCCTACAACCCCCCACCCTCCTGACCCCCCCCAAGACCTGCCGACTTAATTTCCTACAACCCCCCCCCCCCCCCCCCCCCCCCCCCAGACCTGCCAAACGTCCCTGGTGGTCCAGCGGGGGTCCAGGAGCGGTCCGGGAACGATTTCCTGGGCGTGAGCTGTCGGCTGCCAGTAAACAAAATGGCGCCGACGGCCCTTTGCCCTCACTATGTCACTGGGACCGACCGCTGCTATTGGTCGGTCTCAGTGACATAGTGAGGGCAAAGGGCTGTCGGTGCCATTTTGATTACTGGCAGCCGACGGCCCAAGCCCAGGACACCGCTCCTGGACCCCCGCTGGACCACCAGGGACGTTTGGCAGGTCTTGGGGGGGGTCAGGAGGGTGGGGGGTTGTAGGAAATTAAGTCGGCAGGTCTTGGGGGGTCAGGTGGGGGTTGTTAATTTAAAGGGTTGGGATGGGGGGTTTTTTGGGGGGGAGGGGTTCCCAGAGAAAGAAAAGTTTTCTGATCTGGGGAGTGGACCGAAATGGCCCTCCCCAGACCCGAAAACAAAATGGGGAGAAAAAAAAAAGCTATGCACTCCCCTAATTTGCTCCATAAGACGCCCAGACGCAGAGCCGGTTTAGCACAATTTTTTTTTTTTTTTAAATTTTCCCCATCTGAATCCTAGGTGCGTCTTATGGTCAGGTGCGTCTTATGGAGCGAAAAATACGGTATATGTTGAAAACCTGGATTGGGCTCCCACAATCCAGTGGGAGCACTGAGAGGAGAGGATCACCTTGCTGGTAGCTGGAAAGAATCAGTAAATATTGCTTGGAGAAATTTTTAAAACTTAAAAGTATTGGGGAGAACTAAACTCTTGGGGTATATTATTTAGTGTGTTAATAGGTAGTCAGGCAACAAACAGAAGTTTGTGTGTTTGTATTTCCCAACTCTCCCACCCCTAGCTCATCCTTTAATTTATAGGCAGGTGTCACTTTCACACTTTAAAAAACAAAAAAAAAATTAATAAAAACCAGCCTTTTAACTTAAACTGAGAAATTCCCCATACCTTATCAGAAATTTGATCATTCTCTTGTAGGTTACTACCAGATATATAGTAAATACACTAATACATTTAAAGGACCCTAATTGTATTCAATTCTACACCCATAGCAACCTAAAACTTAACTAGGAACTAAACAAATTTAAGATGAAGGCAGCAGTCCCGCAGCAAGAGGAGCAGGGGGGACTCCCAGTCTTATATATCGAGTGTCACATGTATGATTTTTTTACCCACCGGTGAGAAGTTGTACGTGTGCATGCAGTGCAAAGAGCCCCTGTGTCTCAGAGAACAAGTCCAATTTCTGGAGGCTAGAGTGGCAGACTGGAGGAGCTGAGGCAGACGTACATACATGAGACCTTCAGGGACATAGTAGCAAAGTCCCAACTCATCTGGCATCCCTGGTGCTGCCTTGGAGGAAGAAGGTTTCATGATCGGAGATCACCAACCTGGTGCAGCAGGAAATAATCCTGTAGCAAGGATCCACTCTCCAGGTGGTGCATTGTCCTCTCACACTGATTATGTCTCTCCCAGGGCTTCTGCCAAAGAGGGAAGGGTCAGGTTAGCAGTCATAGTGGGTAATTTGATTATTAGGAATCAATCAAGTTGCCATGTTCTATATAAACAAGCAGAGGAACAGGATATTGCCTGCTCTGCAAAGAGTCCATAGATATATGGAACTGGGCAACCAAAAGGAAAATGCAGATCTCGGCAATCTTCCTACCAAAAAAAACCAATATAATAGCCGACAGATTGAGCTGTCAGTTACGACGACAGGAATGGTAACTTAACAATCTTATACTACAAGACCTTGGGGCACATCGGCCGTAGACCTGTTTCACCTAGATAGGATTTTAGACAGTGCTGGGGAGGAGCCAGCTGTTGTGGTACATGTGGCCACCAGCGACATAGGAAAAAGTGGGAGGGAGGTTTTGGAAGCCAAATTTAGGCTCTTAAGAGGAAAGCTGAAATCCAGAACCTCCAGGATAGCATTCTCTGAAATGCTTCCTGTTCCATACACAGGTCCCCTGAGACAGGCAGAGCTCCAGAGTCTCAATGCGTGGATGAAACAATGGTGCAAAGAAGAGGGATTCAGTTTTGTAAGGAACTGGGGAACCTTTTGGGGAAGGGGGAGTATTTTCCTAAGTGCCTATAATTAAAAACTCACCTGAGTTAAAAGATTCCAATTTATCCCTGATAACTGAAAAGCAGAATTTTAATTCAAACAAAAAACACACTTTAAAATGTTTGTATGCTAATGCCAAAAGTCTAAGAAGTAAGATGGGAGAATTATTGTATAGCAGTGTCTGATAACAGACTTAATTGGCATCTCGGAGACATGGTGGAAAGAGGATAACCATAAGAACATGCCATACTGGGTCAGACCAAGGGTCCATCAAGCCCAGCATCCTGTTTCCAACAGTGGCCAATCCAGGCCATAAGAACCGGGCAAGTACCCAAAAACTAAGTCTGTTCCATGTTACCGTTGCTAGTAATAGTGGTGCTTATTATCTAAGTCAGCTTAATTAATAGCAGGTAATGGACTTCTCCTCCAAGAACTTATCCAATCCTTTTTTAAACACAGCTATTTCAACTGCACCAACCACATCTTCTGGCAACAAATTCCAGAGTTTAATTGTGCGTTGAGTAAAAAAGAACTTTCTCCGATTAGTTTTAAGTGTGCCACATGCTAACTTCATGGAGTGCCCCTAGTCTTTCTATTATCCGAAAGAGTAAAAAACCGATTCACATCTACCCATTCTAGACCTCTCATGATTTTAAACACCTCTCTCATATCCCCCCTCAACCGTCTCTTCTCCAAGCTGAAAAGTCCTAACCTCTTTAGTCTTTCCTCATAGGGGAGCTGTTCCATTCCCTTTATCATTTTGGTCGCCCTTCTCTGTACCTTCTCCATCGCAATTATATCTTTTTTGAGATGCGGCGACCAGAATTGTACACAGTATTCAAGGTGCGGTTTCAAAATGGAGCGATACAGAGGCATTATGACATTTTCCGTTTTATTCACCATTCCCTTTCTAATAATTCCCAACTTTGTTTGCTTTTTTGACTGCCGCAGCACACTAAACTGACAATTTCAATGTGTTATCCACTATGACGCCTAGATCTCTTTCTTGGATAGTAGCACCTAATAAGGAACCTAACATTGTGTAACTATAGCATGGGTTATTTTTCCCTATATGCATCACCTTGCACTTGTCCACATTAACTTTCATCTGCCATTTTGATGCCCAATTTTCCAGCCTCACAAGGTCTTCCTGCAATTTTATTTATTTTTATTTTATTTATTTATTTAGTTTTATATACCGACAACCGTTTGCACATCGTGCCGGTTTACAGATAACTTACAACCAGATTATATGTAGGCAAAGCCTTTACAAGGAACAGTATGTAACATAAACATAGTAACAGAGTAATAACTAGGTAACTAGGGGAGGGAGGGGTGGGGATGATCGATTTATCACAATCAATTTATCACAATCTGCTTGCTATATCGGAGTACAAATTATATCGCAATGACAGAAAGGAGCATCTTGGTGGCAGGGTATCACTTTATGTCCATGATTGCATAGAGTCCAAAAGGATAAAGATCCAGAATGAAACTAAATGTACAATTGAATCTTTATGGGTAGAAATTCCTTGTGTGTTTGGGAAGAGAATAGTGATAGGTGAATACTACTGTCTACTTGGCCAAAATGGTGAGACGGACAGTGAAATGCTAAGAGAAATTAGGGAAGCTAACCAAACTAGTAGTGTATAATAATGGGAGATTTCAATTACCCCAATATTAACTGGATAAGTGAAACATCAAGGCATGCTAGAGAGAGAAAGTTCCTGGATGGAATAAAAGACAGTTTTATGGAGCAATTGGTTCAGAAACAGGCGAGAGAGGGAGCAATTTTAAATCGGATTCTCAGTGGAGCGCAGGATTTGGTGAGAGAAGTAATGGTGGTGGGGCCTCTTTGCAATAGTGGTCATAATATGATCAAATTTGAATTAATGACTGGAAGGGGGACAGTATGTAAATCCACGGCTCTAGCGCTAACCTTTCAAAAGGGAAACTTTGATAAAATGAGAAAAATAGTTAGAAAAAAAAAACTGAAAGGTGCAGCTACAAAGGTAAAAGGTGTACAACAGGTGTGGACATTGTTTTCAAAAAAAAAAATACTAGAAGCACAGACCAGATGTATTCCAGGCATTAAGAAAGGTGGAAGGAAAGCAAAACGATTACCTGCATGGTTAAAAGGTGAGGTGAGAAGAGATCACGTGATGTGGTGAGCGGGGTCGGTCGTGTCTGATTTCGCTCCGGACGGCTCATCCAGCCTCTAGCCTCCTCGAACCGGCAAACACCCCAGAAGCTGACTTGTAAGCAGTGGATCTGGACCCCCACATGTCCATAACCTCTTTTATGTCAAAATCGCCGTCAAATATGGCACCTAAATTGGCGAAAAGGGACAAAGATCACCCTAGGGGCCCAGATCCTAAAATGGCGCCCGGCACACCAAATTCTGCGCCTGGCGAAATTTCACCGCCGAATACTTTTTCTCCCGCTATGGTGCAGGCAATTAAAGAAGCGGTGCTAGCGGCTCTGGAGGGCAAGTTAACAGGGATATCAGACCACCTCACTGAGCTACGCGACTCTCTTCAAGAATATACGCCACGTCTGACTCAAGTCGAGGAACGGACGTCCTCCCTTGAGGACACGGTCACGGACCTGCAAAGGAAAGTGTCGACGCTCGAAAATCAACTGCAGGAACAAACCGATAAATCTGAGGATCTGGAAAATCGTGCCAGACGATCGAATATTCGTTTCCTAGGCATTCCGGAGACCCTGGAGGACAGTGCCCTGCGCCCTACTTTACTAACATGGCTGCCGGAGGCTCTGGGCCTTCCGGAGTTACAGGGCTCCCTGGAAATAGAGCGCGTACACAGAATTGGCATACGGGTCCCAGCTTCAACCTCGCCCACGCGTTGTCATCGCAAAAATTTTAAATTACCGTCATGAGCTTCTTATGCAAACAGCGAGGAAGAATGGAAATTTGAAGCTTCAGGGCGTTCCCGTGCGTCTGGCACCTGATTATTCGGCAAAAGTCGCTGCACAACGGAGGGCCTTCGCATCCACTTGTGGCACGCTCATTGATAAAAACATACGTTTTATAATGCAGTTCCCAGCAAAGCTCCGCATCAACTATGATAGTAAATGGCAAACCTATAATAGCGTGGAAGACGCTACTAAGTTTCTGGATTCCTTAAACAAGTGACTTAAAGTGTGACCAGGATCTTCCTGGGGTTTGAATACCTTTGTTTATTCTCTTATATATGGTGGGGGCTGGAGGCTGGCGCTGAGCCGCACGAACACTCATTTTTGATCTCTGTTTTACCATAAGGGACTAGATGGTCTCTTTGGGTATGAGTGAGGGTTGCTGGGGTTGGGTGGGTGAGGGAGGGAGGGGCGTTGGTAACAAACAGTGTGTGGGATTGTGTGGGATTTATAATTTGCTCTGCCTTTCAACGGTGCTCTGTTTGTCAGGATACAGCTGGGCATGGGGAGACCTGGTTAGCTGGGAGCCGGTCTCCTTCTCTATATATGTAACGCTTCATTATTTTTTCATCAGTAAGGACGATCATGGGGAGTAACTGTAGAATAATATCATGGAATGTGGATGGTATGGGAACCCCTGTTAAGCGGAAAAAAGTTTTTCAACATTTGCAGAGACTACGCGTTAATATTGCCTGCCTGCAGGAGACGCATCTCTCAGATCTTGAAAGTAAAAAATTGTGCAGGGAGTGGGCCTCTGCTTGTTTCTTTTCCGCGGCCAAAGGCAAGAAAGGTGGAGTTGCCATTTTAGTACATAAAAATACCCCCTTTACTTTCCAACAAGAATATAAAGATGCAGAGGGCAGATTTATTCTGTTGATGGGTACTTTAGCAGGGAAAGAGGTGACTATTTGCAACCTTTATGCCCCCAATGTCTATGACTCCGGGTTTATTAATCAGGTGTATACTCTCCTTTTGACCAAAAGCAAGGGAGAGCTATTATTAGTTGGAGACTTTAACAGCGTTATGAATAGTGCTTTGGATAAGTCCCATTTACCCAGCAGTTACCGATTGCACTCGGGATCTAATGTCCAACAATTGTGCCAAAAACTAAATCTTATCGATGTCTGGCGTACCTTAAATCCTGAAGTTAGGGAGTATACCCATGTCTCAAGGGCGCATGCTACTATGTCCCGCATTGACTATGTTCTTATCACCACCGCACTTTTTCCTCGTATTGCGGATGCGGATGTGGGCTCTATTGTAATAGCTGACCACGCACCCATTTGGGTGGACCTGAGGTTATCTGCCCAGCATTCAGGTCATAAGTTTTGGCGGTTCCCTGGTCAGCTAATGGAAGATAAAGAGTTTCATAGTTATTTAAACAAAAAATGGGACGATTTTGCCAAAAACAATGCTCAACATAGCAGCGACCCTTCATTATTCTGGGAGGCAAGTAAAGCTGTTCTCCGAGGGGAAGTGATAGCCTACACGGCTTTAAAAAGGAATAAATTAAATGCAACCATCCTAAAATTAGACTCCGAACTTAAGGATGCGAAGCGATCCTGGCTATGGCGCCCACAGCATCTAATACAGCACATTACAGAGCTTGCCTTAGTGCCCTAAATGCTCATTTACATGTCCGAGCTCAACGTTCTCTGCAGGCTTCAGAGCATTTCTTTTTTCGATATGGAAATAAATCAAGCAGGTTGTTGGCCCGTTTAGTAGCCATCAAGAGAAAGAGGACTTTCATTGGCAGTCTTACTTCTCAGGCGGGAGTCACTTCTCACACGAGCACAGATATTTGTGAAAATTTTCGTCTATTTTATGAGCGTTTGTACAGTGAAGATAGACTAGGGGGGTCGGCTGAAGAAAATTCATTTTTTGAGAATCTAAGGTTACCCCAGGTCACACCGATACAAAGAGAGTTTCTGAGTAGGCCGATATCGGTGGGTGAGGTGCAGGGCGTAATTAAAGCGTGTAAGAACCACAAAGCCCCAGGTCCCGATGGCCTTTCCTCTGAGTATTACAAGATATTGAGTTCCTCCCTTGCTAACGACATGGTATCCTTTTTTAACCATGCATGGGATATCCAGCGGTTTCCTGGTCAGTTCAATTTAGCGTACATCACAGTGTTACCTAAACCAGGTAAAGATCCGCTACAGGCATCGTCCTACCGTCCAATTTCCCTTTTAAATGAGGACCTTAAGATATATGCCTGCATTTTGGCTATCCGAATGAATTCGGTCCTACCTGAAATAATATCTTCTCATCAGGCGGGCTTTGTGAGTGGTAGGAATGCAGGGGCCCATGTCATCAGGCTTATCTCTGCCATTGAATCCTCCCATTATGCTCATATTGAAGCGATGGCGGTGGGGTTTGATTCCGAGAAGGCCTTTGACCGGGTCTCCTGGGAATATATGTTCTCGGTATTACACAGATTTGGGCTTCCGGAACGCCTCATCGCGGCTATTTCTATCCTTTACACTGACCCGATATCACAGATCGTGGTAAATGACTCCTTATCCAAGGGGTTTAAGATTCATAGAGGGGTGCGGCAGGGATGTCCTCTGTCGCCCATATTGTATATTTTATCTCTGGACCCCCTACTCCGTAAATTGGAGGAATCCCCAAACATACAAGGGCTGGTGCATAAACAGCACTCTTTCAGGGTGGCTGCATTCGCCGACGACATGCTGGTCTTTCTTTGTAATCCGATTGCGTCTCTACCGCATGTGCTGCGCATCCAGTCCACTTTTGGACAGTTTGCTGGTCTAAAAGTGAATGTGGAAAAGTGCTAGATGTGCTGGGTACGTTAAGAATAAACTGGCCGGGTGTGTTTCCGCTCCGTTGGGTGGAAACCTCTCTAAAGTATTTGGGGGTTCACATCCCGGCCCTCCCTAGCCACTTGTATGTTTTAAATGTCTCCCCATTGAAACAGAAATTGCTCAGGAACCTCTCCTCTTGGCAGGGCCTGCCATTATCATTGTCTGGAAAAATTTTATTATTGAAAATGATGGAAATTTCAAAATGGCTGTATCTGTTTCATATGTTGCCCATTTGGGTAAAGAAAAGGGACATTTCTGAGATAAACAAAGGTATTACATCCTATCTATGGAATGGCAAGAGAGCTCGTATCCCACTCCGGGTACTTATGGCCCCTAAACAGGAAGGTGGCCTTAACTGTCCAAATTTAGAAAATTACAATCATGCCAGCCTCCTTCGACATGTTAAAGATTGGGTTTGCGACCTCTCGTCCTATTCACCGGTGGACCTTTATAAGAACTGGTTCTCCCCACACGCTCCTGGAGCCGTCCTGCAGCTTCAAGATGACCAACTTCCCACCTATATTGTACGCAGTGTAGTGGTGCGACCTATTAGACTGGCCTGGAAACATTTATGTCACAAAATGACCATTTCTACGGGGCCTCATGCGTGTCTACCTATTCGAGGATGCTTGCTGTTTCCACCAGGTATGACTTTCTTACTCTTCTACCGTTGGTATCACCTTGGTCTGAAATTCATACACCAGCTTCTTGTTGACAATGTGGAACCTATGAGACTTCTCAGCTTCACTGACTTACAAACTCGATACCAGTTACCTACTGGGGATTTCTTTGGGTACTTACAAATTCGGCATTTCTTGCATCATCAACAAGGACTCAACCCCGAATTTTTCCGTCACCACGCAGCGGTGCGTTCCTTTTTATTGGGCGATGATGGCAAACGCAGTTCCTGTGCTCAATTCTATGCTGCTCTTGCAAACCTTGACCCGCGGACTGCTCTGGAATCAGTTGCGAACAGATGGAACCGGACGTTTCCGCTAGCCATTGACCGGCTAACCCTAAAAAACTGTTTCAAACGAATACCTGGCTCGGTTGAAAATGTCTTATTGCGGGATAAGGCTTATAAATTTTACCACCAGGCCTACTATTCCCAAAAGCAGGCCTTTTATATGGGCGTGACCAACAACAAGACCTGTGATAAATGTGGACATCAGAACCCAGACTTTTGTCATGGTTTTTGGGAGTGTCCCAAGATACAGCTCTTCTGGGGCCATTTACAACAGCTGCTTCAGGGACTATGGAGATGTGCCCTACCTCTGAATCCGAGTGTTTGGTTGCTGGGCGAGATTCCTGAGCGGATCATGACTCCCACTGTCGAACAATTATTATTTTTTGCCAAGGTCTGTTTAATAGCCAGGGAAGCCATTCTAGCCCAATGGACGGTTTCCACGCCATCGTACCATCTGCTCTGGCAGGGGAAATTTCACAAATTGCTCCACTGGGAACTGCTTACAGCGAAGCAAAAATCGGCCGTGCACTCTGCTAAGATATGGAGAATCTGGGAGCCATATGTGAATCAGCTCTCTCCTGCGGAGAAAAACTTGCTTACTTTATAATGCCTTTTATTTTTTTATTTCCTTATTTGTTTTTTACTTTATATTCAGCTGTATACTTTGTGCCACTATGCTAAGCACCTTGTAGGTACCAGATGTTACTGACGCTCACTGGGGGGGGTAGGGGAGGGGTTGTTTTTTTGCTGGGGGGAAATAAAGTTACAAAATTTACAGTTAACAGTTGAGAAGATGGCGAATATTGGAGCTCAACCGGGGTTTCACTCAGTTTGACACCAGCAGATGACAAATAGCAGTTCCTTCCCGGGTTGCGCTATGTTATTACATACAGTGTATATTGCTCATAGCTGTTTTTTGTTTTTTTTTTTTAATTTACTGTGAGTATTGTTCATCATTACTGTTGGAAGTGAATTTGTTGTATACCAACTGTTTACTGAATAAAAATTATTATTCAAAAAAAAAAGGTGAGGTGAAAGAGGCTATTTTAGCCAAAAGATCTTCATTCAAAAATTGGAAGAAGGATCCTTCAGAATAGGATAAAGCATAAGCATTGGCAAGTTAAATGTAAGACATTGATAAGACAGGCTAAGAGAAAATTTGAAAAGAAGTTTTCATGGGTGATGATTCTGATCAACTGAACCAAATCACGGTGAACCTGGAAGATTTGGTAGGCCTGTTTGACAAACTGAACAGTAGTAAATTACCTGGACCGGATGGTACACACCCTAGGGTTCTGAAAGAACTAAAAAATGAAATTTCAGATCTGTTAGTAAAAATTTGTAACCTATCATTAAAATCATCCAATGTACCTGAAGAATGGAAGATGGCCAATGTAACCCCTATATTTAGAAAGGGATCCAGGGGTGATCTGGGAAGCTATAGACCAGGTGAACCTGACTTCAGTGCTGGGAAAAATCGTGGAAACTGTTGTAAAGAATAAAATCACAAAACATTTAGATAGACATGGTTTGATGGGACACAGCCAACATGGATTTACCCAAGGGAAGCCTTGCCTCACAAATCTCCTACATCTTTTTGAAGGGATGAATAAACATGTGGACAAAGGTGAACCAGTAGATGTGGTGCATTTGGATTTTCAGAAGGCGTTCGACAAAGTCCCACATAAGAGGCTTCTAAGAAAACTATAAAGTCATAGGATAGAAGATGTCCTTTTGTGGATTGCAAGTTGTTTAAAAGACAGGAAACAGACTAGGATTAAATGGTCAGTTTTCAGAGTGGAAAAAGTTAAACAGTGGCGTGCCTCAGGGATCTGTACTTGGACCACTGCTTTTTAATATATTTATAAATGATCTGGAAAGTGGTGCAATGAGTGAGTGATCAAATATGCAGATGACACAAAATTATGCAGAGTAGTTAAATCTCAAGCAGATTGTGATGAATTGCTGGAGAACCTTTTGAAACTGGAAAATTGGGCTTCCAAATGGCAGGTGACATTTAACGTGGACAAGTACAAAGTGATGCATATAGGGAGAAATAATCCTTGCTGTAATTATACAATGTTAGGTTCTATCTTGGGAGCCACCCAGGAAAGAGATCTAAGCGCCATAGTGGATAATACATTGAAATTGTTGGCCCAGTGTGCTGAGGGGATCAAAAAAGACTAGGGGGGCACTCCATGAAGTTAGCATGGGGCACTTTTGAAACTAATCGGAGAAAGTTCTTTTTTACTCAACACACAATTAAACTCTGGAATTTGTTGCCAGAGGATGTGGTTAGTGCAGTTAGTATAGCTGTGTTTAAAAAAGGATTGGATAAGTTCTTGGAGGAGAAGTCCATTACCTGCTATTAAGTTCACTTAGAGAATAGCCACTGCCATTAGCAATGGTAACATGGAATAGACTTAATTTTTTGGTACTTGCCAGGTTCTTATGGCCTGGATTGGCCACTGTTGGAAACAGGATGCTGGGCTTGATGGACCCTTGATCTGACCCAGTATGGCATTTTCTTATGTTCTTATTCCAGTTCCCCACTGGGGAAAGATCATAAACTCCTAGACCGTTTCGGCAAAAGAGCATTCCAGAGTGCATTGTTTGTGCATGCATTGCCATTCATCAGTTCTGCATGGTAAAATACATTCATGATTGTCTCCAGAAGCTGAAAACCTTACTCTACCTACTTCAGAATGGAATACCCTCCCTCAATGTTAGAAATTATTAGGAAGGAAATGGAAAATAAAACGGAGGATGTCATAATGCCTCTGAATTGGTTCATGGTGAAGACCTTACCTTGACAGTACTGTATGCAATTCTGGGCACCGCATCTCAGAAAGGATATAGCTGCACTGGAGAACATGCAGAGAAGGTCGACCAAAATGATATGGTCATGGAATAGCTGCCCTATGAGGAAAGGTTAAAGAAGTTAGGGCTGTTCAGTTTGGAGAAGACCTTGGGGGATATGATAGTCTACAAAATCATGAAAGGACTTGAACAAGTTAATGTAAATCGGTTATTTACTCTCTCAGACAATTGAAGGACCGGGGAGCACTCCATGAAGTTAGCAAGTAGCTCATTTAAAAAAGTCAAAGAAAATTCTTTTTCACTCATAGTTAAACTCTGGAATTCATTGCCAGAGGTTATGGTTTCAGCAGTCAGTGTTACTGGGTTTGAAAAAGGTTTGGATAAGTTCCTAGAGGTTAAATCCATAAACTGCTATGACGGTAATTAATTAGCAATAGTAGCTTGTGGTCTATCTAATGTTTGGGTACTTGCCAGGTGACTTGGATTGGCCACTGTTGGAAACAGGGTACCGGGCTTGATGGACCCTTGGTCTGACACAGTATGGCATTTCTTATGTTTTTAAGTTATGTTCTTATGAAAACCCAGATATTCTATATACTGCTCAAAAGCATAAAGCCTTCCCGTTGTAAGTATCAATAAAATCCTTCAATTGTCAGTCAGAGGATACTTTCAAAGCATGCCTCTTGGGCAGGACTTGCAAAGGAAAACATGGATTCCCCATCAAGGATAAGAAAGGCGAAATAGACGTCACCAACTTCATCTGTTTGCAAACTAAAAATTATATCCTCTTTACAGTTGTGGTCAAGAAGGAGGGCATCTGCAAAAGCCACTCCTCCTCTTGCTTTGCATGCAGAACAAAATTGGGATTGAGGATTATATAAGGTCTTCTCCAGTTGATATTCTGAGTAATCCACAATGCCAATCACTCAGAAATCTGAAATTAGCTGCCCAACTGTATAATCTAAAATCTGACATTCCCATATCCCCTTTATTCTAGGAGCCTTCTTCGTCTCGTATGAAAGGCGTGATATCTTGCCCCCCATAACAATTTTGTAAGCATCTTTTGTATAGGTATTAACTTGCAGATAAACAGGAAGCATGAGTAGTAAATATAAGAATTTTGGGGCAATATATATTTTGATTACCGCAATACATTCTTGCATCATCAAAAGCAGTTTTTCCAACTATCCAATTTTTTATGAATCTTATCAAATAAAGAGGAAACATTAATGGAATACCATTTCTCTGGCCATCTGTGAATTTGCAGTCCTAGATTTTATGCGATCATCCACCCACTTAACTGGAAAATGTTCCCAGTCTGCGAAATGAGTCTGAAATATCCAGTGCATCCATTTTATCAAGTTTGAGCTTAAAACCTGAGATTTTCTGAAATTCTGAAAAAAATTTGTAAAGCCAATGGCAGTGCTCTTCTAGCATTAGACAGAATTAGGAGAATATCATCAGCAAATAGATGGAGAAGAGATGGCTGAGGGGAGATATGATAGAAGTCTTTAAAATCATGAGAGGTCTTGAATGAGTAGATGTGAATTGGTTATTTACACTTTTGGATAATAGAAGGACCAGGGGGCACTCCATGAAGTTAGCAAGTAGCATATTTAAGGCTAATCGGAGAAAATTCTTTTTCACTCAACACACATTTAAGCTCTGGAATTTGTTGCCAGAGGATGTGGTTAGTACAGTTAGTGTAGCTAGGTTCAAAAAAGGTTTGGATAAGTTCTTGGAGGAGAAGTCCATTAACTGCTGTTAATAAAGTTGACTTAGGGAATGAACTCTGCTATTACTGGCATTAGTAGCATGGGATCTTCTTGGTGTTTGGGTACTTGCCAGATTCTTGTGGCCTGGTTTGGCATCTGTTGGAAACAGGATGCTGGGCTTGATGGACCCTTGGTCTGATCCAGCATGGCAATTTCTTATGTTCTTATGTTTTGATCTGGCTCTCTCCTAAATGTACACCCATAACTTCTGAGGATACCCACAACTTTGTGACCAATGGCTCCACTATCAAAACGAAAAGTAGAGGTGATGGGGGCAGCCTTGTCACATTCCCCTCTGCAACTAAAAACATTAGATAATTGGTCATTCACCCAAATTCTTGCTGATGGATTGGAATATAATACAGTGATGTAAACATATATTTTCCCATTAAACCTATATTCCCACAAAACCCAAAACAGGAAAGGCCAGGCCACCCTATCAAAAGCCTCTGCATCGCAGCTTACCAACATTGGTTCTTTAACCGATTTAGTTTGACAGCATTCCAAAGAAGCACATACCCTTCTAATATTTACTGTAGACCTCCTCCCATACACAAATCCCATCTGATCTGTAGAAACCAACTTGGGCATAACCAATTTCAGGCGGTTCGTTAGTATCTTAGCATATATTTTGATATCAATATTTAGCAGAGAGACTGAGTGATAATGATGAGGCAAGTTGGCCATTTCTGCCTGGTCTTGGCAACACTCCTGTAGTGTTGCCAAAATACTTCCCTCATCGTATTTGGCATATGCCCCCATTCACCCACATACTAAAAAACCAGACGCACACTTAGGATCTTCCTACACTAATGCTTTGTAAAAAGAAGCATCCAACCCATTAGGCTCCTGGACCTTTAGCAGAGGTAATGACTTGATTACCTCCCTTACTTCCTCCTCTCCAATGAGGCAGTTTAAACTCAATAAGTCGTCTTCTGCCATTTTAGTACCTCTTCCTTCTATAAAGAAATCCCGTCTTATATCTATGCCTACATTTTCTGCATATAACGTGCAATAGTAATCTGAGAACACATGTGCTATTCCCTCAGTAGACTGCAACACCTTTCCCCTCCCATCCTTAATAAACAGGATAAATGTGGATTGCTCTTGGCTTCTTGACAAATTCGCCAAAAGATGCCCTGATTTATTGCCATGTTGAAAACCTTTATTCTTTAAATTCCTTATAGAGGATTCCACCCTCGAATGAAGTAAGTTCAGCACCACCCGCGTGGCCGCGAATTCCTACAAAACCCTTTCATCTGTGTAACTTGCCATTTTACATTTACATTCCTGCAACTGCCTTTCCAAACTAATGTCAGAGTTTAGTCAATTGCGCTTGTGTATAACATAACTGATTATTTCCCCTCTTAGCTCTGACTTTTCTATTTCCCAAACAATATCAGCTTATCTAAATGTTGCCATGAAATCAAACAAATTCCTGTCATTTGTCTTTCAGGAACTGGAAAAACTCAGTCATTTGCTAGTTCCGGAGGCAGTCACCATTGCCGCCGCCCTCAAGTCTGATACGTCTGTGTACCCCATTACTGGGCGTGGTTCGAGATAACGAAATCATGTATGTCTACTTTAGAGAAACAAGACAGCAAATGTTCAGACACCAGTAAATAATCTATCCATATCCTAGTACTGTAAGCCCTGGCCAGATGAGGAAATTCCTTCTCCCCAGAGTGTAAAACCCTCCAGAGGTCAAGCAATTTCATGAGATCATAAAAAATGAACACCTTTGTGCTCCCTCATTGATTTCCCAGACAAACTCTGTTGCTTAACCCACAAGGGATCCACAATACAATTCAGGTCGCCCCCAATATGATAGGATAATCGCCCCAACCCAGTCACTTGATTAAAAAAGTCCACAAAAAATTCTTGATTATACTTATTTGGGGCATATACTGGTCAGTATGCTTTGCTTACCCATTAACTCCCCTAGAATAATTACAAACCTTCCCTTGAGATCAATTATTCTTTTGGACAACTTAAAGGACAACGCTTTGTGAATTACAATTACCACCCCACAACATTTTGTGGATTCTTCAACTGAATAAACTTGAGACCTCATCGTTTTCTAAGTTTAGCGGCTTCTCTGTGAGGTGTGTCTCCTGTAAGAAAAACCATCTTTGATTGTATTCTATTAAAATGACCAACACTTTCTCTCTCTTCACGAGTACCCAACCCCAGCTACATTCCACGTAACCATTGCCAATGCCATTTATCTATGAATAAATTAACTTCTATTCTGACTACCCACCTGATCTCCTTCCAGCATATCATTGTGATTGGTTCCTGTTTGTTTCCCTCTCACCCACAATCCACTCATGACTGCACCTTCCGTTATGCCCTTGAGAATTCAAAAATCTTGTATTATAATTCCCGGAATACATCCTTGTCAGTATAATCAGAACTATCTATCTCTTCCCCCCCCCCAACCCCTCAACTCCACACAATAGATGCAGACTTCCTTCCCCTTCCCTTCCCTTCCTCTCCCCTCTCCACATCCTCTTTTCCCCACATTTGTATTACACAATCCATATAGGAGGTATGGGGTCATCCATTTGTCCTCAAAGCAATCGAGTAGCCCCCTTTTCAGGAACCTGCAAGTACAACCGAGCTGTAAGAATTTATGCATGTCTTTTTTCATGTCTTTTTTCAGTTACAATGTCTTTTTTCAGTTACATGTCTTTTTTATGCATGTCTTTTTTCAGTTACAATGTAAACCGAGCTGATATGCAATCCTGCATGAAGCCCGGTATATAAAAATGTTAAATAAATAAATAAATAAATAAATAAATAAGAATTGAACATAATAACCTTACATTGAGAAAACTAAAGTAACATAGAAATGACTGCAAAAAAAAGGCCAATCAGCCCATCCAGTCCTGCCCAGCAAGCTCCCACACTTGTTTTCCCATACTTTTGTTTCATCTCTACTACCAAGTTCATGGGCCCTTATTGGAAACTGTTTGATTCAAAAATCTTTCACAACCCATTTGAGCTACTCAGACTTGTAGTAATCACATTAACTGCGGGTCATCAGTATTTTTGGCCAAACAGTAACTTATTTAACTTTATATGCAAAACTCAGCAAAGACCATTTGCTGTAGGGTTTTCAGAAGAAGACCCACTGCTAAGCAGACCTTTCCACTATACTACTGGCAACTCCCATCAGTGAACGGAGGTATACTCACCAATCTTCTTTGTTTAGTTCACTCAGTATCTCCTCTGCTGGGCACAAGATTTAAAAAATTCCTTTGCCGCAACTGCAAGATTCTGTTGCTCCTTGGTGCCAGACATTGCTGCACTGTAGGAGGATAATCTGCCACTTCTTAAGAGATTTACACAGTTCTTCCATGCACACAGTGTTGGAGCACTGTGAGCATATGACATCCAAGAGAATTACCCACGCAAACATTTTCTAACCACCAAATATTTGCAGGAAAAAGAGTAAGAGTACTCTTAACCTCCATTGGTTAGACGGCTAACACCCCCCATGGTTGGCAGCTGAAGGTCTTCAAGTTACAAACACCAGATCCTATCTGTTTGATAGTACTTGCTGTCCTCAGATCCCCACCACTTATTATAATGCAGGAACCAATTCTAGTTTCAGAAGATGTTTCCTCTGATAGCCTCAGGCCAAGAATACAGCAATCCTATAACTAGTTTGGCAGGGTTATTGAGATTTTTCTTTACTTCCCTATCAAAAAAAGACATGGAACACTCATAGGAACATAGAAATGATGGCAGAAAAGGACCAAATGGTTTATCCAGTCTGTCCAGCAAGCTTTCTATGGTAGCTTCTGCTGTGCCGTGCAAGTTTCCCCCATGTATCAATCAGTGCTGCTTGATGAGCTTTGCTTATGGACTTGGCCGTAAAAGCAATCCTTTGGTTTTCCCTAATATCTGCACATCAGTATCCCAGACTGTTAAAAAAAAAAATAGTAATTGCTTGTTTTGGTTGCCTGAATCCAAATTCCTCTTTCTCCACCCTTCTCCATCAAAGCAAAGAGCGATATTGAAGTTGCATCAAAAGCATCAAAGCTTATTGGTTAAGGGTAGTATTCCCATGCCTTCTGTTAAGGGTACTAACTGCTGCTTCTGTTGCGGTACTAACTCTGCTTGCTGCTCTGTGCAGGTTACCCCCATGCTTATTTCCCCAGACTGTAAAAGTTGGGCCCTTTGCTGGTGTCTGGCTGAATCCAATTCCCCTTTTCCCCCCTGCCGTTGAAGCAGAGAGCAATGTTGGAGTTGCATCAAAAGTATCTAAGACCTTATTGGTTAAGGGTTATAACCACCTCACCAGCAAGTTACCCATATGCACTCCTTTTCTTCATTTCCATCATCTGGCATTAGGGATAAACAGTGTTTATCCCATGCCCCTTACAATTCTTTCACTGTTTAGTCTTCACACCTCCTCTGGAAGGGCATTCCAAGATTAAGAACATAAGAACATGCTCTTATGCTCTTATGTTCTAAGGGGTCTTTATCATATCTTCCCTGCATCTCCTTTCTTCCAGGGTATATATATTCAGATCCTTCATCCTCTCCTCCTAAGTCTTCCGATACCAACCCATAACAATTTTGCTCACCCTTCTCTGGACCACTTCCATCCTGTCTGTCTTTTTTGAGTACTGAACACAGTACTCAAGGTGAGGCCTTATCAAGGATCTGTACAAGGGCATTATCACCTATTTCTTACTGGTTATAACTCTATGCCAGTCCAGCAATTCTTCTGAATTAAGCTATCACCTTGTCAAATTGCTCGCCTTCTTCAGATCACCAGATATTATATCACCCCAAGATTCCTCTGTCCATGCACATCAGTCTTTCACTCCCCCATCACAAACAGCTCTTTTGGATTACCGCACCCCAGATGCATGACTTTGTATGTCTTGGCATTGAATTCTAGCTGCCAAATCTTCTACCACTTTTCAAGCTTTCATAAATCTTTTCATTCTCTCTTCTCCTTAGTTATGTCCACTCTGTTGCAGACCTTAGTATCATCCACAAATAGAAAAATTTTACCTTTTCTCCTTTCCACAATGTCACTTAATAAAGATATTGAACAGAACCGGTCCCAATACTGATCCCAGTGGCACTCCACCTAGCACAGTTCCCTCATCAGAGTAGGTTCCATTTACCATCACACGCTGTCTCCTATCAGACAACCAGTTTATAATCCTTGCCACCACCTTGGTGCCCACTACCAAGCTTCTCATTTTATTCACAAACTATGTAGGACTCTATCAAATGCTATGCTGAAATCCAAGTAGATCATATCAAATGCTTTTCCTTAATTCAATTCTCTAGTCATACTTAAAAGAAAAAAAAAATCAGTCAGATTTGTCTGATATGACCTTTCCCTGTTGAATCCATGCTGCCTGAGGTCTAGCAATTTAACAAATTGTAGATAGTTCACATCATTTCCTTCAGCAGAGTCTCCATTCATTTTCCCACCATCAAGGTGAGGTTAACCGGCCTGTAGTTTCCAGCCTCCTCTGCTTTCACTCTTATGAGGTGTGGGACCTCAACCATTCTCCAATCTGGCGGCACCACTCCCGTTTCCAGGGATCTATTGAACAGGTCTTTCAGTGGACTCACCTTGTATTTTTGTTTACTTTTCTAACATATAGATTTGTTGCTTTTGTAATAGCTCCTTTTAATTTGACCCACTGTTGTTCCACCTTCGCCGATTTGTCCTAGGCTTTAGTTCTTCCTCCAGGTACATCCCCATTTTGTCAAGTCCATATTTTGAAATTCAAAACTCTGGTCTTCATGTGATGTGTCTGTCTTATTTGCGATATCAAACCATACCATCTGATGATGACTTATCCAGACAGAAACAATATCCCCTTTTTTGAGTACTACGATCTCCAACCTTTCTTTTCCACTCTTGCTTCAGTGGTTCCTCAGACTCTCCTTTGGGTGTTTTTTCATATCAGAGCCTCATGTTAGAAGATCTTCATCAATACACACTATTGCAGCATAGTCATTTTATTCAGAGGCAATAGACCAGGCTACTCATATGAAACCTCAACCAGAGGAAAATCCTTCTTCCCTTTTTATTTATTGGAGTCATGGCTGATTGATTCACTACCTCTACGATCAAATGAGCAGTCCACTGGAATACTGTCGGATCATCTGCCAGATCTTCTGGAGCATTTTTCTCCTCTGTGAGACCTCACCTAATTCAAATTTATTGAAAAGTTGGTAGCAACTCTGGATATTCATGTCCATAAGGACAGAGACCTATGATCTGAACTCCTTGGTCTATTGAAGATTTCTGGATACACTGGCAGAACCTGCTGCCATTACTATTTATTTATTTATTTAAATTCGTTTTAATATACCGATGCTCAAGACCATGTCTTATCGTACCGGTTTACATCAAAACCAGGGGAAAAAAACAAAATTATAAGCGTGAAGTTACAATGAACAGGGAGAGTAATTCAGGACAATTGAAAGTAGAAGGAATTGGATTAAGAAAGCGTTTTAAGGAAATACGCAACAGGCAACTATAAACAATTGTTTTGCAAGTCATTGCTAGTTGGGGAGAGTCTCATACTGGAAAGGCTTGAGAGAACAGCCAAGTTTTCAGTTTCTTTCTGAAGGACGTATTTGGCATTACTCTTAAAACTAATAGAATCATTTATATCTTGCTTTCCCACATCTAGAAAGCTGGATCTCAAGTTTTGAGTCCAGCACTCTCCAGAATTCAGTGTGATACATCTTCCACACAGTCAGTTATAGTGAAATCAGCTATGAAGAAAGCAGAGAAGACACATAATGGAGAAGGTTTTCATGGGTAATGATTCAGATGGACTGAATCAAATCACAGTGAACCTAGAAGATGTGGTAGGCCTGATTGACAAACTGAAGAGTAATAAATCACCTGGACCATATGGTATACACTCCAGAGTTCTGAAGGAACTAAAAAATGAAATTTCAGACCTATTAGTAAAAATTTGTAACCTATCATTAAAATCATCCATTGAACCTGAAGACTGGAGGATAGCAAATGTAACCCCAATATTTAAAAAGGACTCCAGGGGCGATCCGGGAAACTACAGACCGGTTAGCCTGACTTCAGTGCCAGGAAAAATAGTGGAAAGTGTTCTAAACATCAAAATCGCAGAACATATAGAAAGACATGGTTTAATGGAAAAAAGTCAGCATGGCTTTACCCAGGGCAAGTCTTGCCTCACAAATCTGCTTCACTTTTTTGAAGGAGTTAATAAACATGTGGATAAAGGTGAACCGGTAGATGTAGTATACTTGGATTTTCAGAAGGCGTTTGACAAAGTTCCTCATGAGGCTTCTAGGAAAAGTAAAATGTTATGGGATAGGGGCTATGTCCTTTCGTGGATTGCAAACTGGCTAAAAGATAGGAACACAGAGAGTAGGATTAAATGGACAATTTTCTCAGTGGAAGGGAGTGGACAGTGGAGTGCCTCAGGGATCTGTATTGGGACCCTTACTTTTCAATATATTTATAAATGATCTGGAAAGAAATATGACGAGTGAGATAATCAAATTTGCAGATGACACAAATTGTTCAGAGTAGTTAAATCACAAGCAGATTGTGATAAATTGCAGGAAGACCTTGTGAGACTGGAAAATTGGGCATCCAATGGCAGATGAAATTTAATGTGGATAAGTGCAAGGGTGATGCATATAGGGAAAAATAACCCTGCTATAATTACGCAATGTTGGGTTCCATATTAGGTGCTACAACCCAAGAAAGAGATCTAGGCGTCATAGTGGATAACACATTGAAATCATCGGTTCAGTGTGCTAACGGCAGTCAAAAAAGCAAACAGAATGTTGGGAATTATTAGAAAGGGAATGGTGACTAAAACGGAAAATGTCATAATGCCTCTCTATCGCTCCATGGTGAGACTGCACCTGGAATACTGTGTGCAATTCTGATCGCCGCTTCTCAAAAAAGATATAGTTGCGATGGAGAAGGTACAGAGAAGGTCAACCAAAATGATAAAGGGGATGGAACAGCTCCCCTATGAGGAAAGGCTGAAGAGGTTAGGGCTGTTCAGCTTGGAGAAGAGACGGCTGAGAGGGGATATGATAGAGGTCTTTAAGATCATGAGAGGTCTTGAATGGGTAGATGTGAATAGGTTATTTACACTTTCGAATAATAGAAGGACTAGGGGGTATTCCATGAAGTTAGCAAGTAGCACATTTAAGACTAATCGGAGAAAATTCTTTTTCACTCAACGCACAATAAAGCTCTGGAATTTGTTGCCAGAGGATGTGGTTAGTGCAGTTAGTGTAGCTGGGTTCAAAAAAGGTTTGGATAAGTTCTTGGAGGAGAAGTCCATTAACTGTTATTAATCAAGTTGACTTTGGGAATAGCCACTGCTATTAATTGCATCAGTGGCATGGGATCTTCTTAGTGTTTGGGTAATTGCCAGGTTCTTGTGGCCTGGTTTGGCCTCTGTTGGAAACAGGATGCTGGGCTTGATGGACCCTTGGTCTGACCCAGCATGGCAATTTCTTATGTTCTTATGCTCATCATACCGGTTTACATTAGAATTGCAGGTAGAAAATATATCAAACCAGGTACTGGGTATGGGAAAATGGAGTATAGAGAGAAGAGAGGCCGAAAACTGGCATAAGTATGCAACATAAAATGTAAATAACAGAACAATGTGAGAAACTTTATACATAATTTCTGGTCAAGTACTGATGCTGCATAGGGCATTATAGGCATTTAACATTTATTTATTTTATTTATTTATTTAATTCTTTTTAATATACCGATGCTCAAGACCAGGTCTTATCGTACCGGTTTACAATAAACTAGGGGGTAAACCAGTTAACACTGAAAGTGAAAGTTACATTACAACAGGGAGTATGGAGCAAGGCTGTTAGGAAAAAAGGGATAGATTAACAATTTCTAACTGGAGAGCAGTGCATGTAAGCAGAGAGTAATTGTTTACATGGTAAGAATTATATACAATTTACACAGTGGAGTCGATTAGGCAAGTTATATGAGGGCGTAGTTAGCAGAAAGACAGTTCCTTTGTGCAGCGGAAAGAGGACGCAACCGTGAGGTGTTGGTCCGTGTGGGTAGCCAAAGGCTTCTTCAAGGATATGCTTGGGCAAACAGCCATGTTTTTAATTTTTTTCTGAATGTGATATGACAATGTTCCTGGCGGAGATCTGGCGGGAGAGAATTCCAGTGATGCGGACCGGCAGTTGATAGCTTTCGTTTTTCAGTGGCGTTGTGTATAGCGGATTTTTTCGGGGGAACCTGGAGGGAGTTTCTGTATGCAGATCTGGTAGGTCTTGCTGAGGAGTGTGGTTTGAGGGGTATGGTGAAATGGATAGAAGATTGCTGAAATATGGTTTTATGACTTTAAACTTTAACGACTAGATGTGTAAATACTGTTTGCAGTAAGCATTTGTCTGTAATAGATTTCTTTTTTAAAAGTAAAATCTTCAAATTTTTTTATCTGGACTCTAGTGCCAATGGGAGCTCTGCCAAGCTAGACTACACTAACGCTGAAGTTCTTTTCTGCTTGCTACTATCTTATTAAAGCTTTGGCTATCTTCCAAGTCTGAACGCTGTATGTGGTCAGTAAAGAAAAGAAAAAAAAATACTTAGCACAAATCATGTTTAATGTTTTTAAACAGGAGCACAGAAGTTCAGAGGTCATTGTTTTCATCTTTCTGTTTCTTAGAGGTATGGAGGACCCTAGATGCTGTCACAAGGGACACATCCCATTTCATTGTGTGCATGAGATCTTGCACAGCTTCTCTGCATGAGTCTCCTGAGTCTTTTGTCTTCCACCAAAGCGAGCTCTCTGCTCTCTCAATACCGCCAGCAGTTTTTTGTGAGTTTTTCATCACACAGTTTCATTTATTTTCTTCTTTTTTTTTTCTTCTGTAAATCTAAAAAAAAAAAAAAAAGAGGGGAAAACAGCAATTATTATGTTTGAAAGATATCTAAAGACCTTTTAAGTTATGCTTAAACTGTAAACATATAATGACCACAGAAGATTGCATGATGCCTGGGCCCTTCTCAACTTCAGCGACTGCGAAGCAGGTGGTAGGATGTTGAAAGGCCATTAAATTCTGAGATTTTAAGTTGGTATGACATTCCCCCTCAAAAGAAAAAGTCCAAGACTAGACAAAGTTCAGGAGAGTCGAGAAAATTCTTCCTTCTGTGCAGATTGTAAGTTTAAAAAAAAAGTCACATTCAACACTTCACTCATAGACAAATCAGTGCAAATGGCTCAGATACCAAGAAAATCTCATTCAGCATTAACAACTCCTCTCAGCACGTGGATCTGTTGCACCATTTAATTCAACCATATTGCCACTAACACATTTGGTGCCAGTCTCCTTTTTTGGCTCCAGACGAAGCAGTAGTCTGCTTCTTTGTCAGTTCTATTTCCCAAGTCTGATACTTTTTCTTTTCTTTTCTTTTTTTTTTTATCTGTTCTACCTAAACAAGAAACCCATCCCTATGTTCAGAAGTTATGGTTAGAATGTGTACTCAGTTAAATGAAAAGTATCCCATCCGAAATGTCCCGATCTTCTGAAGCACCAGTCTTGGAGAGATTTACCACGCAGTTAATCATTGTCTTCTATTCACCCTTATTGGAAACCTCTAGATACTCCTTTGGAAAGTTTAAATTCACCAGACCTATCCGTACAAAGATCTTCATCTCCTTAACAACTCTATATGGCTTCAGGAAAGGATTTCTACTCTTCTTTTAGTGCCTCATTATATTGATCCTTCTCTCAAATTAGCAGGAACATCAAGTCCCAGATAATATTCTCATCGTACTAGCGTAAAAATTACCCATATTCAAATCTAGTCCACGGTCCAGACAATTGGGAATATTAAGGACTTGGTATAATTAATTTTGTATCCCATTAATATCCCATATTTATCAGTAAGGGAAACCAAAACTGGAAGGGCAATAGCAGGTTGAGTAAGATAAAGTAAAATATTGTCAGTGTGTAATGAAATTTTTTGAATAGTTAAGTAAATTTGAAAGCCAATTATGTCAGGTGAATCACTAATCTTTTGAACCAAAGGTTCCAGTGCTAAGTTGAACAAAGTAGGGCAAGGGCAACCTTGCTGTGTACCTCTTAATATTGAAAAGGGGGCTGGAAAACTGAAGCCATCATACCTTGTATTTATGTTTTTATCCTGTCTCTTTAAATATTACATCTCAATATTGTACTGTTTCTTTTAATATTGTATATGATTGTAAACAGCTAAGATCTGTGGATAGGCGAGCTATACATTTTATAAATAAATTCACAGCAGTCACAAACTGACTCCAGATTTTTGACTCTGTAAGCAGTCTTCCTATACCTCTTGAAGCTCTTCCATTGGTGGGGGAAGGAACCTTCAACATTTTCTCAGAGAACAAGCAGGATGGCAGTCCTCACATATGGGTGACATCATTGGATGGAATCCGGCATGAAAAACCTATGTCAAAGTTTCTATAACTTTGACTGAGCCTCATAGAACATGCACATATATTTAGTATACCCTGCGGGGTACCCTCAGTCTCTTCTTTTCCATGGAGCCTCATGTCTCACAGTTGGGTGAACCAACAAAGCAGGAGGGTAGGCTATCTAAGAAAGCCATGTAGGCAACAAAGTAGGTTTAGATGCCAGAAAGATGTCCGATTAGAACTATTTTTATTGGAAACGTATTCTTAAAACGAGCCCGACTCAGGTCGATTTTCACCCCCACATTGGGGCTGTATAAGATAAATCTTTTATTGTATTTCCTATCAGGAAGCGATCTAGATCTGGTCATAGATCCTTTCCCACGGGATGGTGCTCAGAGCCATGTATCTGTTTGGAACGGAGAATGTAATTGTGGACAGACTAAATCATGCCTTCAGACCCCATGATTGGTCTCTAGACCAATGGGCTGCGAATCTGATTATCTGTCTCTGGGGAAGCCCGGATGTTGATCTCTTTGCAGCACTTTGGAACAGGACATGCAGCAAACCAGCCTCAGATACCTTCACCTGCCATTGGGGCAGGGGTCTCCTGTATGCGTATAACTCCACTGGTAGCAAAGAATCTCTTGAAGCTTCACAAGGGCAAAGGGTCTATGATCCTCGTAGCCCTTCATTGGCTGAAACAGGTCTGATTTTCACTCCTTAGGGAGATGTCCATTTGGAAACCGATCAGGCTGGGGATTTCCACAATCGAGGCAGGTTGCGCCATGCCAACCTTCAGGCCCTGTCGCTCACAGCCTGGCTATTGAGAGGTTGATACTGCATCTACTCGAGCTCTTGGAAGATGTGTCTCGGGTCCTAATGGGTTCCAGAAAGTTTTCCACTAAAAAGTCCTATGAACAAGTGGAGGAGGTTTCCAGTGTGGTGTGAGCAGAAGACCCTAGATCCTTTCTCCTGCTGCAGACAACTGCTTGACTTCCTTCTATACCTATAGGAAGCTGGTTTGAAGATTAACTCTGTTAGAGTTCATCTAGGTGCAGTTGGTGCATGCCATCGTGGTGTAGTTGGTACTCCCATCTCTGTACAGCCTATAGTTGTACGCTTCATGTGGGGCCTACATCACTTGAAGCCTTCCCTACGGCCTTCTACAGTGTCTTGGGACTTCAAAATGGTGTTAGCTCTACTGATGAAAGTTTTTTGAGCTGCTGCGTTCCTATGACCTGATTCTTATTTTTTGCTGGTGGTCACTTTAGCATGCAGGGTCCGTGAACTCCTGGCCTTAGTGACTTATCCACCTTATGCTAAGATTTTTCATGACAGGGTGGTCTTATGTATGTACCCTAAGTTCCTGCTTAAGGTGATGTCTGAGTTCCATCTCAATTGAAAACAAAAATATTTATTTATTTATTTATTATTTAGTTTTTTATATACCGCCGCTCATCAAAGATATCACGTCGGTGTACAATGAACAGGAACTTACGCCGGAGCGTTATACATTTAACAGGGTTAAATAAACATTATACATATTACAAAAGTAAGAATATATATATTTAACATAAAACAAGTAGAATCTTTTAAAACCGAACTATCATTTAGGTTTAACTGAGCTGAGTTAAACAGGATGGAAAGTAAAGGGATATTAGGAAATTAGGTATGAGAGTAGGGACAGGTTAGGAGGGGTTGGAATTATAAATTAGGGGTGATAAGAAGGGAAGAAAGCGCTTAAGGTGCATTTAAGAGCAAATGTATGGAATGGTATTTACAGTAAGGGCATAAAAAGGGGAACTTAGATATAGTGTAGAGAAAGGGGGTGTTGGGTAAATAAGGCAGGGCATATAAAGGGAAGAACGACATATATATTTCAGGTATAGCATGTGTAAATAACCATGTCTTGAGTTTTTGCTTGAAGGTTTTGGAGATGGCTCAAGGCGCAGTTCAGTGGGCAAGGTATCCATAACAATGGGCAGAAAGGAAAGCGCTCGTGCTTTGGTGGAGGCATGGTTATATAGTTTGGGTGAGGGGGTCTGTAATGTGGCGAGGTATTGATTTCTAGTTGTTTAATAGAAGTTTGAAATTGCAGTGAATTATTAAACCATTTCATTTCAGGATTGTGGAGGGCTTTATGGATCAGTGTTAATGTCTTGTACTGTATGCGAGATTGAATGGGGAGCCAGTGTAGGTCCTTCAAAACTGGCGTAATATGTTCCTTTGAATTTGTGTTGGTAAGGATACGGGCTGCAGTGTTTTGCAGAATTTGTAAGGGGCGGATGGCATTTTTAGGTAGGCCTAGGAGGAGTGAATTGCAATAATCTGTTTTGGAAAACAACATGGCTTGTAAAACTGTCCGGAAATCAGATGCGTGAAGCAAGGGTTTCAATTTTTTGAGTGTATGTAATTTGAAAAAACATTCTTTAAGGATTGCACTGATAAATTTTTTGAGGGTCATTTGGTCATCAATAATGACTCCTAGTCTCGGACTTGGTGAGAGAATTGTATGTGCGTAGGTGTTATAGGTGAGGTAGGCGACGTATGTAATGGGTGGGAGGAGATATGATCATGAGTTCTGTTTTTGTGGAGTTGAGGGCAAGTTGTAAGGAGTTAATAATTGTTGATGCAGTGAGAGTAGTATCCCAGATTTCAGAGCTTTGGATATGGATTCTGTTACTGGAATAAGAATTTGTACATCGTCAGCGTACAAAAAGTGTGGAAGTTTAAGGTTGGCGAGGAGATGGCAAAGTGGAAGAAGATAAATGTTAAAAAGGGTAGATGAAAGTGATGAGCCTTGCGGGACTCCTTGCTTCAGGGGGATTTCTTTTGATAGGTGGTTGCCAATTTTGACTTTATAATTACGGTTGGAAGGGACAGGTAGGAAGTAAACCAGTTATGCGCGGTACCAATTATTCCAATCTCGTGTAGGCGTTGGAGGAGAATTTGGTGGTTAACGATCAAAAGCCGCTGAAATATCCAGGATTACTAGAAGATGTATTTGATTTCTATCTAGGCTTTTGAGAAGGTAATCAGACAGTGATAAGAGAAGAGTTTCGGTACTATGTAATTTGCGAAACCCGTATTGTGAGGGAGAGAGGATTTGGTGTTCTTCTAAATAGTCACTGAGTTGACTATAACAACCAAAGCCACTAACTCCTGTCAAAGAAATAGGTATCAGGTAAAATATCACTCAGAGAAATATATAACTTACAGGCTCTTGCCCACAATGGGTTTCAACCAGCATTATATAGCTGAGCACAGAGCTTTCACATCATTTACTTATTCCCATTTCCTGTATGATTTATTAACTAACTTTATTCTTTCTCATACCCATTCTTTTAGACAATATCTACGTAATAAAAGAACCATTTATCTTGTTAGGCAAAAAACTGTTCTTTCCACGTCAAAAAACCTTCCTAATTGCTCAGCATTTATCCTTTCCTGACATTGTCAATGTTTTGGCACTTTGCGACTGCCTCAGGGGAAACAATTAAATCTTCCTAAAAGGCCAAGCACGGCTCACTGATCAATTTGAAAAAATGGCAGCGAGTTCCATCTTAACCAGTCCATCATCCTGAAAACAATCTTTCCCATGCCCCATTCACACCAAGGCAAACGAAACCTGCACAGTTTGGATTGCAAACGATCCTTAGCCTTCTATTTGGAGCAGACAGAACCCCATAGACAGTCGACCCAACTTTTTGTTTATTTTGATAGGAATTAGTGAGTATCGCCGTTGCCAAACAGGCGCTTTCTAATTTGCTCGCAGACTGTATCTCCTTCCATTATACCCAGGCAGGACTGCATCTTGGAGGTCACATCAAGGCTCACTCTGTTCGAGCCATGATAGCGTCGGTGGCCTACTTGCAAGCAATTTCCATAGAAGAGATCTTCAGAGCTTGTGGTATGGAGTTCTCTCCACACATTCACATTGCATCATTGTTTGGGTTGGGATGGCCAACACAACAGCAAGTTTGTCCAGTCTGTCCTTTGGAACTTGTTTGAGCTGTAGGACCCAACTCTGTTCCCATATAGGGCCTGTGGTTTTTGTTCTGGCTGCCCCAGCCCCTTCTGTTATCAATAAAACTAGTTGTGCCTGTTGGCACTTATTTTGATGTTTTGTTGGTCCCCTTTTTTGTTCGGGGGCAGTCTATAACTAGGGATTCACCTATGTGTGAGGACTGCCATCCTACTTGTCCTCAGAGAAAGCAGAGTTGCTTACCTCTAACAGGTGTTCTCCAAGGACTGCAGGATGTCAGTCCTCACAAAACTTTCGCACCATCCTGTGCAGTTGAATTTTCACTATGTTGATTTTTCTTCTTAATTCTTTTATTCTTGAATTCTGTGATATAAGACTGAAGGAACCCCACATGCTCAGTGAGGCTCAAAGTTCTAAAAACTTTGACATTAGTTTTCTGTGCCAGGTTTCATCCGATGTCACCTGTGTGTAAGGACTGACATCCTGCTGTCATCGTAGAACACCTGTTACAGGTAAGCAACTCTGCTTTCTTGCCCAGTGGACTCTTCTTACCATTGACCATTGGGTTCCAAACATAATTTGGAAGGGCTACTAGTTAAACTTTCAGGATAGTCTACCCAGTTCTCAGACAGTAAGATAATTTCCATAGATGAAAAGGAGAGAAGGGGTCTTACTCAAGGTATTTTCTCATATCATAAAAATCAGGAGGTCTGCATCTTTTTTTCAACGATTGGTCTATCCATCCTCTTTTAGTAATTGGGTATAACCTGCATAAAACTCTTTGCAGCACCTTTCAGTCATAAACTTCTCTGTATTCCTCCTAAAGATGTGCTCCCAAAGCCATTACTTCAGATGCATTTGTAATTTTCCTCTGATACCTCATTGCCAAAACAATTTACATATTAAGAAGAAACAAAGGAATGATAATTCCGGTCATGCCAAATATGGTTTCCATGTCTTCAAAAGCTAGCAGTCACTTTGCCAATTTATCTCCAAACTTTCCTGGATATTCTGACCCAGTTCAATAAAACGCTTCTTCTCCTCAACCTTAAAATCTCTAGCACTCAGAGCATGGATTATATGTATAGAATAGTAGGAATGATACCTTTACCTTCAGATGTAAAAGAATTATTGCTAGTGGCAAGAAAACCTCTCTACATGATGCACCTATAATTTTAAATGGAAAAGGTTTTCTGTTTGGTGTGCATCTAAAAAGCAGGATCATCTTTGACTTTAGTACCTACTCAATCTCGCCAAACCAGGTTTGAAATCTAATTGTCGGAATACATTTGAGTGTGAAAGCAGCATACCATCATTTTACAGATGCATCACACAACATTTCACACTGCACTCGCACACCAAGATGTAGATCCCAGGCTAACTAATATCTATTAAACATGCTTGGTTATGAAAATAATGCAAGAAGAAATATATAAATGTAGCAGGAATAATAATTCATTACAAAGCAATACTTTCCTTACGTGGCAGAATCCTGTCTTTATAAGAGCTGAGGGTTGTTTAGCGCATCTCTATCCTTCTCCTGTTTGTTATAATCTGCTGCATCTTATCTTCTGTGAAACTTCTCAGTGTTTGAGTTGGGGGGGGGGGGAGAAAGACACCTCCCCCACCCTTAACCCCAGCACACAGAAGAACACTGACAGGCCAATGCAGCAATCTGGGCATTAAGAAATTCAGTGCTGGTTTCAGTGCACATTTTTAATACCCAAATAAATTTTTTTTAAACTCCTGATGCAGTAAGCTAATGTAATGCTAATGCATCAGGAGTTTAAAAAAAAATAGAAAACACATTCTGTGGTAAAATGTGTGATTTGCAAAGTGTGAGGGGGAGGCATCCCTGATAGGCTGCGCTGCCACCTATCCGGATAATGTGGTGGACATTTTTCACTTTGTGTTTTAACTTTTTTCTTCCCTTTTTTTTTTATGCCAGCGAAATAGTGCAGTAAACTTAATTCCAGTTCTGACTCAGGGGTTAAGTTTCCAATAATAAAGACGGTGTGCTGGCCAAATGCAGTTTCTCTGCATTGGGAAGTACTTCTTAATGCCCTCATTTGCATGGGATTTACATGCGAAGGCGCTAAGCAATACTCCTTGTTGCATTGGCAGTAAGTTTTGCTCACAGAAAACATGTTCAGATGCAGGCTGAAATGTGTGATCGACTGAACACATCTTTCTGCATTGACCTTTGAATGCTTTTTTAACAAAGCTAATCTACATCTGTTTCCTTCCCCCCACCTTCATGCCTGAGAAATGTTTTTTGTTTACTCTGCTGAGCTATAGGTCATCAGCAAGAAGCAGCTAATTATTCATAAGCAAGAAGCAGCTAATTATTCAGATTGATCCTTTTCTCCACACATTTCTATAAATCAAATGCAAGCGCCTTCATCTAAAACTTTCCCCATCTTTGTGTCACACTGTATAAGTGGATTGACAGCTATTTTCTGTGAAATGGTACAGTAGTCTAGGGAAGGACAACAGTGAAATGCGGAAAAATACATGTAGGTTAAGACTGACTTTTTTCCACTAATTCCTCTGAATACAAACAGGAGAGACTTCAAGTATGATTTTTTCATCTCAGTACCACATTATGCACATGGAATGACTGACTTTGTTTCTATAAAACGATGGCTGCTTTCTGTGAAACCTCCATTTTGGCCTTTTATCTGCTGTCACTTACTGTTATTAATTGTATCAGGGACATGCTTCTCTGCAGCTCTGTGAATTAACCTTGTGCTTCTCTGTGGCCCTGTAAGTGACGAGTTAACCCATTCTGAGCTGGCCAGGTTCAAATCAGGATATACTGGGGGCTGGGTCCATGTATGGAACAGTAAAAGACTATATAATCAGGATGGCTTACATCTCTCCATGGCAGGAAAAAAGGATCCTAAGTGAGAAATTCAATTCATAAGGCATTTAAACTAGAGGACAGGGGTCGCAGAAGGAAGTTGGAATGTTACCCCCGACAAATACAGGAAGTGGATGGAGAAAATAACAAAGATCAGCGCAGTAGGGCAGAAAAGATGTCCAGGAAGGTGCGTGCAGCAAGCTGAGTGAGAAAAACTGGAAAGCTATGTGCACAAATTCTCGTAGTCTGGGTAATAAAATCCCAGATCAGCAGACTCTAATGGTGGCGGCAGGCTTGGATATTGTTATTATGAGACATGGTTCAGTGAGTCTCATGAATGGGATACAGCCATACTGGGCTTTAACCTGTTCAGAAAGGATAGAGATGACAGAAATGGAGGAATAGCTGCTAAAGCCAGAAGAATGCTGGTCTGCATAGAGAGAGGAATATCTAGTAAGAGAAAGGAAGTGATGATCCCCTTGTACAGGGCTTTGGTGAAGCCTCACCTGGAGTACTGTGTTCAATTCTGGAGACCGTATCTCCAAAGTGACAGACAGGATGGAGGCAGTCCAGAGAAGGGCGACCAAAAAGATGGATGGTCTTCATAAAATGACTTATGAGGAGAGATTGAAGAACCTAAATATATATACCGGAGGAGAGGAGGAGCAGGGGTGATATGATACAGACTTTCAGATACTTGAAAGGTTTTAGTGATCCATGGTCAACAACAAACCTTTTCCGTTGGGAAAAAAATAAGTAGAACTAGGGGTCACAATTTGAAACTCCAGGGAGGAAGTATTTCTTCATGGAGAGGGTGGTGGATGCCTGGAATGCCCTTCGGGAGGAAGTGGTGAAGACTAAAACTGTGAAGAATTTCAAAGGGGCATGGGATAAACACTGTGGCTCCATAAAGGCTAGAGGATGGGATTGAAGAGAAGAGCCATGGGGGTGGCTTGCTGGAATGGAGGCTACTACTTGCCGATTACTACCCTTACTCAATAAGCCTTCACAAGGTTAATGCAACTCCAACATTGCTCTCTGCTTCAATGGCAGGGGAAATGTGGAAAAGAGGATTTAC
Organism: Rhinatrema bivittatum; assembly: GCF_901001135.1. Classification (NCBI taxonomy): domain Eukaryota; kingdom Metazoa; phylum Chordata; class Amphibia; order Gymnophiona; family Rhinatrematidae; genus Rhinatrema; species Rhinatrema bivittatum. Next base: position 44,148,977 of record NC_042628.1, on the reverse strand, counting down.
ATTCAGACAACATCCAACAAGGCATGGATCTGTGCAGTCTGGGTAAACAAGTATCGGGGTAACTTGCTTGATGCGGCGGTTACTACCCTTAACCATTAAGTCTTATGCTCACCTTTGATGCAACTCCAACATTACTCTCTGCATCAATGGCAGGGGGTGGCAGGAAATTTGAATCAAACAGTTACCAACAAGGTTCCTGAACGTGGTGGGCGGTGAAACAGATAAGTATGGGAAAATAAGTGTGGGAGCTTGCTGGGCAGACTGGATAAGCCGATTGGTCTTTTTCTGCTGTCATTTCTGTTTATGTTATATTAAAAACAATATACAAGCAACTGAAATGCAAGGACATAGAGAAAGTAAGAAGCACTGTGGGCTGTCTTAACAAAAAGACGACACTTCCATTTACACTGATGTGATCTACAGGCTTCCAAATCAGAAAGAACTGCATAGTGATCTGGTTGAAGACATCCAAAATGTGGGAAGAAGGGAGAAGTTTTGCTCAGAGATTTTAAGCTGCTGGATGTGGACTGGCGCATCCTTGCTATGGAATCTGCAAAAAATAAAGAATTTGTGGATGCCCTTCAAGGGGCTGTGCTCAGACAAATAGTGATGGAACTCATGAGGGAAGGAGCGCTACGGGATCTGGTACTCACAGATGGAGTCAGTATCTCAAATGTCCGGGTGCCAATATTAAGTATTTATTTTGACAACCTACAACATGGGTAGGTGCCCAGATGGGCACCAGTGATCATCAGTCGGTATGGTTTGATATAAAAGCCAAGAAAGGAGGGAATTCATATGAAGATCAAGATCCTGGATTACAAAAACATAGAATTTGGTAAAATGGCAATGTGCCTCAAAGAGGAGCTAGAAAGCTGGGAAAAGAAGGGTGAAGTGGAACAACAGTGGGCCATATCAAAGGGAGCTGTAACAAAAACCTTTATGCAATAAAAGTAAGAGAAAAAGGAAACAGGTTCTCAAAGTTGGTGGCTGAGAAAATAAAGGAAAAAGATCAGCATTCAAAAAGGACAGAGGAAGGTGGTTTAGTGGAACTACATTAATGGCAACTGGTATGTGGCCCAGAATGACTAGAACTTCTCTTGCCATTGACTGATCTGTATTCAACAGTTTGAATACAAAGGAATTTGGGTATTTGCCCAGCATTTCAGGAGGAAAGCTCTCTCCTGTTGAGAATCTATCCATGTTCAAATGACTTAAATTTTATGTGAGGAACCTCAGTGTTGATATCTTGGAATTCACTAGGAATCCTAGTGATAGTAGCAGTTGCATTGATTTTTTTTTTTTGAGGGAGGTTAACATACCTTCCTTGGAGCTCACTATCACTAGCCAGTCCAGGTAATGGAAAGCTCGGATGCCTTATCTCCAATGTGCTGCTGCTATAGCCAGGCACTTGCTAATGAGAGGCTGAAGGGGAATACTCTGTACTGATAATGGGAAGAGCCCATCATTGAAGCACATGTATTGCCACTGGGAGGAATAAATGGCAATATGAGTATAAAAATCCATAGGATCCAGAGCACATACCCATTCCCCACTCTGGATGAAGGACAGGATTTTGTGGTGGGTATTCATTTTGAATTTCTCACAGAGTATAGTCTTGGCTTTTGAGAGGGTAAATCTGAGAGAGAAGGTTTTTTTTACTTTTCTATGATATCTACCCTTCTGAAAGCTCGGTAATCTTTCTCTTCCTTGGCCTACATTAGGGTGTGAAGGATTTTTTAGGCATGGTGTTAAGAAGAAATATTTCTCCCATTAAGGCATCTGTTCCTGAGAACTTGTCTTTCTTCAGAAGGGTCTTGAATCTCAATTCCATTAAGGTATAGGTAGCAGCTATAGCATATTTTTGGGGAAGGGTTCAAGACATTTCCCTGTTAACTCATCCTGAGATTTCTCATTTTCTCAGAGGAGTCAAACACATTAGACCTCTGTTTTTAGTTATTTATTTATTTATTTATACAGCTTTTCTATACCGTTATAGAGGGAACATGTCTCTATCTCTATGGTTAACACATTATTATAATAAAAACAATAAGAATAAGAATAGATTAGAATAAAATTACATCAAATCAACCAATACAAATAAAAATCTCACTAAAAATAGCTAAAATCATTATTTAAAATAGAAACAGTAAAGGAAGCGATAAAACAAAGTAAAACAAAATCACATCAATAACTCTCAATCTGCAATTTAAACTGCGTCTTATGAATTAATCCCATATTCTTGCTGAAAATACCAAGTTTTTTAGTCCTTTTTAAATGTTCTTAGGTTAGACTGAAGCCTCAGGTTTTGTGGTAAGGTATTCCATAATTTTGGACCTGCGATTGATATCGCACGGTCTCTTACCTCACTGAAGTGTGCAGATCTCACTGTGGGAACTGTAATATCCCTTCCCCACCCCCAGATCTCAATTTGGTTCTCAAGGCATTGAGGTCAGTCTCTCACTCAAGGATCTGACCTTGAAAGTGGTGTGTTTGTGGCAATATGTTCAGCAAGATGTTCAGCAAGATGGATTTTGGATAAGGAATCGGGCTAATTGTTGCAGAGAGAGGTTTCTGGTCTGTTCTCAAGAGAAGATGGTATTAGAAAAGCGATCAACCTTTTGCATTTATTTTTGTTCATCACACACGTATACTATCTAATTGCGCTACCACGATTTGCTATTGTCTTCTGATATTTATATATTTTTGTTTATCCCACACGTATACTATCTAATTGCGCTACCACGATTTGTCTTCTGATATTTATGTATTAATGTTATATGTTTATATGTATAATATATGAATATATTTATTATATATTTATATATATTGTCTTCTGATATTGGTCTACAATATCAGTCAACAATATTCTAGATCTTAACTACTATGACCAAAGCTTTACCTCTGATATATACTATAGCTGTTATCATTCCTCTACTACATCACTATTGTACCTTCCCATAGTATTATTGTACTTTCCCTGCTAAATGTCTGTAAACCGCCATGAAGGCTCCCACTGATTAGAAAAGCAATGACCAACCATTTGCACTTGCTCTGTTTATCTCACAGGTATGCTATTTAACTGTGCTCCCACGATTTGTAATTGTCTTCTGATATTTATATATAATAGCCTATAATATTTTAGATCTTAACTGCTATTACTAATGCCCATACTCTAATATATACTATTGCTGTTATCATTCCTTCACTATATCATTATTGCTATCACTCTTTCACTATATCATCATTGTACTCTTATAGCATTTTTGTACTTTCCTGGCTAAATGTTCACTCTATTTCCTATATCTACTATATCCTATATCATTGCTAAATGTTTACTGTATCTCCTATAACATTATTGTACTTTCCTTGCTAAATGTTTGTAAACAGTTATGAAGGTCCCAACTGATATGACGGTATAGAAAACCGAATAAACCTTAAACTAGTACCTTCTTTTCTGTTGAGAGTTGTCTGTTTCATATAAATTGAGTCATCTTGTTCCTGGTGTTTAGAAAGTCCTGTTGAGGGATGGCATAGTTTCTCCATTCACTCAGTGTTTTGGCCCTGTTGAGATGCCTGAATATAAATAAAACTTTCTTCAAATCAGACGATGTTTGTGTTGGTTGGGGTTCAAAGGAAGCATGCAACAGCTTCCAAGGCATGATTGCATAATAGGAGACTATTGCTCCAGCATATATCTGCACAGCCTTGATAGTTCACAATGGGAAAGACAGGAAACAGAAGAGTAGGATTAAATTGACAGTTTTCTCAGTGGAAGGGAGTGGACAGTGGAGTGCCTCAGGGATCTGTATTAGAACCTTACTTTTCAATATATTTATAAATGATCTGGAAAGAAATATGACGAGTGAGATAATCAAATTTGCAGATGACACAAAATTGTTCAGAGTAGTTAAATCACAAGCAGATTGTGATAAATTGCAGAAAGACCTTGTGAGTCTGGAAAATTGGGCATCCAAATGGCAGATGAAATTTAATGTGGATAAGTGCAAGGTAATGCATAGAGGGAAAAATAACCCATGCTATAATTACACAATATTGGGTTCCATATTAGGTGCTACAACCCAAGAAAGAGATCTAGGCGTCATAGTGGATAACACGTTGAAATCGTCGGTTCAGTGTGCTGTGGCAGTCAAAAAAGCAAACAATGTTGGGAATTATTAGAAAGGGAATGGTGAATAAAACGGAAAATGTCATAATGCCTTGAATACTGTGTACAATTCTGGTCGCCGCATCTCAAAAAAGATATAATTGCGATGGAGAAGGTACAGAGAAGGGCTACCAAAATGATAAGGGGAATGGAACAGCTCCCCTATGAGGAAAGACTAAAGAGGTTAGGGCTGTTCAGCTTAGAGAAGAGACGGCTGAGGGGGGATATGATAGAGGTGTTTAAAATCATGAGAGGTCTAGAACGGGTAGATGTGAATCGGTTATTTACTCTTTCGGATAGTAGAAAGACTAGGGGGCACTCCATGAAGTTAGCATGGGGCACATTTAAAACTAATCGGAGAAAGTTATTTTTTACTCAACGCACAATTAAACTCTGAAATTTGTTGCCAGAGGATGTGGTTAGTGCAGTTAGTATAGCTGTGTTTAAAAAAGGATTGGATAAGTTCTTGGAGGAGAAATCCATTACCTGCTATTAAGTTCACTTTGGGGCGGATTTTCAGAGCCCTGCTCGCGTAAATCCGCCCAAAACCGGGCGGATTTACGCGAGCAGGGCCCTGCGCGCCGGGAAGCCTATTTTACATAGGCCTCCCGGCGCGCGCAGAGCCCCGGGACTCGCGTAACTCCCGGGGTTCTCCGAGGGGGGCGTGTCGGGGGCGGGCCCGGTCATCGCGGCGTTTCAGGGGCGTGTCGGCAGCGTTTTGGGGGCGGGTACGGGGGCGTGGCTACGGCCCGGGGGCGTGGCCGCGCCCTCCTTACCCACCCCCAGGTCGCGGCCCGGCGCACAGGAGGCCCGCTGGCGAGCGGGGATTTACGCCTCCCTCCGGGAGGCGTAAATCCCCCGACAAAGGTAGGATGGGGGTTTAGACAGGGCCGGGCGGGTGGGTTAGGTAGGGGAAGGGAGGGGAAGGTGAGGGGAGGGCAAAGGAAAGTTCCCTTCTAGGCCGCTCCGATTTCGGAGCGGCCTAGGAGGGAACGGGAGTAGGCTGCTCGGCTCGGCGCGCGCAGGCTATACGAAATCGATAGCCTTGCGCGCGCCGATCCAGGATTTTAGCCAATACGCGCGACTACGCGCGTATCTACTAAAATCCAGCGTACTTTTGTTTGCGCCTGGAGCGCAAACAAAAGTAGGCTGTTCGCGCTCGTCTGAAAATCTACCCCTTAGAGAATATCCACTGCCATTAGCAATGGTAACATGGAATAGACTTAGTTTTTGGGTACTTGCCAGGTTCTTATGGCCTGGATTGGCCACTGTTGGAACAGGATGCTGGGCTTGATGGACCCTTGGTCTGACCCAGTTATGGCATTTTCTTATGTTCTTATGTTCCTTCTCACGCCCTATGCACCCAAGACTTCTTGGTGGAATATTGGGCAGTGTTTCCAGGGGATATTTACAGAGTGGTGGGTGTGGATCTTCCTTCTAATCTATAATGCCTGGAAAAAGAATATATTTGCAGGCCAAAATGGTGGCATGGGAGTTGAGAGCTGCATTGACTTCCCTCCCACCTGTTATAGAGAGCTTGGGTAATGTACCACTGGTCTTTTAAGAATGCTGAAGAAGATGACATTTATATATAACATTAATTTATTTTCCTTCAGTCCTAACCAGACTAGTCCAGGACCCAAGAAGGAAGAATGTGACTCTGGAGTTAGGGGTTCCATGATGGGAAAGTGCTGCTGTTCCAATGCAGGAATTTGTTAAAAATAGAGGAAAAGAATGAAGGGAGAAAGTGTTTATAATCTGTTCTAGATGTTTGGAATCCCCAGTAGTTTTTCTTTTAAATTTATGAATTATAGAATTAAATCAAAGCCATAACTTGTACAAAAATAGCATATAGAGACCTCAAGAACACAAAACATATTTTCAAAAAATCATGATTACTCTTATGCTCAGTCAGACCACAAAGGGGAGAATTCCAATTTGAAATAAGAAACAAAAAAACCCATAAAGGAATTAAAACTGAAGAGAGAGGGGAAAGACACTCTTCTACAAATGCACCTAACTCTTTTGGGAGGCAGGAACTTCCAAGCCTGCAATAGACCGAGCAAGATCTGGCAGACGCTTATCATTAAGAAATACTGTCAATAGTAAAGGTTCAAAAATTTTATTTTCCTAGCGTGTAGCAGATGAACTCAGGACCAATGGGTATAGTGTACTCCTGTTAGCAGTTGGAGGCGGATCAGATTTCAATCTGACGTCAGCCCCTAGTACATATACCCCTGCAGGAAGTGCAGCTCTTCAGTATTTTCCGTCTGCATAGCAGTTAGGACTATCTGCACGCTCTCACAGCGTTAGAACCAAATTCAAAGAAGAAAAACCAAAATTAAAGGAGAAACCTACCTGAAGAGGAGCCCCGTTCTCCTGTGGTGATACCCTCGGGTCCCTCCCCCAGTTGAGATTCCCGAGGTGATTTTCGTGGTCCCTCGGAGGTGAGCTTCAGTCCAGCAGCCGAAATCGCGGCGAGGACCTAGCCCAGATCCTCGGGCGCGGCTGAGAGGCAGCAGGTGTACCCTCAAGCACGGCAGTGAAGGTATTTGCCCTCTCCCCCCCGCAGCCAGAAAACCGCCCGGGACGAAACCGGGAAGCACCGAAGACAAGATAAGGTAAAAATCTTCTGCTTGAATCTGGTCTCCGAGTATCGAGGAGGAGCACAGGTCACTCGGCCGGGACCAGTGCCACCGGGTTGATCCGCCCTAGCAGGGCCAGGCCCCAACCATTTCCAAGGGTCTACCCACGTGGAGCCCCTTCGAGGGGGTCGCCATATTGCCTGCGTGCTCGCCATCGCCATCTTGGGCCCTATTCGCCGCGCCGTTCGGCCCGAGCACACAAACCCGAGCTAGGTGCACAAAGCACATGTGCGCATAGACTTACACGCACATAATCCTTGTGCGCATAAGTTGCATGCACAAGAGCCGGGCGCACAAGATTACGCACACCCTGCACGCCTACCGAGCTGTGCGCGTATCTTTGGCTGGACACACCGCTGCACGCACAACTCACACGCACATCTTAGGCGCATCGGAGTGCATAAGAGTTTACGCGCTAACAGCATGGCACCACCAGAAACCAGGAATAAAGGCCAAGGCCTCTACCCAGCATGCCACATCAGAGCTGCACAAAGCGAGGAGGCCGACGCCCTGTGCACTCAGTGTGAGGAGGCCCTGGGAGATCCAGTTCAGGGCCAATCCCACCCAGGGCCGAGTACTAGCTCCTCAGGGGGTACCCCGGACCTAGCAGACCCCAGGGGGACCTCCCCCACAGACGGGGACCCCCAGGGAACCAGCGCCCCTCAGCTTGGATCCAGCGTCTATCTCATGGGTGGAGTTCTTCAAAGGGACTCTCGCCTTTGTTCAAATGCAAACTGAACCTCTGCTGAGCAGCCACATGCTCCACCGGAGGACCCTTGTGCTCCAGGCCCTTCAAGACCTAGACACAGGCTCCCACTACCCAGAAACCCCACCTATGGGGACACTGACATCTCTAAAGAGGAAGCCGAGCCCCTAGAAGAGGAGGAGCTCCCCCCGGGGACAAAGCCTCACCGAACCATGAGATGCTTCTTCACAAAGGAAGAGCTCCCGGACCTAGTCACCCAATGTCTGACGAAGCTCGTTATCCTGGGCCCAGGTACTTCGGGGGAACCTAAACCGAACCCCCTGCTTGGAGGGTCTTCGCCAGACTTCTCACCATTTCCCTCTGCTACAAGCGGCACAACAGCTGATTGACCTGGAATGGAATGCTCCGGAGTCCATTTCATTTAATAAAATTTATTAATCGCCTAACACTAGAAGGCCTAGGCGATATACATGATAAACATACATAATAATAAAAACAAAAACATAAATATTACACTCATATATATAGGTTTCATAGAAACCATATCATATTATTCCAGTCTACCATTAGGGACTTATCCCTAAAAATTCACTAAATTACATACCTGAAGTAAATTTGACAGGGAGATTCAACAATTAACACTCCATGATTTCACAGTAATATTGTAAAACATTCACATTGTAATTATACAATATTAAATGCTCGAGTAAGCAAATAGCTCTTAAATGCCATCTTGAATTTTTTAACATCTTCCAACACACGGATTTCAAAAGGGATGAGGTTCCATTGAACTGGAGCTGCGATGGAAAAAGAAGTTTCTCTAGTATTAAAGAGTCGTGCCTGACGGACTGTAGGAATTTCTAATAAATTTAATTGTGAAGATCTTAAAGATCTGACAGGTTTGTAAATTCGTAAAAGTGCATTAAACCAAACAGTCGACTCTGAAACACGTAGTTTAAACACTATCATGCCTATCTTGAAAATTATGCGCTCATGAACGGGTAGCCAATTAAGTTTAGCTAAAACAGGAGAAATCCTGTTTTAGCTAAACTTAATTGGCTACTTAATTGGCTACTTTCAAAGGGGGACGAGCTTTGGCAGCCATGTACCCCCTGGACCCGGCAACCAAAGATCTTCTTACATAGAAGGGACAGCAGAAGAAGACCAAACGGCCCATCCAGTCTGCCCAGCAAGCTTTCACACCTATTTGTTTTCATAATCTGTTACTCTGACCGTTGAGGTCAGGGCCCTTATTAGTAACTATTTGGTTCCAATTCCTTTCCACCCCCACCATCGATGCAGACAGCAGTGCTGGAGCTGCATTTAAGTGAAGTATCTAGCTAATTGGTTTGGGGTGGTAACCGCCGTAATAAGCAAGCTACTCCCATTTGTTTACCCTGCATGTGCAATTCAGCCATTGTTGGTTGTCTGAATAAAAATCCTCTTTACTTAATTCCCTCTGTTGCTGAAGCAGTGAGCTGCGCTGGATACTTATTCCAAGTCAAGTATCATGCTTAATTGATTCGGGGTAGTAGCTACCGTAACAAGCAAGCTACACCCATGCTTATTTGTTTACCCAGACTTTGTAATTCATTCCTTGTTGGTTGATGCTGATATAAATCATCTTTTCTTCATTTTCCCTGCCGTTGAAGGAGAGAGCTATGCTGGATGTGCATTGAAAGTGAAGTATCAGGCTTAATTGATTCGGGGGTAGTAAAGCGCCATAACAAGCCAGCTACTCCCTTGCTTATCTGTTTACCCCAGACTATGTAATTCATTCCTTGTTGGTTGATGCTGATATAAATCATCTTTTCTTCATTTACCCTGCCGTTGAAGGAGAGAGCTATGCTGGATGTGCATTGAAAGTGAAGTATCAGGCTTATTTGATTTGGGGTAGTAACCGCCATAACAAGCAAGCTACTCCCCTGCTTTTTTGTGGATGCAAATCCTTTTTTCCACATTTCCTCTTGCCATTGAAGCATAGAGCAATATTGGAGTCGCATTAACTGTGTGTATGTTTATTGAATAAAGATATTAATCTCCAGGTAGTAGCCGTCATTCCCGCAAGCAAGCCACCCCTTGCCTCTTCTCTTCATTCACATCCTCTAGACTTTATGGATCCACAGTGTTTATCCCACGCCCCTTTGAAATCCTTTACAGTTTTGGTCTTCACCACTTCCTCCGGAAGGGCATTCCAGGCATCCACCAACCTCTCCGTGAAGAAATACTTCCTGACATTGGTTCTGAGTCTTCCTCCCTGAAGTTTTAAATCGTGACCCCTGGTTCTGCTGATTTTTTTGCAATGGAAAAGGTTTGTCATTGTCTTTGGATCATTAAAACCTTTCAAGTATCTGAAAGTTTGAATCATATCACCCCTGCTCCTCCTTTCCTCCAGGGTGTACATATTTAGATTCTTCAATCTCCTCATAAGTCCTTCTATGAAGACCTTCCACCTTTTTGGTCGCCCTTCTCTGGACCGCCTCCATCCTGTCTCTGTCCCTTTGGAGATACAGTCTCCAGAACTGAACACAGTACTCCAGGTGAGACCTCACCAAGGACCTGTACAAGGGGATTATCACTTCCCTTTTCTTACTCGATATTCCTCTCTCTGTGCAGCCCAGCATTCTTCTGGCTTTAGCTATCGCCTTGTCACATTGTTTTGCCGATTTCAGATCATTAGAGACTATCACCCCGAGGTCTCTCTCCTGCTCCGTACATATCAGCCCTACTCCCCCCATCAAATACAGTTCTTTCGGATTTCCACACCCCATGTGCATGACTCTGCACTTCTTGGCATTGAATCTCAGCTGCCATATCTACGACCATTCTTCCAGCTTACTTAAATCTAGTCTCATTCTCTCCAGTCCTTCCGGCGTGTCCACTCTGTTGCAGATCTTAGTGTCATCCGCAAAAAGACAAACCTTACCTTCTATCCCGTCCGCAATGTCGCTCACAAAGATATTGAACAGGACCGGTCCCAACACCGATCCCTGCGGCACTCCGCTCAACACCACTCTTTCTTCAGAGTAAGTTCCATTTACCATCACACATTGTTTTCTGTCTGTCAACCAGTTTGCAATCCAGGTCACCACCTCGGCACTCACTCCTAAGCTTCTTATTTTATTCACCAGTCTCCTGTGCGGGACCGTATCAAAAGCCTTGCTGAAATCCAAGTAGATGACATTGAGCGCTCTTCTTGATCCAATTCCTTAATTACCCAGTCAAAAAAGTCAATCAGATTTGTCTGACAGGATCTTCCTCTGGTGAATCCATGCTGCCTCTGGTCCAGCAATTGTGACTGTAGATAGTTCACTATTCTTTCTTTCAACAGTGATTCCATTACTTTTCCCACCACCGAGGTGAGGCTGACCGGTCTGTAGTTACCAGCCTCTTCTCTGTTCCCACTCTTGTGAAGCGGGACCACCACCGCTCTTCTCCAATCACTCGGCACCACTCCTGTTTCTAAGGATCTATTGAACAGGTCACACAGCGGACCCGCCAGCATATCTCTAAGCTCCCTCAGTATCCTGGGATGAACCTCATCAGGCCCCATGGCTTTGTCCACTTTGTTTCCCCAGCTCTTCCCATACATTCTCTACTGTAAATGAAGTTACATCTACTCCATTCCTCTCCAGTTTCTTGTTAACTAGAGACGGTCCTTCTCCAGGGTCCTCTTTAGTGAACACCGAACTGAAGTATTTGTTTAATATTTCTGCCATTTCTTTGTCTCTCTCCACACATTGATTCTTTTCATCTTTCAATTTCATTATACCACTTTGGACTTTTCTCCTTTCACTGATGTATCTGAAAAATGTTTTGTCACCTCTCTTTACCTCTTTGGCAATCCTTTCTTCTGCTTGACTTTTTGCCATCTTGATTACTTTCTTCATCTCCCTCAGTACTACCATATATTCTTAAACTAGGAACTGTTTCTGCCTGGTTTTGAACCAGGGACCTTTCGTGTGTGAGGCGAACATGATAACCACTACACTACAGAAACTCTTGCATGCCCAAGAGTTGATGCTATGGTCTGTGCGGTCTTGAAGCTCACCACTATCCCAGTGGAGGGAGGGGCAGCACTCAAGGATGCACATGATCGGGGTCTGGAATCCATCCTTAAACAGTCCTTGACGTAGCCGCTATGTCTCTACAAATTGCGGCCTGCTACACCGTAGTGACACGTGCCTGCTTATCCCAGACCAGGAACAACACCCCGGGAGAGATCATGGAACCCGCAGTATCATTCCTCACTGACACTGCTTCCGACCTAGTGCGCACAGCGGCCAGAGGAGTGTCGGCGGTGGCGGCCAGGAGGCCACTCTGGCTCCGAAGCTGGTCAGCCGACGCATCTTCCAAAACACGCCTCACAAGGATGCCCTTCAAAGGATCCCTCCTGTTCGGCAGCGAACTAGAGAAACTGGCCAACAAATGGGGCGAGTCCCCATTGCCGCGCCTGCCGGAGGATAAGACGAAGAAAAACCAGCGACCCTTCCCCAGGTCCTCCAGGGGCAGAAGTTCACAGCTCTTCAATCCTTACAGAAGCAACTATCAAGCGCCCCGCCCGACGGGCAGGAACCAGTCCTTTCGGAACAAGCACAAGAAGAGGGGAACCAACTCGGGTCCAGGCCCCAGCCGTACCCCACAATGAGATTCAGCCAACCCATCCAAGGGAAGAAGCCATAGGAGGCAGACTAGCCCTATTCTACCCGCAGATGGGGTCGAGATAACTTCAGACAAGTGGGTCTTAGCCATCATTCGGGAGGGGTACTACCTGGATTTTCTACGAATCCCTTCGGATAAGTTCGTGGAGTCTCCCTGCCACGACCTCTTCAAGAGGGTGGCAGTGGAAGCTACACTGTCCAGACTACTGGCCCTCGAGGCCATAACCCCGGTGCCTCCACAAGAAATAAATACTGGACATTATTCTATTTATTTTATCGTCCCCAAGAAAGAGGGAACATTCAGGCCCATCCTGGACCTCATGTCTGTCAACCGCCATCTGAGGATTCCCTGCTTCCGCATGGAAACCCTACGATCCGTAATAAAGGCGATACAACCGGGAGAGTTTCTCACATCCCTGGATCTGTCGGAGGCCTTACGTACACATCCCAATTCATCAGGAACACCAGCGCTACCTACGCTTCAAAGTTCTGGACCGTCACTACCAGTTCCGGGCACTACCCTTCAGGTTATCCACAGCACCCCGGACATTCACCAAGGTAATAGTGGTGGTGGCGGCAACACTGAGGAAGGAAGGAATCCTCGTACATCCTTATCTAGACGATTGGCTGATCAGGGCAAAGTCACTAGAGGAAAGCCAGCAAGCAACCAGCAGAGTCATAACTCTACTGGAGAGCCTAGGATGGGTGGTCAACACAAACAAAAGTTTTCTACAGCCCTCACAGTCGTTGAAATATCTAGGAGTCCGATTCGATACCAAAGAAGACAAGGTCAGCCTGACCCCCACAAGGAGATCAAAACTGTGGAACCGGTTGCAAACCTTGCTGAACGACCCTCATCCCACAGCATGAGATTACCTGCAAGTCCTCGGGCTGATGGCATCCACACTGGAAGTTGTTCCATGGGCACGAGCCTACATGAGGCCCCTAAAGCACTCACTTCTATCACGGTGGAACCCTCGGTCCCAGAACTACACCGTACGCCTATCACTCCCGGGCAGTGTCCGGACCCAACTACGGTGGTGGCTGCAGGCCAACCACATGAGTCGGGGTTCCAGACTATTCTCTCCAACCTGGACCCTACTCACTACAGATGCCAGTCTACGAGGTTGGGGAGCACACTGCGAGGAGTTAACCGCCCAAGGGCAGTGGAACGCAGAAGAGGCGGGATGGAACATCAACCGCATAGAAGCTCAGGCAGACTAGCCTGTCTGAGGTTCGCTCACAGACTTCGAGACAAAGTGGTCAGAGTAATGTCAGACAACGCCACAACAGTGGCCTACATCAACTGACAGGGGGGGGGGGGACCAGAAGGCAACAGGTGTCCCTGGAAATAGACCCCCTGATGGCATGGATGGAAGCAAATCTCCCGGAGATCTCAGCCGTCCACATCGCCGGGAAAGACAACATCATGGCGGACTACCTCAGCAGGGAAAGTCTAGACCCAGGAGAATGGAGGCTGTCGTCCACAGCCTTCCAAATGATAGTGAAATGGTGGGGGACACCGGACAGGGACCTTCTGGCAAACAGATCCAATGCCCAAGTACCCAGATACTTCAGCTGCATGCGGGAACCGCAGGACCAAGGGATCGATGCCCTGGTACAGACCTGGCCACCGGAGACCCTATTATACGCCTTCCCGCCGTGGCCCCTACTGGGCGCAATCATTCACAAGATACAGCTACACAGGGGACTAGTTCTTCTGGTGGCTCCGGATTGGCCAAGAAGACCGTGGTACGCAGACATGAGAAGACTGCTGGCAGGGAACCCCCTGCCACTATCTCCACACAGGGACTTGCTACAACAAGTTCCGATCCTCCACGAGGACCCAGCTCAATTCTCTCTTACGGTTTGGCCATTGAAAGGGCCCGCCTGAGAAAGAGTGGATACTCGGGGGCTGTTATCGACACCCTCCTCCGAGCAAGTTCTCCACATCGTTAACGTATATAAGAATTTGGATAGTATTTGAAGCCTGGTGCAAAGACCACCCCATCAAGCCACGCTCATTTAAAGTTCCCGAGATCCTGGAATTCTTACGGAACGGACTACAGAAGGGACTGTCCCTCAACTCCATCAAGTTACAGCTGGCCGCATTATCATGCTATGGCTCCAGGAGTGAGGGCGACAGCATAGCTTCTCACCCAGACGTGTCACGCTTCCTGAAAGGAGTCAAACACATTCGCCCACCACTAAAGTGGCCAGAGCCTCTGTGGAATCTCAATATCGTTTTGGATTTCCTAGCGGGAACCGCCTTCAGACCCCTCCGAGGCCTGTCTCTCCGCCTATTAACCTTAAAGACAGCCTTTTTGCTGGCAGTTTGTTCTGCCTGCCGCATCTCAGAGCTGCAAGCACTGTCCTGCCGTGAGCTGTTCCTCAGGCTCACCCCGGGATCCATCCAACTACGCACGGTTCCCTCGTCCTCCCCAGAGTGGTCTCACACTTCCATCTTAACCAGACCATCTCGCTACCATCGGCGGATAACTTGAACAGTTTCGAAGAAGCCCGTAGTCTATGCCACTTCAACATCGGCAGACTCCTATCCAGATATCTGGAAATGTCGGAACCCGTATGAAAAACAGACCACCTTTTCGTCCTTCACAGCGGAAGGAGACAAGGGGAAGCGGCCTCGCGGGCAACCATAGCCCACTGGACCAAGGAAGTTATCAGGGCGGCTAACGTAGAAGCAGGCAAGACATCGCCTCTACAGGTCAAGGCCCATTCTACCAGAGCCCAGGCAGTATCCTGGGCAGAAACTAGAATGCTGTCACCCGCCGAGATCTGCAGGGTGGCGACATGGTCCTCCATCCATACCTTCTCCAGATTCTGCTGTCTGGACTTTCAGGCTCGGGAGGACATGGCATTTGCAAGGACAGTACTAAGTGGGTCACAAGGAGCCTCCCACCCAGTTCGGGAGTAGTTTTTATACATCCCATTGGTCCTGAGTCTATCTGCTACACGCTAGGAAATGGAGAAATTACTTACCTGATAATTTCGTTTTCCTTAGTGTAGACAGATGGACTCAGCATCCCACCCTTGGCTGTGCTACACATGGTCTTTCAAATGATTTAAGGGTAAGCCATGTTTTCATTTACCTAGGGCATCCACCCTGCCAGATGACAAAGCTTTCCGGTTGAGTACACTGGCGGTCTCCAGCTATAGTCAATCAACCAATCCAAGCTAATCAAGTTAATCAAGTTATAACGTTTAACCAAGTTATGAAGTTATTCAAGTTAATCAAGTTATTTAAGTTAAACAATCAGTCAGTCACACATATATCCACAATGCTTTTCGAGGAGAATACTGAAGATCTGCAGGGGTACATGTACTAGAGGCTGACGTCAGATTGAAATTTGATCCGTCTCCAACTGCTAACAGGAGTACTCTATACCCATTGGTCCTGAGTCCATCTGTCTACACTAAGGAAAACGAAATTATCAGATAAGTAATTTCTCCATTTTACCCCCCTTAAATTTAACCTCACATTTACAGAGGAAATATAACCAAAATAAAGCCCCTAAAGCAATAAAACTAGGTCTCATCATCAAAAATCTTTTCCTTTTAACCTGCGTTGCCATAGCTACATCTGGAAACAGATACTTTAAAATCCCAAAAAGGGAATAGCTATATTACGAAAATACAATTTCATAATATTCTTTATCTGATTCAATTGCAAAAGTCACATCCTTCCTCTGATGATTGCTTTAAAAACGAGATAATTCAAAAGAGGTTGAAGATTTGTCTTTCATTTGTGGATCTTTAGAAAACAAACTGGTAAATAATACACCTTTGAGACTGGGGGGAGCACATTTTCAGAAAATTCTCAAAATATCTGTGCAGCATCTCTTAGCAAAATTTATTAACTGAATGTTATGTCGCCGGGCGACATTCTCTAAATTTTCTACTTTATTTTTCAGATATAAATGCCCTCTGAAACGACTCCCACAGACTCTTGTAAGGCTGTCTCTCTAATTTTGATTTGTTCCACCTTATGAAATACCCCATTTATTTGCAATTGCAAAGAATTTACAGCCCCTGAAAGGTTCCTGATGTTGGGAAACAAAATGGGCCACATGCAAGGAGAGTTTCATAATAGCTTCCCACATTGCATCAAGTGTTATAGTAGAAGGCTTAATAAAAACCAGTGGAAGTACCTCAGGCTTTGAAATATTTTGAGGTGAAGAAGGAAGTGAAACTACACCACAGCAAGAACTTGCCACCTCCACGCGCAAAGCCAAACCGCCTGAAATTCCTGCCAGAAGTCGGCTCCACATCTCAGTGGCAGTATGATGTCTGGGCGCCACAGAGAAGAACCGCTAGTGTCTAGGCTAATCAAAAATGTCCGGGTTGGGGAGGCCTATGGTGCTGCTCTGGGGAAAGCGAAGTCTGTGACTGGGGCTGCGATTGAGGAACTTTAATTCATAACGTTGCCCAGCAATAGCTCAGTGGAGTTTTCCGGCTCCAAAATAGATGTTTGTCCATTGGGCCAACTTGCGTAGAGGTTGCCGACATGTCAGAAAACACTCTTGCCTTGCCCTGTTTCTTGCCCATAAAATGCAATGAAAAATTTTTTTAGAAGGTTCTTCAGAGCTCATTCCTCTAACTTGCAGCCAATCGTGGAATTCTCCAAGATACCGCTCTAGGGTGGTTATTTTATTGAAGACTTGGTTATGAAATTTAGGGAAGAGGAAAGGTAGCTTTAAGTTTTCTCTGTCTCCATCTGCTGGCAGGGGGAGCAAACCTAGACTAGTCTGGTAGGCCTAAATTAGAGGAAATTAACGGTAAGTATAAATTCCACCTTAATCATACTGCCACTTGTCATGGGTGATTATTATTAAGGATTCAAACTCTTGCCATTCAGGAATTAAAATAGATGTTTTAGTACCTCATTGTTTTTCTTTTGTAGCATAGGTAATTAGTGGCATATATGATTCTTCTCTGTCCCAGAACCCTACTGCATGACTCCATCACATGCCCAATTACTGACATTTCCATTATTTTAAATATTTTTCTCTCCTTTATCTGTACTATTTGTGTTTGATTTCTGTAGTATTGTAACTTTGTGTGTGGATGCAGTATGTGAGACAGTTACTAATCACAAACTGATGGTGCTCAACTGATTAGTGACGCTGTTGCTCAGGTGACTTTTATAATGGATCATTTCACCCTGATTTTCTGGCTTTGTTGTTGGCAGGTATCACTTCTGTGAGAAGTGTTTCACTGAGATCCAAGGAGAGAATGTTACTCTTGGGGATGATCCTTCACAGCCACAAACGTAAGTAACCCATATGAAAACTTTTTGTTTTGCTACTTGATAATTATAGATTTCTCTCTTGTGATGGCCAAATAGTTTGCCAGAGATGTTTCTGATTCTAGTGGTGGTGGCAGCAAGGAACTTCTGTATATTTGGCCTTTTAATTGCATGATTTGTCAGTGCATGGCAACTGTTATAAGTACAAAAGTTCTCTTATCACCATTAATTAAACATTAATAGTGTACAGGCTTGTTGACTACTGGAATATTTCAGTGCCCTGAAGTCAGGTTCTGTAACATGCAAAAAGAGTAAGAGACAAAGTTCTAAACAGCATTCTGAGGATTCTTGGGATTGATGGGAAAATATTTGTTTAAAAGAAAACTTGCTAGGCTAGATACAATATAGAAATGTATTTTGCTCTTATATAAAGTCTGCTTCAGTTAAACTCAACATGATGAGCTATAATTAAATTTTGCTGCATTATGATCAAAATTTGACAATCCAGTTGTAAAGTGGTAAAAAGTCTGCAATATGTATTATGTTTGAGCAGGTATATTTTTGCCTGTTTAGGTTGGCTTAATAATCAGGTTTCTGAGGCTTTTGATTTCGGATGTGTTTAAAACTATTGGGCGACTACTGGTAGTAGGTATTTAGGATTGCAATGATGCAATGTTTATACCTCTAGACTTAAGTCCAACAAGCCCTTTCAACATGCTGATCAAATAATTTGATTTCAGCTATTCACAATAGTAATGTTAAAAAGGAATGACAGCCTAAACTTTTCATTGCAGCTAAAATACTTTACATTTTTAGTAAAGATTGTTTTATACTTTTACTTTTTGTACCATTGTCAGGCTGTGGTTTTGAAGCTTAAAAGAAAAAGGAGTGAGGGTAGATAAAGTACTATTGTTAACCTTTTATGTGCAATTATCGGTGTTGGGTACAGTGTCTGTTTTCTAACTCCCTTCCTAATGCTGAAGCAAGGCAACTACAAGAATACATTGGAACATAATTGGAAGCCTAGGATTGGTCTGAAATCTCATGATAAAGTGGAGTTAGAATGACAACACTGGGGCTTGAATGAATACATTTCTTGTTGGTATATTTTTTTCAGTTTTGTCTGACTGTCACTTTGTCAGTATTTATTTTAAATAACTTTTCATTGTGTTGTTCTGTTTTTTTGTATGTTTTTAATGTTGATCACAATGCACAGAAGTAATTGCAGTGCCGCTTTAAACCTCATACATCAAAACATAATAACTGATAGTTCGAGTTACACGTTTCCCAGGTCGATCCAGAAAGAAAGATCCAATCCTGGTTTTGCCCTATTGGATGTATAAAATTGTACTTTTGATTCTCTGTTGACGAGCAGGGCTAAATTAGCCATGACATGTGGGTGACGTCATCTGACAGTGTCCAATGGACCCATCTCATTGAGCTCAGCACAATTTTAAAGGTGAATTTTAAAAGTCCGGGGCATGCCAGAACTGGGAGAAGCGCGAGCATGTAGGGCTTACACGTGCCTGCCATATTGTAAAAGCTGCCTACATGCGTGCACATCTCCCAGTGCCATCTCACTCACTCAGAATCAAAAAGGGGCATGGTGTGGGTGAGGCACTGGCATTCCAGAGTGGGGCCAAGAGATGTGCATGCAGACTTTTTTTGCGCCTGGGCCCGCGCCCAGATCTAGTGCCACATAACTTTACTTCTGCTATGAAGGAGGTGTAAATTTAAAAAAAAAAGAAAAAGCAATTCCTGTGGTGTTTAAAGGGTCTGGGGAAACTTGGGGGGGGGGGATACAGGCTTTTAAACCAGTGGAGTCTGGAGGGACCTAGCTGAACAAACTGATGGATGAACTGGTGAAACTGACCTTAGCGTGCATGGATGCACACTGGTTATAAAACTCTGACTTCTGCGGCTGAAACCCGATTTGCGTGGTTGAATGTGCCTACTTGCAAAATTAGGTACACACATGCGCATGCCAAGGTTATTTTATAATGTATTCGTGCATATGTTATAAAATTGTTGCGTCCTTGGGGTCATGGATCAGTGTTTTCCCTTTACCCTTATCAGATGGGAATTCTGTCAGATTCTTTACTGGAATTGTTGCAGAATTCATCACCACCTGAGGACCTCTGCTATTCCAAGCTCCTAGATAAGTTGGCAAAAGTATTAAATATTAATGTTAAGGGGACTGCGGAGAAGAGAGAGGAGGTCCTGACCTGCTGGAGAATTGCCCTCAACTATTCCGAAGTGCTGATTCTATCTTGCCTCGATGGAGTTCCAGCTCTTAGCCAGCCCTGGGCGTCCTGACGTCATTCTTTCGGGATGCTGAGAGCGGCCTTCATAATTGGGCCTGCGGCGGCACACAGCCACCTCCAGCACATTGCCGAAGCCATGCTCGCCAAAGGGGCGCACGGCTTTGCCCAGTTGTGGAGCCTTTTTGATGTCCGTTGCTGCTGTTCACTTTGAAGACTTCTTTAAGTTCCTCTCCCTCCTTCTGTTATTTCTTGTCAGCATCAATCTGTTTAGTCATATGGGGAAGAAGAGGAAGGGGGACTGTTTGGGTTTTCCCCTCCAACCCTATAGTTCCTCCCCCTTCTGTGTACCAGACGACTATCAATGGGTTTTTGCAGCCTTTGATTACCAGTACACCATCAGGGCTGTTTCAGCTTAGCATGGGGGTTCCTGCTGCTTCTTCAGGGAATTCCATCTCCTTCAGCCCTGACCTCTGCCTACCACCTAGATTGGACTCTGCGCCTTTATCAGGTTCGCAGGAGATTTTGCCTCAGCCTATAAGTGCTATACAGGCTTCTCCTGTGGTGGGGGAACCTGACTTTTTGGACTCCCAGGTTCTGCCTGATGCTTCTAATGCCTTGGTGGCATCTGTTCCTGGTACCTCTTCTAATCTTCCTGAGAGACCTGCGCAGATTACCATGGAAACACTCTGGACTGCTATCAAGGGACTGCAAATCTCTCTTGGGTCCAAAATTGAAAATATTTTTATGCTTGTTGGTTCCATTCAGTCTCAGGTTTTGGGGCATGATACAGCTATTAAGGGTAATTTAGAACGTATTTCTTATTTGGACAAGCAATGTGAAACATTAGGTAAAAGTGATATAGCATTAATTAAAGGGCAAGAATTTAATCAAGGTTTAGAAGCTTTAGAAAATAATTCAAGGAGGTTGAATTTGAGAATTCTTAATTTTCCTAAGTCAATTAGTATTTCTCCTATTGAAATGCTTAGGAAATTTTATGTGGAGGTACTTAAGGTACCACATGATTCTATTCCACCTATTACTAAGGCCTTTTATATTTCTTCTAGGCCATCTGCTGGGAGAAGTAACTCCCCTATACAACCCAATGTATTAGATAATTTAACAGCTATGCTCCAGGATTCTCAGGTTGATATTGAGGGCTTTGCTACTTTGTTAGTGGTATTTGACCTGGAACCTGATACAATTTGGACCATGAAAATGTTCTTTTGTGCCTCAGATAAAAGGTTTTTTGGCCGACAGCTTGCAATATTCCTGACATAGCTAAAACGGAAAAAATTATCTGCAAAAAAAGTGCTAGATATGGGTGCTTCATTTCTTCTCCAATTTCCTTGAAATTGTGTTGTTAAATTGGGTACTCTTAAATATATCTTTTTTGATTCAGATCAGTTAGAAGGTTTTTTGCAGAATAGAGAGAGACCCTTGTCTATTTCTTCTTAAAATTTGTAGATAGAGTCCAAGATTTAGTGGATTGTAAACATTTTTCTGGTCATTATTTCCTTTTATTGATTTTTCTATTTAATTATAGCCCCCTATTTGAGATCTCATTAGGATGATTGCTTAGTTTTATTTTCTTGTATTTTTCTTTGTTTCTTTTCTATGATTGTTTGATATTCTATGTATGTCAAGTTATGACTTGAATTTTGGAAATTTATGAAAATAAGGAGTTAAAAAAAATATTAATGATAAGAAGATGATGAATCAAAGAACAGAGGGTTTTTGTAGCTCCTTGAGCCCCTGTAGGATTCTAGGAGCAAATCTGTTATAGACTGCTCAGAGACTTGCAATCCAGAATTTGACAGAATCCCACCATGTGCCTGCCAGTGGCCAGGAAGTTGGATCTTAAATATAGAGTGCAGCAAACCCCTGGGTTTGATATGATATCATTTCTGCATTATTCAATTGTGGTGGAGTAAGCTCTCAAGAGGACAAAGAAAACTAGGATTTCTAACATTTTGCTAGGTAAAGACCCCAAGTTACTAAACATTTGAGGGGAAAAGGTGCTTCAAGGTTCCATGCTGAGCACACCAGCTGTATATGGTTTCTTATTTAAATGAATGTATCAAAAAGATGAAGCCCATCACACAGTCTTTAGACCTAAAACAGGTCACGTAAGATAGATAAGGACATCGAGGAGTGTGAGCAACATTTGGTACACTCCATATATGAAGTTTTTGACACCACTCTGAGCACTTCGATGGCTACCAGTGGGCTCTGCAGGCTGCTTGGTTGCGTGCCAGCAGTCTGAGAGAAGATGTCCATGACTGGGTTGCAGATGTCCTTTGCTTAGGAGGACAATTTGTTCATGAACAAAGTCAGAGACTGGCATAGATTAAGGAGCACCAGGCTGCTAACCAATGTCTGTCAGGAAGAGGAGGCGACTAACTTCCAGTTCCCAGACACCAGATGCCCTTTGCAGCAGCAACAGCTTCCTGCCAAAGGCATCCAAGGGAATGGCATCATCTTAGAACCCCACAATAGCCACAAGGAAAACTTGGATCCAGTTTTTTGACATAACTCAAGCCCGGCTCACTGACGCATCTGATGTGGAGAAGGAGATTACTAAGGATTGCTTAGTTCTGAAAATTGTGGATTGTGATTAGTATTTGCACTTCTCTCGCTTATCCATTGACCCAATGATTTTCAGTGTTCAATTCAGACCCATCTTGGTTGGCCCAGTTTCATCTGGAGGTGGAGTTGCTCCCTCAGCAGAGAGTGATAAACCGAGCTTCTCCCCAAGACAGGGATTTTACTCCCATCACTTTCTAATTCCCAAGAAGATTAGGGGCTGAGGATTATTCTAGATTTATGGACACTGAGCAAACTCTTGATGTGGGAAAATTCAAAATGAGCTCCTTTACATGATTCTTCTGTTCATTTATCTGGGCAATTGGATGTTTACCCTGGATCTCAAATACATCTATACTCTTATGCCACTTCATCATTTGCATTGGAGGCAGCTCATATTTGTAGTGGGGTGGACTCATTACCCGTATAAAATCCTTTCTTTTTGCCTATCTGCAGTCCCAAGTATATTCTTTGTGCTTGGTGGTGATAGCGGCATACCTGCGCCAGATAGGAGTCTGCATCTTCCCCTACCTTTCTACCTGGATGATTGATAGGTGACCACTTCCTCTCAGTCGGGAGTTCTGGATTCCCTAGAGAAAACCATCTGGATACTAGTCCCTGGGTTTTCTGATCAAATCAAATTGAGCCTCATTCCTTTCTAGAGGATTCAGTTCAAGACCAAGAGTTCCTTCCAAGCAAAATAGCCTTAGTGATAAAGGGGCTGGTAAAAACCCTCCTGCAGTGGGACCAAGATAAGTCCTTGTCATCCTGGGACATATGGCAGCAGCAGTTGTCATCTCGTTCTCCCAATTGCATACGAAACTTACAAAGGAGCCTTTGATGCCAGTGGGATCAGCTGCAACAACTTTTGACCCACCATATCAAGATATCAGCCGGCATAACATCACCTTTGGTTCTGGATGCTGAAATCCCCATGACAATGCCATCTCATCCAATGATTTTGTTCACCAATGTATCTACCATGTGATGGGGAGCGTGGCTTGGACCCAAATAATATGGTCCTTAGTAGAATTAATGACTGGAAGGGGGACAGTAAGCAAATCTACGGCTCTCGTGCTAAACTTTCAAAAGGGAAACTTTGATAAAATGAGAAAAATTGTAAGAAAAAAACTGAAAGGAGCAGCTACAAAGGTAAAAAGCGTGCAAGAGGCGTGGTCGTTTAAAAAAAAAAAAAATCCTAGAAGCACAGTCCAGTTGTATTCCACACATTAAAAAAGGTGGAAAGAAGGCAAAACGATTACCGGCATGGTTAAAAGGGGAGGTGAAAGAAGCTATTTTAGCCAAAAGATCTTCATTCAAAAATTGGAAGAAAGATCCAACAGATGAAAATAGGATAATGCATAAGCGTTGGCAAGTTAAATGTAAGAAATTGATAAGACAGGCTGAGAGAATTTGAAAAGAAGTTGGCCATAGAAACAAAACCTCACAGTAAAATCTTTTTTAAATATATCCGAAGCAAAAAGCCTGTGAGGGAGTCAGTTGGACCGTTAGATGATCGAGGGGTTAAAGGGGCACTTAGAGAAGATAAGGCCATCGCGGAAAGATTAAATGATTTCTTTGCTTCGGTATTTATTAGAGTATGTTGGGGAGATACCCGTTCCGGAGAAGGTTTTCATGGGTAATGATTCAGATGGACTGAACCAAATTACCGTGAACCTAGAAGATGTGGTAGGCCTGATTGATAAACTGAAAAATAGTAAATCACCTGGACCGGATGGTATACACCCCAGGGTTCTGAAAGAACTAAAAAATGAAATTTCAGACCTATTAGTAAAAATTTGTAACCTATCATTAAAATCATCCATTGTACCTGAAGACTGGAGGATAGCTAATGTAACCCCAATATTTAAAAAGGGCTCCAGGGGTGATCCGAGAAACTACAGACAGGTTAGCCTGACTTCAGTTCCAGGAAAAATAGTGGAAAGTGTTCTAAGCATCAAAACCACAGAACATATAGAAATACATTGTTTAATGGAACAAAGTCAGCATAGCTTTACCCAAGGTAAGTCTTGTCTCATAAATCTGCTTCACTTTTTTGAAGGAGTTAATAAACATGTGGATAAAGGTGAACCAGTAGATGAAGTTTACTTGGATTTTCAGAAGGCGCTTGATAAAGTTCCTCATGAGAGGCTTCTAGGAAAAGTAAAAAGTCATGGTGGCGATGTCCTTTCGTGGATTACAAACTGGCTAAAAGACAGGAAACAGAGAGTAGGATTAAATGGACAATTTTCTCAGTGGACGGGAGTGGGCAGTGGAGTGCCTCAGGGATCTGTATTTGGATCCTTATTTTTCAATATATTTATAAATGATCTGGAAAGAGATACGACGAGTGAGGTAATCAAATTTGCAGATGACACAAAATTGTTCAGAGTAGTTAAATCACAAGCAGATTGTGATAAATTGCAGGAAGACCTTGTGAGACTGGAAAATTGGGCATCAATGGCAGATGAAATTTAATGTGGATAAGTGCAAGGTGATGCATATAGGGAAAAATAACCCATGCTATAGTTACACAATGTTAGGTTCCATATTAGGTGCTACCACCCAAGTAAGAGATCTAGGCATCATAGTGGATAACACATTGAAATCGTTGGTTCAATGTGCTGCGGTAGTCAAAAAAGCAAACAGAATGTTGGGAATTATTTGGAAGGGAATGGTGAATAAAACGGAAAATGTCAATTCCTCTGTATCGCTCTATGGTGAGACCCCACTTTGAATACTGTGTACAATTCTGGTTGCCGCATCTCAAAAAAGATATAATTGCGATGGAGAAGGTACAGAGAAGGGTGACCAAAATGATAAGGGGAATGGAACAGCTCCCCTTTGAGGAAAGACTAAAGAGGTTTGGCCTGTTCAGCTTGGAGAAGAGACGGCTGAGGTGGGATATGATAGACGTGTCTAGAATGGGCAGATGTGAATTGGTTATTTACTCTTTCAGATAATAGACTAGGGCAGCGCTTCTCAACCGGTGTGTCGCGACACACTAGTGTGTCGCCAAACACCGCCAGGTGTGTCGCGTCTCCCGGTGTCCCACTGCCCCATTGTACTTTCCTTCTCCCTTTTTCCAGCCCCCGCGGTCCAATTGAAAGCTTCCTTTCTTCCTACCCCCCACTGCCCAATGGGAAGCCTCCTTCATTTTGCCTTCCCCCGCGCAGGCCAATCGGAAGCCTCCTCCCTGCCACCTGCCAGTGGTAGTAGGAAGAAGGGAGGAAGCCTTTGATTGGCCGGTGAGGCAGGCATGGCACTGTCCGGGAGTGGGGTGGGAGGAATAGCAGTGTAGGACCCCGACGAAGCAAGGCCGCTACGGGAGCCCATCCCCGTAGCGGTGAAGAGAAAACCCGACCCCCAACGGTGCAAGGCCGCTACGGGAGCCCAGCCCCGTAGCGGTGAAGAGAAAACCCAACCCCAACGGTGCAAGGCCGCTACGGGAGCCCAGCCCCGTAGCGGTGAAGAGAAAACCCAACCCCGACGGTGCAAGGCCGCTACGGGAGCCCAGCCCCGTAGCGGTGAAGAGGAAAACCCGACCCCTAGCGACGAAGAGGAAACCCGACCTCTGACTGAGGCGCCCATCCCCGTGGCGCCGAAAAAAGAAGGCCCGCCGGATTAAAGCCACGGCGGAACCGGAGCCTATCCCTGCAATGAAGGAAGAAGTTATTTTTGGTGAGAGCTGGTGTGTCTGTGTGTGAATGGGGGCCTGGGTGAGAGCTTGTGTCTATGGGTGTGATTGGATGCCTGGGTGTGATTGGATGCCTGGGTGAAAGCTTGTGTCTGAGGGTGTGAATGAATGCCTGGGTGAGAGCTTGTGTCTGTGGGTGTGAATGGGTGCCTGGGTGAAAGCTTGTGTCTGTGGGTGTGAATGGATGTCTGGGTGAGAGCTTGTGTCTGAGGGTGTGAATGAATGTCTGGGTGAAAGCTTGTGTCTGTGGGTGTGAATGGATGTCTGGGTGAGAGCTTGTGTCTGTGGGTGTGAATGGATGCCTGGGTGAGAGCTTGTGTCTGAGGGTGTGAATGGGTGCCTGGGTGAGAGCTTGTGTCTGTGGGTGTGAATGGATATCTGGGTGAGAGCTTGTGTCTATGGGTGTGATTGGATGCCTGGGTGAAAGCTTGTGTCTGTGGGTGTGAATGGATGTCTGGGTGAAAGCTTGTGTCTGTGGGTGTGAATGGGTGCCTGGGTGAGAGCTTGTGTTTGTGGGTGTGAATGGGTGCCTGGGTGAGAGCTTGTGTCTGAGGGTGTGAATGGGTGCCTGGGTGAGAGCTTGTGTCTGAGGGTGTGAATGGGTGCCTGGGGGAGAGCTTGTGTCGGAGGGTGTGAATGGGTACTTGGGGGAGAGCTTGTGTCTGTGGGTGTGAATGGGTACCTGGGTGAGAGCTTGTGTCATTGGGTGTGAATGGGTGCTTGGGTGAGAGCTTGTGTGTAGGGGTGTGAATGGAAGCCTGGGTGAGAGCTGGTGTGAATGGGTGTAAGAGCTTTTGTGTGTGATTGAGAGCTTGTATATAAGAGAACATGAGTGTGATTGAGAGAGCGAGACTGGTCAGGGAGGTGATGTGTTTCTGTGTGAGAGAGAGAAACTGGTCAGGAAGATGACTGGTGTGAAAGAGACCGAGACTGGTCGTGGGGTCTATTTGGGGGTGTGTGTGTTGTGAGTGACTGGTTGTGGGTGCTAAGGAAGAAGATTGAGGACAGAGCTTCAGCAGCCCTTGCTGCTTCTGGTTAGTGCTATTGGCCTGGAAGGGAAAGGAGTAGGAGAGTTGCTGGAGAAGGTAAGTAAAGGTGGCTTTTTAAATTTATTTTTCTTGATTGACTGCCATTTTAATTATTGGGTATTATGCGATGTCTGCTGTTTTGAAATATTTTATTGATATTTGGACATGTTTTAATAATTTTTATGAGTATTTAATTGAATATTATTCTGTTCAGCAGCTGCTTTGTAACATTTTTGTTATAACTTTACAATGATTTCTGTGTGGGGCTCTGTAGCAGCTTGGCTTATTCTGTTTTCCCAATAGGAAATGTTTTAGTGTTTAGGGCCTGGTTTAATAGTTGTATTTCTTAGATAGGGTTGTTACTGTTTGCGTGTGTTCCGTAATACAGGTGTAACTTTGTGCAGGTTAGTTTGTGTGCATTATTGCAAATCCTGAGTCTGTTAGGTGCTATATTTCTCTTTCCATTTCTCCAGGTTCGCACTGTATGCAGAGTGGCTTTTTTGGTTTTCCGTTCCAGTTTCTGTCTCCATATTTATAATTTGTGTTTTTTCTGTACTTGGTGAAGGTCAGTTCTGGGTGTGTGACCAAAGTGAGGTGTTTTACTAGCATGTAGGCATTTGTATCAATCTTATTTGATGTGTTTTCTCAATAGGATATGCATTAGTGGTAAATTACTGTCTTTTCATAAGGAAGGCTATTGTGCCTGGTAGTAAAGGGAGTTTGTTTTGCTTTTACTGAGATGTCATCAGAACCAGAATATCTTTTTTTTGTATGGTGAGTTGTACGGGTTATGCCCTAGATCTGCTCTGCACTCATTGCTGAGGGTTGAGGGGAGTCCTGTGGATGCAGAGTGCATGTTTACACTTAGCCCCGTGATGGTCACATGTTCAGTGTGTCACGCATATGAGAACAATTTGTCAGGTGTGTCCCGGCCAAAAAAAGGTTGAGAACCACTGGACTAGGGGGCACTCCATGAAGTTAGCATGTGGCACATTTAAAGCTAATCGGAGAAAGAAGTTCTTCACTCAACGCACAATTAAACTCTGGAATTTGTTGCCAGAGGATGTGGTTAGTTCAGTTAGTATAGCTGTGTTTAAAAAAGGATTGGATAAGTTCTTGGAGGAGAAGTCCATTACCTGCTATTAATTAAGTTGACTTAGAAAATAGCCACTGCTATTACTAGCAACAGTAACATGAAATGGACTTAGTTTTTGAGTACTTGCCAGGTTCTTATGGCCTGGATTGGCCACTGTTGGAAACAGGATGCTGGGCTTGATGGACCCTTGGTCTGATCCAGTATGGCATGTTCTTATCTTCAGATCAACCTCTTGAAGCCTTGTGCCATCCGGTACATGTTGAAAGCTTTCTCTCACCTTCTAGCAGGAGAGAGAATTTTGATTTAGATAATTAAGTTGCCATGTTCTACTAAACAGACTTGAAGAGAACAGGCTACTTTGCCCTCTGTTGAGAAGCTCTCAGGATCTAGACATGGGCTATCTACAATGGAGGTCATCTACAAGTGACATGCCTTACAGGATCCCAAAAACACTCTGGTGTACCACCTTAGTCGCAGCTTACTTTCTCATGAGTGGTCACTGGATCAGCAGTTGGCAAACAATCTGTTCGGCCTTTGGGAGTCAGCCAGCCAGCAATTGCTTATTTACTGCAGAGAGCAATAAAAAAAAAAAAAAAGTCAGTTTTCTTCTGTATTTCAAAGAGAATTCAGCTTGATTCCCGAAGCTTTTCTGTTATGCTGAGATGCAGATCCTCTAGATGCCTTTTCTCAGAGCCCTTTAATTGCAAGGACAATTCAGAAAGCATAAGAATATAACATAAATGCCATACTGGGTCAGACCAAGGGTCCATCAAGCCCAGTATCTTGTTTTCAACAGTGGCCAGTCCAAGTCATAAGTACCTGGCAAGTACCCAAACATTAGATAGATCACAAGCTACTATTGCTTATTAAGTACCATAATAGCAGTGTATGGATTTATCCTCTAGGAACTTATCCAAACCTTTTTTTTAATCCAGTTACACTAACTGCTGTAACCACATCCTCTGGCAATGAATTCCAGAGCTTTACTATGCCCTGAGTAAAAAATAATTTTCTTCGATTTCTTTTAAATGAGCTACTTGCTAACTTCCTTGAGTGCCCCCTGGTCCTTCTGTTATCTGAGAGAGTAAATAACCGATTTACATGAACTTGTTCAAGTCCTTTCATAATTTTGTAGACTTCTATCATATCCCCCCTCAGTCGTCTCTTCTCCAAACTGAACAGCCCCTAACGTCTTTAGCCTTTCCTCATGGGGCAGCTGTTCCATGCCCCTTATCATTTTGGTTGCCCTTCTCTGCACTTTCTCCAGTGCAGCTATATACGTTTTGATATGCAGTGACCAGAATTGCACATAGTATTCAAGGTGCGGTCTCACCATGGAGCGATACAAAGGCATTATGACATCCTCCATTTTATTTTTCATTCCCTTCCTAATAATTTCTAAGATTGTTTGCTTTGTTGATCGCCACAGCACATTGGGCTGACGATGTCAATGTATTATCCACTGACGCCTAGTTCTCTTTCCTGGGTGGTAACCTAAGATAGAACCTAATATTGTGTAACTACAGCAAGGGTTATTTTTCCCTATATGCCTCACTTTGCACTTGTCCATGTTAAATTTCATCTACCATTTGGAAAATCAATCTTGCAGTTTTGCAAGGTAGTCCTATAATTCATCACAATCCGTTTGAGATTTAACTACTCTGCATAATTGTGTCATCCACAAATTTGATCACCTTACTCCTCGTACCCCTTTCCAGATCATTTATAAATATATTAAAAAGCAGTGGTCCAAGTACAGATCCCTGAAGCATGCCACTGTTTATCTTTTTCCACTGTGAAAGCTGACCATTTAATCCTACTCTGTTTTCTGTCTTTTAAACAACTTGCAATCCATAAAAGGACATCTCCTCCTATCCCATGACTTTTTAGTTTTCTTAGAAGCCTCTCATGCGGGACTTTGTCGAACCCCTTCTGAAAATCCAAATGTACCACATCTACTGGTTCACCTTTGGCCACATGTTTATTCACCCTTCAAAAAAAAGTAGATTTGTGAGCGGGATTTCCCTTGGGTAAATCCATGTTGGCTGTGTCCCATCAAACCATGTCTATATCTAAATGTTTTGCGGCACAGAAGTAAGGCTGCCTAGGGATTTGTGCGAGAATGATTCTCATTGCTGTGGCATGGCAAAGACAAGTGTTGTTTTCCCATCTCCTAAGGTTGGCCAAACAACTTCCGATTTCACTGGGTATGTCCCCATCTCTTTTCACTCAAGAGGACAGTAGTCTCTGCCATCCGAATCTGCCTTCTCTAGCTCCCATGGGATGGATGTTGAACACACGGTAGTTTCTTCCCTATGTCTTCCTAAAGAAGTAGAAGATATCCTGATCTCAGCCAGGAAGCCTTTGATGAGAAATGCTTACAATTTTAAATAGAAGAGATTTTCAGCCTGGTACTAATTTAGATCTCTGGACCAGTTCACATGCAGCCCACGGGACTACTTGTGCTACATATTTTCCCCTTCTTTATCAGGACTTAGCACATTCTCATTCTTGGTGCCAGTGTAGTGTACCATCAACAATTAGATGGTGCCCCAATTTCTTCTCATACTTTGGTATCCAAATTTATGAACAGATTATGGCACTCTAAGCTTCTGGTGCTTTTGGACCTCAGCATAGTTTTGAACCAACTTATTAAGCCTCTGTTTGAACTTTTGGCATTGGTTCCTTTGAACTTCCTTACGTGAAAAAAGATATTTCTAGTAGCTGTCACATCTGCTAAGTAGGTTAGTGAGTTACAAGCTTTGGTGAACTATTCATCATATCTCTAGTTCTTCCACAGTAGAGTGGTCCTGTGCACTGACCCTAATTTCCTTCCTAAAGTGATGTTTCTGCATTTCACATAAACCAAGCCATCATTGTTCCTACTTTCCACATGCTCATGAAAGTGAGAAATCTCTTCATTCGTTGGATTGTAAGAGGCTTTTATTTGAAAAAGACTCGGCCTCATTGAAAGACTTCTCAGTTATTTGTTGCCTTTTTGTTCCTAACCAACTGGGAGTGGCAGTTTCTAAAAATTGGCTAGCAGACTGTATTGCGCACGACTTCTGTGGTACACCTAAGGGCCACCTTGATTGAAGAAATCTGTAAAGCTGCAACTTGGTCATCTGTGCACACCTTCACATCCCACTACTATCTGGATAACATGTCAAGAGACAACTGTAGTTTTGGACAATAGTCGACTCTCCACTGGTGAGGCTAGGTTGCTCATTCGGTAAGTTCTCTGCTGTGCAACCCTCTGCTTTGGACTCAACATGTGTTATGGTTAATTCAACCCTGCTTGTTAACGGAGACAGAGTTTTCCTACCTGTAAATAGCATTCTCCGTAGAGAGCAGGAGGAATTAGCCATGCTTAATTCTCTCCCTTCTCCCTGGAGAGTAGACTGCTTCACTAGTGCTTGATACATTTTGAAATTGACTGAGGGGTTCACAAAGCAGCATGTGTGGGACCCACTGAGCATACACAGTAAACTTTTACTGAACTCAGAGAAATGGGTCCATTCAGCACTATCTGATGATGTCGGCCATGTGTCATGGCTAATTCATCCAGCTGTCTGTGGAGAACTTTGTTTACTGGTAAGCAAACTTGGTTTTCCCAAAGATAATTTTTTATTTATTTATTGAAACATTACTTGCTAATATACCAAAAAGTACTCTCACCAAGGTATAATGAGTAAATATAGAAAATACAGTAAACAGTATAGATATCTCCATGCATGCAATGGCGCAAAACCCAGGACTGGATTAGCCTCTTCAAGTTAACTTGGATAAGGTAGTAATCCTACTGAGGGCTGTCAAGCCAATATCATACATAAATGTAGCTTAGAAGGAGACTGCCAGTCGCAAAATGATAGTGTATACATTTGCTTTTCTCAACATCATATTTATACAGAGAATGCTAAAATTCCCCACTTTTTAAAATATTGGACCAGCAAGTTTTGCCGGAAGTGAAAATTTGGGTTATAAGGTTGTATGATAAACTTCTCTGGCTAGACTGTTGTGGGCTTTCATCCAGTAATTACTTTTTAAGTGCTTTTTCACTTTCTAACTTGTCTTGTGTTTGTGATTCTTAACTATATGCAGTGGAACCCTCTGCTAGTGAGCTCCTGTTTATGGCATGCACACACAAATCACTATATTAGGAGAGTCATTTTTTTTCTTTTAATTTGCCTCTGAAGAATAAAATTTTTAAAAATGGGTAATTTCACTTCTATTTATACCATTTTGTGGTTAAACTCTTGATACAGCTATGTAGAAACCAAACATGGAGTTAGTCTGCTCTTCAAATCATGGTGCTACTCATAGAGAACTCCCATAAAAAGCTACAAAAGGAAAAAACATCCGTCTAGGTTTCAGAGATTAAAATATTCTTTATTGTGCTGTACATTAAACAGAAGAAACTGGTTATGGCAATCTATCCATTTCTGCAACCTTCTCCTAACATTTCTGCTTCTTCCTGGTCCGTGCCTAAAGTATTTGTTTCATAATTGGCATTTGGTCTTGTTAGCTAAATTTCAGACTTCTGTTAAATTATTTTTAAATTATATCATTGAATCGGTTTGTTTTATTTTCTGAATATATTTGGTTTCGTTTCACACATTTGAGTATAGATTACATAAAAACCAATACAGTACAATATAAGCAATGTAGGCTTTTTAAGCCTTTCAGCAATCTGCTACAACCTGAAATATTGGCAGATATTCATTTTACCTTTGAAGTATTCAACAAATTTTGAGACTATCTAGAGGCGGTATGGCCGACTTTGTTCTTCAAGAGCCACTAGCAGGTCTGGTTTTCTTATGTGCAATGAATATGCATGAGATTTGCATAAATTGGAGGCAATGCATGCAAATCTGGCACATGTATATTCATTATGGATATCCTGAAAACCAGCCCTGTTTGGGTTCTCAGTTGGCCACCTCGATCTAGAGCAGCGCTTCTCAACCTGTGTGCAGCAGCAAGATCCTACTGTGCCACAGTGGTCTCCCTCCCCACTTCCTTTCTCACACTGTCATGTTGCATTGCATCCTATATCTCTTGATCTTCCACAAGTACCTATGAGCTTACCTTGCTTGTGATAATCTGTCAGCCAATGTCTTCTTGGCACCGTGGCAGCCTGCCTCCCAATAGGTACCTGCTGCATATGCAACACAGCCTTGATGGTGGCAAGCCATGTTCCCTCTCAGCTGAGTGCCCATGCAAAATTTTTCCCATGGATGCGGACAGCTGTAGTGGAACAAGCAAAAGACAACAGACCTGACTGTGGGCCGCTGCCAAAGATGAAGTATAAAAATAAAAAAGGCCCGGCTGCAGGCTGCCATTGAAGCCCAGGCCAGCAAGGCTGAAATGAAAAAAGCCAGAGACCCAGCTGCCGTTCTGTTGAAACCCAGGCCCGTGAGGCTGAAGAATGAGCAGAGGCACAGTTGTGTGAGAGAGATTAGGAGCCAATTTGTGAGTGTGCCTGAGAGAGAGAGCAATTGGGAACCTGCTTCTGTAAGTACCTGTGTGTGTGTGTGTGTGTGTATGTGCCTGTAAGAGAGAAAAAGAGAGACTGCGAACCTGCTTTTCCCATGGATGTGTGCCTGTGAGAGAGATTTGGAGTTTGCTTATGTGTACCTGTGTGTGAGAGAGAGATTGGGAGCCTGCTTGTGTGTTTGCCTGTGAGAACCTGGGTTTGTTTGCTTACAAAAGCCTATGTGTCACATACAGGCACTCACAGGCGCATAGACACACACAATGTGACTGTCAGGGAGGAAGAAAGAGCCTGTGTATATGAGAGAGGGAGTGTGTGAGAGAGCATAGACATGTATATGAGAGAGGGAGTGTGTGAGAGAATTAATGTGTTGTGTGAGAGAGAGAAGATAAGTTTGTGCAGCTCACCCTCCCCCAATCCACGACAATCTCAGGGTGAGTGGAAATCAAAAGATCCCAGGTATGGAAAGCAGGAGTTTTTAAAATCCTTTTTATTTTAATTACTGGATGGTGTTTGTTTCTGCTGTTTTGAAATATTTTATTTGTGTTTTGGGAAATGTATAATAAATTCTTTTAAATTATTAGATGTTTGCTGACTGTTTTAATATTTAGCTTTCTTATTAGTATGATTTTAATATTATGAATGTTTTATGTCTTGATTCTATTGCTTGATGTTTTGTGAGGTTTACTGTTTGTTTTTTCATTGTGGTACTGCATAATACAGTCAGTTTTTGTTGGCACATTTCTGTTTATACTTTATGGCCTATTTTGTTTTGGTGAGGTCTGTCTTGTGTAACTTTAATTCTTGCTGTGAATGTGTTATCACTGGCTTTTACGGAATTATGGTCATCCCTTCTTCATTTCAATTTTAACAAAAAATTTGCTCTTTATTAATGTCATCTGCATGCAGAAAGCAGTTTTGAATATTATTGCTGAAAATATTTTTTCATACACACTTTATTTTCACTGCTGTTAGTAGATATTAGGCGATTATTTCAGGAAAAGATGGACTTAGCCAATGTTTCCTTTAAGGATTGGGTTGCTGTGAGCATAAAATTGATAGGCTTTTTGCATTAACAAAAGTATTGCTCACAAGGTAATGTAACCAAACACTTTTGTTCATGTGCAAAAATGTTTGCACATAGCAAACTAATCCTTAAAGGGAACAC
The DNA here is from genome assembly GCF_901001135.1 of Rhinatrema bivittatum. Taxonomy (NCBI): domain Eukaryota; kingdom Metazoa; phylum Chordata; class Amphibia; order Gymnophiona; family Rhinatrematidae; genus Rhinatrema; species Rhinatrema bivittatum. Next base: position 44,114,204 of record NC_042628.1, on the reverse strand, counting down.
ACTGGGTGTTGGGGGAAAGGCGATTAGGATTGGATCTTGAAGAGGGTTGGGTTTAGAGCGAGTACTGTTTGGGTTGGCTCTTGGGGAGGCAAGGTAGTGCTGTTCAATTTAGTTAAAAGTACATTTCCTGGCATTTTCAAAGTCACATGGCCAGTGACTAGCAGGTATGAATATATATGTGACATTGTAAAATGTAGTTCAGTGCGCCATAAAGATCAAGAAGCTCTGATCAAGATCAGTGGTTCTCAACCTTTTTTTTTTTTTAAATCAGGACACACCTGAGAGATGGCACTCACATGCGTGACACGCTGAACACATGATCATCATGGGGCTAAATATAAACGTATACTCTGCATCCACAGGAATCTCCCACTTCCTAACAATGGGTACAGAGCAGAACTAAGACATTTCCCTATACAAAACCATACCAGAAAGATATTCTAATTCTGGTGTCATCTCAATAACAGCATCACAAACTCCCTCTCCTACCAGGTGCATTGTTAAATAATACAAAAACCTGGAATAAAAACAAACTCACTCCACTCTGTACATGTTTATCAAATCTGCCATACCGAAGTAACACTTAACTCCAAGAAATGAAACGACAGCAGTTCACCAGTGCAATATTATATTGTGAAAATACACAAATAAGACTGATACAAATCCCTACTTGATAGTAATGTGGTTAGTGCAGTTAGTGTAGCCGGGTTCAAAAAAGGTTTGGATAAGTTCTTGGAGGAAAAGTCCATTAATGGCTATTAATCAATTTTACTTAGGGAATAGTCACTTCTATTAATTGCATCAGTAGCATGGGATCTTCTTAGTGTTTGGGTAATTGTCAGGTTCTTGTGGCCTGGTTTTGGCCTCTGTTGGAAACAGGATGCTGGGCTTGATGGACCCTTGGTCTGACCCAGCATGGCAATTTCTTATGTTCTTACCTAATATAGAATTAAATACCACAAATTACAAATGTGGAAACAAAAACTGGAATGGTAACAGTAAGACCTTCTGCATGCAGTGTAGAACTGAAGAACTAGAAACATATTTTCTCCTACACTAAGCAAAGTTAAGAGGTAGAAGAAATGCATATTCTCAAAACTGGCATATTATGGGTCTTGTACCCCCTCACTCCCCTCCATGCCCCCATCACTCCTCACTTCCCCCAACTTACTCCATCATCGTCCTTTATGCTCATATCCCTGACACTCCCTACCCTTGCATCCTCTTCCCTTTGCAACCTCTCTCCCCTATTCAGCTCTCTCTGCCCTTTTCTCTACCCAGCATACCTTTGACCATCTCTTCCCCACCCCTTCCTGCACTGCATCCCCTGATCTCCCCTCTCCCACAACCCAGCAGACCCCACACCTATCTCTTCTCTTTGCCCAGCAGCCCCCAGCCCCTCCTTCCTCCTCCTCTCCCTACCTGCAGACTCCTGACTCCCTATCTCCCAGGGCCTTCCTGCCCAGCACATTTCCCCCTCGTTCTGGCTACCAGCCAGCATAAAAGTATTCAGTCAATCCAGAGTCTCCCTTCCACCCTAGCAGCGGAAGAAGCAGGCAAGAAGCATTGAGGAGAGGAAGAAGATGAGGCAGCAGCAGCGGATCTCTAGAGCATGTACCTCTCTCCCTCATGCTCCTGCTTTTATGTACAGGCCCTATGGGATGAAGAGAGCATCAGCAGCCTCACTACCAAGCCAGGCAGAGGAAGATAAAGTTGATGTCCTGCCGGACTCATATGAACAGGAGTTGGTGGTCTCGCTCTGATCTGGATGAAAGAAAAGGGAATATCCCACAGGGCCAGGGAGAAGCAAGCAAAAGCAGCTTCCTGTCATATCCAATAAAGGCGAAATCAGTCAACTCCTGCCCAGACTGATGAGGAAAGAGCAGCCTTCTGCTGGGATTGTGACACACCTTCTGTGACCTCGTGACACACTAGTGTGCCCCATCACACCTGTTGAAAACCACTGATCTAGACATGTTTATAAATTGCTGGAAGGACTGGCAGTGTATATATTTTTGTACTTATGTAAAACATCTTTTAAAAGATCTTTACAGACAACACATCTATAGGGTAAGTTTGTAACATTGTAGGTAATTTGCATGGCAAATATGCTTATACGTTGATAAAATCTCAAGTACCACGGATAGGTGCCATGTTTTATTTAAAATATTCAACCAAATGCCTAGTTAAATATTATAATGTTAATGATGTCTTTCTTGGACCCACTTAATTGACTGCTTTTCTTTCTGCTAAGGCTCCCTGTAAGATTGTGTGAATTATGTTTTTAAGCTCCTGGGTTAAGTTTGGGTAATGGCCTCTAAATGGTTATGGGTTGGTAATTCAGTGAGTTACCCCATTTATTTCTTGCTTTTTCCTTTGATTCCTTTGAATCGAGGCCCTCCTCTTCTGAATATTGTGGACACTTGTGTATTTTATTATATTTGTGTGTAATAATTGGTGTTATTCTCTTTTATTGTACACTTTTCCTAACAAGATGTATTTTCTTGTTTCTTTTTGTTTAAATATGACAAAAAAAGAAGTAAAAAAATATATATGCTCATAAGTTTCACCAGTTTTCAAAAGAAATGTGGATGCATACATTCGTTTTGCTAATTATTCCACCAAAAGTACTTTCATAAATTATACCTGCTATCTAGATCCCGTATAAACTTACAGGCATACTTTTTAAAATCAAAAAGTATGCATGTAAGTGAAAACATTCCCATCCCTACCTTCCGGGAATACCTCTGCACAGTTTTATAAAATTGTCCACCTGATTTGCATGTAAATTGTGGGTAAACGTAAGCGCACATTGAGTGGGTGATTTTATAAAACCCATTTCTGTGTGTAAAACAGTATTTTTATGTGCAGAAATACATTTGAAACTGACCACTTTAGTATGTGTTACTTACAATAACTTGTATCAGTAGTTTGACTAAAGATAAAAGGTCATTACAAATACAGTATTTGTCCAACAAAATAACCTTGTGCTGCTCAGTGATCACCAAGATTGGGATTTAATCATTATAAGGGCTTTTGCTGCTATTAGTTACCTTACAAAACAATAGTATTTGAAGAAATATTCACTGGATTGAGAGTTCTCTACTAAAGAGGGTTCCACTGTAATAGTTTGCATGGTGATGAATTTTACTGTTACTAACCCAGGAGGTGATGTTAACTAGAATGACATATATTTCAGACTTGTTGAAGAACAAAATGGGAGGAGATGCTTTCAGCTGAACAAAATGTAAATATCTGTTATTTGTTATTTTTGAGTTTTCAGAATAAAATTAGAACAGCTTTTAGAGTTGTTACCCAAAGAGGCATAAAACCTCTCTTGCATTTTTAGTCAGTTTAAAAGGTGACAGGAGAGAGAATTCACATTTTTTACATTTTTATTCCACTGTTACTCATTTTCAGGACAATCTCTAAGGATCAGTTTGAAAAGAAGAAAAATGACATGCTGGATCCTGAGCCGTAAGTTATCTGTTTATTTGTAAAAGAAAGAAGGAAAAAAGTCTCATGAAAAAACAGAATATATTCCATAATTTCCAAATTTGGAGGGAACTAGCAAGAACAGAAAACTCTCCTAGATGAATATAAATGAAAAGTCTGACAGAAGGACTCTGCCAATTGAATCATAAGTTAGAGGGCAAACCTAATTACAGCTAATTTTAAGACTACAACATATTTAGAAATTAATACCGTAAAAAAGTTATTGATTTGGATTTTGTGGTGAATCCTCAATTTTATTATAGCTCTGACGTGAAGTCTAAATAAGATGTGGGAATCATAATGGATGGAGCATATTTTTAAATTTAATTTTGGATTTGGCTTATTCTTTATGATGGATAGCTCAAGGTGAGTTATATTCAGGCACGGAAGAAATTTCTCTGTCCCAGAGTACTTAATCTAAGGGTGTCATTTACAACCCAGTAGTATTGTGGAGGAGAGAGATACTGTGCTGAAAATTCCCCAGATTTGCGTGATGGTGGCCCCTATCACCCCGGGATAGCATCTTTGTGAAGGGCTACAAGGCCCAAAATACTGTGTGTGTCCCCCAAGTCACCCCAGGGCTGTTGAAAGAGGTTTCCATCTCTACCACTAACCTCTTGCTATAAAAAAATGTCCTAAGATTACTCCTAATTCTACCGCTTTTCACCCTCATCCCATGACCCTCATTTTAGATTCTCCTTTCTGTTGAGAGGTTCAACTCCTATCCATGGAAACTTCTGAGATATTTAAATGGCTCTATCATATCTCCCCTATCTTACCTTTCCTCTAGGGTATACATGTTTACATCTTTGAGTCTATCCCATAGAAACATAGAAATGACGGCAGAAAAAGATCAATCGGCCCATCCAGTCTGCCCAGCAAGCTCTCACACTTATTTTCCCATACGTATCTGTTTCACCATCCACCAATTTCAGGGCCCTTGTTGGTAACTGTTTGATTCAAGTTTCCTGCCATCCCCTGCCATTGATGCAGAGAGTAATGTTGGAGTTGCATCAAAGGTGAGCATAAGGCTTAATGGTTAAGGGTAGTAACCGCCACATCAAGCAAGTTACCCCGATGCTTGTTTACCCAGACTGCACAGATCATTGCCATTTTGGATGTTGTCTGAATGTAAATCCTTTTTTCCACATTTCCCCTGCCATTGAAGCAGAGAGCAATGCTGTATATACATTCAAAGTGATGTATCAGGCTTAATTGGTTTAGGGTAGTAACCACCTTAAATAAGCAAGCTACCCCCATGCTTATTTGTTTATCCAGATTGTGAAGTTCAGTCCTTGTTGGTTGTTGTCTGAATGCAAATCCTCTTTTCCACATTTCCCTTTGTCATTGAAACAGAGAGCAATGTTGGAGTTGCATTAACCTTGCGAAGGCTTATTGAGTAAGGGTAGTAATCACCAGGTAATAGCCTCCACTCCAGTAATCCACCCCCATGGCTCTTCTCTTCAATTCCATCCTCTAGCCTTTATGGATCCACAGTGTTTATCCAATGCCCCTTTGAAATCCTTCTCAGTTTTAGTCTTCACCACCTCCTGAAGGGCATTCCAGTCATCCACCACCCTCTCCGTGAAGAAATACTTCCTGACATTGCTTCTGAGTCTTTCTCCCTGGAGCTTCAAGACGTGACCCCTAGTTCTACTGATTTTTTTTTCCAACGTAAAAGGTTTGTTGTTGACCATGGATCATTAAAACCTTTCAAGTATCTGAAAGTCTGTATCATATCACCCCCGCTCCTCCTCTCCTCCAGGATATACATATTTAGGTTCTTCAATCTCTCTTCATAAGTCATTTTATGAAGACCATCCACCTTTTGGTCGCCCTTCTCTGGACTGCCTCTAATCCTGTCCCTGTCCCTTTGGAGATACGGTCTCCAGAACTGAACACAGTACTCCAGGTGGGACCTCACTAAGGCCCTGTACAAGGGGATCATCACTGCCTTTCTCTTACTAGATATTCCTCTCTATGCAGCCCAGCATTCTTCTGGATTTAGCTATCGCCTTGTCACATTATTTCGCCGACTTCAGATTGTTAGACACTATCATCCCAAGGTCTCTCTCCTGCTCCGTGCACATCAGCCCTTCACCCCCCATCAAATACAGTTCTTTCGGATTTCCACACCCCATATGCATGACTCTGCACTTCGTGGCATTGAATCCCAGCTGCCATATCTTCAACCATTGTTCAAGCTTCCTTAAATCACGTCTCATTCTCTCCACTCCTTCCAGCATGTCCACTCTTGCAGATCTTAGTATCATCCACAAAAAGACAAACCTTACCTTCTATCCTGTCCGCAATTTCGCTCACAAAAATAGGGCCAGATTTTAAAACTTATGCGTGGGCATAGATTTGTTCGCGCAACCCGGCGCGAACAAATCTACGCCCGATTTTATAACGTGCACGCGCTGCTGAGCACATGTTATAAAATCCAGGCTCAGCGCGTGCAATGGCTTTCCCCATTCGGAGCGGCCTTGGAGGGAACTTTTTCTCCGGCCCGCCCCCCCCCCCCACACACACACTTTCCCCTATCTAACCCACCCCCCAGCCCTAACTAAATCCCCCCCCCTACCTTTGTTGAAAAAGTTATGCCTGCCTGAGGCAGGGGTAACTTGCACGTGCCGGCCAGCTGCCGGTGTGCCATGCCTCGGCACAGGCCGCTGTGCCGGAGCACTCGACCCTGCCCCAGACCGCCGCCACGCCCCCGGACCGCCCCTTTTTGCGAGCCCTGGGACATAACGCGCATCCCGGGGCTTGCACGTGCCACCGAGCCTATGCAAAATAGGCTCGGCGCACGCAGGGGCAGATTTTCTCGGGTTTCACGCTTATGTTACGCGCATAGCCTTTGAAAATCTGCCCCATATTGAACAGGACCGGTCTCAACATTGATCCTTGCGGCACTCCGCTTAACACCTCTCTCTTCAGAGTAAGTTCCATTTACCATCACACATTGTCTTCTGTCCATCAACCAGTTTGCAATCCAGGCTACCACCTTGGCACTCACTCCTAAGCTTCTCATTTTATTCACAAGCCTCCTGTGCGGGACTGTATCAAAAGCTTTGCTGAAATCCAAGTAGATGACATTGAACGCTCTTCCCCATATGCTTTAGAACGTAGACTACTAACCATTTTAGTAGCTATCCCCTCTGGTCCATATCCGGTTTATATCGTTTTGAAAGTACGGTCTCCAGAATTGTCCAGTATTCGAAACAAGGTTTCACCAGGGATCTGTACAGAGACAATATTGCCTCCCTTTTTCTGCTGATTATTCCACTCATTTTGCAGCCAAGCATCTTTCTGACTTTTCCCGTTGCTTTATCCACCTGTTTGGCCACCTTAAGATCATCAGATACGATCACTCTCAGATCCTGCTCTTCTTTTGTACTTAGAAGAATTTCACCTCCAATACTGTAGCTTTTTCTGATTTTTGCACCCTAAATGCATTACTCTACATTTTTTAGCATTAAATCTTAACTGCTAGATCAGGGCTTCCCAAACCTATCCTGGGGACCCCACAGCCAGTCGGGTTTTCAGGATATCCACAATGAATAGGTATGCAAATGTATCTCATGCATATTCATTGTGGATATCCTGAAAACCCAACTGGCTGTGGGGTCCCCAGGACAGGTTTGGGAATCCCTGTGCTAGACCCTAGACCATGCCTCGAGCTTTGCTAGATCCCTCCTCAAGTTTTCCATTCCTTCCTGGCTGTCTACCCCATTGCAGATTTTGGTATCATCGGAAAAGTCAAACATTTTCCAACAATCCTTCAACTATGTCTCTCACAAACATGTTGAAAAGAATTGGTCTGAGGACCGATCCCTGAGACACACCACTAATAATGCCCCCCTCCTCAGAAGAAACTTCATTTACTACTACACTTGTCACCTCCCACTCAGACAGTTTCTAACAGTCATTCTGGGGCTCATCCCAAGGGTCCTCAGTTTATTTAGAAGTCACCTATGCAGAACTGTATCAAAGGTGTTACTGAAATCCAAGTACTACATCTTGCATTCTTCCTTGATCCAACTTTCTGTCATCCAATAAAAGAAACTGATCAGATTTGTCTGACAATATTTACCTCTGGTAAAACCATACAGCCTTGGATCTTGCAATCCATTGGATTCTAGAAACTGTACTTCTGTATTAGCAACAATTCCATTAATTGTCTCATTACATAATTCAGACTAATTAGCCTGTAGTTCCCAGGCTCCTCTGTACTTCCACTTTTATGAATAAGAACCACATCCACTCATCTCCAGTCATCTAGAATTACTCGCAGTTCTAAAGAAACATTGAAAAGGTCAGCCTCAGAGCTGCCAAGACATCCGGCCCCATCACCTTATCTACTTTTAAGTTTAGTAAGCTCTTTACAAACACTTGTTTCTGAAAATCGATCGAGGTTTACCACACTTGTGTGTGTTTGTTTATTTTATGTGGTCCTGTTCCTACAGTGAACACCAAACAAAATATTTAAGCAGTTTCACTTTTTCCTCCTCATTTTTTACACATTCTTCCCCTTCACTTTTGAGTCTCACAATGCAACTTTTACACTTCCTTCTATCACTAATATATCTAAAAAAAAAAAAAGTCTTGTCCCCCTGCTGTTTTTTCTTCCATTTGAATTTTTGCATTGCTGACTACTTTCCCAACTGCTGTTAGCTTTTCCAGATATTGTTGCCTCTTCCTCTTTCTGCAATCTTGTATAATTTATGAATGCTAATCTTTTCTCCTTTATCTTTTCAGCTACTTTTTTGGAACGTAAATAGTCAAAATAATGAACTGTATAAGTTGCATGGTGATCTCCTGCCCCCCTTTCCCAGCTGCCAGTTTAAAAAAATCAGGCCCATTTTCCCAATTCTGATGCACCCCTCCCGAACTCTTCCTTCCCCCAGGCATACCTGGTGGGCTAGTGGGGCCTGGAGCATTCTTTGGCTTTAAGTCAAAATGGCTCCAGCCAGCCCTCATACTAGGTATACCCCCATCACATGATTTAGGGGTGTACCTAAAAAAAAGGATCACTTCAAGTACCTCCAGCCAAAACTACCAGACACATCACGCTTAGAGATTGGGCCTTCTCCACAGCTGGTCCAACTTTATGAAACTCCATTCCCCCGGATCTTAGAATGGAACCCAGCATCTCAACATTCAAGAAAAGACTCAAGACGTGGCTGTTCACGCAGGCCTTTGCTAACTCCAACATTACTTAACTCCCTTCAATCAACATACTTCGCTAGTAATAGCATTAATAGCCACCCCTTATAATGTTATTATATATATTTATAATTATCTGATCTTCATTTTCCTTCTTACTCCAAGTTATTGATTCCCTGTTACATGTAACTGCTTTTCTGCACTATTGTTCAAATTGTAAAGTTTATTTTAATTGCACCCCTGTTTCTTGTGAACCAGCATGATGGGACTATCGTCTTGAATGTTGGTATATAAAAAAACTTAAATAAATAAATAAATAAAATAAATGAGAGCCAGCTGGCCCGGAGCCTAGGGGAGTTTTGGGTCCACTAGACCCCCTTGGGGCATTCCTGGGGGAAGTGCCTTCTACTGACAGGAGGCCCAGAATTGGGAACCGTGGGGAGAGCTAGAAGTTGTTTTTGGAGGAAGGAACAGTTACATAAGGGGTGGGCTGTCACTACGCAACTTATAAAGTTGATTTTTTTTCGACTGTTCAATTCTGGGCCTCCTCTAGAGGTGGCAGGGGTAGCGAGCTGGGAAGCTGTTCTCTCTAGACCCCTGGAGATGCTTTCACACTTTTGGGGGCTATTTTGGGACTTGTGGCCCTTTAAACATCAGGCCAGCTTATAACTCCTGAGTGTGTTATAGCTAACTTTCAGGAAAATAAAACAGCTTGTGTTTTTTGAAGCTCGTTGTCTTATTTTATTTGTATAAAAATTGCCTATTGATGAGTGGCTTTGCATACATTTGGACATCTTCTACATGCAAAGCAGCTCATTTCCATACACATAGAAACATGATAGGAAAAGACCGTATGGCCCATTCAGTCTGCCCATCCATCCAATTAATTTAGAATTATAATTCTCATCATTTCTTTAGAGATCCCTCCTATATTTAGCCCATACTTTCTTGAATTCAGATACTGTTGTTGTCTCCACCATTTCCACTGGGAAGCTGTTCTGACATCCACCACCCTCTCTGTAAAGAAATATTTCCTAAGATTACTCCTGAGTCTACCCCCTTTCAACCTCCTTTCATGAACCCTTGTTCTAGAGTCTCCTTTCCATAGAAAAAGGCTCACCTCCTGTGCATGGAAACTTTTGAGATATTTGAATGCTTCTATTATATCTCTTCTATCTTGCTTTTTCTCTAGGGTATACATGTTTAGATCTTTGTCTATCCCCATATGCTTTAGAACGAAGACCACTGATCATTTTAGTAGCCACCCTGTAGACTGACTCCATCCTTTTGAAGGTGCAGTCTCCAGAATTGTACACAATTTTCCATGTGAGGTCTCACCAGGGACCTATTCACATTATTTTGCCAAAAATATCACACGATATTGCCACGAGAAGGGTGTACGTGCAATAAACACATATCATGACTTTGTAAATATACCCATAAGTTTGTACCTAAAGCAACAAAGGGCGAACTGATTTACCCAAGGTCTCAATGAGCATTAGCAGGATTTAAACCCTGGCTTCCCTGGTTCTCTGCCTTCTGGTCTAATCAGTCTTTGTATGGGATAAGACGGGAATCTATGATCTTGCCCTCACAACAGATGGTACATTTTTTCCATTTAAACCCATAATTTTCTGGTGGATTCCTTCCTAGAAGCTAAAAGGATATGAGACACTATCAGAGAATTCATGGAAGCAATCTGGTCCTTGTCAACATCCATGCTACGAGGGCCAGAGGCTGAATGTTGTGATGAAACAGTATCCCCAGATTTTGCATTATTGGAGTTGGGTAACCAGCCTGATTGGTTTTCTGAAGAATAACTCATGAACCTAATTTGTCTTGGTCAGAAGGAGCTAGCAAGATAATAGTTCCCTAGTTTAAGGTCTTTGCAGCATGGTGTATTATAAGATAAGCATGCAGAAGGCCTGTCCTCCAATGAAGGGTGTCTGATGTTAGTCTGCCTTCTGATCCTTTTGTAGAACAGATGATCTGTATCTTCCTGTTAAGATTACAAACAGATCTGTTTTGGATATCTTACACTCAAGAAATATCTGGTTTACTACGACCTAGTCCAAGAACCATTTGCAAGGGGATTTGGGGGGGGGGGGGGGGGGGGGGGGGGGGAGGGTGTGGTCTAAGATCTGACTTGAGTCTGTCTGCCAGAATTAAACTCCCAAAAGGGATGATCCAGTTCAGCATTTGGATAGTTTCCTGACGAGGAAGGAGTACTCCTTTTCCTCCCTGCTTGTTCAAATAGAACCTAATACATTTTTACTTATACAGGTATCATCTTGAAAGTAATCACTTTGATTAATTCACATGATATCTGTTTTAATCATATTTTGTAATATGTATTATGAATTGCTTTCTGTGTTGTAATTCACACAGAATGAATGACAAAAATTAGATGAGGCAGAATATATCTTTTTTTAAACAAATAGAACATGACTCCCTGGTTATTTGTTTTAGGGCAATTTTGGAGCCTTTGGAGCATTTGTCACAGCCCATAGTTCCAGGAAATTGATATAACACTTTTCCTAAACTGACCAGAGTCCTGGGTATGAAACCCATAAGTATGAGCTCTTTTGCCCAAGTTGGCTGTATTTGTAGTCAGAATAATTTAGCAAGGAGGAAATTGGAAGGATAATCCCAAAGCCAAATTGAAATGGGAGAGCCACAAAAATAGGGAGTCTGTGTTCTATGACACAAATGCCTTTAATCCTTCTGTGGTTTGAGTTATTTAACTATCCATTGTTTGTCTCATATGGAGACATGCCAAGGGAGTGACATGACCTGTTAATGCCATATGACCCAGTATTCTCAATATGTCCCAAGCAGATGTCTGTTGACTCTGAAGTACTTTCTTCATCATGAATGCTATCTGCAATCCTGTTTTGAGCTCACTTTGGGGCCAATGCAATAAAAGCACATAGAAAACAGGCGCCCGCATTGAGCACTCATTTTCCTAACTCACACCCCTCCACCTCTCCTGGGCACGCAATACAATATGTTAATGAGGTGCCATGCTGAAAAGGATGTGCTAAGGATAAATTGTGCATCCCTAGGGCATCCTTGGCATTGGGCTCCTAGGAGATGTGGCTTTGCAAGTTAACAAAATGGACATTCAATTTACGAGCATCCGTTTTCCTAACTCATGCACAGCCACAGGTTAGGAAAGCGGATGTTGGTAAATTGAGTGTCCGTTTTCCTAACTTGACTTCTGTCAAGACTTTTTTTTTTCCCCCCCCATGATGCTCCTTTCTATGGTTCCTCCTTAATATTGCGACGATATTAAGTTGGAGGCTTAGGGCATTTCAAGACTAAATGCCAGCTCTGGGACTGGAACTAAATTTTGCATGTTAAAACATGGGCATTAGGCACATGGTGATTTTTTGCATTAGTGGTACTAGCTAATAGCCTCAAACTCGATAAATAAATTTACATGGCATTTACATGTGATGAACGCTATTAGCTACAAGCTGGTTTGGACATGCGTTTTAGACATGCTAATCCCATTATTGCATTAGGAGTTATTCTAGTGCATCCAAACACGTCCAACCGCTGTGCACTAAGCTGAGCGCACTATATTGCATCAACCTCTTTGGATTTTGGGTGGTTTATAATAAACTGTAGTAACTCTAGCACCATCTGGGTGCTGGACATGGATTACTTTGCCTCCACCTGAAATGTGCTCTCAACCAGGCAATAGTCTTAAGTGGGAAATCACATGAACCTGAAGTCTGCATATAAATTCTGCAACAACTGCTAGACATTAAATACACATGGTGCTGAAGCTAAGGCAAAGGGCAGTATGTGCTCCTGCAGATAGTGATTCCTTACTATAAATTTGAGATTTTCTGTGACTAGAATGCCTTTGGATGTATTCTGTCTTGACATCCAGAGAACATAGCCATGTTCCTTTACTTAGAATAGTGCCCAGGAAAATCATATTAAACTTTTGCTTTGTGAAAAAACCTGCTCACGGCCTTTAAGTCTAAGATGGGACAAAATAGCCTAGGTTTTTGGTTACCAGCAAATTCTTTGAGTAAAATCCCTACCCTCTTGCCTATGATGGGACAGCCTGAACTGCTCTGGTCTGCAAGGAGGAGGACAGGTCCATCTCTAGCTATTCCTCATGAGAAAGGAGGTGAAGTTACTCCTTCGGCAGCCAGTTTGATGAAAACTAACTAAAATTAAATCTTCAGTTAACATAATTTGGAGTATTTGTGTACAATCTGGGGCACCAAACTGTCCGAGTTATTCTGGAGCCAATTGTTTTATGTAAAACCTCATCTTGTCCTCTACAAGATTAATAGCAGTTTATGGACTTCTCCAGGAACTTATCCAGACCTTTTTTAAACCCAGCTACAATGATCTGTTCTAATCACATAATCTGGCAACAAATTCCAGAGCTAAATTATGCACTGAGTGAAAAAGAATTTTCTCTTATTTGTTTTAAATGTGCTACTTGCTAACTTAATGGAGTGCCCCTAGTCCTCTATTATCTGAAATAATAAATAACCAATTCACATTTACCCGTTCTAGACCTCTCATGATTTTCTAGACCTCTATCATATCCCCCCTCAGGTATCTCTTCTCCAAGCTGAGCATACCTTATCTCTTTAGCCTTTCCTCATAGGGTTCCATCCCCTTTATCATTTTGGTCACCCTTCTCTTTACCTTCTGTAGGTCAACTATATCTTTTTTGAGATGCAGCAATCAGAATTGCACACAGTATTCTAGGTGCAGTCTCGCCATGGAGTGATAGAAGCATTATGACAATCTCTAGAGGTTCCAAAAGAAGGGCAAAGGACACCAACAATTGTGGCATGACCCACCTAAAACTGTTCAAGAGAGGAAAACGGCATCAAGGGTGGCATGAACAACACAAGGTACCATGAAGGTGAACAAAGCACCAAAAGAAGGCAGAAAAATCCACAAAACAGTGAGAGAGAGTCAAAGCAATTGAAAGAGTGGCATGAAAACCCCAAAGCATCATGAGAAGCACAAATCAGCCAACCATAATAGCAAGAATACCCCCAAGGCTCCACATGAGGGCAAAGAGCACCAACCAAATTGGTAGACAACCTTAGGCAGAAGAAGCCAGAGGAAATCCCTTGAGGAGGCCTATTGTCATCTCTCTAGGGCAGGGGTGGGCAAGTCCGGTCCTCAAGGGCTGCAAACCAGTCGGGTTTTCAGGATACCCCTAATGAATATGCATGAAATAGATTTGCATACAACTGAGGCAGTGTGTATGCAGGTCTCTCTCGTGCATATTCATTAAGGATATCCTGAAAACCCGACTGGTTTGCAGCCCTCGAGGACCGGAATTGCCCACCCCTGCTCTAGGGGAATCAGATGAAGGAGCTGGCTGTTCAGGCTTGGAGTTGTTCTTCACTAGAGTCTTCTGACTAGAGGCTCCAAATGCTTTTTAGTTACTATCTGTTTAATATCTTGTGATTCAGGGCACAATTATTGTTGTGAATCAGATTTTGCAAATATTGCCTCAATTACCTCAGAATCAGTAATCAGGTAGAAATGCAGTCCTGGTTCTGGGTGCTGTACTTCTGCAGTGCCTGCCTTTTGATGTGTTATAATCCATCGAAGTCTAAATACCAGATGTGATGATAATCACAAAAACCATAAGCGAATGAAGTTTGAAGAAAATGCCCAAGAGGGCATGAAACAGTTGAAAATAACTGAGTGGGTAAGTCCTGTATAAAAGCTCTGATAGCCAGGGCAAGACCAAGAGTCAGGAAGTATTATAGGGGAAGTGGATTTGGAGAGAAGATTAGACAGCTGGAGCAAACAGCCTACATTACCAAGACTGGCTTGGAGAAGTGGAGACATAAATACATAAGATTTGTCTTAATGGCCAGACCAAAGGTCCAGTATCCTGTTTCCAACAGTGGCCAATCCAGGTCATAAGTATCTGGTAGGAAACCAAGGGGTAGATAGATTCCATGTTGCATATCCCAGGGATAAGAAGTGGATTTCTAGAACTCTATTTTTATAATGGTTTATGGACCTTTCCTCCAGGAACTTGTCCAAATCTTTTTTAAACACAGTTACCTTAATAGATTTCACCACATCCTCTGGCAATGAATTCCAGAGCTTAATTATACGTTGAGTAAAAATATATTTTCTCTCATTAGTTTTAATTGTATCACCTAGGAACTTCATTATGTGTCCCCTTGTCTTTGAACTCTTTGAAAGAAACAATTAATTGTTTACTCGTTCCAATCCACACTTATTTTATATACTTGGGGCTTGCACTAGCATTTTTGCTGCCCTGTGCGAACAATTACTGTGCTGCCCCCCCCCCCCTTCCCATTCATTCTCTGTCCCAGCCCCACTAAAAAAAAAAAACCACCCATCTCCCTTCAGTGATACAAACTTTAAAAAGGGACACCATTCCCCCCCCCGCCCCCCCAAATTCATGGCTGGTGCAAGGGTATTAGGTGCTCTAGACGAATCTTATAGCCTTGCACAGTGCCCCCCGCCCCTTTCGACACACAGTTATGCATTTATATTTTACATAAAAAATATCAAAGTATAGTATTCTGAGGTAAAAATATCACTTGCATTATATTTACATGCACTGCTGTGATGCCAACCAGAAATCCCTGCAAAAATGACATTTGGAACCCATATGGTATTAGGCCTATTATGATGTGTGTTGGGTGTGGGCTTGACCCTCTGAAAGCCTGAATACATTAATATACTTCCTATTGGGAAAATGCCACACCTCAGTCACACATGCAGAACATAAATAGACCCTCACCAAATACAGAATAGAGCAACCATAAAGTAGAAATACAAACGCACAGACAAAAACTGAACTGGAAACTGCAAGAAGCCAGACTTTATGCAGTGCAACAGTGAAAAAACAGAACTATCACCATTCCTGAAATATATCTCACTGCTGATTGCTTCTCTCAGCCACAAGATCCCTTCTATTGATGGAAGCACTTGTTTGCAGCATTATTGCCGCTGCAAACTCTGATCCACGTCCAGCTTTGCCTGTCAGCCTTGTTCCTGCTCCTCTGATTCTGTGCTTCTTCCATGGCACAGGTTTAAAGGAAAAGAAGCTGTCACATTTTTTTTATGTTACTGATGGAATCACTGTCAACATGTCACGTGGCTGTTCCTACCTCTTTCTCCATTAATCACTGGCACTAACCCTAGCCAGAAATTTTGGAGGCCTGCTCAGGCTACCACACAGGGCTAGAAATGTGGGCCATGTGCATGCTGATGCCTGTGAACTCTCCAGGTTTGAGACACTGGATTTAAAGACCTTTCTCTGGGTCTCTAGGAGAGCACTCAGGATCTCTGGGTTCTGGAAATT
Source organism: Rhinatrema bivittatum (assembly GCF_901001135.1). NCBI lineage: Eukaryota > Metazoa > Chordata > Amphibia > Gymnophiona > Rhinatrematidae > Rhinatrema > Rhinatrema bivittatum. The sequence continues at coordinate 44,098,195 of NC_042628.1, read as the reverse complement.
CTTTCCTTCTCAGCTTAACTCCCTTTTTCCTTCAGCTGTTTTCTTCATCTGTGCTGAGTGAGTGGTAGTTACAGAGTCTAAGGCAGGAAGAAGCTCTGCTGCTAATTTTCTACCTTCCAACTCTGGTTCAATCTGAAACCTAGAGCCAATCAGCAGTTGGAGAAAGGGAAGAATTGTTGTCGTCTTCAATCCTGCATGGATCTGGTTAAAGGAGAGGTGAGGATAAGAGAAAATGTGCATGTGCGAGTGGGAGAGCAAGAATGAGTGCTGGGGAGAGCCAGTGAGACGAGATAGCAAGAGTTTTATATGTGTGAGCGAGAGAGTGGGGGAGTAAGGATGAGAAAAGAGAGGGGCAAGCAAGGGAAGGTGCAGGAATGTAGGAGTAATGAGAGAACAGCCAGAGAAGCGAGCAAGAGTAAGGGGGGAGAGTGAAAGTGGAGAGTAAGAGGCGGAAGATGAGTGAGGGGGGAGAAAGAAGAGAAAAGGGGTGTGTGGACCAGGTGTGGCAGGAGATAGAGAAGGAGAGGATTCTGAATTTGGGAGGAATCCAGTGGTAATAGAGGAGGGGAATGAGGAATGGAGGTAGGAGTGCAGGAGAAAGAAGAGGAAGAACAGTGAAAAAAGGAATGGGTGGGATGAATAGGACGAGGAGACAGGATAAAAGCAGGAGAAGGGGAAAGAAAAAGAGTATTAAAGTATCACTGCTGAAGAAAAGAGAAAGGGAGAGAACTAAAACAGAAAAAAGGAAGGAGATCAGAGAGACAGAAAATAAAGAATAGAGACAAGGACAAAGAATAAGAAAAAATCAGGCTGAGCCAGAAAAACAAGCCAGAGCCCCCAAACATTGGAAAATGTAATTATCTAATAGAGAGTATAAAGTAAGAATAAAGTAGTTCCCTGGAGGGGGTAGTGTGAATATGTGTCATCCCCCCCCCAAATCTGCTAATCTCAGGGTGAGTAAAACTGAAGAATTCCAAGGTATGTGCATGCTGCCTCCCCTGTGGCCTTGATCACCCACTGGTGACAGGCCTGAAAATCTGTGCTGGAATGCTGAGGAGAAAGAAATGGCCTGAGGAACCCCCCCATTCTCCTCCCTCTCTTGCCAGTTCTGGTTGTCCATAATGGACCATAATGAGTGCAATGCTTGAAACCTTTCACCTTTTTTGGCCATTATAAAGAAAACAGAAAATGCAAATCAAAAGAATGAAATCTTGTCAGAGAAAAAGGCTAGCCACAGGCTTCACTGAAGGAAAGAAAGAGAAACTCAAGGGACCAGTGACTGTTTCAGAAATGCACTAAAATTTAAAACAAAAATGTTACAATAGACAATCTAAGGAGAAAACCATATGGATTGAAGAAGAGAGAATTTACTGAGGAGGCCCAAACACAAGAAAACATGTCCATTATAGCCATGGATGAAGAAAGACTGAAGGGACTCTTTGAGGTGACCAGTGAGCAGAAAATTTCATGAATACTCTGAAAAACCTTCAGCTTTTTTCCAGAATTCTCTAGGAAACCATCTGCATTAGCACCTACAAATGACATCACTCTCATACGTAAGACTGATCATCCTGCTTGTTCTTGGACAATTAAAATTTTAATAGGGTGCTATTGCATTCTGGTGGAGGGAGAAGGAGAAAGGTTAGTTCACTCATTGTGGAAGATGAAAGGTGGGGAGATAATTAGCAGCAAACAAAAGGTACGTACCTAAGTCACAATTGGTTCTTGAAAATTATCTTAAATCAAAATGACGTAATTTGAAACTTACAGCATTTTTCCATAGGAATCAATATTATACATAGGATATTGATTCCAACACCAAAGCAGTGACTCCATTTTAATATTTAAAAAAAACCAAACCAAAAGCAGAAAATTCACAGAAAGACAGACAGGGGTTTAGACAGTTGCTCACACTTTTACAGGACAGACACACATTTTTACAGGAGAGAGAGAACAAAGTATCCTAGTAATTAATCTTTTCAAGAAGATCTGTGTGTTCCAGCCAGCATGCATTGAATTTTGCTCCCTGCTGATGTCAGCTTCCAGTACCTCCTGCACACTCAGCGACAGGGGCCAGGTTTGGACATACTTACTTCTGTGTCTAGTGCCTCCTGAATGCTTAATAATGAGGATTGGGTTTAATTGCACTGATGTCAGTGCCTGGCACCAAACTTAGCATCAGAACCAGGAATAAGTGTCTGAGATCTGGAGTGGGATGGAAAATCTTCAGATGGAAGGGAGAAGGGGCCCAGGGCGATGACTTGAGACACTGTGCCCATGCAAAGGAGTACGACAAAGGAGTTGCTGCTTTGTGCACTCCATGTCTAAATTTATAATCCTGTGTAACTGCTGTTCTCTTGTTTCTAATACATTTCGATGTCTCTTGATGAAATTCCTGGCATGTCATTTGCCCAAACTTCAGATCTGCTTCAGACTATTCCGGTGGTTACTGGTTATGGTAGATATGGTGGTCTGCCTCCCATACAGTTGTGGAAGAAGCAAGAGGAGTCCACCAGCCTAAATGCCTATCCCTTTACATTGGGCTAAATACTACTTAGAGTTGCTTGACCAGTCAATTGTTAATTAACATACAGGCTGTTCATAAGATTACTCTCATTTTTGATGTACTGAAATTTCAGAAGCCTGACTTATGTCTTGCTAAACATGGCTATTTGAGACCCATTCAGTATTAGTCAACTAGCTCTGCCCTCCAGAATACCATGCCATCGCCGAACCATGATCGATGAAGCATTGGAGGGAGGGAAGACTTTGATTGCTTTCAAAGACACCCTTAAAATGTAACCACAATCAAAAGAAGAGCCTCTTAGTCCCTGATCCACACTTTAATCATCAGCACAGAAAATAATTTTTAAATTTGGTTTTTACATTTTTGTTATGCAATTAAAATCCAATGTTGATCTTAACCCTATCATAGAACAGTCAAAGCACAGATTTAAGCATAAGTAACATAGTGGAGACAAACAGATATCAGAGTGCTGAGAGGATGAAATCCTTTTGGCAAGTCAAGTTTGAGTTCAAGCAACACAGTGATGATGATCAGATGCCATAGAGCTATCTGGATTAATTTCCATGGGAGTCTGAGACTCGAGGACAGTAATTATCTATTCTGGTGATTTTGCAGTCAAGCAAGTATAGTGAATTTAAATACCAGCCAAGATAAGTACAAGCTCTGATACAAATAGTTGCCACCGTTTTGACTGGAACTAATCTAAATATAAGTGAGTAACCATATGAATTTAGTCCTTTGGTGGACAGACAGTGTCAATGACATAACTGATGTTTGGCTTACATTGATTGGAGGGTTGCGATGGATTTTATAAAGCACTCTTGCCATTGAGGAAATTGGAGATTTTTAGGCACTCCTACTCGAGACTTTCAGAATTGAACTTTTTTACAATGGGACATTTGTATTAAAATTGTTTTGTTGATATCATAACTTTTTGTAACAAGTGGTACTTATGATACTGTGTATTTTTATGATTCTTTTGTTTTTCTATTTTAGGATATAATTGGGATATTTAAAGAAATATGATATAGTGGCCAGTACATGAGTTTAATAAACAGTTATAGATACACTAATTGAAATTTGACTGTTCTATGATAGGATTAAGATCAACATTGGAGTCTTGAGAACAGCCTCTGGTGGTTTTGTTTAAAGTAATAAAATTAAAATCTGATTAAACTTGGGTAAAATCCAAAAAAGACTTGTCTTCTTCAATGTCCAAAAAAGCTTATGTATCTAGACATTCAAGATAGTCCCATATTTTGAGGAAGACCTTTGCTTCAGGGTAAAGTTTTGACTTGTGCAGACATCTGAGCAAAACTTTTTTCCTGAAGCAAATGTCTTCCTTGAAATATGGGACTATATCAGAGGCCTATCCATACAACATTGTTTGGATGTCGAATAAGATAAGTCTTTTTGGATTTTGCACAAGACGAGTTTTGTTGGATTTTTAATTGCAAAACAAAATTTAAAAACCAAAATTTAAAAACCAAATTTAGAAACTTTCTATTCTGATGATTAAAGAGAGTAAGAAGCTCTTGTTTTGATTCTGATTCCTATTATGAAGGCACTTTTAAGATGTCATCAGTATAAGCCTTTTACATGTTTTTTGTTCTTGTGCATGTATTAAAATATTGAGATAGGGATGGCTTGATTTGTATAAGAAATATTTCCTTGATCCTGAGTCTACTACCTTGGAATTTTATATCATGACCCATGATTTTACAGTTTTTTCCAAAAGGTTTTATTCTTGTGTATTAATTTCTTTCAGGAATTTAAAATTCTGTATCATGTCTCTCCTTTCCTCCACGGTATACATATTAAGGTTTTCCACTCTCATCTTGTGTCTTTTGGTGCAGACCCCACAGCAATTTGGTTGCTTTTCTCTCAACTGCTTCTATCTTGTTTCTATCCAATTTGATGTCTCCAGAACAGAATATATTACTGTAGTGAGTCCTCAGCAATGGCCTATACAGGGGTGGTATTGTCTCCTTTTTACTGCTAGTAATGCTTCTCTCTGTTCTTAGTTACTGCCTCGTCACATTGCTTTGCTTCCTACAGATTATCAGACACTATCACTCCATCGTCCCTCTCTGTCCATGCAAATCACTTTCACCGCCATCACATTCAGTTCTATTGATCCCTGCACTTCAAATGCAAGACACTGCAATTCTTCACATTGAATGCAAGCTGCCAAACCATTGACCATTCCTTGAACTTTTTTAGATAGCTTCTCATACTTTCTACTTCTCCGTGTGTCCACTCTGTTGGAGATCTTAGTTTCATCCTCAAAAAATAAAACATTTTCCTTCTAACCCCTCTGCAATATCACTCACAAAGATATTGAACAGAACCAATCCATGAGGCACGCCATTTATCACGCTTCTTTCCTCTGAGTAGATTCTATGTACCTCTGCTCGCTGTTTTCTGTTGCTCAACCAATTTGTAATTCCATCCACCACCTTGGGTCCACCACCTTCTCATTTTGTGCATGAGCCTCTCATGTGGGACCATATTGAAAGCTTTTCTGAAAAAACATTAGGTGCCCATCCTTAATCTAATTCTCTAGTCACCCAGTCAAAATCAATCAGATTTATTTTACACAACCTTCCTCTAGTAAAACCATGTTGCCTCAGATCCTGTAACCCACTGGATTATACATATTTAGAATGGAGGAGTAGCCTAGTGGTTAGAGGAGCAGGCTATACAACCTAAGGAAACTAGGGTTCAATCCCACTGTTGCTCCTTGTACCAGTGGGAATTGAACCTTGGTCTCCTTTGTAGCCCACTGCTCTAACCACTTCAAAAAACATTTTCTGCCCCTTGTTAGCTCCTTAGACAAGTTTTTTTCAGTACTTTTAAGTTTTCTTCTTTGTTGTCTTTTGTCAGTGGACCTGCTTGGGCCACAGCCCTGTCAGGATTCCTGATCATGGTTGTTCTTCTTAGGTTGGTTTTTTTTCTGTGAAAATTGCTTCTTTTGGTTTCACTTTGTCAATTTTTCACAGTATGTTTTTAGTGTATTCTGCCTTTTGTGACAATTCAAAGCAGATTGCATTCAGTTACTGAAGGTATTTCTCTATACACAGAGGACTTACAAAGTCCAAGAAGAAGGCCAGTAGTTTCAAGTTTTGCTCCAGGAAGAAGATGGCCATCATGGACCATCACCAGTCCTGCTTATGAGCATTTGTGGAACGATCATGATTTAACCCTTTGTAACATCTGCTGATGAATGCCACCAAGGGCAATGAAGGATCAGCAAGATTACAATCTTATCTTGAAAAACTAAGACCAGGTCTTGATGAGCCATAAAGGCTTTTAAAAACACTATTTTGTAAATCCGAGATTCTGAATATTAATGTGGAGCCCTCATTGGCGACCAAGCTCCACAGACAGTATAAATTCAAGTGGGCACAACAAAAAATAAAATACTTGGGTATATATTTAAGTGTAGACATGAATATGTTTCAATTAAATTATGAGGCGTTATGGGCTCGAATATCTCTTGATCTGGAGGAGTGGAACAGATACCGGATCTCATGGCTGGGACGCATTGCGGCAGTTAAAATGATGGCGTTACCTAGGCTATTGTACTTATTCCAATCTCTACCTATTCCAGTACCGAAACAGTTTCTCCTTAAATGGCAAAATCGGATCTTGAAATATATATGGGGAGGTCGGAGACCGAGGGTTGCAAGGTCCACCCTATATCGGTTTAGGGGACAAGGAGGATTGGGAGTTCCTCATCTGGAACGATATTATTTAGCGGCTAAGTTTAAACTGATTGTAGACTGGCATAGAACACAAGAAATAAAACCTTGGATACAACTTAGTCAGCAACTTTTAGCTGATATCCCCCTCACTAGCTTTATATGGCAACCATCCACCACATGGCGGCTGCGCCCGGGAGAGGTGTTACCGCCCTCCATGAGACTTCTGTTGCAGGTATGGGAAGCTAATCGACACTTATTAGTGGGTACCAAGGCTTATCACCAGAGAACCTATTTATATGCGAATAGTACGTTCCCAGCTGGATTTACTAACCCAGCATTTAGGGAGTGGAGACAGAAGGGAATTCTTACTTGGAGTTCCTTATGGGGTGGAAGGGCTTTTTTACCCTTCTCAGAGTTGCAGACTAACTTTGGTTAATCATCGGCGGGTATCTTTCCATACCTACAATTGCGACACTTCGCACTAACTCATATGTTACCGGCTGTGTTTCTCCAAGGTAAATCAGCTTTTGAGGAATTGTGTGTACAAGCGGACAACGCTCCGCATTTGATGTCTCAGATTTATTCCTTATTGGGTACTCAGCTGTTCAGCAAAACAAAACAAATGCTGGCTTGGGAAACTGATCTCCAATACCCACTTACGCAGAAGGAATGGGAGGGGATTTTTGGGAGATTAGGTAAGGGGTTAATAGCGGCCTCCATGAGGGAAAATGCTGTTAAGTTATTATATCGCTGGCACTACTGTCCGGTACAATTACATAAGATGAAACGTCTACCCTCTGATATATGTTGGAGAGGGTGCCAGCAGAGGGGTGATTATTTGCACATGTGGTGGACCTGTCCGAGGATTGTCGATTACTGGCGAGAAGTTGAGGAGTGGCTAGGGAAGCTTTTCTCGGTGCCGATACGACTGACCCCGGGCCAGGCGCTTTTGGGGCAGGAGGCGTGGATACTGGGTGGCTATGACAATCGCCTGCTCTCCTTCATTTTAACTGCAGCTAGATTACATCTTGCACAATTGTGGAGGGCAGAGCACCTTCCCACGCTTCGGGGAGTACAAGACAAACTGCAAAAAATATATACCCTAGCTGAAATAACGGCGTTTATACACAAAACATATGGGACATTCCTACGAATATGGCGTAACTACAGGCGGTGGCAATTATCTACCTCGAATACCATAGTACAGGTGGCTATTTAGACTTTTGCTCAACAGAGAACTTTATGGGTCACAACGATGGAGTGGTGTGGGGACAGGGGGGATATCATGGTAAGGGGGGGGGACGGAGGTGGGGGGAGGGGAGGGAACAGATCAGTAAAGAGACGCATAGCTGGTGTTAAAAAGTTTTATTGATTGTTTACTCTCGAGTACAACTTATAAAAGTCTGAATTGTATGTATGATTACACCTAATGTTGTCATTTTTCAAGCATTGCTCTGTTAATATATCATATATACAATAAAAATTTAAATAAAAAAAAAAATAAAAACACTATTTTGGAAGCCCAGACAAAATGCATTCTGCAAATGAATAAAAGTCAAAAGAAAAAAAACACAAAACCCCCCCAGCTAAATGGTACTGAAAAAGAGACCATCAAAAAGAAAATATCCTTTAAAAAATGGAAAGCAGGGGCTAATGAAAATAGAAGGGCACAAAGGCACTTCTAAATTAATGTAAAATAATAAAGCAGGCCAAGAGGGAAGTTGAGACTTGCCAAAGAGTCAAAAACTAATAAATAACCTTTTCAAATACATTAGAAACATAAAACGGCAAGGGAGTTAGTTTGTCCGCTAGACCACCGGGGAGCAAAAGGGTGCTTAGGTAGGATAAGGCCATAGCAGAAAAATTAAATTAAATCTTTTGCTTCAGTCTTTACAGAGGAAGATGATGGAGAGATACCCACACCTGAACCATTTTTTCTAGGTAATGACTCAGGAACTAAATCAAATCAGTGTGCATCTTGAAGTGCTAGAGTAAATTGACAAAGTAAATAATAGAAAATCACTTGGACCTGAAGATATTCACCCCAGAGTTCGAAAGGAAGTCAAATATGAAGTTTCAGAACTGCTACTGGTAGTCTGCAACCTATCGTTCAAATATGCTTCTATGCCTGAGGACTGGAGGGTAGCAAATGGAACACCAGTTTTCATAAGGGGCTCAGGGGCAACCTGAGCAAAAACAGGCTGGCAACTGTGCTTGGTGACATTGTGTAAACTATAATTTTAAGATCAAAATTACTGGTCATATGGATAAACATAGTTTAATGGGAAAGAGCCTTATTAGCTGATTAGAATTCTTTGAAGGTGTAAACAGGCATGTGGATAAAGGAGAGCAGATTGATTATAATATATTTGGATTTATAGAAATTTTGATAAATCACCTCATACGAGACTCCCAGTAAACTAAAAAGCCATGGGATAGGAGGCATTGTCTCTTTATGGATTGATAACTGGTTAAAAGACCAGAAACAGAGTAGGACCAAATGATTAGTTTTCCCAGTGAAGGAAGATGAATAGTGGCGTGCCCCAAGGGTCTGTCTGGGACAAGTGCTGGTCAACTTATTAATGATTTAGAAAGGAGAGCAAAGAATGAGGTAATCAGGTGACAAAAATATTCAGGGTAGTTAAAACCCAGGTAGATTGTGAGGAACTTTTCAGGTACGTTTGAAGTAAAAAAAAGTCACAAATTCTGTGCAGTGGGGTATACCCAGAGGGAATACCTCAGAAGTGGAGATCCGGTAATGGTCCGCAGAGCGGGGTACACCGATGAGGTTTCTCTGTAGCGTGATTCGGTAGTGAGCTGCAGCGCAGGGTATACTGGTGGGGTTCTTCACTGGAGATGGTACGGTAGTGGCCCACGGCACGGGGTACACCAGTGAGGGTTTCCCACTAGAGATGGTTCAGTAGAGCAGCGGTTCTCAACCGGTGCGTCGCGACACACCAGTGTGTCGCCAAGCACCGGCAGGTGTGTCGCGTGGCTCCCGGTCCCTCCCGCTGCTCGTTCTTCCCTGCTGCCGTTGCCGCCGGGCTATCAGCACGTTCAAGCCCAGCGGGAACGGCAGCGGTGCAAAAAAAAAAAAAAAAGCTGTGGCATCCGCGGCTGCCCTTTTCTTCTTCCCGCGCCTGCATCCCCCCCCCCCCCCGGACCAGGAAGTGATACGCGGTGCGCGGGAAGAAGAAAGGCCGTGCCGCGTGATAAACTAGCAGGCACGGCCTTTCTCACGCGGCACGGCCTTTCTTCTTCCCGCGCACCACTTCCTGTTCCGGGTCCGGGGTGGGGGGGGATGCAGGCGTGGGAAGAAGAAAGGCCGTGCCGCGTGATAAACTAGCAGCGGCCGCTGCTAGTTTATCACGCGGCACGGCCTTTCTTCTTCCCGCGCACCGCGTATCACTTCCTGGTCCGGGGGGGGGGGGAAATGCAGGCGCGGGAAGAAGAAAAGGCCAGCCGCGGATGCCACAGATTTTTTTTTTTTTTGCACCGCTGCCGTTGCCGCCGGGCTATCAGCACGTTCAAGCCCAGCGGCAACGGCAGCGGTGCAAAAAAAAAAAAAATCTGTGGCATCCGCGGCTGGCCTTTTCTTCTTCCCGCGCCTGCATTCCCCCCCCCCGGACCCGGAAGTGATACGCGGTGCGCGGGAAGAAGAAAGGCCGTGCCGCGTGATGAAGTAGCAGCGGCCGCTGCAGCATCGGCCCCCAAGCTATTGCAGCAGACGGTAATCGGGAGAGGAGAGAGCAGCAGGAGCCTCCCGCGATCGATGGAATTCTTCCTTATTGGCCTGCGGGGGCTGGAGGAGGAGGAGCAGCTACCGTTGGGGGGGGGGGAGGGAGAGAGAGAGGAAGTGAGTGACAGAAAGAGAGAGAAGCAGCCAGCCAGCCTGTGTGTGAGAGAATGTGTGTGATTGAGAGCCTGTGTGTAAGTGAGAGAATGTATTTGATCGAGAGTATGTGTGTGATTGAGAGAAACTGGTCAGAGAGCTGATGTATGTGTATATGTGAGAGACAATGAAAGTGACTGCTCAAGGAGATGACTGATGTGTATGTGAGACAGTCAGGGATGTGTGTTTGTGTGTGTGTGAGAGAGAGAGAGAGAGAGAAAAGCATGGAAGTGAGAAATCTGGGTATGTGAGAAAGCATGGGAGTGGGAAGCCTGTGTGTGTGCATGTATATGAGAGAGACTGGTTGGTAAGGTGACGGTGTGACTGGTGTGTATGTGAATGTGAGAGAGAGAATGTGATTCAGGGAATGAGAAGCCTGTGCACGTGGAGAGCGAGCATGGAAATGAGAGAGAGACTGGTGTGTGTGTATGTGTGTGTAACAGAGAAAGTGATTATGGGAATGAGAAGCCTGTGCATGTGAAGAGAGTGAGCATGGGAGTGAGAACCTGGGTGTGTGTGAGACACAGCATGGGAGGGAGAAGCCTGTGTATGTAAGACAGAACATGGAAGTGGGAAGCCTGTGTATGTGTGTGTATGCATGCATGAGAGAGATCAGGTGACGGGTGTGTGTGTATGTGTATGTGGGAATAAGAAGCCTGTGCATGTGAAGAGTGAGCATGGGAGTGTGTGAGATACAGCACGGGAGTGAGAAGCCTGTATATCTGAAAGAGAACATGGGAGTGGGAAGCCTGTGTGTGTGTATGCATGAGAGAGATCAGGTGACGGGTGTGTGTGTATGTGTGAGAGAGAGAAAGTGATTATGGGAATGAAAAGCCTGTGCAGGTGAAGAGTGGGCATGGGAGTGAGAAACCTGTGTGTGTGTGAGACACAGCATGGGAGTGAGAAGCCTGTATATCTGAAAGAGAACATGAGAGTGGGAAGCCTATGTGTGTGTGTATATGCATGAGAGAGATCAAGTGACTGGTGTGTGTTTGTGTGTATGTGAGAGAGAGAAAGAAAGTGATTATGGGAATAAGAAGCCTGTGCATGTGAAGAGTGAGCATGGGAGTGTGTGAGATACAGCACGGGAGTGAGAAGCCTGTATATCTGAAAGAGAACATGGGAGTGGGAAGCCTGTGTGTGTGTATGCATGAGAGAGATCAGGTGACTGGTGTGTGTGTATGTGTGAGAGAAAGAAAGTGATTATGGGAATGAGAAGCCTGTGCATGTGGAGAGAACAAGCATGGGAGTGAGAGACTGGTGAGTGTATGTGAGAAAGAGAAAGTGATTATGAGAGTGAGAAGCCCATATATGTAAGTGGAACACGGGAGTGGGAAGCCTGTGTGTGTGTGTATGGCATGAGAGAAACTGTTCAGGAAGGTGACTGGTGTGTTTGTCAAAGACTGGGAGATGATTGGTGTGTGAGAGACAGAAACTGGTCATGGGGGCATGACTGGTATGGTGTGTGTGTGTGAGAGACATGGGCCCTAAGGAAGAGGACCATGAGTATAGAGCTTAGCCACTACTGCTGCTTCTGGTGTGTGCTACAGCCTGCATGGAAGAGGAGTAGGACAGCTGCTGGAGGGGGTAAGTAAAGGTGGCTTTTTAAGTTTATTTTTCTTGATTGACTGCCATTTTAATTATTTAATATTATGTGATGTGTCTGCTTTTTTTGAAATATTTTATTGGTGTTTGGAGAATTTTTAATAGTTTTTATGAGGTTTTAATTGTTGGATGTTATTCTGTTCATAGTTGTTGTGAAACATTTATTCTGCTTATTAGTATAGTTTTACAATTATTTCTGTGTGGGGATCTATAGCTGCTTGTTAGTTCTGTTTTCCTAATAAGAGGTGTATTGGTTTTTAGGGCCTGATTTAATATTTATAGTGTTGCCTTTTCATAGATAGGGTTGCTCCTGTTTGAGTGTATTCCATAATACAGGTGTAACTGTGTGTGGATTAGTTTATGTGCATTACTACAGATCCTGGGAGTATGTTAGGTCGGTTCTGTGTCTGTTACAGAGATATTTTACTAGCATGTAAGTGTTTTATCAGTCTTATTTGTTGCGTTTTCTCAAGAGGACATGCATTGGTGGTAAACTGCTGTCTTTTCATAAGTAGGGCTATTGAGCCTGAAAGTAGAAGGAGTTTGAGTTGCTGTTACTGAGATGACACCAGAACCAGAATATCTTTTTTGTAGATGAGTTGAATGGGGAATGTCATAATTCTGCTTTACATCCATTATTGTGGATCAGGGGGGTTCCCGTGGATGCAAACTGTACATTTACATCTAGCCCTGTGACGATCATGGGTCAGTGTGTCACGCATGTGAGAACCATCTGTCAGGTGTGTCCCGACAGAAAAAAGGTTGAGAACCACTGCAGTAGAGGTCCACATTGTGAAGTACACCGAAGAGGTCTCCTACTAGAGATGGTACGGTAGTGGCCTGCAGCGCAGGGTACACTGGAGAGGATTCCACACTAGAAATGGTATAGTAGTAGTCCATAGAGTCAAGGTACTCACAGTAATGAATGTTCCAGCAGAAGCCCCGGGGAACGGGGATAGGCAGCAGTCCAAGGCAAGAAGGCCCTCCGAGGAGCAGATAACCAGAGATGAGAAAGGGCCCCCGAGGAGCGGGTACCCAGAGCGTCTCATGCCAAATGTGCAGGAACTGGAACGGGAAGCCGTAGAGAGCGAAGCGGATTCAGCAATGAGGGAACTCTTTGCCAAGTCGTCAGTAGGCAGGACCAGCCGGCTTAAGTATCGTGGAGCGAAGACGTCATCCGGAGGGGATGCCCCCGAGGTTCCCACCATGACGCAAGCCTAAGTGATCCCGAAGGCAAGATGGCGGTCAGCAGTTCTCACGCCATCCTGGGAATGGCAGGCAGGTCGGCGGTAGCTGGCAGAGGCCACCACTCTCCCCAACGGTGTCAATGCAGCAAAGAAAGAGGTGAGCACATTAGTGGTCGCAGCCATCTGCGACCGGGCATAACAATTATGAAGGGAATGGAGAATAAAACAGACTATCACAATGCCTCTCTATTGATCCATGGTGTGACCTCATCTTGAGTATTATGTGCAATTCTGGTCACCATATCTCAAAAAGATATAGAAAAGGTTGATCAAAATGATCAAAGGGATGGAACAATTCTATGAGGAAAAGCTAAAGAAGTTAGGGGACTTCAGCTTAGAGAAGAAATGGCTGAGGAGGAGGTATGCTAGAGGTCTGTATAATAACGAATGGAGTGGAACGAATAAACATGACTTAGTTGTTTACTCTTTCAAAAAGTACAAATACTAGGGGACACACAATGAAGTTACTAAGTTGAACATTTGAAACTAATAAGAGAAAATATTTTTTTACTTGATGCATAATTAAGCTCTGGAATTTATTGCCAGAGGATATGATGAAAGTATAGCCGCATTTAAAAAAGGTTTGGATAAGTTCTTGGAGGAAAAGCCCATAAACCATTATTAAGGTGGAGTTGCAGGAATCCTTGGGATAAATAACATGGAATTTATCTACCTCTTGGGATTATGCCAGGTACTTGTGATCTGGATTGTCCACTGTTGGAATTAGGATGCTGGGCTTGATGACCCTTTGTTCTTACCCTGTATGACGAATCTTATATTCTTATGTACAGAAGGGCCTTGTGAGAGTGTAGAAATGGGGATATAAATGGAAGATAAAAGTTAACGTGGACAAGTGCAAAGTTTTGCACATAGGGAAGAGTAACCCTAATTTTAGATACACAATAATGGGCTCCATATTAGGAGTAATCACCCAGGAGAAGGATCTAGGAGTCATTGTCGACGGTACGTTCAAATCCTCAGCTCAGTGTGCAGTGGTGGCTAAAAAAGCAAACAATGCTAGGAATTGTTCAGAAAGGAATGGAGAATAAAATAGAGAGAATAATAATTTATTCATATAGATCAATGGTGCAGCTCTACCTTGAGTACTGTGTGCAATTCTACCACCCAATCTAAAAATAAATAAATAAATAAAGTGGAGTTAGAAAAGGTACAGAGAAGAGCAACAAAAATGGTTAAGGGGTTGGAACAGCTCCCTCATGAAGCAGAGTAAAAGGTTAAGACTTGGAGGGAGGAATATGATTGAGGTCTACAAAATCATGAATAGAGCAGGTAAATAGGGAATACTTATTTACCCTTTCAAGTAGCACTAAGATTAGGGAAAACTTCTTTAAGTTAGTATGTAGCAGATCAAAATAAATTGGAGAAAGTATTTTTTCACTCAGTGCATAATCAAGCTGTGGAATTCATTGCTGGAGGATGTGGTCAAAGCAATTGGCATGGCTGAATTTAAAAAGGGTTTGGACAAATTCATGGAAGAAGAGACCATAAGTAGTTATTAATCAGATGATATAGGGAGACTCACCACTTGTCATAGGAAGTGAGTAACAAGAAATAGATTCTACTTTTTGGGATTGGCTACTTTTGGAGAAAGGATGCCGGGCTTGATGAGCCTTTGATCTGACGGAGCATGGCTCTTATGTTCTTACGTAGGTCCATGGAATTAAAGTGAAATCAGTAGGACTCTAGAGCTGCACTGTTGGCTGATAGCATCAGAGTATGAGGAGGCATTAAAGCCTTTGATAAACAAAATGACCCAAGAGAGAACATACTTGCTTTTCCAGTGTGCCCTGAATATCAGATTCTGACCATTTGGACACAGCACCAAGGCACAGCATTCAAAAGAGTAGAAGAATTGGTGCTGATTTCCCTTCGATGCATGTCTTCGAGAGCCAAAAGGCTGTGCTCTGACCTTTATATCTAGAGGTTAGCTCTGCCTCCCATTCAGGACAGTTGCCAAAAAGGTCTCCTGCAATTGAGCTTTTGGACCTGTAGAGAGACCAACCCATTGCATGTTTGGCTCAGCACTGTTTGAGAGGAAATTTGAAGGAGAAATGCTGAGGCAGTTGCTCAACATGTTGAGAGCAGCAGGCATTGATTAGCTTGACCCTAATTAAAGTGCTGAACAAATTGCCCACTGCTGCTTCCCCATCATTGCCTAGTATCTCAGCACTGACATTGGGCTCTTGGCGCATTATCTGGTTTGGCACCAAGTCAGAACCGAGCAACCTCCAAGAGGGATGCTTTATCAGTCCCAAGGAGCCAACTGTGCCTACAACTCAGTGACCTTTGATGCCAACAATCAGTCAAGTTGCAGGTTTGTCCTAGCTCAGATGTCATCTGCTTTATTGTGAATAGTTGTGACTCTGGCCAGTTCTGGGGCTCCCCCTACACTGAGGACCTATCTTTTTCTGATGTGTTAGAGCCAATGGCTAAGACCATCCTAATTGTGTTGAAGGTCGAAGGAGAGCCCATGGCACCCCTATTAGGACTCCTGAGTATCAGGATGCCCCTAAAGATTTTGTGACAGTCCTTCCAGTCTGCAAAGATGTATGTAAGGAACCCTAGCTTGAAACTCCCAGCTGGAAACAAAGTTAAATCTGGTGCATTGAGAAATTCAACTAATCCCAGTTGCCATGGCTAAGAAGTTTGAGACTTATGCCTGAGCATCCCCAGGATGTGTGTCAAATCCTGGACCATCTTGGGAAGAAACACTATAAGAATGCTATGCTCCAGGCATTCATAGCGTCCTACCAGACCTATATGTTTAAATATTTGCATTTCATCTTGGAAAAGCACAGAAATTCACAGATACCTTCCCTCAAGAGGATTAAAGTAAATATTCATGATTGGATGAAGTCTGGTCAGCCTACAATACTTTTGAGATGGCATTATGAGTCTCTGTCATGGTCATTGATGAACACAGGCTCTCATAACTGTGAACATCTGGCTTCCATAACTGAGCATTTGGATTACTACTCTTAAAAGTACACATGGGGGTAAGCTGCACGGAGCGGCAGTTACTACCTTTAACAGAACACATGGGAGTAATCTGCCAGGAGTGGCAGTTACTACCATAAGCAAATTGCTGGACACGTTGGATGGACATCTGGTCTTTTCTGCTGCTTTCCATGAAGATGTATAGGAAAGACTCACAGGTATGCCAAGCACTAGAAGGAATTTCTTCAGAGATAAGTTCAAGGATGCAGTAGAACTTCTCAACTACCACCATGGTAAGCAACGTTCCTGTTCGTACCCCAAATCAGTCCAGACAAGTGGGGTTTGCTTCCCTACCAGCAGATGGAGGCAGAGATCTAAAAGTTTTGAGGCACTGCTACATAAGAGAGTGCCACCTGCAGTATCTCAGTATTTCTCTGTCTCCAGCAAGTGGTAGAGGTGGTAAGGAAAAACAAGAAAGAAGGGACAGAAGAAGAAAAATTAGAAGACGCTCCCGGAGGTGTTAGGTTCCTTTGTGGGCCATCCCTCAGGTTAAGCCGGGCAAGTGGGGGGTTGGTAATCCCTGAGCATCTTTAGTCTGCAGCAGATCCAGGGGTCTGACAGAAGGGGTCCTAGTTCCCTCTTATCCCATGAAGGCTCCTTCCCAGAGATGTTGCCAGCAGCAGGGAAGTATTCCTTTTTTTGTTTGAATTTCTTCTTTTGCTGTGGCTGCTGTTTCTTTAAAAAAAAAAAAAAAGTGTTAACTTTTCTTTCAGCAGTAACCGCTCGGGCTTTCCTGGTTTGATCATCTGGGCAGGTCCGGGCTGGGGAAGGGAGTGATGTAGCTCCTCTGTTCGCGGCTTTGGGCTGCTTAGGGAGCTGGAGGCTGCGATGGGCTATGTTCCATGCACCTTGAAAGCATGGCTTCTGTTCCTCTACATCAGGCCTGGCCATGTGGAGACAAGATGGCATTGACAACTGTTTCCCAGCGCGGATAGCTTATTGGGATGGTGGCCTGGCTCGGGGACAGCTGAATGCAGTGGCGCTATGCCGCGATTCATTTCTGGAAGGGAGAGGCCCTCTGAGGGGGAACAAGGCTGATAGGAGAGCCGAGAGCCACAGGTTCCCAAGGCCCTGTCAGGATCAATACGGGAATCCAAAACAACTTGTCAGGCAGGAGAATGGCTACAGCTCAGACTCCCGGAAGCCCAGGGACCACCCCTCCCCTGCTGTCTCCGGCGATCCAGTCGGTTTGGGTGGGGGGAGAGGGGATGCGAGCTCTGGGTCGGACAGGGGAGAGTATGTGGAGTTTTCCTCAGAATTTGTCTTGTTTATGCATAAGACCTTTTTAACCAGGAAAAGCACTGGCTATAAAAGGGTATTTCTTGCAGCCATCTCCTCCTGCTGCAAAGAGGCAGAGGAGCTCCTTAGCCAGGGGTCAGGGGCCTCCTTTGCTGGCTGGGCTTGTACTATCGTGAGGGGTCTGGCAGCTCAGATGATTCAGACCTGGATGACCTGGATGATGGTCTTTGGGTTGGTCTGGGAGTGGATCAGTATGACCCAGCAGATCTCATGGCAGACGTCGATCAGGACGGGGATAAGGGTATGGCTGATCCGCAAGAGGTCCCGATAACAGAGGAGGGATGACCCGCGGGTGGCTTATCTGTTTTGTAAGGAGTTGAGGCCCCTTATTTCCCATATTCGGAAGGAACTGGGTATTAAGGTGGTCCAGGAGGAGTCGGACAATGAGGGGGTGGATCCGGTGTTGGTTGGACTCCAAGGCCCACCAAAATCTTTTCCTCTCCCTAAAAGGACCAAGAATCTGGTGAACCAGGAATGAAACTTCTCAGAGGTGAGCCCCAAGGTGGCTAGAGCGTAACAAAGTTGTTTCCCCTCACGGAGGATATTCTGCAGCTGCTGGTATTGCTGAAGGCGCATGCTTCAGTCTCTGCAGTCACTATCAAGATGACCATTCTGGTTGTGGGTTTGACAGCATTAAAGGACATGCAGGACCGTAAGCTAGAGATTCATCGGGAGAGGATGTTTGAAGTCTTGGCGCTGAGCCTGTGATCGGCGATCTGTGGCATTCTGATGCAGAGGGCCTGTTTACGCTGGGTCCAGAAGTCTCAGGAGGAGTCTTTAGCAGGGGCTGGTGTTAATAGCCAGGCAACTCAGGTGGAGGCCGGGATTGCATATGAGGCTGACGCACTTTATGATATATTCTTGGTCTTCAACCAGGAATATGGTTGCGGAGGTCTCAATACAATGACTGCTGTGGTTGTGGAATTGGTAGGCTGATGTATTGTTCAAGTCTCAGCTCTGTAATCTTCCCTTTAAAGGAAGGAAAATTGTTCTGGGAGGACCTGAAACAATTAGTGAAGGTTTTGGTGGCATTTAAAACAAATCTGAGAAAATTCTTTTTCACTGAATGCACAATTAAACTCTGGAATTCGTTGCCAGGGGATGTAGTTAGTGTAGCTGGGTTTAAAAAAGGTTTGAATAAGTTCTTGGAGGAGAAGTCCATTACCTGCTATTAATCAAATTGACTTAGAAAATAGCCACTGCTATTACTAGCATCAGTAGTGTTGGATATACTTAGCTTTTGGGTACTTGCCAGGTACTTGTTGCCTGGATTGGCCACTGTTGGAAACAGGATGCTGGGCTTGATGGACCCTTGGTCTGACCCAGTATGGCAATTTCTTATGTTCTTATAAATAAGCTGCCTGAGGATGAGATGACAATCAGGAAGTCTTTTCCACCTCATTAAAGGACATCACACTGAAGGTGGAATTTTTGGTAGTGATTTGTTTGTTCAGTAGCATCTCAGAGCTGTAGACTCTGTCCTGTAGGGAACCATTTCTAAAGATTGGCAAGGGGGATGTCTTTGCACACAGTAGTCTCATTCCTATCTAAAGTGGTATCTTCGTTTCACTTGAATCAGACTGTGGAGCTCCTGCCCTCCCAAATTGGTCTGCTGAGTCGCCGGATGCAAAGGTCACGAATAGTTTTCAGCGGTCAGATAATTTGTTTGTATTGTTTGTAGGTGCTAGAAATGGATGCAAGGCCTCCAAAGGCATGATAGTGCGTTGGCTGAATGACGCTACTGTTTCAGCCTACCTTTGTAAGGGGAGAAGAATTCCAGAGGAGTTGCGTGCACACACTACTAGAGCGTGCAGACAGCATCATGGGCCGAGTGTCAGTTAGTGTCATTGCAGACAATTTGTAGAGTGGTGATGTGGTCTTCTCTTCACACTTTATCTTGCCATTACCATTTAGATGTTCATACTCTAGGAGATTCGACCTTTGGCAAAAGTGTGTCGAGAGAGGGTCTTTTGCGGGCCTGAGCAGTGTAGGGGTGCTTTGATACATCCCACTTGTCTGGACTGATCTGGTGTACAAACAGGAAAGGAATATTTGGTTCTTACCTGCTAATTTTCATTCCTGAAGTACCACGGATCAGTCCAGAGACCCAGCCCCTTAATGTTTTCAAGACCGTTATGGCAAATCCGTATTCCTGCATGCTTACTAGTAAGAACTGTGACTAAAGGCTCATATATATCAAAGAATATGAATGACCATCATTCAACACAGGTATAAGCACACTAAGGGATGCTTTATAACCTCAACTTTGTGCTGGAAATTTTAATCATCAATTTCAATCATAATTTGGTCATAGGTATACCCATATGTTTTGCTTATTTTTCAAGATTTTTTGAGCTGCAAATAAAACATCAAGAGATTTTTTGCATTACTTTCAATTCTGAATTTGGCATACCTATGTCCAAATTATGAATGACTGATGATTAAAACTTTTAGCACAAAGTTGCGGTTATATAGCATCCCTTAGTGTGCTTATACCGTGCTTTATGATGGTAATTCATATTCTTTGATATATATGAGCCTTTGGTCCACATCAATATTTTCAAAGTGAGATCATTATTGGTGTTTGTTTTGTGTTATTCTTACACTTTGGGGTTTCATAGTGTCAGTACTGGGAAAAGCTGACAGATTGTATATATACAGAACCTAAAGCAGTTTGCCAGGTTGTGGTTAGCCCCTTGGGTTGAATTAGGGTTTTTCTGTTTGGGGGGGCTCCAACCTTTGGGTTTAGCGTTGAGAAATTGTTATCTATAGTTGGCTTGAGTACAGGTTACTACTTAGGGACTGCAGGTGGCACGCTTGTTTATGTAGCAGTACCTCAACATTTTTAGTTCTCTGCCTCCATCTGCTGGTAGGGATGCAAAACCCACTTGTCTGGACTGATCTGTGGTACTTCAGGAACAAATATTAGCAGGTAAGAACCAATTTTCCTACCCTTTTCACTGCCACTTCCAAGCCACCCTCTACATTCCAGAGGTACAGAGGTTCAGAGCAGTTTTTCCCTCAAACTTCTTCCAAGGCTCAGCTTGTCCTAGACAGCAACAGGGTTTCACGCCTCAACACTGCAAGCATAGACACTCAAAGCCCACACTGCTACTCAGTTAGAACCAAAGACAAGTTTTTAACTAAATCCAGATGGTGCAAAACAGTGGGAGGCTAAGGTTTTACGTAACTGGTTGGCCCATTATAACTTCCAATAGCAGGATCCTTGAAATAATGAGGGCTATAAATTACGCCTTGTGGAACTTCTTCCAAATCGCTCCTGCTCCTCAAAAAATAGTATCGCTTAACAAAGTCTCCTCCTTTTGTGCTAAAGTCAGACAAACCTGTTCCACAGGACAGGGATTTTTCTCCAGCTACTTTTTGGTTCCCAGAAAAACTGGAGGATGGTATTATGTGCTGCCTCATTCTTTCTGGCAAGCTGCTATCGCCAAGTTACCACAGGGGGTTCTTGGGTTTCCCTACTTGATAATTGGCTGAGCAAGGGCACATCTCAGGCAGGGGTGGATGTATTCCTGGCTAATGCTGTCTGAGTGCTGGAGTTACTTGTTTTGGTCTACTACTACCCCAAATCTAATCTAAGCCTCGTAACACAATTGAAATTCATAGGGGCTCTGCTAGACCTAATTTGAGCCATGGTTTTCCTAACTGCCAGCAGGACCTTGGATATAGTGGCCACAGTGCAGGAAGTTTTGTGAAGTCATCAGATATCAGCCTGGATCATCTTGAGGGATACGTGCCTTATGAACTTAGCATTCTGTTATGCCCATGGCATGTCTCAATGTGAAATAAGCCCAGTGGACCTTAAAAGTGCCAGAGGAATCAAGCCACTCAAGAACTTCAGAAACATATCATTGTACTAGAGACTCCTTGTCTTGGTGGCTCTGCCATTTCAATTTGACCAGATTCATGTCCTTCCAATTCAGATTTATTCAGTTTTCTTGACCTCAGAAGCAACTTGGGTTGGGGAAACTTATTTAAATGTGCTCTTCATTCAGGGCCCCTGGTCCCTTCAGTAGAAAAAATTACACGTTACTTTCAATTCTGGAATTGAATGCTGTATGTTACGCTTTGAATGTTTCCAGAAATCAGATGGCCAATCAAAATGTGCTAGTTCAAAGGTACTCATCGAGTTTAGAGGTCCTACAAAAAGATTTTTGGAGATTGTTTATAAGGTTCATGATTTGTATTGCATATAAAATTGTACCAGTTACCATTGAATTTAATGTGTGTTCACTAGTTCAAAGGTAGCCATGTTGTACCTCAACAAACAGACGAAATGGATCTCATCTCCTCTGTATCTTTTCCTGTCATTCTCTGGCATTGGGACAACTCAGAGCAGAGAAAACACTCTGGCAGACAGGCTGAATCACCAACTTAGACCCTCACGTCTGGTCCCAGAGTTAGAAAAATGAACAGTATCTTCTTTCTGTAGTGAACTCCCAAGAGAAATCTGTTCACAACAGTTCAAATCAAGAATGTGCCAGCATTCTTCTCCAGAAAGAATACAAACTAGCACCTGATGCTTTCTCACTATTTTCTGGAAAGAGGCCCTACTGGGTGTATCCTTCTATACATTTAGTGGCAAAAACCTTAATAAAATTCAGAAGAAACTTGGATACTGTGAATCTCATTGCTCCATCTTGGCCAAGACAGTGTTATTTAGATTACATTTTGTAATCTTCCCTCCACCCTTCTATAGCAGGGGGGGGGGGGGACAACAAAAGGGGAATTGGATTCAGATGGCAACCATCGCTGGATCCAGACTTTTATGGTCCAGGGTACTGATACACAAACAGGGAAAAAGCACAGCACTGCTTCTACGGCCAAGTCCCAATGCAAAGCACGTTCAAGCAGCAGTATTGTATAAATTATCAGGAAGGCTGCTCAACCTGTAAAAATGTTGCTAGCAGTAAGTTATGGGTTTGACAGTTGCTTGGTTTTGATTTTTAATATTACTACCCTTAACATAAGGCTTGGGGGTAACTTGCATGGAGTAGCAGTTATTACACTTAACAGAAACAAGGGGGTAATCTGCATGGAGCGGCTGTTACTACCATAAGAAACTTGCTGGGCATACTGGATAGACCATTTGGTTTTTTTCTGCTGTCATTACTATGTTAATATGTATTCAAGATTGAAATATCTTTCTAACTTGAGCTGGTTGTGTACTTAGGATTATACTATCTTAGCCTTTTTTCCACTGACAGTACAAAATGAATACTAAAACGAAGTTCAAATCTATCTTTGAACTGTACTCTAAAAATATTTTGGAAATTATTATTCTGGGATAAGATTCTTGGGAAAATTATTAATTTTAGCTGTACTGTTACAGCTAGCAGCTGTAACAGTACAGTTACAGTCAGAAATTTTTTTTTTTCATTTAAAACATATATGGATAAAAATAAAATATGGAACTAGAACTGGACCTGAGTAAGTCTGCAGTATAAGAGAATGTATGTGGTTCACAAGATCCGTAAAAATCTGTTTTGCCCCTCCCCCACATCATATATATTTGCCTCATAGGTTTGTGGTAAAGTTTTAGGGTGATTTGATAATTAACTTTATTCTAATTTTTTCTTCAGTTTTGTTGATTGCAAAGAATGTGGGCGGAAGATGCACCAGATTTGTGTACTGCATTATGATATTATTTGGCCTTCAGGGTAAGTATCTCTGTACATTCTAATGGCAGGTTTTTCATATGTTAATACACAATTACACCTATTGTGTAACATTCAGAACTTTGGAAGTGTACATCTTCAAGCAATAACATTTTAATTTTTCAGATAAATATTTTTCTTTTAATTAAAAAAAAATTGATATTGCTGTCCTCTAATTTAGCTTTTTTGTTAGGGACACTTGTGTTTAGAAAAGGCAAACTGAAAACACATTCACATCCCCTCTGATGATATTAGGAATTATTATCACAGTGTAGAAACATTAGCATATCCAATAAATTTATTATAAAACCCATTACATTTTACATTCTTTAAGCCTTACCACCTAAAATTGAAACAAAACTGAAGCACAGCAATAGTCAAAAATGTATTTAGATATCAGGAACAGTGGACCAGACTAAGTTACTCTACAGTTTTCTGAGAGAGAACAGTGGTCAACTAATATTTATTGGGGTAATTTTATAATTTTCTACACTGGTGCAAAGTCTGCAGTAATTTTTACCCACAGACTTTGCTCCAGTTTTCAAAGGAAAGTTTGGCATACTTTCCCTTTTGAAAATTTTTCCAATAAAACTACTCGCACATTTACACTGCTGATTTGTCTGGGTAGTTTTTCTGAGAAAAATTGTTTGCATATTTTTGAAAATTGAAAAGTATGCACATAAGTGCAAACCCTTCCCCAATTCCAGTCTCAGATACACCTCTTCATTGCAGATAAAGTTATGCATGTAGTGGCAAAAGGTTACCCACATACAAGAAGGGTATTTTTCTAAAAGCCCATTTCTGTGGGTAAAGTTCTGTTTTACCTGTGAAAATGGCTTTGAATATTACCCTCACTATTTCTGCCCAATGCATTCCCCCCTGTCTGCTAGTATTTTCCTCCCTGCCAAGTCCTGGTCAAGCTATTTGGATCCTTTTATGATCTCATTTGTCAATTACTCTTTCTTGTGGCATGTCAGACTCAGGGTGTCTGCTTGAAAATAAAAGTGTGTTTAACACTTGATTTTATCAATCAAGCCTCTGTTTAATGTTTGATTTTATCATCAGACTAGCAAACAGTCTAGCTTAGCCCCAGTTGTTAGCCTGCATTCTCCAAGGAACAAGCAGGATGAACAGCCCACATGTGGATGATGTCATTATACTGCACCATATATGGAGAGTGTCAGCTCATTAGCTCGAAACCTAGAAGGTTTTGCACATTTGCAGTAGGCACTGCACCAGCTAGCCCTCAGCAAAGCTTCCTCAGTTTTTTCATCCATGGAGCAGATAGCAATGTTCAGCAGCTGCTCCTTGTGTCAAACAAGTTCCCTTAGGTTTTCTCTTTGTGCTTGCTTAGTTTTCTTCAGAATTTTCTTTTTTCCTTTAACTTAATTTTTTTTTTTTATTTGGCTGGAGCACTTTTTTCCTAATCATGACTGTGAAAAAAGCTTCAGGTTTCCAGAGTTGCTCAATCTGTAATTAAAAATTGTCCCTCATGAATATATGCAATCTGTTTGCTACCTGGGAAAAGACCATGATACTGTGCCTTGTTCACTGTGCCCATGCAAGCCTTTCAGTGCTGTTGAACAGCAAAATTTCACCTGCAAAATTTTTTTTCACTAATTGGAACCATTTTCACTAAACTTGTCAGTTCACAAGTACTTGGGCTAACCAAGGATGCGTATACAATAAATCTGAAAGAACCTGTTCTCTAACCATTTCCTTACCTCAAAAAGGAGGTAATAGAGATTGAGAGCTGAAAACTCTGAACGAGGCTCCTACTTCTCAGTTTACATATCTTCTCAACCCACCAGACTTGTCTGCTGGTCCTGGTAGTGAGATCCAGGAGGTTTATTCTCCAAAAATAGGCATGCCATGGAGCATCATCACCAGTGCTAAGTACATCTGGCATGTTTCTTCCAGCTCTTATGTCTTCAAGACCTCTGATACATTAGGAAGACACGTTATCTTATGCAGCTTTTCCACAGCAGTTATCAGGGTAGTCTATGAAAAAGACTTAGACTGAATGTTTTAGAATGTTTTGACTAAGCATCTATTTGTTGTCACTTGCTATGGCTCCAGACTTAATTCAAGCAGGGCCTGTGGTGAACTTTCTCTCTGTGAAGACTTATTCCTTTTGATAAAAGCTAAGAAGTCTCAGCTAGTGTTCACACATGATATGGCTAATCTGGTCCACTGAATTCTTAAGACTCTACTATTACATCTTTGGGTGTCATCTCTACCAGGCAAGGACCAGAAGTTGCTAGATTCCTTTGCCAAGAACCTCCTCTATTCCATCATGCTATCAGTGCATATCTGTCCACTATTAATGGTGCAATATTTGTACCCTAGACTGAAGAAGACACAGGAGAAACTCCAAGAGGTTTCTTCGTTTCTCTCACATACGAAATGCCACATTATCCTTTCCATAACCTCTGGTTGCAAAGAATGTGGCAAACGTGTTGCCCTAGCAGCACTTTGATATGGTTACCAGGCATCAGAACTGTCTATATGAGTGCATAGAATGGCTCAATCCCAGGGCTCTGTGAAGATGTGCATGATGAGTTGACCAGTGTACCTTGCTAGGGTGACAGTTTGGTGGCTAAGGTCAAGGAAACAATGGACCTTATGAAGGATCATTGTACTATGGTGCAAACCTTATGCATTGCCACACAGAAGCAACATCAGCTTATAATGTGGTTTCAGGTTCCTTTCCAGAAGGGGACAATCTTATTACTAACATAAATGCTCTACAGTACCTTTTTGATCGAGAACATAAAAAACCAGACTTCAGTATGCGGCCAAAAACTTTCTTTGATTACCTGCAGCAACTGTGACCTGTGTCCTAGTCTCAGAGAAGGACCTGGTAGATGGCAGATTAACATATTTCTCTTATTTGCGGGTCTGGATAATGTTGGACTTATGGGTCCTTCACATAGTAAAGCAAGAGATATAAACCTCCAAGGAAGTGGGTCTAACAAGGTCATGAGATCTTGATAGCAGAATTCTCTTCTTTACTCTGCGTGAAGACCATAGAGTCAGAGCCACCCAGGGAACGGAGACAAGATTCTACTCCAGATACTTCCTAATCCTGAAGAAGTCTTGGAATCTGCATCTTATTCCTGACAACTGAGCCCTGAAATCACCCATCCCAGGATTTTATCCTTCTAAGAGAAGGCGAACTAGCTATGCTGTCTAAGACTTGAAGGATGCCCATAGGCACATCCCGATTCATTAGATCAAAGAAAATTCTTGTGTTTCTTAATGGGAGTCTGACACTTCCAGTTCTTCTTTTTGGCCTGTCAGCAGCATAACTTGTCTTTGTGAAGGTGGCTGGAGGTAATGGCTGAACACTTCAGAAGACACTGAAGTATTCATTTCTCCATGCATAGAGAACTGTCTCATCAATAATAACTCTGAGGCCTTCAGAAGGGAGGCCTTGTGAAATCTGATTCATCTCTTAAAGAATCTGAGATCCATCATGAATTATGAATAATCCCACCTATCACCAACTAGAGTTTATAGGGTCAGTACTCCACTCAGAAAAAGCCAAAGAATCCTTTCCCCCATGACTGAGTGAACAGTACTCTAATAGTGGCTTGCAGTCTATACATCTTGTCCATAACAGCAAGGGTCTTCTTTGGAATGCTAGGCCATGTATCCTCAATAGTTCATATACCCCTGAGTGCCATATTGCATTTGAGGCAGTCTCAGTGGTCTCTCTCTTTTCAGCAGAACCAGTATTCCCAAATCTTGATCCACACCTAAGACTGGCCGAGAGCTCACTGGTCCCTGGGTGGGTGTGGCTGGTCAGAGTCAATCTCACAGCACGATGTCCTTTTCAAATGCCACCATACCAAGTGGTCCCTCCCCCAGGAGTCCTATTTCAGCATCGGTCTGTTGGAATCTGGAGCAATATAGTTGCTACTCTTAGCATTCTAGTATGTCCTGTCCGATAGAACAGTGGTCGTTCAAACAGAAAATCAAGTAGCCGTAATCTCTATAAAGAAATTTGGCTCAAGGAGAAATTAAATGTACTGTATGGCTTGGGATGCTTTTTCCATACAATGGAGACATGGTCATCTAAGTGATCACCCACCAGTACTGTACATACCTAGGACACTGGCAAAAATGAAGCAGTAATATGGAACCATAAGCCTCATAGCCCCAGCATGACCCAGGCAGGTGTGGTTTCTGCTCCTCTTTCAGCTATCTGCAGCACTGCCAATTCAGTTCAAGCCATCACTAACACTAATCTTTTTTGCATGGGGAGGGCACTCCTACATCCAAGCATTTCAATGCAAACTCTGACAGCCTGGATGTTGACCGCACCATAGTTGCTACTTATGGATGCTCTTACTCTGTATCGAGTGCTCCCAACAATCCACTAGAGGTTCCTATGCCTCAAAGTGGAAACGATTCATAATTTGGTGTACAGAGAAAGGGCTCCCTGCCTTCTCATGTGCAATCCAGTGTTTGCTTGATGATTTACTTATCAAATTCTGAGCTAAAAGCAAAGTTGGTATGAGTTCATCTCAGTGCCCTAGCAGTCTACCATGACCAGATAGAGAGGAAACTGGTTTCCACTCATTCCTTAGTCTCCAGTTTCTTGAAAGGCTTAATACATGCAAAACCACCATTAAATTTGCCCACCATGTTGTGGATCCTCAAGGTTGTCCTTTAGTGTCTACTGGAACCACATTCAAACCAATAAACACATCCTCACTAGAGTATTTGACCATGAAGGTGACTTTCCTCATTGGGTCACTTCACCAAGGATAATCAGTTAACACCTAGTGCTGATCACCTAACCTCCATACAACAGGGTAATTTTTCATGCCCATCCAGAATTTTTACTGAAGGTAGTCTTGAATTTTCATTTAAATTGGGAAATTATCCTGCCTTTCTTTCATAAACAGTATATACTGCCAGAATAGATGATGTTATATAGACTAGATTGTAAAAGAGCTATTTAGAGAGGACAAAAGAAATCAGAAAATTCACACAGCTTTTTGCCTCCTATGACCCAATTAGAGCAGGAAGACATGTGAACAAATGTATAATAGCTAACTATAGATCTCTTGACTGTATAGCCTTCTGCTGTCAAAACACAGTTCCCCCGTTGCAGAGCCATGCATAGGCCCAGCAGGTCAAGGCAATGGCTACTTCCACAGCATACATTGTATCGACCTCTCTCTAAGAAATGTTTATGGCAGCCATGTGGAATTCACTGCATGCTACTGCATCCCACTACTACAATTATTATTACCACCACTACTCCTACTACCACTACTACTACTACTACATCCTTTTAGGACAGTAAGTTTGGTCAGTCACTTCTCAAAAATGTATTTAAAACAAAAAAGGTCAGTTTTAAAAGCCCTATGTGTGCCAAAGCAGGGAGATATGTGCTTGTCTCGGGCCTGCGCACGCCGCACAAATATTAAGAAGCACCCGAGTATATGTGTATCTCTTGGTACACACACAAATTGAAAAGGCAAAAAAAGGGGCAGGGTTGTGGATGGGATATGGGTGGTCAGGGTCTGTAAAATGAAGTCTGCGCATAACTATTTACATACACAATCGTGTGCTGGGGTCCCCTACCATGTAATTTTTTACTTCTGCTATGGATGGCGTATAAGTTTTAAAATTAAAAAATTCAGAGCTAGTCAACGGGGTTTGACGGGTTAAGCTAATAAGGTAAAAGGGAGTCTGTCTAGCTAGGGGGGTTAAGATTTCCTACCTGTTACTGGGGTGAACTAGGAACAAACTGAGGAAACGGATATTTGCTTCGGCATGTGGGCATAGCCAAATTCCTCCACTTACGCAGTAGAGGCAGCATATGCACGCATCCATATAAAATTGCACGCACATGTACGCACGTACTGCGATTTTATAATATATGCACATATACGGTATAAAATGGCTGCATCCATTGGCACGAGCTGGCATATGCATGTACATGTACGCCCGTGAGGCTGTTGAAAAGTTATCATTTAAGTGATTAATACTACTGTAATTGCCCAAATAGGTTATCTTGCAGAGGGTAATGGAAGGGGACATCAAGAAATCCCTTAACTTGGGAGTCCCCCCATATGTGGGACTGTTCATCCTGCTGATATGACATTTTCCATGGATGCAGACTTTGTAGTCCCACATTCCCTTATACTTCCCCATAGAGTTTAATCACCTCGTTATTTTAGCTTTGACATAGGCTGGCTGAGGAGGCTTCACTCAAGGCTGCTTGGTGCAGGCTTCTAGTAAGTGAACTGATACACTCCATATATGGTGCCATGCGATGATGACTCCCACATGTGGAACTGTTAATCCTGCTGTCCAAGAAGAACACAAATTAAATAAAGATAAGCAGCTTTTCCTTATCTGTTCAGCTATGGAAGACCAGCTCTGCATTGTTTTTGGGATGAGATCATACTTGCCTGCTTGCTGTATCATTCTATCATTACTAGTTCATAATCTGCAACAGATTGGCTGTGTAATGTCACAGATACCCCTATGTATGCAATAGTTTATTACATGTTCTGCTGAGAGAACTGTTCCTAGAAGGGCCATGGAATTACAAGGGGACGATAAAATGTTTATTATAAAGGTGTATTAGCTGAAATTTTGTAGCGTATGCTTTTTTGAACTATAATTAGGAATTAATAATACACATTTTAAGCATAAGATCCTCTTAATCTTTGTCTGACCTACAAAACCAATTTTTAGTTTATGCTTTATTCACTTGAAGCTTAATCCAGATGAAAGTCTTTACTATATAGACCTAGGGATTACATAGCTGCAGATGAATTATGTTGCATGGATCATATTTACTTGCATAGAGTTCTCAACATCTGCTGCACAGAAGCATGATACATATATGTGAAGCACTACATCTCAAAGGGCTTACCTCCAGATTGTTTCTGACTGACTTAAGCAACACTAAAAGAAATAATATATCCATTTTTGTACCCTGTTCTAACAGTTGCTTTTTCTGTTCCTCAGCTTTGTGTGTGACAATTGCTTGAAGAAAACTGGTAGAACACGTAAAGAAAACAAATTCAGTGCTAAGAGTAAGTTTGCTTTAGTTCTTATAATTCATATATTTTAAAGATAACAGTCTTAAGACAGATCTCAGTTGAGCTTGTTTAAAATGGCACATTATTAATCATTCTTAGGGTCAACACTTGCCATTCTTCTGACTTTGGCATATCAAACACATCTGAATGACCAGAAAAGTATAGTTTAATCAGTATGTTCTAATTACAGAGAAGGATTTTTAAAGTTACTCTTATCGGAATGTATTTTTCCCCCAATGCAATTTCCTGCTGCCTTTCCAGCTGTAATCAGGCCAAGGACACAGATGCCATATTCCAGACCCCATCCAATCCTACTTGCTAGCCATGAAAATCCATTCACCTCAGATGAGTGAATTTTTAAAATTTTGTCGTTCTTTCTTATTAACTAAAATGTGGTTGTGTCTGGAAAAGTTTTGAGTAGCATTTGATTTATTTTCCTGATTTAGTAGTTTTTGTGTACTCTATTTCTGAATCCTTCACTCTTTAATGAAAAAGTTGCAATGAGCAACACTTATGGAGTTACTGGCTTGCATCACATGATGCTCTTTCATAGCTTTCTAGGAGAGCTGCTGAGCATGTATAGAAGTAACTCACTCACTGTTGGACATGCTGCTTTTTAGTATCATTTTTGTTTGTTGTCTGAGGATGCCTTGCTAGTTACCATCATCTTAAGTCTCAACCATTTATTACAATTTTCTGCATTGACAAATCTCTGAAAAAATTCTTCCTTGTAAGGTGTCAGTTGTTCTTTTAATCACGTTAATTAGTTTATTTCAAGCAATGTTCTTTTTTGTTTTTTTTGTTTTCTTTTCATTGCTGCCTGAGCTTGATGCATAAATTTCAGCTTTGGTTTCAGCGAACCATGTTTGGTGCCTGCGGCTTGGTCAGGTTTTGCTCAGTATATCTGTTCATGGACAATTTGTATCTTTCAACTATGCATGTTAGTATTCAAACCAAAATTGAGAAGAAAGCCAGTGTCTTTGAACAGTGCCCAAAGTACTCCTAGAAGATATCCCTTATTGGTCATCCTGAGGGATGCTGCAGGTGTTCTGGTAACTACCACATCATCTCAGCTTGTGACTATTGCTCCAAGGTGTTGCCATGAGTTTAGGCCCAGTAGATGTTCTGACCCTGCCTAACTGACACAAGTAAGTCTCACTAAAAGATGACCTTGAAGCCTGCTATACAGTCAAAGGAAATCAACCATGTTCACACAGATGGCTATGTCAAAGACCATTTTAACTTCAGTCCTACTTCTCTTGCTCAGCTTAACATCATGAGGGTTCAAAGTTCTTGTCTTGCTAATTAGAGTGGTTGGGCGCCAAACCATTAGCTGAGATACTGGTGTTTGTTTCCAGTGGAACACAACTGTGTATTTGAATGTAGTTGAAATGTCCAACACATCTGGTTAGGTGGCTGGTTAGCTCAGTTGGTTAGAACGTGGTGCTAATAATGCCAAGGTTATGAGTTCATGCCCCATACTGGCCAATTTCCTTCTCTTTAAGGTTTTACCCAATTTAGTTCCTGGTAGAAAAAGTCCATAAACCATTATTAAGGTGGAGTTGCAGAAATCCACTATTTATCCCTGTTTTAAGCAGTATGGAATCTATCGACCCTTTGGCATCCAGCCAGGTACTTGTGACCTGGATTGGCCGCAGAAACAGGATACTGGATTGATGGACCTTTGGTCTGACCCAGTATGGCAAATCTTATGTTCTTTCTGTGCAATAGCAGATAACTTATAAAATCAGAATGATTGTGTTTAAGTTAATAAACTCAAGTTCCTGTCCATAAGCTAATGCCCTCCTTAAACTAAAATGAACCCTCCCACCAGTTAAGGTCATTGCAGTGTGGCATGCTTTATGTACCATCAGTGAGAGCTGCTAGTCTTCCAGGGTACCATGGAATCTGC
The DNA here is from genome assembly GCF_901001135.1 of Rhinatrema bivittatum. Taxonomy (NCBI): domain Eukaryota; kingdom Metazoa; phylum Chordata; class Amphibia; order Gymnophiona; family Rhinatrematidae; genus Rhinatrema; species Rhinatrema bivittatum. Next base: position 44,066,237 of record NC_042628.1, on the reverse strand, counting down.
CTTTTCTGTAGCAGCCCCTGTTTTTTGGAATTCTCTTCCAAGTGGAATTAAGGCTAAGCGACTGCACCAAGACATTTAGATCATCTTCCTTGGTTTGCAGGTACTGGTGTTCAAGTTTAGTAGCTAATGAGTTTCCTTTGTGTGAGTTCTGGATGTAGTCTACTAATTAGCCCTATAGTATTGAGAAACTCTTAAGACCAAAGTGAATTTGTTTCATTTTCTGGTGTTATATATTCTCCTAGGACAAGCAGGATGGTAGTCCTCACACATGGGTGATATAATCAGATGGAGCCCGGCATGGAAAACTTCTTTTAAAGTTTCTAGAAACTTTGGCTGGCACATTGAGCATGCCCAGCATGCCACGATCCCTGCATCCACGCGGGGTCTTTCTCAAGTCCTTTCTTTTCTACGGAGCTATTGTCTCGCCGGAGGTGGAACTCCTACTTTTTTTTTTCCAGACAAAAATGAGTTTTCTTTGCAACTTTCGTGTTCTTTTTTTCCTGTGCTACGTCTTTCTCTGGTTCCCATCAGGTTCTTTTTGATGAGTCAGTTTTTTCACTTGTTCCATATCCACTGGTTGTCATGTCCTTGCGATCTCTGGGCACCTCATGGCTGCCTCAGGCTTTTGCCGATGCCCCCAGTCCCCCGGAATATGTTCCTACCGGATCCACATGAAGTGTGTATCCTCTGCCTCGGGACGTCACACGATGTCCACGGCTGCAAATTGTGTGCTCAGATAACCCCAAAGGGCCGTCGAGCCAGGCTGGACAAGATGGAGAAAGTGTTTGGCTCGAGCAAGTCCGAGCCCTCGACTCCAGCGTCGGCGCCATCGACGCCCAAGGACAGAGGAGAACTGATCGCCTTCGATTCCCCAGTTACCCTCCCTCTCCTTGAAGCTCTCAAGGCAGAAGAGCTCCAGGGATCAGCCGGTGTTGGTCTTTTCAAAGCCCCAGACTTCAGGATCATCTTCCTTACCCTCTGCGCCGGGGAAGGACTGGGCCGAGCACCATGGGAGATTTGCAAACATCGGCACCGGTCCCCGCTGCGCATGAGATCAGGCATACGAGGACCATGGCACTTGTCACCATGCTGCCTAAGCAGCCTCGACACAAGGAGGCCTGGTCCAGGGCCATCCATACCGGTTCTGGTGCTGGACATCAACGCTCCTCAGGGCTCCGAAGAGGAGTTGGGCCCAGCCCTCCACTCTCTGCCTGCCCTCTCGTCAGAGGCATTCGAGGCGGAGCTGGAACGTTGGGTGCACCTGACGATGGATTGTGCTCTGCGCAATTGGGAGCCGGTGCCCCCACCACCGATACCAGTGCCCTCGCCAATGTGTTCGAGGCCAACACTTGCACGGATGCGGTGACCAGGCTGGAACAGTTGTTGAATCGCCTCAACATCCTCCTCTGTGTCCTCCCAATGCAATTGATGCCGGCACTTTGCGATCCCTCAGTGACCAGCCAAGCACCGAAATGCAAGGCGTGTCTGATTTAGTCCTCGTAGGGGATTCCTCGGGAGATGAGGGCCCATTGGTGCCCTCTGCACCTCAAGGTTCCTTGGGACCTTGGCCCGCGGTCCCTCTGAGCCTCCCGGTGCCTGCGCCCAGGAATATGCCCAGGTCTCCACGACCCTCTTCTCTGGGTGGCCTCGAAGAGCCTGAGGGCCCTTATGACCCCTAGGGTCAGGAAACTTCCAATGATTCGTCGGTGGACTCCGATGACCTTCCGTCGGATCCTTCCCCTTTGGGGGAACACTGGCGTTCTCCACAGGAGGACTTGAGCTTCGCTGGGTTTGTCCGTGTGACCGAGGCTATTCCCTTCCAGCTCATGATGGAAGAGGATGCCCGCCATAAAATGCTTGAGATCCTCCAATTTGTCAACACCCCGAAGGAGGTGGCGGTGGTGCCAGTGCATGAGATCTTCCAGAAACTTCTCCAGGCTCTGGGAACACCACTCTCTGTTGCCCCTGTTAACTGGAAAGTCGATGGGATATACCTCTCGTAACAGGCTGTGGGCTTCGAAAACCGCCAGCTTCCCCACCAGTCGGTGATGGTTGAGTCGGCGCTCAAGAAGGTGAAATGATCAAAAACCCATGCGTTTGCTCCTCCAGGTAAGGATAACCGAGCATGGGATACCATGGGTAAGAGGGTGTATCAGGGCTCCGTGTTGGTGGCCCATATTGCCTCCTACCTCCTATAGATGACACAGTATACCCGCAACCTTTGGAAGCAAGTCCTGAAGGTAGCAGAAGGCCTAGGCAGCAGCTTCAGGAAGCCCTTATGGCACTTGTCCAGCAGGGCCTTGAATGTAGTAAGGACGAGGTGCGTCTGCTACCTACGATGTCTTAGAGACGGCAGGGCATGTAGTGGCGGGCAGGTATTTCTGCCTGCTGTCTTGCCTGGCTTTGGGCCTCGGACCTTCACCCTGAGTTACAGGACCAGCTGCCTGACTTGCCTTGCACCGGCGATAATCTTTTTGGTGACAAGGTCACGCAGCTGAAGGACCACCATGAGTCTCTTCAGTACTTGTCTGCCAGTGCCTCAGCTTCACCAGCCTCTTCCAAAAGGTCATCCTGGACAGGGACGAGGAGACCTTTCTATAGGCCAAGGAAATATTTTCCGCCGGCCCCCAACTCCAAACCGCAGCAAGTGTGGTAGGTCCCGACAACAGCGGGGCCTCCACCCACAACCAGCTCCCCAGGCCAGCCTCACTACAGGGTTTTGACTGACAATGAGAGGGCATATGCCAGTCTCTCACAGTGCCCGGGTCCCACCGGTCAGAGGTTGGCTCTGCTTTTTCGCGGCCCGGTGGCTGGCTGTGACATCGGATCGGTGGGTCCTGTCTGTCATCTAGCGTGGCTACAGGCTGAATCTCGTGGAGACTCCAGAAGATTTTCCCCTGAGCCTGCAGTGGGGTCCCATCTTGCATCCAGAACTACTTCAAGAGGAGGTCTTGGCCCTTCTAACGGCCGAAGCAATGGAACCTGTTCCTCAGGAACAGCATGGTCGGGGGTTTTACTCACGTTATTCCTGATTCTAAAGAAAACAGGAGGCCTCCATCCCATTCTGGATTTGCGGGCCTTGAACAGATTCCTAAAAAAGGAAAAGGTCAAGATGGTATCCTTGGGCACCATAATTCCCGTTGAACCAGGAGGACTGGCTCTGCTTCCTTGGCCTAAAGGACGCGGATGCCCAAATTGCAGTTCTTCCAAGTTATAGGAGGTACCTTCTCTTTGTGGTTGGGCTTCAGCATTTCCAGTATCGCATGCTTCCGTTCAGCCTCGCAAGTTTTCACAAAATGCCTAGCTGTGGTGGGGGTTTACCTGTGCCAGCTAGGGGACCCAGCTGTTTACATATCTGGATGACTGGCTGGTCCAGAGCAGTACATAAGCCGGGGCTTGTACCATTCAAGTCCTGGAGCACCTTACAAAACCCGCCCAGAACCCCGCGGAGTTGGGTTCTCCTACTTTGGTTTATTCTTTCAGTTTTCTCATATCTATGTACATGACTGGAGAGAGACCCCGTGTGGACGCAAAGATGGTGGCATGCTCAGTGTGCTAGCCAAAGTTTGTAGAAACTGACAGAAGTTTTCCATGCGGGCTCCATCTGATAATGTCACCCATGTGTGAGGACTAACATCCTGCTGTCCGAGGAGAACACCTGTTACAGGTAAGCAGCTGCACTTTACTGTAAATTTGTATGTATATGCTTCTGTACAACATACTTTGTACATCACTTAGGCCATAAGTGTTAAGCGATAAATAAATTTTAATAAATGAAATGAAAAATTGTATAAGCTGCATTTGGAAGATCATTCAATCATTTGAACTGAGACTACACCATACCTCTCTCACAAAGGCCATCTCCCGGCTTGTTACTACGTAAAGGGTATAACACAGACTGGAAGTGTGGACCCTTTGTGCTGTGATTGACACTGCCTAGTGGGCAAACCCACTCGGCTCGCACCAACAGCTGGCAGAGAAGCCCTTAGATAGGCCCAGCTGGAGCTTCACCTATACCAGCTGCCTTCTCTGCAGGTTGAGCCCTTGGGTTCTGGTGTCCGGCAGGTCTTAGATGGTCCTTAGGTCAATCCAGGATAACATAGAGTCCAAGTCCAGAAAAGGATTAGGATAGGCAGCAGACGGCAGGGGTAAGAGGCAGACCAGTGATCGGGCCGGGCGGCAGATGACAGACAAGAGGCAGGCAGCAGACAAATCAGAGTCTAAATCCAAGTCCGGGTCAGAACCAGGAAGTCAAGCCGAGGGAGCAAAGAACAAGACAGGCAAGGCAAAGACAAAGCAAGACCAAGAAAACTAACTAGCAACACAGACTGGAACATAAGGAGAACTGTTGCTGAGGCGCTGGCTGGTTGCAAAGGACTTGCTTATATACTCCTGGAGGATGTGATGTCATCAGCCAGCGCCACAGGAAGTCCCAGTTAGAGAACCTATAAAGGAAGTCCAGAGTTGCAATAAGTTGTATTCTGGGTCCATGGAACAGCATGCTCCTGGAGGTTATGCTGGAGTTGCTTTGAATCAGAGGTAAGGAGTATAACAAAGGGTATGTGATTCAGTGAGTTAGTACCTTGGTCTTTTACCTTTGAAGTCCTTAGTTCAAATTTCAAACACTTCTCCAGTAAAACTGAGCACCTAAGCACTGTGAAATAAGATGCATGTGGCCCAGTTCTGGTATGTCAGGAGTATAAGTGATTGTGGAATTCATTGTCTATCGATTTGCAAGAAAAGAGATGTAAAAAGTTTTAGGAAATGTCTGAAAACCTTATTTTTTACTGAAGCTTTTAAAATATGAAAGTTGATATTTTATATGGTGAATATCATTTTGTTTAATTTGTGTGTAATGTAAAAGATATGTTTGAATTTGATGTTGAAATTTTATGAGTGTATATGTAATCCGCATTGAACTATTTTAGGTAATACAGCAAAATATAAGATTTTAAAATAAATAATTCTAAGACACATTGGCAAGGTCAATAAGGGAAAAGTTTTCACATTGCTTGTTACATGTTTATGCCTAGTTCTGTTAACAGTGCCATGAAACTTTAAGAATTAAAATCCATTCATTTCTTAGGTGAAAACAGATGTGGACTGATTTATTCCTGACTAAAGCCCAAAAGAAATTAATACAGCAGTTGTTTGTACATGCCAAATTTCACTAGTACAATTATGGAATTCTCCCAAGAATCCAAATAGAATGTATTTTTATGCTTTATTTATTTATTTATTTTTTTTATGTCAATTGCTTTGGGTTGCTTTTTTCTGAGATGGCCAGACAGCAAATGTAAAATGAAATTAAATGATCAACCTTGTCCAACTTAGGTGAGAACATCTAGAGCAAAAAGGTAATAGTAGGCCTTGTAAATTGTCCTTGAAGGTTGTACAGGGGTATCTGATGTATATTTTATAAAAGGATGCTGTTAGAATTACAAAATATGAGAACCAGTGACAATGGAGAAATTGTACGTTGGTTCTTTAGTGAATTCCAGAATTGTGCTAGTGATATTCAAGCAGTTATCAGCAACTGCTGTATTGGTTTCATAATACATACCCAACTCCCACTGTGTGACAAGGAGTAAAAAGAGCTACAAAATATAATAAATTATCTCAAAATGCAGTAGAATAACATTAACAAAATCACACTCCCCGCACACATTCATATTTTTGCTATTAAGAACCAACCCAGAAACCCCCATTACAGACTCCAACAAAACAGAGCCCCTGGCTGTCTCAAAGGAGCCCCCAAAGCATCAACCCCCTTTAATGCGAAGGTACCTCGATTCTTCAATCGCAAAAGAGATCCAAAGTCTGTGGTATGCAGATCTGCGAAGGCTTCTGGTGGACTCTCCGGTTTCTGCCACACAGGAATCTGCTACAGCAGGGGCCTGTCCTTCATGAAGATCTGAATTTAGATTTATTTATTTTATTTAGATTTTTATATTCTGCTTTTCGGCACTTCAAAGTGTACATCAAAGCAGATTACAATCAGGTACTATAGGTATTTCCCTATCCCCACAGGGCTTACAATCTAATTTTGTACCTGAGGCAACGGAGGATCAATTTTGTCTTACGGTATGGCCCTTGAGCAGGCTCGGTTTCTGTGATTGCCACCTTGCTACGAGTGAGAAAGTTCTCCACTTCCTTAGCCTATGTGTAGACTTGGGTGCGTGTTTGAGGCTTGGTGTGCAGATCGAGGGGTTCTTCCTTGTTCGGTTAAGATCCCACTCATTTTGGAATTTTTGCAAGATGGATTGAGTAAGGGGTTGGCCCTTAATTCCTTGAAGGTTCAGGTGGCAGCTCTTGTCTGTTTCCAAGGTTAGGTGAATGGTGGGCCCTTGTTGGCTCATCCGAATTTGGCCTGTTTCTTGAAAGGAGTGAAGCATCTTCGTCCTCCCTTGTGGTTACTGGTGCCTTTAATGGAGCCTTAATCTAGTTTTGGATTGTTTAGCAGGCCCTACCTTTTGACCAATGTATGCCCTTTCCTTGATGTTACTGACTTTGAAAATGGTATTTCTTTTGGCAATTTGTTCTGCGTGTCGCGAATCCAAACTACAGACCTTTTCTTCCCTGGAGGCGTTTCTACGAGTGATCCCAGGGACAATACAGTTGCATACTGTTCCTTTTTACCAAAAGTCTCTGATTTTCACTTGAATCATTCTATTTCCCTGCTGTTTCTGGACAGGGCGAAAGATGTAGAGGAATATCACCTATTATGGCCTTTGGATGTCAAAAGGCATATCTTGAAATATTTAGAGGTTTCTGAATCTCTCAGAAAGATGGACCAGCTGTTTATTCTCTATGATGAGAGTAAACAATGAGCTGGCATCATGGGCTACAATAGCCCACTAGACTAAGGAAGAAGTCACGGCCGCATATGTGGATGCTGAGCAACTGTTGCCTAGTCAGATTAGGGCTCATTCCACTAGGGCTCAGGCAGTGTCATAGGCGGAGGTTAGATTGTTGTCTCCCATCAACATCTGCTGAGCTGCAGCGTGGTCCTCCTTACATACCTTTTCCAGGTATTATCATCTGGATGTGCAGGCCCGGGAGGATTCAGCCTTTGCACATGTGGTTTTGACTGGACCGCGGGCAGCCTCCTGCCCTATTTCGGATTAGCTTGGGTACCTCCCACTGATTCTGAATTCATCTGTCTGGATGCTAAGAAATGAGAAGTTACTACTTACCTGATAATTTCCTTTTCTTTAGGACAGATAGATGAAGCCAGCTTCCTGCACTTGGCTGCCAAATGATTGTGCTGTGGTCCTCCTGCGTGGCTATGTGTTCCAGGGGTTACTGGTAAGTGTTAATCCAGTCCCTAGACTAGTGTTCATGCATTCTTTTTCTGAGCTCAGTGTTTCCTGTTGGCTGAGTACTGGAATGGTTAACTGTTATTAATAAAGTTTTTGTTATTCTGTCCACGTTTGGCTTTTGCAGAGAATACTGGTGGGCTGATGGCACTGCAGAGGTATATATACTGTGATGTCAGCTTTGCTCTGTCTCCATCTACTGGTAGAGATGAATAACCCACTGGTTCTGGATTCATCTGATCTAAAGAAAAGGAAATTATCAGGTAAGTAGTAATTCCTCATTCCAGGTTTTCCTTGACAAAACTTGTCATGGCCTTGGTTTCTGGAGCTGACAAGGGATAAACCCTGTCCCTGGCGGGCATCTTTCCCAGAAGCAGTTTGATGAGGCATTCATAGGATCTGTGAGGCAATAGTGTCTCTGCATGTTTCTTACCAAATACATCAGCAAGTCCAGGAAGGACTGATGCCCAAATCTGGGCAGCTGGTACTGGCAGGGGAGACCTGACTAAGGCATTGTTGCTGACAGGAGGACCCCCAGCAAGCGATTTGAAATGCTTGCCAGTCAGTGATGGGGGTTGTGTTGCATTAGCAAAGGCAGTCCAAGGATGATTGGATTGACTGCATTCTGTAAGACAGAGGGTGATTTGTTCCTTGTGCAGAGCCCCGATCTGAAGGGTGAGTGGAGCAGTATACATGGCCAGGTGGCCTGGAAGGGGACCCCCATATACCAAGGAGATTGTGACTGGTTTCTCGAGGGTCACTACAGGGATATGGTATTGGTGTACTAGTAAATAATAGAGTGGAGGCGATGAGACTAGATGGTGATGAACCAATTAAGGATGGTATAGCGCTAAAGGTTCTAGAATCCTTGTAACGATGTGTGAATCAATCAACTAATGAAGAGAAATGGGACTGCACCTTCATTTAAATGCAGCTTTATTGTTCCGAGAGCGCACTTGCAGACATTTTGCATACACTCTGTGACGGTGATCTATTTAATATCTAAAAGTTATTTTTATGTTAGTGCTCCCGGCAGCCTCTTCTGTGTAGGATCAGGCATGCCCCCGTTCCGAACGCTTGCAAACAGCGAACTGCCTTCTCTAGATGTATATTCGCTGCTTGATTGAACCCATTCATGTTCTTGGATCACAGTCTATGAAATATTTCTGCAAGGCTCTGTTTTGAATAAGATCTAGCATTTCCTTCGCACGTGCATGGATCTGACTACATAGTAACCCACTGGGACATACTACATCTAGTTGAGTTTTTAGGGCCTTTGTCCCTCCCGACACAGCCCATGTGATGAAACACGGTCTGTGTCAGGGAACCAAACTTTTCCTGTATTCTGTGAAAGAAGTTGGAAATACTTGAAATTTCTCTTCATTAATTGATTGATTCACACACCATTACATGGATTCTAGAATCTTTAGCACTATACTATATTTAATTGGTGTACTAGTGCCTATTCTATGAAGTTGCCCCCAGTGCCAGAGTCCCCAGGGACAAGTAGTTGAGGAGAGGATAGGGGTTGGCTTAGGTTTGCCTCTCGAACCAACCCGGGGTTTGGAAGTTTCAAGCCTTTTCGGAATATCGGACAACAAAATGCCCTAGAGCGGCATAGTAAAAACGGAGGTTGACTTGCTGACTCTTCTGCTTCTCCTCTTTGGTGCGTCAGGCCCTGTTGAGTTGCATAAGCTCTTCAGTGGAGGAAGCAGGCATGGTGTCTTTGGTACGAGTCAAAGGATATTGGAATTTGGGCACCAGCTTGAAATGCCGCCGAGATACTTTTCTCTCTCAGGCCTGTTCTCGGAAGTAATATTGACTCAAATAACGCGCACAATGGGATCCTAGATGCTGGGTGGAAGGTCTGTCACAGCCAGTTCATCCTTGATCTGCAAGGCCTTGCCAGAAAATGGCAACCAAGCTTTCTTCAATCCAATGGAGTTCCTAAGCTAGGGTCCGGAAATGTATGGTGTAGTCCCCTGCGGTACTGGTGCCTTGCTGAATGTGGAGCTTTTCAGTAGTTGCCAAAGAGGACCAACCTGGCTCATCGAAGATTCCTTGGAACTGCCTGAGGAAGTTATCCAGGTTTCCCATGAGGGGGTCGTTCCTTTCCCATGGGGTGATGCCCAGAATAGGGCTCATTCAGCCAAGAAAGAGAGGATATAGGTCATCTTGGTCCAATCAGAAGGAAAATTAGTTGCCTGCATCTCAAAATGCATTAAGTACTGATTAATAAAGCCTCTGCAGGCCTTGAGGTCCCCATCATACCTGGGAGGAGGTGGCAAATGTGGCATGAATCCTGGGATCTGGACCAGTGCAGCTGGAAGTGGTGCAGAGAGCAAGGCAGGGGGAGATGAGGCAGCATCAGGGTTCAGGCGGAGATCCAGAAAGCAAGGCTTGACAACAGCAAGGCAGGAATGAGAGCAACAAGCACTGCACAGGATGCAGGACGACCTGTTGCTGAGGCATCAGCCAAGTGGACTGGAGTGCTGATGATGTCATCAGAGGGTGCTGTGGCTTGGTTCCCGCTGCAGAGCCTTTAACTGGGAAAAGTGCACCATGTGAAAGTGGCAGTGGCCATACCACAAAGAGGAAGGCATGGTGTTGGCGCATGCTAGCAGCATCTTGAAATAAGTGGTCACAGGGCTAGCCTGAGGCCAGCCAAACATTACATCAAGAGAGACATCCTTGAGAGACATAGCTTATTTAAATCAGGGGTGGATAAACTTTTTTGTGCTGAGTCCCCTTCTTGGAGTTTATCATCAAAAACACACCATAACTACAATAAAACAGCAATAATTGTAAGAATGGAGCAGAGCAGAACTTTGACAGTTCACATTACAACCTGACATGCAAAAAAAAAAAAAAAATTCAAATTCTGGTGTCACCTCAGTAAAACAAAATCTCTCATTGCTAAACACTTTGCGAAGTAACAGACCCCTGCAAAAAAACACAAGACACTTAGAACCTTGCCATACCATTTAATCACAGCACTAATCCTCAGGGCCCAAACAGTAACCTTATTTATGAAAAGGCAGCAATGCAAATATTACACCAGGCCCCAGAACACTAATACACCATCTATTGGAGTAACAGAATAACGCAGACTACTACAAATCTCTACAGAGAAAAACTACATGCTAGTAAAAATACTTCACCTCAGTCACACAGAACACAGACTGACTTTTACCTAATACAGAAATAAGGGATTAGTAAGAAGTAGAAACATTTATTTTTATTATTTATTTTATTTGCAGTTTTTATATACCGACATTTGTTTAGTAACCTCACATCGGTTCACAATTAACAGAAACATTGCAGCTGTGCCAACTAGAACGAACATGTGCAACAGTGCTTTACAATAAACAATAAACTTTACAATAAACTTGTTAACGAACATATGCAATAGTGCTTTACAATAAACTTGTTAAGCAGGGGGGGGGGGGGAGGGGAGAGAACAGTGGAACAATGAAAGGGAAAAATAAAATAGTGGTACAAAGCAAATTGTTATCTCACTGAATTTATAAGTCTATAAATAAATAGAATGAAATTATAAGTCTATAAATATATAGAATGAATTTTATAAAAAAAAAACATGCAAACAAAAGGCAAATAATCTGAGAAACTGCGGTGCTCTAAATTAGAGAGCAAAAACAAAAATATAAGAAATGCGCATTCCCAAAGATGGCATTTATTTGATTTTTTTTTTTTTTTTTACCTTTGATGTCTGATGTGTTTATTTTTCTAATCGGTTGGTCCCAGTCGTTTTTCCACTATTCCCTTTGGTCTTTTCCTAATTCCTTTAAGAACATAAGAAGTTGTCTTACTGGGTTAGACCGAGATTTCATTAAGCCGAGCATTCTATTTCCAACACTGGCCAATCCAGGCTACAAGTACTTGGCAAGAACTCAAACATTAACTAGATCCCATGCTACTGATGCCGGTAATAAGCAGTGGTATTCCCGAAGTCAACATGATTAATAGCAGTTTATGGACTTCTCCTCCAGGAACTTATCCAAACCTTTTTTAAATACAGCTGCACTAATTGCCTTAACTACATCCTCTGACAATGAATTTCAAAGCTTAATTGTGCATTGAATGAGAGAGAATTTTCTCTGATTTGTTTTAAATGTGCTACTTTCTAACTTCATGGAGTGCCTCTTAGTCCTTGTATTACCGGAAAGAGTAAATCACAGATTCACATTTACTCATTCAGGTCCTTTCATGATGTTATAGACCTCTATCATATCCCCACCTCAACTGTCTCTTCTCCAAGCTGAACAACCCTAACCTCTTTAGCTTTTCTTCATAGGGGAACTGTTCCATGCCCTTTATCATTTTGATCACCCTTCTTTATACTTTCTCCAGTGCAACTATATATATATATTTTTTTTTAGATGTGGTGACTGGAATTCCATACAGCATTCAAGGTGTGATCTTACTATGGAGCGATACAGAGGCATTATGACATTCGCCATTTTATTCATCATTCCTTTTCTAATAATTCCTAACATTCTGTTTGCTTTTTTGACTGCCGCAGCACACTGAGCCAACAATTTCAATGTATGATCTACTATGACGCCTAGATCTTTTTCCTGGATGATAACTCCTAATATGGAACTTAACATGGTGTAACTGCAGCTTGGGTTATTTTTCCCAATATGCATCACCTTGTACTTGTCCTCATTAAATTTCATCTGCCATTCGGACGCTCAGTCTTCCAGTCTTGCAAGGTGCTTCTCAATTTATCACTATCTGCTTGTAATTTAACTACTCTGAATAATTTTGTGTCTGCAAATTTTATCACCTCACTCAATGTACCCCTTTCCATATCATGTACAAATATATTGAAAAGCACAGGTCCAAGTACAGATCCCTGAGGCACTCCACTTTTTACCTTTTTTTTCACTGAGAAAACTGATCATTTAATCCTTCTCTGTTTCCTGTCTTTTAACCAGTTTGCAATCCACAGGAGGACATCAACTCATATCCCATGATTTTTTCGTTTTCTTAGAAGCCTCTCATGAGAGACTTTGTCATTTGGCTTCTGAAAATCCAATTACAGTACATCTACTGGTTCACCTTTATCCACATGATTTTTAACCCCTTCAAAAAAAAAAAAAAAAGTAGCAGATTTGAGAGGCAAGACTTTCTGGCTGTGACCCATAAGACCGAGTCTATCTATATGTTCTGTGATTTTGATCTTTAGAATAGTTTCTACTATTTTTTCTGGCACTGACGTCAGGCTCACTGGTTTTATTTTTATTTTATTTTATTTTAAAAACATTTCTATACCGTCGTTTAGTATTAAACCATCACAACGGTTTACAATTAGGCACTTCATAAGTTTGGTTTATAAATTATCTAGAGGGTGCCAATAAATTTTTCGGTTACATGTTTCAATAATATGGTCTATATGGAAAGTGGATTGGAATTTCCATTTATATGATTTATAGGATAATCATATACGTTTATACTGTCCTCTTAAATTAATAATTATGATAAAAAATAATAAAGTGAGCAATTACGCTTTTAGGTGACTAACAGCTGTGTGTAGGTGTACTTACTCATCGACCTCACTGTGAAAAGCTTTTTTGAAGAGCCAAGTTTTCAAACTTTTTTTGAAGAGTTTTAAATCTTTCATTAATCTTATTTCAAGTGGCATTGTGTTCCATAATATTGGATCCGCTAAAGATAGTGCTCTCTCTATAACTTGGGTTAGTTTTGCTGTTTTGACAGAGGGTATGGTTAGTAGAGCTTTATTGGCTGATCTGAGATTTCTCTGGGGGGACATGCAATCGTAGCGCAGTGTTTAGCCAGTCAGCATTTTTGTCATTGATTAGTTTATGAATTGTGCATAGCGTTTTAAATTGCACTCTTTGTTCTATTGGCGGCCAGTGTTTGAGTGATATGATCCCTTCTGCTTTTTCCAGTAAGTATTCTGGCAACTGAGTTCTGTAGTATTTGTAGTGGTCTTAGTGTTGTATATGGGAATCCTAGGAAAAGTGTGTTACAATAGTCCGTGCTAGCGAATATTAATGCTTGCAGAACTGTTCGAAAGTGTGCGTGAGTTAATAAGAGTTTTAGTCTCCTATTGACCATTAATTTGGCGTAGCCTTCTCTAACTTTCAGTGATATGTGTTGCTTAAGGTTGAGTTCCCTGTCAATTATTACTCCTAGGTTTCAAGCTTTCTCAGTTAGCTCCACTGTCTTGTCATTTTTAAGTTTGATTGGATTCTGAATTATTACAATGTTTTTCCATTCCAAGTGTATAAATTCTGTTTTTTTCAATATTAATTACTAGTTCCATTTGGTTTAGCAGTTGTTTTATTATATCTAGGTATAGCATTGCAAAGTTTAATGTCTTTTCAATTGTTTCTTCTACTGGTAAAATTAGCTGAATGTCGTCAGCATATATGTAATGTATGATACCTAATCCTGCCAGTAGGCTTATAGTTTCCATGATCACCCCTGGATCCCTTTTTAAATATCAGGGTTATATTGGCCCCCTCAGTCCTCAGGTACAATGGAGGATTTTAACAATAGGTTACAAATGTAATAGGTCTGAAATTTCAATTTGTAGTTCTTTCAGATCCCTAGCGTGTATGCTATCTTCAATTTGTCAGTCTGGCCTACTATATCTTCCAGGTTCAATGTGATTTGGTTCAGTTCATCCAAAATATCACCCTTGAAAACAGGCTCTCTTCTTTCTGTTTCTTCTCTCTCCTATCTTCTTCCCTTGTTTCCTCACACACAGTCACAGGCTCATGCTTTCTCTCATAGGCTCCCTCACACGCACACGTGCAAGCAAGCTTACATACTCATACATACACACAAGCTCTCACTCAAATGCTGTCTTCTAGACAAGCTGTCTTGCATGCTCCCCCATACACACACGCTTTCATTCTCACATGCTCTCCCACACAAGCTCTCATTCTTACATGCTGTCTCACACACACACAAGATCTTATTCTCATGTGAACTCACACATACACAAAATCTTATTCTTACGGGCACACACACATTCAATCTCTCAGGCTCCCACTCACATTTCCAGACTCCCCCCTCTTTCACACACACACACACACGCGCACGCGCTCCACTCTCACACACAAGTCCTCTTATTTAGCCACTGGGATGGGATCTGCTGTGGCCTTGCTGCAGTAAACCTTTTCCTTTGGAATCTGCGGGATGAGATCTGCGGCAGCCTCGCTGCAGCAGGCCTTTGCTGCCGTGAGATGGTATCCATGGCAGTCTTACTGCAACAGGTTCTCTCCACCACTGTGGGATGGGATCTGTGGTTGGCCTTGCAGCAGGCCCCCTCCTCCACTGCAGGATGGATCTATGGTGGTCTTGCGCAGTAGGCCTTTGTTGCCAAGGGATGAGATCTGTGGCTCCTTCACTGCAGCAGATGGCCTCACTGCAGTAGGCCCTCTCCTTCAGCCGCTGCGGGGATGGGATCCATGGTGGCTTGTTTTCTGTCCTCTTCAGGTGTCAGGCAGCATCAAAAGCAATATTTTGACCTTTGATGTCAGGCACTTGAAGCAGGCTGGAAAGACTCAGCGGGCCGCACCTAATGCTATTTTTTTTTAAATGACAAGCCAGAAGAAAGGTAAAGATGGTCCAGATTTGGACCACGGGTCTTAGTTTGCCCACCCCTGATTTAAATCAATATACTTGCGCTTAAAAAAAAGGCCTTGCCACATTTGGACAGATCTTGATCCCCCTCAGGGATAACTACATTGAACTTAATTAAAATTGATCAGATCAGTCAAAGGAAATTCAAACCAGGATATCCCAGTTAAGCTACCAGTGTATACAGATTCACTTAAGAAAACTAAATCTAGGGTATGGCCCAGTCAGTGTGTAGGCTCCTTAACAATCTGTTCCCAACCCAGGACACCCATAGCAGCCAGAAAACCTTCACAAGAAGAAGACAGGAGTAAATAGCCTACTTGGAAATTAAAATTGCCCAGAACCACAGTTACTTAATTCTAATTTAGCCTCCATTAGTCCCTATCCAAGGGATGCAAAATTGTTCTCTAGTAACCTTGGCTGGCAATAAAATAAACAGATACCCCACTTTTTTTACTGGCAAAAATAGCTTCATAGGGGGCTTAAATATGGAACTCACTCAAGGATAAGCACAAAGATTTTTTGAACACCAAAAGGAACCGCCCCCCCCCCCCCCCTCCATCACACCTGACCACCCTGGATTTAAGTATAATTTTTAGGACAAAGCTGAGAGCGCACCACATGGTCGGTATCATACAGCCAAGATTTCATCACGCACAAGAGATCGTTTTTCTTCAACTAGGAAGACATGGTAGAGGTCAACACAGTTCCTAATATATCAAGCTTTAACTAAACAAATCTGTAAGCAACACTAGATGATAAACAGGGGACTAAGCAAGATCTTGGCTGCAAAACCCTACTGTAGCACTGTTATACAATATTGCCATATCACCCCATCCCTGTAACAATAAGAATAAACATGGAAAGATAGTCCATATTAAGGTGCATTAAACAACCGACAATAAAAAGCATTAAACAGTCTCGCCTACAAAAATTCTTGTGTCTCTCAAATAGAAGTTTGGCTCCTCTTACTCCTTGGGCGCACGAAGGAGTAAAAAATGAAGCAGGCTCCTTTGTCATGCTTTGTGTGCATGATAGTGTGCGCACCACCCTGGCATAAGGGTGCCTCCAGCGTCCTTAGCAAGATAAGCCCACACTAGGTGGTGGTAGCATCGGGGGAGGTAGGGCCAGCTGTCAATAATGTTGGGAGAGTAGGATAATACAGATGGAGCCCAGTTTCTGAGCAGGGTTGAATAAAGAACTGTCAGCAAACAGGTTGAGCAAGACTGGAACAGTGCTTCTCCCCGGATCTCCAGGATTGTTCTCAGTGAGATAAGCCTGTGTTTCACTGAAGGTTGCCATTTTATTTCCAGGTTGAAAAAGATTGAAAATAGACCTTTTGAGGTAAAAGATTGATTTAACTAGGTGGCTTTTGCTACCATGCTAGTTATGACCAACTTCTCTGATACCCCTTGACTTTACCATTTTAGGTCTAAATTGTGCCCATAGAGGATACGCATGGTTACGTATATCTTTTACCAATCACTCTTTTCTTGATATGTTTTTTTATAAGGTTGAGATCCCGTCTTCCACTGTTATATTCCCAATTTTTATTGTAATACATTACTGATTATCTCTACCCTGGTCAATGACTGGGAACAACAGATTAGAAGCATAAAACTAAATAAATGTCTTTGTTCTGCATTCACCAAAGACAAGATTAAAAGTACCACCACAAATAGCAGAACAGCTGACCTTAGGAGAATGTGGGGCCCATGACAAATCAACCATATCAGGGCCCTGGAATGCTGATGTACATAACTCTACCCACAAACTGACAGGAAATTATAGTGTTGGGAATAAGGCTATGATGATGGCATGGGGCACCCCTGAAGTGTGAGGCCAAGGTGGTCACTCCTATTCATCCACCTCCTAAGGACAGCCCTAGTTAGCAGAATGCAAATGATATGGGGAAAATGGCTCTCCATTTACAAAAATATAACTAGCAAAACTGCAAGTGTACAAAGCAATGGGGCCATCCTAGGATGATATGGGATCAAAAAGAAGCTTTGGCAACTTCACTGATAGTTCTGTTTAATCATACTTTGCAGATAGGCATATTCCAGAAGACTAGATGTACACAGATGTTGACCCTCTTCATAAAAATGTTAGTAAGGCATAGGTTGTACCCTCCAGCTGGTTAGTCTGACTTCGGTGGTGGATAAATTAAAGAAACAATTCTAAAGGAAAGGATAGAGGAGTACTTTTATGATCCTTCATGAGCCCTAAGGTCTGGAAATGAACATTTGCTTGAAGTGCCCTCTCCCAAACTCAGATTGACGGTCACCCACGATCATGCCTTTTCTATTGCAGGCCCAATGACTGGAACTCCATTCCAACTTTTAGCAGATCTATATCCAGTGCTAACTTTTCAGGGCTTTCTTGAAGACCTTATCTATTTACACAAGCGTACCATGACCGGAACATGTCCTAAGTAGTTTCAGGCTTAATAAGGCTTCTCTACGAATATTTTAACCATCCATACATATGTTTTAGCTTATAGATCCCTTTGGATTTTTGTTTTATTTTTATATGTAGTTTGCTTTTTCGTTCTGTTGTGAATGTTTTATATTGTAACCCGCCCAAACTTTGTAAGGCGTGGGCAACAAGACCTTTTAAATAAATAAAATATCTTGAATCCAGCAGATTGCAGGATCCAAGGCAGCATGATTTTACCAGAGGGAGAGAATATCAGACAAGTCTGATCAATTTCTTTGACTTGCTGACCTGAGAGCTAGATCAGGGGCATATATTGAATGAGGTTTACTTGGATTTCAGCAAAACGTTTGACACCATCTCACATAGGAGACTCATAAATTGAGCAGCCTAGGGCATGGGTCCAAGATTGTTAATAGGCTAGAAACTAGTTTATTGATAGACAACCTGTTCAGTTCTGGTTGCCCCATATCAAAAAAGATATAGTGGAAGTAGGAAACGTACAGAGAAGGGCAACAAAAAAGATGAAAGGGGGATGGAATGGCTCCTTAAGAATGAAGGATAACATGTTTAGGGCTTTTCACGTTGAAGAAGAGACAACTGAGAAGGGATATGATAGAAGTTTATAAAATCATAAATGGGGTAGAAAATATAAATAAGAAATGGTTATAAATCTAAAAATTTAAAAATAGTAGAGCGATAGTGGATGCCATGCAAGTAACTTTGTTCAAACAAATGGTATTGGAACCCACGAGAGAAGGAACTATTCTCGACTTAGTGCTCAATAATGGAGATATCGTCTCTGATGTCAAGGTGGGCGCCCACCTCAGCACCAGTGATCATCAAACGGTATGGTTTAATATCACTAAAAGAATATGGAAAAGAAGCACAAAGACCAGAGTTTTACAGTTCAAAAACACAGACTTTGAGGAAATGGGGAAGTACCTAGAGGAAGAACTAAATGGATGGGAAAATGAGAGAGATGTGGATCAGCAGTGGACCAATCTAAAAGGAGCAATCGCCAAGGCAACTGCTCTATATGTTAGAAATGTAAAGAAAAGCAAAAGAAAAATGAAACCTATCTGGTTCTCAAAGGAGGTGGCTGACAAAATTAAAGCTAAAAGAACTGCATACAAGAAATACAAAAGATCCCAAAGGGAGGAGCACAAAGAAGAATATCTGATTCAACTGAGGGAGACTAAGAAATTAATCAAGTTGGCAAAAAGTCAAGCGGAAGAGAGGATTGCCAAGGAGATAAAATATGGTGACAAAACATTTTTCAGATACATCAGCGAAAAGAGAAAAGTCCAAAGTGGTATAGTGAAATTGAAAGGTGGAAATGATCAATGTGTGGAGAGAGACGAAGAAATGGCAGAAATATTAAACGAATACTTCAGCTCTGTGTTCACTAAAGAAGACCCTGGAGAAGGACCATCTCTACACAACAAGAAACTGGAGGGAAGCGGAAAAGAGGAAAATCCATTTACAGTAGATAATGTATGGGAAGAGCTAAAGAATCTGAAAGTGGACAAAGCCATGGGGCCTGATGGGATTCATCCAAGGATACTGAGGGAGCTCAGAGATGTGCTGGCGGGACCGCTATGCGACCTGTTCAATAGATCCCTAGAAACGGGAGTGGTGCCGAGTGATTGGAGAAGAGCGGTGGTGGTCCCGCTTCACAAGAGTGGGAACAGAGAGGAGGCTGGTAACTACAGACCGGTTAGCCTCACTTCGGTGGTGGGAAAAGTAATGGAGTCACTGTTGAAAGAGAGAATAGTGAACTATCTACAGACGGGAGAATTGATGGACCAGAGGCAGCATGGATTCACCAGAGGAAGATCCTGTCAGACAAATCTGATTGACTTTTTTGACTGGGTAACCAAGGAATTGGATCAAGGAAGAGCGCTCGATATCATATACTTGGATTTCAGCAAAGCTTTTGATACGGTTCCGCACAGGAGACTGGTGAATAAAACGAGAAGCTTGGGAGTGAGTGCCGAGGTGGTGACCTGGATTGCAAATTGGTTGACGGACAGAAGACAATGTGTGATGGTAAATGGAACCTTCTCTGAAGAGAGAGCGGTTTTAAGTGGTGTACAGCAAGGATCGGTGTTGGGACCGGTCCTGTTCAATATCTTTGTGAGCGACATTGCGGACGGGATAGAAGGTAAGGTTTGTCTTTTTGCGGATGACACTAAGATCTGCAACAGAGTGGACACGCCGGAAGGAGTGGAGAGAATGAGACGAGATCTAAGGAAACTGGAAGAGTGGTCGAAGATATGGCAGCTGAGATTCAATGCCAAGAAGTGCAAAGTCATGCATATGGGGAGTGGAAATCCGAATGAACTGTATTCGATGGGCGGGGAAAGGCTGTTGTGCACGGAGCAGGAGAGGGACCTTGGGGTGATGGTGTCTAATGATCTGAAATCGGTGAAACAATGCGACAAGGCGATAGCTAAAGCCAGAAGAATGCTGGGCTGCATAGAGAGAGGAATATCGAGTAAGAAAAGGGAAGTGATTATTCCCTTGTACAGGTCCTTGGTGAGGCCTCACCTGGAGTACTGTGTTCAGTTCTGGAGACCGTATCTTCAAAAAGACAAAGACAAGATGGAGGCGGTACAGAGAAGGGCGACCAGGAAGGTGGAGGATCTTCATCGGATGACATACGAGGAGAGATTGAAGAATCTAAATATGTACACCCTGGAGGAAAGGAGGAGCAGAGGTGATATGATACAGACTTTCAGATACTTGAAAGGTGTTAATGATCAAAAGACAACGACAAACCTTTTCCGTAGGAAAAAAATCAGCAGAACCAGGGGTCACGATTTGAAGCTCCAGGGAGGAAGATTCAGAACCAATGTCAGGAAGTATTTCTTCACGGAGAGGGTGGTGGATGCCTGGAATGCCCTTCCGGAGGATGTGGTGAAGACCAGAACTGTGAAGGACTTCAAAGGGGCGTGGGATAAACACTGTGGATCCATAAAGTCAAGAGGCCGCCAATGAAGAGTGGGTGACTCGCCAGAATGAGGGCTACTGCCTGGAGTCAATACCCTTATTAAATAAACATACACATGCTTACTGTGACTCCAACATCGCTCTAAGCTTCAACAGCAAGAGGAAATGTGGAAAAAAGGATTCACACTCACAAAGAGGGGAGTGGCTGGCTTGTTACGGCGGTTACTACCCCAAATCAAATAAGTCTGATACTTCACTTTCAATGCATATACAGCATAGTTCTCTGATTCAACGGCAGGGGAGAAGAAAAACTGATACTTCATACATCCAGCAGAGCTCTCTGCTTCAACGGCAGGGGAGAAGAAGAGGGTTCGCACTCACAAAGCGGGGAGTAGCTGGCTTGTTACGGCGGTTACTACCCCAAACCAAATGTGCCTGATACTTCACTTTCGATGCACATCCAGCATGGCTCTCTGCTTCAACAGCATGGGAGAAGACTGATACTTCACGCATATCCAGCATAGCTCCCTACTTCAACGGCAGGGGAGAAGAAAAACAACCAATAAGGGCTGTATAACATAGGCTGGGTAAAACAAATAAGCATGGGTGTAGCTTGCTTATTGCGGCGGCTACTACCCCTAACTAATCAAGCTAGATATTTCACTTGGATGCAGCTCCATCACTGCTCTCTACATTAAAGCTGGGGGTGGAAGGGAAATAGAACCAAGAGCTAAGAGAAACAGATAAGTATGAGAAAAAAATGTGTGAAGCTTGCTGGACAGACTGGATGGGCCATTTGGTCTTCTTCTGCCGTCATTTCTATGTTTCTATGTTATTTACACTTTCAGTTACTAAAACGACTAGGGGAGATTCCATGAAGCTAATGGGTACCAGATATAAAATAAACTGAAGAAATTACTTTTTTTTACCAAAAACAAAATCAGGCTCTGGGTGTTCTTATGGCCTGGATTGGCCACTGTTGGAAACAAGATGCTGGGCTTGATGGACCCTTGATCTGACCCAGTATGGCATGTTCTTATGAGGTTGTGGTCAAGGCATCTCACATAACTGAGTTTAGAAATGAATTGGACAAGTTCCTGGAAGAAAAGTCCATAAACAATTATTAATCAGATAGAAAGTCACTTCATATTCCTGGGAGTGAGCAACATGAATGGATCTATTCTTTGGGATCTTCCTTTTACCTCCTAGTGACCTAAAATGGCCACTGTCAAAGACAAGATGCTGGGCTCGATTAATCTTTTGGTCTGAGCCAGCATAATACTTCTTAGCCTGGGGCCATTTCAATATTTTAATGATTGATGGTGCAGAAGGGGTTAGTAGGAAAGATTGATGACACTAAAACAGGGATTGGCTACAAACAGGTCTGCTTTTAAGGATATCAACAGTGCATGTGCTTGAAATATGTTTGCATGCACTGCTTCCACTATATGCAAATATATCTCATGTATATTCATTGTGGATGTCCTGAAAACCAGATCTGTTTGTGGCACTCCAGGCCTATCCCTGTACTAAGATCTGCAACAGACTTGACACTTCTGATGGATTAGACAGAATGAGGATTGATCTAAGAAAACTTGAAGAAGTCAAGTTATTGGCAGTTAAGGTTTGGTGCAAAAATCCAAGAGAACAGTATGTTATGAAGGTGTGAAGTATTGTAATCTACCAATCAGGAAAGAGATCTTGGTGAGAGATCATCTGATAATTTGAAAGTAGCAAAACATTGTAGCAATGCAGAATCCAGAGCTAGTGAAACGTTAAGGTACATAGAAAGAGGCATAACCAGTTTGAACAAGTATATGCGGTATATTCTTACTAAGCGTGTACAGGTGGGCATGGCATTTTTGTAGATGGACAGTGTTTGTCCAATCAGTGTGCAACTCAGCATTTGCAGCTACCAAACCACACACTCTCAAATTGCATCAAAGCACAGTATCCTACTTATCGTTTTGCCTGTGATACAAGGGTCACAAGAACACTTTATATTCTTACTGCACAAGTATACCTAAAAAGATAATGGTTCTGTATAATTCATTGGTGAAACCTTTTTGACATATTGTGTTTGGTTCAGGAGGCCATAACTCTAAATGAATATAAACAGAATAGAAGCAGCCCAGAGAAGGGCTATCAAAATGATGCAGATCTGAACCAAATGTACCTCTTAACTCCTCTTTTCCTCTTGTGAAAAATGTTTCCTATTCCGTTACCTCATCCCTGTATATCTGTCCTTCCATGACCGCCTTAAGCAAAGTACATGTCTATTGCTAAATGTGTGATATATGAACACTTCAAATTACTGTAATTGGCTACTTATAATATTTGTGTCATGATGTAAACTGTTGTGATCTTCACTTGGAACAACGGTATATAAAATGGCTAAATAAATAAATTAAATAAGTGAGATTTAAAGTCCTAAATATGTCTAACTAGAGGAAATGGATATATTATAATGACATTCAGATATCTTAAAGTATAAGTAATGCACAGGAAGTAAACTTTTTTTTTCATTGGAATGGTTGTTCTAGACTCGAGAGTAACATCAGAAAAAAATTACTTCATAGAAAGGATAGCTGTGATAGAGGCAGAATTTCAGAAAACATGGACTAAGCACAGAGGATCCCTTGAAGTGAAGGGCAAGCCTGAGAGCAACAGCATTGCAACGGATAGTGATTTGGGAAGGCTAGATGAGGCCTACTGTCCTTATATGCTGCCATATTAAAGTTTCCATGGATGTTGAGATAAAGTTAATCTGTTACTTTAGACTGAGGAAGTGTATCTACTGCAAGATCATGTGGTTTGTCATCTAGTATAAAGGCAGATCCCTAGATCCTTTTTCTTGTGCCACACAAAAGCTGCCTGAATTCTTTTTTTCATCTCCAAGTCCAGTTTGAAAGCCAGTTCAATGAGAATTTATCCTTGTGCATTTGGCACATATTGCCCCTTTGTAAAAGGGAGCCCAATTTCTGCTGAGACTTTAGTTGTCAGGTGTTTATGAGATTTGTTTCATTTGAAGATTCCTGCAGTGTCTTTGGACATCACTATTTTTTTAACCCAACTGATGAAAGCCCCTTTCGAGTCTCTATAAACTCACCTGACCTGGAAGGTTTATTTTATTTTTTAATGAAAGTCTCTTCAGTCCATGGTGTGAGAGCCCCAGGCCTTAGTGACATATCCTCCTTTGGGACAGGTTGGTGCTTTACATCCATCCCAGGTTACTGTCTGAGATCATGTAAGACTTCCTCCTTTGTCATCCTTTCAGTAGTCTTCCCATGCCTTTATTCACATAAAGTAGAGGCTGCACTTTATACACTGGATTGCAAGAGAGCTTTTCTCTTCCATCTGGAGCAGATTAAGCCCACAGAAAGTTTGTCTGGTTCTTTTCGTCCGTCCCCCGTCCCCCCCCCCCCAATCCACAGTAAGCTGGGCTTCTCTGTGACAATATTATCTTTTATTCTCTAATTGGATTGCAGATTGCATTTCTCATTGTTATGCCCTGGCAGTTATGACCTTAGAGTCTGTTAAAACCTATGCTGACATGGCTATAGCAACATCACTTGTCTGTCTAAGGTCTACCAACATGGAAGAAATTAGCAAGACTGCAACTTGGAGTTCTGTCCAAATATTCCTTGGTCACTGTTGTCTTTCTACAGCCTCCTGTTAGGATTCTAGGTTTAGAATCAAACTTCCAGACATAGCAGACGATATAACTAAGGCCCAGTAAGACACCTAAACTTGCAGTCTCTGATATGGGTGACTTTGAAGTTGAATAGAAACCTTAATGTTAGAATTATTCCAGCATAGTGGTCTCTGGCCTCTTTCCTCTAACCAGGCTCACTACATTTGGAAGCATTTCACTGACTAATGCAAAAATATATGGGGCAGGATATTCTCTGTGGCAGTCCACGTATTATGGAATAAATAATGCATGAAAATTAGGCAGGAACAAAATTTATCAGGTTAAAACCTGGTTGTTAACCTGAAGGTGCTATGGGTGCCTGGAATCTGTTGGACACCCATCTGCAGATCTTTGTTCGGTGCTGCCCTGAATGCTGGTTTTCGGTGGTGTGGGCATAATTTTATTGGTAAGGTTGTTTTGTTTTTTATTTCTGCTTGTTACACATCTGTTTCTTAGCATCCAGTCAGATGAATCCAGAACAAGTGGGTTATGCACCTCTACCAGCAGATGGAGATGAAGCAAACTGACTTCACAGTATATACCCTAGCAGTGACAGCCTGCCAATATTCTCCGTCTCCAGCAGATGATGGACGTGCATCTCCCTACTGGGGATAGCTTCATTTTGAGAGAGGAAAATTAAGGAAGGAAATTTGCCCTGCTCTCCTGCGGTGATACAAAAAGTCCCTCCCCCAGTTGAGAATTCCTGGGGTGGTCCATCAGATGAGTGCGTTGGTTCAGTAGCTGGTTTTCAGCTGGCGTGAATTTAGCTTCTTAAGCTTCTGTGAAAGAAAGCGGGGCAGGAAGCTGAGTGCGGCATTTATTGTACATGCCCCCTCTCCCCTGCAGCCGAAGACCATCTCTGTAATCAACCAGGTAAGGCTGCGCTCTGGTAAATTTTTTTTTTTTTAAATTAATATACAGACACTTAAAAGGAGGCTTTTGTTGCATAGGGCTTCCTGCTTTCCCTGGTCTCCATGCACAGCAAGACATTCCGATGTTCGTCCCGCTCCATGGGAGGTCAAGGGATGTGGGCAACCTGGTGGGTTGAGCAGCCACTTTAGGCTAGGCCCCGCTCCAAGGCTTTTTCGCTGCACACCGCATGGTAGGCCACAATGGCATTTCACGTACTTTCTCAGGCTGCCATCTGCAGGATTATAGGTTCAGCGTGGGCATCTAGCTGTGGGTCCAGGTTGTGCACCTAGTTTTTGGACACACAGTCAGGCCTGATTGTCTGTGCATCCAAGTTATGCGGCGCCATAATAGAACTAGGGGGCAGTCCATGAAGTCAGCATGTGGCACATTCTAATCGGAGAAAGTTCTTTTTCACTCAACGCACAATTAAACTCTGGAATTTGCTGCCAGGGGAGGTGGTTAGTGCGGTTAGTGTAGCTGGGTTTTAAAAAAGGATTGGATAAGTTCTTGGAGGAGAAGTTCATTACCTGCTATTAATTAAGTTGACTTAGAAAATAGCCACTGCAATTACTAGCAACAGTAACATGGGATAGACTTAGTTTTTGGGAACTTGCCAGGTTCTTATGGGCTGGATTGGCCACTGTTGGAGACAGGATGCTGGCCTTGATGGACCCTTGGTCTGACCCAGTATGGCATGTTCTTATAGTGTACACTACACTGAGGGTAATTTTTATACTATGGTACTCTTCTACCAAGTAATTTCTATCAACAAAAGAGAACTCACCCATCCACAAAATTCAATTTCAAAAGTACAATTTATTCATGAAATACATAAAATAGATCCTATCTAGACAATGATTACTAAACTACCACACTCATTCATCCATACCACAAACATGTCACAATTCCAATCAAACCCCATTTGTAAAAACAACAAATATATAATATAAAAATCCCAGCACCAATGTGTAACACTGATTATCAATATAATAACAACTGTATCTTGCAATCTCTTACTCTTTTAATAGCATTTCACAATATATAACAATAATGCTGCGACAAAACCAATGTGTGTTGGAACCCGGTATTCTCAAGTTCCCGCATTACACACTATACTCTTCTTATCTTATCACAACAAAAACGGTGACAACGTCCATTGGACCTGCCCGACAAGGACTCCTTGTTTCGCCCGCTTCATCCGGGCTTCATCAGGGATATTTTCGTCACTGTCATCTCAAATCGACCTATATTAAATACATACATTCTTAATAATAACAACCCACCATTCTTACCCCTAAAATCCACTTACTCTCCCAAACCAATATAGAAAGGATCTACCTGTGCAAGGCGCTTTTAATTTTCTACCAGTTAAGATGTGCAACCTCCGTTGCCGGATTAAAAAACTTTATATATCATTCAAATCTTCAAATGTAGAAAAAACATTTCTCAATCCAACATGCTTCCGCTAAATCCAGGGACCAACCCTGTAACCAAAACATAGCGAAAGATATAAGTATAATACTAAATCAAAAACAGCAGCTCAGAAAATACCTGACTACAGCGTTCAATCTCCTCCATACTCACATTTCCTCCGGAACTGATGCCATCACGTCTGAACGGCATGAAGTAAAGCCATGAGCCTGAACCTAAGTTTATATAATGCTACTCATTCAATCCTTAACCGGTCTTGAGACTAACCAATATGCTTAATCATTCACTCACGTCAAGAAACTTTCCATGTTCACCATAGTGGCAATCATTAATCCTCACAAAAAGGCTTGCCATTCAATTGGCCCATTAAGTCCATAGGGTACACTTGTATGCCAATCAAAGATGAATCTTTGCTCTACTCTTCTCAAAACAGCGGCTAAATCGCCTCCCCGCTGTAACATTATTCTTTTAATGACAAAGAATCGTAGTTCGTCAATCTCATGTTTAACATCTAACCAGTGTTTTACCAAAGGAGCGTTTATTTTTTCCATTTTAATCCTGCTCTTATGTTCAATGATACGAAATTTCACAGAACGAATAGTTTGTCCTATGTAAATCAAAGAGCAGGGACACAAAATTGCATATACCACTCCTGCTGATTCACAGGTAAAGGTATCTGGAAGAATATATGGCCGTTTCAAATTTGGATGACAAAACTGTTGTAACTCTAAGACCTGAGAGCAAACTGAACACCGCCCGCACTTCATCTGTCCCGTCATGTTAACATTCCTTTCAAGGACATTATATTGTGTCTTAAGATTTTCCCATAAATTCCTACGTTTTTTGACAGCGAAAATTGGACTTTCTTCAAAAATTCTTAAAGGAGACAGTACCTTCCAATGATTTTTAATTACATCTCTAATTCTGGAAGATTTAGACGAAAATGGAATAGAACAAATGGTACGGACTGGAGATTCTTTACGTGCTTTAATTAATAAATTGTCTCTATTCGAGTACAATGCTCTTTTATAAGCTTTTCTAATCACTGATTTGGAGTAACCCCGCGCCAAGAATTTATCACTCAAACTTATAGATTGTTTTTTAAAATCTTCAACAGACTAACAAAGTCGTCTGTATCTCAAAAATTGCCCTGTAGGGATGTTATTTTTTAATTGTCTAGAATGAAAGCTGTCAGAGTGTAACAAATTGTTTTTATCTGTAGGTTTTTTATAAATTGTAGTAGCCAACCTATTCCCCACAATATACACTTTCATATCCAGAAAAGGCAATAACCGAGAATTAATATCAAAAGTAAATTTCAAGTGTGGATTCGCTCCATTGATCTCCTGCCAAAAAATCCTCAATTCGTCCATAGTTCCCCTCCAAATTAAAAAGATATCGTCGATGTACCTAGCCCACCACACCACTTTATCCCACCATGAAGACACACAAACCATTTTACTCTCAAAATCAGCTACATATAAGCACGCCACTGTGGGTGCAATTGGGGATCCCATTGGAATCCCTGATATCTGTAAAAAAAGTTGATGTTTATAAGAGAAAAAATTGCAAGTTAACACCAATTCTGTCATGTTTAACAAAAATGCCAATTTCTTATCTGAAAACCCCATGGTAGACAACACTGTCTTAACCATATCTAACGCTGCATCTTGCGGTACATTTGTATAAAGTGCTGTAATATCCGCTGTGGATAACAGAATTTCTTCTGAAAAAGATGAAAGTTGATCTATATGGTTAAGAAAGTCTATTGAATCTTTGATATAAGAAGGTATAGATTGCAATCTCGGTTGCAATATATTATCTAAGTATTTGGCCAACGGTTCTAAAATTGAACCGATGCCAGACACTATAGGTCTTCCTGGGGGAGCCGTAAGAGTTTTGTGTACCTTAGGGAGGATAAAGAAACGGGGGGTAACTGGATGAATAACTGTCAAGAAGTTAAATTCCTTCTTCGAAATAAGTTTACCATCCAATGCTTCCTGTAAAAGGTTATCCACTTTTTCCTGTATCTGGGACGTAGGATCATAAGTCAACTCCTTATAAAATTGTTCATCCTTTAATTGTCTCATAATTTCAGAGTGGTAGTCGCCTTCATCCATGACAACCACTCCTCCTCCTTTATCTGCGGACGTGATGATAATAGAATCATCATCACGTAATGCCTTTAAGGCTTGCCATTCCTCTTTAGACAAGTTATAAGAGGGAAATTCAATAACTTGTTCTAACTTAGAAAGATCACTCAAAACCAAAGTTTGAAAGGCTTGCAACAGGGCACTTGGGGGTGTCGGCGGTACCCATCGTGAAGGTTTATACAGTCTATTCACCCCTATATCAATCTTGGTGTCTCCAAAAAATTCTCTAATCTGTAACCTTCGAAAGAACTTATGTAATTCAACCCTAGTCTGAAACGCATCATACTTCGCATAAGGTGCAAATGAAAACCCTCTATTTAATAAAGACATCATAGGGTCTGTCAAAGGTTTAGTAGAAAGATTAAATACAATCGAATTCTTTAATGTCACCTGCGTAGATTGTAATTGGTTGAGGTATGATGCGCTGTTTGGGGTCTTGACCCCCTGAAATTCTTGCCCCCCCGAGCCCTGGATCCTAAAAAAGAGGAAGTTAAGGGAGCTGTCACAGATGAATGACACTCTACATTTTGGTCTAACGTTGGTGCCTGAAAACCAACACGTCTCTTATCTTTTTTCTTTTTATCACCACTCACTTCTTCAGTGGAATCCTCAGAAGATGAAGAAAAATCTCCATGTTTTCTACCTCTCCGTTTTCTGTTTGCATTCATCCACGGGTAAACATATCCCACTGTGTAATCCTTCTCGTCTCTATTGAATTTCTCAATTTTCAATTCTCTAGTTTCTTTTCTATATTCATCCAGTTGTTCTTGAATATCTTTTAACTGGTTCTCCATCGTACCATTTGTAACATCTTCCTGTAACTTAGATAATTCTACCTCAATATCCTTATTAAGAATATCTATTTGTTGTGTTGTAGTCTCCACAATCAATACCATCAAATCATGGGAACACTTATTCAAGATGGCATTCCATCTATGAATAAATTGTTCATTATCTGAGAATAAAGATGGTTCTTTATTTAATCTCAGACCACGTGGTATGCGTTTCATGTGGCAGTATTCCGCCAATGTTGCCGCGTGTAATTCCATTCTAATGGCTTTACGTTTATTATTCGTGTAGCTATCCCAGCTACTCTTTAATGGAGTATGAGTTCCGGAGTCAAATAAATGAAAATTCGCCAGTATATCCGATGCCGCCTGTTCTGAATAAGCATACATGTCATCCATGATCCCTCAAATCCTGGAAACCCTAAGGTACACTACACTGAGGGTAATTTTTATACTATGTTACTCTTCTACCAAGTAATTTCTATCAACAAAAGAGAACTCACCCATCCACAAAATTCAATTTCAAAAGTACAATTTATTCATGAAATACATAAAATAGATCCTATCTAGACAATGATTACTAAACTACCACACTCATTCATCCATACCACAAACATGTCACAATTCCAATCAAACCCCATTTGTAAAAACAACAAATATATAATATAAAAATCCCAGCACCAATGTGTAACACTGATTATCAATATAATAACAACTGTATCTTGCAATCTCTTACTCTTTTAATAGCATTTCACAATATATAACAATAATGCTGCGACAAAACCAATGTGTGTGTTGGAACCCGGTATTCTCAAGTTCCCGCATTACACACTATACTCTTCTTATCTTATCACAACAAAAACGGTGACAACGTCCATTGGACCTGCCCGACAAGGACTCCTTGTTTCGCCACACACTTACCTGTGCACTTAAATTGTACTGTGTGCTTAATTTTTTTGGGACACTTAATCTTTGGGTTGCCTAAGTCTTGGATGCCTAGTTAGGCACCTAGGTGTGGGTTGCCTAAGTGTTGGACGCCTAATTTTTGAGCGCCTATGTTGGAAATATGTATTAAAAAAAAAAAAAACCCAGATGCACACCTCTGGCCATTTCTCAGCACACTGTCTGGCATAATGGCACCTACACCTAAAAAGCCTAAGCGCCTTTCTCTTTGCACTGCCTGTCATATTAGGGCATCTCAGCCAGGAGTGCCCGCTAACTTGTGCCAGTGCTGCTTGGAAGCTCAGGGAGAATTATCTTCCTCTGATTTCACTAACCGTGGTTCTTTTCAGCCAGATGTAGGTCTGGGTAAAGACTCATATGGGGCGCCTGAATTTGGATCTCCCCTAACTGGTTCCTCAGCAGAGAACGGTAGCTCAGTGAGTACGCCTCAGGTGCCTCCTGGTTTGGATACTTCTACTTTTTCATGGGTAGAATGTTTCCAGGAGTTGCAATCTTTTCTCCAGGTGCAGTCTTCAACTCTGTCCCATGCTCCCAGAGTTAGGAACCTTGCCTGGCCCTTCTGTTAAGCACCAAAGTACTCCTAGAGCGGCAGCAGGACTTCCTGATAGAGACTCTGAGGATGGTGAAATTCCTCCAGGGTTAGAACCATATAGAGCTATGCTTACGGGTCTTTCATAGAGATGCACTGCCAGCTCTGATCTCCCAGACCTTGGATATGCTCGGGCTTCCTGGGGTAGATTCCAGGTCTGAGCCGAAGAATAAGCCCATTTTAGTTTTCTTGCATATAAAGCCTCTTGTTTTTTCCTCATGATGGAGGCCATTCATGAATGGACTGATCCTGAGTGGGGCGCCCCAGAGGCTAATTTTGAAGGGGGTTGGGTTTTGGAAGGCCTGAAACCTCTGGATCCAGTGGTCAGAGAGCGCTTACATTTCCTGAAGGTAGATGCACTTGTGTATGCAATCTCCAAGCGGACCACTATTCCTGTGGAAGGAGGAGCGGCCTTGAAGAGGATGCTCATGATAAAAAGATTGAGTCGATCCTTAAGCATTTGAAGCAGTGGCAATGACCTTGCAGATCTCTTCTTGTTGTTCCTTTGGTGGCTTGCTCTTGTTTGCTTCTCTGGATTTGCCTCTTCGACTTCCAGCACACAGGAACCTTTTGCATCAGAGACCTGTTTTTCACAAAGATCTGACTTTATTTTGACTTACGGTATGGCCCTTGAAAGGACTTGTTTGCTGAAACGTGGATACGCTGCAGCAGTGAATTCTACCTTGCTAAGAGCTAGAAAGTTCTCCAATTCCTTGGCCTGGGTGTAGGTTTGGAGAGTGTTTGAGTCGTGATGTGAGGATTGAGGTACTTTTCTTTCCTTGGGCAAGATTTCGCTCATTTTGTAAATTTTGCAGGATGATTTGAATAAAGGCTTGACTTTCAATTCCTTAAAGGTACAAGTAGCGCCTCGCACCTGTTTCAGGGGTCAGGTAAATGGTGGATCCTTGTCTGCTCATCCTGATGTGGCCTGTTTTCTGAAAGGAGTGAAACATCTTTGTCCTCCTTTGCGGTTTCCGGTGCCCCTATGGAGTCTTAATTTGGTTTTGGATTTTTTGGCAGGCTCTACATTTAGTCCACTACGTACTCTGTCCTTGCGGTTTCTGATTTTGAAAACTGTTCCTTGTGGCAATTTGTTCTGCGCATAGGATTTCTGAACTGCAGGCCTTGTCTTTCCAGGAGCCATTTCTCCAGGTGACTCCAAGGGCAGTACAGCTGTATACTGTTCCTTCCTTTTTACCAAAGGTGGTCACTGAGTTTCACTTGAATCAGTCCATCTTCCTGCCATCTCTGGACAGAGAGAGAGATGAAGAGGAGTATCGTCTGTTGCGACCCTTGCATGTCAAGAGACATTGTCAGGTATCTGGAGGTGTATGAGCCTTTGCAGAATTCATATCACCTGTTTGTCCTTCATGGTGGTACTAGACAGGGAGAGCCAGCCTCGCGGGCTACAGTAGCTCACTGGATTAAGGAGGTAGTCATGGCTGCATACGTGGATGCTGGGAAGCCATTACCTAGTCAGGTTAGGGCTTATTCCACTAGGGCTCAGGCAGTGTCATGGGCAGAAGTTAGATTGATGTCTCCTGTTGACATGTGCCGAGCTGTGATGTGGTCCACCTTGCACACCTTTTCCAGGTATTATCATCTGGATGTTCAGGCCTGGGAGGGACAAGGCCTTTGCACATGTGGTTTGGCCAGACCACGGGCAGCCTCCCATCCTGTTCGGGAGTAGCTTGGGTACATCTCACTTGTTCTGGATTCATCTGACTGGACGCTAATAAATGAGAAATTACTACTTACTTGATAATTTCCTTTTTTTAGGACAGTCAGATGAATCCAGCTTCCCTCCCTTGGCTGCCAAATGATTGCATAATGATCCTCCTATTTGCCTACATGTTTCAGGGATTACTGGTAAGTGTTACTGCAGTCCCTAGGCTCGTGTTATTACATTCTTGTCTGAGCTCAGTGTTGCCTGTTGGCTGAGTATTGTGATGGTTATCTGTTTTTAATCGTTATTTGCTAGTCTGTCCACAGTTGTTTTTGAAGAAAATACTGGCAGGCTGACGTCACTGTAGGGGTATATATACTGTGACGTCAGTTTGCTCCATCTGCTGGTAGAGGTGCATAACCCACTTGATCTGGATTCATTTGACTGTCCTAAAGAAAAGGAAATTATCAGGTAAATAGTAATTTATTTTTTTTTTGCTTTGTTTTAATTTTGTTTTTTTGTTTGTTTGTTTTATAATTTGTGATACAATTTGTACATCACTTTGGGTGGACTGTCCATGGCATGGGACGCAGTCTCGAAATGTTTTTAAATAAGAATGAGTACATGAAAGTGACATGAGTTTGCCATTGGATTTTTGAAGGCAAGCTTAGTTTGACTTGTGAGTACAATGAGAGTGCTGCTTGTTGCTTTTCAGATATGAGATGCCATCAATCGTGCTTCAGTGTCCATTCATCTTAAGAAATTTTAAGGTAGCAAAACTACAAAAGTCTTATTTTACATGGATGTTGCCATTTTGGAGTTTGATTCTTCCTCATTTGTTTCTCATATGTTTAGCTTCTATATTTTAGCTATTCAGGTAGCCAGACAAGTGAACAAAATGAAAGCTATATTTATAGTTTTTGCTTTTCTGCAATTCTATATAGACAAGTTTATTCTAGAAATTATATTTGGTCTTTTTCCAAAATTTAGTTCTTCATTCCAGATTAAGCAGAAAACTTGTTCTTTCTACTATGTGTCTGTCCAAAGCCAGAAAAAAACGATGAGCACTAAAGTTTTATCTGGAAAAACTGAACTATTGTAATGTAATATCTGTTTCCTCAAGCCTTTTTGCGGACTCTGTGTATTAAAGTGGGCCATTAACACAGACAAAACAATATACATCATCATAAAATTATTACTGTATCTTGGTGCTCCCCCAATCCCACTAAGGAGCTAGGAAGACTACCTCACAAACTAAAGCAGTAAATCATAAATATATTTTTCCTCCCCAACCTATACATAATAAATATCATCATAAAAATATAGCAATATAAGGGATCCAACATGGTGGCTCAGTGTTAGGTCAATGATGCATGGCCCTCTTAATATTAAACTTCTCCTGTTTTAACATTTTGCTGATGGGAACGGTCAAGTTTGGATGATCCTTCTGACCGTCCCTACCATGCAACACACTATTCGATGGCTTGCAGTCCCATGCATGTTGGCATTTAAGTCTGAGCTAATGCCTCTTGATGCTGGAAAAGTGGAGGGAGCCTCTCTAGCCTGAGGCTGAGATTTCACATAGCCACAACAAACATGAGAATTCCCCATTACTAGGAAGAAGCAGTTCAGCTGGTGGGTTATAACAGTGATGGCCAACCTTTTGAGCTCAGTGTGTCAAAATTCATAAAAAAAACCGAGCATAACTCGGGTGGTGTGTCACTTCTAGAAAAATCCATAACTGTGATATTTGTAGCTCTAATTAATAACAAAAATGTATAATTTTAATATGTACTGTATTTATTAATAAAGCAAAAACAAATAATTATTTACCTTACCTACTTAGTGACTTTTTTGTTGCTGAATTTCATTGGCTAAATCTTCAATTAAAACACTCTCCCCCCTCCCCCTCCCATACAAACTCTTACTCCCCTGGATTTTCTCATACACACTCATGCTCTCACACTCCCTGGCTCCCTCACATACCACAAACACACACACCTAGGCAGGCTCCCATTCATTTTCACACCACTCCCACTCCATCCTCCAGACAGGCACCAATTCATTCTCACACATACAGACCCCCAGGCAGGCACCCATGCATTCACACACATACACCCCCAGGCAGACTCCCATTCATACACATGCACACACTAAAGGCAGACCCCCCTCTCTTTTGCCAGCAACCTCGGACCCTCTCTCATTCCTCTGCTGCCACTGTCACTGCTGCCACATGACTATTGGGGATGTTGCTATTCTTGCACATTCCCAAAGATTACATATGCCAATCACTAAAAAGAATTTTTTTTGTTTTACCTTTGCTGTCTGATCTTAGTTTTCTAATTGGTTGGTCACAGGCTTTTTTTTTCCACCTTCCCTTTCTTATTTTTTTTTTGCCAGTTCCTTTTATATTGTCTTTTTTTCTGTTTCTTTTCTCTCCATCTTCTTCCCTCAAACACACAGTCAGGTTCTCATTCTCACATGCATTTCTCTCTCTCACACACGCTCTCACTGTCACATGCTCTCTCATACAATCATTCATACACACAGTTTCTCACTGGCACATGCTGTCTGACTCACACACACACAGGCTCTCTCTCACTCCCACATGCTGTCTTGCTCAAGCACATGCAGTCTCTGCAAACATTCAGGTCCTCACACACAATCTCTCAACTCATCTCATACACGCGCGCGCGCGCGCGCACACACACACACCCCCTCAGCCTCTCTCTCACCTCTGGGCCTCCTCTTCGCGGGTCGCCGCAGGATGGGCTCTGCAGCGGCCCTGCTACCGGGCCTCTTCCTCTTCTCGGGCCGCTGCGACTTGGGATTCGCGGCGGCCCATAAGC
Source organism: Rhinatrema bivittatum (assembly GCF_901001135.1). Classification (NCBI taxonomy): domain Eukaryota; kingdom Metazoa; phylum Chordata; class Amphibia; order Gymnophiona; family Rhinatrematidae; genus Rhinatrema; species Rhinatrema bivittatum. The sequence continues at coordinate 44,030,844 of NC_042628.1, read as the reverse complement.
GCAAGCGATGCTCCTCTTCTGCACACACTGATGCTTCTCCTCCTTCCTGCCCACGCGGCTCCAGCAACGTTTACTTCCGGGGCCGCACAGGCAGGAAGGAGGAGGAGCATCAGCGTGTTCAAACACGATCTTTTTCTTTGGGCTGTGGTGACGTGAGCCTCACCACGGCCCTGCCTGTCGCTGCACCGCATGCGCCTCCCTGCGCCCGGGGGCATTGGGGGGGGGGGAGATACTAAAAAACTAATTTTAAAGGGTTGGCGCAGCCAATAAAAAAAAAAAAAAGGCTCGGCGCAGCAGATTAAAAAAAAAAAAATTCGATAGTCCCGAAACACTATGCGTGTCAGCAAAAATGGCTCGGCGTGTCACCTCTGACACGCGTGTCATAGGTTAGCCATCACTGGGTTATAATCATCATGAAATGTTTCCTTTGGTGAGATCTCCCTTTCTTCAGCCTCTGCTTTAGAGGCCATAGAAGTACCAGAGGAGTTAGCATTTGCTGTCTTGAGGGTCAGTGTGAGGCTGAATAGGCAGAAAAGAGCACCTACTGCAGAATGCAAGAAGAAATGGAAGGGAGAGATTCAACATAAAGCAACAAGGGCTTGAGCAGATTCCATGAGTTCTTCCTGGTACTGGAACCTATGGTTCTAGAAAACCTGGAGTTATCATGCTTGAGACTATTTGAAATGCCATCACCAATTTGGAATGGATTGTGAGTACAAGAATTGAGGGCATGGGATCGTGTCTCAGAGAATGCAAAAAGCAAGTTATTAGATTAGATAACATCACAGTGTCTCTCAGTGATAAATTTTAGAAGATCAATTAGCAGAGATGCAGAAGGTGAATGCTAACTTTGTACGAGATAATCTTGGGAGTACAGTGTAAACAGAAAATATTGGAAAATAGAACGAGTGGGTTGAATTTAAGAATTCTTAACTTTCCTCAGGTTTCTATGATTAGCCCAAGTGAGTTGTTCAAAAGATATTTGAGGGAGAATTTGAAGATCCCTGGGATCCTTTGCTTCTTTTGAATCTAGTTTTCTTTCTTCCATTTAAGAAGAGCACTGATTGCTCTTCAGCTCCAGAGGCTGGGGATCAAGAACAAGTGACTTTGTGTATAGTGTGGAATTGACTGCATTTCTTGAAAACTCTTAGGCTAAAAGTGCCAAATGTGCTATTCTGTTAGTCTGTTTTGTTTTTGAAGCTGACAAAAATTCAGTTAGATCTAGGCATGATATGTTTCTGGATCTGAAGGTATGGGTGTTTCCTGATTTAAGTAGGTTAACACAGAATAAGAGGAGAAAGGAGTGTTTAAAGATGTCAGGAGGTGATTGCTTTGGATGATTTCACCCACATGTACTGGCTAATTCAGCCTATGTATGGGAAATGGGGATTATGCTGAGCAATCCACAAACCAGGAGAGGAGAGCAGTTCTGCACTTTGTAGACAAACCAATTACAGAAAATAGTGCAGAAGAACTGAAAGTCCACACAAAATTTTCATAATTATCATCAAAATTTACTTTTGGTACGGCAACTCCACTGTTGCACTGAGAATAACATCAAATTCAAGTGGGTCCCCTGACACGGAATCCGTGTTTCGCTGCAAGGCTGCGTTGGGAGGGACAGAGATCAACTTGTAAAGTCTGAAAATAAAAAAATTAAACAAACATAGTGTGGAACAAGATAATGATGGGACACTTGTAAAACGAAGAAGCAAAGACATACCTGTGTCATTTCTTACATAGAAGATGGCCGGGAGTGCACAGGTAAGGCAAAACAGTCATCCATTTAAAGCTGAGAAAATGGCACGAAAAACTCTTAACCAATCAGAACAAGTAAAAGACACGGAACACATAGGACGTGAAAGGAAATTAGACCAAGCCAGACCATATAAAGAAAGGAAAAAGAAATTAGTCATGTGAAAAAGCACCATTCGATTTCATTGTTTAGACCATAAGGGGCAAGACTATTGAGCATGTAAATCCATCTTTGTTCTTTGCGAATAAGCATCTCTGAGAAATTTCACCCACGACGTTGAGGAAACACATCAATAACAAAGAACCTCAAATCGGAAACGTCATGTACTTGTGCTAGCCAATGAACAACTAAAGGGGCATTATCACGTTGGTTATTAATGCTGGATCTATGTTCGATAATCCTAGTTTTGATCATACGTGTTTTACCTACATAGATGTTTTGACAGGGGCTCATGATAACATAAACACCTGATGTTAAACAATTGGAATTAAAATGTAAATGAAATATTATATGAGATACAGGATGAGTAAAGGATGACAAAGCTAAAGAGAGTGGGCAGACTGAACCCCTCCCCCCCCCCCAAAGGGTTGTGACCACATGAATACATGATACATTTAAATGCCCTCTTCGTTTTACATTTCACCGCGGGAAAAATCTCAGGGACCATTTAGTACATTCTGAATTGCTCCTTTGATTCCTTCACCTCCATTTTATGGTGGGCACAACCCCTGCAGGGGTTTTTCAGTCTGCCCACTCTCTTTAGCTTTGTCATCCTTTACTCACCCGTAGGATGGCCTGGCTCCTTGCTTCCAGAGGTGCAGGAGAAATTGGCTGATCTCCCAAGTACATGTGGAAACCTTTGAGGATAAGGTCAAAGATGCAGTAGCTCAGTTGAAGGATCACCATGAAACCCTTCAACAACTCAACACTAGTGCTTCAGACCCTCCATCCTCTGTCAGGAAATCTTCCAGACCAAGTTCCAGGAAGTCCTTTTATCGGCAGTGGAAATATTACCCCTCTCCGCCTCTTAGATTTGCATGCCCTATGCTAGCTCCAGGGGCCACTCCTGTCAACAGCGAGCGCCTAGATCCCAGCCGGCCCCCCAACAGGCCCCAACTACAGGCTTTTGACTGGAGGCGAGGGAGCATGGGGTCAGCAAGTCATACCCCTGAAGCTAGATTCTCCAGTGGGAGGCAGACTTCTTTATTTCGCCCACCACTGGTTGACCATCACTTCGGACCACTGGGTCCTTACCATAGTTAGCCAGAGGTATTGACTAATTTTCAGAAAGATCCCAGAGGACTCTCCCCCAGGTCCATCATGGGGTTCGTCTGCCCAGCAGGTCATACTTCGGACAGCGTTATCCACCCTTCTCACTGCAGGAGTGGTAGAGGCTGTTCTCACAGGACAAGCAGGATGGTAGTCCTCTCATATGGGTGACATCACAGGATGGAGCCCAATCACGGAAAACTTCTGTCAAAGTTTCCAGAACTTTGACTGGCCCCTACTGGGCATGCCCAGCATGGCACTAACCCTGCAGCAAGCAGGGGTCCCTCTTCAGTCTTCTTTTTTCCGCTCAGCAGTAGCCTCACGGTTAAGGAACTCTGCAGAGATTCCTGACAGGAATTTTCCTCACGGAATTACTAAAAGTTAATTTGCCCCACAGGGGTCCCTCCTCAAACTTTTTCAAGCCACGGTACTCCGGTAAGATTTTATCCATTTTCCGTCGATTACCGTCAAGTTTGGCCCTCGCGGCCTACTGGCTATCGACCGTACCGCAGCTCAATTTTTTCCATGGCGTCAGGATTCCGTCTGTGCCCGGAATGTAATCGCACCATGTCCATCACAGACCCCCATAAAGTCTGTGTAATGTGTCTTGGATGAGAGCACGATGTCTTGACCTGCACCAAATGTGCCCTTATGACACCAAAAGGTCGCAAGACCAGAATGGAGAAGATGGAACTTCTCTTCCGTGCTCAAAAACAGACTCTGTCCATTGCATCGACGTCGTCAGAACCAGCACAGTCAACTTCGCGCCAGCATCGTCCACCGGCCGGTGACCATCTGGCATCAACAACATCTCGCCTTCGACACCCTCTACTCCCCCTCAGGACCGAGGGGATCGTAGAGACAAACATCGCCACCGGCATAGAAAGTCTCGGACCATCAAGGGAGCGAAATCATCGACCTCGCCCGAGCCGCCGAAGAAACCCCGTCCAGAAAAGGCACCAACCTTTCCGGCGACCGGGTCACTGAGGCAACCTCCCCTGATAGGGCATCGGGAGCCACGACTCCACCTTTAATGGTGGTCCCTCTGGCTATGCCTCTGCCTCCTTCTTCTGTTCTGGAGCCGGGACTGCTTGCTCCAAGTCTCCAAGAAGAACTGGTTCAGGAGGCCATTGTCAAGGCGATGTAACGACTCCAGGTTCCTCTGGCACAGACACCGGTACAGACTGCGGAACCGATCACCGACCCGATTCCAGCAGCGTTGGCACCGCTGCTGTCCAGGATGGAAGTGCTTATAGCTGCTTTTCCACCAATGGACCCTGGGTCACCGATGGCGCTGGTGCCCTCCCCGCTCACTCTGTCATTGGGAGGAGAAAGACCGTTTCGCAACCCTCCTTCAGGAGTTCTGCCTCAACCATCGATGCCGATAAGTCCATCGCCACTGATCCAACCATCGGTGCCCTCGATACCTGCGCTGGTGCCTTCGATGCCTTCATCAGTGCCTCAGATTATTCCTTCGATTCCTTCGGAGCCTAGACCAGGACCTTCAGGTATCCCACCATCCCATCCCCCCCTACATCCTAGAGGCGCAGGTGCTGATCCCTATAATACCTGGACTGATGATTCCTCCCCAGACACCGATGATTTGCCTTCACCACCTTCACCCACTGAAAGTAGAAAGATCCTCTGGAGGAGAACGCTTTCCTTTATAAATTTTGTGAAGGAAATGTCTGAATTGGTTCCCTTCCAATTACAGACTGAACAGGATGATAGACATCAGATGATGGAGTTGCTCCAGTTCCTGGATGCTCCCAAGGTAATAACCTCCATCCCTATCCACCAGGTTCTTCTGGATCTCCTGAAGAAGAACTGGGAACATCCTGGCTCCATTGCTCCAGTCCACAGAAAAGCTGACACTACCTATTTGGTGCAGTCAGCTCCAGGCTTTCAGAAACCACAATTGGATCACCAATCTGTAGTGGTAGAATCTGCACAGAAGAGAGCAAAGAGGTCAAAGCCTCACACTTCCTTTCCCCCTGGCAAGGAATAGAAGTTTTTAGATGCCATTGGTCGCCGAGTCTTCCAGGGATTGCTGCTTATCAGCTCTATATGACCCAATATAACAGGGTAATTTTTAAGCAGATACAAGACTTGATGGACTCCCTGCCTCAGCAATTTCAAGATCAGTTCCAAACCCTAGTAAACAAGGGTTTTGAGGCAGGCAAGCATGAGATCAGATCATCTTATGATATCTTTGATACTGCCACTAGGGTATCTGCAGCTGCTATTTCGGCGAGAAGGTGGGCCTGGCTCAAGTCTTCTGACCTTCGCCCTGAGGTACAAGGCAGGTTATCCAACCTACCTTGTGTAGGGGATAATCTGTTTGGAGAACAGATTCAACAGACAGTGGCGGAATTTAAGGACCATCATGAGACCCTAAGACAGCTCTCTCTGATGCCTTCTGACTATTCTTCTAAACAGCCCTTCAGAAAGGACTCTAAAAAGTCATTCTTCCGCCCGAAGAAGCCCTACCCGCCACCAACCAGATCCCGTGCCACGCGACCTTTTCGAAAAGCAGTGTCTCAAACACGTAAACAAAAACCACAAGCAGCTCCTCAACCAGGGCCTGCTTCAGGTTTTTTACTTCCACCTAGAGAGCAGCAGCCAGATTCCACTGCCTCACATACCAGTGGGCGGTCGATTGTGCCACTTCCACAACATATGGCACTCAATCACCTCAGACCAATGGGTACTAGTGATAATTGCTCAGGTTTACCATCTGAACTTTCTCTCCATTCCACCGGACTCCCCACCTCTACCGACTTGGAGAACATCCAATCATTCCATCCTTCTGGAACAGGAGGTCTCCCTCCTCTTCCAGTCCAAGGCAATAGAACCAGTTCCCTACTCTCAGCACGGCCTAGGGTTCTATTCCTGGTACTTTCTAATCCCCAAAACATCGACGTGTTCGTCCTATTCTGGACCTACGGGCCCTCAACAAGTACCTCCAGCGAGAGAAGTTCAAGATCGTAACCTTAGACTTGCTTCTTCCTCTTCCACAAAGAGGAGACTGGCTCTGCTCTCTGGAACTCCAGGATGCATACACTCATATTGCGATAACTCCATCTCATCGCAAATACCTGAGGTTTCTAGTAGGCCCCAAGCACTATCAATACCGAGTGCTTCCATTCGGCATGGCATCTGCACCACGAGTCTTCACAAAATGCTGCGTAGTAGTTGCAGCCTTCCTCAGGACCCAAGGTATTCACTTCTACCCCTATCTGGACGACTGGTTAATCAAGGCTCCCACTCAGCAAGTTGCTCTGTCGTCCCTCAATCTAACCTTACACACTCTAATTTCATTAGGATTTCTCGTCAACTACGACAAATCCTACTTAGTCCCATCTCAAACCTTATCGTTCATTGGGGCAGACTTGGACACCTTCCAGGCAAAGGCTTTTCTGCCTCGACAGCGAGCTCTCACTCTCGTGTCTCTTGCACACCAGCTGCAGTCTCAGCACTCCACGACTGCACACCTCTTTCTCATCCTCCTGGGACACATGGCGAGCTCAGTTCAGGTCACACCAATGGCCCGTTTGGCCATGAGAATCATGCAGTGGACTCTAAGGTCTCAATGGACTCAAAGCATGCAGCCCCTGTCAACCATTGTCCACGTAACAAACTCACTCCATCAGTCTCTAGCCTGGTGGAAAAATCAGATCAGTCTCCTCCAAGGCTTGCCCTTTCAGGCTCCAAATCCTCAATTAATTCTCACCACCGATGTCCCACCTTGGATGGGGGAGCCCATATGACCGATTTGCAGACATAAGGCTCTTGGTCTCCAGAGGAAGCCAAACACCAAATAAATTTCCTGGAGCTTTGAGCGATCAGATATGCTCTCAGGGCATTTCAGGATTGCCTCTCAAATCAAGTTATCCTGATCCAGACGAACAACCAGGTGGCCATGTGGTACAGCAACAAACAGGGAGGCACAGGCTCCTTCCTTCTGTGTCAGGAAGCTGCACAGATTTGGGCGGAAGCTGTCTCCCATTCGATGTACCTCAGGGCCACCTACTTGCCGGGAGTGGACAATATGTTGGCAGACAAGCTGAGTCACATCTTTCAACCGCACGAGTGGTCTCTCAACCCCTCGGTGGCGAATTCCATCTTCCAACAATGGGGATATCCTCAGATAGACCTCTTTGCGTCTCCTCAAAACCACAAAGTAGAGAAATTCTGCTCTCTCATTCGCAGCAGACACTCTCAGCCCAGAGACGCATTCTCCCTCTCGTGGGCAACCGGTCTACTCTACGCATTCCCTCCATTTCCTCTTTTTTCGAAGACTCTCATGAAGTTACGTCAGGACAAGGGAACCATGATCCTGATAGCACCTTACTGGCCACGCCAAGTGTGGTTTCCAATACTGCAGGATATCTCCATTCGCAGGCGCATTCCCTTGGGAAAGGACCCACTTCTGATCACTCAAAACAACGGGTGCCTCCGCCATCCCAATCTTCACGTCTTGTCCCTGACGACATGGATGTTGAAAGGTTAATCCTTCAGCCACTTAACCTTTCTGAACCAGTTTCCCGTGTCTTGATTGCTTCACGGAAGCCTTCCATGAGAAAAGCCTACTCTTACAAATGGAAAAGGTTCATGTCATGGTGCTCTTCTCAGTCCCTTGACTTTTCCTGTCCAATCACGAAGTTTTTGGACTATCTCTGGCATTTATCAGAGTCAGGTCTAAAGACTTCTTCCATCAGAATGCATGTCAGTGCGGTAGCGCCTTCCATAAAGGTATCAGGGATGTTCCTATATCAGTACAACCCCTTGTAACATGCTTTCTGAAAGGCTTGCTTCACCTCAAGCCTCCACTGCATCCTCTGGCCCCTTCTTGGGACATCAACCTGGTTTTGGGTCGGCTCATGAAATCACCATTCGAGCCTCTTCACTCCTGTGATCTTCGCTATCTCACATGGAAAGTGATTTTCCTTCTGGCAATCACTTCAGCTCGCAGAGTTAGTGAATTACAGGCCCTAGTTACCTATCCACCTTACACTAAACTTCTGCAGGACCGGGCGGTACTCCGCACTCACCCTAAGTTCTTGCCTAAGGTAGCATCGGAGTTTCACATTAATCAATCCATTATACTACCTACCTTCTTTCCCAGGCCCCATTCCAATCCAGGAGAACAGACTCTGCATACCCTTGACTGTAAATGGGCTCTAGCATTCTACCTAGATCGTACAGCTGCCCACAGAGAAAGCACTCAATTGTTTGTCTCTTTCCACCCTAACAAGTTAGGGAAGCCTCTGGATAAGCAGACTCTCTCCTCCTGGTTGGCGGACTGCATATCCTTTTGCTATCAGCAAGCGGGCATTCCATTTCAAGACCGTGTTAAAGCACACTCTGTGAGGGCCATGGCAACTTCAGTAGCACACCTACGATCAGTGCCGCTTCCTGACATTTGCAGGGCTGCCACCTGGACTTCTCTCCACACCTTTGCAGCCCATTATTGCTTGGACAAAGCCGGAAGACAAGATTCCATCTTCGGCCAGTCTGTCCTTCATAATCTATTTACAACGTGACGTAACAGTATCCTTCTGCCTGCCCGGTGGGGTTCAGGATGCCCTCTACCAAATTTCCACCCCAGTTGTTGTGCCTGTTGCATGCCTTTGGGTACATTTTGGTGCATGTTCGGACATCCTCAGCTCGGTACTCACCCATATGTGAGGACTACCATCCTGCTTGTCCTGAGAGAAAGCAAATGTTGCTTACCTGTAACAGGTGTTCTCACAGGACAGCAGGCTGCTAGTCCTCACGAAACCCGCCCGCCACCCCGCGGTGTAGGGTTCATAACGTTTTATTATTTTATTTTTCGGCACTGCCTGTAGCTTTTAAATAAGACTGAAGGGGGATCCCTGCTGGCTGCAGGGTTAGTGCCATGCTGGACATGCCCAGTAGGGGCCAGTCAAAGTTCTGGAAACTTTGACAGAAGTTTTCCGTGATTGGGCTCCATTCTGTGATGTCACCCATATGTGAGGACTAACATCCTGCTGTCCTGTGAGAACACCTGTTACAGGTAAGGAACATTTGCTTTCCTCATCAGCAGGGCCAAGGATTCTATTCGAGATACCTCCTCATACTGAAGAGGACTCGGGGTTTGCGCCCCATTCTTGATCTCAGGGCGTTGAACAAATTCCTCAGAAGAGAAAAGTTCAAGATGGTTTCTCTGGGCACTCTGTTCCCTCAATCTCAAGGACGCCTACACCCACATTGCTGTCTTCCCCGAACACAGAAATTATCTTCATTTTCTAGTTGGGAAGGCTCACTACCAGTACAGGTTTGGCCTCAGCCCCTCGCATCTTCACCAAGTTCCTTGTGGCAGTGCATCTCAGGTGCCGTGTGGCGCACATCTTCTCATACCTGGACGACTTAATAAATAACCATTCTCATTTGTAACAATGTTTCAATACTATGATCTGAGCGGAATCCACATTGATTGTCATATAGAACATTATGTTCCTGTAGAAAGTTAACTCAACAAAAACTGCTTTCTCAAGCAGCTTCTCCAAGGATAGCTATAATTGGAAGGATTATCTGCCTCATAGTACCTTTTTTCTTAATAGGTCTGACCAAAGATCTTTTCAAAATATCAGGGACTACCCCTTTTGCAAAACATAGATTAATCAGCTTGATAAAGGGATTTATAAAAATGTCTTTCAGCACATAAGAACTCAGGTTGGACAGTGATTTATTGAACAGGAAGAAGTTTTCAAACCTAGCAGCAAATTTTCTTTTTCAGTGTTGAATACATTTTCAAAGGAATCCCAAAACACTGTTGAAACAACTGCATTTGCAGGGTTCAGGATACTGGGATAAATTGATGTCTCCAAAAATATTCATCTTATTTGTAAGAAAATCAGCAAACATTTGAGGAGTCTTGTTCCCACAGTCTTGAAGTAATAGAATTAATAAGCTTGTTTACCACAGCAAAGAGCTCAAATGGACAATTTAAGGTTCACAAACATAGGGTAAAATAAGCCTTCCTTTTAGCAAAGGATAAAGCTCTATATTCCAATCAAATAGCTTTAAAAAGGGATAAAATGAAACAAGTTCTAGATCTCCACCATTTTCGCTCTGCCCTCCGTATAGCCCTCTTTTTATCTCTTAAGCTCTGAGGAAAACCACGAAACTCTGCCATACTTACAGGCAATGTTTTTGCTAACTAGTGGAGCAACAAGGTCTGTTACAGACGACAAGCCCTCAACCTAATGATGTTGACAGTTGGCTAAAATTGTCCTTGGATAAAACATGATTAACTTTAGTCCGTGCCTGTCTAAACCTAGCAAAATCAATACCACTATGATAGAATTAGTGCAAAGTCCATGAATAAAAATACCCTCAGACTTTGCAATTAAACATGCATTTATGAAAATATTTTTTAATCTTCTCATATACTGATATTTTAGTCCCTTATTTGACCTTTCTTAGGACATCATGTCCTATAAGGGCTCTTCCAGAAATTAGTTTTTCATAATTTTTTGTGAAATACTTCAAAACTACTTATTTGTATATTCCTATGTATATACAAATAAGTGATACTGAACTATTTTACTAAAATCAAACTTCATGATAACTTCATTTCCAGAAGGAGAAAGATTTGTTGCGAAACCTGAAGGAGAAAAATGTGTTATGTAAGTGATATATATGGCACACATTCCCTGAGCTAGGAACCAAAATGTTGCAATATGATAAAAAGATTTCATGTAATATAACTGGACTTGACCAACATTACTCAAATAATGATTTTATTTATGAAATTGTAACCGAACTTTATTGGCACCTGTTAGAATGTACAATATCCTGATTTACTAACCTTAGTCTATGTGCCTGTTTGTAAACCATTGCGATGGTATATAACTTAGCGACGGTATAGAAAAGTTTTTAAATAAATAAATAAAAGTTATATTTATAAGTGAGTTCTTAACATTTATTTTATACTTATTGGTCATTTTATTTGTATGTCTGGAAGCATTCTTTTTTAATTGTAAGAGTGTGGTTCTGTTATTTAGGAAAAGGCACAACACCCAGACTCTCATAGCTACGGTTGCTAGCATTTAGTTGTCATTTCTAAACAATACCAGTATTGCAGTCAATCAAGATGAAAGCATATAGTCTCTGCTAAGCATTAGTATTAACAATTACTCCCAAGGTTTCTACTTTTAGCATTTTGGTCAAGTTAATGGCCTTTGTAGAGATGTTGTCAGAAGCTAAAGCATTGGGAATCCAGATAGTTATTAAATATCCATGTAAATGTACATTTATGTATAAGAACAATAAGTAGAAACATAGAAACATAGAAATGACGGCAGAAGAAGACCAAATGGCCCATCCAGTCTGCCCAGCAAGCTTCACACACTTTTTTCTCTCATACTTATCTGTTTCTCTTAGCTCTTGGTTCTATTTCCCTTCCACCCCCACCATTAATGTAGAAAGCAGTGATGGAGCTGCATCCAAGTGAATATCTAGCTGATAAGTTAGGGGTAGTAGGGGTAGTAACCGCCGCAATAAGCAAGCTACACCCATGCTTATTTGTTGAAGCAGGGATCTATGCTGGATATGCATCGAAAGTGAAGTATCAGGCACATTTGGTTTGGGGTAGTAACCGCCGTAACAAGCCAGCTACTCCCCCTTTGTGAGTGCAGATCCTTTATTCCACATTTCCTCTTGCTGTTGAAGCTAGAATGATGTTGGAGTCACAGTAAGCATGTGTACGTTTATTGAATAAGGGTATTGTCTCCAGGCAAAGGATGTTTATTATGTTTATTATGAACCTGTACATTTAAGAGCTTTCTTAGATAAATGTAAAATTGAGGTAGGCGACATCTAACCGGATTGAGGAATAATATAAAGAGAAAATTGTAAAATTCCTTATTAAATTTAGAAATTACTTTATTGCTTTATTGCTCTAATGAAATTCTAAGGGTCCTTATTGCTTCTTAAATAATATTACAGAAGAATGGTTTGTGCTGGAATGTAAAGATTTCATGTTACAACTATTTTGGATGTTTGTAATGATATGAAAATTAATAAATAAATTTAAAAAAAAAATATTCTCAGAGACAACTGAAGAGGTAGGTTGCCTTTCATGGGCATAAAAAAAGATTTGACAACATTCTCTGGCTAATGGAAAAACGGGTAAGGCACGACCACTGAAAGCAGTCAACTTTTGGACATCTGACACCTGGAAGATATTATTAGTGCAGAAGGAGACTGTATGAACAAGGAAGGGTTATATCCAGAGCCAGAGTAGTTTAGGCTAGGCCAGTTATCTAGATCGGGTATGTCAAATGGTCTTTATCTACAGATATCTATTGTGGTATTATGATTCAAAGAACAACTTACCTCTTATTCATTTCCTTTCTTTCCTCCCTTAGGGCTACAAACAACCCGATTAGGAAACCATTTAGAAGACAGAGTAAACAAATTTTTGCGACGGCAAAATCATCCTGAAGCTGGAGAAGTTTTTGTTCGTGTAGTGGCTAGTTCAGATAAAACTGTGGACGTTAAGCCAGGCATGAAATCCAAGTAAGTTGTCTCTGTTTACCTTTAGATCATTACATGGCTGTAACAATTCAAACTTAATTTATTTCTTTATGCCTTAAACTATTATTCTTCGTCAGCTAGCAGGATAATTAGCCATATATGTGGATGATGTCATCCAACAACACTGAGCATACATGAGCATTCCGCTGCCATGCAAGCCCCTTAAGTCTTTTTTTATCTGCTCATGTGACCAGACATGTTTTTCCTTTTTCTTGTGTTTTTAGCTTGTTTTCACACAGTGGTGGTTTTGGGGTTTTTTTTCGTTTGTGAACAGTGTACATTTTCCACTGCAGGCTTCTTCATGGATCCCTTAGTTTTACTAGTTATGGTTTTTCTAGCACTTATAACATTGTTCTTTTCCACTGTTTTTGCTGTTATGGGCTGCATTTTTCTTGGCGTCTTGAGCACTGATGGCTCTTGTCTCAGCCTGCTGTCCGGACCACTCGTCATTTGCGGTGAGATGTTATATTATGTGAAAATCTCAAGGATTTAAAGATCTTAATGATGTCCATTCAAAATAAACTTCATCTGTTCCCCGAAACTGAAATTGAAGAATAAGCCCGACAGCGGCCAGTGTTTCGCGATATGTCAATCGCTTCTTCAGGAGTATTTTAGAGAAAGGTTGTCAGGACAGATGCTTTATGCTGGACCCGCACGTCTCCAACTCTATTTCAATGAAAACGGTCCCATTTTCATTGAAATAGAGTTGGAGACGTGCCGGGTCCAGCATAAAGCATCTGTCCTGACAACCTTTCTCTAAAATACTCCTGAAGAAGCGATTGACATATCGCGAAACACCGGCCGCTGTCGGGCTTATTCTTCAATTTCAGTTTCGGGGAACAGATGAAGTTTATTTTGAATGGACATCATTAAGATCTTTAAATCCTTGAGATTTTCACATAATAGAACATCTCACCGCAAATGACGAGTGGTCCGGACGGCAAATTGCTTCACTGCCATTGTCTGGCTTGCTGATGCGGTATCATTTCAAAACTTTTTTGATAATAATTTTTTTGACTACAGCACAGAGAATTAATATACTTAGTCTTTCTGTTGTGTGGTTTTTGATTGATAAGACAAGTGCTTTGGTTCTTTCTATTTTTGTCTTGTCTCAGCCTAACATTTTCGTAAAGATTTAATTTAATTTTGCCTTGACTGTTTTTTTCACAAAGGCAGAGAAGTAAACAGGGGCTTCAAAAGATGCCCCACATGCTATCAAAAGATGTCTATAATGAACTATCACAAAGTTAGCAGACGGTATCTAAGGCAAACCATGATGTCCATAGCTGCATCATTTGTGCCAAGATGTAGCCTAGGACTATCAGGTTCCAAAGCCTTAAATTGATTGACATCTTTAGTTTAGCTGCAAAGTCCTAAGCTCCTTTTGGCATTAAAGGTTTTGATTCTGTAGATCCTGGAAACTGTATCATTCACTGGTGGTTCATTGGCACCAAGGGGAAGATCACACTCTTTGGATCCGAAGTCTAGAAAAGGTCCTGAAGCAGAGAGTTCTTTCCACTGATCAAGGGAGACGTTTTCTTTGTTCTGGTCAGACCCGAAAGGTGATGGTATCATATTGTGTGAAAATTTCAGAGCCATTTCAGAGTACAGCTAGATCCCTCGCTATCCCTTTGACCGCATTTTAGAGCATTGGTACAAGCTTGTTGTTATAAAATACGCCTCTTACATAATATGAAGCATTTACTCAATTTAGATTTTTGGTTAGTGACAAAATCATTAATTTTATCCACCTTAGACTATTGTAATGGGTTGTTTTTAGGTCTCCCTAGTTCTTATTTGATACCACTTCAATTAATTCAAAATTCTGCGGCCCAATTGGTTTCTGGTTCAAGGTAAGAACATAAGAACTTGCCATACTGGGTCAGACCCAAGGTCCATCAAGCCCAGCATCCTGTTTCTAACAGTGGCCAATCCAGGCCATAAGAACCTGGCAAGTACCCAAAAACTAAGTGTAAGGGAACTTACACAGTCTGTATTAGTTTCTTTACATTGGATCCCAATTAGTTGACGAATAAAATTTAAGTATTAATCGTCAAAGCTCAGCAGAGTTTAGTCTCATCGTGTATTTCATCAGCAGTGTAGTGGCATCAATTGTATCATTTACTACGATCATCGTTCCAAGGTCTTTTGGAAATCTCTTTTATAAGAGTAACAAGATTAACAGAGTCTCAAAATCAAATGTTCAAAATCACAGGACCTAATTTCTGGAATAATCTTCCAGCAGACATTAAGGAGGAAAAGAATTTGTCTCATTTTAGAAAGATACTTAAAGCATATTTTTATACATTAGCCTTTGGTATTTAGGTCTCAATTTGAGTCGCGCAGCCACTTCTTTGGGGCAGAGAAAGCGGGGATTTTTATGTTTATGGTTTATGTTTTTATGTTGATATTAATAGGTGAAATGATGTATTAGTTTTAATTTAGTTTGAAATTTAGTTTTAAATATGTTTGTATATTATGTCCAAGATTATATATGTACTGCTGTAATCCACCAAGAGTTGGGAATTGGTGGAACATAAATGGTTTTAAATAATAAATAAAATTAATTTATCTGTGTTCAAGACCAATATCTTTTGAGACAGAGATGGCAGCCATTCCTGCTTCAAATTGACTGCAACAGGAGATTCTTAGTATGTCATCTTCTCCTCTATACTTCTTTCTTCTCAGTCCCTTTTTTGACTCCCCCTCTCACTGGTCTCCCACCCTCTGTCTCCTTTTTTTCAGTATCCTGCTGTCTTGCTCTGTGCCACCCTAATTTTCATCTCCATCTCTGGGTCTCACTCTCTGTGCCTCCTCCATACCCCATGCAGAATCTCATTCTCCCTCTATCAGTCTGTTGAATCAACAGGTGCAAATTATAGAATATAGGGCCAATCATGTGCAGCATAGGAAGGTTAAAAGAATGCCCTTGCGTTGACCGCCTCTATAGCTATCCCCCCCCCCCCCCACTACCCCTGTTAACAGTGCCACCTTTTATTGGACCTATTGTTTCCTCCAGCAAGATAACATGGGGAGTGATTTTTTTGGGGGGTAATTCTAAACAAGGGGAGCAGTGTCCCCCTCTTTTCCCTCTTTGAGACTTGTCTGCATCCTATGCAGAAAAAGTTTGTGCATCATGGAAGACATGTGCAAAACAGCTATGTATATCAGAGTGGTTAAGTGGGCTTTGGCAGAACAGTTTTTCAAGTTGCTTTCAGCTTGAAAAACTGTTTTTTCAAGTAAAAACAGTATAGAAGCATCACAACTATACTGACTGATGAATGTGATGGAAATAGATAAGTAAAAATCTATTCTAAGTCAGAACATCTAGACAACAATAACATACTCTACCCATCACAACATGGTTTCAGAAAACACTATAGCACCGAAACATTACTAATCTCACTGACAGCGTACTACGCGGATTTGATAGCGGCAAACACTACATTTTGATACTACTAGATCTGTCCGCAGCATTTGACACAGTGAACCATAACATACTATTAAAAAGACTGGAAGAAATTGGATTACAAAAAAAAAAAAACAATTGACTGGTTCACATCCTATCTTACAAACAGATCTTATCAGGTAAAGATAAAAAACACAATATCAGACAAGATTGGCCTAAAAACAGGAGTCCCCAGGGCTCAGCACTCTCAGCGACTCTATTTAACATTTACATGCTCCCCCTCTGCCACCTATTAGCAGGGCTAGGTATCATACACTACGTATATGCTGATGACATCCAACTAATTCTACCAGTGGAAGAATCAATTGAGAAAACACTGAACTTTGCAATGATGTATCTAGACATAGTAAAATAACTATTATCTCAAATGGAGCTAGTAATTAACATAGAAAAAACGGAATTTCGTTTGAGATCCCAGCTTTGGAGCTGGGATCTCAAACGAACCAGAACCTTTCCTGCTAAAGTTAAGTCCATTTTGGTTGTTATCTGTTGTTATCTGTGCTTAGAAGTAGGGCATTATATCTGCCAAAACTTGTGCACTGTCTTTTAAAAAAAAAAAAAAAAGCACAACTGAAATAGATATTTGGGAGGGCTGTTAGTCTGCTTTACCTGTTTAACACCCTCCCACCCACCCCTAGGTTTGTGTTTCTTATATAACCTGCCTAGATTCATAAATGGCAACAAGGTAAATTAGTATTTCCATAATTGCTATTCATCAAATGTCAAAACTTACCAAAATGAGGATTATCCAATGTAACTGCTATGGAGCCTTTATTCTGAGGGAAAGCATCTGGAAACTTAGAGCTTGCCCAATTTGTGCACAACTATCTTCCTTGAAAAAGGAGCTGAATGAGGTTAAAGCTCAATTAGCTTCAATTACAAGAATTACACCCACATTGCATTACTCAGAAAATAATTCCCCAACATCACAGAGAAACCAGAAGTCAAGAAAAAGAGATTCATTAGGCTCAGGTAGGACCCACAGTCACCCATTCTTGACAGATGGACAGCCAACAGGTACACCCTCCCACTCAAACAGGTCATTAAGAAATTATTTAAAATCCATGAATACAGTGGGCTCTGGTAGAATTAGACCTGTGATGAGGAGACACACAATGTACCAAATGCAAAAAGAACAAAAAGCCTTCTCTATATTAGAAACTGAAGAAGTTCTTGAGAAAAACATTGAAGTGTTACCAGAAAAGAGAAAACAAACACAATGCATGCAGAATTTCAAGATCCATAACCAAAAGAAAAATCTAATTGAGATGGATAACTCTGTCAACAGTGGCACAACTGCAAAAGGAAAGAGTGAAGTGAATAACAAATCTCAAATAAAATCTCATAAGGAGTCCAGGAAAAGCAATAACCTTAAAGAGAGTACCTGGAAGGCTATGACCACAAATGCTCATAGTTTGGGAAATAAAATCCCAGATCTGCAGGCCCTAATGGCTGAGGCAGAATTGGACATTGTTGCTATCACAGAGACATGGTTCACAGAATCTCATGATTGGGATACAACAATACCAGGCTATAACTTGTTAAGGAAGGACAGAGAGGATAGAAAAGGGGGAGGTGTGGCTCTTTATATCAGAAACAACATCCAAGCATCTGAGCTGCAAGGAAGTTGGGGCAAGGAAGAAGCAATATGGGTCGACCTAAAAAAAGATGACGGAGCATCCATTTATATTGGAGTGGTTTACAGGCCTCCAAACCAAAAGGAAGAGCTGGACAGAGATCTGGTTGAAGACATCCATAAGATAGGTAAGAAGGGAGAAGTGGTGATCGTGGGTGACTTTAATATGCCAGATGTAGACTGGAAAATCCCATCTGCAGAAACTAAAAATAGTAGAGCAATAGTGGATGCCATGCAAGTATCTTTGTTCAAACAAATGGTGTTGGAACCCACGAGAGAAGGAACTATACTCGACTTACTGCTCACTAATGGAGATAATGTCTCCGATGTCCAGGTGGGCACCCACCTCAGCACCAGTGATCATCAAACGGTATGGTTTAATATCACTAAAAGAATAGGGAAAAGAACCACAAAGACCCGAGTTTTACAGTTCAAAAACACGGACTTTGAGGAAATGGGTAAGTACCTGGAGGAAGAACTAAAAGGATGGGAGAACGAGAGAGATGTGGAGCAGCAGTGGACCAATCTAAAACAAGCAATACCAAGGCAACTACTCTATATGTTAGAAATGTAAAGAAAAGCAAAAGAAAATTGAAACCTATCTGGTTCTCAAAGGAGGTGGCTGACAAAATTAAAGCTAAAAGAACAGCATTCAAGCAATATAAAAGATCCCAAAGGGAGGAACACAAAGAAGAATATTTGATTCAACTGAGGGAGACAAAGAAATTAATCAAGTTGGCAAAAAGTCAAGCGGAAGAGAGGATTGCCAAGGAGATAAAAAATGGTGACAAAACATTTTTCAGATACATCAGCGAAAAGAGAAAGGTCCAAAGTGGTATAGTGAAATTGAAAGGTGATAATGATCAATGTGTGGAGAGAGACGAAGAAATGGCAGAAATATTAAACGAATACTTCAGCTCTGTGTTCACTAAAGAAGACCCTGGAGAAGGACCATCTCTACACAACAAGAAACTGGAAGGAAATGGAATAGATGAAAATCCTTTTACAGTAGAAAATGTGTGGGAAGAGCTAAAGAACCTGAAAGTGGACAAAGCCATGGGGCCTGATGGGATTCATCCAAGGATATTGAGGGAGCTCAGAGATGTTCTGGCGGGTCCGCTGTGTGACCTGTTCAATAGATCCCTTGAAACGGGAGTGGTGCCGAGTGATTGGAGAAGAGCGGTGGTGGTCCCGCTTCACAAGAGTGGGAACAGGGAGGAGGCTGGCAACTACAGACCGGTTAGCCTCACTTCGGTGGTGGGAAAAGTAATGGAGTCACTGCTGAAAGAGAGAATAGTGAACTATCTACAGTCTGGAGAATTGATGGACCAGAGGCAACATGGATTCACCAGGGGAAGATCCTGTCAAACAAATCTGATTGACTTTTTTGACTGGGTAACCAAGGAATTGGATCGAGGAAGAGCACTCGATATCATATACTTGGATTTCAGCAAAGCTTTTGATACGGTTCCGCACAGGAGACTGGTCAATAAAATGAGAAGCTTGGGAGTGAGTGCCGAGGTGGTGACCTGGATTGCAAATTGGTTGACGGACAGAAGACAATGTGTGATGGTAAATGGAACCTTCTCTGAAGAGAGAGCGGTTTTAAGTGGTGTACCGCAAGGATCGGTGTTGGGACCGGTCCTGTTCAATATCTTTGTGAGCGACATTGCGGACGGGATAGAAGGTAAGGTTTGTCTTTTTGCAGATGACACTAAGATCTGCAACAGAGTGGACACGCCGGAAGGAGTGGAGAGAATGAGACGGGATCTAAGGAAACTGGAAGAGTGGTCGAAGATATGGCAGCTGAGATTCAATGCCAAGAAGTGCAAAGTCATGCATATGGGGAGTGGAAATCCGAATGAACTGTATTCGATGGGGGGGAAAGGCTGATGTGCACGGAGCAGGAGAGGGACCTTGGGGTGATAGTGTCTAATGATATGAAGTCTGCGAAACAATGCGACAAGGCGATAGCAAAAGCCAGAAGAATGCTGGGCTGCATAGAGAGAGGAATATCAAGTAAGAAAAGGGAAGTGATTATTCCCTTGTACAGGTCCTTGGTGAGGCCTCACCTGGAGTACTGTGTTCAGTTCTGGAGACCGTATCTACAAAAAGACAAAGACAAGATGGAAGCGGTACAGAGAAGGGCGACCAGGAAGGTGGAGGATCTTCATCGGATGACGTACGAGGAGAGATTGAAGAATCTAAATATGTACACCCTGGAGGAAAGGAGGAGCAGAGGAGATATGATACAGACTTTCAGATACTTGAAAGGTTTTAATGATCCAAAGGCAACGACAAACCTTTACCATAAGAAAAATATCAGCAGAACCAGGGGTCACGATTTGGAGCTCCAGGGAGGACGATTCAGAACCAATGTCAGGAAGTATTTCTTCACGGAGAGGGTGGTGGATGCCTGGAATGCCCTTCCGGAGGAAGTGGTGAAGACCAGAACTGTGAAGGACTTCAAAGGGGCGTGGGATAAACACTGTGGATCCATAAAGTCAAGAGGCCGCCAATGAAGAGTGGGTGACTCGCCAGAATGATGGCTACTGCCTGGACACAATACCCTTATTCAATAAACATACACATGGTTACTGTGACTCCAACATCACTCTAAGCTTCAACAGCAAGAGGAAATGTGGAAAAAAGGATTTGCACTCACAAAGCCGGGAGTAGCTGGCTTGTTACGGCGGTTACTACCCCAAACCAAATGTGCCTGATACTTCACTTTAGATGCATATCCAGCATAGCTCTCTGCTTCAACGGCAGGGGAGAAGAAAACCAACCAATAAGGGCTGTATAACATAGTCTGGGTTAAAACAAATAAGCATGGGTGTAGCTTGCTTATTGCGGCGGTTACTACCCCTACTACCCCCTAACTAATCAAGCTAGATATTTCACTTGGATGCAGCTCCATCACTGCTCTCTACATTAATGGTGGGGGAGGAAGGGAAATAGAACCAAGAGCTAAAAGAAACAGATAAGTATGAGAGAAAAAATGTGTGAAGCTTGCTGGGCAGACTGGATGGGCCGTTTGGTCTTCTTCTGCCGTCATTTCTATGTTTCTATGAAAAAACATTGTAAGAATTCAAAATCCCATCAAACTTAAAAATGATAAATTAGTGGAGTTAAACGATAAGGTTAGAAACCTAGGAGTTATTATGGACACCAAAATCAGCCTTAAACAACACATATCAATAAAAGTAAGAGAAGGCTATGCCAAACTAATGGTCCTTAGAAGACTAAAACCCTTATTAACCCAGGAACACGTTCGTACAGTACTACAAGCACTAATATTTGCCAGCACGGACTTCTGCAACACACTCTTCCTAGGTTTACCATAAACCACAATCAGGCCACTGCAAATACTACAAAACGCAGCTGCCAGAATACTTACTGGAAAAGGCAGAAGAGATCATATTACCCAAACACTTGCGGATTTACACTGGCTCCCAATAGAACAGAGAGTACAATTCAAAATACTTTGCACAATTCATAAATTAATTAATGACGAAAACGCCGACTAGCTAAACACTGCTTTACGATTACATGGCCCACAAAGAAATCTCAGGTCGGCCAATAAAGCACTGCTAACCAACCCTCAGTCAGAACAGCAAAGTTGACCCAAGTGAGAGAGAGAGCTCTATCTTTGGCAGGACCATTATTGTGGAACACATTACCACTTGAACTGAAATTAATGAAAGAATTAAAACTTTTCAAAAAAGGCCTAAAAACTTGGCTTTTCAAAAAAGCATTTCACAATGAGAGCGATGACTAACAATACATTCAGCTGAAAGTCACCAACAAACAGAAAATTGACAATTTTATTATTTGTTACCCATTATTAAATATTAAATTGAAACAGTATACACATATGATTATCCCAAAATCATATAAATAGTAACCCCAACCCATCTCTCATTTAGAGTATATTACTGAACTATGTAACTGTAAAATATTGGCACACCATGGATAACTTATAAACCTAACCAACCTATTTCGTGCCGAAATGTAAACCGTTGTGATGGTATATTACTAAACGACGGTATAGAAAATTTTTTTAAATAAATAATAAATAAATTCCTGGGGGGTAAAGTCTTTTCATATGTAATAATAAAGTTATAATTTGTGTGAAACGTATTTAAAATAGTCTGTTTTATTGACTTGGTAGCTTAAATGGAGCAGATAAATTTATAATTTGCTCTGAATATAGTATGAATTACATTTGGAAATAGTTTTTTTGGGGGACAAGGTAAACAGTTTGAATAAGGAAGAACTCATGCTTGAAGGAATGGCAATGCCGAAGCCAAGGAGGAGCTGGAGCACAAAGATCGCCAGAAAAACTCTTTGGAGCCCTTTAATGGCTCAGCTGGTCTATTACATTCCCCAAACCTCATGTACCCTATTGTCCTGACTGTTGCTGGAGTTATTAGAACAGAATTTGATGTTGAGAAAATTTTTGTTAGCTGCTGGAAGAGGGATAAAGAGGGGGATTCTTGAATATAGGTTTGAAAGATTTTGTTGGTGTTAATGGTACATCACATTATAGTTTAACATTACAAGATTGTAGTTGCTATGAACATAATTTATAAGAATATGCTTGCTGTAATGTTATTGCATGACAATATCACTAGGCCAGAGAATGAAAACTCTTAACAGGACCTTTGTGTGCAACTCCATTTTGTTTGGTAGCAATAACGGACTTGGACAAGTATCAGTGATGTGTAGTGTTCATTCTCTCTTGTGAAGTGATAGCCTCAATCAGTCTGCTTCATTACATGTGCTTTTTGCTGCAGGTTTGTGGATACGGGTGAAATGTCTGAGTCCTTCCCTTATCGAACCAAAGCACTCTTTGCCTTTGAGGAGATTGATGGAGTGGATGTTTGTTTTTTTGGAATGCACGTGCAAGAATATGGCTCAGACTGTGCGCTTCCAAACACCAGGTACTTCTCAAAACTCAGTACAAAATCTGAGCTTTGAATTACATTCCATTTCAAATAATATTCAAGCTACATCTGTGAATACAAAGTAGTATCCGTTCAGTACCAAATGGACTATTAAAACTTGGTATTCTAAAGATAAAATATTTAAATAACTTCATTGCAGGGTTTTAACATATCCAATTCAATGTGACTACATTGAAGTGCTTCATGGGTGCAAAGCATTATTTTATAATACCATACACAATAAGAATTGCTGGTCTTGCACACAGCTACTATATAATGCAATGAAATAGTCTTTCTGGAATAGGTGGTGTTAAGAGTTCTGAGCTCTTTTTTACGTAACTATGTAAAAAAAAAAAAAAAAAAAGTATTTTAGATTTGTCTTCCAGTGAAAATAGTAACTGCAATGGAATGCAAAGACTTTGGGATTCTTTCTGAATATATGACAAATGTTGTTTTTGTTTAAAAGCCATTAGCAGTTAAAAGAATTATCCTAAATCTTTCTGTGTTTCTACTGTGCTTTTATTGAATATCTAAAAAGTTTGAATTTGACCAACAGATTGAACAGATATTAAGTAGAGGTTAAACTGCTACCTCCTGTAGGCAGCTTGAAAGCCTCTTGTAGAAATGTTAGGATTCATTTTCAACTTCTGTGCAGTCAGTAAAGTTAGCTGGTTAAACTTATCTAGCTAATTTTGTTGTGATATTCAGCCTCACTGCTGAATATACTCAGTTATCTTAAAGATAGCTGGATTTGTTTATCTGGCTAACTCTGTATATTGGAGTTAGCTGGATAACTTCTCTGGCTAACTTAACTCCACCCCGAAGCACCCTCGGAACATCTCCAAGTTATCCAGCTAAGTTTTATTTCGCTAACTAGTTAGCCAGCTAACTTGGAGGTGGCCAGTGGGGATTTTCAAATCCCATTCTTTGACTGGAGAAGTCCAAACTTAGCCAAACAAATGGCGCAGAATATGTACCTCTTTACGTATAAAGGCCCTGCTTTTACATAAATTGAACGTGTATGATCTGGAAATTATAGAACAGCCACATAAGGCACCCCTGAAGCTTCTAGTTTTACTGTGCAGCAACCCTGAATTTACCCTTTAAACTCAACTGCAATAAAAACAAACATGATTTACTGTGGTACTCTGATAAGATCCCATTCAAAAAGAGACACCATCCTATTTTTTAATTTCCTTCCCAGAAGGGGTTTCACATTTATTCTGCTGGGATTAAAACTATGCAGAGCAAGTCACAAAAAAGCCCCAGTCACTCATATGTTTCGCTATGCAAAGGAATCTCTGAACAAGCTTAGAAAGTAATTTATTTCACATAATTTTATGATATGGATACAGATTTGGCTGAAATTACAAAGATAAGGTGAAGCTACTTCACAGATGGTAGGAATCTGCCACATTGAACAGTATAATAGCATACAAGGCATGCCTACTGCCATTAGAGAGTGCCGGCTTCTAAAATTCTTCTGCTTGTTAATAGTCTTAGTGAACATAAGTGGAAAGCAATGCAACATAATCCATAGTGGGGCTAAACATGAAATCAGACACACAGTGTTATTAAATATAAATTATTTCCTCATGGTATAGTGAAATCTGATCATGTTAATTTTTATGTCACAGCAACATTAAAAAAACTTTTGTAGTGTTAAAATTTTGTAGTGTTGGTAGTGAACTCATAGAACTTTCAGTTGGTATGATATACAGACTTTTAAATACCTGAATGATATAAATAATACACAGGAATTGAATCTAAAGAAAACTGTAGATCAAAGGGAGGGTCATAGTATAAAGCTCCAAGGGGATCAAGTCAGGACCAATGTCAGAAAGTATTTCTTCATGGAAAGGGTGGTGGATGCATAGAATGCCGTCTCAGAAGAGGTATTAAGGAAAAGGACAATAATAAAATTCAAAAGGGCATGGAATAAACAGAGGATTCTAGTAGTGAAATGATGGAAACAAAGAAAAGAGTAATCCATATTAACTGGGGTAACCTGCAACAGAACAACAATTAACCAAAGAATTAAAAATAACTAAAGATTGGGAGAAAATGGGTGAGGTGGAACAGCAGTGGGCCAAATTAAAAGGATCTATTACAAAGGCAACAAATCTATGTGCTAGAAAAGTTAACGAGTAAGAGGCAAAAAAACTGATCTGATTCTCTAAGGAGGTGGGTGAAAAAATAAAGTAAAAAAGAATAGCGTTCAAGAAGTATAAATGATCCCAAAAAAAGAGAAACAGGGAAGATTATCTGTTAAAACTGAGGGAGACGAAGAAAGAAATAAAGCAAAAGATCAAGTGGAAGAAAGGATGGCCAAAGAGGTAAAGTGGGAAGAGAACATTTTTCTGGATATATCTGAGAAAGAAGGAAGGTCAGAAATGGTATAGTGACAAGGAGCAAAGGGTGGGGTGTAACAAAGAAATGGCAGAAATATTAAACAAATATTTCAGTTCAGTGTTCACTAAGAAAACCCTGGAAGGAGGACTGTTGCTTGTGTGGTAGGTGTGGCGCCCCTAGTGGCAGGTCCTTGGGGTGACGTGAGGCTTCCTCTCAAGGACGGCTGCAGCAGATTCCTTTGTAGCCAAGTCAACACTGAAGTTTCTCCTGCGAGTAATGCTGACAGTGTAACCTTTAGGCAAGGAAGCTATTGGTTAAAGTTACTTATATAGGAAGGCCCTCATAAAGCTAGGGAATTGAGACTAATCTGTACTCATTCCCTACTGGAGGTCAGAGTCACCTTCCCGGCATAGCACCCATTTGCCATAACTTAAAATAAGATATTACACCCAGGCAGTAGCTTCATATAGGGCTCTGAAGTTTATTGAAACCAACTTCACAGAAGAGAAGTCACACACAACATATAAGTATTGCCTGAAATACATTTCCCCAATCAATGTGACCTTGGGTTCCCCCCAGCCCCCCCTTAAACCAAGGATTTGTTAACATAAAACAACCAGCTCCTTCCCTGTGCTCTACTAGGCTTTCCTTCAACATATCTGCAGGCAAAGCTGGTTTAATACAACCATAACTCCTAATTCTCCCAGCTATAAAGTAGTACTGAAAAACCCCATTAAAGGAGAGAGACTACCTAGGCTAGCCACGTGGCCCTAATTACAATTCTCCACAGCTGCCATAGTTTCTATAACAACCCTTTTTCCCCAGCTACTAGCTCATGGTGCTGTTAACTCCCAAAACATTTCCTTTTCTTCATAACGATTCCTATTTGGTTCCTAACCCAACAAATAAGTGCCCTTGGTTCCCAACCACCAAAATAAGTGCTCTCAATATTTAAATAAAACATTCTACCTTTGCTTCTTCAGTAAGAGACCTAGGCGCTCTAATTAACCCATAACAGTGCTAGAGACTCTTATTCAACAAACTACTGCCCAGAAGTGAAAAAGGAAAGAGATTTCTTTGAGCTGACTTAGCTTTAGAAGAAAGGTGTGCCTGGGCACTGTTCTCCTTCTGCCTCAGCCTCTCCAACCTCCTCGCCTTCCATTCAGCTCTCCTGAATTGCCTGTCCTTTTCTGGAGGGTTCTTCTCTTTATGTGAGATAGACTACCCCACCTTAGGAAGACACCGCCTCCTTGTTTCCCTGCCCCCAACCCTTCCTGGGGCTGACTACCAGGGCATCTGGGAAATGTAGTTTCCTTTTACTTCCTGCAACATAACCTTCACACCTTAAGGAAACCACCCAAAGTTTTACAGCACAGAGACTCACCTCTGGCTCAAATCACCACACTTGTTAACAAGACTGTAGATGGGGTTGGAGTAGACAAAACTCTATTACAGAAGAGAATAGATGGGAGGAGCTAGGCAAGCTGAAAGTGGACAAGGCCATGGGGCCAGATGAAATACACCCCAGAATACCGAGAAAGCTCAGAAATGTGCTGGCGGGTCCGTTGAAGGACCTGTTCAATAGATCCTTGGAAAAGGGAGTGGTGCCACAGGATTCTAAGAGTGGTGGTGGTCCCACCTCAAAAGAGTGGTAGCAGACAGTGTGTTGTGCGCATGTTTGAAGATCCCTCATGTTTTGCCTGATTCCCACCTATGCTGGGATTCCAGTATGTACCCTTTCAGTCACTAATGTCGGCTTATGAGAATTGAACATGCAGTTATCTACCTCCCTCCAGTTTCTTGTCTGTTATATTCCTATATAAAAGCAATAATATTCAGAGAGGGAAATAGGTAAAAAGTGGTTACCATATATTTTCTTAGCTATAACAAGATAATATATTTCTTTTAGCAATAATAAAATAGATTACAGTAGAATATAGTATAAAATACATATGATAAGCGTTTAAGAGGCTAAGCTGAGCTATCTATAAAATCGGTGGCACCCTGAGAAATCTCTGAATCTGAATTAATTGTCCGGTCAAGCAGGCTCCCAGTCAGGCAGGCAGGCAGACAATCGGGCACACAAAAGCTGTCACTGCAGCCAGGATCTTTAGAAAGCAGTCGCTGCACAGGAGTGGGAAATCATGGATACAACGCTGGGAGGCTTCACACGCAAGCTTATATTCAGCTGTCTGTAGCTTGCTGGCGCTTGGGTGTCTGGCTTCTTGTCAGTCTTTTATGCCCAATGAGCGTCTCACGCTTATCCCTAGGACTGCCCTCTTGCATGACAAATTCTTCGCGCCACAGTCCCTGGTCTTCCCCTCCTTATTGGTTGTGACAGGCAATGACATGCCTCCTTTTCCAGTCACTGTCCTTTTCTTCCTATTTGCCTTTCAGCCCCATTCTCTGAATTCGCATTTCACTGTTTTCCATTTTAATATTTATTCTACTGCCAACAATATAAACAATTATAAAATTAGTAAAACAAGTTCTCACTATCTTGTCTGTTTTCTTGTAGTAGGAGAAAACTGTCTAAATGCAGCGCTGTTTACATATGCCATTTCCATCCATGCCATTCACACAGTGGTTTGTTTTATAGCAGCAAGAAGCACTAATCACTATCATAGTAGGGGCTGAGTAGAAATCCATAGCTTCTGACACAGAAATTCCTGCATTTGCATTAACCCTTTCACAGCATGCTTGTTCTTCTGTGTGCAATCAAGCATTTTTGTTTCTGTTTGTGATCAAGCATTGGGTTTCCCGTCCCTGTATCAAGCATTTTTAACCCTTTAGGCACTGTATCTGTTTCTCAACGACCTCTGTGTATGTGTTCTGTGCACTACACAAAGAGGAGGCTGGAAACCACAGGCCAGTTAGCATCACCTCAGTGGTAGGAAAATGAATGGAGACTCTGCTGAAGGAAAGGATAATGAACTATCTACAATCCGGTGGGTTGCTGGACCCGAGGTAGAATGAATTCACCACGGGAAGGTCCTGTTAGACAAATCTGATTGATTTTCTTTGACTGGGTGACTAGAGATTTGGATCGAGGAAGAGCACTTGATATGATCTACTTGGATTTCAGCAAAGCTTTTGATGCAGTCCCACATAGGCTTGTGAATAAAATGAGCAGCTTAGGAGTGAGCGCCAAGGTGGTGGCATGGATTACAAACTAGTTGACTGATAGGAGACAACGTGCAGTGGTAAATGGAGCCTACTCTGAAGGTGTAAGTGAAATGCCACAGGGATCATTGTTGTGACCAGTTCTGTTCAATATCATTGTGAGCGACATTGGAGGGAAGGGATAGAAAGTAAAGTTTGTCTATTTTCAGATGATACTAAGATCTGCAACAGAGTAGACATGACTGAAGGATTAAAGAGAATGAAAAGAGGTTTAAGAAAGCTTGAAGAGTGGTCTAAGGTTTAACAGTTGGGATTCAATGCCAAGAAGTGCAGAGCCATGCATTTGGGGTGACGAATCCAAAAGAACTATATATGATGGGAGATGAAAGACTGATATGCACGAACCAAGAGAGGGTCTTCGGGTAATAGTATCTGGAGATCTGCAGATGGTGACAAGGCGATAGCTAAAGCCAGAAGAATTCTGGGCTGCATATAGAGAAGAATAACCCGTAGAAAAAAGAAGTGATAATACCCCGGTATAGGTCCTTGATCAGGCCTCACTTGAAATACTATGTTCAGTTCTGGAGTCTGTATCTCAAAAGTGATAGAGACAGGGATGGAGGCAGTCCAGAGAAGGGTGACCAAAATGGTGTGGGGTCTGTATCAGAAGACCTATGAGGAGAGGCAGAAGGATCTGAACATATAGACCCTGGAAGAGAGGAGGTGCAGGGGTGATATGATGCAGACCTTCAGATACCTGAAAGGTTTTAATGATGCACAGATTTAGAATCTTTTCCATTGGAAAGAAAGCAATAGAACTAGGGGTCACAAATTGAAACTCCAGGGGAGTTGACTCAGAACCAACGTCAAGAAATATTTTTTCATGGAGAAGGGTGGTAGATGTCTGGAATGTGCTTCCAGAGAAGGTGACTAAGACAAAAGCAGTGAAAGAATTCAAAGGGGAATAGGATAAATATTGTGGATCTGTAAAGGCTAGAGGATGGAAATGAGAAAAGCATGCAAAGGAGTAACTTGCTGGTGCAGCAGTTACTATCCTTAACCAATGTGCTTGATGATTCTAATTTAGCTGCAACATAGCTCCCTGCTTCAACGGCTTGGGAAAAGGGGAATAGGATACAGACAACAACCAAGAGGGCCCATCTTCTATGGTCTAGGTACTGATATGCAAACAAGGTAAAAAGCACAAGACTGCTTCTACAGCCAAGTCCGTAAGCAAAGCAGGTCAAGCAGCACTGTCTGAATTTTCAAGAAAGCTCATCACCCAGTAAGAAATGTGCTAGCTGCAATTTTTATGGGTAAC
This sequence comes from Rhinatrema bivittatum, assembly GCF_901001135.1. Lineage (NCBI taxonomy): Eukaryota > Metazoa > Chordata > Amphibia > Gymnophiona > Rhinatrematidae > Rhinatrema > Rhinatrema bivittatum. The sequence goes on along the minus strand of NC_042628.1, from coordinate 44,001,402 downwards.
ATAAGGCTTGGGGAGATCTGCATAGAGCAACAGTTACTACTACCCTTAAGAGAAACATGGAAATAACCTGCACAGAATGGCAGATACTACCTTAAGAAGCTTGCTGGGCAGACTGGAATGACTACTTACTGTATTTTTCGCTCCATAAGACGCACTTTTTTTTTCCCCCAAAAGTGGGGGGGAAATGTATGTGCGTCTTATGGAGCGAATATAAAAAAAACAAAACTAAAATTCTAACAAAACCCCCCCCCCCCCCACCCTCCTGACTACCCCAAGACCTGCCAACTTAATTTACTACAACCCCCCACCTTCCTGACCCCCCCAAGATTACTGGCAGCCGACAGCCCTTTGCCCTTACTATGACACAGGGGCTACCGCTGCCATTGGTTGGCCCCAGTGACATAGTAAGGGCCCCAGTGACATAGTAAGGGCTGGCAGCCGACAGCCCAAGCCCAGGAGATCGCTCCCGGACCGCTCCTGGACCCCCGCTGGACCACCAGGGACTTTTGGCAGGTCTGGGGGGGGTCAGGAGGGTGGGAGGTTGTAGTAAATTAATTTGGCAGGTCTTGAAGGGGGGGTCAGGAGGATGGGGGGTTGTTAATTAATTGAAAGGCTTGGGATGGGGTTTTTTTGGGGGGGGGAGTTCCCAGAGAAAGAAAAGTTTTCTGATCTGGGGAATGGACCGAAATGGCCCTCCCCAGACCCGAAAACAAAATGGGGAGAAAAAAAAAAAAGTTATGCACTCCTCTAATTTGCTCCATAAGACGCACAGACGCCCGGGGACAGAGCCGGTTTAGCACAAAAAATTTTTTTTTTTAATTTTCCCCCTCTGAATCCTAGGTGCGTCTTATGGAGCGAAAAATACGGTAGGTCCTTTTCTGATGATATGTATTGGTAACAGTTGCCCTCTGAACAAAAAATACTTTGTTGGGAACTTTTAACACTTTGACCATACTAATTTCATTATTGTCTCCTCATGAATGTCACAGGTTCAAATACTAAACAAAAAGCAGAGTGATTATGCATGGTCTAAGAATAAGATAACACTATTATCTAATGAAATATGACAGCAGAAAAAGACCATATGGCCCATCCATCCAATTAATTTAGCATTATAATTCTTATCACTTCCTTAGAGATACCCTGTATTTATCCCATGTTTTCTTGAATTCAAAAATACTGTTTTTGTCTCTACCACTTCCACTGAGAGGCTGCTCCACATATCCACCATCCTCTCTGTAAATAAATATTTTCTAAGATTACTCCTGTGTCTACCCCCTTTCAACCTCATCTCATGACCCCCTTGTTTTAGAACCTCTTTTCCATTGAAAAAAGCTGTCCTCCTGCGAATGGAAACATTTGAGATATTTGAATCTCTCTCATACCTCTTCTATCTCACCTTTCTTGAGTCATCTGTACCTGAGAGTACAACTATATAGAGTTCTAATAGTCATATTGGTCCTGGAGAAAAGTGAAATATATATATAGGCTGTGATATCTTTTCTCTATGGACAAGCAGGATGAATTAATCCTACATGTGGGTGACATTATTTGATAACACTGAGAACAGATCCCTTTTTACTAGCTTGGGCTAGAAACCCTGTCTAGTGATGCGCAATTCATGCTATAGTGACACATGCTGCGAGTTCCCCACGACTGTTCTCCATGGAGCAAGATGAGAATATATTTTGCTGCATAGAGCAAAACTTCTCATATGTAAGTTGTAGGGCTCACTCAGTACCACTGATGCTGCCTCAGGAAGACATGAGGCCACTTTTTGATTTTCCATCAATTTTACTTTTACTTTGGCTGATGCCATATTCCCTTTGGTGACTGAAAAAAATCACAAGGTTTGTGGTTGTCCACTCATAATTGAAAATATCTATAACTGATCACCATGCCTAATTTATGTGCTTTCTAAATCTCAAATATAATCCAATTTAATTTGTTCTAAAATGTCTATAAGGACCATAGATGGCTGAGACTTCAAGAAATGTTCCAGACCATTCTAAGCATGCCATCATTATCAAAGCCAAAAGCTTCAAAGATTTTGACCATCAGTAATTTCAGTGTCGAACTCTTTGACTTCAAAAGTGTTAGTCATTTGGATGAATCATCCAATCAAGGATTGCCTCTTTCTCTTCAGAATAGAGTATGAGGCAGAATAAAGGTACCTTTTAAAGCTATCCATTCTACGTATGCTCCCCTGGAAAAGCCATTAGGGCTGAGTGCAAAAGTTAAAGATATCAAGACAGAGTCCTATGCTCCTGCATTGAAGCTTCAATATTAAGCTAGTACTTTGGTATTGTCCACTTGCAGTGACAAGAATGGAGCAGATTTATACTCTCCTAAGAGGCCAAGGCAGGATGTTACACCTTGGATGCCGAATGCATCAATATTGACACCCTTATTTCCAAACAGTCCATTCATGCTGATGGTACTTGCATCTCGCTTTGTTACACAGGAAGACATACTATCCCCTGCTTTCCGACCTGTTAGTATTGGAGGTAGTGCTCAGAAAGGATTTAAATAAAATAATATATGACTTTATGGCTTAACATCAAGCTAAATTTTAGTTTACTTTGAACACTTCTGTGCAGATTGAACATCTACTTGAGTCCATTTATCAGTATCCTTTATTGCTAAAGGAGTAATATTCTCTGAGGACAAGCAGGATGTTAGTCCTTGCATATGGTTGATATCATCCAATGGAGCCCATCACGGAAAACTTCAGTCCTCACGCATGAGTTTTTCTTTTTCCGTGGTGCTATGTGGTCATAATTAGAATCTATTTCTGATTTAGTCTTCTTAGATAGGTTTTTCTTTTGTTTTATTAAAGAGTATAAGTTGCCATACTAGGTCAGACTGAGGGTCCATCAAGCCCAGCATCCTTTTTTAAAAGTGGCCAATCCAGGTTACAAGTACCTAGCACATACCCAAAAGTTAAATAGATCCCATGCAACTAATACCAGTAAAAGTAGTAGTGGCTATTCACTAAGTCAACTTGATTGATAGCAGTTTATGGACTTCTTCAAGAACTTATCCAAACCTTTTTTTATACCCAGCTACACTAAATGCCCTAACCATATCCTCCAGCAACAAATTTCAGAGCTTAATTGTGCATTGAGTGAAAAAGAATGTGCTCTGATTTGTTTTAAATGTGCTACTTGCTAACTTCAGGGAGTGCCCCCAAGTCCTTTTATTATCTATAAGAGTAAATAACCAATTCACATATATCCATTCTAGTCTTCTTATGATTTTATAGACCTCTATCATATCGCTCCTCAGCCGTCTCTTCTCCAAGCTGAACCACCCTTACCACTTTAACCTTTCTTCATAGGGGAGCCATTCCATCCCCTTTATCATTTTGGTCATCCTTCTCTGTACCTTCTCCAGTGTAACTATATCTTTTTTTTAGATGCAGTAACCAGCATTGCACATAGTATTCTGAAAATCCAAATACAGTACATCTACCAGTTAACCTTTATCCACTTGTGGATGTAGCAGATTTGTGAGGAAGACTTCCCTTGGGTAAATCCATGCTGGCTGTGTCCTATTAAACAATGTCTGTTTATATGTTCTGTGATTTTGTTCTTTAGAATAGTTTCCACTGGATGGCAGCTTGCTAGAGGCAGAGGTCGTCTGCTCCGCTTTATCTTAGATTCCTTCTAGCCATTGTGCTGTTTCTTCTTGCCCAAATGCCTTCTAAGAGGAAGGGAAGGGTAAGGGTGTATCCCCCGAAACCTCCTTCCCTTCGAGCCAGCAGCCGATCACTTACTTTACCACCCAGTCAACTTTAATCGAAGGAGCTGAGGACTCTGTTGCCACCTGTGGTGAGGGAGCATGGCGGGTGTCTACAATGGAGGCGTCCTTGTCTGCTGAATCAGCGACTTCCACCAGCACAGCAGCTCTCTTCTCTTACCGGCGCAGCTGCGCCTGACTATGATGCTATCGGCCAGTGAGATTTTGGAGCCGATTCGACAGGATTCGGAGGGGGCCAGTGGGATTTTGGAGCTGATTCGACAGGATTCAGCCCTGAAGCCTGGAACTGGTCAGGGAGAGTCATTGGAGCCATTTCGATCCTCTTCTATTGTTTCGGTTCCAGCTGAGGTGGAGATAAAAACGGCAGTACCCTCGTCAGACTCAGTCCGGAACTTCCCTTTTTCAACTGGCTGTCCTGTAGTGTTTAGTCACCCAGCCATGGTGACCCTGGATTCACTTTGGGATCTTATGGTGTTTTGGATCCTCCTTAAATGCCTGTTTCTCCAAAACGGATTCTTTCACTTCTCGATTGGATCAGATGGGTAATTCATACGACCAATCACAACCTTCTACCCGTTTACAACTGTATTCCAGTGTACCGTCAATGTGTACCACAAAATCAACCCAATCGTACCACTGGTAAATCTATCAACATTCACAGGTCAATGCCAAGTACTATATGTAGGCCTCTCACTCACAGGGTCTGCATAATGCAACAGACTCCTAATTAGGTACAAGGCCACCTTGCTTTAATTATAAATATTTTTGTTAAAGTTTTTCATTTTTTATATTAAAACTGCCCCATATCGATTCTTCAATAATCCTCTTAATTTTCACACACTGTACTCCAAAGATACGAGAAAAACGATCAGTACTTATCTCGCCAATTTTGGTCAGTCACCCAGGGTGACTTATCTCGCCAATTTTGGTCAGTCACCCAAGGTGACTGACCAAAATTGGCGAGATAAGTACTGATCGTTTTTCTCGTATCTTTGGAGTACAGAGTGTGAAAATTAAGAGGATTATTGAAGAATCGATATGGGGCAGTTTTAATATAAAAAATGAAAAACTTTAACAAAAATATTTATAATTAAAGCAAGGTGGCCTTGTACCTAATTAGGAGTCTGTTGCATTATGCAGACCCTGTGAGTGAGAGGCCTACATATAGTACTTGGCATTGACCTGTGAATGTTGATAGATTTACCAGTGGTACGATTGGGTTGATTTTGTAATTCATACGACCAACAGTTTGTTACTTTTTCTCAGAGAATTTCCCAGACAGAGACGAAGATTCAGGATATTCAAGGTCTTCACTTTACTTTTGTTAAAGACCGGAATGCACTAACCAGAAGGATTGAATTATTGGAAAATCAGACTCTGCATTTGAATCTGCATTTCCTAAATTTCCCTAAGGTTATTGGGGAATTAGCTGATATTACTTTTAGAAAATACTTTCTTGAGATCTTGAAATTTCTTCCTGATAATCTTCCACCTACAAGTAAAATGTTCTTTCTTCCTTCTGTTTCTTCCCAGATCCTAATACTAATGTTGCTTCTGGTTTTCCAAATTTGACTGATTTCCTTGAGAGCTCCTCTGATATTATTGATTGTGCTACTTTGTTAGTTACATTTTTTACTTTTCAGGACCTAAGTTCAGTTATGCGTAACTACTTTCAACATTTTGCACCCTTATTTATGGTCAGCCAGTTTGTGTGTTTCCAGATATAGCACGTGTAACTCAAGAAAGAAGAAGAGCTTTTCTCACATTTAGGGAGGAGGCTATTTTCCTTAGGTTATTCTTTTTCTCTTAGGTATCCATGTAAATGTCACTTTAAATATAATAATTTCTTTTTTTTTTTTTTTTGCTCCTGAACAACTTAAGGCCTTTTTAGAGTTTAAACGTCCTTTAACATCTTCTCCAGCATCATCCCAATATCAGCGGAATTAATAATTGTGAAATTTGACTGTATGTCAAGTCAGTTCTTCTTTTCTTTTTCTTGATTTCTCCCTTTGATGGCAATCCCCTTTTTTCTTCTCTTTTGCTGTTATTTAAATGGACATAGGATTCTTATCTTTTGTTTGCTATTATTTTTTTCTATATTTGAAATTAATGATTTGTTCGAATTTCTGTCCAAGTATTTCTATGCAAAGGTATGTCATAAAAATTTGCATAAATAAAAAAAGTTTCCAATATTTTTCCCAGACGTCAGGCTCACTGGTCTATAGTTTCTCACAGGACAAGCAGGATGGTAGTCCTCACATATGGGTTACTTCACAGGATGGAGCCCAATCACGGAACACTTTTGTCAAAGTTTCTAGAACTTTGACTGGCACCTACTGGGCATGCCCAGCATGGCACTAACCCTGCATCCAGCAGGGGTCCCCCTTCAGTCTCTTTTTTTTTTTTTTTCCACGCAGCAGTAGCCACGCGGGTTAAGGAGCTCTCTAGAGATTCCTGACAGGAATTTTCCTCACGGAACTTCTTAAAAATTTTCAAAACATTCTACCCCATAGGGGTCCCCCTATCAATATCCATACTCCGCGGTCGAAAGGTAAGGCTTTACCCTCGTTTGCGGTCGATTCCCATCAAGTTTTCCCTTCGGGGCTTACTGGCCATCGACCGCACCGCGGCTAAATTTTTTTCGAAGCTATGGCGTCAGGTTTTCGTCGGTTCCCCGATTATCCTCGGACAATATCCATCACAGACCCGCATAGAGTTTGTGTATTGTGCTTGGGGTCCGGCCATGATACCCTAACTTGCACCAAATGTGCCCAAATGACACCGAAGGGCCATAAAGCCCGCTTAGAAAAGATGGTGTTTCTTTTTCATTCAAAACCCCCGACTCCATCGACCACTTTGATTTCGTCTGAGCCGGTGCCATCGACCACTCACCAGCAGCCAGCTGCCCAACCGGCATTGACTACTCTGAAGGTGTCTACTTCTTCCTCATTGCCTCAGGAGAAGGACCGAGGAGAACATTGTGAAAAGCGTCAACACCGGCATCAGAAGGTTCAGTCCGCTGATCCAGGCAAGGCATCGGCGTCGACAGAGCCACCGACAAAGAAATCTCATCCAGAGAAGGCCCCAACCTCCTCTGTGACTGGGTCACCGAGGCGTTCCCCACTTTCATCGGTGCAGGGAGCCATGATTCCACTTTTACCAATGGACCCTCCGGCTACGCCTCTATTGCCTCCTACTCTGGAACCGGGGTTACATGCCCCAGGCTTCCATGAGGAATTGGATCGGATGATCAAGAGGCCATCGGAAAAGCACTCCAGGTATTCCAGCCTTCATCGACGCCGGTACCGGTGCCCGAGCCGGTCATCGATCCGATTCCCATGGCGCTCACACCGCTACTGGGTAGACTGGATGCATTGATCGGTGCCCTTCCACCGCTGGAACCAAGGACACTGGTATGTCCTCTTCCTTCGATGCCAATACTTTTGTCATTGGAAGGCGAAGAAACACAGATACCCATATCGCCGTCTGGATTTCTGCCATCATCCATCGATGTCACCGGTTCCATCTGTGCCACCATCGATGCCGGCGGATCCTCCATCAATGCCTTCGGTGCCTAGGCCTGGCCCTTCGGGAATAACGCTATTTCCTACCTCTGAAGACCCTCATGGAGCTAGTGATCGACCTTATGATCCTTGGACTGATGATTCTTCCCAGGATACAGATGATCTGCCTTCAGAACCCTCTCCTCCTGAAGAGAGAAGGTGTTCTCCTCCAGAGGATCTGTCCTTTATTAACTTCATTAAAGAAATGTCTGACAATTCCATTTAAGCTTCTAAAGAGGAATTGGGAGCACCTAGGCTCGGTTCCGCCTGTCAACCATAAGACAGATGCCACCTATCTTGTACAGTCAGCTCCTGGGTTTCAAAGATGACAACTGGATCATCACTCGGTGGTTGTGGAATCAGCCCAGAAAAAGGCACGGCGTTCCAAACCTTATTCCTCCATATCTCCAGGGAAGGAGCAAAAATCCCTAGATGCTTTTGGCAGACGGGTCTTTCATGGTTCAATACATATATCTCGCATTTCTTCCTTCCAGTTATACATGACCCAGTATAACAGAAACCTTTTTAAGAAGATCCAGGATTTCTCTGAATCTTTACCTGACCAGTTCCAGGATGAACTTAATGCTCTGGCTCAAAAAGGCCTGGATGCAGGCAAGTATGAGGTCAGCGCTGCGTACAACATATTTGACACAACCTCTAGGGTGTCCGCAGTGGGGATTAGTGCAAGAAGGTGGGCCTGGTTGAAATCCTCCGACCTAAGACCAGAGGTACAGGACAGGTTGGCTGACCTGCCCTGTGCTGGTGATAATCTCTTCGGAGACAAGATCCAGGAGACTGTGGCGCAGCTAAAGGACCACCATGAAACGCTGCGTCAACTTTCTTCAGTGCCTGCTGATTTCTCGTCCACCTCCAAGAGGACATTCAGGTGAGACTCTAAGTGGCCGGCCTACAAACCAAGAAGGTATTATCCTCCGGCTTCCCGAGGCTGCCCTTCCAAGCCTTATCAAAAAGGTCAGTCCAGACAATCCCGACCTCAGAAGACCCAGCCAGCTCCTTAGCCAGGATCAACATCAGGGTTTTGACTCCTCCCTGAAGAGCATATGCCAACCTCCTCTTCCATCTGTACCGGTCGGCGGTCAATTGTGCCACTTCACCAACATTTGGCACACAGTCACCACTGATCAGTGGGTGCTTGCGGTAGTCACTCAGGGTTACCACTCAACTTCCTGACTGTACCGGCGGACTCCCCACCTCGGCTGACTTGGGGATCAACCAACCACTTTCCCCTTCTCGAACAGGAGGTTTCAAACCTCCTCCAGTCCTGGGCAATAGAACCAGTGCCCCTCTCCCAACAGGGGCAGGGTTTCTATTCCCGATATTTCCTCATCCCAAAAAAATCAGGTGGCGTTCGTCCAATCCTGGACCTTCGCGTCCGTTCGGACGTGAAGTGCAGTGGGAGTCCGGGCCTGCGCAATCGGCGCTGAAAGCCCGCCGGGGTAAGGCTTCTCTAATCCGCTCTTGCCCCCACGGGCTCCCCCGCCGACCACAAGGCTTATTTTCTCGGCCCTCCACTCCACCGGGCCTTGCTCCATCCCTCATACCTCATCGCATCGCCACAGCAGCCAATCCCGATCCATGCGCTGAAGTGACATCAGCAGACGGCGACCTCGCTGGGCTTTAAATTGCTTCCCTCCTCCCGGCGGCTCTCTCTTTGGCGTTCGGACGTGAAGGGCAGCAGGAGTCCGGGCCTGCGCAATCGGCGCTGAAAGCCCGCCGGGGGTAAGGCTTCTCTAATCCGCTCTTGTCCCCATGGGCTCCTCCGCCGACCACGAGGCTGATTTTCTCGGCCCTCCGCTTCACCGGGCCTTTCTCTATCCCTTGTACCTCATCGCATCGCCGCAGCAGCCAATCCCGATCCAGGTGCCAAAGTGACATCAGCAGACGGCGACCTCGCTGGGCTTTAAATTGCTTACCTCCTCCCGGCGTCGCGCTCCAAAGGAGCGCGCCCCTTTGTGCGCCCACCAAAGTGCCCATCATCATCTAAGTGGACCATCCACTGTATATCATTGTTTGTTATAGTATATCATTGTTTGTCATAGTTTTTCCCTGACCTCCCCTTTCCCCTTTCTGGCCCTTCTTTTTGAAAAGCTATTTCTGGTTCCCACACAGTCTCCTCGATTCTCGCCCCCCCCCCCCCAACCCTCAACAATGTGACCCTTCATATAAGAACATAAGAAAATGCCATACTGGGTCAGACCAAGGGTCCATCAAGCCCAGCATCCTGTTTCCAACAGTGGCCAATCCAGGCCATAAGAACCTGGCAATTACCCAAAAACTAAGTCTATTCCATGTTACCATTGCTAATGGCAGTGGCTATTCTCTAAGTGAACTTAATAGCAGGTAATGGACTTCTCCTCCAAGAACTTATCCAATCCTTTTTTAAACACAGCTATACTAACTGCACTAACCACATCCTCTGGCAACAAATTCCAGAGTTTAATTGTACGTTGAGTAAAAAAGAACTTTCTCCGATAGTTTTAAATGTGCCCCATGCTAACTTCATGGAGTGCCCCCTAGTCTTTCTACTATCCAAAAGAGTAAATAACCGATTCACATCTACCCGTTCTAGACCTCTCATGATTTTAAACACCTCTATCATATCCCCCCTCAGTCGTCTCTTCTCCAAGCTGAAAAGTCCTAACCTCTTTAGTCTTTCCTCATAGGGGAGCTGTTCCATTCCCCTTATCATTTTTGGTAGCCCTTCTCTGTACCTTCTCCATCGCAATTATATCTTTTTTGAGATGCGGCGACCAGAATTGTACACAGTATTCAAGGTGCGGTCTCACCATGGAGCGATACAGAGGCATTATGACATTTTCCGTTTTATTCACCATTCCCTTTCTAATAATTCCCAACATTCTGTTTGCTTTTTTGACTGCCGCAGCACACTGTACCGACTATTTCAATGTGTTATCCACTATGACACCTAGATCTCTTTCTTGGTGGTAGCACCTAATATGGAACCCAACATTATGTAATTATAGCATGGGTTATTTTTCCCTATATGCATCACCTTGCACTTATCTACATTAAATTTCATCTGCCATTTGGATGCCCAATTTTCCAGTCTCACAAGGTCTTCCTGCAATTTATCACAATCTGCTTGTGATTTAACTACTCTGAACAATTTGTGTCATCTGCAAATTTGATTATCTCACTCGTCGTTTTTCTTTCCAGATCATTTATAAATATATTGAAAAGTAAGGGTCCCAATACAGATCCCTGAGGCACTCCACTGTCCACGCCCTTCCACTGAGAAAATTGCCCATTTTATCCTACTCTCTGTTTCCTGTCTTTTAGCCAGTTTGCAATCCACGAAAGGGCATCGCCACCTATCCCATGACTTTTTACTTTTCCTAGAAGCCTCTCATGAGGAACTTTGTCAAACGCCTTCTGAAAATCCAAGTATACTATATCTACCGGTTCACCTTTATCCACATGTTTATTAACTCCTTCAAAAAAGTGAAGCAGATTTGTGAGGCAAGACTTGCCCTGGGTAAAGCCATGCTGACTTTGTTCCATTAAACCATGTCTTTCTATATGTTCTGTGATTTTGATGTTTAGAACACTTTCCACTATTTTTCCTGGCACTGAAGTCAGGCTAACCGGTCTGTAGTTTCCCGGATCGCCCCTGGAGCTCTTTGTAACTGTCCTATCCCCAACCAGCGAAGATTCCCCTCAAAAACCCCCTTCCCTTTACCCAACCCCCCATCCACCTGCAAAGAAGACTTACTCCTATTCTGATTTCCCCCCTCACTCAATTTCTTGGCCTCTCTCTAATCTCACTACTCCTTTTCAATGCCCAGTCTCTCTAAAAAAAACCCCCACATTTACTCCATGACCTCCTAACCGATTCCAAGCCTGAAATCTGTGCCATAACCGAAACATGGTTTAAACCCCATGATATCCCCCTTATTAACCAGCTTCCCACTGACATATATGACATTTTCTCTATACCCCGCAAAAAGAAAAGAGGAGGTGGACTACTCCTCGTTGCCAAAAAAAGAACTAAAACTTATATCCCAAAAATGCAACCTCCCAAACCAATACAAAATTGGCTCTTTAAATCAAAAGTTCTCCAAATTTGCCTTATCTACACCCCCCTGGTCTCCGAGAGAATGGCTCCTCTCCGCTTATCGAATTCTTTGCCAACTCACTCTCCCCAGACCTCCCTACTATTCTCCTTGGTGATTTTAACCTCCATGTTGACTCTAACCTGCAATCTCCAGCTTGTGAAGTTTTCATTTCCTCTCTTGAAGCAATGAGCTTTACACAAATTATACACTCCCCCACCCATAAGACTTGCCACACCTTGGACCTCATTTTCACTAACTCCACCATCAATACAATCAACTCCCCATCATGTCTTGATGTACCATGGTCTGACCACTCCATCATTCAAACTACCCTCGCATTACAACAGTCAACTCTCTCACCACAACCACAATCCTTCAAATACCGTAAAACTTGCAAATTAGATACCCTCACAACAGCTTGCTCAGACATTTCTAACTAACTTGACCTCTCATCAGCCGACGCCGCCATTTCCTCCTGGATTGATATCACACTCAACATAGCAAACAAACTCTGCCCTATTGCATTGAAAACCATTAAACCTGCCCATCCAAATAAAAAACCATGGTTTTCACCTGAACTTAAGAATCTCAAAACCATCCTCAGAAAGGCGCTGGCGCAAGCACCCCTCCCCAGCAACTAAAACTGCCTACTATCAACTCATGCACGGTTACAGGAAAGCCATTCTTCAAACTAAACGAGAATATTATGCTAAAAAAAATACATAATTTCCAATACAATGCCAGGGCTCTCTTTACTATGATCACTAACCTCAGCAGATCCACCCCAACACAACCTCAAATACCCACATCTAAAAATCAGTGCAATGAACCAGCACATTTCTTTCAAAACAAAGTTTCTTCACTCGCTGCACAATTCTGTCTTAACACTAACAACGTGATACTTCCCACTTTCAACCTTCCAGCTACACTCTCATCTTTTGACTCTTCCTCCTCCCTGAAGATAGAAAACATCTTAAAAAAGATGAGACCCTCCTCCCACCCCTCTGAAACGATTCCTCCACCCCTCTGAAACTATTCCTTCCAAACTTCTACTATCTCTTCCCAAAGCTAATGCTAAACCTCTTTCTAATATTATCAACCGATTCTTGGAACAAGGCACGGTCCCCAACATACTAAAACAAGCTGTGGTTAAACCCATCCTTAAAAAACCCAGTCTTGATCCCTCTACTTTATCTAATTTCAGACCTATCTCCAATCTCCCATTCCTATCTAAAATCCTAAAAAAACTAGTCTATTCTTGCCTATCTGACTATCTCGAACAACACAATATCCTTCCCTCCACACAATATGATTTCCGGAAACACCTGAGTACTGAAACCTTACTTCTGTCCCTAACAGACCACCATAATCAAAGGAATGGACACTGGTAATTCCTATCATCTTGCCATGTTGTACATTTCCGCAGCTTTCGATACCGTTAATCACAATATCCTTATCAACATCCTCATCAGTATTGGAATCTCTGGTACTGCACTCTCCTGGATAAAATCTTACCTACAAAATCGTCACTACACAGTCATCACCGATAACAACGAATCTGACCCGATTAGTCTTGACCGAGGTATCCCCCAAGGTTCCTCTCTCTCCTCCACGCTATTTAATATTTACATGCTTCTCCTCACCAACCTTGGTATCAAACACTTCATCTACGCAGATGATGTTCAAATTCTTTTCCCCTTTACAGATTCCCTTCAAACTGCTCTCCAAAACTTGGAATCATGCCTCACCTCTATCGACCAACTACTCACCGACATGCGTCTTGCCCTCAACCTTCAAAAAACTGAATTCCTCATCATCTCCACCAAGCGTCCATCACCCTCTATTCCCCTTTCCTACTCATCCACTACCTTCCCCTCCCACACCCGAAGCCTGGATGTTCTGATTGACAACCAGCTCACCCTCAAACCCTTTATTAAATCTATCCTAAGTGACTGCCTACTTCAAGTTACAAACAATTTAAAAAAACTCAGACCTCTGCTATATTTCACTGACTTTCGCACAGTAGTACAGTCTATTATCTTTTCCAAAATAGACTTCTGTAATGCTCTCCTTCTTGACCTCCCTGCTACCTACACCAAACCTTTACAACTCCTACAGAATGCCTCAGCACGTATCCTCACAAATTCCTAAAAAAGAGACCACATTACACCAACTCTTATTGAGCTACATTGGCTACCAATACAATCGCGAATCCTATACAAAACCTTATCCCTCATGAAAACTCCCACTGGATCAGCCTTCCACTCCTTCCGCGCACTTCCACAAGACCAACTCGTCCCACCCTTCAAGGAACACTCCGCACTCCCTCGATCAAATCTACTAAACTCATTTCCACAATGAACAGAGCATTCTCTCTGACTGGATCCACCCTTTGGAACTCCATGCCTCCAGACTTATGTACTGAAACCTTCACACCTAAATTAAAAAAAAAACTAAAAACCTGGCTGTTTCTACAGGCCTTACCGTCAGATACTACCCACCTTTGTGACTAATTTCTGAAATGTTTGTAGTATAATTGCCGAATAACTGTGAATTAATTTGCTGAAATTTGCCCACATGATCTGATATTACTTAATTTGTGTATTTGCTATATGCCTTTTGAACCCTGTGTAAATATCTCCCTTCTTATTCAGTATCCTTGGGTCCCCTACCCTCAGCCTCTTTTAACCTTTATAAACAAGTCCCTTCCTTAACCACTTTTAACCTATAACCAAGCCTCCTCCTTAATTACTCTTTACTCCCCCCTCTCTTTTCCTCCTCAAAAACATTGTATATATTAATTTAATTTAAACTCTAAAATTGTACCTAGTGTTGCGGTCTCTACCGTTTCCCTCCGCTTAGGGCTCAAACCCGCCTACCTCCGTTTCAAGAATCACCGTATTCCGCCCGCTCTGGACCCCAGGGGCTGCTCTCACTCCACGTGGCGGCCGCCATTATGTGCCTGCTTCTCGCCAGTCTCGCGCACTCAACTCCCGGAAGCCTGGCCCCGCCCGTGCTGCTGACGTCATGCCCGAGCTCCGATATAACCGGCGTCCAAACTCTCTCTCATCCCCTTGCAACGAGGTTCACAACTCCATAGTTGTTCTTAGTTGCGTTCCTGGTGATCTCCACGTTTCCTGCTTCTGACTCCGGTTTGCCTCTGACTCCGCTTCTGCCTGCTGCCTGCCTCTGACTCTGCTTCAGCCTGCAGCCAGCCTCCGACCCCAGCCTGCTTCAGCCTACAGCCTGCTTCAGCCTCCGGTTTGTTACCGACTCCGCTTCAGCCTACAACCTGCTTCAGCTTCCGGTTACCACCAACTCTGCTTCAGCCTACAGCCTGCTTCAGCCTCCAGTTACCACCGACTCTGCTTCAGCCTACAGCCTGCTTCAGCCTCCGGTTCGCTACCGACTCCGCTTCAGCCTACAGCCTGCTTCAGCCTCTGGTTTGCTACATACTCCGCTGCCGCCCGCTGCCCTGCCTTCAGCCGGCCCTCGGCCCTGTACAGCCGGTCCCCTGCTTCCCGCGTACCTTGGACTTCCGATTCTTCCTGTTTGCTCTGGTCCCGGTCTAAGCCTATCTCAACCACTGGACTTTTCAGTCTCTGTTCCAAGTCCCGAGGTCCCAGTGCCCTACGGGCTCCTCCCGGGGGGTTCCTGGTTCCCGGGTGAACACCTCCTGCCTGTAGCTCCACCTCCTGGCCTACCCTGTCACCCTAGGTAGGCCAGCCCAAGGGTCCACTATCTCGCCAGCAGTATCCAACTGCAACACCTAGTGTATCTCTTTACATTTTAAAATCCTGTACCTACAATTTTGAAACCCTGTACCTAGTTAATCTGCACCTAGTTAATTTCTCTTATACGTTATCAGATAGTTATTGTTTGGTTCTTTGTAAAGTCTATGCCAAAAAGTTCCAAGTATCTGTAAACCGATACGATGTGCAACGGATGTCGGTATATAAAAAATAATAAATAAATAAATAATAAATAAATATCTACAAAGGGAAAAGTTCAAGATAGTATCCTTGGGCTCTCTACTTCCTCTTCTACAAAGAGGGGATTGGCTGTGCTCTCTAGATCTCCAAGACGAATACACACACATCTCAATTATTCAATCTCATCGCAAATTCCTGCAATTCCTGGTCGGCCCTCGCCACTTCCAGTACCGTGTACTACCATTCAGCCTAGCGTCCGCTCCACGAGTCTTTACCAAGTGCCTTGTGGTGGTCACAGCCTTCCTCAGGAGTCAGGGTGTCCATGTCTACCCTTATCTCAACGATTGGTTGATAAGGGCTCCGACTCAACAAGCCGCATTGGCGTCCTTGCATCTCACTCTCCATACCCTGATCTTCTTAGGGTTTCTAATCAACTATCCAAATCCAAGATAGTTCCATCCCAAACCCTATCCTTTATAGGGG
Source organism: Rhinatrema bivittatum (assembly GCF_901001135.1). Classification (NCBI taxonomy): domain Eukaryota; kingdom Metazoa; phylum Chordata; class Amphibia; order Gymnophiona; family Rhinatrematidae; genus Rhinatrema; species Rhinatrema bivittatum. The sequence goes on along the minus strand of NC_042628.1, from coordinate 43,985,565 downwards.
CCAACCTAAACACTATACAGGCGAAAGCCTTCCTCCTTCAGTATAGGGCTTTCACCCTGGCCTCTCTGGCGCATCATTTACAGACTCGAATATCCTCAACTGCTCGTCACTTCCTCATACTGCTGGGTCATATGGCGACCGCGGTGCATGTCACTCCGATGGCCCGCCTAGCCATGAGGGTAATGCAGTGGACCCTAAAATCCCAGTGGGTTCAAGCTTGTCAACCAATGACCAGCATTGTTCATGTTACCACACAGCTCTGTCGCTCGCCTGGTGGATACAACACTCCAATCTACTTCAAGGCCTTCCACTTCAAGCTCCAGAACCTCAGATTACCTTGACAGACGCCTCCAACCTAGGGTGGGGTGCTCTTTTCGGCGACCTACAATCCCAGGGAACCTGGTCTCCAGAGGAAGCCAAACATCAGATAAATTTCCTGGAGCTTCAAGCGATCAGATATGCCCTCAAGGTTTTTCAGGATCGCCTTTCGAACAAAGCCATCCTGATTCAAACCGACAATCAGGTGGCGAATTGGTACATCAACAAGCAAGGGGGAACAGGCTCCTACCTCCTGTGTCAGGAAGCTGCACAGATATGGGCATGGGCCCTTTTCCACTCGATGTACCTCACAGCCACCTACTTGTCGGGTGTGGACAATGTGTTGGCGGACAAGTTGAGTCGCAAGTTTCATCCGCACGAGTGGTCTCTCAAACCCACAGTAGCGGGTACAGTATTCCAACGTTGGGGTTACCCTCACTTAGACCTCTTTGCTTCAGTCCACAACCGCAAAGTAGAAAACTTCTGCTCTCTAACTCGCAGCCACCACTCCAACCGAGGGACGCTTTCGCCCTCTCGTGGGCCAGCAGTCTCCTCTATGCGTACCCTCCACTTCCACTCATATCGAAGACTCTCGTGAAGTTACGGAGGGACAAGGACGTAATGATTCTGATAGTCCCTCACTGGCCCACGCCAAGTGTGGTTCCCAATCCTCCAGGACCTATCAGTACACCGGCACATTCCTCTGGGGATGGATCCGCTTCTGATAACTCAGAACGGTGGATACCTGTGCCACCCCAACCTCCAGACCCTATCTCTGACTGCCTGGATGTTGAAAGGTTAATACTCCAACCTCTTAACCTTTCAGAGTCTGTGTCCCGAGTCCTGGTAGCTTCACGAAAGCTTTCAACGAGAAGGTCTTATCTTTCTAAATGGAAGAGGTTTACGATCTGGTGCACTTCCATGTCCATAGACCCCTTCACTTGTTCCATGGCGAAGTTTCTGGACTATCTCTGGCACCTGTCAGTCAGGCCTGAAAACTTCCTACATCAGGGTGCATGTCAGCAAGGTAGCTGCATTTCATAAAGGCGTGGGGATATCGCTATTTCAACACAACCCTTAGTAACACGCTTCATGAGAGGCTTGCTCCACTTAAAACCTTCACTGTGCCCTCCGGGCCCTGCTTGGGACCTTAACCTGGTTTTGGGGCGGCTCATGAAACCTCCGTTTGAGCCTCTCCACTCTTGTGATCTCCGCTATCTCACATGGAAAGTAGTTTTTCTTCTTGCTATTACATCTGCTCGCAGAGTTAGTGAGTTGCAGGCTTTAGTTACCTACCCCGTCTTACACTAAAATTCTGTATGACAGGGTAGTGCTTCGCACTCACCCTAGGTTTTTACCAAAGTTAGTATCAGAATTTCATACTAATCAATCCATCATCCTACCTACTTTTTTTCCCAGGCCCCATTCCAACCCAGGAAAACAGGCTCTGCATTCCTTGGAGTGCAAACGTGCCCTAGCCTTCTATCTAGACCGCACGTCAGCACACAGGAAATCCTCTCAATTTTTTCAACACCATCAAATTGGGAAATCCTGTGGGAAAGCAGACCCTCTCCTCCTGGTTAGCGGACTGTATTTCTTTTTGCTACAGCAAGCAGGCATTCCGCTGCAAGACAGAGTGAAGGTGCATACTATCAGGGCCATGGCGACATCAGTGGTGCACCTCCATTTGGTGCCGCTTGCTGATATTTGTAAGGCTGCTACCTGGAGTTCTCTCCATACCTTCGCAGCCCATTATTGCTTAGATAAGACTGGCAGACAAGATTTCATCTTCGGCCAATCTGTCCTACGCAACTTGTTTTCAGTTTAACTACCCAACGTCCTTCCACCAACCCGTTCAGGGTTTCAGGATGCCCTCCTTACCAAATTCCACCCCTGTTGTTGTGCCTGTTGCACGTCTTTTGGGTGCATTTGGTGTATTGCTTAGGCATCCTCAGCTCGGTATTCACCCATATGTGAGGACTACCATCCTGCTTGTCCTGTGAGAAAGCAGAGTTGCTTACCTGTAACAGGTGTTCTCATAGGACAGCAGGATGATGGTCCTCACGAAACCCACCGCCACCCTGTGGAGTTGGGTTTGCTTACGTTTTCTTATTTTATTTTTCGCACGTACTTTTTACTATAAGACGAGACTGAAGGGGGACCCCTGCTGGATGTAGGGTTAGTGCCATGCTGGGCATGCCCAGTAGGTGCCAGTCAAAGTTCTAGAAACTTTGACAAAAGTGTTTCATGATTGGGCTCCATCCTGTGATGTCACCCATATGTGAAGGCTAACATCCTTCTGTCCTGTGAAAACACCTGTTACAGGTAAGCAACTCTGCTTTCCCAGATCATCCCTGGAGTTCTTTATAAATATCAGGGTTACATTGGCCTCCCTTCAGTCTTCAGGTACAATGGACAATTTTAATGATAGGTTAGAAATTACTAGTTTCATTTCATTTTCATTTATTAAAATTTATTGATCGCCTAACACAAAATAGGCCTAGGCGATGAACAAAAAATACATACATAATAAAAACAATAATAAACACACACTTCAGACAAAAATTTTTAGTTTCACAGAACTAGGGAAAAATACTACCAAATAATGGTATCTATGTCCCTGAATCAAGTTATTTATTATCGTCAGTTGACATTAACGAAAGCTCATAGCAATTACTCTACTCACATTATTCTCATTTTTCAAATAACCATATTCTCACATTCTTTTCACTGAAAACTGAATTACACATACTTTAGGCTGTTATATATTATAAGCACTAGTAATAGATCTGAAATTTTATTTTTTAAATATGCCATCCGGTCCAGGTGATTTGGTACTCTCCAGTTTGTCAATCTGGCCTACTACATATTCCAGGTTCACAGTGATTTGGTTCAGTTCAGCTGAATCATTACTCTTGAAAACTGTTTACAGGACCGGTGTCTCACCAACATCCTTTAGTAAACATCATTAGTAAACACGGAAGCAAAGAATTCATTTAGTCTTTCTGTGATAGCCTTATCTTCCCTAAGTACCCCTTTAATCCCTCGATCATGTAACAGGCCATCTGATTCCTTCAAAGATTTCCTGCATCAGATACATTTTAAAAAATTATAAGTTTTTGCCTCTTCGGCCAACTTCATTTCAAATTCTCTTAGCCTGTCTTTTCAATGTTTTACATTTAACTTGACAATTTTAGTTTCCTTTTGCAGTTGGTTCCATTCCAAGCAGTGATGCCGTCAGTGCCCATCAGCCATCTGTTATCCACAGCCATCAAATTTGATTTTCGTCCCTTATGTTTCGTGACACCATGTCCGGTTTCCAGCAGTGCACCTGATACAGGAGGACTATGTCTATCTCAGATCCCCCATGATAGATGAGTCCGCTGCTTGGGGGTATTGTTTGATATGTGGGGTTGTTGCAAATGTACAGAAATTACTCCCAAAGCACATCCGTGCTGTTTGGATTTGATGGAACATCTAATAGGGCACCGGAAAACTGATCTATCAGTATCAGAGACGTCGAAGGACCACAGAGCCTCACCGATGGAAGTGGAGTCGTCTGCATCAAGGGGGCATCTGTTTCCTTTGTGTCGATAACAAGCAGAGAATCTGGAGAAAGGCCATCCTCCAGCTCCTTCTGGTTGAAGAAGGCCTTAGGCTCTTCCTCTTTGTCCAGTGCATTCATGCTAAGCATCGAAGGAAGCCAAAGAAGCATTGGTATCTGTCCCCGTTAATGCACAGTGCTGAGCATGTCAGCACTGTGCATTAATGGGGACCATGGTGTTTCTTGGCATGTCAGGTCCCTGACATGCCAAGAAACACCATGGTCTCCACTGGTGCTAGTGTCAGCCACTGATCCTAAGAAGATATGGTCATTCCCCTACATCTGTTGGAATTGGTATCTCAATCTTTGAGGAGGAATTGGAGAGACATGTACTACTGGCCATGGAAAATGTGCTGCAGGGCTTCTGTGTTGGGATATCAATGGCACCAAATGCATCACTGTTGAATCTTGAGTCCCTACATGCTCGAATCCCTACATGCATTCATTGGCGCTTTACTGACACAGGCATCAGTGTCTGTGCCCATTGCCTTGCAGAAGCTCAGAGGGGCATCAGCAACTCAGGAGAGGAAGTCCCCTTCCCCCGGGTCCTTGCAGTCTGGAACAAGTTTCTTGTGGTAGCAACTGCCATTCCATGAAGGCTACCCCCATGTCTCCACTGCGGGCAGCAACTGCTGCTCCATGAAGGTTCCCCCCAAGCCTTATGGGGGGAGCCTTAAGGGTAGCAATATTTACAGTGCAAACCATGCAACTGTCAAACTCATTAGAAAATTATTGCTAGCAAAGTTTTACAGGGTGAGCAGCCTTCATGATAATTTTGACAGTGCTGCTTGAATGTGCTTTGCATTTGGTCTTGGCTAAAGAAGCTGTCCCTAATGTCTGCATATTGTACCTCTAACCATAAACTTTGGGGCCCATTGTTGGCTGTTGTCTAAATCCAGTTCCCCTTTTTCCCCTTGCTAGCTTAGCAGAGAGTGATGTTGCAGTTGCGTCACAAGCATCAAGGCTAATTACTACCCTTAACCAATTCTTGTGCCTTCTGTTAAGTTTAGTAACTACTACACCATGCAGGTTGCTCCCATACAGCCTTTTCTTCATTTCCAACCTCTTTCTCCGTTTGGGAAAGGCAAGTATGAATATGGCCCATTTCTGTAAGCTCCTTGAATGGTGGAACGGAACTGGCCTGCAAGACTGCATGGGGCGTCAGACCCGTGGCAAAAGATTAGGGCTCTGATTGTCATTCACAAATACAGGCATCCAGATGTAGATACGTATATGGAGAAGTGTGGTAGAAGCTGAAATCAAGTGACCAGTGTTGTCACAAATAATGTACATTAAATTGCCATAACAAAGGCATCACGGTCTAAAATCAAGGAGTCCTTTTTTCCCCAGAGTGTGGAGGTCCCAGGCCAAAACCTCCCTAGTCAGTAGCCTTATTATGTATGCCGCTTTTCACTTGTGGTCAGGAAAACAGCAGCCTGCAGAGTAAAAACTTTACGAAGTTGCTCTTTAAAGGCTCACTCTTATTTGGGAGTGAGCTGGAGAAAATGGCCAGTAAGTGAGTCTTCGGTTCCTCGATTACCAGAGAATAAGAAACAGGTTCTGCAATCCTTCAGCACAAGAGGTTGTGCTAAGAGTTTCAGATGTTTTTGACCCTACAAAGGAGCAACCTTTCAAAGGACTCCACCTTGGATAGATCTCAGTCCTTTCGTCACAGGCAGCTCAGAAGGGGCTCAGGTTATGGAGCCACCCCAAGCCTCCCAATGAAGGTGCTGACCCACCTCCAGGATCATGAGAAGGGAGATCGCCTCTTTTTTTTTTTTTTTTATCGGAGATGGGACAAGATCATGATAGACCAGTGGGTGCTAAAGGTGATAAGGGATGGCCATGCGCTGGAGTTACGCAGTGTGCCTCGGGACATGTTCATGGTATCTCCCTGCAATTCTCCGCAGAAGACACAGGCAGTGGAGGTTACGTTGTCAAGACTCCATTGTGGGAGTAAGCAGGGTGAGCCGGCGGCCAGGCTACAGTAGCCTGCTGGATTAAGGAGGTAGTCATGGCCACATGTGTGGATGCTGAGCAGCCATTGCCTAGTCAGGTTTAGACTTGTTCCACTAGGGCTCAGTGTCATGGGTGGAGGTTAGATTGTTGTCTCCCATCGACATTTCCCAAGCTGCAACATGTTCCTCTTTACACCCCTTTTCCCGGCATTATTGCCTGGATATGCAGGCCTGGGAGGATGCAGCCTTCTCACGTGTGTGTTTGGCTGGACTATAGGTAGCCTCCCATCCTGTTTAAGGAGTAGCTTTGGTACATCCCACTGGTTTTGGATTCACATATCTGTACGCCAATAAAGGAGACATTACTACTTAATAATTTCCTTTTCCTTATTTCAGGCAGGTGAATCCAACTTCCCATCCTTGGCTGCTGAATGGTTGTGCTATGGTCTTCCCTCGTGGCTGTGAGTTCCAGGGAGTACTGCTAATTGTCAATCCAGTCCCTAGATTAGTGTTGTTACACTTTGAGCTTAGTATTTTCCTGTTGGCTGAGTGCTGGAATGGTTATCTATTTATAATCAAGTTTTGTTAGTTTATCCACATTTGGCTTTTGCAGAGAATACTGGCAGGCTGATGTCACTGCAGTGGTATATATACTGTGATGTTAGCTTTGCTCCGTCTCCATCTGCTGGTAGAGGTGCATAAACCCACTGGTTTTGGATTCAACTGTCTGTACTAAGGAAAAGGAAATTATGAGGTAAGTAGTAATTTCTCCTTTTAAAGCAGTCCTGAAATTGTTTTTGCAGGGACTAGATTTTGCTTGATCTGGTGTGCTTAGAATTTTTTGAGATTGCAGCATATTTGTTGATAATTCTGGCGTTGATTGATCTTGCTTCAAATTGTAAATTCTTAGTTCTGTAAGTTTTGTCTTAGTTTGAAGTTTTGTAATTTTGCCCAGGCATAAGTGATTAACAAATTTTAATAACTACAAATACAAATGGCACATGGAGTACAATTGGAGCAATTATTCAACTTCATCCATAAGCCAATCAGCAAAATAACAGTAGGTAAATACAACTGTAGTTACAATCCAAGACAGAAATAAAGCACACCTATACCTAGCAAGATGTTGAAGTAAAAAAGGGTATTCTTTGCTATTTTCCTGAAAACTAAATAATCTTGGATATTCCTGATAGTTAAAAGAATTTCATAGCTTAAGGACAACACAAGAAGAAGCTCTCTTACTTGTACTTGCCAGTTGTACTCCTTCCTTTGTCCTTTGAAGATAAAATCTTAACTTTGTTATGATTTTAGATGAATAGCCAGTGGAAGGCATGTAAAGCGGGGAGACATATGATCACACAGGCATAATCCTAATAATAAGTGGGCAACTGCATTTTGTGTCCTTGACAATTTAAATAGGGTTTTTTGGGGGGGAAAATCACTATTAACAAGTTACAGTAGCCAAGTCTTTGGTTTCTGATACAGAGTACAGTTGACATAACTGATGAATATGGTAAAAAAAAAAAATAAAAAAAACCCCAGGATTTTGCCACGGCTGTTATGTGAGAGACCATAGTCAACTCTGTCTACAGATACCCCCCATAGTTCTAGCTTTCTTACTCCTTTAGAGTTACTATCCCTTTATTCATCAGTAAAAAACAGACAGTTGTAAAGAAGGCCTTAGAATCCAAAGTACCTCTCCTTAATTTTTGGATTAAGTTTAAGATTATTCTGCTACATCTGGGCAATAACATAAGATATGCCATACTGGGTCAGACCAAGGGTCCATTAAGCCCAACATCCTGTTTCCAACAGTGGCCAATCCAAGTCACAGGAATCAGGCAAGTACCCAAACATTAAATAGATCTCAAACTACTATTGGCTATTAATTAATAATTTATGGAATTTTCCTCTAGGAATTTATCCAAACCTTTTTTAAAGCTGTTACACTAACTGCCATAACTACATCCTCTGGCGATGAATTCCAGAGCTTAACTATGCACTAAATGAAAGAATTTTCTTCAATTTGTTTTAAATGAGCTACTTGATAACTTTATGGAATGCCCTCTATTCCTTCTGTTATCTAAGAGAATAAATAATTGACTTAGATTAACTTGTTCAAGTTCTTCCATGATTTTGTAGACCTCTATCATATCCCCCCTGAGTCATCTCTTCTTCAAATTGAACAGCCCTGAACAGAGAGTAGGATTAAATGGTCAATTTTCTCAGTGGAAAAGGGATAAACAGTGGAGTGCCTCAGGGATCTGTACTTGGACCGGTGCTTTTCAATATATTTGTAAATGACCTGGAAAGGAATACAGCGAGTAAGGTTATCACATTTGTGGATGATACAAAATTATTCAGAGTAGTTAAATCACAAGTGGATTGTGATACATTACAGGAGGACCTTGCGAGACTGGAAGACTGGGCATCCAACTGGCAGATGAAATTTAATTTGGACAAGTGCAAGGTGTTGCATATAGGGAAGAATAACCCATGCTATAGTTACACAATGTTAGGTTCCATATTAGGAGCTACCACCCAGGAAAAAGATCTAGGCATCATAGTGGATACTATTTTGAAATCATCGGCTCAGTGTGCTGCGGCAGTCAAAAAAGCAAACAGAATATTAGGAATTATTCGGAAGGGAATGGTTAATAAAACGGAAAATGTCATAATGCCTCTATCGCTCCATGGTGAGACCGCACCTTGAATACCGTGTACAATTCTGGTCGCCACATCTCAAAAAAGATATAGTTGCGATGGAGAAGGTACAGAGAAGGGCAACCAAAATGATAAAGGGGACGGAACAGCTCCCCTTTGAGGAAAGGCTGAAGAGGTTAGCGCTCTTCAGTTTGGAGAAGAGACAGCTGAGGGGGATATGATAAAGGTCTTTAAAATCATGAGAGGTCTTGAACAAGTAGATGTGAATCAGTTATTTACACTTTCGTATAATAGAAGGACTAGGGGGCACTCCATGAAGTTAGTAAGTAGTACATTTAAGACTAATCGGAGAACATTCTTTTTCACTCAACACACAATTAAGCTCTGGTCTTTGTTGCCAGAGGATGTGGTTAGTGCTTTTAGTGTAGCTGGGTTTAAAAAAGGTTTGGATAAGTTCTTGGAGGAGAAGTCCATTAACTGCTGCTAATCAAGTTGATTTAGGGAATGGCCTTGGTTATTACTGGCATCAGTAGCATGGGTTCTTCTTGGTGTTTGGGTACTTGCCAGGTTCTTGTGGCCTGGTTTGGTCTGATGGAAACAGGATGCTGGGCTTGATGGACCCTTGGTCTGATCCAGTATGGCAATTTCTCATGTTCTTATCCTCTTTAGTCTTTCCTCATAGGGGAGGGGAAGACAAGTGTTCAACCTGCTCACAGCTTTCTCCCTCCCAGGGGCCAACTCCAAGTAGAATTGTACATTGTCAGTGTACAGCTGAAATTTGATTCCCCCCCCCCCCCCCCCAACCTAATGAAGACACCCAAAAGTCTAATATAAATGTTAAAAAGGGTCAGAGAGACAATAGTACCTTGAGAGGGCACCATAAGGAAAAAAGCCATGGAGGCGATTAACTGCTTTGAAAAATGTACTTGCTGTCATTGATTTGAAAATTTTGAGATGAAGTGTACAAATTGGCTTGAACACAATTTTCTTCTTTGATTTATTCTCCCTTCAGGCGAGTATACATTTCTTATCTGGATAGTATCCACTTCTTTCGACCACGATGCCTCCGAACAGCTGTTTATCATGAAATCCTTATTGGATACCTAGAATATGTGAAGAAACTTGGGTGAGTGAGTTTTCTGTGATTTCTCTAAATAGCTTTTCTTTGTAGTAACAAAACAAATTTTGAATTGTCTTATTCAGTAGTTATCCTGTCATGGGACTTTCATTTCCTGAGACAGGTTTTCATGTCTATCAAAATGCTTTTTTTTTTTTTTAATTTTATAGCACTAAACAGTTTAATCACTGTGATGTCAGTGCAGGAATTTAGGGGTAGATTTTCAAAACTTGCACGCGTGCACATGGACGTGCAATTTTATAACATGCACGTGCAGGTTATAAAATGACGGGTCAGCGTGCGCAAGAGTGGTCAACTTTAGCATTTACGCGCGGCAACGCATCAGGGCCTTCTCCAGTTCCCTCCCAGTCCGCTCCAATTAAGGAGCAGACTAGGAGGGAACTTCCCAACCCCCTAGCCTAACCTCCCTTTCCCTTTCCTTCCCTGCCCTCTCCCTAACCCTATCTTAACTACCCCAAATTTTCTTTTTTTTTTACCTTTTGCTCCTGCCTTGGAGCAGGAGCAAGTTGCGTGCGCTGGCACCCTGGCAAATGGCCGCAGTGCCGGGCGCCTCTAGCCCCACCCCTTTTTCAAGCCCCGGGACTTACATGTGTGGCTGGGCTGTTTGAAAATTGGCCTGGCGCGCGTAAGGCCTGGCCATGTACGTAAACCCTGGGATTTACACGCGCCAGGGTTTGAAAATATACCCCTCAATGTTTGCAGTAACATGAAAACCCCCATTCCCACTTTCACAGTCCCATAAAAAAAGGACACTTTAAACAAGATGCAGTTTAGAAAATGACAGTCTCATATGGTAACTGATAAGTGTTCAGTTACTGTATTCTTTAAAATAAAAAATAATTTTTTAGTACTCCTCCTTTAAGCTGGTGATCCATCAGTGTGACTTCATGAAAATTCAACCTTCATTGAACAATTCTTAGAAGTAAATAATTATCCGTTACTAATTGATTCATCAGCTATGACACAAACTGCACTATGGCAGAACATTTCTGGATACTGTTATGTGGCATTTATCCACAAGATAGTCATTCACTCCTAACATAAAGCTTGCCCTGGGTGTGATGAAATACTGCAAGAAAAATTATTTTATAAATGATTTCTGTGTCTCTCCAGGTTATCTACCTAGGGAAATGTGGGATATAACAGTACGGTGATACAAATTACCCATACTGAGGGAGAAATAATTAAAGGTGGTTTGTTAGCTGTCTATACCCCCTTGAGGCCAATAAGTATTAGGATGGTTTTGTACATGGTACTGTTATTGTATGAGTAAGAACATCTGTGAGTTATGTATGTTCACTGAAAACACAGTGTAGAAATGAAGCTCAAGCTAACCAGGTGGCTGAATGGAAGTGCTGCATACTACTATGCAGAAGGTCTTTTACTGTCTGTCAGGTCTATCCTGTAAAGTGCGGCCGCGTTTACCCTGCTCCTAAGCCGCGTTCTACTCACTTTCCGGCCGCGTTATCCCTTCCTGCGATCCCGAATCCACTTTAACCTACTCCTACCGCGTCCTAAAATCCCCGGCCAACCCCTTCCGCACGCGGCATGTATATTGCATGCAAACAAGCGAATTAGCTATTCCCTAGCATCCCGTAACCCGCGCCCCGACTATCGCTATCTTTCCCTGCCGTTTTGTCGCGCGTTTAACCTGCTAACTTACCGCCTACCCTTACCCCTGCGGTAGAGGCAGGGGTAAGGGTAGGTGGCAAGCTTTCCCCCAGCCCCCGCTCACCTGCCCCGGCCGCGATCATGGGTGCCGGTCTCCGGGGCAGCCCCAGTCCTCTCCCCTCCTCCCGAAGCGCAAAAAAAAAAAAAAAAAGCGAAAAAAACTTAAAAGCAAAAAGTAAGTCGCTTCGCCGCTTCACTGTCAGTCTCTTCTTCCCTCCTCCCGGAGCAAGGCTGCTTTTCGCGCCCTGCTCCGGGAGGAGGGGAGAAGAGACTGACAGCGGCGAAGCAACTTACTTTTTGCAACCCCCGATCGGAGCTCTCCTGCCTCCCGCTGGCGACTTACTTTTTTTGCAGCCGTCCGACCATCTGGAAGAAGGTATCGTGGCTCCCCTGCCTCCTCCTGCCTCCCGGGGAAGATGGATGCCAGCACGGGGGAAAGCAGCCCCTGTGCATGCAATTGGCTGCTCAAGACGTCACGACGTTTGGCGTCACATGCCGTGACGCCAAACGTCGTGACGTCACGTCTTGAGCAGCCAATTGCATGCACAGGGGCCGCTTTCCCCCGTGCTGGCATCCATCTTCCCCGGGAGGCCACGATACCTTCTTCCAGATGGCCGGACAGCTGCAAAAAAAGTAAGTCGCCAGCGGGAGGCAGGAGAGCTCCGATCGGGGGTTGCAAAAAGTAAGTTGCTTCGCCGCTGTCAGTCTCTTCTCCCCTCCTCCTGGAGCAGGGCGCGAAAAGCAGCCTTGCTCCGGGAGGAGGGAAGAAGAGACTGACAGTGAAGCGGCGAAGCGACTTACTTTTTGCTTTTAAGTTTTTTTCGCGCTTCGGGAGGAGGGGAGAGGACTGGGGCTGCCCCGGAGACCGGCACCCATGATCGCGGCCGGGGCAGGTGAGCGGGGGCTGGGGGAAAGCGGCGAAGCGAATTACTTTTTGTTTTTACATTTTTTTCGCTTTTTTTTTTTTTTTGCTTCGGGAGGAGGGGAGAGGTATCTGTCATTTCAAATTACATTTGAAATGACAGATACCAGCGTGGCGTGAAGCGTTAGGCCCGCGCTCCCAGGATACTGTATAGGCGCTCTATCCAGTAAAATGGGTTGCGCGGGCCTAAGGCTTCACGGACCCTTCTTAGATGCGGTTTTCATTTGCATAAAATTACTGTTCAGGATCGAGCGGTAGGTGAGCTGCACTGTGCGTGCGGCAACCGCAGGTAGGGCACCCGCGGTGAGCTGCGTTAGTGCCCAGGGCGGGCACTAACGCAGCTCTTCCTACCGCTCGGTACTGGATAGACCTGTAGGTTAGGGGATGCTGCGAAGGCAGCATTCACAGCCCTTAATGGGTGGGAAGTTGTGGTCATTGTTTAAGGGTGACACCTAGTGACAAGATTCAGGGTTCATTTATTTATTTATTTATTTTCTGATTTTTCTATACCAACATTCATTTAGTGGAAAAACATCACATCGGTTTACATTCAACAAGAAAGATAGCAATGTTGCTTTACAAGTACAATTCTAGAGAATACAAGATATTAAACAAACTAGTAATTAAAGTACTCAAGGGTATTACCGTATTTCCACGACAATAACCCGCCCACGTATATAACCCGCCCACACACATAACCCGCAGGTTTTCAAGATTTATGTAAGAAAGTTTTAATATACCCCGCCTCCTCATATAACCCGCAACGCCCGATTACCGTTATATTCAACGACGAAGCCATACCGATCGCCCCATTATAACCAATCGTCGTTATATGTTTTGTTAAATATGCTACCTTTTACCTTTAAGGTTTTTTTGGGAGCAATCACGATATAGTGTGCAACTAAGACATACAAATAAACAAAAGATCGAAACCGGGAGAATTCATAATCAAATGGTTACCCATTCATAATCGGTAACCATTACTTAAGCGCTGTTTCATCATTTGACCTAAAGAAAAAGAGCGCAGCAAAAGTACAGACGTACAGACTAACCAGACTTACGTCCCAACATTGCTGGATCTGCAGAGCTGAATCAGGAAATTTTTGCTCAGTGGACGTTGCTGAGAGAGTGGAGCAAACAGTATGCCGGCTGCAATTGACAGAGTGAGCTATATATAGCGGCTGCCAAGGGGCTTACGCTGCAACGCTGCACCCAATAGCGTTGCTTAACTATTGCGCGCGTGGTGTAGTATGTGTCGATCGAGTTTAGTTCACAAAGTTCTTCGCACCGCCGCTGAATTCTAAGAGGTATGTTTAGTTTCGTTGCACTTGAATAAATTATAAAAAATGAACAATATGACTTTAAAATTCTACTGACAAATTAAAATTTCTCAGAAATGTTAAAGATTATTAAATACTTAAAAATTCTAATTACAAATAATTTTTTCTTTAGAGAACCATGCCTAAGCGAAAGTCATACACGGCCGAATTCAAACTTAATGTAGTTGCACGTGCTGAAGCAACCAACAACAGATCAGCTGCCCGAGAATTTGAAGTTGACGAAAAGTCTATAAGAGATTCTGTTAGTCGTTTTCATGTAAAATTTTTTCTGGATAACCCGCCCACGTTTATACCCCGCGGAGGCATGCGGGGTAGGTAAAAACGCACATTACCCGCGGGTTATATGCGTGGAAATACGGTAAATAAACTAATATTGTAGTAATCCAAGGGTATGATAGTTATAGTAATCAAGGATGTTAAACGTACAAATAATCAAAGGGTAAGCAAACTTTGTCAGTTAGCTGGGAGAGAATAGCAAAATAGTCAATTTGCTGAGAGAGATAGTTAAGCAGGAGGAAAAGGCAAGGTAGCATAGTAAGAGATTATTACAAAATAGGATGCAAGGGCTGGAAAGTGAGTGTTAAGAGAGCGTCCAAATAGTTGGCGATTACTTCATTGTGCTAATATTGGAAATTCAGGGAAAGGCTTGTACGAAGAGCCATATCTTGAGTTTTTGCTTAAATTTTTTGTGGCATGATTCCTGACATAAGTCAGGGGGCATATCATTCCAGGTTGTGGGTCCAGCTATGGGCAAAGCACGTTTCTTGATAGAGGTGAGGAGTGCGGCTTTATGAGATGGCAACTATACCCTCAGTCAAAACAGCAAAGCTGACCCAGGTTAGAGAGAGAGCACTATCTTTGGCAGGACCATTACTATGGAACACACTACCAGTCGAACTAAGGCTAATGAAAGATCTAAAACTCTTCAAGAAAAGCCTAAAAACTTGGCTCTTCAAAAAAGCATTCCACAGTGAAAGCGCTGAATAACAACAAACACAGCTGAAAGTCACCTATAGATACAAAAAGAAAAATTGATTTTATTACTCATAATTAAATATTAAATTAAAAACAGGATACACATATATGATTATCCAAACAATCATATAAATGGTACCCAACCCACTTATCAATTAGAGTATATTACTGTACTATGTAACCGTAAATATTGGCACACCATGGCTAACATATAAACCAAACCTATTTCGTGCCTTAATGTAAACCGTTGTGATGGTACATTACTAAACGATGGTATAGAAAAGCTTTTAAATAAATAAATAAATGTGTAAAGTGGCAGCATGTTGTGATCTGGGTGGTCTGATAGGTTTGTGGAAGTACAGGACGTTATTGAGCCATTGCATATTTTCTGTATATAGTGTTTTGTGTATAATAGTTAGTGTTTTATATCTTATCCGTTCGGCAATGGGTAGCCAATGTAGTTCTTTGAGGGCAGGAGTAATGTGTTCTGATCTGCAGGTGTTGGTAAGTATGCGTGCTGCTGCGTTTTGCAGCATTTGTAGACTGCAGAATTCTAAAAGGAGCCCTGGTGTATGAACTATAGCCCAGGACCGTCACTACAATGACCTGACTAGGTATGTTTAATCGGTGGGAGGGGAGAAATATATAATGGAAGAAATCCCAGTGTCGTTGCAAATGAAAGTGAATGGCAGGAGTTACCAGTCCTGGTTCTGAATGAGTGGAAAAAGAGCAGGAGGAAACTGCTGGGTTAAGAAATAAATTAAATGAAGTTTTAAAAAAATTCTACAGGATTCAAGCACATACTTAGCTTTCATTATACAGTCAGTGGTACAGTGATATAAATAATTTTTCTGGCAACTAAATCTACATTGTCAAATATGGGTCCACCCTAATTTTTAGTGAAAAATTTCTTTATAATGTTATGTTATATGACCATTCTACAATAGCAACATTGGATTGTATTCATCAAAAGAAACTTCCATCTGATAAAACTACTTTCAAATTTAATCATAGGTCATAGTTTCCATTATGATTAAATTCAAAGCCAGTTTTCTTGGATGGAAGTCTCTTTTGTTGAACACAATCCAATGTGTATGATGGTTATATAATAATGTTGTGTTCTTTTGGGGTGGGGTATTTGCCCTGTGGTCTGGATCACGCAAGACAGACTAAGAAAATGACAACACTGACTGTCTTTTCTGAAATAATGAAAAGCTATATTTTCCTGTATAATATGTGTACAGTGTTAAAGTACAAACCAGAACGGTATCATAGAAATCTATATCAATTATATAAAATATTAAAGTATTGGAACACCAATCATTGATATATCTTTTTGACAATATTTTATTAACAATACACTCATTCAATTATAAATTCCATAAAGAAGATTTCATAAAAGATTTAATATATCTAAAGGCCATCTCCTTCAAAAATAAAACAAAAAAAAAAAATCCCTCTCAAAACACTCATACATACTCTTCAACCTTCTCCCAATCCTCATTCACTGCCATTCATTAAATACAAAATATAATTAAATATATCTCTAATTTTCTTTAAGTCAATTTTTCAAAATTCAGAACTACAAATGCTTTGTTCATTTTGATAACCAAAACGGAGTAGCAGTCACACAATGTTGTTAACCCATGCAACATCAAATCTTCCCATTATCTTCAAGACTGATAATAAATGGTGAAACACCAGCTTTTACTTAACTTGTGGAGTTCTATCCAGAAGTACAAAATGTGTTCATTAAGCACAAGTCTTCATTCAACTCGAAGACGAAACACGTTTAGTCTGGAAAAATCATCACAAACGTTGTTGAATTCTTCCAATGTTGGTTAAATGTTTCAGCGCTCAACTTTCACCAAAACCATTTGTTGACAGATAAAGCCAAGTAAAAGTTAAATCTTAACTCTTACTGTGCTAGCTGGCCCCAAGCAAGTAGCAGTCTTATCCTTTTAATTAAGACATCACCATTTTGTGCTGGGGGGGGGGGGGGGGGGGCCATGAGCTGTAAGCGAAGAAGGGGAGATGTGCCAGGCTGTTTCTAACAAAGTGAGTGAAAGAAAACTCCTACACTGTATCTTAGCAAAGAAAATATTCAGACTGACCTTGTACATAATCTAAGCTATACTTTCTATAATACTAAGGGGGAAAAAAGGTGGGGACCATGGAGGCTGTAAAGCATGAATCAAAAACTTTTTGTTAAAACTGCATTCAATCATAACTATATGACAGTATTTTTCTCTCATAAAAGACATAATTATACATACTAATACAAATACATTATTAAGAAATGTTTCTCTAAGAATTAGGGTAGATCTGTATTTGACAAGGTTTTGACTTTTCACCCATGGGGTTTCATATTTTTTGGTATTTTTGCACAACTGAATCTACATGCCAGGGCTCGAAGAAGAACCTCTGGTGTACATATCTATATGGACTATGTATTTGGGTATTGTCCTAGGACAAGCCGGATGGTAGTCCTCAAACATGGGTGACGACATCGGATGGAGCCCGGCAAGGAACTTTAAACTCAAAGATCCCAGAGCTTTCAGCAAGCCCTATTGAGCATGTTCAGCTGTAGTCATCACCCTGCCCCCTAGGCAGCGTCGTCTTATCTCTTCTTTTCCATGGAGCTGTCATCTCACGGTTGTGGAGCTCATACTCTTTTTTTTTTTTTTATTAGAAAATGTAGTTGTTCACATATATTTATTTATTTAACATTTTTCTATACCGTCGTTTGGTGGGAACCGTCACAACGGTTTACATTAAGGCACATATTCAGCTTTGCTTTCTTTTTACAGTTTAAGTGATTTTTTTCTAGAGCTGCAGCTTTTCTTTCTTGTAGTTTATTCTTTTTCCAACTGTCTGCCAGCCGCATTGTGGGTTCTCCCCTGTGCAGCCTGACAGTCTGTTAAAAAAAACAAAAAAAAAAAAAAAACTGCTCCTGCAGGTTTTTGCTTTTGTGTCCTTTCTTTGCTCTGTCTGTTTTCTTTTTTTCCACAGTGCTGACAAGACTGGACTATGCAGTCTGTCAGTGATCCATGTAGGCCACTGAGCCTTGGGGACTCGCCTGAGTTCTACGCGGGCTGGAGTTCTACGGTGGTTCATCGATCTCTCTGCATCGGTGGATTCAGACAATGGAAGGATTGAGGACCACGCTCTTCCTGTGGGGAGGAGAGCTTATCCTCCCCATGTCTCGAGGAATTAGTCTCCACAGGCAGGAGCCCTGGATGATGTTGCCTCCCCTCCTGCTTGCCTTCGGTCTATCAGCATCGGTGGAACTGGAGTCTCGCTGCACTGGTGCCCTTGATGCCCTCGATGCCACAGTGTCCTTGATGCATGGCATGGAGACTTTGATGCACTCTGGCACGGTGCCTTCTGGTGTACTCAATCCCTCGGCATGGTGCCCTTGAGGTCATCAAGGTGGGGAGCCACCGGAGAGGCCTTTGGGCCACCGATGCCTCTCATTACTGCCTCAACTACATCAAGCCCCACTGACCAGGCACTGGATTTACCATTCAGCGCCCTTGTCGCCACTGTGGCCGTCGACCGCCAGGACTCCTTGAAGGCCCTGCATGGCCCTGCAGCCCTCAGCGGACAGGGGTTCTTGGGCTCTTACAGATCAAGCACCGGGGTACCCATCTACTTGACGCACACTGGTGCGCTGGTGTATCTGTATGCAGTGGCCCGGTGCCTTCAGGGCTCCTGATGGTGTCCACTACAGAGCACTGGGAAGCGCAGAACTGCCCCTTCATCCAATGATCCCAGTGTTGGGGGCCCCACCAAGATGCACACACCATCAATATTAATGTGCGCTAGCGAGGCTCTCGTCAGCCATAATGCTTGCGCCTCGCATCTAGCTCGTAGCATCGACACCACTGGACAAATTGGTGAGCCAAGGGAAATTGCTGACTGCACTAGCGGTCGTCGGTTCCTTTTGATATCAATGACCTGTCGGGCTGCAGGGCCTCTCCCTGAAGACGCTCATAACTTCTTTGGTCCATACCTTCGGGCTTCGGGGCCCCCGAGCATTCGAAATCTGTAGGCATCTGTGACTCCAGGAATGGCGCTATTTACTGGCAAACTGCTTATAGATCACAGGGCATATCTGCAGTCCTTCATAAGCACCTGCGCTTACCAGGGACTTCACAGCAGTCGTCCCCTATGAGTCTCACAGGTGAGCTGGTTCCGCCGCAGTTTCAATGGCCCGCCTCCCGGAGCATTCTCCGGTACTGAAAAGGGTGACGCAATAGACCGCAACCCTCCACCATGCCTTATCCAGAGCACAGTGATGCTGGGGACACCATCACAATATCCTCTCCACTCTGCTGGAGTTAGTGGCATTGACATGCAGCTTGCGCGGTTGAGACAGATTTCGCATCTGTTCCAAGGACCTTGGTCGCTGCTAGGCGGCATTCTCTCTGGCTGTGCAATCCTCAGCCAGACTAGAGTTCTTTCGGCATGGTCACAGCCTCCGCGTCAGTCCATACCGCATAGTGCTGAGGAGTACTGGCAGGGGAGGTGTCATTACACACTCTGTGCTTGGTCGTGGGGCAGCATGTAATCTCCAACTCAGGCATGTGGTTCTCGGTCCTCGCTGGGATGTGGGATTTCTCCCACAAGCTCGGCGCTCAGGATCATGGGTGTGCCACCATCCATGGATGAGTTACCATAACATGAGTCCACCCAACATGCTTTTGCAGCGGAGGGCTTCCAATTTCCCTCTGTCGCCTGGGCATTGGTGTGTGTGTGGATTTTTCCCTCTGGGCGGTCACAACAGGTTGTGTGCTGCAGGGCTGGCCTAGGACTGCATTCCTGGTTGGATTCTGAGGTGAGTGGACATCGTGAGAGTGACTCCAGCATCCTCTCCTTTCTCAGTAGAAGCATATGTCTTTGTCCTCTACCATGTTCTTGTGGAACAGTCCCTGGATCTCTGTCCCTGATAAATGTTTTTTCTCTGATCCGGAGCCCCAAGCCTCTAAATCAGTGCATCTCCTTAGAGGACAGGGCCGGGGAACAGCATCTGCAGTCATTGGACCAACTTCAGCTGGGGTCCCTCTGGGGATTGGAGTGGCGACCTCCCCTATCACATACTGGCTGCCTGTGGTTGGTTGGTCACGTTGACGCCTCAGCAATCTGTGATTGTACCTCAACTCTCCTTTGAGGGGTTGCTAGGTCCCTATCCTGCTGCTTCCCTCTGGATGGGGAGACTCATCTGGGTTCCAGGGCAACCCTTTTGGGTTCCCCTCTCGTCGCCCGTCTATGCACCCCATCGAGGGGTGTCCCTCGTTTTCTGTTCCCGGGCAAGGGATGGCACTGCTCTGACTGGCACCAGCCCTGAGAATAGTCTAGAATACCTCTCTCCCTTGGTCACTCTAAGATGCAGCAGTTCTATCCATGAGGGAGCCTGTCCACTGTTGCTCCCAGGTGACTCTCCAGGTTTCCCCCTGTTCAAGAGTCACTTTGGAATTTGCTGGATTCTGTGTCGTCTTCCTTAAAGATCGCTATCGTCAGTTATTCTTGCCTGCGGAACCCTTCTCTGAGGAGAGTTTCAGTCCATCAGCTGGGTGATTGTGCTTTTCATCTTATTGCCATGTCCATGGCTGAGGGAGTTGGGGACCGAGTACCCTGCAACAGAGGCACTGCCCTTTGTTCGCAGAAGCATGCAAACTGTTTTTCCCCTTTTTCAGGATCACCCCATCTGCAGATAGAGGCGTCCCAAGTCATACAATGTTGTCCATTGCTGGGCCACGTGCGCCCTTAGGAGCGGAAATTTCTTCCCTGGGATAATCGCTCTCAGTTTCTGCTGTTTCAAAAAGTCTGAGTGCTCCATCTTATTGAGTTACTCCCTGCTGGTTTCGGCAGTGAGTTGTTCACTTGGGGTTGATAGACAACTGGGTGGCTTGTGCTTGCCCCGACACGCCTCCAGTCAGCCTCCTTGTGTTTGTCGCTCCTTCCGATTGGATTATCGAGGGGAGAGGAGGTAAAGCTAAGACACCTGTGGTATAACTCTGAATACCTGCTGGTAAGGATACACCACGTTTTTCCACTTATTTTTGCCATTCTTTAGTTTATTTTCATTCTCTAGGGGAGCAGGAAGGCCCTTTGGGAATCCCCTCACGATCCTGACAGGATAGATGAACCTGTTCTGACAGGTGCTCTTGAATGCTTCAGGCCTATCTCATCTCTCTGCTCGGGAGTTTTTGGGCTATAGGTCAGTTTCGGGGATTGTATCTCATCCCCTGAAACCTTTAAATCTGTCCTGCACAGTCAGCTACATCTGATGCTTCAGCACGCAGTATCTGTCCCAGGCCCTGCCATAGTTTGCTGCTTGTTCTTTTAAGCGTGGCATGGGTTTCTTCTGCCCATTCTGCCTACCAGCCATTTCTGGGCCCTCTTCTCCAGACCTTTGGCTGTCAGAAGTCGACAGTCTCTCCCGGAGGGTTCACAGACCCGTTTGTTTTTCAGTTGGTTTTTTTTTTCACACAAGAACATAAGAACATGCCATACTGAGTCAGACCAAAGGTCCATCAAGCCCAGCATCCTGTCTCCAACAGTGGCCAATCCAGGCCATAAGAACCTGGCAAGTACCCAAAAACTAAGTTTATCCCATGTTACTGTTGCTAGTAATAGCAGTGGCTATTTTCTAAGTCAGCTTTAATTAATAGCAGGTAATGGACTTCTCCTCCAAGAACTTATACAATCCTTTTTTAAACCCAGCTACACTAACTGCACCAACCACATCCCCTGGCAACAAATTCCAGAGTTAAATTGTGCATTGAGTGAAAAAGAACTTTCTCTGATTAGTTTTAAATGTGCCACATGCTAACTTCATGGAGTGCCCCCTAGTCCTTTTGTTATCCGAAAGAGTAAATAACCAGTTCATATTTACCTGTTCTAGACCTCTCATGATTTTAAATACCTCTATCATATCCCCCCTCAGCCGTTTCTTCTCCAAGCTGACCAGTCTTAACCTCTTTAGTCTTTCCTCATAGGGGAGCTGTTCCATCCCTTTTATCATTGGTCACCCTTCTCTGTACCTTCTCCATCGCAACTATATCTTTTTTGAGATGCGGCGACCAGAATTGTACATGGTATTCAAAGTGCGGTCTCACCATGGAGCGATAAAGAGACATTGACATTTTCCGTTTTATTCACCATTCCCTTTCTAATAATTCCCAACATTCTCCCAGGACAAGCAGGATGGTATTCCTCACATGTGGGTGACGACAGCATACGGAGCCCTATCACAGAAATATTTTCTGTCAAAGTTTCTAGAACTTTTAACTGGCACACTGAGCATGCCCAGCATGCCATAATCCCTGTAGCCACAGGGGTCTCCAGTCTCTTTTTTTCCACGCTGCAGTTTGCCTCGCGCTTAGGAACTCTGTGAGAATTTTCTCACCAATTTTCCTCACAGAAAAATTTGAAGTTTTCTTCACAAAACGTTCCCTCATAAGGGTCTCCCATCGTGATCCTCGACGCTCGGTGAGTAATAGCCACCGTTTTCAGTCTGTTCCAGCTACCTTTTCCTCTGTTCCCGCAGGCCACCGACCGTTTTTGCCACCCTCTTTTTCCGGCCCTCTTTTTCCACCATGGCAACAGGCTTCAGAAAATGCCCAGAGTGTCCGCTTATGATGTCGATTACTGGACCCGCACGATGTTTGTGTGCTCTGCCTCGTCCCATCACACGATGTACGCCGGTGCCCTGGCTGCGCTCAAATGACCCCGTAGGGCAGGTGTGCCCGCTTGGACAAAATGGAATCTCTGTTCAAGATAAAACTAACTCCATCAACATCCACCCAGTCATCACCGGCAGGAACATCTTCAAAATCCATCGATAAACCTCACCGGGAGCAGCAGGGCAGTGGTGACTATCCGTCACTGTCACTGTCCAGAGTATCGGTAGCGTCTTCCTCGGTGCCGGAGAAGGACCGACCGAGCACCGAGGGAAACAGTCACTGGCACTGACATGAATCCACACCTGGTGCTGGCACAGACACCGCATCGGCCTTGATGGCTATCGAGCTGGTTGCGAAGAGGGCACGAGCAGAAAAGCCTCCATCCTCCTCTGTACCCGAAACCCTGAGGCGTTCCCCACTGATATCTGTGTCGGGTACTGAGCCCCTGCAGACTCCTGTGGAGGTGCCAGTAACACCTAGCTTGCCTCCCCCTGTAGCTCAGTTACCTATACCAGCTTTCAGGGAGGAGCTGGACATACTTGTCCGACAGGTGGTCCTTGATGCCTTCCGGAGCCTTCATCCACCATCGATGTCGGCCCCCATACCGGCACAGACACCGGAGCCATCGTTGTTTATACCGCTGCTCGACCGCCTGGATACACTTAACGGTGCCCTTCCGACCCAGCCTGGACCGAGCCAACCTACTGAGTCTCCGAAACCCCCGATACCTATCCCGGGGTCCTCGGAGGAAGACATGGACTCTAGTCCTATTACTGCACCACTTCCATTGATGCCGGAACCGGTTCCTGGTCCGTCGGGGCTCTCGGGATCTAAGCACCCACGGTTGCCATCGATGCCGCCCAAGTCTCCATTGGTGCCGCTGCATCTTCCATTGAGGCCATCCAGGCCTCCATCGATGTCTGCACGTCCTGGCTTATCAGATTTTCTCCCTCCTTCAGGATCTCACCTAGAGACCCCGTATGATCCATGGGAGGATGTTGACACTGACACTTCTACGGAGGACATACTCTCAGAGCCTTCACCTCCAGAAGGTGTCTGTCCCCTCCAGAATACCTCTCCTTTGCTAATTTTATAAAGGAAATGTCAGAAACCATTCCCATTGACCTGGTCACCGAAGAAGACATCCATGTCAAGACGTTAGAAGTTCTTCAATTCGTAGATGCCCCCAAGGAATTTATGGCCATTTCAGTCCATAAAGTGCTCTTGGATCTGCAACATCACCTATGGGAGCACCCTTGCTCTGTCCAACCAGTTAATAGAAAGACAGATGCAACATATCTGGTCCAGCACACTCCAGGCTTTCAAAAGCCACAGTTACCTCACCAATCAGTGGTAGTGGAATCCACACAGAAGAAGGCTGGAAGACTACGCCTCATTCTTCAGCTCCCCCTGGAAAGGACCAAAAGTTCCTGGATGGTTTGGGTCAAAAGGTCTTTCAGGGCTCTATGCTAGTGTCACGCATAGCTTCCTATCAATTATACATGACACAATTCCAAAGGAATCTGTGGAAACAAGTCCAGGGAATAGCCGACTCTCTTCCCCAACAACAACAAGATAACCTCACTGCCATACTCCAAAAAGGCCTTGAGGCAGGGAAGCATGAAGTCACAGCTGTGTACGACTCCTATGAGGCGGCGTCTCGCTTATCAGTGACAGGAATCAGTGCCAGAAGTTGGGCCTGGCTTAAGGCATCTGACTTGCAAACAGAAGTCCAAGACAAGCTCGCTGATCTCCTGTGTACCGGAGATAATCTATTTGGCGACAAAATGCAGTGGTAATAACCATCATGAGACCCTGCGTCGACTTTCCACAGTAACTACGGAAGCTCCCTCCTCTGCTCGAAAGATCACGAGAAGGGACCCCAGAAGACCTTTTTATCGCTTACACAAGTACTACCCACCTACATCTCGCGTGAGACCAGCCAAACCACCTCAGAGAGGACATCCACGGAAGGCCAAGATATCCAGATCTCAACCAGCCCCGCAAACGGGCCCAGCCTCTGGATTTTGAAATCTGTCCAGAGAACAGCAGCCATTCTATAAATCCAAGACCAGACTTGCCTGTAGGAGGTTGGCTACACCACTTCATAGCCAACTGGCGCTGCATTACAACAGACCAATGGGTAATATCCATCATAACCCAGGGATACCATCTAAATTTCCTCATGGTACCCCCGGATTCACGAACAAATCCACTGTGGATCCAAAGAGATCATACAAGTCTTCTAGAGACAGAACTGTCCACCCTACTGAGCGCCAGGGCTGTGGAAACCATTCCCCTGGCACAGCAGGGCAGAGGGTTCTACTCCCGCTATTTTCTAATTCCAAAGAAATCAGGCGGCCTCCAACCTATCCTAGACCTCTGCAATCTTAACAAATTTCTACAAAAAGAAAAATTCAGGATGGTGTCTCTAGGCACCATGCTTCCCCTTCTACAACAATGGAACTGGCTCTGTTCTCTGGATCTTCAATACGCTTATGCACACATTCCCATATCCCCACATCACTGCAAATACCTGCGCTTTATAGTGGGACATCAACATTTTCAGTACTAGGTTCTGCCTTTCGGACTGGCCGTGGCGCCCCGTGTATTTACATAGTGCCTAGCAGTGGCTGCGGCCCATCTACGCAAAAACAGCATACACTTGTTTCCTTACCTGGATGACTGGCTAATCAAGAGCCAATCCAAGCAAGGAGCTCTCAACGCTTTCAAGTTCACTATCAATCTGCTACACTGTTTAGGGTTTCTCATCAATTCCAGAAATCCCACCTGAATCCATCTCATCTCCTTACCTTCATCGGAGCAGATTTGGATACCACAGTTGCAAAGGCCTTCCTTCCCAACAACCACGCAGACACACTCTCCAAGCTAGCGACATCTCTGCGCTCAAGGGAAACAACCTCAGCCCATCAGTTCCTCACGTTGCTGGGCCACATAGCTTTCACGGTCCACTTCACTCCTATGGCCAGACCGGCCATGTGAATAACTCAATGGACTTTGAAATCTGTGTCTACAAGCCATTCAACCTCTTTCCTCCCAGATCCAAGTAACCGACCAGCTTCGTCTCTCACTTCTCTGGAGGACAAACAATTCCAACTTGCTGATAGGTCTACCTTTCCAGCAACATTCCTCAAGTGACCTTAACCTCAGATGCATCCAACTTGGGTTGGGGGGGCTCATGTGATCAACCTTCAGACTTAAGGGACTTGGACACGACTCGAAGCAAAGTTTCAAATCAACTTCCTAGAGCTTCGAGCCATACACTGTGCTCTATTTGTGTTCAAGGACTGCCTTTCACACAAGATTGTTCTCATACAAACAGACAACACAGTTGCAATGTGGTACTTGAACAAACAGGGAGGCACAGGCTCTTATCTCCTCTGCCAAGAAGCTGCGCAAATCTGGGCCTGGGCCCTTGCACGCTCCATGCATCTCCGGGCCACTTATCTGGCAGGCATACAGAATATAGTAGCAGATTGCCTCAGTCGACAGTTCCATCCCCACGAGTGGTCTCTGGATCCTGTGGTAACGAGCAAAATCTTCCAACGCTGGGGTCAACCAACAAAAGACCTCTGTGCATCCGAACTGAATCACAAAGTGGACAGATTCTGCTCCCTGCACAAACAGCAAAACACTTTAGCCATGGATGCCTTCGCTCGCCCCTGGAACACAGGCTTCCTATACACGTATCCCCCGATACCGCTGATAGCCAAAACTCTCGTGAAACTACAACAGGACAAAGGGTCAATGATACTCATAGCCCCGTATTGGCCTTGACAAGTATGGTTTCCCATGCTGCTCTACCTCTCAATCAGAGAACCCATTTGCCTGGGCACAGCACCCACTCTCATAATTCAGAACCAAGGCATGTTACGCCGTCCGAACCTTCAAACCCTATCCGTCACAGCCTGGATGTTGAAAGCTTGATCCTGCAAACCGCTCAACCTTTCAACTCATGTCTCTCAAGTGCTTGTAGCTTCACGAAAGCTTTCCACACGAAAATCCTATTGTTCTAAGTGGAATAGATTTACCACATGATGCACGCAAAAAGGTAGTCCCCCTTTTCCTGCCCCACTCCATCTCTTTTAGACTATCTCTGGCACCTTTCAGACTCTGGTCTCCAGACTACCTCGGTATGGGTACACCTCAGTGCCATCTCAGCGTACCATAAGGGAGTAGGGGATGCCCCAATAACTGTGCAGCCCCTTGTGAGTTGATTTATGAGGGGCCTGCTACAACTTAAGCCCCCTCTATGGCCATCAGTTAATGAATGGGACCTAAACATAGTACTTACAAGGCTCATGCGCTCCCCGTTTGAGCCTTTACACTCTTGTGGTGATAAATTTCTTATATGGAAGGTTCTCTTCCTAGTAGCCATTACATCTGCTCAAAGGATTAGTGAGTTACAAGCACTTGTCACATACTCACCTTATACAAGGTTCCTCCATGACCAAGTGGAACTCCGTACTCACCCTACTTTCCTTCCCAAGGTGGTGATGGACTTTCACCTGAATCAGTCTATAGTCTTGCCCACTTTTTTCCCAAGGCCTCACTCTCACCAGGGCGAGAGAGTTTTACACACCTTGGACTGTAAACGTGCACTTCATTTTACCTTGACCGCACTGCAGTCCATAGGAAATCCACCCAACTCTTTTTGTTTCTTTTGACAAAAACAGACTAGGAGTTGCAGTGGGCAAACAAACTCTCTCCAACTGGCTAGCAGACTGTATTGACTTCTGTATGACAAAGCAGGCCTTCCTCTCCAGGTGAACTCAGTAAGATCTATGGCAACCTCAGTAGCACTCTATCGTTCAGTACCGATTGCTGAGATCTGTAAAGCTGCAACATGAAGCTCTCTTCACACATTTGCAGCACAATACTGCCTGGACAAGGAAGGACATCAGGACTCTGCGTTTGGCCAATCCGTCTTAAAGAACTTATTTCCAGTATAATCCCAACTCCTTCCACATCCAATCTGCTGTGATTTTCAGGTTGCCTCATTTTTCCCAACAGTACACCAGTTGTTGTGCCTGTTACATAAGTTGTATGCTGTTGGTCCAAATTAAATATGAGTCAGCCTGTAACTTGCTAATCACCCACATGTGAAGACTACCATTCTGCTTGTCCTGGGAGAAAGCAGAGTTGCTTACCTGTAACGGGTGTTCTCCCAGGACAGCAGGATGTAGTCCTCACGAAACCCACCCACCACCCCATGGAGTTGGGTCAGAAACCGTTTTATTATTTTATTTTTTCGCTCGCACCTTTTGCTACAAAGGAGACTAAAGGGAGACCCCTGTGGCTACAGGGATTATGGCATGCTGGGCATGCTCAGTGTGCCAGTCAAAAGTTCTAGAAACTTTGACAAAAAAGTTTTCCGTGATAGGGCTCCGTATGCTGTCATCACCCACATGTGAGGGCTACATCCTACTGTCCTGGAAGAACACCTGTTACAGGTAAGCATCTCTGCTTTCTGTTTGCTTTTTTGACTGCCGCAGCACACTGAGCAGATGATTTCAAGGTATTATCCACTATGATGCCTAGATCTTTTTCCTGGGTGGTAGCTCCTAATATGGAACCTAACATTGTGTAACTATAGTATGGGTTATTTTTCCCTATATGCATCACCTTGCACTTATCCACATTAAATTTCATCTGCCATTTGGATGCCCAATTTTCCAGTCTCACAAGGTCTTCCTGTAATTTATCACAATCTGCTTGTGATTTAACTACTCTGAATAATTTTGTCATCTGCAAATTTGAATACCTCACTCGTCATATTCCTTTCTAGATCATTTATCAATATATTGAAAAGTACAGGTCCCAATACAGATCCCTGAGGCACTCCACTGCCCACTCCCTTCCACTGAGAAAATTGCCCATTTAATCCTACTCTCTGTTTCCTGTCTTTTAGCTAGTTTGTAAACCACAAAAGGACATTGCCACCTATCCCATGACTTTTTACTTTTCCTAGAAGCCTCTCATGAGGAACTTTGTCAAATGCCTTCTGAAAATCTAAATACATTACATCTACCAGTTCATCTTTAACTGCATGATTATTAACTCCTTCAAAAAAGTGAAGCAGATTTGTGAGGCAAGACTTGCCTTGGGTAAAGCCATGCTGACTTTGTTCCATTAAACCATGTCTTTCTATATGTTCTGTGATTTTGATATTTAGAACACTTTCCACTATTTTTCCTGGCACTGAAGTCAGGCTAACTGGTCTGTAGTTTCCCGGATTGCCCCTGGAGCCCTTTTTAAATATTGGGGTTACATTAGCCACCCTCCAGTCTTAGGTACAGTGGATGAAACTGTGTGGTTTCCATCCTAGTGACTCTCTTGTTTACATCTCTGGGTCTGTCCTGTATCCAGGAGAATCTAGATACACTGTTTTTGTCAGAAACCCTGCTTGTACTGTCTTCCGTGATGCGCA
Organism: Rhinatrema bivittatum; assembly: GCF_901001135.1. Lineage (NCBI taxonomy): Eukaryota > Metazoa > Chordata > Amphibia > Gymnophiona > Rhinatrematidae > Rhinatrema > Rhinatrema bivittatum. The sequence goes on along the minus strand of NC_042628.1, from coordinate 43,956,833 downwards.
GTTGCTTCTGTTTGCACTCACATCACTCCCCTGCTTCAGGCCTCCTTGGTATATATGGGGATTTGTGTCTCAGTCTTTTTCTTGGTTTTCTTTGTAGAACCCAACTCCTCTCCAGCCTGGTGGGTTGGCTGCCTTGTAGGCAAAAGACGGAGATAATGCTCCAGCACTGTGCGGTTTACTGCTTTGTCATGCTCGGACAGCCTGTAACTTGGTATTCACCCATGTGTGAGGACTACCATCTTGTTGCTTATCCTAGGAGAAAGCAGAGTTGCTTACCTGTAACGGGTGTTCTCCTAGGACAGCAGGATGTTAGTATTCACAAAACCCTCCCACCTCCTCTGGGACTGAGGGATTCTGCCTAGTGGGTAGGATGATGACTACAGCTGCACATGCTCAGTAGGGCATGCTGAAAGCTCTGGAATCTTTGAGATCGAAGTTCCGTGCCAGGCTCCATCTGATGTCACCCATGTATGAGGACTAACATCCTGCTGTCCTAGGAGAACACCTGTTACAGGTAAGCAACTCTGCTTTGCAGATGTATGTTTCACAAAGTACTTTTGTGGATGTGAAATATGTATTGTTTTGTGTATAACTTGTGGCAAAGTTAATTGAAACTGTATTCATCCTACAGGTATGTGACAGGTCATATTTGGGCCTGCCCCACCCAGTGAAGGAGATGACTATATCTTCCATTGCCATCCCCCAGACCAGAAAATCCCTAAACCTAAACGCCTTCAAGAATGGTACAAGAAGATGTTGGACAAGGCATTCGCAGAAAGGATCATACATGACTATAAGGTTGGTTTAATCTGTCTGTATTACCTTTAAAAAAAAGTTTTTCTGTCGACAAGCAGGAAGAATCAACCACTCAAGTGAGTGACATCATCCTGAGCCTTTCTTGTAAAACTTAGAAGAACCTAATAGTCTTTTCTAGGTATATATGATATTTCTTGCACAGCTGCCATTGTATGGGACCTTCAGTATGTTTTCATCCGCAAACTCACACACATGTATAGTGGTTCTCCTCATCCACTTTTTTTTCTGCACTGAATTTGCAGATTTCCTTTTGCTCGCTTTAGTCCTCTTCAATTATCCCTCTATTCATCTTTACAGGTTTTTCTGCAATTTTCTAAGCTGGTTTTCCTTTTCAATGACAACTGACAGATTTTTTTCCTTCTCTCTAATGAAGCTTCTCAACAGCTCCATGTTGCACAAATTTTCATTAACATTTCATTTCATTTTGCAAAATTGATTTACACAGAAATAAGCCAGAATCTTCAAGTTGTTCCTCTAATGCAATTGCAAGATGTCCAAAATGGGTTATAGGAAGGATTGCATTAGATGTTTGGGCCTTCAACATGATGTCTCTAGGTGTGCTCTGTGCACGAAGATATTGCCAGAGACCGTCTGACTCTGAAGATTAAAGCTTCTAGATATCTTTGGATTGATGCCAAAGCCTGCTGCATCTTAAGTGGTACTGAAGGCATCTGTGTAGAAGGATCCAGGAGCTGCACTATCTGTTGTCAGCACATTGGCACCGAGGGATTGATAAGCATCCTCAGAACCAAGACCAAAGAAGAGAGCTAAGAGCAGGGAACCATCCCGCTTTTCATACTCAGTTTCAGAGAAGAATTCTACTTTATCGAGTTCAGCATCAAAGGGACATGACACTGAGTGTCATGCAGAGGCACCAGTGTGAAGGTATCATTTCCCTCTTAACAGTCAATTCTGAGAGCAGGGAGACTGGGGCTATTGTATTGCCCACTTCCAAGCGGTTCCATCAACTGGCAAGCTTAGCCTCTGTTCCTGTCACTAAGCCACAGTAGTCTCCAGGGGTCCACTCCACCACTTTTGGAACATTCCCCTTGATCATTCGGGAGAATGTCTCCTCATCTTCTGTCTCTCGAGTTGTGGCATCAGCAACTGTCAAGTAGGAACTGGCAAAAAGATCTCTTTACACTTCAAGCATATTTGTTTATTTATTTATTTAGAGAATTTTATATACCGACAGCCATTTGCACATCGTATCGGTTCACATGTAACTTATAACTAGTTGGGAATGCCCTTACATAGAACAGGAACAAAGATATATATAAGCATCGAGCATTTTGGCATTGTTTGTGCCACCAATAGAACCAGTGGTCGAGACTGGTGCCTCATGGAGATGATCATGGGAAGCACTTGATATCATAAAAACCTATGTTTCAATGCTTCAGATCTCACTGCTGCCACTTCTGATTTGCCTGTGTCATCTAGGAAGTACTCAAGCAGGTTATCAAGGAGATAATCTTTCATCCAAAGAAGCGCTATCCTCCATATTCTTAACCCCATCACTAATAGAGTTCAGGGTCTCACTAATGCAAATGTCAAAATCCTGGTCAGCAACCCAGACAAAACCAGGATTGGGATTTTGACGGCTCCAGAGCTCATAGACAGAATCTGTCTCCCTGCTATAGAATCTTCCTGTTGGAGGAATGCTAAAATATATGTAAGCTATTGGCCCCTAAGTTGTCGGAATAGTAAAGAAAGGATAGAAATTAAGATTGTGAAACATCTACCAAGTTGCCTTCCAAATAAGATCTTATCTTTCCCCTTATTAGCAGATTCTAAAGATGGAGCTTTTCTCCCTCTTGCAGACCAAGGCAGTCAAACCTCTACCACCGCAGGAAAAAGAGTGAGGATTCTACTCTGTTTTCTGGTGTCCAAGAAAATTGGGGGGATACTAGTCCCAACCTAGACCTAAGGGGCTTGAATAAATGAAAGAAAATTTCAAGATTTCACTGGACACCATAATTTCACTTCTAAACAGAAAAGACTGGATATGTTCTCTGGATCTCATGGATGCATATACCCACGTAGAGAGAAATCCAGGTCACAGGAAGTTGTATCAGATTTGTAAGAACATAAATGCCATACAGGGTCAGACCAAGGGGTCCATCAAGCCCAGCATCCTGTCCCCTGACAGTGGCCAGTGCAGGTCACAAGCACCCGATTGGATCCCAAAGAATAAATCCAATACTTGCTTATAATCAGGGATAAAAAGTAGCCTTCCCATGACTACATGGCTAATAATGTTTATGGACTTTTTCTTCCAGGAATTTGTTCAATCCTATTTGAACCCAGCTGTACTGATTTCACCACATCCTCTGGCAACAAACTATAATTTTAATTGTGTGCTGGGTGAAAAAATAATTTTTTTGACTTTTTAAATGTGCTACCTGTTATCTTTATGGCATAACATCTAGTCTTAGTACTATTTGAAAAGGTGAATAATTGTTCCCTGTTAACCCATTCCACTCCACTCATGGTTTTATAAACCTCTGTCTCTCAGCCATCTCTTCTTCAAGCTGTAGAACCCTAACCTGTTTACTCTCTTCTCTTAGGGGAGCTCTTCCTTTTATCATTTTGGTTGCCCTGTTCTGTACCTTTTCTAGCTCTGGTATATCTTTTTTTTTTTAAATGGAGCGACCAGAACTTCACACAATACTCCACCATGGATCATAGCGACATTATGATATCCTCGTTTTATTTTCTATTCTTTTACTAATAATACCTAATATTGTTTGCGTTTTGACAACCGCTGCACACTTGGTCAGGAATTTCAAAGAATTGTCAAAATGATGCCAAGATCATATTCCTGGTTGGTGATGCCTAACATGGAACCTAGCATCATATACCTATAGTTTGGATTATTCTTCCTTATATTCCTCACTTTGTAGTTGTCCACTTTAAATTTCATCTGCCACTTGGACAACTCAGTCCTCTATTCTTGTCAGGTCCTCTGCAGTTCCTCACAATTGGCTAGTGATCTGATAACTTTGAATAATCTTGTGTCATTTGCAGATTTAATTACCTTATTATCACTCCATTTCCCAGATCATTTATAAATCTTTCTTTTTTCTTTGTCTTTATTATGAATTTATAAACCACCTATGCCAAAGCACTAAGAGGTGTACAATAAACATATTTAAAAATACAATAAATCAATATAACAAATGACAAAATACAAACAAATAGAATTATAAACAAACTATCTCCTTAGCCTGCAGAGACATAAAATTTAACCTAATAAAACAGGCTACAATCAGTAAAGAATACAAAGTTCATGCCTTACTTGAACAAAAGTGCAATCCACAAAGTCCTGTTTCATATCTTGGCTCTGGAATACAAGTCTAATTGAAAATGTTTTAAAGTTTTTGAACAATCAACTAATCACAAAATTCTCTGGAAGTGAATTCCACAATCCTGAAGTAGCAACAGAAAAGGCCCTTTCTCTGGAGTTCAGAGAGGGAATGTTCTAATTTACCTCTTTGAGAAGAGCTTGAGTAAGTATATATCCTTAACATAGCATTCACCCAGAAGAAAGAATTAGGTGCAATAATTTGTGTACTAAGCAAAGTTAATTTTATATTGACACAATGATAGATTGGAAGCCAGTGTAAGTCATAAAAAGATGGGGTGATTCTGTAGCAACTTCAAGGCCTTTAAAGAAGAGGCTAGAAGGCCATTATAAATTGCATTGCTGTAGTCAATCATGGAAGAATCACAGCTTAAAAAAATCCAACTCTCACTACAGATTTTAATATGCTGCTGAAAGGTTAAACTGGAATCTAGCCGAACCCCAAGCTTCTTCACACACAGAGCAACTTGCAATGAGATATTATCAATGGTCATAGATAATGGTATAAGGCCAGCATTAGAATGCTGACTTACAGTAATTTCTGTTTTGGTGATGTTCAGTATCAGCTTATTGTGAACTAGCCAAGTGTAATAATGGAGAGCTACTAGCCTCGCAGTTTCTGACCATGTAAACTGTATTTGGATGAAGAATTGTATATCTGAATAAATTCTGTAACTCACAGAACCTGTATTGAATCTATTTTGAAAAGCACCAGTCCCAGTACAGATCCCTGAGGCACTCCACTATTTATTTTTCTCTGTTGAAAGAAATGATCATTTAGTCCTACTTTCTGTTTCCTATCCATAGAGACCTTCATTTTCAGTTTTTGTTTTACCTAGGAATTTATCGGTCTCTAACAAAACCAGGAGAAATCAGTGGAAAGAAATTAGTTGTTTTTTGAGGTAAATATTCATTTGTGTTCTTGTTGTGTAAACACTTATTCCTGGGAACAGTAAATAAAAAACTGAAAACGAAGGTCCCCTACCTATTCTTTAGCCAGTAGCAATGTCCTACTTTGCCTCCTATCCCATGACTTTAATTTCTTGATGAATCTCTCATGAGGACTTTGTCAAAAGACTTCCGAAATCCAGATACACTGAATGAGCTGACTCTTGTCCCTGTGTGTGTTATCCTCTTCCAAACAAATACAACAGATTGTAAGACAAGACTTCCCCTTTGCTCTGCCCCATTAGTTTGGTACCCAGATGTTTAGAAATTTTGGTTTTTCAGAATATCTTCTATGATTTTACCCAGTACTGATGTTGGACTCTAGTTTTCCGGATCACCTCTGGAGCCATTTTTATCATCTGGTATTACTCATGTATTACATGAGTAATACCTCACATCACAATTTATACCTCACCCTAGTAATACCCTCACATCACAATTTATACCTCACATAGTAATACCTCACATCACAATTTAGACTATCCCTCCAATTATTCAAGATATTTATTCACGCTTTAAACATTCCTGATATTGATCTTCGTCCTGTCGACGAGTTATTATCATCATTATTATTATTGTTTATGTAATATTCAAGTTGTATTTATATTTAAGTTAAGTTGTATTTATACTTATATTTAAGTTGTATTTATTGTTTATTTATATGTGATATGTTAAGAAAATATATGTTAAGAAACGCTGTTTAATGTAACGCCTTTATGCGACAGTTATTGTTCTATGTAAACCGCCCTGATTCGATACTTGTATTGAGAATGTCGGTATATAAAAATCCGAAATAAATAAATAAATAAATGTACTGTAGCTGATTTGAATGTGAAGTTAAGAATTATTAGTTGTCACAGAAAGTGAGGTCCTTAAACACTGGTGTAGCAGGTGAATCTGCTAGGCCCATGCTGGACAGTAAAGTGGACATGCTTTGAGACTGGGTCTGGTCTTCATTTTTTCCAACCTCTTTCCAAGCAGGTTGAGCCCTTGGGTTCTGGACCGGCAGAACTTAGGTGAGGTCCCAGTGAGCGAAAGAAGAGGATCCAGAAAATAGGCCCAAAGGTGTGGGCAGGCAGCGGTCATACGGTATCAGGGTTCCAGGTAGAGATCAGGGAAGGCAGCAGACTGGCATGGTCTTAGGTCCAGGCAAAGGTCAGGGAGGCAGCAGACAGGTATGGTTGAGGTCCAGGCAGAGGTCAGAACACGAGAGATCAGTCCAAGGAGAAGGCAGGGCAAAGAATCTGGACTACAGCAAGCAAGGCAAAGGACAAGGGACTGGAGAAGGCAAGGCGAGGTCAGGAACTGGAGAAAAGAAGCAGGATCAGAAACCGGAGAAAACTGGACAGAAACCAAAAATGAAGCAAGGAAGAGCAACACGCACTGCAGTGCTGGAGGACCTGTGCTGAGGCACCAGTCAGGAACATGGCTGGGGTTTAAATCCCTAGCCAGCTCTGACATTATCATTCAGCGCCGCTGAGCTTTCCTGCGCGTGGTACTTAAGGCAAGCCGCACTGGTGAGGTTGGACTGCAAGCTTTGGCAGTGTCCTGGCTGAGTGGAGAGGGCAGCTGGCTTCCTGGGTGTTAGTGAGGCCCGTTGTGGGATGGTCCTTAACATTAGTAATAAGTTTGCAATTTTCAATTTTGAATTTCTTTCAGAACTCGGGGGTGTATATCATCTGGTCCTGTGATTTGTTGCTATATTACATCTTCCCCACCCATGGTATCGCAGATTTACTTGGGTTTTTTCTTTTCTGTCCAGCTTATTATGATCTTTTTACTCACTTGGAGATCACATGCAAAAATTATTATTTTGCCCAGTTACAAGAATCCCTAAATTGCCCATTTGAATTTTTTTCCATTGTCAATAAGTTAATTAAACCTGTCAAAAGAGTGCGAGAACTATCTGTTTTGGATTATGATAACTTTGCAAACCATTGTAAGAATAAGGTTAAAGATCTTCAAGCAGGGTTAGGGCCACAGGCATTTAAAAAGAAACTAAAGACCTGGCTATTTCAGCAAGCCTTCCCAGATTGATTTTTCCTCTTTTGCTTTCTTTTAGTATTTTGTTTTACTATTTTTATTGCGCCTTTTATTTGTATTTTATTGAATTTTCTATGAACATTGTTTTATATATTTTTATGTATGATGTGTATGCTCTATTTTATTTTATACTGATGGATTTTATTGTACTTGTTTTCTGTGTAAACTATGATTTTTTTGAATACCGGTATAGAAAACTAAATAAATAAATACAGCTGGCACACGAGGAAACTCTACCCGGAAAACGGAAAGCGCTCTCTTCCCTAAAGTTTTATATGTATCTTCATTAACAACCCTGGTATGGGGTGACAGATCTAACAAGACAAGGAGTGAATCTTTACCACAGTCAATATGAAGGTGAATGTTGTCTTTCTGGTGAACATCTCATAATGAGGACCCATTCGGCTGCTTCACTTCCTTTCTACTCCAATATTTTCTTGATCTTTCCAAATCTGGATTGAAATCAAAATGAGTTCACTTGAGCACTAGAGTGGCATATTACCAACACTTTCAAGATCTTCTAGTACAGGGGTGGCCAAGTCTGGTCCTAGAGAGCCATAATCAGGCCAGGTTTACAGGATATCCGCAATGAAAATGCATGAGATAGATGTGCATACAATGTTGGCAGTACATGCAATTCTATCTCATGCATATTCATTGCGGATATCCTGAAAACCTGGTATGTTTTTGACTTTCAGGGACTGGAGTTGGCCATCCTTATTCTAGTATCTTATCCCCAGTAGAAAAATTCATCAAATGCCTCTACCATCTTCAGCTTCCTATCACGGTCCCTCCTAATCAATGGGACTTCAATGTAGTTCTTTCTCAATTAATTAAATCACCATTTGAACCTTTAGCAATTGTACATCTCAAATTTCTAACTTGGAAAATTATTTCTCATAACAGTAACCTAAGCACATAGCGTGTGAACTTTAGACCTTAGTAATCCAGATTCCCTATTCACAGATTTTAAATAATTGGATAGTATTGAGGGGACATTCTAAGTTTCTACCTAAGTTAGTATCTCAATTCTATTTAAATCAATCCATCATGTTTCTAACTTTTTTCCCAAAACCTCATTCCACTCAGGCCAAGCAATCTGTTAATACCTTAGACTATAGAAGAACCCTAATATTCTACTTGGAGAGAGCCAAGCCCTTCATCGCCACAGTTTCTCTCTTACAGCATAGCCAGATAAGGCCTTCTAATGAAGAAACATACCCTATCAAATTGGCTTTTTCAATTTATTTTCATTTTTTGCCTCACTAATGCTGGAATTCAACTGCCACATAAGGTATTTTTTTATACTACTTTTGAAATGTAAGAGATGTAACAGGCAAAGATTTAATGTCTTATATTTGAGCATGAGGCAAAGGCCAATTGTCTTTCTCAAAGTTATACAGAGAGTAGTAAAGGTGGTATTGCAACTTAAATCGCTATATCCCATACTGTGGCCACAGTGCTAAAAGTTTTAATTTTCAATTATCCAGAATTTTCCCTCACTTTTTAAACTCTTCTTCCTGCTATCTGGTCCACTTTATTTCACCAATGGCCTTTGACCAGGGACTATGGGCCACAGACCACAGCTTCCAAACCCAGGTATCCTACATGGAATTAACAATATTACCACTGAACCATTATGCCAGACCATATTTTTCTTATTTTATTCACTTTTTCTTGTCACCCTCCGTAGGACATCTTCAAACAAGCAACTGAGGACAGGCTAACAAGCGCCAAAGAGCTGCCTTATTTTGAAGGGGATTTCTGGCCCAATGTACTGGAAGAAAGTATAAAGGAACTGGAGCAGGAAGAGGAAGAAAGGAAGAAAGGAGAGTACAGCAGCTTGTGAGACCACGGAGGTAAGAGACCCTCATGCAATTCTTGGGACCAAAGCACAAGTAACTTACTGCAGTATGGAATATGTATATTAACCTTTAACTTTTTTCCTTGAATTTTGGATTATACCTCAGTGTAGTCTTTTTCAAAGGGATCTTAGCAGTTTACTTAAAATTCTTTTGATGTTATTCAAGAACATTTAAAAAGACATTTCATATATAAATAAGGTCGTGGGCCCGTGCTAGGTGCTCAGAGTCCACCTTTAGCCCAGCGTCATGGGGTATGCCTGACCGCTTCCCACACACACACACCCGCAGTAATGCAGTCACTTGACTGCATGCCCCCCCCCCCCCACACACACACACACTTCATTGCTGGCTGCTTCCGTCACAGTGACGTCGCCCTGCGACGTCTCCCCGAGGGAGAGGGAGGAGGCGCACAGGCGGATTATCCCCTTGTGTATAAACCCCCTGATTATACACAAGGGGATTTAAATCCCTGTACGTGCATAGCCTCTTCCTCTTTCAATCGCATTTGGGAGCTCCTTTCTTGCTGAAAGATTGCAAACACGATTCATGACCTTCCAGTTTGGCATTTCCACTGGAGCATTCTTGCCAGTGTGCCTGAAAACGTATAATCTGTTGGTGGCCAAAAGCAAAGCTTCAGCACGCCAGCAGTTCAGGACTAGCCCATGCGTCTTTGTCTTCAGCGGCCATGTGATCCATACAGCCAAAGATTTAAAGAAGCCAGTGGGGAGCAAAGAGTGATGAAGGAGGTGGCAATCAGGGATTAATTCTAAAATAAGAAGGCTATGATCGTGAGAGCAAGAGACTAGTCGGCAGACCAGCATAACAAAAGAAAAATTACATTGGCTGATAATACACGGCAGCAGCACATAGGAGGCAGAGGCAGTCCATCATGCCAGATGCTCATTGCGGTCTCGGCACAGACTGATTACACAAACAAGACAGTCTCTGGGCAATTTCTTCCCCTTAGTACAATGTGAATAGATCAGTGACTTGGTCAGCAACTTGTTCCTTATTATGGCAATGTTCACTAGCTCCTCAGGGCAGCATGGGTCCAGGCTTCCTCCCTCCCTCCCTCTGCCACATTGGGCATATCAGTGTGTACCAGCAATGCACCCCAGATATTTCTGAGCATACCTAGGTACACCCCAAAATTGGGGTCCATTGGCTGCATCAATTCCTTGGACACCAGGATCAGCCATGTACAGTTCCCATGGGCCTCAGCAGTCAATCAACTCTGCGCCATCTCCAAGTAACCGCCAGCCAGAGGAAGGATATATGATTAACTTAGTGACAAATCAAAACCACCAGCCAGAAGAAAGGGGTGATTGCACTACAAGGAATAACAGCAGCAGGATGGGTCTGACCAACTTAGCTCAGTCCACTGAGCTGAGACCCAACTCGCCCAAGGGAGCAACCAATGGCATCACAGTGGGCGCAGTAACAAATCACTATGGTGGAACTATGGGCAGTGAGTTATGTGAGAACTCGGGGGGGAAGTTTGTGTCTCATGGGGCACCACATTGACACAAGCTGAGAAGAAGAGAAAGAAAAGGTGGAGAGCAGACAGGTGTCAGGTTCTAGCCCAAATAGCTCTTCCGACAACACATCCGACTCCAGTCCCATTAGGTGACTCGGAGAACGATTGAGGCATCCAGGGACCCTGGGCATTAACAGTGCTATCACAATTATGGGAAAGCATCCCAAAAGCGTTGTGCAAAAATAGTGCACATCCATAGACAATTTCCAAATTTTGGAAGGTCGAAGGACTAGGGAAGACAGGAGGAAGGGCAAGAAAAGGGACCGGGCATTGAGCGCCGACAAAACTGGAACATTGATTAGACAAAAGCATTTCCAAGGATGATGAGTGCTATAGGTCAGGATGACCCCTCTCAGTATGCCCTAGGTTGAGTTATGTCAACACCATCTTGGCAGTGTATAAGGAATACAATGGCTGGGCTTCCAAGACATGATAGAAGAAAATTTCTTCATGTCATGGAGTACTCAAAACATAGGATTATAGCGCCAGCAGATAACCAATAAGGCGAGCGATGCTGGAACCAGAGGCAGACCATCACAGAAATCTAATTATGCCGAGCTGCAGACCACAGCAGGTATGGGCACAAGTAATACCTATTGGCGATATAATAAATCTTCTTGCAGTTTTCAGGAATGCAAGTACCAACGTGGTTCATTTTGCTACGGTTCTCATTCAGCGAGCAAGTACGCTAAGAAGGCCAATATCAGGAATAATCCTAAAACAAAGTGAACCATCCATTTTCAGCAAAGCAACATCTCCTATAAATGTGCATTCGATGTCTGTGTGGTTGATCACAGTCCTAAATGTAACACAAAGTCCAAAATCACCATGGATTTCCAGACAGGATTTATCATACCCTTCTAAGGAGAGATCACCGGCATGGACACATGTGATGTACCTTCCACGGCACAATGTCAAACCATTGTTCAACAAAAAATCAACCAGGAATTGGAGCTGAACAGGATAGCGGGGCCATTCCTTGAACTGCTTTTTTAAGAAAATGATACTTTCTCCATTAACTGTCATTTCAGAGAAGGAGCCAGGAAAATTCCACCTCATTAAGAATCTCTTCTACCCAAAAGGGTCATCTGTGAACAACATCTTGCCTACCAAGGAATGCACTATACAATACATCCCATTTGACAGTGCAATAGCCCTGTTGAGGGATTGCAGACTGGGTACCCTGATAGCCAAGACAGATATTGAGTCGGCATTCTATCTCCATCCCATTCACCTGAACAGTTTCCCGTTGCTAGGCTTCAAGTTTCATGGCCAATATTATTTTGACAAATGTATGCCAATAGGATGTGCTTCCATCACTGGGTGTTGCACAAAGATCTGGTCTCAACATAATCATCCATTACCTCAATTTTTTATTCATGAGGCTGGCAGAGTCAGAATTTTGGACCAGGTTGTAACAAGAATTTCATGATGTGGCAAATGAATATGGGATTCAGTTGGTGCATGAGAAAATTGAGGGCCCCTCCACTGTGATATGTTTCTTGGAAATTGAGCTGGACTTTGACACAATGGTGTCAAGACTGCCTAAGGATAAGCTGCATAATCCAAGGTCAATGATCTGGACAGCTTTAATTACCAAAACAATTACGTTGGCTACCATGCAGTCCCTGATAGTTACCCTGAACTTCGCATGCTGGGTCATACCTATGGGTAGAGTTTTCCTAAGGAGGCTGGCAACAGCAGGTGTGACCAGACCCATATCACTTTATCTGGATAATCAGGCCCAAGAAGGATGATCTGACCGTATGGGCGACATTCCTTGAGAAATTAAGTGTGTCTATTTGGCAAGAGCCTCCCATATCCAGCAGGGACTTAGATATATACTCCACATCAGGCGGATGGGGATTCAGGGCATATTGCCAGGGTTCTTGGTGTCCCGTGCCTTGGCCTGCATCATGGGTAGAAGAGGGCTATTCCCCATAATGGTGGCTCTTGTAGTATGGGGTTTTAAGTTGAGAAACAGATAATATTTTGGTGCAACAACCAAGCAGTAGTCGAAGTAGTCAACAGAGTGTCTGCCAGATGCCCTAAGGTTGTTGAATTGGTAAGACAGATTGTGTTAGCAGCTTTAAGGCTCAATACTACAATATGGGCAAGCCATGTACCTGGGATTAACAACCCTATTGATGATTCTTTGTCTCAAGCTAAATGGGATTTGTTCTGGAGGCAGGTGGTGGGGATATAGGTTCGTAGCACCTATGGAGGATTGGAGTGCAACCACCAAAGACCTTCTACAGAGATCAGTAGCACTATCCACTTAGGCAGCATGTAGCAGGTATTTACGAAAATTCTTGACCATCCATGGTTGGGCCTCGGGTCCCATCCCCAAAGCGCTACATAGCGGATTCCAGGTTATCTAGAGGCTGCGTGACCAATCACTTGGCTAGTTTTGCTACGAAGGCAAAACCCTACCAAGAGTTATAGTAAATAAAATGTTGATGAGATGGGCCAGAAAAGCCAGAATCTCAAAAGATTTACGACCCCACCCCCCCCACCCCCACACACCCCCGACACATGAAGTATTGATGCAGTTATGGCATATGTTTTCAGTTCTGTGTGAATCAGAATTTGAATCCATACTGTTCCGTCTTCCATATTCTCGCATTTTTTGGCGCTCTGCGTGTGAGTGAGTTTGTAGCAGGGTTAAAGATTGACTGTGGCCATAATAGATTACTGTTTAAGAAAGTTGAGTTCAGGGACCAAGTGGCTTACATTACTGTCCACAGATCAAAGACGGACCAGGTGGGATGGGGTTTTAACACTGTACTTGAAATGGATTGAATCCCTGGTCACCTGCCCAGTCAAGAACATGCGAGCATACTTAGCCAGGCGTCCCGCCAATGGCATGCATCTATTGTTTCATCCCAATAGGGTTTCACTAACTCAATATCAATTCACTCCAATTTTTAGAGCAGCATTGTGCAAGTTGGTTTTTAATACAATGGAATTTGGTACGCATTCATTTAAAATAGGGGCAACCACTAGCACAGCACAGACCAGGTTGTACATAGAAACAGAAAATCGGGGTGGAGGTTAGCTTCCTCACTTATGTCTTGCTCCTTATGGTGTACACATTTCTTGGTTTGATCACTGTAGCATGCTCTGGGAACACCTGCTACTTCTTAATGGTGGATGAGGGATGGGGTTGCCACACCCGAAATGACATTTCACCTAGGGGGAAACGACTTGAGAAATATTACTTACAGACAATTGATAAAAGAGTGAAAACTGATTTGGTACATTTGGCTTCCATGTTTTGTCAAACTCATTTATTGTAGTCAGATATCTCACAGATTAAGTGGTGGGACATGAAGTTGTGGAAATGGGGTCGCAAAAAAATTAATTTCCAAATCGGTGTATGCTGGAAGGGTGCGGGGTAGGCATGAGGCAAGTTTAGCACTCTCTCATGCCTATGGCAGGTTACCAAACTGGTGGGTAATGATTAATGGGGGTACATGTTTTTACACTAGATTTATGGGCTTGGCTTAGACAGACGGTCAGCCACCCAGAATAATGTCTTATCTTGGGTCTTCACGGCTGGTAGTGCCAGAAAGGAGGGCCATGGTAATGCCTGGTGGGGGGCTCCCTTGCTTGGTACTGTGACAGGGGGCTGGATAAGATATTGCTGCCTTGCTGGTGTCCAAGGTGGGTGGCAAGAGGGGCAACCTGGCAATCTGTGTAGGTGTACAGCTCGGGTACAATAGAATAGCTGTTCTGTTCTTCTTGAAATTGATTATGAAACCTGCTGCAGCCATTACACCCAAAACAAATTTGTGGGGTCACGATGATTTGCTGTTTTTTGCTGTCTAGGGGTAGGGGGATTTGGCAAAGGGCAATGCTATTATAGTGGCTGCCCATGTTATCTTTTATCTTTTTTAGTAGCCATAGAGATGCTCTGTTAAGTTTGTTTCAGCCATCCTTAATATCTTGGAGGGAAAAAACTAGCCTGGTAAAAGTAATTGTTACAATGCTGATGCACAGCACCTAAGGCACCCCATAGAGATTAGGTAGCCAAGAATCATAGCAATGGACCCAACCTACATATAACTTTTCACTTTTATAGTAACGAAAAGCCAAGCATCAGCAGAAGCAGGAAGATGTGTTGACTGAAGCTGGGTGGATTCTTGTTGCTGGTTGACGTGTCCTGATCCCCCCCCCCCTTTTTTTTTTAAAGAATTATTTCACTAGTTTTTTGGGGGGGGGGGTTCATTTTTAAAACACAAAAATGGGCTAATATGCATTTAAATATAAGGAGCATCCTTTCCAAGTACTGAAAAATGAAAAGCAATGTTATGTTTTCAAGGTGATAATACTACTTTAAGAGATCAATTTACTGAAAAAATATAAAATACGTGGTCTTCCCTCAAACCCAGGTTCACCCTCATAGTATGGAGATCCCCGGGAGCTCTTGTGCTTTGAGCTGCTACAGTGAGGGTACCAGTGGGGTATTGTTATCTCTGAAGATGTTCAGTCTCTGCCTACAACTTCAGAAGTCAGAAACAGCTTTTAACAGCAGTCAGTTCAAATTGTTTTTGATTGTTTGTTTTTTTGAGAAAAAGGAAGAGGATGTTGCAGACTTCATTTTGAGACTGAGAACAAGAATATGGTTTTAAAAACTGAAGATATAGATTTGAATTTTTGGTATAGTATGGTAAAAATGTTTCTCCATAAACACACACATTTTTTACATCATTATCTTTTTCCATTTCTGTTCTGCTGTCAGTCTCTTCCTACCAGCTGACACAAGTTAGCTGAGCTGACTGATGACTAGACCAAGGATACTGAACTATGTTCCTCAAAGTATGTAAAGAGGTCTGGCTTTCAGGGTAGCTAAACTATACAGATTGGCCTTGTTTCTTTAACTATATGTATACAAATACATCTGATGTTCATTCTGGATATCCTGAAAACCAGACCTGTAGCAGCCCTCACTCCTATTCTAGATATCAGTGTTGCTATTAAATACATTGTGCCATACCTGGTGCACACATTTTAATGTGCACCTTCTCTTTAAACCTATTCCATAAACATCACCTGACCTTCCTGATTCAATTATGACTGTAAGCGACCTCATGTCTGTTATGGTACTGTAACTATTTTTAAATGTGATTGTAATCCATCTTAAGTTCATTCTTAGTAAAAGGTGGATATCAAACGTTCATAAATAAATTACCATAATTTGTAAAAAAAAAAAAAAAATGACAGATGGAAAAATTTGAAGGTTATGAAAGAATCCTTTCTAACAGCTTTGCAATGTATTCATTTCAGGGCTGCCAGAGTGATAGCAAAAATGCCAAGAAAAAGAACAACAAAAAGACCAACAAGAATAAGAGCAGCATGAGCCGAGCTAACAAGAAGAAACCCAGCATGCCCAATGTGTCCAACGACCTGTCCCAGAAGCTTTATGCCACCATGGAGAAGCATAAAGAGGTATACCAGGGACAAACAAAACTGATCTTGAATCTGTCAGCTCTCCACTGTTTCAGTTATACATTTATTTTTCTTGATTTTTTTTTTAATCAGGTAGTTATATAATTCAAATATACTATATGATCAAAGGGGCTGGTAGACATGAATGCTGTGCATTTTCCTGACACTGTGAGACTTTTGTGCAAATTAGGGCAGGAATTTTTGTTTGGTTTTTTTTTCTCCTCCTTCCATATGTTATACTTACTGGTTAGAGAGGCTTACCATGGTAGCAGCAACTGTCTTTTGTCCTTGGGCCCTAGTGCACTACCACTTTAATGCACCTAGTTCTGACTGGCCCTGACAGGGGATCCACATGTATTGTATTAGATAAGTGGCATAGAAATGTAAATTATAAATACATAAAATTTGAATCCCCTGCACCACAATTCATAATGCTGCACCATCAACAACAGGATCAGCCCTTTTTGTGCATTCTTCTGATATAGCTATGTCTAAAATTAAAATTGAATATTCTTAACCTCAAAAGAATTCATCTCTCACTCAGTTTATCCAAATAAAGATCTAATTCAGCTCCATTCATATGTTGATAGTGATATATATAAAACCTCATACTTTTTCTAACATAAGGAGACTTTTCCTATTGTATACCTCTTTGAATTGTAAGTGATGTAATAGGCAAAGATCTAATGTCTTACATTTGAGCATGGGAGGCGGCTAAGTGTCCTAATCAAAGTTATACAGTGAGTAATGGAGATGGTGGTATTGGAATCTGAGTCTTTGGATTTCCATGATCTATGCAATAATTGGCTTCTGTTCCAGCCTATCATCTTATGGAAATATAATTCAGACAAGCTGAGACAAGTTGTCATGCACACACTATTTGCAAGATTTATATGATGTCAGTAATGGTTTAGGAGACTTTGCACAGCTTGGGCAAGAATGAAAAGTGAAATGAAAACACACACAAACTGCATGCAGAAAATAGTGAGGGAAGAATACAGACCTGGATGCAGAGGACAGCAGTAGCAGATGTTTTTTCACAAAAGAAATTATTCCATGGGGAGGGGTTGTTTTTTTTGTAATGTTTTATTTTAAATTAAAAATTTATAAGCAAACTTGGAGAATTTTATAATATATGTTCAAGGCTTTTGGAGGTTGCATTATAGATGACATTTGTTTTCTGTTTGGGTCTAGAGTGGAAAAAGCATTCCACCAAAAACCCTCCCTTGATCCTTCCAACCTATCCAACCTCCGTCCCATCTCCAATCTCCCTTTCCTCTCCAAAATCATTGAGAAACTAGTTAATTCCCGCCTCTCTGACCACATAGAACAATCCAACATACTCCCACCTACACAACATGGCTTTCGTAAACACCTCAGTACCGAATCCCTACTCCTTTCCCTCACAGACACCATCATCAAAGGAATGGATGCCGGTAAATCCTATCTCATTGCCATGCTAGATATTTCCGCCGCCTTCGATACTGTAAATCATAACATCCTTATCAACACTCTCACCAGTATAGGAATCTCAGGTACTGCCCTCTCCTGGATAAAGTCCTTCCTCCAAAACCGCACCTACACAGTCCTCATTGATAATTTCACATCCCCCCCTGTTAATCTCGACTGTGGCGTCCCCCAAGGATCCTCCCTCTCTTCCACGCTATTCAACATTTACATGCTTCCCCTCACAAACCTCCTTTCTAACCTTGGTATTACACACTTCATCTATGCAGATGATGTGCAAATACTCATTCCTTTCACAGATACTGTACTCGCTGCTCTACATAGATGGGACACCATTTTCACTTCCATTAACCAACTTCTCACCGACATGCACTTAGCCCTCAACCCTCAGAAAACTGAACTCCTCCTCATCTCCTCCAAACATGCACCCATACCCTGTCCTTCCACGCTTCAGACTCCTAACTTTATCTCCGACACAAGAAACTTGGGTGTTATACTTGACAACCAACTAACCTTCAAACCATATATCAAATCTATCGTTAGCAGTTGCTATTTCAAACTCCAAACCCTCAAAAAACTCAAACCCCTCCTCTACTTCCATGACTTCCGCACAGTACTCCAATCACTAATTTTTTCAAAAATCGATTACTGTAACGCACTCTTACTTGGACTCCCTGCCACCCACCTCAGACCTCTCCAACTCCTTCAAAACGCTACTGCACGCATCCTCTCTAATGTCAAGAAGAAAGACCACATTACCCCCACCCTCATCAATCTCCATTGGCTGCCCATCCATTCACGCATCCTATACAAGACCCTTACCCTCATCCACAAAAGTATTACTAATGAACACTACAACTGGTTAAGCCCACCCTTCCTCCCTCGTACCTCCACAAGACCTACACGCTCCTCCCTTCGTGGAACTCTTATCCCCCCATCTATAAAATCCACAAGACTCATCTCCACCACCAATAGGGCCCTTTCCCTCGCAGGCCCTTCCCTGTGAAACTCCATGCCACTTGACCTTCGCACCGAAACCTCCACACCCACCTTTAAAAAGAAACTCAAAACCTGGCTCTTCCTCCAAGCATACCCCCAATCACCTTCACCACCTATAAACACCTTAACCCAACCTCCATCTAGTACTAGTACTAACACCCCTACCACAGGACCTACACCCATCCCCTCAAGACAACCACAAACCCCTCACTTATCATGCACACAATAATCTATCTCTTATTAGCACCGTACATATCTTCTTACCCCTTTCACTGTTGCCCTTGCGCATTTTCAATATTGCACACAACCTATGTACATACCACTTGTTCATTGTTTCCCTGTACATATTTTCTCCTCACGTTTCCGTCTTCACCCCCCCGCCCCCCTTTGTCTCGACTCGACCACCCCCTCCCCTCCCTCCCCTATTTATTTAGTTATTGATCTGTTACTATGTTCTAGGTTACACAATGTTCCTTGTAAAGGCTTTGCCTATATATATCCTTGTTTTAAGTTATCTGTAAACCGGCACGATGTGCAAACGGTTGCCGGTATATAAAATTAAATAAATAAATAAAATAAATAAATATTTGATTTATGACAATCAAATGTGGAACATAAACTGGTGACATTACAATTTTTTTATTAGTTTCAACTAAGCTATGTGTATATATGTGTGTGTGTATATATACACCTTTCCAAATCTTAAAAGCTGTGAGGTTGGTGTTCAAAATCCATTTAGATGGATAACTGAAAAGTTATCCATCTAAATGGCTACCCTATTATATTCAAAGCCATATATTATATTATTATATTATTTATTTTATATTCCACTTTTTCACAGTTCTTCAAAGTGGATTACATTCAGGTACTGTAGGTATTTCCCTGTCCCCAGAGGGCTTACAATCTAAGTTTGTACCTGAGGCAATGGAGGGTAAAGTGACTTGCCAAGGTCACAAGGAGCAACAGCGGGACATGAACCCTGGTTTCCTGGTTCGCAGCCCCTGCTCTAACTACTAGATTACTCCCCACTCCAATGATTTTGCAGCTATAATTTAGACACAGAAGTTGGGAGCATTCCAGAGGCTAGTGGAAGGCGTTTCAGAGTTAGCCGCTTAACTTATGCAGCTAACTCTGGTCGCGCTGTAGAACTGTCCTAGAGTTGGCCGGATATATTTATCCTGCTAACTTTTAGATAGCTGGGGGCCACACCACTGAATATACCCATTACACTATCCAGATAGCTACCGTATTTTTCGCTCCATAAGACACCCTGACCATAAGACGCACCTAGGATTCAGATGGGGAAAATAAAAAATAAAAAAA